>NC_089885.1:10457500-11707500 GCF_040182565.1 Anser cygnoides | reverse complement strand
CCCTCGGGGTGGAGCCCCGCGGGACCCTCCGCACCCTCCTGCTGCCTCGCTGCCCCTGGACGTGGCGTGGCAGAGGCGTGATGGCGGCAGGCGCCCGGCTTTCTGCTCGTCCGGAACGAGCTGGGAGCAGCTGCACGGGTGCCGTGACACGGGCGCTCCCTTGCACGAGTCCCGTGGGCACGCCAGTGACGGTTCCGTCCCGAGGGCAGCACGGGTGTCACTGCCTGAAAGTGAGGTTAGAGCTCGGCGTTTCGTACCGCGGGCCGGAGTTCAGCGTGTGTGATAAACACCCCCAGGATTCTGAGAAAACCCCGCTCTGACCTATTCTCTCAGCTCGCCGAACGTACCGCAAAGCTAGCAAGTGAAACCGAAATGCGATGGATAATGTAACTCATCCCTCCGCGACACTGCAGAACGAGTAATAAATTCCCCGAGGTGGTGATGCTGCGGCATACCAATGATCAGCCTCCCCTGCAGGCACCCGGCCCTGGCAGCCACCAAGCCACACGGCTGTCAGCAGCTCGCTGTGCTGGGGGCCAGGCTGTGCTCTGAGGGTGCCCTCTGTGCTTCCTGCACCCGTAACCACGCAGGGGCCGTCGCAACCCCTCCCGCAGCACTGCAGACCCCATTTCTGCTACCCGTCCTGGCAGCCCCCTCCGCCCTGCCAGCCTCCTTCCCCTCCCTAGCTGCAGCTCCAACTCCTTTTCCCAGCCCCACGAGACGACCGGGGTCGTTCCGAATGCCCGGTCACTCCAAAGGGCTGGGCAGGAATGGAGGATGTGTTTCGTGCCTACGTGAGCGCTGTGACCTGCAGGCATACCTTGCAGAGTGGCTGACACCAGCGAGCTGATATTGTAAAAATGCCCTTTCAAATCCCCGGGCTCTCTCAGTTTACAGTCATTTCTCCACTCGCTGGCTGGCAGGTTGGGTTGGCTTTGTCTTCTGTAATTACTCAGCAAGGGCTGGAGGTGAGGCTGATGCAGCACAAGGCACCAAGGTGGAGAAACCTGGGGTTCAACAGCCTCTGATTTCCACTCTTCGGGCTCTGAGATTCCCACGGCTGGAAGGAGCTGCCCTCCTGACACATTTCCTCGTCCTGCCCGGGGTAACCACGTTTGTTTCACCCCATCGGGAAGGGACGATGTTGCAGCCAGGTGTCCGAGGAGCACGGCCGAGGGGTTTGGAGCCAAGCCCCACGCACACGCTGGTAAATCACACTGCTGCTCTGGATTTAATCCTGTTTCCCAGAGCTCCCAACGTGGGGTGCGAAGAACCAATTTGATGCTGGGCTGGGAAATGGCATCGCTGCAGGAGGGTGGCTCGCCCTGGCATCGGCCTGGCAGCGACTGCACGCAAGCTTCCCGCACGCGTCCCTTCCCAAGACGTTCATGGGTGTCTCCTGTATGGCGGCTTCGGCTGCTGCTGAGGGGTCTGAGTGTCCGAGGTTCCCTCGCGGTGGGTCTGTGGGAGCCCCTCCCGGCTGACATTTGGCTGCCTGCAGCCTCAGGACTGAGTCATCCCTCGGGACCCGCTACGTGCATTGCCCTTTGAGGCTCGCACCGAAACACGAGTTGTAGACGAAGAGATCTCGAGAGCAGGTCCCACTGGGCAGGCGCAGGGCTGAGGGGGCTCGCGGAGCGGTGGGGCGACGAGGGACAGATGTATTTGCAGGAAGACGTGCTGCTGGGGCCTGCCGTGGGGCTGGGAGCTCTGCACCGCTGCGCATTTGCTCTCTCGGCCCCGGCCGGACCCCGCTGCAGCAGCTGCTGAAAGCTCACGGGAGGATTTCTCCTTTCCACTGCCATCCCCGGCCCCCTCCTCCCCTGCCCACCATGGCGATTTGCATCTGCGTGGGCGAACCTCGCGCTGCTCGCCGAGCTAAATCCAGTGAGGTGGAAACTTTTGCGGAACGACCTGCCCTGGGCACGTGGCTGGTGTCGTAGCGGTGTCAGGATGAGGGCTGGGGGACGAGCCGCCCGGACCCTCGCCTCTCAGCCCCCATGGGCTCTCCCCACCACCCCAGCTGGGACACTTCGTGCAGACAGCGCCAGGGCTGAAAGCCAGCATCTGGAGGCATTTATTTCAGCATCTGCCCCCAGCTCTCCACCCTGCAGGGGCAGGAGGGGAGCTTGGGGCATCTCCCCTGCTCCCGCATGTGTGGGTGGTGGTGCGGCGCCGTGCCCACCTCCCCTGGCACCCAGCGTCCCCGCTGGTCCCGAGGGCAGCGGGTGCAGGTGCGCGGGGCCCTTTTGCAGGATGTTTTCACCCCTCCTGCACCAGAAGCCCATTTCTGTCTGTCTCCGGTGCACCTGAGTGTGTTGCAGAGCCCGCACCAGCAGGAGCCCCCCAAAACACCCCCCTCACCTCATCCAGAGGGGGGAAAACCCCGCGTGGGAGGGGCAGGGAGAGCGGGGTGACGCTTGTCACGGGTGGGAGGTGTGTCACCAGCCAAGGGCTTATAGGAGCCCCGGTGAGAGCAGGAACCTCCGTCAGAGCAGCCGTAGGAGCAGAGGAGCGCCAGGCGAGGTGAGTGGCTCTGGGTGGCTTCCCTTCTCTCCGTGAGGCACGGGGGGCAGCGGGGCACCGAGGCAGCCAGCCATCGGGGTGGGAGAGCCGGGGCTGAGCGGGGCGGCTGCCGCGCGGCGAGCCAGGAACGACAAACGCGAGACGCTCGAGCCGTGGTGGTTTTAAAGCGCTGCGAGTCGCAGGCAGCAAACCCAGTGAGCTCCGCTGCCTCCATCCAAACCTGTCAGCTGCTGCCCCTGCTTGCTGGGGACGCGTGGAGGGAGCAGAGAAGTGCGTTAGAAAAGTAGTGTCTGTCACTCAGCATCACGGCAGGTGGGAAGGCGAGGATGACACCGGGACATGCACGAGCTCGCAGGCACATGAGGTGCTTCTGCGGTCAGTCCCAGCAAGGCAGGTGCTGGCAAAGGACGTCCAAGCACCCAGCACTGGGTCCCCGGGCAGCAAAAGCTCAGCAGGGCTCTGCTGTCCTGTGGCTGGCGTGAGAGCAGCAGTTTGGGGCTGATTTCCCAGCCTAGGAGGGGTGGGGGGGGCTCTGATCGATCCCCTTAACAATGCCAAGATACCTGTAAGCATCTTGCTGGCATGTGGCCTGAATTCACGTTTGCTGTACCCATTTTGTTGCTCGTGGGCAATCAGAGAGGTGCTTTACCCCACAGAGGACTGCTGGGCGTTGCTGTTGAGCCCAGCACGCCGCAGGCAAGCCCGGCCAGCAGCCTGGGAGGAGCCGGGACGGGAGCCGCTTAGTGCAGCTGGGGCAGGAGCTGGCTCTGCTTTTCCACCAGGGTTTAAGATCCCCGGTGGATGTTTCCCTACAGGCTGGGGAGAAAGCAGTGCCCGCTCCTGGCCCAGAGCCAGTGATTGACCTGTGCAGGAGCCTGCTTCTAGCTCCCCAGCCCATTTTCCTTTGCATAACAGCCTGGGAGACCATGAGGTCGTGTTTGCAGTGACCTGGGGCACCCAGGTACCGCAGGGGGCTGTAATACCCATACGTCCCGATGCCTGCAAGCCTCCAGCTCATGCCAATGCCCGTTCCCACTCCCATGCGTGTTTCATTCCAGGCCCGTGCGCTCGTGATGGACTCTCTGAGCACTGTCCTGCCCACCAGCGAGGTCACCGAGCACAGGCTGGGCAACTCCTGCTCCCAGATCCGAGATGAGTTCCTCTCCGTGACGCTCCCCGTGATGTACTCGCTGATCTTCGTTGTCGGGCTGCTCAGCAACACCCTCGCACTCTGGGTGTTCTCGTGCAGCGCGCAGCGCAGGACCTCCATCACCGTGTACATGAGGAACCTGGCGCTCTCCGACCTCTTGCTCTCCCTCTGCCTGCCCTTCCGCATCGCCTTTCAGAACAAGAGCGAGCCCCGGATCTTCTGCAACGTGGTCGGGGCCTTCTTCTACCTCAACATGTACGTCAGCATCACGTTCCTCAGCCTGATCAGCCTGGACCGCTACCTGAAGATCATCCGGCCCCTCCAGAAATTCAAGATCCACACCGTGTCCTGTAGCACCGTGGCCTCTGGGTTGGTTTGGTTGGTGCACTTAGCCTTCATGATGCCTTTCTTTTTTGAGACAAGAGAAGAAGGGCCCTGTGACTATAAATGCTTCCACTTCAGGAACAAAAGCACCACGGCAGCAGCCTTTAACATGACCGCAGTAGCGATTTTCTTTATCCTGCTGCTGCTCTTCCTCTACTTTTATGGCAAGATATTTGCCAAGCTCCACAGAGTCTCCTCGGTGAAGGCTCAGCAGCTGAACAAGAAGACCAGCATGAGAGCCATCACCAAGACCTTTGTAGTCCTGATCATCTTCATTGTATGCTTCACCCCCTACCACATCGTCCGCGTCCCTTACATCCTCGCGCAAGTCGAGGCCATTTCTAGCCTGCCCTGGAAGCAGGGCCTCCACCTCGCTAACGAGCTTGTGCTCTGCATCTCAGCCCTCAACAGCTGCCTTGACCCAGTCGTCTTCTTCTTCTTGTCCAGCAGTTTCCGGAGGGCTGTGCTCTGCACCTTCCAGGGCAGGCTGAAGAGAGCTCTCATGAGGAACCAGGGCAGGCTGAACCACAGCAGGTCCGTGACAGAAATATAGGCCTTACAGCGGGGCCGAGGTCCTGGGCATGGGATTTTCTCATCACGGATTTGCTCTGGCTGCTGGTGTTTATGGGACAAGGCTTGCTGGGAAGATGGAGAAAGAAACTGGAACCGCCTCATGTTTCTTCCCCTCACGCCAGCAAGGTTAGAGCTTGGGGGGGAAGCAAAGAGGAAAGGATAACTGGGACGTTACTTTTTCCTACCCCAGCTCTGCTGGCATAGCTGAAGGACATGTTTCCTAGGAAGAACGAAGCTGGAGATGCCAAAGGAGAAGCAGCGTTGGCCTCGGATCTCCAGCCAGCCCAGGGAAGGGCAGGGGCAGAGCCCTGGGCAGAGACAGGCCCCTTCAGTGGGAGGGAGAGGAAGGAGGGGAATAGGAACCTGCTGTGAGTCTCTATTAATACACATCACCTCCATACCAGAGAAAGCAGAAAAGGGAAGGGGAGGGGAGATAATGCAGTGCAAAAGCATTAGGAAGAGGTGAGGGAGACACTCATCAGAGCAGTACTTGTGCAGCGGGTGAATGTTTTGCTCCACGACGGAGCCCAGCGGTATGCAGCGCTGGGCTTGTATGACAGGCATGCCAGGAAATGTGCAGACCCTGTAACCCCAAACCACGGCAACGATAACCGTTACTCTCATGTTACCACAGTCTTTGAAACTCCAGCTCAGCCTCACCTCTCTGGAGATTCAAACAGGTAGCTCCAGGCTTCCTTAGCTCTGTTCCTTTGCCCATTTCACCAGCACGTTCACACAGGGCTGGCAGCCTCACCTGGCCATTGCACAGCACTTGCTTGGCACTTGGGCCATGCCAGGGTCATCGCTATAGGAAAGGGTCCAACGGGCAAAGGGGATGCAGCACAGAAGTGCCTGCGGCTCGTCTGAGACCCGTGAGCCCCAAAAGTGAGCTGCTGGCTCTGAGGTCCTCAGCTCCAGCACTGCTAATTTGCAGTGGCTCTGAAAAAGGAACCTGCAAGGGATATGCAAGGTTTCCTGCTTTGATTAGTCTTCAGCATCTGCTCTCTTCCTGCAGAAGAGATACTTCTCTGTATTTTTTCCCTTTTATGTGCTCTCACCTCATTTGTTCACTTATTCTTAGGAGACTGCAGACTTGGAGCAGCAGCCTGCTTCACTCACACTCCAGGTAGCAAAGCCTGGGCCATAAAGAGCCAGGAGGATTTTCATTCAGACTGTGAACTGCTTTAGTAACTGTGGAATTCAAATACTTGAATAATACTTGGGAGAATAAAATGTTATCTTAAAGACTGAATACTCTGGTCTTTCTGGCCAAGGTGTGAGCAACCCCAAACCTCACTTTAGCTTTGTTGAAGGAGCACCTTAAGAACCAGAGGATGACACTCGCTGTCCTCTTTCGTCTCTGCTACTGAGCACGCTGCGAGCAGGAGGAAGGGATATTTTTTTCTTTAGCAGGGGTGGGGGGAAATACAGAAAGCCAAGCTCTTCCTGTGGAAAGCTGCACATAAATGTCACAAAACTGTTTTCCTTTTCCGATCAGTGCTAACAAGAGTCAAAGCAGAAACGCTGCGTGGTTCGGAAGCCTCAGCATCGCAACGCCAGCGTACGTGTGTGCCACACGGCCTGCAGGAAGGCCCCCCCCCCAGTTTCCTGCAGGCAGCTTCCCCCGATGAAGCCCCATCCCTCGACGCCTCCCTGCAGGAGCAGCAGCACAGGGAGCGGAAACCCTCGCCGAGCACAACGCCAGCATCCCGCGCTGGGGGCAGAGGGCCGGGCAGGCTCAGCGCAGGTTTCCCCCGGGGGGGAACGAGCCGGGTGAGGGTGCAGGAGGGAGATGGGGGCCCCGGGGTCCAGGAGGCAGGAGGAAGCGTGCGGGCTGACAGCGGAGCAGGCGGAAGCCTCCGGTCTGCACTAGAGAAAGCCGCAGGGCTGGCGGTGGCTGCGCTCGCTTCTGAGAGCAGGGGCCCGCCGCCGTATCCTGTTCCCCCCTCGCTGGAGGCAGGCGGGTGGGCCCGAGGTGGGCGGCTGCTGCTCACCCCCTGCCCTTACGGGGGGCGGCAGGCCGGGCCTGGTGCTCTCCCCCAGGACAAAGATGGGCAGCTGCGGGGATGCGGCCGGAGGGCACCCGTGCAGCCCTGACGCGGCGTGCACGGCCCTCACGGGGCTGCTCTTTGAATACGGGGCCTGAAGCAGAGCTCGGGGCCGTTATGTGGGTGCACAGCGCCTGGGGCAAGGCGCGGCCCTCCTGCGGCACGAACAGCGCCGAGCGGGGAGCGGGGATCGAACCCGCGGCCCTCAGGCACCGGGAGCGGGGATCGAACCCACGGCCCTGAGGCACCGGGAGCGGGGATCGAACCCGCGGCCCTCCGGGACGGCCACGCCCACGCGGTGACCACACCCACCTTCGCCACGCCCCCTCTGCGCGATCCCCAGAGGGCGGGGGGCGCTGCCGCGGGGCAGGCCGGGAGCGGGGGGGGGATGGCCGCCATGTCGCGTTAGGTGCGCGGTGGGGGCGAGCAGCGGCGGTGACTGACCCGGGGCGGGTGGAGCCTCGGTAAGGGTTTAGGGAATAAACGCTTGCTGAGGAGCTCGTCGTTGTGCTGTGGTTAATTAGCTGTGGGCAGGCAGTAATTAAGTTGCTCATGGGGATTGCGGTGGGTTAAGGCAGCCGGTGGCGCTCGGCGGCTGCCTGCACCCCGCTGCGGGCTGTGCGCGGCTTCCCCGCCGGGGCCGGAGCCTCACAGGCGCCCGGGTTGGCCGCAGTCAGCACGGGGACGCTTAAATGTTGAGCGCAGAGAGCTCCTGGTCACCGCCCGGCAGCTCTGGCCCAAGCCGCTGCCCTCGGTGCCAGCAGGGCGGAATTCTGCTGGGGGCTCATACCTGAGGCTGGGAAGGAGCGGAGCCTCATTTCACCTCTTGCTGCTCTGTTCCAGGTGCCCAGCTGGGGTTAGCTGCCGTGACAGCTGCTGACACCGCAGGGTGTGCGAGCAGGAGCCCTGCTCTGCTTCCCCAGGGAGCCCTCGCCCAGCTGCTGAGCCCCCAGTGCCGCCGCCGCCGGCTTCTTCCCAAAGGGCAGCCCCCCAGCTGCGGCCCAGCCCCGCCGAGCTTTTCACCCCAACGGGCCTGTGGTGGCTGCAGGGCCTGGGCAGCGCCCCTGCTTCGCGCCATGGCCCTGTGCTGCACGCTGAGCCTGATGTGTCGGCGCCTTCGCCAGCTGCTGAGCACGCAGTGCGTGCTCCTGAGCAGCCTGCCCGGGCGGGACTGCGGCCTGCTGGCGGAGAAGAGAGCAGAAAAGTGGAAAAAGAGAAAGGCTGGAGAGGGCTGCAGCCTGCCAGGCTCCTCCTGGGAAGAGAGGTACGGGTAGTCCGTTTGATGCACAGTTTTGAAAAGTAGCTGGCGCTGGGGAAATCACAGTCCAAAAGCAGCTCCAAAAAATCCCAGTAAGGAATAACAACAGCTTACCCAGCTGTGGGGTGAGTTTTCATGAGCTCAGTGAGCGAGAAGTTGTTGGATACTTAAAATAGTTTGGGTTATATCTATTTCACCCCATATTCTCTGATTTTCTTGAAAAGGCAGCTTTGACGTGTTTTGGTATCGCTTGACTTGCTTTAGATACAAGTAATGATGAGTTCCAAGGCTTATCCCTCAACTGCCACTGGAGGGGCTGTAATTCCCTTTCTGCTGCGTGTAAACTGCATTTCACCATGGTGTATTTAATCTAGCACAGCACTAGATATAACAGTAGCTGGAAACGTGAGCAGGCAGATGATGCGGGATGGATGCATCAAATGATGAGAAAAGTGTCTTGCCCTTCTAGGGGAAACCTCCAGGGAGACAGAGCTGTTCCTGGCCCCGTCCTCTGAAGGGGACTCAGGAAGACACCAGGGTTACTCAGGACACGCAGGCATTGCTGGCCAGCCTTCTGCCCCAGGCTCAGCGTGTCCTGTGGCTGTGGCTCCTGGTTCCTTCCAGCAACGAGTGTTCTGCTCAGGGAGTTTGGTTGGTCACAGCCAGCTCTGGCGCAGAGCCCGTACCAGAACGCTTGTGCCCGTGTCCAGCAGGCACACTATGCCGTAAGGAACGTCTCGTAGCACACAGACATGAGCCTGGTTGTATCAGGAGGCGAGTAGCTCTGGGCACTAGCGCTGGGTTGTGCTTTCCAGGTTAGCAGACGCAGCAACTCCACTGTGGAGACTTCCCTACCAGGAGCAGCTGCAGGTAAGATGTGCTCACGTGGACTTTTCTCTGTTGTGTTGCCCCAGCTGTCCCTTCCATCCCCCTTGAGCCCCTAAGATCTATCCCTTAGTGCTACAGCCTGTTCCAACCGTACTTACTGCTGCTTTCCTTCTTGAGTTATTCTGAAGGACAAAAGGTACTCCGTGGTTCTCCGTGGGTGGTGTATGTGATAACAAGCAGCACAGGGGGTGTGTACTCACACAGTGATGCTGTCCAGTGTAGGACAGCGGGGTAACTGGGGCTTCAGGGCCTCTGATGGTTCCTTTGGACCAAGAACTTTAGACCTGTGCTTGGTGACCATGGACACAGCTCTTCCTCTTTTTCTTCATTGCTCCAAGCAACTGCAGTGTACAGCATGAAAAGAAAGCATGAAGAGAAAGGCAGAGCTCCTCTAGGGCTGTGTCTCAGTTACAGTATTCATTCCTGCCTCGCGTTGGCTGGGTGATGAAAAGCTGCCCACTGCTGTGTGGTCCTGTGAGAGTGTTTCTGGCTTAGGACTCCTCTGCAGGTCAAGTACGAAAACCAGAGGAAGGTTTTACAGACACTGACGTCGCGTCTGCAGGAGCTGGGTGTGGATGTGCAGAAGCCTGGTGAACTCTGCTGTCCTCTCCGTCCTGTAGTCCCCTCAGTGAGTATCTTGTGGGAATCCCGTCAGCTCTGAACCCCCAGCAGTCCCTCATTTGGCTCCCAAAGGCTCTTGATGGGGATTAGTTGGTTCTAGAGAATGTCCCTAGGGCAGGCCCTGTGGCCCTTGCTAGCTTCTGCTTTGCAGTCTGTGACTGCCAGAGAGTGAAACAAACCCGGTGGTTAGGAACCCTTTTTCATGTCCTAGCCCTCCCTGATAAACCTTTCATTGTCAGAGAACATTTTCTTCTTCCCCAAGGTAAAGTTTTGGGATCTCACGCACATACTGGGTTAATGCGCCTTCCACATTTGTGTTTATCTTCCTGTGTTACCAACAGAGCATCCAGACTGGGTTTTGGCTTTCCTCCATTACTTTTTTTTCCTGTAATACCAGGCTTTATTTTTTCTTTTCTCCCTTAGCCCATCACTAACGGCTACCGAAACAAATCTACTTTCTCTGTGAACCAAGGACCAGATGGAAACCCCAAGACTGTGGGATTGTACGTGGGAACTGGCAGAGGTCAGTGCAGACAAGGAACTGGCTGGAGAACCATTGCAGTGTGCTGGGTCCGTGAGCAGTGCTCTGCTGGAACAGCTCCCACCTGAGCTGTGCAGCAAAGTGCCTGAATCCCATGGGATGCCAGCAGGAACACCGTTAAGTCTGGACCAGCAGTTTTAAAGCCTCAGTTCATTAGCTTTTTAATAAATGCCAGTTTGTAATTTACTAAATACAGCAGTAAACAAAACAGCTGTGGTAGCAGCCCCTTGGAGATTTATCTTCTTTTTAATTATGCCATTCCTACATTTTCAGCATGCTCCAGAAGCCTGTGCTGACCAGGGAGAGAGTGGGTGTTCGTGCGCTTCTATAGGCAGCAGAGCAATGCACGAGCACTTGGGAACGCGTGAGGCAGTTTGGGTTTGTGCAGCGCATGCATTAGCTGCGTGCTCCTTGCAAGCTGTTCAGTGCTGAGCTGGTTCTCGTTGAGAATAGGTTTTTCTGCTCGGCATCCATAGCAAGAGGTACCGGGGTGCTCAGTGTGCTTTCCTCATAGAAAAAGTAATTCCAAGGATGCATTTTACCTCTGCAAGCAGAAGTTCAAGATATAAACTGAAGGGGCAAATACAGTCTTCCTGGCAACCAGCAATTGCTTCATTGCTTGAAGCTCAAACCGTAATTCTCCAGTTACAAACCCAGCTTGCTCTGTTCCTGTTCCCTTAGTTTAAGAGCAGTGCAGTGGCTCTCTTTGAGAGTTGCTAGAGGACATTTAAAAAACAAACAAACAAAAAAAACAAACAAACAAAAAAACAACTGGCTGAGCTCCTACCTCTTTGTTAAAGTTAGTGACAGTAATCATTGGCAAGGGAATTCTGACAGGTCCCACAGAATGCAGTTACCTGGAATATAACAGGGGCCAGTAGGGCACTTAAATACCTTTTTTTCGTTTTTCTTTTAATTTTTTTTTTTTGCACAATGGGACAAGTCAGAGGAATGACTTTTCTACAGCTTATCATGTCAGATGCTGCACTGGTTTACTGTACCCTGAAACAAAACAATTAAATACCTGTCTCTCTTTCCAGCAAGAAATATTGTCTGTGTGAGAGCTGACCATGTGAAGAATGTACCCCCAAAACACAAGCAGGTAGCCCAGGTATAAAAAAAAAAAAAAAAAGTCCTGTCTCTTGACTGGGGAATAGAAAGAGTGCCATAACTCGTATTTGGGAGAACATCATATTTGTAGTTATGCTGGGTTTTCAAGCCCGTTTTGATGTTCTGAAAGTTTTCAGGCCTGTCTCTGGCTGATGGACTGATATTTTTTAAAATTTAATGTTGGAACCTCAAAACTGTCCCTAAGGTTGAAGTTAATAGTTAAGTGCTAACTAATTCCTGCAAATCTATTGAAACACACAAAAATCACAACGTTAAATGATCAAAATATCTTATTTTTCCAGAACTTGGAAAGAGCTTTTACTTGATATTTAAATGAAATAGGAAAAACCCGATGATACTGGGGGAACAGTTGTCTGTTTGGGGTGCACAGCATCATGCTAAGATGAGGGCAGTATTCCTTATTGTGCTATGGGCTCCTTCTCCCCTCCTCTCAGTGCTATGAGGAGTTCATCCGTCGCTCCCCCCTGGACTCCTGCATTCTCTTCCACGAAGGTGGACACTGGCGAGAGCTCGTGGTACGCACCACCAGCCACGGCCACACCATGGCTATTGTCACCTTCCACCCCCAGAAGCTGGGCCAGGTGAGTGTGCGGAGGACAGGCCCCTAGAACAAGCACGTTGGGTGTCTGGTTCTGCTACTGCCTGACCAGAGATGTCAGCGAAGTGCAGCCTTTCACACAGAAGACTTCAGAGCCCTGTGGCTTTGAAGCCAGCTAATGCTGGCTCACTTCACGTGCATAAAAAGCTAATGCAAGGCAGTTTTGTATTCACAGACCCCTCGACAAATCTGATACTGAGTGAGAGAAGTCAGTGTCAGGGTCCTCCAGCTGACAGGGCATATGGCACAAAAGAAATGATTGTAGTACCTGTCTAAGATCCCTAAAACCCCAGTTCAGCCTTGCACGGGGTTATGATGGTGCCAGGCTATTGGTACACTTTTCATGGGAGCTTGCTGAGTGTATTGTTAGGGAAAAGTGCCTGATCAGATTACCCAAACATTCAGCGTTTCCTTTCTCTCTCTTGACAGGAGGCTCTGGCTACTCAGAAAGCATTGCTTAAGGAGTTCTTCACTTCTGGACCTGGAGCAGGATGTGCCTTGACTTCACTTTACTTCCAAGAGAGGTATATGTCCTGATACTCGTAAAAATTGCACTGTGGTGTGGAGGAAAGGCCACGAGGAAGACTGAAAACAAAGCTTTTTCCTTTTTCTAACCCTCTCTGGTGAAATTCAGGTTGCTTCAAGAGAATGACGGATGTTTGGATGTCTCTTGCAGACATGATTTTAAGATAGTCACACCTTGTGTTTATCGTGAAGCATCTGAAATATTTTAATACGCTATGGTTCTACCTAAAGGGAATTTAGAACCTGGGAAACTACAGGAAAAAACTAAAGTGACTTTCCCAAGACAGTAAGTCATGTTAGTAGCAAAAGTGGGAATATATTCTAGGGCTACTGCCTTACACTAAGTCATTTTAATCCTATTCTAGGTTATGCAAGGTACAGATTCCTTACAAAGAATCAATATTCTTTCCATCAGGTTAAAATGCGCATTTGAAATAAAAGCAAACAAGCACAGCAGGGATGTCAATGGCAGTCAGCTACCTCTTTGCAAACACTGCCTCCTAACAAGGTCTTTGTTTTATATGTTCTTCCAGCACCATGACACGCTGTTCCCATGAGCAGTCACCCTTCCAGCTCATTTATGGAGAACCACACATCTTTGAAGATTTGCTCGGCCTGAAATTTCGCATCTCTCCAGATGCCTTTTTCCAAGTGAACACGAGTGGAGCAGAAACTCTGTACCAGGCGGTCGGGGAGCTGAGTCAGGCTGACAGAGACACCGTCCTCCTTGATGTCTGCTGTGGGACTGGTGAGCAGTGGCCGTGCAAGCCAGGCTCTGACAGGGCTGGCATTTTGCATGCTGAAAACTATCCCTTCTATATAAATGCTTGTTTTTGTGCATGGAAATACAGATTGTTTTTGTATCTTTGATTTCCAGGCACGATTGGTCTCTCTCTGGCTCGCCATGTGTCCAAGGTTATTGGTATCGAGATAGTGGAGAAGGCAATAGAGGATGCCAGGTGGAATGCAGCATTTAATGGTGAGTTCAAACTCACTGTTGCGGAAAGTTTCAAACTAACTGCTGAAAAACCTGAAGCAAAAGTGAGGGAAGGGTTCCTAACAACTCCATCCACTCAGCAGAGTGGTACATCATGTTAGAACTAGCGTCTGAGGCTGTTCTTAGTTCACGTGTTTGCTTTTTGCTTTACAGGAATTTCCAACTGTGAGTTTCACAGTGGAAAGGCAGAGGCTGTGTTACCACAACTGCTGTGCTCATGGGAAGATACCCGACCCCTTGTTGCTGTGGTGAACCCATCCCGAGCTGGCATCCGTAAGAATATGCCATTTGTTTTAATCTTGAGAGAGTTTTGAACAAGTTGTGTGGGAACTGTTATGCTGGCTCCAAGCCCTCTGCTTAGTTTGTCTCTAGTTGCTCACGTTGTTGCTGACAGCAGGCAGAACCAGCAGTCTCAGAAGGGGTAAGAAATCCCGCAGTCAGCAAACTTGGCCACAGTGCTGCACCGCACCAGGCTCCCTGTGCACTTGGGGAGAGTCTGGCCTTGCATAAGGCAGAAAGGCCAGCTGTCCTGCTCCTTGTATGTGCTGCGCTCCAGCCCTCTACCCGCATTAGTGGCCTCTGCAGGGCTTGCACCAGTGTGTACTGGGAAGTCCCAGTCTGGACCTAGTGACCAGATGCTGTCTCACAAGTGTGCGTGGAGGGTTTTTCGTCTGCCTGACTGAGTGACAATTGTTCCTTTGTTTCCTGGCAGAATTGAGGATGAGAGAGAACTCCCACTGCTCTACCCTGCCAGAATCGGCTGAGGCATTAGCAGTGTGGATCGCATCCCCAGCCTACTAAGACTTTGTGTCTGAGACAGGACATGGCAAAATGCGTAGATTCTCTTTTTCCCTGCAGTTCAGTGCAATTCTGCGATGCTTGCTCGGCAAGAGAATTCGCTGAGGTGTAGATTGTTGGGAAAATGTGATGTCTGTTGCAGATTACAGGGTTGTGCGAGCCATCCGAAACTGCAAGGCCATCCGAAGGCTGCTCTACATCTCCTGCAAGCCAGAGGGCGAAGCCACGAGGAACTTTCTTGAGTGAGCACCCTTCTGTCTTCCTTTCCACTGGTGTTGGTGGCAGATACTATTGTGTTCCCTGAGGACAAGGACAAATAACTGACCTTAGCTCAGGAAAGTTTTTGTTGTGACCTAATTTCACTGAGTTACTTCTGCAGGAGGGATCCAGGTCTAGTCAGTGCATGATCACAGGTGGTTCATGCTTCTGTTCTACCTTGGGTATATCTGCAAGCTGCACTCACTGGTTCAAGACAGCGGATATTCCTTGGGCTTTATGAGCTAGCAGGATGCTTTTGGGCATCGTTAAGGGGTAGAAAATAATGCTGTTACAACACATCTGCGTTGTGCACAACCTCTCCCCGACAAAACAATGTGTCAGGGTGTGGGATATACCGAGTCCCCTGGGTTCACTGCTGGAAGGTGGGCCCCTAGCCAGCAAGCAAAGTCTGGTATTGGGATTAGTAGTCACCTGCTTAATTAGGTGTTAACCACCTAGTTAAGAGCTTATCTGGGCAGGCCCACTTGGAGATGATAACAGGTAACCGATGAAGGCAGGTGCAAAACTGAGGATTATTTCCTAATGGTATTAAGTGTTTTTTTAGCCTGGTTGGCTTGTGAGAATCAAAGCCTTAAGCCTGCTCACCAACCCTTCAGCTTGCCCACAGTGTTTCCAGGGCTGGTTTGTGATTCTGTATAGATGGTTCTAGATCTCAGTCAGTGTCATCTGCAGATGGATGTTAGCCAAACAAAAGATACCTCCTTAATGCATTCTCTGTGCTATTGTGCTGATGATGACAGTGGGAAGGCTTCTGTTACTGGTCTAAAGGATGCCCTTCAAACACTTTGCTTTCTACAGGCTGTGCTGTCCCCCTGACCCAGGGAAGAAGCTGGTAGGAGAGCCGTTTGCCCCTGTGTTGGCCATACCTTTTGACCTGTTTCCTCATACTGTTCATTGTGAGCTGGTGCTGCTGTTCTCCCGCTGACAAGGAGGCAGGTATGCAAGCTCTGAGAGCTTGGGAAGCAACCTCCTAATGTCCTTAAGGCTGGAGTGGTGGATGTAGTTATGATTTTAATTTATTTTTATACAACTTTCAAGAAATAAATTATTTTCTTTTTGCTCTTGAGTTGCCTAACTATGCTGGTCTGTATGGAAGCACTCAGATTTCTGGGGTGAAAAGGTTGTCTGTAGCATTTCATCAGCCTTCCCTCCCCTTCAAACCTTTCTGGGATGCTGATTAAATCTTCATGCTTTGCTGGGAGAATGTTGACTGTGATGGGGATGGAGGGATATTTCCTGTGTGAACTTCCAGTAGTAATACTGAATCGCTGTCAGTCACGTGGATGAGTTGGAGATATTTCTATAAAATGAAATGGCAAAAAAAGAACAGAGAATTCAGTGTCTCTTCTTCCAAAGCCACTGTCCCGTCCTTGCTAACACTTGCTGGTACCTAAATGTGAATGGCCAAAAATTCAGTAACAAGAAGTTTTCTCATCAGGTTGCTCTGCGATAGCTAAATAAATAATATAAGGTATATTTTTTATGTCATGCTATTCTCATTGGCTGGCAAGCTGTAAACCTCAATGCTGCATGAAATTCTCTCCAGGTCTGCAAAAGATGAAGCTGCTGCAAGCTGGAGGTAGGTCTTGGTCAGCAAAGTTCCTTATTTTGTGAACTCCGGAACTCCACGTTGCTTTAGGGGCTTTTTTTTTTTTAACCTTTATGTTCTGTTGAAGTTCCACTGAATAAAGGTGAATAAAAGGGCCAAACTCCTGAGGAAACAGGGAGAGCTGCCTGTCCTTAGGTACTCTAGCCTCGTGCATTTTTCACAGACGCTTAACTCGGGTGCTAAGAAGCCCTGAGCTTGGAACGACGCCAGCCACCAGCAGTCAGTTCGCAGGGCCCGGGGGGCTTAAAGTACGTGGGGCTGGGACGTGGGGGGCTCACGGCAGCGGATGGGTGCTGCTCCAGGGAGGGAGGCGAGGGGGGGGTTCCTGAGGGGCACAGGAAGCCTCACCCTTCTCTGAGCGTCCTGCTCGGAGTTACGGGGGGGATGCAGTTTTCCAGAGTGGTTTTGTAGGATCACACCTGGACGGATCCGTGCTAAGCCCGGCCCTGCTTTTACCCAAAGCAGAGGACGCACAGGAGGGGGAAGAGACGGCAGGCTTCGCAGCGGGGGCTGAGGCCGGGCAGGCGCTAGGACCCGGCGGTGCTGGGCGGAGGGGGCCGCGTCCTCCCGGCTGTCACCGGCGCTGCCTCCGCAGCCCCAGCCTTCATCCTCCTCCTCCTCCTCCTCCTCCTCTCCCTCCATGGTCACCCGCTGCCTCCCGCCCGGGCCGGCAGCCGGAGCCAGGAGGCCTCGCTGAGGGGCCGCGTTGCCGGCGGCTCGATGGCGTCCCCGCGGACCGTCACCATCGTCGCCCTCTCGGTGGCCCTGGGGCTCTTCTTCGTCTTCATGGGGACCATCAAGCTGACCCCGCGCCTCAGCAGGGACGCCTACAACGAGATGGTGAGGGCAGCGGGCAGAAGCCTCCAGCCGCGGGGGTCGGCGCTGTGAGGTGCTTGGGGGGGCTCGGCCGGAGGGAAGAAGCTGTCGTGAAGGCGCCCGTTATCCCCCCTTGGAAGCCAGCCCCCTCTGAGGGAATAACGGGGTCCTCCTCGCTCCCACCGGCGGCAGGCAGCGAGGGATGCCGCGTCTGGCCCCCCCTCTGGTGATTCTCCTGCCCCCCCTCCCTTCGTGTTATTTACTGCTGTGGTTCTCGGGCCCGTAAGGAACGGGGATGGAAGTTTCCAGCACATTCTGTCCTCTCCCGCCGCTGCACCTGCCCGGCTGCTTTGCCTTGCTCTCAAATGGCATCTGGGTTGCGGTGCCCGCGGGGGTCTGGCGGGGGAGAACCGCCGCAAAATAATCCGGGTGCGAGAGGCGAGGAGAACAAAATGTCCAGAAAACAAAGCTCTTAAGCTTCTGCTACGTGAGCTAAAGAAAAAAGCCCTGAGACTTGAGAAGCGTTGCAGAATCCTTGCTCTGTGTAGCACTTGGCGTCTCCGTGCTCCCTGTCTGCTTTGCCAAGACTCAGGCCTACAGGTAGGAACGATTTCCATCTTTTATGGAAAAAAGCAGAGGCACGGCAACATCATTCTTAATACCTGATGTTGTACCGCATCCGTGGCTCATTAGGTTTTTATGCTTTTGCTGTGCTGCATACCAGGGTAGGCTGTAGCATAATGGAGACAGCGAGTGAAAGCTTGATCTTGCCACTCGATAAGTGTTATCTTGCCCCAAGCAAGCAGAGCACCTCTGTTATCTACCCCCAATGCCAAACTTGAAGTGATTTTTTTCATTCAGCAGAAAGCATGCACCCTACTTTGTCTATTAAAACACTTGGAACACCAGAGTGCTCTAGGACACGCTACTAGTATGTTTATTTATAAAGCTGTATCTTACACATTTGGCTAAAACTGCTGCTTTCAGGAGAGCTTTTATTCACCGAAGGTCTAAAGTGCATCCTTGCAATGCATATACTTGGTGTAAACATGTCATGGGGTCTTTAGTAGCAAAAATGACAATGCTCTATATTCTTTGACCACCTGTGGTCATCAGCTTTTCTTAGAAGGAAGCAGCAAAATTTACAGAGAAATGGGAAAGTTCCATGTGCCCATAATTACAGGTTTCCAGAATTACATGGGAAGTCAGTCTGCAACCTGATTAGTGCCTGTGAGAGCAGAACAACTCTGTGAGATTCGGTTTCCATTTCCCCCTCCTTGCTTAAGGAACACAAGGGCAAGAATACCTGCAGAGATAATATGCTCAAGTGTAGATGGAAATAATTTCAGACATTCCAGTAACTAGGAGCTTTGTTAAAATATAAAAGAAAAATGAAATACTTGGCTGAAAAAGGAAAAAACACCCCCACTAAAAAACCCAAACCCACCTATACCTAATGCTTAAATGCAGGAACTTGAATGTGTGTAAGGACAGGTTTTCTTCCCTGAAACAAGGAGGCAGCTGTGTAAGGAGGCTGTCTTGCAACTTACACTGCTTCTAAATCCAGCATAAACCAGAGGGCAAGGATGTCAAATGTCTACTTGGTTTTTCTGAGGAAAGAAAGGATCATAAAGGTATGTAAGAACAGGAGTAGGGTTGGTAAATCTCAGCTTTGATATATTGTCCCATGCTATGATTGTACTGCACATCAAACCTGGGGTATTCCAAATTGTTCTGAGGTGGAAAGAGACTTCTGTTTCTACCTTCTGTGCCTTGGCTTTGCAAGGACTAGGTGTGTTATTTAATTATAAAGGGCATGCTACTCTTAGAGAGGAACTTTATTATTATTATTTTAACAACGTTGTTCTGCATTGTTAATTTTAGAGAGGAAAAGATATACTTGATCCTAGCTCAAAAGATGAGTGCTAGGTTGCAGAACTGTCTTCCAGCTAGGAGACAATAGCTTGTAAAGGGGGAATTGCAGGTTGGTGTTGTGTTAATATCCCTCCAACAGCAGCTTTAGGAGTACAGACTGGGTATCATGCCGGAGGGGTCTATGATGTTTGAAGTGATCTTCGTGACATATTGCATGTTTATTGGTTTCAGTGAAAGTAACCTTTGCCTTCTTGCATCATGGTATTCTCTGCTATTACTGCTTGATTTCAGAAACGAGCCTACAAAAGCTACGTGCGGGCCCTTCCCATGCTGAAGAAGATGGGAGTCAGCTCCATCCTTCTCCGCAAGAGCATTGGTGCCCTAGAAGTGGCATGTGGCATTGTCATGACACTGGTGCCTGGTCGCCCCAAAGACGTGGCCAACTTTTTGCTCCTCCTCCTTGTGCTGGCCGTGCTCTTCTTCCACCAGCTAGTGGGGGATCCACTCAAGCGTTACGCCCACGCCCTGGTCTTTGGGATCCTGCTTACCTGTCGTCTGCTGATCGCCCGCCAGCCTGAGGAGCAGCCCCCAGAAAAGAGGATCCTGTCGGTAAATGGGGATGAGCAGCCACTCATCCATGAGGCGGCTCCTGAGAAAGGCAAAGTGAAGGTATCCTAGTTGCGTGCGTTTGAGGAATACGGACCCTCGAGGCAGCTCTCTCCAAAAGCACCCAGAGAATTTGGTGTTTTATTTTGTTGTTTTGTTTTTATTTAACTATTTATATTTTTTGGCTGTCTAAATAAAGTTTCATGTGGGGTCTGAGAGACACGTGGTATGTCTACACTGTAGTCTTGCTTTTGCTGCTTCCCTGTAACGTAGGAAAACGTGAGCTAGCTTTAAACAGGACGGTTTGGAGGCAGATAGCACCTGGCTGGAGTAGCACTGGTCTCCTCAGCAGGAGCTGCAAAAACAGTGTGGGCAAAGACTTGGGCAGTTTGTCACGTTAGCTCGGCACTCTTGCAGCGGGGGGATTAGTCCCTGAGCACGAGACCCACATCCGTAAGGCAGTTTAACCCCAGCCTGGATGCACTTCTGCTGCACTGCAGCCTCTGCAACAGCTGCTGGGTAGAACATAACCAGAGTGACCTTCTGCAGCCCACCTCCTAGAGCTACCCCAGCCACAAATCTACGTTTTCTTTTGTGTAGTCAGGCGAAGAAAGGTCCCTACTGAGCATAGTACTACTTGTATTTGAGGGAGGGGTCCCTTAGCTGTTGCTGCCTCTGTGACCAGTCTGTTTTGTGGACTGGTTATGCAGGGAAAACGTGTGATACACTACTTGCATCTTCCTGGATTACAAGTTGTGCAGAGGCTCTAAAACTGGGACAAAGGCCTGCTAATGCTAACTTTTTCCATTTTGCTTGAGGCAGTGGTATCTCTTTACCCCTCAGCAGAGAGTAAGGATCCCTGCTGAGGGGATGGGAAGCAGAACTGCCTGAAGAATTGTTTTTAGTCTGGTAACGAACCCCCAGATTTCAAAATAGTTGTCTGCTGCTGGCAAAAAGCATCACACTACCTCTTTTCTTTCAAGAAAAAAAAATAATCCTTTTTCACAACTACTGCAAATTCATGGAATCATTGGTTATTGCTAGTGATGAAGGTTTGAACCTGTCCACGTACCTCATGGTGCATCTCCCATACAGCTTCAGTGAGCTGGGGGAAGTCCTCTCACAAGAGCCTGAATCCCTGTGTTGTATCTGAAATCTTATGAAGTGTCATGAGAAGCGTGTTTTACCTCTGAGTTCTGTTTGTTTTTCTTGATGTTTGTCTGTTTTGAGTTTTTCCTTATTTTCTTAATTATTCATGAAAATAAACTTTTTGAAATTTGGAGAAAAATGTTGTGATAGAAACAAATTTCTTTTTTTTGAGACACATCTGAAAATGTTTTTTTTTCTGTGCTCAAATACTGCATCTAAAGCAGGCAGAATCACATTAGAGGAATTTCAGAGAAAGAAGAGAAAGACAAGGTGATGTAGGATGGAAGCCATCTGAACAATACCAGGCCACACAGTGATAACTCTAAGCATTTGAAAATTTTCACGAAACAGTCTCAGATAAATTTTTGCTTCAGTACAATGTGGTGACAAGATAAGATACTAAAACCTCAGTAAGATGTCAGTACTGTATCACTACAAAAAATGATGATAGATACTCACATGCAGTATATCCAGTTCTGATAATGTAGTTTTCTTAAGTATTCTGCTAAAATGTAGCCCCAAATATATGCATTCTGCAAAATCCTCCTGGAGCCCCAAGGAGTGGCTGATTGTCCTGGACAGAGAAAACTACCAACAGTCCATCTTCATTAGACAATCCCTAGTCTTTAGAGACTACCTCAAGGTCATCCCAAATGTATATTCAATTTGCTTTACTTCCTCAAAGGCACTTCTTCTGCCATGCCTAGACTGAAGTTGTTAATCACTTTTTAGTTCAAAAACAGATAAAAATACCACCAACTCTAAACCATGCCAGGATGCATGCTCTCCTGCACAAAGTCCTCACAACTGTATCGTAGCAACTTTTTGGCCAGCTACCATTCCCACGTGCATCTCATCTCCAACTCCGTAAACTTTTGGAAACAAGCATTTGTCTTTCGTACTGTTCTTTACCAGAAGTTGTATAGGCGCCATATAATAAATGTAGAATATTTGGTGCAGCAAAGATTATCCCTGTAAGCACTTCAGCTGCAGACTGTATGTGAATTCTGAGGAACGTCCCCGTATCCACCTTCCTTCATCGCAGCAGTACGGATTACTGCCCACAGCAGCAGCTACATTGTGCATCCAATACAAGAATTCTGTATCATGTTATGTTTATATATTATTATATGTAGATATATATCTGTATCGGGTTGACCTCCATCGCTGACCCCCAGCATTACCAAGCTATTTCTGGAACCCCCACTCATCTTTGCTTGCTGGAGGCGATGACGTGGCAGGAACTAATTTAGTCCTTTCATAACGCCACATTAGGCTAATATAAACCGCCCCCCCCCCCCCGCACTCTTCTCCCTTTTTTTCATCTCCAAGCCCCCAATTTCCCTCCAGCCGGTCTCATCCCACTGCTGCTAGCGGGGGCCCTCCCGTGCCAGCCCCCCCCCAGCCGCAGCTCGCTGAGGGAAGGCAGCAGGGAGCTGCCCTGAGGAGCGGGGCCACCCGGCCGCCATCACAGCACCCCTCAGCCCCTTCCCTCCCCGCCCACTACCAACGGCCCGCGGCGCTCGCAGCCCGCGCGGGGCCACTGCGCATGCTCAGAGCCGCCGGGAAGGGGAGGGGGCACAAGGCGGAGGGGAGGGCGCAGGCGGCGGCGCGCATGCGCGGGATGCGGCGCGGAGGTTTGAACTGCGGGCGGTTGGAGCGGGCGCTGGCGGCAGGTAATGGCGGCGGGGGGCTGTAGCCATGGCAACGGGGCCCTGCGGCCTGCGCCCGCTTCTCCCCCAGCGGGCCCGGGCCCGGCCCGGCCTCCCGGGGTGCGGCGGGGGCCCGGGGGTGCTGGGCGGGGGGTGCTGCGGGAAGGCCCTGTCAGGTTGTTGTGGGCGCTGGCGGCGTCCTGCTTCCTGCCCAGCCCCTCTGTTGGAACTGCTGCGCGAGGGGAAAGGCGTTGTGAGGGTGCTGAGGGGGTCTGAGGGATCTGCATACGGCAGCTGGCGCCTCGTAGCTCAGGCCTCCTCCTGACCGGTGGCTCGGGATGCGAGCAGGGTGCCGGGGCACTTGGGGCGAAGCCACCACCAGCAGCTTTCACTGCTTCAAAGCGTCTCAGTTAGTGTCCGTCACCTCCCTGCGTCTCTGGGAGCTGTGATTGCCTTGGTGGTGTCATTTGAACTGAGGCTACACAGCTCTCCTGGAGCTGGTAGATTTCATTTGTAAACATGAGCGCCTTGTGTATATCTCGGAAGGTATCACGGTACTGTAGAAGAGATCTTGACATAGCTAGCCAGAAATTTGGTTTTGCTATACTAATCACAGAAGTTTGTGACAAACAAAGCTAAAGGAAAACAGGGAAGGTTCTAACACCTTGAGTAAGTGAGAGCTGAAGAGGAGCGTGAGTTGAAAATCCTTCTGTTTTCTTGTGATGGGAAAGCTGGGAAGCAAAAGCAATTGCTCCAGCAGCTCAGGAGCATGCACGTGCACTCTGCAAAACCCAGGAACTTGTAGCAACATTTCACATTTGGGGGGTAAAAGGTTGATTTCTCTAACGTATAGAGAAAATGTCACTTTTCATGATAGTATTTCAGCTAGGGCTAGGCAGTTTGACAGTATTGGTAGCTCTTGTGCTTCACTTGGAAATTTACCAAAATATGTATTTGTTTAAATCTTAGCTGGTAGGTAGAAATAGATTACATAGGAATCTAGCCCTGTAAAATAGGAAGAAAAGTGTTTTTATGGTCCTGTAAAATCTCTGCATTACCCCACAGAAAATTGTGACCTGTTGACTGATTACATTGACGTATACAGCACAAGTAGTAGATCTGATAAAGAATAAAATAGACGGCAAAGAAAACTGCTGATTGCATACTGTTGGCTTTCTGGTTATGTTAATTTGGATCAAAATACTATGTAAAATTTTATCAGACAAATTTTATTTTGAAAGGAGTTGGCTTTAGTTCTTACTTTTGATTTTTTTCTTCCCTTTGTTAATGTAAGAGAGAATTGAATTTCTCAATTCACAACACAACTGTATGTACAACTTCTGAACATATTGTCTGATCTTTTAGGGGCAGACAGCTCTAAATGACTTACTGTGAAGTTACTCTGTTGCCTTATGCAGGATCCCTCTAAAGTCTGTTTGTCAGAAAAATAATTTTTTTCTTTTGCAGGGGACTGTCTCTCTGATGTTCTTCATCAGTTGGAGGATGATCTGTTTTCTTCCTTCGTTGTAATGAGGGACTGGAACTCACGTGACAAATGAATGAAATTCTCCAGTCTCAGCTGGCAGTCTGAAAAAAATGCAGCGAAGACAGAGTTCTAAGCACTCAAAGCATGTTCACGATAGTAATCAAACTGATCTCTCTGCATGGCGAAAAGAAAGGAGTATTGATACTGAAAAAACTGTACAAAATCAGCAGTCTCCAAGTGACGACAGCGAGCACAACTCCCTTGAGAAAGCTTTGAGATTCTTTGAGAAAGGTAAGAGGACAGTTTTAAGGAAAAACTTTGATCCTTTGAAAGGATCATCAATTTCTTTAAAATAACAATAAAAAATCAAATTTCACCTGCCGTTTTCTCTCTTCTAATATCTGAGCTTTGTGGTAACTCCTTAGTGTCTTGAAAGCTTTTCTTCTTTCTATTGCTATGTGAAGAACCCAACAAGATGGACTATATATAGGAAAAGTTCAGAAAAGTTTAAAAGAGTTCAATATCAGTTCACAACTTGTTTCATCACTGTTTGTCATCTATTTTTTTTCCCCTAGTTCAAGACCGGGTTTCTCTGAAAAAGAGTGAAGTTTTGCAGAAACATTTGTCTACTGTGGAAAGCATTGGCCTGCAAAGAGGGTTGCCCCCTGAAGCATTTGATACGTTACTAACCGTGGCACTCAGTGGCAAACTTGGTAAAATGCTTGCATACTGCTAGCATGTCTTCTGTGAACTTCTCCTTGCCCTCTAATCAAACCTGCTTGAGATAATGTGTTTATGGCAACTGTATTGTTAGGCAATTTAGCATAAAATTAATCTTTCTGGCATGCTCACTGTAAACTGAGTTCATGCTAAAAATAACTTCAGTTCTTGTTACAGGTGAGTGATACTTGGGAAGAATATTATGGCTTGTTACAAAGCTTTTTTGAAAAGCTTATTTCCTTTGTTCTTAATTGCAGATCTTTAAAGGCTTGAAGCGTGTCCTTAGCAACCATTATATTTTTTCCTTCTTGTAACTATTTGCATAGGTTTCTTCTTCCCAGGATCAAAATAATTGAACAAACTGTCATAGTTGTATTGTGAAACTTGATAAAATTAGTGTCATACTAGCAATCAGTTCATGCTGCTCCCTTTGAAATGGTGGCCACCACTTAAATTTTGAAACTAACAAAATATTCAATTAAAAAAAAATTAAACCTTTCACTTACTCTAATCTAAGAGGATCTTACAGGATTCTTTCCCCACTATGCAAGCAATATAGTTCTTTTCTTGGTTTAAATTTGTTGGCTTATCTCCAAGACACTAATCTGCCAATATTTGGCTGACAATCACATGCTCTTTTGGTGAAGTAATTGGTTGTTAATATTACTACAAATCTGTGTTACTTTTGGTTGTCTTGCCAAGAATCTAAAGGCTATTTCAGTACTGGAATAATACATATGCCATTTTCTTTAACCTGGAAAGAAATATTTCTCATATTTTTTAGAGGCATAGATAAGTCCCTACTGGTTTCTTGTGCGCTGTTCCCGTAAGCAATAAAGCTCTGAATAATCTTGTCCAGAGAGGATTTTAACCTGAACTGCAAAACCGTGTCAAAGAACCTGGTTTGTGAGCAGCATCC
This sequence comes from Anser cygnoides, assembly GCF_040182565.1. Classification (NCBI taxonomy): domain Eukaryota; kingdom Metazoa; phylum Chordata; class Aves; order Anseriformes; family Anatidae; genus Anser; species Anser cygnoides. The sequence goes on along the minus strand of NC_089885.1, from coordinate 11,682,351 downwards.
AATTTTAAAATGTTTGTTTTCCAGCTGATACAGTGAATACTCGTTTACTGAAGAGCTTAGTTCCAGCCTCAGTAATACCAGAAACTTCTGTTGTTTCATCTGTGTCTTGGCTCTGCGTCAGCAAATGCACAGGCAGCATCCAGGTAACTTCATAAGTGTTGGCAGTAGTTACTGCTTTGGCACGGGAATGATGAGGACAGGTTATGTGGAGGAAGCAGAAAACCTGGGGTTTGACGTATGAGGTTCTTGCTTAAGCTGCTGCTTTTTCGAAAGACTGGCAGAGACACCTGTACGTGACAAGGCAGTGGAAGCTGAGGAACACCTCAGGATTGTGAGTGGGAATTTGCACAGTTACAGAACAGGCAGGTTCTCTGGTGGAGAAACCTCTCCTAAGGAATTCATTTCTGTGAATTACTTGAGCTGTGTGAGGCATTGTTCACCCACCTCAGCTAGGTTATCACCTAAGTTCTGTGTGCCTTGGCCATGGCATCATGATTTAAGATTAGTAAAATGGTCTTTTTGGTCTTCATGTAGATGACTGAAAAGTTTACATCATATTTTGGGGTTAGCGTGCGTTTGGAACAGAGCTGCTTTTTCTCTTACAGCGTGGAAGTTGGAGCTCTTCTCAGGCTTATCTTGTAGCTATGTGGTTGCCTTTGAGTGTCCTTTAACGATGATGTCTCTTAAGCTGGCTAGTGACCGCTCTGTCTTGGTTTTGCCTATTACTTGATGTAAGATGAGTTTTTTTTCTGCCTGCAGCTGCTTTTTCTAAGATGGCTGATCACAATGTTTGACTTCATTGATCACAAGGAGCAACTTCATGCCCTTTATGGCTTCTTCTTTTCCTTCCTTTATGATGACAAGTTGGTAAGGAGAAGCGAAGAATACACAGAATTCACAAAATAAACCTAAATGTTCATTAGTAGTGTGTGTATTAATGCTAAAATTTGTCTGAGCTGTATATTAGAGACGATTTTATGATGGAATTATTTTCCTTTTTTCTTTTTGTGTTCTAAGATTGCTGGATAATTCAGATTCGGAAATGGGGAAGTACTGTTGGATCATTTTAGTTTGAGTACTGTGATCTGTTTGTTTAAACGTGTTTCCAAGCATTGACACTGTAACATCTGAACAGATATAGTATTTTTCATGTAAATTCCTCAGAGATGCTGTGACTCTGCAGTGCCTGGAATTACCTTTGATGTGACATGTCAGCAGGTGTAGTCCTCTGCCCCTGAGAAGAAACTGACTTGCATACCTTGGGCAAAAAGAAAAAACCTTTAGGAGCAATGTTTATTGAATGATTAAAAACTCAAAATCCTGTTCTACTTAATTCCTTTGAAACGTAGCTTAAAAGAGAGCAAATAGTCAGGAGTTTTGTGCTATATGATATCTGTAAAATCTGGGCGCTGGAATATTGAAATAGTTAGATTCAATTCAGATTAAGGTCCACTTGGCAGTCATGTTAGATAGGTACGAAATTGTTGATATTCTTTCAGTTCAGAATATTTTGTGGTTAAGACATAGACTCCCAAAGTTCTGAGCTATGTTTCCTGCAAAGTTTTGGATGGGTTAATGTTAGTTATAATCTTTTTCCATAAAACTGGATTTAAGTTCTATAGTATATTCAGGCATGATGGGCCAATTGGAAAATGCAGCTGAACCCAATTTAAGACCCTTGCAGCCTCATCTGAAGTTAGAAGCTCTAATAAAGTATTTTGATTCAAGGGTATCTTTGCTTTGGAAAATGTTATTGCCCTTTCACTGCCGATCTCTGAAATATCTAGATCACGCTCCCCAAAACAAGACCAAAGCTCATCGAATAGCTTTATTACTATAAGGACAGCTTGTTATGTAGATAATGTATCTAATTAAAACTGATGTAAGTGACATGTGAAAACAGGCTGCTTGCTACGACAAGTAAGGTATGCTCTGCCCCAGTGGGGATGCCATGATGACTTGAGGCAGCCAACTGAATGAAGCAATATTAGCTTGTGAAGCCTTTCTGGGAGGGTGTCGCTTTCGGTGTACCGTAGTTAGCAGTCTGCATCGGCAGGGTAGCTCACTGCTGCTTTTTCTTTGTAGTGCCCCTATGCCTGCCACCTGCTCTACCTGCTGACCAGGAAAGAAAATGGTAAGTCTATCCAATTGTGTGAGTTAAAATATCCTTTTGATTCTTCTGTTTCGTGGTGCTGCCATTTCTTCCAAGGAAGCTAATACAATGACTAGGCAATACGGCGCTTTTAAGGCGAGGAAGCCTAAGTGGCAGTTCAATCGGATTTGTGTAATGCATTCTGAATCGGAAACCTGTATTAGCACAGAAATAAGACTAACTGTTTCTGCTTGTTTTGTCATGACTTCCTACAATAAAAGTGATATTTCATTTTCTCTTGAATGTTAAGTAATGTGTTTTTTAAACTCATGATGTTCTTAACTGTTTTTCCAGTCAAGCCTTTTCGAGTCAGGAGACTGCTTGACCTCCAAGCAAAAACGGCAAGTTCATTTCTAATTTTGTAGAGTTTGAACAATGGTTAATGTTGCAGCTTATAAGTGTTCTTACGAGGTGGAGGAGAGGCTAGCAGCTCAGGATGGGGTTAGACTTGGAAATGTAGGTTGTGGTCTTTGTAACATCTGAGCTGGTATATCTTGCATGTGCATCTTGAATTCTCATGTGTTAATTTGTGAGCACGTGCAATGACATGAAAAAAAAACACTTTTATGTTTTATAGATAGATATGGTGAAATCTCTGAAGTAAAGAGCAGCTTCTTTTAATTTTTCTATTACTTTCTTTAATTTTACTCTTCCTTTTTCAAGCAGTATTAAAAATGACTGGGAAATAAAAAATTGTATAGGATCCTGCTGCCTTTTCTGTAAGGAAAAAAATATAATCACTAATAGTAAGTTCTAAGTTGCTAGAGAAATATAGATGGAGCTATGTAGTTAGAGTAACACATTTTTTGGAGCATTTAGTCAGCGGAGAACTGTATTTTTAATGGTTTTGATTGATAAATTTCTTTTTATTAGAGTTATGATTGCAGAAAGTTCTTTCTTCAATCCCCTCCCTATGCTGTTCTTGACAATTTCTCTTTTGCTCATTGTGCATCTCTGGTTACTTACTGACATGTACTTCTAAAAGCTTTTAGTAATCCCTTTTTTTTCTTTATGAATATAGCCTTAATATTTATATTAAAAACATAACATACCATACATGTTGTTACTTGTTCTGTTATTTGACAGGGAATGCAGCCTCATTTGCAGGCTCTGCTATCACTTTACAAGCTCTTCTGTCCTGAGCTCGTGAACATAACCCTTCCTGGGAAGAGTAAGGTAAGGAGTTAGATTTAATCTACTTGGAACTGGTATTTATGACAGTATTTGTGATGAGCTTTCTGTTTAAACAATAGCATGATTAAGCAGTGAAGATGAATTCTATTGCCTCTTTTCACTGAGTAAAATCAGGTTTAGATGAGGATTCCTTGCCTTGCATTTTTTTCTCTTCGTCACTCTGAGATGATTTGGAATGGAACGATCTTCTTTTATCCTTATGAGGATTACCTATATCCTCCTGTTGATGTGCTTGCTGGTTTTAACTGTTTTCACACACATCACTGATGTTTACTGGAATAGAAACTGGTATTTCTGTCACTTTATCCTCGTTTGGCTTCTTGCATACATGCCTGATTTATGTTTACAGACTTACTTCAAGAATTCAGAGGCTCCATGGAAAGCGGCAATCAACACTGTAAGGCGAAGAAACCAGGCAAATTCTCCAGTGTCCCAAGCACTGTGTTTAGGCACAGCTCAACCTCAGTCACGTAAAAGAGTAGGTTATGGGCCTCAAGACTCTAGAATCATAAAATCATTTAGGTTGGAAAAGACCTCTAAGATCATCAAGTCCAACCATTAACTAGTGCTGCCAAGTTCTACCACTAAACCATGTCCCTCAGCACCGCCGTATTTGCATGTCTTTTAAATACCTTCAGGGATGGTGAGTCAGCCACTTCCCTGGGCAGCCTGTTCCGATTCTTCATAACCCTTTCAGTGAATAAATGTTTTTCCAATATCCAACCTAAACCTCCCCTGGTGCCAGAAGGTGCCGAACAGCTATTTTCATGTTGATTAACGGCAAGTAATGAGAGCTGGGCTTTATTTCAGCACTGGGAAGGATGGGATAGCTATATGGAAACAGCGTTCCCCTTATAATGAAAGCCTAGATGCCTTTTTTGTTCAAAGTGGAGTCTTTATGGGAATGTTGGTCACAAGTGTACTTGTTTGCACTGGAAACTGAGTCACTGCTGTTCATTTGTGTTTCTTTTCTACAGAAATGGAATACCCAGTTGATTGTACCTGTTAGCAGTGCCAACGCACAAAATTTAGTAGGGAACAGGGAAAAGAACTGTGTTGATCTATACAGTACAATTGAATCCTTTCCAGTGGAGCAGCTGCAGACCTTTACCCAGCTCCTAGAAAATATCCATTGTTTAGAGGTGAGTGGCAGGAAGATCTCAGCAAGCTCGCTGAAGGATTTGGAGAGATAAAATGATTTTTGTCTACACCCTGTTTATATGTGAATAGCACGTGGGTTACCTAATTCTGACAAAGCATCTAGTCCTACCTGAGGGCGGTGAGTGTGAGTCCTGGAGATGTTCTCATTGTCAGTAAAAGGGTTGGACAATTTTGATAGCATGAGGTTCTCTAGCACTTTTTAGACTTAAACACAGAATAACTGTTTTTCTTGTTTGTTTTTTTTTTCTTTTCTTGCAGTTTCCTTCCCAGATGGGTTCAGTGTTAGCAAACCCGTTATTGCTTCACTACATGAATTGCATCAAAGATGAATCTATTTACCTGAGGCTCTACTATTGGATGGGACAGACTCTTCAGGAAGGTAGGAACTTAACATAACCACCATAGCGTGGTATGGAGGTAAAGACTGAACTTTTCACCATTCAGTAATGGCACTTTACTATTTAGATTTATAGTGGTAATCATATAGCATTAAAAGAAATACTGGGGAAGAGTTGAATTTTGCTTCTAATTGTGCTTATTCTTGCTGTACTTGTGTTCAAATGCAGTCTTCTCTCCTGTTTAGAGTGTACCTGGTGTGTGGTTGAGAATAACCAATATGAACAAGAATTCAAGGACTTCCTGGAAATTATCTACAAGGCAGAGTGTTTCTTGCAGGTGAGTGCCTATTTTGTGGAAACCAAAGATTTCATGAATTCTTCCCTTAGAGTGCATTTGGGACTTACATGTTTCCTGTAGTATCTCTTAAAAATTGCAGTGTCTCAAATAGAATAATAAAAGAATAATAAAAATACATTTTTCAGTAGTGAGTCAATATTCTGGACATGGCCCTGGTTTCTGCAGGAATGAAATTTTGAGTGTCCTGGAGAATTGCATGTCAGGAAGCAGGTGTAAGCCTCTTCCTTTTCCAGGGTGAATTGAGCATGGCAAAGTTCAGGCACGTGAGATGAATTTTTGAATGTTCACCTTCTGCTCTATAGGAAGGATTTTCTTCTTGTGAGGAGTTCCTGTGCAGGAGCCTTCCTCTCTGGGATGGCTTGTGCTGCCGATCACAAATCCTCAGACTCGTGAGTTGGATCCCCCTCAGCAGCTTCTCTGGTATGGGTTGCAGATCCTTTGGGTAAAGTTGGGCAGTGTCTGGTCTTGGGGGAAATAATTTGTGCTCAGATATCATGCTGCTTTCTTGTTTATTTCAGAAATGAAATCACAGATCTGTGATCCCCTGGCACAGCTCTTTTTCACATCCTCACTTTATTTTAAGGTAATTTAAGTGAGTACAGCGGCTGTTTACTTCTAGTTGGTACTGTTATTTGCACTTGTATAAGATACAACAATCTGAGGGGTTGTACAGGAGACTTCTTTTGGGGGAGTCTGTGCTGAAGTGAGGGTAAAATATGAATTTATGATGTAACTTCTTGGGGAATTTGGGTGCCTTCAAGATATTTGACTATTTTCATATCTCATATTCATATATTCATATCAAATATTCATATATGAATATTTGACTGATATTTTTTGACTGAAATTAAGCAGAGGCACTGGATTTAAAAAGAACTATGTAATAGTACACAAGACAATAGTTGTTTTTTATTGCAATTTTAAGTCACTATTTGAAGCTTGCATTCTCCATCAAAAAATATGTAATGTATACATTTGGTTTAAGGGGATAATGCAATTATCTAACTGTTCTTTGTGGTCCTCTTCATATGTTTCCTTGTGTGCCTCAATTCTCACGGCATTTTTTGTTTAGTATCATTCACTTACGTAAATCGTCAGTAACCTGTTTTCTTTTTGACTGTTACAGTGCAGTGTTCTTGAGTGTTTGAAAGAGCTGTTGCAGAACTGGCTAAACCGGCATGTGGTTCAGCTGGATTCAGGGTCTGACAATCAATTCCATTCTCTGTAAGTCTGTCCAAAATTGAATGTAATATGGTGTTTTGTACACTGTTCACAAGTGTATTTAGATACGCCTGTTTACCTATCATGAAGACCAGTCAGTAATGCCGTAATGTTTCTGCTATATTGCAAGCTACCTTGCCAATCCTGCTCTTCACTCTTGATTTAAAAATATTTCTATTGACACTGAAAAGTCCAAAGTCAAGATTCTTGTAACACTGACAGCTGGGTCCTGTTTGTAATAATGTTGGTAACAATGTACTACTGGATATATTCAAGACCAAATGCATGTTGCTGAATGCTTGAGGGTGGTGGGGCAGAAGGATAACTTCTAGTTTCTTTTTTACCATGTTTCCTCTTTAGCATTTTTGCAGAGGTGTATGCACTAATGTTGTGTCTGTCTGCTACTGCAGGAATACCACCCTTTCTGGACTAGTGAATGGGATAGCTGAACTAATCCACTTCGTTGGATGGATCTCTACTGTTGCATTGCGTTTAGAAAACAATTGTACCTTCTTGTTGTACTTCATCCTGGACTTCTATGAAATTGTATGTATTCCATTTGTTTTGGCTTTCAAAATCCCATTTCCCTGAGGCCGATTGCATTTTTTTCAGCTATAGTATGGAATCACCTTCCTTGTTATAGTTTACAGAACTTTGTGATTAAATGCCAGAATGTTCCAAATATCTGCTAGATCTACAAGTGATAGCCACTGCTGTTGCATCCGTAGGCAGAAATAAATATGTTACCAGTGAGTGCTTGCTCTTAATTAAGGCAGAATTGCATTGTATATGGAGAAGTAAAAATATGATATAACATAGCAGATGATGCTTTTTTAATACTAATTGTAGAAAAGAATATTTAGTTCAATTTCAGACAGTGTATCCTGACTTGTTCCCTATGTCCCTTTAAAAAAATCAGTATCTTTTTCCCCAGTTTATCCTATAGATAAAGCAGTGTCAAATAGGCATAAGCCTACTCTCTAGTTTCCCTAAATCAACTCTGTAGATGTGTTTACTGCAATGTGAACTCTAGCCATGCTGCTCCTACAATTTGGATGAAATTATGAAGCGTTAACAAAGCAGTGATAGTGCTGGGAACTACTTGTAACTAAAATGTCCATTAAAAATGCACAAAACTAACAGGCAACAATGTTTGAGTAAGATAGTGTGTTTAAAATAAGTAAATGATCATTTTATGGGAATATACCAAGAATCATCTACCCTTAGGTTATTGGTGTTCTAGCACGCAACTAAGATGTTTTTATTTACACTTTGCTTATGTATTCAGAACTCTTCTATTGTATAGAGATTTCTAAAATCATGCAGCTGGGATATGAAGTAAAGAGTCTAAATGTCTGAAAATACCAGTAACTCGATTACATACAGATATCTACCTATACCTTATGTGGTATTTGCTGTACCAAGGACAAGGGGAAATGTGAAGGCCTCACAAATAATTTTTGGTGAAACATTTGTTATGATATTGGAGCAGAGGAACCTTAAAACAATTGTGCCTAATTGAATAAAATTTAAGTAGTATCCGTTTTCTGGCTGTTGAGCTGTCACAGCTTAATTGCCTATGACCTGAGTTGTAGTTACTAGGTAGGCATCTTAGCACACTAATCTTCTGAGAACAATGCACATCTTCCTGAAGAGAAGTGTAACAGCCTGTGCTTGGGAATATTAATGTGGCTAAGCAATAGAGGACAGTAATGTGCAAAGTTACAGCAATATTGCTTTCTATTATTTATCCATACTTTAAGACTGTCATTTTAGCTGAAGATCTTATTAAATCTGCAGAAATTTTAAAATGCCTTTTTTACTTGAAGCTCAACCTTAAATTCTAAATTAGCCTGATAATAAACTTGTGTTTTATGTCGATATCATCTTTTCTTAGAGAAAAGCTTTATCATGTGGTCATGAAATTCCAGCAAGGTCAAAAAGAAAGAATGAATTTCCCAATTGGCTTGCTATTATCAGCAAACTTAGGCTAGGAACAAGGTCTGATCAAGTGTAAGCTGAGCTACATACTTAGGAATAATCCAAAAAAAAAAAAAATCAGAGTTCACAAAAAAAAAAAGGCAGGATATGGATAAATTTGACCCAGAAAGTAAGCAAATAGCAACATAATGGTATACCCAAAACTGTTGAAATATACTGGGATGTGAGCTGATGAATGTCTTGTACTGAGAAGGAAACAAATAGAATTGCTTCACCCTGGTCTTAGCTCCTAGATGAAGTTGATAGAACTAGCTGGAATGTAGTATCACACTCTTTTGCTCTTAAGTGTTTGGGGGTTTGTGAATAGCAGTAATAATATTCCTAGATTTGCTTTGTTTTTGCAGGTGTGTGACATGTATCTGAAGTACAATCTGCCTCTGTTGATAATGCCTCCTGCTGGAGTTTTCTATCCAGCATTGCTTAGCATGGATTCTGTCAGCTTGAATCATCTCTGCTACATTATGTACAGGTACTACAAATGGTGTGGGTTGTAGGGAATCCTCTCGTCTTCTGTTTTGATCTTTTGGAAATGAAATTACTTTGTAAAACCTGAATTTGAGATCTATACTTTCTCTTACTGTATAAGGCAAAGGTGAAATGTTCCAGCTGTGCCAAGTGTTCTTGATACAGTATTTTATAGCTGTAGTTCATATTCTTTTTTCCACTCTGTTATTCCAAATGGCAAGATTCTGACCTCTTTCCTTTTATTATTTCCATGTCTTTGGTAGGTGAATGAAGGAGCTTGCATATTTTCAGAGAATTTAAGTCACCTAGCAAGAAAGAGCTGGAATCTTTCGTAGTTAACCATTAAACTTCTCAGTCTTGTGCTCTGACCACCAGACTTAAGCTTTTCCTTGCAAATTCTGTAATGTGCTGAGTAGGAAGCACTTCTGCCACCCCCCAACCCTGTGGGAATTTGGGACTGCCTTGTGCTGCCTGCAGGTCCAAAGACAGCACTGTTTAGCTCTCAGCAGGATCCACCAACATGTCTGCTGTTCTTGGCCTTGTTAGTTCCAGTGGCTGCATCTGAGAAGAAGAGTAGCCAATTGCTGACAGCTGGCGTAGGGCTCTCCATGTGGTTATTCCTCTAAGGAGTCTGCAGGGTAATTAACATGACAAGATGGTCCCTGGGAAATGAGAGGAGCTAGTGCTCATTATATAGAACGACTGTCAAGTTGCGTTACTTCCAGTGACTTCCGTTTCTCTGCTTAGTGAATGAAAGTCTCCCTTCTTAAAGATATACAGCACTTTTCTGCTGATTTCAACCCTGTATGCCATTCTTGCATATACCCTTTATGAAGGTTACTGTACCAGGTAAGCTGGTCATGTGCTCATCCAAGACACGAATCTTATCAGGTTCATCCACCCTTCCCCAGCAAAAACATGTCAAGTGATTAAGTCTCTTTGAATTAATTTTCCTGTCTTTCTTTTTAAAAGTAGAGGAAAGTTTGGCGGTCTCTCTTGTTGAGAAGAAAAGTTTTCTTATCCTCTGTAAACATTCTTCCAGTATTTGTCAGCACTGGTAGGTCGTAAAATTTTCAGACATCTAACTTCCTCTTTTGTTTGTTTTTTGAGGTATCGAGCCAACTTGGTAGCTGCAAAAGAAAATGAGCTGAATAAAAAGGTATCTGCTGTGTGCTAGAATGGGCCTTAGTAAGGAACTGGGTTGAATGGAGGGAAGGTGTTTTGATAGCACTCTTGTAAGGACTGGAAAGAACACAACGGCTTTGAAGATGCTATTTATTGATTTTTATTTTCTTGTCCCTCAGAAAACGCAGCAATTCAAATTCAGTAGCCAGACATACCAAGAATACAACCAGTACGTAATAGCTATGGTGGGTTGTCTGTGGACATCCAGTGCGTTCCAGAAGGATGATCATCCTCAGGGTGTTCGTCTGGATGAAGAATTGCTGAAGAAAACTGGAGTGCAGGAATTCAAAAACAGCTTTAACATTGTCTACCACCCAGCTATGATGGGCTATGCCATCCTCTTCCTGCAGCAGGTAATGGTGTAGGCTAATACCCAGGCCTTTGGCAGCACCAGGTGTTCTGTATTGACAGTTTCTCTAGAGAAGTGTCTCTGAGTGAGTAAAGTCTACTCAGTGTCTGGGTAAAACAGTTCTAGATGTGAATTTGTGCTTATCATTTTAAGGATAGAACTAAAATAGTCGATTTTCTCATTATTTAGCTAATTCAGTAAAAGCTTTCCAATAGTATGTTCTGCCTTACAGAAATACAGCGCATGACCTAAACTTTTAAACTTCTGCACATGAAGAAATGCATAGTTAAGTTGTATTCAGGTGCCCATAGCAGAACTTTTAGCAGAATACATTTTGAGAATTACTTATTAAAAAGAAATACAAGTAGCTATTTCAAGTACAGAAGTAGGATAACAAGGTGTATTGTATTGTCCAATGAGTTCTGCTAGTAGTTGAATTCCAAGTGCTTTTGTGTTTGGTGCAGCTACTGAACAGTGGAGGGAGCAGCTTACCAGAGTTGTTACTGTTCAAGATGTGCATGCTGCTCTGAGAAAATTAGCTTTTGTAGGCTATCCAACAGGTGCACAAAACTGCCATTTTGTTACAAGGATTGCTGGCAGACAGCAAGGATGCTCTTGGAATGAAACCTAGGAAATCTGATGTGAAAGGTGAAAGAATGCTGGTTAGGAACGCTTACAAATCTGCCTTGGTTTATATGCTTAGTGTCTCGAATCTAGGTACTTTGTAACTGCTGACTTAAACTCAAGTTTTGCCTTTGCCAGAAGAAACTATTTTATTTTTGTTAAATACAACGTTTCTTTGGTCCTTCTGCTGTTATAGCAGAATTAGTTTTTCATATCTTTTGTCTAGGTCCTTTTTGCTCTGATGCTTCCTGATACTGCCTTGTAGCTTTTGTAAGTTTAAAAAAAAGCCTGGAGATTTCTTGCATTCTTCCCATTGCAGCACCAAGAAAGAGATTTTGCTTAGTAGCTACCACTGATGTATATTAAGACAAGAGAAAATATTTACCTGCAGTTCCATCTTCTCTTGAACACTTCATTGCTGAGCGCCAGAGGGCACTGCTCTGCAGCACACTGTGAGAACATGAGCAGTAAACTAAATGTCAGTATGTTCTCTGCTTGTGCTCTGTCTCATTGTTGGGAATTATCTGTCTAATGTTTTGAAGGGATGGCTTTTACTCTGTGGAGATACAGTTGCTAAGGGTATCTGTACATATTCTCTGTTGCTATCCAGTAGTGTTGCAGCACAGGGCAAGGCTGTCTCCCCCTTGTCTTGCCATTTGTTTTTTGGCCAAGTATAATGCTGGAAGCTCGTTCTGAAATATGATTAAATATCTTTGAATTTCTTTGCGCACCTACAGTTCCTGATTTAGGAGGGGACTAAGCAGAGGCTCAGTACTGGATGTACTTTTTTTTTTATCTGACTTGACGTTGTTTTTATTTCCTCTCATTAAGGCCTGTCCAGATGATACCACCTTCAACTTCAGTTTAATTAAGGTAAGATTTCTTGTTTCAGTGAAAACAGGCAATTTTTGGTAGACAAGAGCAGAATGAGGTGGTAGTATTCACCTATAAAAATTTTGAAAATTCCAGCTCTACTTAGGTTCTGTCTTTCAACAGGGCCAAACATGAGCACATCAACATTTGAGAAAGTATGTATGTAGCCAACTGTGGTTAGTGATCTGAGACTTTTATATATTTCCTCCAAGAGTCAGTGCAGTATCAGGACAAGTCTGTTTTCTGTGCAGACTACAGAAAAAAAATGCTTTGGTGTACTCAAAGCAGAATTCCTATTATCAATGAATTTAATATTAAATTTCTGAGGTGAATGTGTAGCTTTTTTTACAGCTTTGAACAGGGGTCCTCCCCTGAGCAATTGCTGTGGCATTTTGTTCCCTTTCCTGTATCAAAGTGTACATGAAGCCTGATCTGGAAGAATCACTCAGTGTTGGAAGGAAGACTTCAATATCCATGTTCATTTGATCTTTGATGTCTCTGTTGTTGATTCAATAGACTTTGCTCTCTTAGAATTAGGATTTATAAATCTCTTCAGTACTAAAAAAGATCACAATTTGTCATACTTATCATGATTTGTCAAGCTAAGAACATCTAATACATAAGTGAAAAGTTTGGGTGTCTGAGTCCAGGATGGGACCCCTGTATACCTGTGGGTATTTGTGGACTAGGATGGTTGTTGTCAAACTGTGGCAGGTGATAGTTGGAGACCTTTTCAGATTGGTTCAAGAAAGACAAAGCTATGCCTTGCACCTCTGATTGTTCTTTCTTTTTGTAGGGAAAGAAGTGGAACTGGTATCTGGAGTATCTCTACGCACAAGGTTTAAAAGGCCTGAAGCTCTTTGTTGAAAGCAGCATCAATCGTGTTTCCCAGGCCTCTCAAAATAAAGCAGGGAATGTGGAAGTGTAACTCTGGGACTCATTGGAGCCTTTTTATCTTCTGGAACAGGAAAGCAGAATATAATGGACTGTGTCACTAATCCTTCCTCAGTGGAAAGAAACAGAGCAATTACCCTTGCCTGCATTTTCTTACTGGCATCTCTGTTAGGAAAGTGAAGATACAGAAGGAATGCTTGGGCTGGCTTGGTTCACTAACACTGATCACTATTTCTCCCTGCTGAACTTATTTGGTCTGAGGCTGCTGAGCTCATATGCTATGTAACATCCTTGTTTTTCTTTGTTGGAATATCTGCTTTGATTGAGGAACAAACGTTCCGCATTTTAAACTGCACGAAGCACTGCTCCTTCAAATACCTAGCGTTGATCCGTGACCTCCTTTGCCTTCCTTGACAGCAAGAGAAACAGTTTAATCCGCCTTTCAGGGATACTGTGTATATACTGGGCTGAAGGACTACAAGCTTCCCCATTCCCTGTTGTACCATATACATACTGGCTCTTAACAGGGTGGCCACCCTGTTCTTCCTGAACTTCATTTTCATTATTAAGGTTCCAGAAGAGACATTCTTGATAACTTTGCTTATAATTCTCTTTTAATTTAGCTGGAAAACTTTGTGCTCAGTTCATGGTTTATTGATAATTTGAGCATCTGAGCAGTGTTGCCACCTGTTCTCTATTTTCTGTTAATAAGTTCATATGTGGCTTGCCTTTTTGTTTTTAGCTCTGTACATGTTGTATATTACATGTGTACATATGTATAATTTATATTCTGTAAAAATTCTTCCAACACGTAATTTTGAAAGAAGTGCTAAAAAATGTATCTTCTGTCACTTTGTTTTGACACTGAGTAGAAGTGGGGAGAAGCTGAACACGGATCTTCAACAATTGAGTGAATGTTGTCTCTCTGCTGTGAAATGAAGTTGTAAATGCTCAACAGGTGGGATAATATACTGAATTTTGCATTGTGAATCTGTACTTTGATCCAGTAAAGGAATTACATCAGTCCTGAGTGACTCCAGAGCCACTAAGGATGTGTGTTGGTTTCTTCATTGTCTCAAAATCAGACTGCTTCTAGGTTTTGTAGCCTATTGATTTTTTTAAGTTCAGCTAGGTGATCTGATTTATATACGTGTGTGTGTGCATATATTTTTTTCTCCAGACAATAAGAAAATCTTTTACTGAAGACTGTGAAAGAAAGAGACTTGCAAAGAGATCTCCTCAGAATCAAGTATTACCCTTTCTCATCTGGCTGCACTATTCCAGCTAGTGTAAGTGCTGCTTGCTTAGTTTTCTGTCAAGAGAAACGTATTTTCAGAAGTCCTGATTACTTTCTCATGATAGTGGAAACTCAACAGTTTAGAAACTCTTCCAAGTCAATATGTTTCAAGAGGTGGTGCTAACGTAACTAGTTATCTCCATTAGAAGCTGTGACTGTAGTTTTGGACCAGCTCAGCTTGGTGGTTTGTGCTTCTCCCAACACTCACCTCCTAACACCACTGTCTGGCAGTCCCTATCGTAGTGTCACTTGTTAGTTACACTCCTGGAGGGTTTTATGTTCCTGTTTCAGCTAAGGATTAAAGGAGGAGAGCTACAGTCCTTAGCTGAGTAAAAGAGGAGAGTTAGCAGTCCTTGGCTGGTTTTTTTTTAATTTCTATGTTAAAGAGTCTTCTTTTCAGAAAGGTATTAGAAATGTCAGCACTTACGCTGGGAGGCCTGTGTACTACACTTCTTAGAGACAGCTCAGTCCCTTGCCTTTGTCCTTCATGGAAGCCTGGTCAACATCTGAAGATAATTGTATTTTTGCATTGTTAACTGGGATACTGTTTAGGAATAGGCCTGGAGGGCTTGAGAGCCCTGGGAAAAATTGGGAGGCTCAGTTCTAAGTCAGTGTATGGCAGGCTGATTCAGTGGGGAAGGGAACAAATAGAACATCTCTAAGTAGCACTTAGATCTAGCCAAGAAGAAAGACTACTTGTTACCTGAGTGCTCTCAGGAGTTTGTGGAAGGAGCAGAGCTCTGTAGTGTTCCGGTGAGACTGGAAGGTGCCAGAGGCTTCATTTCCTTTGTGAAAGGTGCCTAGGTTCTTAAGAATGTGTGATGCATGTAAATGTATTTAAAGATGCTTATAGCAGAATGCTATATGATATGCTGAATGTTGTATAGTTATTGGTCCCTGAGATCAGTTTTTCCTTGAGCCTGGTGTTTGCTTCAGAAATGACAAAATCATGTTAGGAAAGACTCTTGTTGCATGACCAGTTTTTTGATTTGAGTCTAAACAAACTGTGTACAATTTTGTTATTCGAGTACACAGGATGGACATTTAGAGGTGCAGAAGAAAATTAACAGGGCAAATAACTTTCCTTTAATGGCAGCTTTGTCAGTAAAGACGCAGTAAAGACAGCTGTTTAAAATCCTTTCCGTGTAGCAGTGATAGGCCTAGTGCTACTGGCATTGGAGATGACTTAGCGTCTCAATGCCTTGGTCATTCTTTTCTTTCACATATGGACTTTTCTAGACATCTGATTTTTTGTCTGCTAACATTCCACTTGCATAGAAGAATGGGCCTTTTAGGGAGAAAAACACTGCTGTATCTCTTTTTTTCCCCACTCCTTCTTTACTATCTATCTACCAAGGTAAATTTTGCAGACAATTTTCTGTTACAAGCGCATACTCAAAGTCTTGGCTGACCATAGCATCTGCTGTGAGGACTACAATGGAGAGAGTCAAGCCCTACCAATTTCCTGGTAAGTGACAAAAGAAATCAGAGGTTTGTCTCTAGTGCCTTTTTCTGCCTGTTGTAAGGTGCGTGTTGTATGTATGCACCGTGAAAGAATACTAGCAACAACTGTCTTGTGGTACTGTTTGATAGGAAGAATGCAGGATGAAAAGTTTAAGCTTTGTGTTCAACTTTCTAGTAGCCTGCTTAGATGCTTCTAAAAAGGGAGATCTTTCCCTTCAGAAAAATCTCTGAGTGGGTACCAGATAAGGTTTTCAGAGTACAGAGGGCCAGAGCCTTGTCTGAGGTAAGCAGGCTTAGCTCCACCGCTTCCTAATGGCGCCACGGTGAGTTGCACCAGCTGAACATCTGGTCCACGGTTCACAGAACCAATGCCATTAACTCCTCCCCTGTCAGATGCGTTGGCCTGAGTATTATGTATCTGAAAATGCAAATGCCTCGGGCTCAAGTTAGGCTGAATTCCTTTTCTGAAGCTATGTTTGCTTTGTGTTTCTATTAATCAAGATTTTATTTTGTAGGAAGAGAAGCATTTGTACATCTTTATGCATCAGGAAGTGTTGTCCTTTCAGAAAGAGTCAACTTGCTCTGAAAGAGTTAACAACTTCAACCTGTTTTCAGCTGGAATGAGGAAACTGGTTCCTCTGTGTCCCTGCTTTCTATTCTCTTGTTGGCCTACTTCCCTCTGCTTGCATTTTGCATTCCTAATGCCATGAATAAATCAGGACCCAAGGATTTAGAAGGTGGTACAGCTGTAGCCACTCAGAAAATTCAACCTCTGAGGCTTGTATTGCAGCTCTTACAACTGCCAATATGTACGTTTCTGAATCCTGCTAGTAGCATTTAACTGGTACCAAAAATAAAATTTGCTTCTGCATCCTTTTCCAATAACGTGTAAGCGTTTGTACTTCTACTCAGCCTCTCCTTACTTAGCTTCCTTTGTCTCCAAGTTAAAGCTCAGTTATAAGTGCAGGGCAATCTCCTCCTGGCCACGGTGACAAAAGGGTTTATCACAAATCTTTACCCAGAGGACAAAAGAATAGGGAAACTGAGGACTCTGACCTGGCTAAGAGTTCATCTTCTCTACAGCATCTGAGCACAGTGAAACTCCTCTCTCTGGCTATGATCCCAGATCCTCTGATAACTTGTCATTAATAATGCACACTAGCCTGCTTTTATTTGTAGTGCTGTGGTTCCTGAGGGAGTGTGTGAGGGAGCTCTTTATATGCTTTTTAGTCAGAGGATGCGTCCAGTCTGGGAGAACAACAACAACAGGTATTGGTAACAAGCTTGCTCTGGAAATCTCCAAATATTTAATTCCGGGAAAGCTGATTTCTGTTTTACTAACGGTCCCTCGTTATAGCTCTGCTTTTCAGAGTAAAAGTAGTGATTCTGGTCTGATGTTGGTTTGATTTTCCCAAATTTTGCTTTGACTTAGAAGCTCATAAGATCATACAGTCATGTGGTTTTATACACAGGATTCCTACTAGAGCTGTCAAGATAGGCACTGAAGTAAATATATTGGTGGCTTTAGTAAAGAGCATGCCTTGTGATACTGCTTTATTTCTCTCCTCAATTTCCTGTCTTTACGAGTAAGAAGTCTTCACAGCAGAGGGCAAGATATTTTTAAAAATGCCTTAGTATGGAGTCTAAGTTCCATTTGCAAGCTCACTACAGTCCTGCACTAACATAGGTTCAAATAGTCAGTCCTCAAAAAAAGCTGCAGGTACCTTACACAGGCTCAAAATACTATTTTAACCTTGGCAGCACGCAGAAATCTGTAGGCTTAAATGTGATCCCATTCTTCAGCCTAATGAATTAACATTCATCAACCGAGCTTTGGTACCTATCAGAAACGTGACACAAAATGGGCTGTTCTAGTGCCGGCTAGGAGGTGGGATATGAAAGGCACGAGAACACGGCCAAGTGCCTGAGCCTCAGGCACTGGGTTTGGATGCAGATTGGAACAGATACTTCTGAAAATTTTATCGTCTGTCTAAATCGTTTGGGCTCTTCCCTTAAGGAACAGCGGTAAGCTTTGTGTGTGCGTATAAATATATTTTTAGTCTGTAAGCTGCTTCCTCGTACCTTTTGACTCTCTTTCCTCCAATACCTGTACTGCCTGTAAGTCCTGAGGGTGATCTCCCCAGGAAGAGGTTTCTCTTTGCAGGTTTTTTATCTCTCTTTAGACTTCCCAGGCCTGCAACATTCCCACTGTGGCTCATTGTGCACGGATCACTAAGCGGTTTCCTTTCTCTCAGGGCACCTCTGTTCTGTGTCTAAGTGAATCTTCAGCAGCTCTTGCGTGATCTCCTTCCTGCTCCTTTGTGTGCAGAGCCCAGTAAATAGGGAGGGGGATGGAAAGCATAGCATAAATGTGTTGACAGCCTTTGAAGAACAAAAAAGCCCCTGAAAACTGCTTGCCTGCCTTCCCTCTCTCTCCCCTTCATGTTTTTTTGCATTCTTTTCTATCATTTTCTCCTTTGTCTCTTTCTTCCTCTCTTCATCCTTCCCTCAAGTTCTTTTTCTCTCTTCTTGACACCCAGCGCTTATTCTTTCGGTGCTCGCTGCTCTGGAAAGCTTTCCTCTCTCCCTGCGGCCTTTCTCCCTTCTCATTCGGGCAGGACTGTCTCAGTCCCCATTGCAGGAACGAACAAGAAGGGGGATTCGTTCTGTCTCTGAGTGCGCGTCAGCTGCCTGCCTGTATCGGTTCCCTCCCTATTCTTCTTCCTCACCCCAGGTGTCATGCTTTTAGAAACTATCCTGCTGTTTTTCTGAACACTTTAGGCAGCGTAGAGTCTGTGCTTGGAAGGTTTCTGTGCTCATTGATGCTAGCGAAGGAGTTCGTTATTTACTTGACATCAGTTATTTAAACAGACGAAGGAGCAATGCGGTATGATGTCTGGGTAACCGTTCTTAGGTTCGTCTCAAGCTGAATTTAGAGCCCCTGGTTCTAGTTTTATTGAAAAAAAGGCTCTTTGTGCTCTACTCCCAGGCATGCTTGGCTGTCTAACGTGCCGGAATTGACAGGCAGCTCTGTCCCTTTGTGCGGGATCTGTTCCTCTTGGCTTTCGCTCTGCAGGTAGGCGCAGCACAACCACTCTCATCAATGATGCTGCATCAAAAGCATGTTACTGTTGTTTTGATACGTACGGCTGTGGCAAAATTCAGCCTCGTCTGTCATTTCAATTAGGCGGAGTCCCAGATGAGGGAGCCCTGCATCTCAGGAAAGCAGGGCTGTAGGCTCTCGGGAAGAGGCAGGATTTCTTGGAGCCATAAGGGGTGTTTTCCCTGCTCGCAAGCCTTTCACCAAACCCTTCTTCAGCAGCAGGATCCACAAGTACATTGTCAGTGTTTGGCTCTTGGGAAAATGCTCTTTGTCTGTTCCTGTATTCTCCTTTAAGCAAGTGTGCATGTTCATTTACACCCTCGGTCACTGTTTAGCTGTCTGTCTTTGTTACAGGTGTCTGTGGTTGGGAGGCTGTCAGGGTGTTTATGATTTGCTCCTGCATGTAGGAACTTCATGGCCTCCAACAGCTTCTCCAGCCCTAGGTTGGGAATTAAGCCCCATCGGGCTCCACCAGCAGCTTCTCCACGCAAAATATCACGCGGGTGCCTTGTCAGAGGTAACTTGAAAAAATTCCCTGTGCTTTGTGAAAGGCAAAGATGGGTTGAACACAGGCATACGAACGTGCTCTAATCTACTGTCTTCCTTGCTGCTGCGGCATTGTGCTTCCCGCAGCCTTGCTTCGCTTTGTATTCTCTGTTTAAGTACTGCTCTTTATGAGGAATTTCGGAGAATTTATTCCTCACTAGTGAATTGTAATCTTCCTTACACAATCCACTCTGTAGGTTCCTAGATAAAGCATCACTCTCTAAAATACTTTAGTCGGGACAAATCATGATCCCAAACTTCTCTGTCACTATAATATTCTAAATCAGTCCATTTCTCTGTAGGCAATCTGAATCAGCATCACTTACCTGGATGGCTTCTAGACCTCTCCAGACCACTTGGTGTAACAGGTGCTTCCTAGGCTGCGTAGTATATGCTTGGCTCAAATAATGGGTTATCTGGGTGAGTTAGCGTATCTGAGGAACAGTTTCGGGTTAGCTGAATAAAAAATAAATTCTTGAAAGAGCAGTACCTAGCTCTTGCACAGTGCTTTCATCAGTAGATCCCGAAGCACACAGGAAATGAAGCTTACGATTGCTAGTCCCAGCTCACAGATCAGGAGGCAGGGAGAAGGTTTTGAGATCTGTCCTCCCTGACTCAGCAGCCCAACGGCACAGCTACGAACGCAGATGGCTTCTGATCTCCAGCCTGACATTTCATTAAAGTAGGTGGGAGCCAAAGAAGAATATGTGAATTTTGAAGAGGGTCTTAGATTTCAGTAGTAATAAGACAAAGGGAAAATACTTAAAAGTACTACGGAAACATGGGAGTAGGAACAGACATCTGTTTTGAGAATATTGCTTTCAGTGGGAAGAAGGATTATTTTGAATGAACTTTGTCTAATAAAACTTATGAGTGGAAAGAAATTCTGAGTTTTACTTGGGGAAATAATAATAAAAAAGCTTACAGAGGATGGTAACAGCATTTCCTCTTCCACACAAGAGGGAAAATGTTCCTTTTCTTTCAGGAGATGTGAGATTTCAGAGGAAGGAAGACGTAGAGTTTGAGGAGAGTGAGCGAGCACACATTTCTAGAAGCAATTCAGAGATGAGGGATGTTTTAGAAGAGGGATTTAACAGGCGGGGGGTTATGGGAAGCAAAATAGTGAAAATAATAACCTTGAACTATATCAACATCTGAAGTACCCTGCTGAAAATGTGGATGCTAGAACGTCGGTTAGTGTTTTGACTGGCTGGTAACACAAGTACTTAGTGTTAGGGAAGTTCCATCTTGCGAGTGATTCAGCCAAATTAATATTGATTTTGAATAAAGAGCTAGTAGTAAAGGCTTTGGGGTCACACCAGACACAGCTCTTATTTCTAGCTTTAAAAAAAATTCAAGCTAAAAACAGTGTTAATAGATCTCCATAGAGCTCAATTTTCACCAGTCATTTTCAGCAAATGCATTTGTATTCAGAGCGTTCGGTATTTCGTGGCTTTGTATATTTAGTCCGTGTGGCTGATTCCGATTTCACAAGTGTAAATCAGAATCTGTTTCAATGATTTAAATTGATTTACACTTCAGCATTTTAAATGGAGTGTTACTGGTATAAATCAGAATCTGATTTCACTTTTGTGCTCATGTCTTATAAAATCCACCTCAAATTTATCTATTGTATGTTTGTACGTTTTGTTTAGCATTGCGCACATGTCCCTTCGGAGAGGTGGAGGTTTCTAATTTTGTTAACAAGGTACGCCTTTGCCATTTAGTAGGACATGAATGTCTGAAATGTCCTGTTGGGAAAGGCGTGTGGTAGGTACCAATGCGTCTTCTGGAAGCTGGGTTCTTGGAGTTCCTTGAGAGATTTTTTTGGGGGGCTGATATGCGGAACTTAAAGCACATCAAATTGAGCATTTCTTTTCATAAATTTAGCATTTCTTCTCATAAATTTTCCCATACACTCTATACAGTTGTAGTGCTGATATGAAAGCCTGTGTTTATGGCAAATCAGAGTTTGTCTCCTTGATTTCCTCTGAGTTCTGAATTGCTGGGCTGTTTGTCCTCATTATGTCCTTAAAGCACAAGGTACTTGGGGGACCTAGGACGATGCTCCCAGCCATAGAAGCAAGTCTTTCACCAGAGATTCTGGTTTGTCTCAAAATTTAAGTTAAACTGACACATGAGATTTTCTCCCGCTGCATTTTGCCGTCCCTAAACTATCAATAATTTAGGATGCGTGTACTGCAAAGTACCTTATTTGTGTGGCTCCAGCTGTCTGTTCGCGTCTCCGCGCTGATGTCTGTCTCGTGTGCATGTGTAACTTGGCCTGATGCGTGCCCACTGTGTTTAGCCGTGTTGTCATGTTCCTCGCCGCGTCGGTGACAGACGCACGCCGCGGTTTGGGTCGGTCGTGTCTCTGCAGGGTGGTGTGCTCCGACTGCCTGGGTAGCCCTTCCGGCACTCTGCTCTCTCCTTCCCCTCACTCTCCTTAGTTAACCCAGGAGTCATTTGTGTGTGTGTAAGCGTGCACAAAAACAGCCCAGTAGAGAGACAGTTCTATTCCGCTTTCCTATCCGTATCGATTTTTTTGGGTCTAAATACGGCTTTTCAGAACAAGTTGTGTGGCATCACTATGGCTGTTGTGGAAGTAGAAGCTATTGAAAAGGCTTTTGAAAGCAGGAGGTGTGGAGTACGTACCCATTCTCAGGCTGATACTTGAAGTATGCAGCGTTGCTCCTTTCAGAACCAACTACCAGAAAGATGCTACTTAAAAATACTTCTCCTCTGCTCAGCGCAGCTACATGAGGTGTCTGTGCACCTTGCCTCGCTGTGTGCCAGCGGGCTCTGCTCCTGACTCGGGGCTCACCGGGACGGGAGCAGAGGCTCCGCAGAGTTGGCCGCCCCCGTGCCAGAGGCTCCCGCTGGAGCTGCTGTGAGGATCGTGCCCAGGGATGGATGAGAAAGTCAGGGCCCCGACGGACTGCCACGTAACCTTGATGTCCCAACAAGTGGGCAGCTGAGGCCGGGGGGGGGCATTCCTTCACCAACCTTTGGCTGTACGCAGCCCACCAAAAGCCCTGCGAGGAGAGAGGCTGAGGCTGCTTGGAGATCGTTCTGACAAGGACCAGACCTTAGTGCTGTCCGAGCTTTAATTTTCCCAGGGAGAGGCTCAGACAGTCTGGCAGCAACAGTCTGGGACTAGGGTTGGGTCTGAATGACCAAGTCACTGAACTCTTGTTTCTGCTTGTGTAATACGGGCATAGCATCACTGACATCTTGAGCAGAGTTCAGGATCCTTGGATGGAAAGATCCAAAGAATCACAACCTGTTTGTTACGTATGGACTAAAATCCAAATTCCCGGTTTGCTCATGTCCTCAGCCAAGTTAGCAGCCCAAATCCTTCTGTCTCAGACAAAATACCCTGACATTTAAAAAATCTTGGATGAGGATTTCTCTGCAGCTTGGAGAACTGGCTCTTCCTTTACTTATTTTTCCTTTTCTAAGGAGAATAGGAAGCATATTTGAATTTACGTGATTGTCTTATTTTTGCTTCTTGACTTAAAAATAGCCCATTTTAAAATTAAACTTGTTAAATCTTACGCCAGACATCCAAATTGCGGTTAAGAAACAAGGTGAATGTGTCTGGCATTTTCCAGCGCGCACACACACGGCCGTGTACAACCTCAAATGAGAGCCGTCAGTCCCGAACGGCGGCGGGGAGACATCGGCAAGCGTCGGGAAGCGTGTCCGAGTCCAGCAGCCTGTGGCGGGTCCCCGGAGGTCAGACCACGGCTCCTTTTGTGTGCTTGTATTCCCCCCCCCCTCCTTTTTTTCCCCCCACCTTCTCTCTCCATGTGTGTTTTGTCTCCTCCTCCCGCGCTCGTGTCTGCCTTTGCATCTCCGCTCCTCTCCCTCCCCTCCTTGGGGTCGATCGCCAAGGGACCTCCAAGGGTCCGGGCGGCGCGGGGTTGTCCTTGTTCCTCCGGCGCGTGCCGAGCCAAGGGTACCCCTTCGTGCGGGCAGAGATGCTGCTCCTCCCGGGGACGTGATCGCATAGCAACACAGCAGCGGGGCGCTGGAGGAGGAGAGGCGGCGGGCGCAGCGCTCAGCCTCAGCATGCATCCCTGTCACCGGCACCTCTCTGCTGATTCACAGCCCCTGCTCCCGACGCACGGCTGCTGCCCGCGTTTCAGACCTGGCGGACTCGGAAGGTAGGCCAAGGCGCGATTTGCTTCCCGCTCGGACCCTGGCCGTGCTGGAAAGGGGGAAATATCCAGATGGCTAACCTCAGAAATACACCCCAGTGCGTGCGTGCGTGTGTGTGTCCCTTCACAGCGGTGCTGTCCGCGTGTGTGCGGGCAAGGAAACTTGCCGAGAAGAAAAGAAGGGTGTCGGGGGGACATGGGCAGAGAGAAGGGCAGCCAAGGGTGATTGCACAGGGGAGAGACCAGGGAACGGTAAGTGATGCGGATGCCCAAGGCAAACAATAGCAGCAAGCATCCCTTCCACGAGCTCTGATTCTTTTCACGTTGAAGGCTCCTTCACCCTGGCAGTGTTTTCGGCTGGGCTGAGGGACCGCTCGGAGCAGGGTGCGTGCTGGCCTCCCAGCGTTCTCCCGCAAGGCTTTGGCTGCAGGGCAAGGCAGAGTGGGGAATATCTCTGAGCAGCAGGCTGCGATCAGGCTCTCGTCCCAGCTCTGTCCTTTTTGTTCACTGCCTTGCCCGGTGCAGCCTTGTTCCTTTTATGTCTCAACCCTCCCTCTCCCAGCTTCCCCCCCAATCCCTTCCACCTCCTCCTCCTCCCTCCAGGCCCTGTGTTGCCACTCCTGACCTCCCCGGTGCTGTGGGCAGAGCCACCCTGGGCTGGCAGGACACCGCCGGCTCCCTGGGGCCGGGCACTGTGCACCCCTGTCCCCACTGGGCAGGGTGACCGCAAGCCAGTGCTCAGCTTGACAGGCTGTTGCTGGTCCCCAGCACGGTCTCTCGAGCCTCCCCTTCTGCACGGCACCACCGGCGTGTGGTGAAATCACCGGCACTGCCCTCGCAGGGGCTCTGTGCTGAGATTGCCCGAGTGCTGCCACATGGGGGTGAAGCCACTGCCCCCGTGCTGGCCGTGGGACATAGGGATGGCTTGGATGGATTTCGGTTTTTATCACTCAGAAAAGATCTAGCCAGATCTCCATGCATCTGTGTTTTATCTGTGCCCCGATATGAGGTCCTTTGTACTCCCTTAGCTGTCTGCTACTTGCTCATCTCTCTGGAGCCAGGAGAGTTGTTGTGGGATTATTCTTTTTGGTGGTCTTTATTGCCTGACCGGAGTCCCCTGCAGCAACACACCACACAAACTCCCAGCTGCAAGGTTTGGTTGCAGCAGGGGGGGTTTCCCCCTTTTTTTGCCAGATGTGCACGTACATATCTGATTTTGAGTCCATCTCACGTTGCCACCTGCCAGTTCCCCACTCTGAAAGGTGACAAGTAGGTAACGGCACTCCAAAAAGGGAGAAAAAAAATGACGATTCTTGGTGAAGATTAAGATGAGGCTAGAACCTTTCTAATTAACACCTGAGACAGACATTTCACACTCACTGTGATTGTCCAGGGCTGTACCTGTAAGTGGGGTTGCTCAGGGTGCAGTGACTCTTTTCAAAACTAAACAAAGTGGGATAGTGAAGGGGTTAAATGGACGGGTTCAAACAAAAGGCCTGGCTTCTTGAGACATATGGTGAATTTGTGACTATAATACTATCTTGAGCAGTACATTCAAGGCCTCTGCTTTAGGCTGGATGCCTGTGATAAACGTATGAAAGTGGAATTACAAAGCTCATGAAATAAGACATCCTGAGCAGGACGAATTCACTCTTCCCAAAACCTCATTTTCACAGGTGTGTAAAGATCAAGCGGAGCTCTTCAGCGTTGAGCCAAAATAGCTCCATCTCGCTGTTCCCCCTAGCCTAAAAATGAGGTAGCTCCGATCCATCCCGGGGAAGGGACGGGAAGGAAACAGGATTCCGCGTGGCACCCGGTGCACGCGTTGTCTCAGACGGCCGGAGAACCCGGTGCCGTGGGAGTTCACAAGGACCAGCCCGTGGGGCGGAGGCAGAGCATTCAGATGTTTTTCTAACACTGGGAATGAGAAACAAAGCGTAAAGGAAGCCGAGAGCCAGCACAGCCCTGCCTGGGTTTTTGGTGGTGTGCTCTCCCCACTCGTGTTCCTCGCGTATACAGTATGGAAACGGGGGATGCGTTTTTCACACTGCAGCAAGGCTCGCTCCTCCGCTAACAGCAGGGAAGGAAAAGCTCGGGTTGTCAGAGACAGACAAAGAGAAAGCTCGGGGTTTTCAGTGGGTTTAAATAGCCAGGCTTCGAGGCTACAGAGCATGACCAAGTCTCTGAGGAATTAGGTTAGGCTTTTAAGGTTGTTGCAACCTTCTTTTGGCCATTAAGCGAGTTTTACCCCCTGCTGGCCCTGTTGTGGGTGGGGACGATGCCGGCTTCTTCCCCCGCTCCTTTTGTCTGTCAGGTCTGTCAGACAGCGACTTCTGTGTCCAGCACAGCGGGGCTGCGTGCCTACAGCTGGCTTTCAAGGTGCAGGGGTAGCTACATGTAGTGCTGCCTAATTGGAGGAGGAGGAGAAGAGATGGGAAGAATTCCTCAGCAAAGCGAGTTTTGGAGAGAGCAGCTCAAAACCCAGCTGCGAGTCGGGAAGGGCATGTGAAAGAAATTCAGATTTCAGTCTTCCCAAATTGCCACGAGTTGTTTTTACACAGAGGAACAGCCAGTTCTGCGTGGCCGTGCCGTGAGCATCCACCCACGCTCACCTTGTTGGCTGGGGACATGGGGGTCCTGATTCCCAGGTCAAAGAATGTAACTGGGGACATTTTTCAGCTCGAGCCTTTGTGTGTGCATCTTCTGCTTGGGAGGATGGAGAGTGAGCGAGCCAGCAGAAGAGACCCTGCTTCTTTATTAGGACCTGTGACACCCGCTTATCACTTGAATTTTAAGACAGTTTTGGTTGTGAGTACAAAATCTTAGTGGTCATTTCAGTACGCAGCTTGTGAGATGGGAGGGCGCCCACTTCACCTACGCCTGCTGAATCGGGTCTCTTCTGTGCCACGTGCTCACCACCAGATAGACCAGAGATTTCATTCTACGTCTTAAGAAGAGCAGCTTAATTGCGGGACCCTTGGCTGTAATTAACGAGGGGACCTGGTGGTGAGGTGGGACTGCCCCGTGAGGTCCCGCTGCAGAGGCAGAGGGTCCGTGCGGTGTCCTGCCAGCGGTGCCAGGCCGAGCTGCAGCTTTGGTGTCTGGGTTTTGAGCCCTGGGACTGAGAACGCTTTCAGTGTCTGCCTGTATGGGAGGCTGCTGCTGGCCCTTTCCTTGCGTGCCGGAACAACTGGGAACCAGGGGGCTGCGGGGAGGTTTTCAAGGAGCATGTTCAGCTATCTGCTCCCGGTGTGTACACAGATGGAGACGAAGGACCCCTGCTCCGGGAGGGAGACGTGTTATCCTTAATCTCAGCCCCAGTGGGATGAGGACTTCTCTTCCTTCTCTCTCACCAAAGCTTGACCTAGTGGGGTCTTGGGAAGTCAGTCTGCTGGCCCTAGATCTCAGGCTTACGCTATCTACTCACAGATGCAGAAAACAATTTTTGCTGGAACAGGATGTGCTGTTGCACCACCGAGGGAGTCCTGCTGTCTGCCAGCCTGGGAATGCTCCCTTTGTTAGCATGTAGACGGGAGCTGAACTTTGAAATATCCGCAAGCCTCCCACCTTTCCCCTTAAAGGACACTGAGCATGCTGAGCTAAAATGTTATTACTTCTCTTGTACAGTAAGTTAAACAACAACAAAGTCATTAACATTTCCAGCAGCAGGGAGTGTGTTTGTATTTCCATCCCCCTCGTGGGATAAAGGCTGAGCTGCCTTGCCTCAAAATGTTGCCATATTTTTTCCTGATAGGCCAGGGTATGAAGTGGAAAGTTTCAGCCCGGAAAGAATGTCTTGGAGGAAATTAGCAATTCAAAGCGTGAGCCTTGTGATGGAGAGACCTCCTGCCCCGTTTGCCGCATTTGCTGGCCTTTTGTGCAGGAGGGAGCTGCAAATGCAACATCTGCATGGAATTCCAGCTTCCAGGGCAGTCTCCTGTCCTCCTGTCCTGCAGAGATAAGGGACAGCTGCAGCATGACCCTGATGTTTGGGGGAGTTTGGGTCTGGGTTTCTAAACAACGGCAGAGCAAAGTTATGCTCCTGGGTGTTGGTACCCACAGGTGTGGGGGTTTACTGACACCTGGGATGGAGAGGAGCTGCTGCAGGACCCAAGGCACGAGCTGTGGAGCCCCTGCAGCCGCACAGCTCCGCTGCAGCTTGGGGCTGAGGCCGGGCAAAGGCTGCCACAGCTGCCTCCCCAGGAGAGCAGTGCGCCAGGGCTGGTTTTGTAGCAGGTACAGCTCATCCAGGGAGAGGAAAAAGGCAGCCGTTCTGTTTTGAACAGACCCTAACGCAGCTGCGTTCAGCTGTTGAAGTGTAGCGTCGAGATTTTTTGTTTTGTTTTTTTTTTTTTATTTTTCATCTAGAGGAACATCGCCGTCTCAAGCTAGGCTAAAGCAGTGTGGCTTCGTTACTGAAGCGTTTGGTGGCTGTAACACAGCCGAGTGAAACGCATACCAAAAGCAGAGGCAAGTGCCGGGTGTTCTCACGTGGGAGGATGCAAAAAAGCCTCGTGTAAGGAGGCTGCACCTGACCGCCCTCAGGGTCCATCGCCTTTGTGCCCGGAGGGGGTACCTCCAGCCAAGACCAGATCCCTCTGTGTGGGACACACGGGCACAGTTTCACTCCTTGCTCCCCCAGCAGGAGGGTGCAGTGCCCTGGTGTCCCATCAGGCAGCTTCTCATGAGCTCTTCATGCACGGTTTTCACCTGCTCCTGCTTGCAGGGGCCTTGATATTTCCCTTCTTGCACAGAAACGTTCCCAGGGGTCATCCTGGCATTAGTTCTGGTTGGACTGCCTGACCACATGGCTCCTGAGTCGTCCGGAGGGCCAGGAGGAGCATTTTTCGAGTTTCAACACCTTTTCAAAGAGGTGCTTGCAATGGGCTGTGGGAACTGCAGCTCTGGAGCTGTGGGGCCGGTTCTTGCGGCAGACAGGTATGGATGCTGATAAATGGCTGTTGTAGGGTGAGCATCACGCCCTGGAGCCTCCCTCACGCTGGTAGGAAGGCCCAGAGCTGGCCGCAGCCCCTGGGAGCGCAGTGCTGAGGCGGCGCTTTCGCAGTGCCCCAGGGCTGATGTGGGACGGGGCAGCTCCAGGCTCCTTACCATCCCCTTGTGCTCCCACACAGACAGTGGCATCAGCCGTCCTGCACGGACTGCAGCTCAGTTCTTGCATCCCAGTCCTGCTCCGGCTCCTGGGAGAGGCTTCTGCCTCTCACCCTGTGGAGGCAGTGCTTTTAATGACACCCCTCCCCGTGCTGTGCCCTCTGCCTCCCCTTTGAATGCCTGCATCTGTTTAACACGCGTTTTTAGCCAGGCTGGCTCGGCTGCCAACGCTTCTGTGACTGATCGTGTCGCTTGGCTCTAGCACGCCCGAGGTGAATGCTGGTGGGGGAGAGGTGAGGGGGGTCACAGCCCCGGAGCTTGGGAAGCACCAGCAGCAAGCAATGGACGTTTAGCCCAGAAGCATCCGTAAAACACCTGCTGCACGTGCTGCAGCGCCTCGACGGTGCCTGGCGGCACCACTACGCTACAAGTGCGAGACCTGGAGTTACTGCGTGCCACAGCAAAGGAGCAGAGCAGGAGCATTTCTCCTTCTCCTGTAATAGCTGGGGGTTTGGTGAAGTGATCATATGTTGGTTTGCTCGCAGTCGAGCCTCACCGTCTGGTCGTCTCTCCCCTTGAATGTCTGCCTTTGTGCTGGCTGCCGTACAGCTGAGCTATTTCCAGATCATCTCGGGCTCTCCGCATCTGGGCTTTGCTGCCTTGGACGGGCTTCTTTTCCCTTGCACCATGGCTCCGTGTCCTGAAGGACCTTGTCTTTGCTGACGGAGGTCAGGCCCGGCACCCAGGGGGTGCCAAAAGGGCTTTTCTTCTTTCCATAACGCCGGCAGAGCATGTGAGAGCCACCAGTCCTACCCACGGGCACCTGTAGGACAAGGCTTCCCTTCCCCTTCTCCGGAACTGCACCAAACCTGTGCGCGGAGACTTCTCCCTGAGCAGAACGCAGAAAGAAGCACTAAGAGCACAAGCACTGAGATAATAGGGTATATTATCTCCCGTCAAAGGCAGAAATCATCCGCTGCACCCTTGGTGTTGCATAAGGGGGGGTCTCTGTGGACGCTGGAATTTGTAACTGCTGCCGTGCCGTGATAACCCTGCCAGCTCCGGGGAAAGGAGCAGGATGAGGGTGCTGCGGTGCGCGGTCTGCGATGCTCATCTGTGCAGGTGGCAGGAAGGAGGGAGGGCAGGCCCCTGGATCATCAGCATATTGGAGAGCTCAGCACAGGCTGTTCTGCCGGAGACGGAGAGCATTACGGCAGTAGAAATTGCTCAGGGATTAAAAAAATCCTAACAGGGTAAGCTGTTCTCTTAGCGCGTGTCATGGAGGAGGGAAGGCAGTGGAAGCTCGGGAGAGGGAGCGAGGGGTGTGGAAGCAGGGTGGTGGGAAGCAGGAGCCAGGGACAGGGGCTCTCCCCCTGCACCCATCCCCGCTTGGCCAGGCGGCTGTTTCCTTCTGAAAGCAGGAAAATAACCACCGGGCTGGGCAGGAGGGGCAGAGCCCTGCCCCGGCGACACTCCAGCATCGCCCTTGGCTGGTCTGTGCCCCGAGTGCTGAGCCTGCGTGGGCAAAGCCCTGTGCAGCACTCACAGCTTTTGTGCGTTGTGTCTCCATCCCGCTGTGCGTGTTTGTGCTCGGCTCCTCTGCTGGCTCCGGCCACACGTAGGGCTCTGGGATCGTGCTTCTGTGGTGGGAAATTGCTCGTTTCTGGTAAATCATTGCCATGCACCTTTCCCTCTGGGCTTTATTTTCTCCTGGCTTTGTGTAAATTGGAGTTGGTGCTGGCAATGGGAAAAATCACTGTTTTGGCTCAGACTCCAAACAGTAAATAAAGAAACCGGCAAGATGACCAGAGGTTTTACTGAGACCTGTAGAACAGATGAAGGGGACACTGCTCACTGGTTTTCTGGGTCTTATGGTTTTCTGAATAAAAACGTGACTTTTATAATTCGTAACGAGTAAGAACACATAAAAAGGTAGCTGGCTATATGAGACGCATGTGTGAGGGACTGAGGTGCTAGAAAATTTTGTTTCTGAACATAAGAGGAAAAAAGATGTTTGTAAAATATATTTTTTATGTCCAAACAGAAGTGGTTGTGACAGTGTCCGGAGTGCAGTGAGAGCCTCTCTGCCCTCTGCTTTTAAACGCAATGCATCCCCTGCCCTGCAGCAAACCCAGCCCTTTTCTAAGACGCAGCTGTGGGACTCACGCACACGGGACATTGCTACAGCAAATTGTATAACTAGATGCAAAAAGGAGTTGGACGCTTGAATGAAAAGAGACTGCAGCATCAGTGCAAAGACAAGTGCACGTAGCCTCCGGGTTCCGCCGGGGGTGCGCGCTGAGGGCAGGGAGGTGCTGACCCCAGACCTCTCACGCTGCCTTTCAGGTGCTTGCGCCCGAGGCCGTCTCCATCCCCATGAGCATCGGCTCTGATGCAGCCCCTGGTGATGCAGGAATGGCCTTACGTCCTCCCACCATGTCCTGAGTGGCACGGCGCGGCCCCGGCGCGGCACGGCGGCGCTGCCCACCCGCTGCCTCAGGTAAGCAGGGTCTGGCAGCCCTCCTGCGTGGCGGCTGCGCGGGGCTGGGGAGCGCGCCGGGACCTCGGCTCCTGCCGCGGGGGGGAAAGCTCTTAGCTCCAGCCCCCCGTCGCCTCGCGCTTAATGAGGACGTTAGCTCTCCTCGAGCGTTTTGGCTGCAAAGTGTTTCCCGAAGTAGAGCACGGGAGACAACCCGCAGAGCTGGGTTTCAAGCTGCCTTCAGAATAAAGAACACGAGGCTGCCGTCAACAGCTCTTACTTATCTGGCTGGGTTTTTTTTCCTGGAAATGTGGAGGAATGTCAGCCTTTGCTGAAAGGTATGGTTCTAGTCTTTCTGGTTGCGGAGGAGAGCTCAGAACGAAGGCCTTGGTGAAAGCCAAGGCTGAGATGCTGCAAGGCAGAGGAGCCTGTCCTCCTCCTGGGCTGGTTTTCTCGAGGAACGGAGGGTGCTCACACTACTGGTCTCCCCCCTCTTCCCCGAGCGTTTCTGCACAGGCTGCTCACCTACACTGGGCAGAGAGGGGAAGGCTCTGGAAGTCCTGGCTATGTGGCGGGACAGGGCAGAGGAGAGAAGGTCCCACCTGGAGGGTGGGAACACACTTGTCTGGGGTCGTATCCACTCGAGGATTCCCCCGTCCCTGCCTGAGCCTGGCTTTCTGCCCCACGGGCACCGGTGTGTTCAGGACACATTAACAGCCAGGCTGCAGGGGTCTCTGCGCCTCCTTCGTGCAGGTGTAGGTGCTGCCATGGAGGAAACAACCTTCTTCTCATGTCCTCGCTTGTCCTGCTGCCAGCCCCACCTTGGCTGAGCCCATCTGCACCCCTTTGGGACACGGAGGGGACGGGGTGGTGGGAGGGGAGGCTGGCACTGCCAGCCCCGGGGACACCAGCGGTCAGATGCGCAGGGAGGGAGAGGCAGGGAGACAGGGAGCTTTTCATTCCCTCCCGTAGGTGGAGGAGAGCATGGGAACAATGCTGGCCGGCAGCACTGTGGGGGACACGGGGAGCCAGCCCGGAGCCTGCTGGCAAAAACAAACTCTTTGCACCCAGTCCGGATGGGCAGGAGAAGCCGTGCTGGCACCAAGTGCCGGGCTGGGGCGAGGAGGGCACCTTTGGCTCCTTGGGGTCACATCTCAAGGGCAGGTTTACCTTCAGGGTAGCCAAAGCTTGCTGGGACCTGTCCCTGGGTGAAGCCCATCCCTGACAGCCCACCCTGCGGGGCACCAGAGGGCGAGGGGCTCTGCAGCAGCGGCACCCCCGGGGTTAAGGCAGGTTGGAGGCCGCAGGAATGCTGCCGGACAAAGCTGGGATTGAGGCCGGGAGGAGGCACGGCCGCCCCCCTCCAGATTCCTGGGGGGTCAGTGCCGGGGGCAGCCCCGAGCCCTGCTCACAGCAGCGCTTGCTGCCTGCCGGCCGGTGCTGCGCAGCAGGCAGGAGGCGATGCCCGCTCCGCCGGCCGCGCCGAGCGGCCCTGCTGCACCAAGAACAGGCAGACTGGAGCCCGCGTGAGTGTCCTGGGCCTGAAAATAAACCTGTTGAGGGCAGAGGGGGTTGGATCCAGGCTGCCACCGCTGCAGCCCTGGGGAAGGGATGGGCAGGGGATGCTCGGGGGGAAGGCGCTGCTCTTGCTCCCTGCTTGCTTGCAGGGGGGCAGGTGTTCAACGCCTGGCCCGTGCTTGGCCACCGTCCCTGGCTCGTCTGCAGGTGATAGTCTGCGGGTTGTGGGCTTTTAGCATCGTCTTAAACTGGGCTGGGAAGGCTGTTTTGTGCTGAGCCGTGCTGCAGCCCGATCCTCTCCTTGGCACCCCCGGGCACGGAGCGGAGGGCCGGGCGCTCCTGGGCAGTGCGGTGGGACTAACCTACTTCGGTGGCATGAGGAGGTGTGCGCGTAGACCGTGGGGTTTTATTTATTTTCTCCTAAGTGCGAGCAGCAGTTTTAGCTTGAGTGATTCATTATTCATGGCCCCGAGATTCCTGTGAACTCTGTGGGCGATGGTTTTCTCTGTTTTCCTGATGCTCCTGGAGCGGCAGGGTGTGTGGGGGGCAGAGAACAGCCTGGCGTTAGATGTTTTTAGACGAAGAAGACTTAGCAGCACTCGGTGAGCATTTGACTCCTCCCTGAGAACCAGCACGGGGTGAGCATTGTTTCACTTGCACGGCCAAATTCTGGGTCTGGGTTGCTCCTGCCTGCGGCTCCTCTGCGCTGCACCAGGGCCCCGCTGCCCTGCGCCTGTCCTGGGGTGCTCGGGCAGCCCGTGGGCAGGCAGCGAGCCGCGTCTGCTCCTTCCCTTCCCCGGCAAAGGGTGCCTGTTGCATGTACTGTTTAGAAAGTGCTAATGCAGTTAATTACGGTTGATTAATCACCTGGGGATAATTACCCCAAATGAGCTCTAATATCGAACCAGCATTAGATTGAAACACTGCCTCTTCCTCAGCGAAGCGCATCTCACTTGGCATCACAATGTGTTTGTGTTTTGTGCACCAGGCCACTCTTCTGGAGGGGAAATCCCCTCTCGCTCACCAGGCCCTGTGTGAGATGCTCTCAGTCCTGCCAGTGTGTTGGTGTGGCCAGCTAGCACAATGCCTTTGCTGCCACTGCAAGAGGGAACAAGTGTGATGCAGTGCAAGAGGCTTAGGACAGGATTCCCCACCCACCGAGGGTTTATTGCTCAGTGATTAGCACCCGTTTTTCCAGGCAGGGTCCCCTGGGGGTGTCGGGCTCAGCTGTTGGCTGTGCAGTGCTGAGCTGGAGGTGCTCACACTGCACAGGGACCGGCTCAGGTTTGGCTGCCGTCTGCCCCCCAGCCCGTCAGAGCATCCTTCGTGCCACTGCTGGTTCTGGGGAGGTGCGGAGGAGAAGCAGCATCTGCGGGGATCAGCTCAGATCTGCGGTGCAGGCAGAGAATAGCCTGGTGCTTCTGCAGGGGAGCAGGCGGCAGTCACAGAGCTGCGGGTGGCGTAGAGGAGGCTGGCAGGTCCCCTCGGTCACTAGGAACAGTGGAGCCTGCTGCGCCCACCTCCCTGGAGCAGCCAGCAGCCCCCTGCAGAGCGGTGCAGCCCCTCGAGAGCTGAAAAGTCAGGGATGGTGATGGCAGAGGGGGTGGGTGCCCCCTGGCACAGCGATGGTAGAGGGGACGGTGCACCCAGGCGGGTGCCTGAGCGCTGGCAGCTGGGCGCAGCGTTTCAGCTCTGTCTGTTTCTGCCCAGGTTAAAGGCTCCCAGGATGGCGCAGGACCTTCGTGTGTAAGCCCCCGGGCTCCCAGCAGTGTTGCTGGGCCCCAGAACCCTCTGGAGATGAATCTTTGTTGGAACGAGATCAAAAAGAAATCCCACAGCCTTCGGTAAGAGTCCCTGCCTGGAGCAAGCTCCTGGCCTGCCAGCCTCGTGGGCCGCGCATGCTTGTTGGAGGTTGCTGAGCTCGTCCCTGCGTTACCCACAGCGACCCTGGCTTTGTTTCTTCTCTTGTGCAAGGACTTCTGAGTCTTCTCCCTACACTGCATCCTCTCTATGTCCCCCTCCCATCCTCATCCCAGCTCACTCTGCTGCTTTCTCCAGCCTCCCTGCTGCCACCTCCATGTCTTGCCTCTTTTCCCCCCACCTCTGTGCTTGCCCCTTTGCTGGGAGCCCTCTCCAGCTGAGCAGAGGAATGGGCTCTCCAGACCTTCTGAGGTTGCAGCTGCAGCGGTGGCAGCATGACGGAGAGCTTAACTGGGGCATGTTAATTGTCTCCTGCCTCAACGCTGGCTCCTGGAAGCCACCCAGCCACGCAGACATGGAGCCAAGCCCCCCGTGCTACCCAGAGCACAGCCCAGACCGACCTGGGTGCACGCAGAGCAGCTCCATCCCTGCTGATGGCTGCAAGGTTTGGGGTGTTTGTGGAGCTCCGTCTGCCCAGCACCTCCCCGCCTGGTGCCACAGCATCTCGGCTGGCTGCGGGTTCCCCTGGCCCTGCCCCCCTGAGCACCCCCGTGCTGTCCCCGCTCTCGTGCCAGGGCTCGGCTGGAGGCCTTCTCCGACCACAGCGGGAAGCTGCAGGTGCCCCTGCAGGAGATCATCGACTGGCTGGGGCAGAAGGATGAGGAGCTGTCGGCGCAGCTGCCCCTGCGCGGGGACGTCCTGCTGGTGCAGCAGGAGAAGGAGACGCACGCGGTATGCTCCCCTGCGCCTTGCTTACGGTTGCCGTCCCTCGTCCTCACCGGCACCAGCCGCTTCCCGGAGCAGAAATCCCTGACCCGGCAGGCAGCACGACAGAGGCTGCAGCTGGAGGGCAGGAGAGGGCACCCCAACCCCAACCCCAACCCCAACCAGCTGTCCCTGGTGGCCACACTGCTTCGGGGCACCCTGCTGCTCCCCTCCTCGCTCCCCCAGCAGCCAGACCCACTGCTGAGCTCGCACAGCGGTGGTGTGGCCGTGCCCTCTGCATCTCCACGCCATGCCAGGGGGAGCATCGTGGACAAGGTGGTTCCTCTTGTGCAGCCCTGGCCCAGCACGCCCCGTCCCCGTCGCGCTGTCCGGCCATCCCCACCCAGCAGAGCTGCAGCCCTGCTCTCTCCGTGCGGGTGGCCATCCTGTCCCTGCACTGCAGAAATGTTTCTCTGTTAACTTCTCTCTGCGTTTCCAGTGAGGGTTGGGTACTTTTCCTTCTGGCAATGTTTCCTTGATGTCACCGTGGGTGGTTCGTTTGGGCACTGGATGAGTAAATCACGGCAGCCCTCGGCGAAAGGGCAGCAGGACGTAATTCTCCAGCCCAGCCTGTCGTCTCCTCTCTGTGCTCTGCTCTCCTCTCCAGGCTTTCATGGAAGAAGTGAAGTCCCGGGGGCCATATATTTACTCTGTCCTGGAGTCAGCACAGGCTTTCCTTTCCCAGCATCCGTTTGAGGAACTGGAAGAGCCAACTTCAGAAAGCAAAGGTCAGTTGAGTTCCCCCTTTCTTGTCCTCCCGTGGTTCCTCCTGGGCTGGACTGGGGAGGATGGAGCAGAGGTGTCTGGTGGGGCACATCTGTGCTGGGCCTCTTGCCATAATGCGCCGGGTTGTGCCCAGTCCTTGGGCAGAAGACGGGACCAGCGCAGAGCTGTGCTTCTGTCCCAGGCTCTCATTTTTTGCTCTTTGCGTTGCCTTCGCAGATGTCTCTCCCCGGCACCGCATCCAGAACATCAGCCGCTTTGTCTGGAAGCAGGCGAACGTGGCCAGCGAGCTGTGGGAGAAGCTCACGGCCCGCTGCGTGGACCAGCACCGGCACATCGAGCGGACGCTGGAGCAGCTGCTGGAGATCAAAGGGGCCATGGAGGAGCTCAGCACGACGCTGGACCAGGCTGAAAGCGTGCGTGAGACCTGGGAGCCCATCGGGGACCTCTTCATCGACTCCTTGCCAGAGCACATCCAGTCGACCAAGGTACTTGTGGCTCCGCGGTTCCAGCCGGGGCAGCTCGGTGTGCAGGAGGGACGGGCAGCAGGGCACGGCCCACGGGAGCCCGTAGCAGAGGGATCACACCTGGGCACCGACATCCTTCTTGCTTCTTCTCCTTCTTCCCCTGCCCTGTGCCTGCTCCCCTGGGCACGGGGCTGCAGCTCTTCAAGGACGAGCTCTCTCCCATGAAGGACGGGGTGAAAGTGGTCAATGACCTGGCACACCAGCTCGCCATCTCGGATGTCCACCTGTCCATGGAGAACTCCCGCACTCTGGAGCACATCAACACGCGCTGGAAGCAGCTGCAGGTGGGGAAGGGTCGGGGCCCTGCAAACACCCCGCAGGGAGGGGGATGCCGGGGAAATGCTGAACCTCAGGGACGATTTATTAAGGCTTGGCCAGGCAGGGACAGCACAGCTGGTGTTCCTGAAGGAGGAGAGCATCAACTAAGTGTGGGGAAGGTGGCTGGTAAATCTGTAGAGCA
This sequence comes from Anser cygnoides, assembly GCF_040182565.1. Taxonomy (NCBI): domain Eukaryota; kingdom Metazoa; phylum Chordata; class Aves; order Anseriformes; family Anatidae; genus Anser; species Anser cygnoides. The sequence goes on along the minus strand of NC_089885.1, from coordinate 11,645,462 downwards.
GGAAAAGGCGATGAGAGGAACAAAGGAAGCTGTCTGAGGAGAAATGGGGTCTACTGGGGGTGGTGGTGGTGGTCAATACCAGCTGTGGTTGGGCTGATGTCTGAAAATACGGATACAGGCGAGCTGGAGACGTGGCCTGTGCTGCCTCAGCCCATGGGAGGAGGTGAGGGCTGAGCTGTCTGGGCAATGCAAATCCCAGGCAGGCAAGGGAGGAGGCAGACCTGGGTGGCTGGGGCACCTCCGAGTCCATCCACAAGCCTTCCTGATGGGGGCTGTGATCCAAAATGCTCGACGGAAATGCTGTCATTGCGCTCTGCTGTCCCGTTCTGCAGGCCTCCATAAACGAACGCCTGAAGCAGCTCCAAGATGCCCACCGGGACTTCGGGCCGGGCTCCCAGCACTTCCTCTCCTGTACGTGACAGGTCCTCCCGGCCGCGCTGCCTGCGAGGCGCCTTCCCTCCCAAAAGCTGGGGAAGTGCCCGTGATGGTGCATGAGGCATAGGGACCAGGGCAGGAGGCATCTGCCAAAGCTGGTCTTGTGCTGCCTCACTGTACGGGACTTCTGTGCCTCCCCTGAGGGTGCAGAGCCGTGGCGCTTGCAGCAGCACCCGGGTGACCCTGGGGCAGTGCCAGCCTCGGGGACTGGGTGGGTAAGACAAGAGACGGCAGGGAAAGGCAGTCCCCCAGGTGCGGGGTTTGTTGGCCCTGGTGTCTCTGCAGCCCTGGTCCTGCCATCTGAGGGGAGCGGCAGCATTTCCAGCTGCTGGAGCTGATAAGCTGCCCGTGGCGAGGGAAAACTGCTGAGGGACACCAAGGGCTTCTGTCCTCCGGATAGCGAACACGGGGCGCTACAGGTATGGGAGGAGCGCCTGGTGTCGGCCTGACCTCTGCTCCTCTCCTTGCAGCCTCGGTCCAGGTGCCCTGGGAGCGAGCCATCTCCCCCAACAAAGTGCCCTACTACATCAAGTGAGTGTGCTGCCCTGCGCAGACGGGGCTCGGGCCTGCCGGGGTGCCTGATGGTGGGCACACAGGCTGGAAGGGATTCCCAGCCTGACTCGAGGTTTCCTTCCCTCCTCCTCCCAGCCACCAGGCCCAGACAACGTGCTGGGACCACCCCAAGATGACGGAGCTGTACCAGACGCTGGGTGAGGAGGCTGCCACAGAACCTCTTTTTGCTGCTTGGGGTGCAGCGCGAGATGTCCCCAGCCCCAAAAGGGGCATGAGGCCTCTGTACTTTCCCCCCAAAGGCAATGGGGTCCAAACCCCAGCTGGGTCCTGGGTGCAGCCAGGCTTTTGCTGGCGGTGCTGGTGTCTGGGGGCAGCAGCTGCTGCTTCCTGCCCTGCAGATAAGGATGTTCAGCTGCGGTTTTCTTCTTCTCGTTCTGTGTTATTGCAGCGGATTTGAACAACATCAAGTTCTCGGCGTATCGGACGGCTATGAAGCTGCGGCGGGTGCAGAAAGCCCTGCGATGTGAGTGTGGGAAGCATGTCCCTCCCGCTGGGTCTCCCTGGGTAGAGGCATTAAGTGAACACAGCCTTTCATCAGCACATCAGAGGCAGGAGCCCACCAGGGAAGCGCTAGGAAGATGAGCCCGTGGCTGAAAAGCAGCAATTTCACTGGCGAGATGTCTGCCTTTGGGTCAGGGTGGAACTGCTCGAGGGCAGGTGTGAGTCAAAGCGATCTGAGACCAAAGGGACCAGGCGCAGAGTTACAAACCCCGGGAGCAGACGGGAGGTCACCCAGCAGCAACGGGGGAGGCTGGAGGAGCTGTGAGAGTGAGCCGGAGCAGAAACCAGGCAGGCTGGCAGGGGCAGGAGGGGATCCACTGCTTACAGAGGAGGAAGGGGACCGGCAAACCCAAATTCAGGGCAGCGAGTGCTAGGGAGGGATGCTGTGGAGCTGTATGCAGGCATGTGCTTTCCTCTCAGTGGACATGGTGACCCTGGCCACGGCCCTGGAAATCTTCAACGAGCACGACCTGCAGCCCAGCGACCGGGCGATGGACGTGGTGGAGGTGATCCACTGCCTGACCGCCCTCTACGAGAGGCTGGAGGAGGAGCGGGGCATCCTGGTGAACGTGCCGCTCTGCGTCGACATGAGCCTCAACTGGCTGCTCAACGTCTTCGACAGGTACCGGCCCCGGGCTGCCGTGCTCGGGAGGAGGCCTCGGTGCCCCGGCCGCTCGGGATGGGGTGGCTGGCGCGGGCTTGCCTTGCTGAACCCCCACCAAAATAAAACCCTGTGCCGTATCTCGCCTTGCAGCGGCCGCAGCGGGAAGATGAGGGCCCTCTCCTTCAAGACGGGCATTGCATGTCTGTGCGGGACGGAGGTCAAGGAGAAGTTCCAGTGTGAGTCCCCCAGGGCCCCGCACGGAGCGACCTGGGGAAGGCGGGAGTGCTTTTGTTTCCCAGCTTCGCCCTCCTTTGCCCAGCAGGATCAGAGAAGCAGCTTTCGTGTGGTGACTAATCTGCTTGCATTGCCACCCCTGCCTCCCTCCCCAAGCCTACGCCGCCTGAATTAGAAGGCATTTTTGCACAGTGACTGGTGCTGCGGGGGTCCTGCTTGCATGGCGCTGCGAGGAGCGGTGCGGCGAAGGCAAAGGGGCAGCAGCTGCTCAGTGCTTCTCGAGGAAAGCCCTGGGGGTGTGTGGCTGGGCAGTCGGGGTCAGACAAATTAAAGGAAGCCCCTTTTGCTGTGTTTTAAGCCACAGGATGCTGGGGGCGGGGGTGCTGATCACCCAGGGATAAAATAAGAGTGCTGTAACCATAACCTCTGGCTCGGGAAGGCTCTAAACTGCTGATTTTGGGAGCTGGAAGGACGCTGGTGATGGTTATTTAACCACAGCTCAGTGTTTTCCCCCTGGTTTAAGCTGCCCCCCCGTGCTGCCGGCTGTGCCCAGGCACCAGCCGTGTGTCTGACGGGGCCGTCTCCCTGTCCGTCCCGCCGCAGACCTCTTCAGCCAAGTGGCGAACGCCGGGGGCCTGTGCGACCAGCGGCACCTGGGCGTCCTGCTCCACGAGGCCATCCAGGTCCCGCGCCAGCTGGGGGAGGTGGCGGCTTTCGGGGGCAGCAACGTGGAGCCCAGCATCCGCAGCTGCTTCCGATTCGTGAGTACCGCGGTGGCCCGGGCTGGCCCCTCCATGGGGACGTGCTGGTGGTGAGGAATGAGTGTCCCGAGGCAGCTGGGTCCTGCTCTGAGCCTCTCCTCCTGTCCCTCCCCGTCCCAGAGCCACGGCAAGTCTGCCATCGAGGCGTCCCAGTTCCTGGAGTGGGCCAACCTGGAGCCGCAGTCCATGGTGTGGCTGGCCGTGCTGCACCGCGTCACCATGGCCGAGCAGGTGAAGCACCAGACCAAGTGCTCCGTCTGCCGGCAGTGCCCCATCAAGGGCTTCAGGTAGGGGACGCGGGGACTTCAGCCACCAGCACGGTGGGGTCGGTGCGGTGCGAGAGCCACACGAACCTCTCCGTCCCCTGCTGAGCTCCTTGCACACCAAGATGCAGCAGCTCTGCTGACTCTGGCTTCTCCCTCTGGCCTCCCACTCTCTGCAGGTATCGGAGCCTGAAGCAGTTCAACGTGGATATCTGCCAGACCTGCTTCCTCACCGGGCGAGCCAGCAAGGGCAACAAGCTGCACTACCCCATCATGGAGTACTACACCCCGGTACGGGGCCGGGCGGCGCTTGGCTAGCAAGGGCAGCGGCCTCGCGATGCTGGGGCTGCTGCAGCCCCAGGGTGGTGGCTGCCTTGCATGTATTTGTTCCCCTGTGTGCTGGGGGCTGTCGGTGTCCCTGCTGGGGGCTGTCGGTGTCCCCGCTGCTCTGGGGCTCGTGGTCAGCAGGATGTGGCATCCACCATGTGCCCAGCCTGGCTCATGCTGGTGGAGCAGCCGTGTGCCCCCCACTTGTCTCTGCTGACGGTGGGCTTGTGCGCAGCCTGAAGGGATCGTCACAGGTCACAGGACGCCAGCCTGCGATCCCCCACTCTGCCAACCAGCACCTGGGCAACGGTTCTCTCTCTGCAGACCACCTCCAGCGAGAACATGCGGGACTTTGCCACCACGCTGAAGAACAAGTTTCGCTCCAAGCAGTACTTCAGCAAGCACCCGCAGAGAGGATACCTGCCGGTCCAGTCCGTGCTGGAGGCTGACTTCTCCGAGACGTGAGTGCCCCGGGCTGTGCCCACCGACCCTGCCCGAGGTGTGGGCTCCTCGGCTGGAAGCAGCATCTCCGGGGATGCTGCTTGGAGGCAGCGGGATGGAGGGTGTTGCCCGGGATGGAGGGCAGCTTGCTCGGGGCTGACACTACACCGAGTCTTTGGAGGAGCAGGTTTCAGCCTCCCTGCCAGCCCGGGGTGGGCAGGGCAGCCCCTCCAAGCCCAAGTTTTGGGTGAGGACTGCAAACCTTGCTGACCAGTGTGCGTCTCTTGCAGCCCAGCCTCCTCCCCGATGCTGCCGCACGCTGACACCCACTCCCGGATCGAGCACTTTGCCAGCAGGTAGCGGCACCGGGCACCGCTGGTGGCCGTGGGGCAGAGGGTTTTGGGGACAGCTGCTTCCCAGCACACTGCACGGCAGCCAGAGCCTGCCATGGGGTCTTGCAGAGGTCTTGCAGGGCTGCTGCATTTAGGGTGCGCTGAGCAGACGTTCAAGGTGTCTCTGAACGTGTCTCAAGCCAGTTCTATTTCCTCCAGGCTTGCGGAGATGGAAAACCAGAACTGCTCCTTCTTCAGCGACAGCCTGTCCCCCGACGATAGCCTGTGAGTTCTGCCTCCTTCCCCTGCTTCTGTGCAGCCAGGTTCCCGTGGCTCCATCCCCACCTACCCAGAGCATCCCTGCTTTCCCTCCCAGCCCTTGGAGCCTGAGGCTCCTGGGCACCCCCAGCTCCCCGGGCTGCTGGAGCCACCTCTGAGCTCCACCACCTGGAGCAGCCGTGGGGAACTCCCGTACAAAACCACCTCGCTCCAGCCCCAAGGGCCCAGCAGTCCCCACCCTGACGTTCCTCACTGCTGTGTTTCCTCCACCTGCTGCAACAGGGATGAGGACCAGTACCTGCTGCGCCACTCCAGCCCCATCACGGACCGAGAGCCCGCGGGCAGCCAGCAGGTCCCAGGAAGCCTGCCCATGGATGACAAGGGGGAGCTGGAGCGCATCCTGGCCCACCTGGAGGATGAAAACAGGTTGGGGCATGGGCGGCTCTCCAAGTGGGGGCTCGAGTCTGGGGGAAGGGGCTGGAGAAACCTGGCTTAGACCAGGGGCAGAGCTCAGGGTGGAGCCTGCTTTGGAGGCTGAGCCCTAAAGCCCACAGGGGAGCACTGGGCTCAGTGCTCCCCAAGGAAGGGAGAAGGCTCTGTTCCCCAGAATGCTGATTTCCCTATCCCCAAAACATGTTCCCCAAGAACCCCTCTTGAACTGGCTCCGGTGAGCCCAGGGCACGGCTGACTGTCTCCTCCCTGAGCTCCTGTCGAATGGTGAAGGTGCAGCCCGGAGCAGAGCTCAGCACAGCACAGGGTTTTTCTCTGCCTGCCCCTATTCTCAGCCTGTTAGGAAGCAGTTGTGTGCCTTTTGTCCGCCACCCAAATGAGGAGGAGCTGCAGGCAGGCCTCCCCGCAGCGCAGGGACGGTCAGAAGCTGCTCCTCGAGCTTCTCCTGCGGCAAAGCCTCTGGCAGAGCTTTGTCTCCGAGTCAGCCATCGGGCCGGTCTCCAGAAAGGAGACGGTGGTGCTGACCTGGGCTGTCCTGCAGGATCCTCCAGGGAGAGCTGAGGCGTTTGAAATGGCAGCACGACGAGGCCGTGGAGTCCCCGACCTTGGCTACGGGCTCCCCCGAGCTGGTGCAAGACCCCCGCAACGACGAGCTCCTGGCGGAAGCACGAATCCTCCGGCAGCACAAGAGCCGCCTGGAGACGCGCATGCAGATCCTGGAGGACCACAACAAGCAGCTGGAGTCCCAGCTGCACCGGCTCAGAGAGCTGCTGCTGCAGGTACGGAGCAAATAACGGGGGGCCATCCGTGGGGCGGCGGCAGAAAGCGGTGGCCAGAAGGTGCAGGACAAGGACAGAGAACCGTGACAAGCCCCCTTCTCTCTCCAGCCTCCGGCAGAGTCAGATGGCAACGGTTCAGCGGCATCTTCCCTGGCTTCATCCCCGCACCAGTCCGAAGGCAGCCAGGCAAAGGAGAAGGAGCACAACACCCCCGACACCGAAACTGCAGGTGAGGGTCGGACTGGGGCTGAGCTCCAGGAGGGCAGCTCTGGGAGGCCGCCTGCCCCGTAGGGCCCCCGGCTGGCGGGGTGCACGCGCCGCTCACCCCAGCCCCCTGCCCGCCGCAGATGAGGTGGAGGCCAAGACGCAAGAGGTCAGCGTGTGCCTGGAGGACATCATGGAGAAGCTGCGGAGCGCCTTCCCCAGCTCTCGAGGTACTCGAGCGAAATCCCCCTCTCTGGCCTCCTACTGCTCCCTCAGATGAGGTTTCCCGGCGGAGCCCTGCCCCGATCCCACCCTCCCCACGACGGCTGATCCCCCCCCAGCGCCCACGGCCAAGAGCGCGGCGGTTGCAGTGCTGCAGGCACTGGCGAGGATGAGGAGGAGCTCTCCTACCTGCAAGGACAGGCGGCCAGAGCTGCGCAGAGGACAGAGCAGCTGGGTCCTGGAAGAGCTCCCTGCTGCGCAGACAGACCCGATGGCAGCAGGGCTGCAGCCACCACCTTGAGCCACCTCCGCCCGTGGCGGAGGCCCCGCTTACCCGGCAGAGCAGCAGCGGCGGTGTGAGCTCTCCTGGCTGCTTGTGGATGGCTCTTCGTGCAGGGACGGTGACCAGGGATGCTCTGTGACCGCGTGCTCAGCGCCATCCCTCGCCCGCGTGTGCACCCAGGGAGATGTCCCCTGGTGCCAGCACTAACCCAGGGTGCTGCCCCCTGCCCACCCAGCCCCTCGCCCGCTTTCTGCCACCCCCGAGCAGTCCCCTTCTAACCAGCTGGCCCCAGGCGCTGTTCTGCTGACCTCTCCATCTCTCTTCCAGGTATGACCTCCCTTATCTAACACCTCCCGTAAGCCAGAGGCTTTTCCTAACCAGCTGCCTGGCTGCTTCCCCTCCTCCTCCTCTCCCCGCCGTGCTCCCCGTGCTGCGGCAGGCTCCCTCGCTCAGGCAGGACGCTTGCCAGCTCCAGGAGATCTCAGGGGAACATTGGCCATGTGGGAGCGGGGCTGTGGGCTCCCCCGGGGGCCGGCTGGGTTGCTCGGCCGCAGCATCCAGGCTTGGACTCGTTGGACTGCACGGAAAGGCTCAGAAGAAAGAGCTGACGTGGTGGAAGCTGCGTGTGTCCCCTGGCGCTCGCGGGGCGCAGAGCTCAGCATCCTGCTCCTCTACAGTTCTGCCCAGGGTCCTCCAGGTCGGTGGGCACTGAAATGCTCCTGCAGACACCAAACAGCCCCCTGGGGTTTAAAGGAACTCCTTCTAACAGCACCCAGCTGCCCGCCTTACGCATCGGACGCTGCTGCCCAGCGCTGTGGCCAGCGGGGCACGCGCTGCCGGGGGGAGAGGCTGCCAGGTTCGTGGGGTAGGGGCGAGTCCACACCAGAGCTTCAGCCCAGCTAGTAGCCTTATCTTGAGAGGATCTTTATAACAGAGCCTTATCGTTTAATTTGCATATATTTCTATATATTATATATATATTCTGTACTTAAATACTCTCACGGACTCACGCCATTAAACCCTAACACGAAGTGTAGTTGCACTTCCCGCCCAGCTCCCTCTCCTGCAGGATCCTTCCCCCTTCCCCGCGCTGCCCTGGAGCAGGGCTGCTGCTGGTGGCGGTGGCTCCCGGTCCCTCAGGCTCCCTCGGGCTGGCTGTCTCAGGCTGCGTTACGTCGAGAAAGCTGCGGAGTCAGGTGCTGTGGGTGCCCCGGGGCACGAGAAGGGCTGGCGTGGCCCCGCTGCTGCTCCGGGGCGGCGGAGGGAGGAGATGCCCGTGCCGCTGGGCACGGCAGGGTGCGGGGAAGGCTGCGTGTCGGTGTGTCGCTGCCCCGCAGCCAAGCTGCAGGGACAGGGCTGTTGGCTGTGCGGGATGCGCTGGTGAGCTCTTCGGGGAGGCTGGGGCTGAGGCAGCGCGCTGGGACCAGGGATATGTTGCCACCAGGGCAGCGGTGCCCATATCATGGAGCGCCAAGGGTGCTGGGTGCCAGCACCCTGTGCTGGTGTGTGGGTTGCCGTCCTTGCCGTCCTGGTGGCAGCGGGCTGAGCTGGAGGTGGCGGTGGTGGCATTAGGGAGGGGACGCTGTCATGAGTGGGTAAAGCACTGCAGGAGCACAGCGGCTGCGTGAGATCAGGGGTCCCCCAGGTAGAAAAAGGCAGGATTAGGCCAAATTGGTGCAGAGCCTCGCTGTGGGGAGTGGCAGTGGCTGATCTGTGTGCCCAGGGAGCCCGGGCAGGCTGGGGCTGGGAGGCGGCCGGGAGGGGAGCGGGCTGGCTGATGCTCTGGTAACCATGTACTGCGGTGCTGCTGCCCTGGCTGCTTCTCTCCACCTCTGCTCTGGAAAGAGAATAAATTTGTATTTATACTGGGACCCCCGTGGGCGCGCTGGTCTCTTCTTTCCGTGCTCTTTATGTTGGCCCTGCTGAGGCAGGGCAGTGCCGGGTGCTGTGCCGTCCTGCGGCAGGGTGCTGCCACCTCTTGCTGCAGGGACAATGACATTCCCCTGCTCGGTGCTGCCCTGGCTGCCTGCTCCGCTGGGGCAGAGCAGAAGCCGGGAGCAGAGCCCTGGGCTCCCTGGGTGCAGCTGCATGCCCTGACCACCACCTGCATTCATCCTCTTCCCGCAAGGTTGCTCAGGTCCATGCGGCAGCTAGGGTGCTGGCTGTGCAAGGACAGGCCTTCCTCCTCGTCAGGGAACTCCTGCAGCCCAGAGAGGAGACCATGGCAGCAGGATGCCCTGCAGGCAGGCCTCTCCCTCCCCTTTTTCGGGTTGCAGCATCTCTCAGCGGTGCTCTCCGTGTCTGCGTTGCAGCAAGGGCCCAGCCCTGGGCTCTGAGCCCCACCCAGGGTGCAGCCCAGCCCCAGCTGGCAGTGAAGGACCGATGTGTTGGGGCAGCTCTCAGCCCAGAGACGTGACACTTAAAAGGGGAAATCCAGCCCCTGTGCCTCCCCCTCCCAAGGGCAGAGCGAAGACCCTGCCACCATCCCCGTGCTGTGGGCTCCAGGGCACGGCAGGAGCTGCAGGCTGCGATCAGGGATGCCAGGCACATCCAGGAACAGATCCAGCACACGGTGCCAGGGACGAGCTTTTATTTCTCGGCCAGCAGAGCTCAGCGTGGCCCGGCTGGAAGCCACTGGAGCCAATGAGGCGGGGCAGGGGAGGCAGCAGGAGCGCTGCACAGCGGGGCTGCCAGTCCTGGTGGCGGCATGGCAAGGACAGCATCGTTCCTGTGTCACTGCCCAGTCCCCAGCTGGTGGGAGCTGGGACACTGGGGCTTGTCCTGGGGGCACTGCAGCCCCTCTGCCCAGGCTGTGCCCCCACGTGGGCAGCCCTGCACCCTTTCCCCCATCCAGCCCTGCTCAGGGATGCCCGTGCCCCATTGCGGTGGCCCTGAGCTCCCTGCTCTCTCTGCACTGCCCAAGGGGTGCACCATCCCCTTCCCCAGCTGGTGTGGGGCAGGGAGGCACTTCTGCCCCCCCAGCCAGCTCCTGGTCTGCCCCCGAGGGCCCAGCGTAAAGCACTTCCCCAGCAGCGATGGCTGGGGGGGAGCCGTCTCTGCCTGCTCGGTGCCCCCCACAGCTCTCCTGTCCCTGCTCCTCCTGGGATGTTCCTTGGTCCGGCTCTGGTGCTCTGCCTGGCTCGTCCCCAGCCATGCTCCCTGCTCCAGTTCGCTCTGCCCCACCAGCTCCCTGCTCCGGCCCTCGTACGAGCCCTGCTGCCCCCTTATGCCCCACAGAGAGCTTTTCCAGCTCTGCTGCTGGATTCTCTTCCTCTTTCACTTTCTCCTCCTCTTCTTCCTCCTCCTCTTTCACCTCCTCCACTGTCTCCTTCTCCCCTTCCTCCTCCCTTTCCACTGTCCCTTTCTCCCCTTCTTCCTCCTCCACAACCACCTCTTTCTCTTCCTCCTCCTCCTCCACCACCACCTTCTTTTCCACAGTCTCTTTCTCCCTTTCTTCTTCCTCCTTCACCACCACCACCTTTTCTACTGTCCCTTTCTCCCCTTCTTCCTCCTCCACCACCATCACCTTCTCTTCCACTGCCTCTTTCTCCCCTTCTTCCTCCTCCACCACCACTTCCTCCTCCTCTTCCACTATCTCCTTGTCTTCCTCCTCCTCCTCTTCCTCCTCCGCTGTCTCCTTGTCTTCCTCTCCTGTCCCCCTCCCTGCCCCACAGCTCTCTGGCTCTGCCCCGCAGGTGCCCAGGTTTGCTTCCTCTCCCTGCCCCATTCCATCCCTCACCTCTGCAGGCTCCCCCGGGGCTGCATCTCCTCCTGGTGCTTCTTCTTCATGCCCATCCCCGGGGTTCCCTTGCTCTTCTTCGTCAGCCCCTGATGGCCCCACTCCTGTGTCCTGCTCCCCTCCCTGGGTCTCCAGGACCCCGACCTCCCCGTGCTGCCTCCCCCCTTCCCCCTCCTGCCCCCCGCTGCCCGCTGCAGCCCCTTTGCCAGCCCTCGGCCCTTGGGGCTGCCGGAAGAGCCCCTGGTAGCGCTTCCGATCCTCCACGTGCTTCTTCCTCATCCTCTCCCCCAGCTGCTTCAGCTCCTTCTTCACGGCGGCCGCCATGGCGGGGTCGAGGTGGGCCACGCGCAGGAAGTCCTCCCGCGCCTCCCGCTCGTTCCACACGGCAGCGTGGGCCTTCGCCCGCTTGAAATACGCCTTGGCGTTGTCTGCCGGGAGAGGACAGCCCCCACCGGGGTCCTGCAGCTCGGCGACACAGGAGCTGGAGCCCACCAGGTACCGTCAGGTCTGGGTATGGGGTACCTCTGTGGGCAAGGGACTTGAGGGACATGGGGTGGGCACCGTTGTGGGCTGGGGGACCAGGGGACGCGGGGTGCAGGTGCCATCATGGGCAGGGGGAAACCAGAGATGTGGGCACTGCCATGGGCAGGGGCACCTGGGACACGGCTGGGCAGGGGGATCCGGGTCACAGTGACACAGGGACTTGGGACGAGCTCCGTTGTGGGCAGGGCGATGTGGAGGGCAGGGTCCCACAGAGTCCCTAGGGGCCGTGGTCGCGCTGTGGGTGGGCGCGGGTACCTTTGTGCTTCTGGAGGAGCTCCGTCGTGTGCTCCAGCACCTCGTAGTACTCGCCCAGCTCCAGCTGGCACTGGCAGTAGTTGAGCACCAGCGGCGTGACCAGGCTCTCCAGCTTCAGCCAGCCATCCTCCCACGGCTTCTCCTGCCCCACAGAGCGGGCGGATCACGGCTGCCGCCGTCCCTTCAGGGCACCCAGCGCCCATGGGAGGACCGCTGTGCCAAGTAACCCCAGCAGGGCTGGCAGGAGGTGGCCGGGCCCCGCTCACCTTGGCCTGGAGGTTCCTCAGGCAGATGACGGCCTCCTGGTACTTCGCCGCCGCCTGCCGAAACTCCTTGCGGAGCACGAGGCGGTTGCCCTCGCTGTGCAGCACGGGCACCGCCGCCAGCTTCTCCTCCTTGCTCATGGCCCAGGTGTCGCGCTTGTACGCCGAGGGCTCCTCCACCTGCGCGGGCAGCGGGCCCTGAGCTGGCTGCCCCGGCCCTCCCCAGGCCAGCAGCCATCCCCGCGGCCCCCCCCTTATACCCGGAACAGCTCCATGATGAAGATGAGGGGCTGCGGCGTCCGCTGCAGCTCGTCCAGGTCGTCGTAGCCCGTGCTGTGGTAGTCGAACATGTTGCCCATGCCGCAGCGGTGCTTCTGCCCTTCCAAGGGGTCCCGGCCCTCCGCGATCCTCCGCATGCCCTTGGACACCAGGGCGTACATGCCGGTGTGCTGCAAGGGGGGAGCGCCCCGCTCAGCCGTGTGGGGCCAGCCTGCACCCCCTCCTCTGGGGCAGCCCCCGGGGTGCCACAGCTACGTGGCACCATGATGGGGACAGCCAGCAGGTCGTCCCGCACCCCTGCGCTTGCACCAGACAATGTTTGGGGGGGCCATGGACCCGTGCTACGACTCTTCTCCCTGCGGGATGCGGATGGGGCCTGCAAAGCCCCTCACTCACGATGGCATCGCACCAGAACTCCGCCACCTCCCCGGCCCTCATGGAGCTGAGCAGTGTCTCCCAGATCTCCATCTTGAACATCTTGCCCACGATGATCTCCATGGGGATGCCGGCCTCCCGGCTGTCGTCGATCACCGTCCGCTCGAAGTTGTCCTTCAGCGTCTGGAAGTGGAAGGTGATCTGCCCCGGAGAAAGCGCAGTGTCCGTGGGGGTGGCCCCGTGCCTGGCCCAGGGCAGGCAGGTGTGGTAGGAGCCCTCAGTCCCCTCGCCAACCCCAAGCCCCTCTGCCACAGGGCCCGGATGTGGGGACGAGCCCGCTCCCAGCAAGGTGCGGGCTGGATTGGCAGCTCTCCATCTGCAGCAGGGAGACTGTGCCTCCTGCCAGCTCGTCTTAGACAGAAAGCAGATGGCGGAGCGTCTTAACGCCCATCGTTGCTATATCTGGCTGCTCTCTCTGAATACCCCTTTATAGCCCAGGACAGAGAGCACTCCCATGCGAGGACCTCGTGGTACCCACACTGATCTGTCCATAGCTGTGGGTCTGGGGACCTCAGAAACCCCAGGGTGCACCCCATTGGCACCTCCACTCATATTTGACACGTCAGAAAAGGAAGGAGGATTTCCAGCAACCCATCACAGCTGCTGAACTCCACCGTGCCTTGAAGAGCGGAGGGAAGAGGCAGGTAACAGCGCTGATGTTGGGTGAATGCAGCAGACACCGTCAGCCATCGCTGTGAGGGCAATGTGGCTGCCTGTGTCCAAAGCAGCCCCACCTGCACCCACCTTGCGAGGGATCTGCTGGGGATGGGATCTCCCTGTAGGCCTGGAGCACGGCTCACAAGCAGAGAATCTAATCCTCAGGTAACAGGCAGGGAGGGAGGTGTCAGACCCGTTCCCCTCTCTCTCAGGGTTCTGGGGTTACTACCAACACAATTTACCTTGCTCCCATCCTGGAATTTTGGCAGCTCCCCTTGGCCTCCGTGCAGGATCTTCTTTTTGACCCCTTCCACATTCAGCAGGTACGTTTCCTCCATGGCTGCTCCCGCCGGCCCTCAGGAGCAGGTCACGCACACATACACAAGCACGTATTCCAGCCTTTCCTGAGCTCAGTGTTGTCCTCAGGACATCTACCTGTCTGGACTATATGGACATCTCCCAGGGCTGCTGCTCGCCTTTCACCTTCTGTGCCAGGTGTCCCCAAGCCGTGGCAGCACTTGGAAGCCCTTTCCTTTTCTTCTGCTCCTCAGGTTCTGAGACAGGCTTCCCCCGTGGCACACCCTTGCTGAAGCCCGTGATGCGTTTCTGTTGTGTTCTGCCAGCTGCTGACTGGAACTGCCTTTCTAATCCTCTTCCCACCCTGCCAGGTTAATCGGGGATTTGCCTGCCTAGCCTGTGAGGAATTAAAGAAGCTCCCTAATCAGGAGAGCCTCGTTCCTTCCGCAGCGGGGTCCCCTTCTCACGCAATATCCCTTTGACCCAGCCATGCCAGGAGCATTTCAACGGAAGGAGCCCAGTTACACTGGCATGAGCACCAGCCAGGGGCTGTGTGGTCAGGCACAAGCTGACAAGAGGCAGCGCTACCCTGTCCCCTGGAGAACGTGGAGGAACAGAACAGGGTTGGAAACAGAACATGGAGAACATACACAGAACAGTACATGGAGGAAACAGAAGAGGGTACTTTATTGAGCCCTGTTTGCAGACACAAGCATTTCCCAAACACAGGGACAAGTTCCCACCAGGTCACAGCCCATCAAGTCCAAGACACAATGAGATGCAGAGAGCTGGCCCAGGGAGAACCAATTCCCTCAAGGAGAGTGGTCCTGAATATTTACAGTAAATCCCAGTGTTTTCATTGCTCTCACAGGCGTAGCCTAATTCTTTTCTCAAACGTCAGCATGGGGGATGAACACTTCTAGCTCTGCTCGCATGTACAAAGCCCTGCTGCTCAGGCCGGGCCCGCTTCTCACTTCTCCATGAGGGACTCCAGCTGCTCCTGCAGAGATGTCATCTGGGAAGAGGGAGTAAGGTGTCACAGTAAGGCACAGCTGGGACTGCATTTCAAGCCCAAGCACTTTCGAGTTTCTGCGGCTCTTCCACCTACACTAGTGGCTGCTTTGCCTACACACCGCAGGGAGCTGTGCCAGGGCAATGTGGGCCTGCTTTCAAGAACTAGATTGGCAGACAGCTGCCTTGCAGCCACCCCTGGGGCAGAACTGAGCACTGCCCTCACTGCGAGGCAACAGAAGGAACCTGGGAGTGGGAACTTCCTGCCCTGGTACTGGGCTGAAACTCCGCAGAGCTGCCCAGGAAAATCTGCCCAGAACCCATAGCTGCTACCCTTCTTGTATGTGGGTGCCAGTGTTTTTTCATGTCATGTTTTATCCCTGACAGGGATGAGGTACACCTCACACCTGACCTGTAACGCTGAGCTTTGAAGCAGGTGGCATGGTACGATATTCAGAACTTTGTCAGAGGCCAGCCCTAGAACTCTTTAACAACTAAGCCTCATGCCCCAGTCCTTTGTCCTCCACTGTGGGAGCTTACTCACCTGCTGCTTCTCTCGCTCTTCCTGCTGCTTGAATTCATCCAGCACAGCTTGGAGACGGGTCTGCAGAGACAAACACACCAGACAACAATTACCAGCACGTTCTCAGTTAATAGCTGCTGGTACAGTATGTCAAATGGTGCAGCAAACTCCAAACTGCACTGACTCTTATCTCCTGCAGTTTCACCTCCACAGGGAAATGCTGGAGAGTATGGTCACACCAAATTTATTTTTAGCCCAGCATGCAAAGACATGGATTTTCCAGGGCAGCAGCTGAATCTGCTGGATCTAATGGCAAGCCAGTTCTAAGCACAAGACTAGAAGAGCTCTCACCTTGAGGGCTAGATTCTCTACTTTCATGATAAGATCTTCCTGGCGCTTCCTCCTGTCCTGGGTCTCCTGGAGTTTACTCTTCAGGTTGTCAATCTGTTTCTGGATCCCCATGACTGGAAGAGAGAGTGAGCTGAGACCTACAGCAGCAGCGGAGGTTTTTACCCCTGCAATTTTGCAGCATTCTGCCACACAATTCACCTATCTGGTTGGACCCCTCGTTCTCCTGCTGCTGCCCATCAGACTCATTCAGCTTGTCCTGCAGCTGCCTCTCCAAGTCCTCCTCGGTGTCCATAATGTTCAGGTCTTCATCATCATGATGATCCCGCTCATCTTCATCTTCACTGCTGCTGCTGATGTCATTAAATATCTCCCGCAGTTCGTCATGTTCTAAAGGGTGCAAAAGGGAAGAGGGAAAACACACATGATGAACCCCCCAGCACCCTGTGCCCGCCAGGGAGGGACCTGTCAATACATGGCGCCCGTCTCAACACTGCCCTCTCTCCTTCGGGCACTGCCACCCCAACTGACTGCAGTATGTGCAGCGTCTTCCTTGCAGCTGGGATCTATAGCTATGGCAAACGGGTACCCGTTTCAGCACTGGGACACAGTGGCCTCTACTTGCACACAAGCCAACGCTGTTCAGCTTCCATTTGTGGAACCTCTGGTTAGGGCTTACCCCACAGAGAACGGGCCCGCCTGATTACTTAGCTAGAAAGAAGAAAATAGCCTTCCCCACCGTACCTGAGGATCCGTGGCCTTGCTTATGTCCCGACATCCCTGGGGAGGAGATGTCCAGGCTCGTGAGTGACCCATGGTTGTCTACTTCTTTTGTTTCATCTTCAGCGATGACTTCCCAGCCTGACAGTAGGAACAGATGAGTCAAGGGAAAAAGAGGAGCATGAAAGGTGCAGTACAATGACAGAAAGCTAAAACCGCAGGAGGTCACTGCCCCCTCAAACAGGCATGGCCTTGCAGGTATGGATGAACAACGAACCACCCCAGACCCCTTTTTTGAAGACCAGCCCTTTATTGTTACTTAAGTTCCTGCTCAGTGCAATAGCACAGTCTACAAGGAAGGTCACCACGAAGAAACAATAAGCCTTGAAGAAGGCAAAGATAAAGCTCTAAAACTTCAGTGTTGCTCACATGCTTATCTCCCAACCTCTCACGCCCCCACACGCAGCTGAACTCACCTCTCCTCTCCGCAACCCCCAGATCATACTGCCTCATACATATTGCCTCATCCCCCACTTGAGCTTTTTTTTTCTCTTAAAAGGATACGGACACTGACAGCTTCAGCATCTGTGCTCAGGAGACGTTTCACCTCTTTCTCCACATCAGGAGATTCAATATACTGGGACAGAGAGGGGAAAAAGAACAGACAACCTGTTAGATGACTTGCGCAGAGGAGCTCCCATCCTCAACCTCTGTATAGAGCCCTATTTTAAGCACCTCTTCTCTTATTCTTTCTGCTTGGTCTTTGCGCATGCTCCACCCAAAAAGTAATTTATGCACCTCCAGAAAGCGATCCGTCTTTTTCCGTACAGAGCTCCCTAGTGGTTTGTATGCTCTCACTTTTCTACCACTCTGGCACCCATCAATAGTACTCATGAAATAGGACTTTCTGTATACTGAAAGCGCTCAAGGTGTCATTCACTGATGGATGGTCTATTGAAATCCTTCCCATCTCACTCAAACGGAGTTTTCATTTTTCATTTTTAAATTAGCCATGGATCTTAAGGCAGTGACATCTAATCTCTCCTGTGGGCTATAAGACCGTCTGAAATAATTTGTTTCCCAAATGTCATGCAAAATATCACTCCACCGTGTTCTCAGAAACTGCAAAGCAGAGAAGAACAGATCTTCCCCGCCTCACGGTGCTGCATCTCCCCAACACCTTTCCTGGCTTAAGCATTTCCACAGAGACAGAGCCTCTGAGCTCCATCTGTTGTCACTCCCCCAGCTGAAATAACAGTTATTCTATTTGTAGTGTTGCTTGTTGGGGATGTGAGCGGGCCATGCATAGAGAGATTTCAGCTGGGAAAGCAGGAATGAGTGGTCTCATTTCCACACGACCCTTTCTTCTCTGTGAGCAGGAAGAGCTACAACAAAGCAACCACAAGAACAGAGTCCAGTAGTTCTCAGTATAGATCATTTTTCCACCTCAGGAGCATTTTGAAAAACATGGAAGAAGCACTCATGGAAGTGTTTAAAGCTACTAGCTTCCCTTCTCCCCCACCTCTGGCAAGGAAACATGCAAAGCATTGTTAAGACACTCTGTTTTCAGGACTGATAGTTAAAGCTCTAACGTCCCTGCCTTCTGATCCATTTGTTACTGCATCTCCACAGTGAGAGGGAGAAACAACTCACCTTCTTCTTAGCTGTCTTCCGGAATCGTCTCTTTCGTACATTTTTCAGGGGAAGAGTAACTGTGACAGAGGAAACAGATTGCATGTATCAGGCAGATGGCCTAATGGGAGAGCTGGGTCTGGCAAATCCAACCTGCCAAGGGGGAGAAGTTCCCTTCAGGAACACAGAGAGCACTAAAAGCAGAGCAATGGCACAGCCGGGACATGGCAGCGGTGAGTGCCCTGCACAGCTGTGGGGACACTGGGGTGGTGGGATGGAGGGGACTGGCAGAGCCTCTACTCACTGCCATGGTTCCAGATGAATTTCTTCTCTCTGTCCTTGTCTTTTTTCTTGTTTGCCTTGGGGTCAGTGCTCACAGTTTGCTCTTCCAAAGGGGGGTAGAGATCACCATCCACAGTGCAAACGAGCATCTGAAATCCCCACATAAACACAAAGGTTGCTTATTGCAATGCAGGAACAAAAGGCTGTGAAGGCTTTTCTGGTAAATGGACAGTGACTGCCTACTGCATGCAGTTAGCCAGAGGGATTCGCAGGCACGGGGTATCAGAAATACGATATTTGACACCCAGCTCAGTTCGTGTCTAAACATACTTGTAGTTACACTGTTACAAGAACAATCAAATTCTATGCTTCAAAGAAGGGATTTCCAACCACCAAGCAGAGGCAGGAATTTTAAACTGCCAATATAACAACAATACAGAAATTGGCCACGTTATACCGGGTGTCAGGCTGTGTCAGGCATACAAGGGTTTTCCTGGAGAGGGGAGTGAGCAAAGAAGCTGTTGGGGCAGGCAAGAAGAACGGCCCATACCTGGCAGATATCTGCTGTCTTATAGAAGGTCTTCTTATCAATGGTTTTCAAGCTTTCGATGATGCAGGGCAGATCCACCAGCTTGGCTGCCAGTGGCACCCGGTCTACGCGGACAATCCCATGGCGCCCGTCCGCTGTGGGAAGAGATGGGACAGGTCAGTGCTGCAGAAGAGCCTGTTGGGCTGCTGCCAAACAGCCAAACCAGGCCATGCGCTCCCGGGCAGCAGAAATTTCACGGGAAAACGCGTGCAAGTTCTGCTGCTTCCCTTGCGGCCGATCAGAGGAGTTTTAAGGTGCCTTGATCCCGCGCACTCACCGTGCAGCTCGATGGTGAGCCTGTCCTTCAGGTTGACGCTCCCAGACTGTACCGCTCTCCGCACAGTGGAGGCATATTCCTGGAAAGGTTGGACACAGTTACACCAGGACTCGGCGTGCTCCCTCTGCGAGCCCCTGAAGGTTTCCGTCCGGTTTACCCAGCTTTAAACGCCGCTGTCACCCCGAGGCAGCAAACCCACTGCAAAAGCCCCTCTGCAACCTGCAGTCCCCTAAGTCGCCTCCCGAGCACCCTGCCCTGCCGCAGGAGCCCCTCTCAGCATCAAGCGGCGGAAAATGTGTTCAGATGAAGCACTGCTGGAGGGGAAGGGGCTACGCGGGGCCAAAAGCATCCCTCCCGCTTCCAGAGCCCGCACCAGGCAGGCAGACCCCCCCCCCCCAGGCCCCTCACCGGAGGCAGCCGCAGCACGAACTGGCTCTCGAGCTCGTGGGGGGCGTCGTCCTTGCTCTTGCTCATCCTCGCTGCCTCGGCCTGGGAGCCGGGACAGAGCCACACGGTGACGGGGACCGGCAGGGCGCCGCCGCGCGCGGAAGGCCGGCCCGGTGCAGCGGCTCCCGGCTCCCCGCTCCGCGCAGCCCTCGCCCTTGCGTTCCGGCCCGGGGAAGGCCGCTCGCTGCCGGGCCGCCATGGGGGCGGCGGGCGGCCGGCCCGGCTTCTACGTGGGGCTGGGCCTGGCCCTGGCCTCCAGCGCCTTCATCGGCGGCAGCTTCATCCTGAAGAAGAAGGGGCTGCTCCGGCTGGGCCGCCGCGGCCGCCCCAGGGCAGGTACCGCCGGCACGGCCCGGGGGGAGCCGCGGGGGGAGCCCCCGGGCCCGGCCCGGCTCGGCTCGGGGCCGTCCGAGGGAGACCCGGGGCGGTTTGGTTCGCTTCTGGGCCGAGGGCTGGCGCGGGCAGGTCGCGTGTTTTCCTGCTGTGTGTGTTGGCTGAAAGTGGAGTTTTTCGCAGGGGCGGACAAAACCCAACGAACGCGGTGTTTCTGTGCTCGCTCGCGGTTTCCTGAAGCTGCCGAGAAGCGAAGCGTGTGCTCACCCGGCACACGAACCCGTACCTGCTGTCACAGCCACACCTGGGGCAGGCCGACTTGTGACGGGCCGGCAGGACCCAGGGAGCCTCGCGCTCAAAGCCTACCAGGCGGCTCCCACCCGCTTCTCGGAGGCAGTTCTGGCAGCATAACTGAGCCTTTTTGTGTGGCTTCACCCGAATTTTCACTTTCTCCCTCAGGGCAAGGAGGACACGCGTACCTGCGAGAATGGCTGTGGTGGGCAGGGCTGCTGTGCAGTAAGTAGCTGCTCCAAAACGCCTCAGAATGTGTTTGTCGTTGTTTCCAGTTGCTTTCATGCTTCATTATGGTGATGATTGTTGTTTAACTGCTTGATTTTTGTCTCTGGGGATGTTGCTGATCTAATCACAACTCTACAATATTCTAAAGTCTCATGCATCGCCAGGTTTCTCTGCTAAGTAGGAATTGAGGAACTGGTCGAACTGGGTCGGGTTAAGTGCTTCTGAAATGGCCTGCCCAGACACTGCAGTCAGATAACGCCGTGTCCAGCAGGGAGGGCTTAGAGCAGCTTCAGAAGTTCTACTGTACGCTTTTCAAACGTGACATTAGTAAGTGATTCTACTCAATTTTCCCTGTAAAAAGCTGTAAAGCCTGTTCTAGAAGAAAAGATTAACTCAGAAATATGCCTAAACTCCTCTCGGCTTTGAGAACACATAAATATTTTTCTGTTGTTATTACTTAACTAGATAGCCACGTGGGACTAAGGATAACCACGTGTAACCACGAGCTTTCTCTTTCCAAGAAGCGAAGGCTTCTGCTTCTTGCTGGCACTGTCCTCTCCTGGTTGCACAACATACCTCAGAGAAACATGGGACACTTAGGTGGTGATCAAGGCTCTCTTCTCACTGCACTCAAGCTAGTATTATGCTCAATTGCTCCTCACTTTGATGCTTACCTGTCAGAGTTTCTCTTGCAGTGGGAGTTGGAGAAGCAGCAAATTTTGCTGCCTACGCCTTTGCCCCTGCAACGCTGGTAACTCCGCTGGGTGCTCTAAGTGTCCTTGTTAGGTAAGCGGCCTCACCTTACCTTCCACCCTAAATGGTGGAAGCAGTTGCTCTGCTTTCCTCTGTCCCATCCTTCAGATACTCCATCCCTTGGCCTAAATGATATATTTTTTTTATTATTTTCCAGTGCAGTTCTCTCTTCCACCTTCCTGAACGAGCAGCTGAATGTTCACGGCAAGATTGGCTGCCTCCTAAGTATTCTGGGCTCCACGGTGATGGTAATCCACGCTCCCCAGGAAGAAGAGGTTTCCAGCCTGGAGTCAATGGCAGAGAAGCTGAAAGATCCAGGTACTTAAATAAAAGGGGCCCTGTCAATTTCAGGCTTGGAAATGACAGTAGAAGGTAGGATACAGCTTGGATAGGACTGAACTGAAGGGCTGAACTCCTGTGAAGCAGCTCTTTCTTCCTTATCCCACCACAACCTGCCGAGTTCAGCTAGTGCTTCCCAAGCCTTCTGCTGCCCTCCTGGGCCTCCTGCAGAGCTCTGTCCCCTCCTCTCCATGGGCAACAGGCCCCCATCTCTAACACTATAGGCCCTGGTTGTGCCACAGACATCTGTATCCCTCTGACAGGCAGACTTGTGGGGCGGTGCTGATCAGCACTGTAGAGAACTGCTCGTGTCTGCAGCTTTTCTCAGGCTGGAAACCTCCTCTGCTTCCCAGCCCAGGTCCCTACAGACAGAGGCTAAAAAAAGGGACCGATAGGGCCATTGCCTGCCTGTCCTCCATCCCTACTTGCTGTTTAGTTCTGTCTGTTACTGGTGCTATTGTTCTCCTTTCTGACAGAACCCTTAATTCTTCTTTCTCCAAGGATTCATTGTATTTGCCGTGTGTGTCCTGGTGAGCTCCCTTCTGCTTATCTTTGTGGCTGGACCCCGTTACGGACGGAGCAACGTCCTGGTTTATGTTTTGGTCTGCTCCGCCATCGGCTCGCTTTCTGTGTCCTGTGTCAAAGGCTTGGGGATTGCCCTGAAGGAACTGTTTGCCGGGAAGCCGGTCCTGAAAGAACCACTGGGCTGGGTGCTCCTGGTGTGCCTGGTGATCTGCATCAGTGTCCAGATCAACTACCTGAACAAAGCCCTGGACATCTTCAACACATCCGTGGTCACACCCATTTACTACGTGCTGTTCACCACAGCAGTCATGACTTGTTCTGCCATCCTCTTCAAGGAGTGGCAGCACATGGTGCTAGACAACATCATCGGCACCATCAGCGGCTTCCTCACCATCGTGTCCGGCATCTTCCTCCTGCACGCCTTCAGGGATGTGCCCTTCACCCCCGACCTCCTGCCCCTCTTCCTGCAGCAAGGCAGGGCAGACTTGCGCACATCGTGGAGGGGCGCAGACAGACATCAGTCGTGTCAGCACCAGCCTCTTCTGCCCTCAGAGGACAAAGGCTCCCAGAGTGCAGAAGAGGAAGAGGAGGAAGGTGAAAGCGTGTGAGGAAGCCTCTGAAGTGCTAGCTTTCTGCTCCCACCAGTGAGCAGCTCCACTGGGCAAGGGTGAACTTGCTGTATCAGATGCAGCTAGTTATTATTGTGCTTGTGGGAGTCAGCGGTTACCTTCTACCTGCTTGGGGCACATGATCAGCGACTTCTCACTGCTGGGGGGCTGACAGGGACAGCAGCCTCCTGCAGCTACAGACACAAGCTCTGGGAACAGCCCCGCTGCCAGGATCTAGTGCCTCTTACCTGTTCTTTTAAATGAAGCATCAATCTGCCCTTGTCAGGACACAGGCTTTGATTGCGCAGAGGTCTGCGGCACTAACACAGTGCTGACCCTTACTGAATGCAAAGGCCACATGCTAGGGGAGGCCTGGGAGCATTTTTTTAAGAATACTTAGAAGATTAACAGTTACAAAGTAATCTAACGTGGTGCTAAGATTACCTAGGGCCAGACAGCTGTCTTCTCTCCAAAGGTGACGTAGCCAGAGTACTAATTCAAAAATTCTTCCGTAAAAGTACTCGTTCTGCTCACTCTGCTAGAATTTATTTACAGATTCACATCCAAGAACAGAATACAGCCAAAACTGGAAAACTTCAACGGTGCTGCCATGTGCTGCTGTGGCGCTTATAGAGGGACCAACCTCTTTGTGCAATGTCTGTTGTGCAGGTTGATGAAGCACCTGCTTACAGTATTAAAACAGGTTATTTGTTACCAAGCTGCTATTGGTATGTTTGTGCTGAGAGCTGGGCCAACGCTGCGAGGTACGAAGGATTACAGCAATACAGGAACAGCGTGGGTGCTCAAGAGAAATGCAAGGCAGGGTCAGGAGGGGGAATGGCTCGTGGTGAGAACAGGAGTGACCTAACAGTCTTTAGCTATTGAGGTAAACTTCTGAAAGATAGCTAGATAGCTGCATCCTCGCTTACGCAGGTTTGTATACGCGTAGCTCTATTTCACGTCCTGAACTTATTCCCAGGAAGGCTGCTGGCTCCAAGACACCCGTGTTAGGCACCCCACACGCCCTGTCCAACCACCCACAGCACATTGTTGTGCGCAGAACCAATTTACCAGGTTTCTCTATAGGGCTCCAAGCCACCACAGGTTAATAACGTGGGTCACTCCGTGCTTCCCAGAGCCATGCCCTATTGCTGAAATGCTACACTGTGTTTCAGAGGGTGGATTAGTAGCAGTTTGTTGTTTTTCCAGTTAAAAGCTCCACACCATTTCCTAGGGGCAAAAGTCCAGAAGACCTGGCCACAGGCCTCCCTCCAGTGATCACAGATAAGGGTGCAGCTGGTTATAAAGTAGCTGGCTACATTTATTCTGCAATTTTAGTCTCTCTGAAGAAACTCGTCCTTTTCAGGAAAGCAGGTGCTGTTCCCGTTTGGGGAAGAAAGGCCTCAAACATGAGGTTTGATTCATGGCACCAGATTCACTGAGCAACAAATCAGAATTCACAGCAGGCTGTCTAGTCAGAAGACAATTACTCCCCCTTCCCTTCTGATTTTGCAATAAATAGAATCACTGGGAATGAACAAAGCGGCCAGATTTTCATTTCTCAGTGATCTGAACAAAGGAGAATCTCATATTAAAAATTGACCCAGTTAACATTTATTACATTGTCTAGGGGAAAGCAGTGAATGGAGCAAGTCAGTTTTGAGAGAGCTGTGCTGCAATTTGAAACTCTGCCACTTGGCCGCATGAATGAGTTTACCCTACAGAAGCCTTGAAATGTTTTCCAGTAGTGATGCTGCCTGGGATATTCGCTATACCCAGGAAGCTCTTCGGGCTAGGGGTGTCTGTGCTGGTGCAGTCCTGCTGCTCTCCTTCCAGTCGCAGCGCACAGCCATGGGAAGTGCGAGGCTCGCTAGCACCTACCGAGGAAGGTTAGTCCTGCGCAACGAACGCGTGTGCAGTACCGTTTAAGGCAGTGGTTGCAGGCTCGCCTCGCCCTGCGTTAAGGGTCACCTTAGCGCTGGAAGCACCCCTGAGGTGAGCATCACCACCCCTCCTTCCAGCTGCAGGGACACGTCCCCACCGCCCAGACCTCGTGCGCAGCATCCGTGGCCCCCGCGTCCCGGCGCGAGGATCCTTACTGACGGTTGGGGACGGGAACAGCACGACACCGTGCGGAGGAGCGGGTGTACCTGTAACGGGCTCTCATCTGGCTGCACCTTTCACAAAATTATCTCCTAACCCCCAGAGGTGATCTCGGCTCGCCCCGGCCTCTCGGGCGCGGCGGGCGGCGCTCAGTCGGACAGGCTCTCCGAGAAGGCCGACTTGGACTTCTGCGTCTGCTCCAGCCGGTTGAGGATGAACTGGCTGGTGTCGATGAAGCGCTCCACGCAGTTGACGAAGCACGTCTCGGCCCGGCTGTCCAGCTTCGGCCCGGGCTTGTCCATGCACTTCTCCTGCGGAGCGGGGGCCGCCCTTGGTCCGCGGGGGGCACCTTGGGGCACGGCCCCGCGCACCGGCACCCCCGGGGCATCCCCCCCGCACCCCCCGGGCTCGGCGGGGTCCCCCTTTCCCCCTTTTTTTTCCCCTTTCCCCTTCCCCTTCATCCTCCTCCTCCTCCCCCGGGGCTCCCTCCCGCAGCCCGCAGCCCCGTGCCGTACCCAGCACAGCTCGGTCATCTGGTGCACCAGCTGCTGGAAGCGCTGCTTCTGCGTCTCCACCTCGATGAAGCGCTGGAGCTGCGGGTCGGCCCCCCCCAGCCCGCCGCCTCCCGGCGCCTCCATGCCGCCGCCGCGACCTTCGCGTGCCGCCGCCGCCCGCCCCTTCCTGCCCGGCCCCGGCCCCTTCCGCGCGCAGCGCGCAGGCCCCGCCGCCATCTTATGGCGGGCCGGCAGGGAGGGAGGCGGGGAGGAGGAGCGGGGGGGACGTGTCGCGGCGCTGCCGCCGTTTATTGTGCACTGAGGGGGTCTTGGGCTGATAGAGGGCTTCGTGGTGGTCGTGGTGGTCGTGGTGGTGGGGAGGCGGGGCCGGCCCGGCAGTACCAGCCACCGGTTTCGGGCAGCCCGCCCGGCGCTCACGGCTCCTCGTCCGTGATGTCCAGGATGCCGGCCAGCAGCGCGGTGAACGTGGGGCGCTCCTCGGCCTTCTGCGGGGCGACACGGGAGCCGTGGGGTCCTGCCCCGCCGCCCCGGGCCTCTCCTGGCCCCGGGGAGCTGCGGGGTGAGGGGGCAGACACGTACCTCGTGCCAGCAGCTGTACATGATGGCGTAGACCCGCTCCGAGGCCTGCTGCGGGCGGTAGAGGCGCAGGCCTTGGATGACGTGCTCTGTTGTCTCGCTGTTGTTAAACCTCTCGTAAGGCATCTTTCCCAGAGAGTAAACCTCCCACATCAGCACGCCTGTTGTGGGAAACGGGGGGCACCTCAGGGCACGGGGGCATCTGTGCCTGAGGTTGGTTTGTGGAGGAGCTCGCTGTTGTTGGGCCGCCCTCATCCTTACCCCTGAGTCGTTAATGCTGCGCTCTTACCAAAAGCCCAGACGTCAGACTTGCTGCTGAACTTGCTGTACAGAAGCACTTCGGGAGGGGACCACCGAACTGGGAACTTTGACCCCATGGAGCTTGTGTACTCATCGTCTAGAACGTACCTGCAGCAGATAAACAGATCAGGGCAGCTGTCCTGATCCTGTCCTGCTTCACTTGTCTTTATGCAACCAATCAAGCCCAAAAGGAATCAACAGCTTTCAGAGTTTGCACTCTGCATGGGTTTCAACAGGCAAAAACGTCCCTTTGCAAACAAGCATGTGTTAGTCAAGGCTGGGGAAGGGCTACAGTGACACAGCATCACAAGAGGCAAAACTGGGATGTGGGAAGAAAGCTGCGGCCAGGAGATTAGAGTTGGAGGAAAAGAAGTGGCAAGAAGGGGAACAGCGATGAGGGAAGTAAGAAAGGGGAGGGTGGAAAGTGTAGAGGTAGAAGGTTGAGCCAGGTAGATGAAAGACAGGAGAAAGCAGAAGAAAAGCGGAGCTGGAGAGTGGTGGGGAAGAAAGACTAAAGTGCAGAGGAGACTGAAGGAGATGTAGAATTGAGACAGGAGAGTGACACAGACATGGCTACCAGACCTGGAAAGGCCAAAATCTGAGACTTTCACAATCCCTTGGTCATTCACCAAACAGTTGCGAGCAGCCTGTGGGTGGAGAGATGGAGGCAGTCACTCCTACTGTGCTGGGTCTGGCTGGGATGGAGTTAACTTTCCCTGCATTGGCCCCAACAGTGCTGTGCTCTGCACTTGGAGCTAGAACAGCACTGGTATCACACCAGTGTTGTGTCTACTGCTGAGCAGTGCTGGCACAGCACCAAGACTCCCTCCAACACCCCAGAGAGCAGCACCGCAAGCTGGCAGTGCCAGCCAGAGGCCTGGCAAACCAGGCTCATCGTTTCATGAGGATGAAGTGCCCCCTCTCCACATCCGAGCCAGGGATGCTGCCTGTGTTGCCTGATTCAAAGCCCTGCCCTAGCCAAAAACATATTTTCTGTCCCCTGGAAAGCTGCCTAGTCCTGCCCTTTCTGCAGTCTGCTAGCTCACTGCGAAGCAGTGACTCCAGACATGCCATGGTGGGCACCCTGTCCATGCTCAGGTGGGCAGGGAAGCTCAGGGGGAGATTCTGAAGAGTTGCTTCTCCTCATGCTGAACTAGCTGGAACATGTCTAGGACGTGCTGTGGCTCCCACCAAGCTGGAGATGTGTCCTTCAGCCACATCCCTACCAGGTCTCGGTGCAGGAACTGCTTGGATTCCAGGTACTCCATAGCTTCACAGACGTCTTTGCACATCTCCAGCAGCTCAGCAGGCTGGAAGCGCCGCCGAGTTTCCCTCAGGAAGTTCAGGAGGCAGCCGTTAGCCATGTACTCGGTGATGATGAAGATGGGGCGCTGCTTCGTGCACACCCCGTAGAGCTGCACCAGCTTCTCATGAGACAGGTTCCTATGTTGGGGGCAAGAAGGGCACTTGTGAGCATCTGCAGGGCTAAGCTGCAAAAGAAGCATCGCTGGGTAAGGAGAAGGAGAATTTGGCAAAGTGCTCCTGACCCAGCTGCGGGTGGAAAGCTCAGTGGCAAATGAGCACAAAAGGAGAAATCTCTTGCAGTGCAGATGCATTTCACAGTGTGTGAGGCTGCCTGGTGCTGTCCCTCCGAACCGTCAGAGTGCAGGCATTCTGACAGGACACATCCTGCACTCACCCGGAGGCTGCTCACACTTACATCATGACTTTGGCTTCGTCGATAAACTCGTCCTCTGACATGGAGCCCTCCCTGATCATCTTGATGGCAACGTCGTACTGGCCTCTCCATTTCCCGTACTTCACCACGCCAAACTGCCCCGTCCCCAGTTCCTTCAGGAAGGTCAGGTCCTTGGGGTCAATCTCCCATGACCCTAGGAGAGAGCATGAGTGTGAGGGGGTGCAGGTGCCCTCCCTGCAGCATGTTCCCAGTCATCTGATCTAGCTGGTCCAAGAGGAGCTCACAGACGTGCTGTCCCCCTAAAAATCACGCTGAAAAACCATGAGCATGCCCGAAAAACCATCACAGAAAATCCATAAAATGCAAGACCTGTTCCTCCAGGGGATGGGGAGCAAAGTAGCTTGCACATCTCTTGGTTGGTACTGACCCCAGAGGGCCAGTGGCTGTGGGGAAGTGATCCCTGGGAATGCTGTGGGCCCTGCTGCGAGGGGACAGCCAGGATCCCTGCCCTGGCAAGTTACTGAAGGTAGAGAGCCCGTGCTGAGTGCCCCTCAGGCCCCATGGGCAGGGAAGCGTGAGGTAGCCCAGGGCAGCTTACCATAGCCCAGGCCGGCTGTGGAAGGGGCACTTTTCCGGTGCTGAGACACGGGATGCTTCAGTCTGGATATGAGCCCTGAAACACAGAAAGGTGCGTTGCCGCGCCGTGCTTACCCGTGTCCTTCCAGTGGGGAACACACGCCTCCTGCCTGCAGAGCAACAAGGTGAGGATCCCCTGATGTCCGTAAAAACGCTGGTGGCCTCACTCTGTCCCTGTCCTCTCTTTGAGACTGTCACAGCTTGGAAGATTCTTGCTCCGGCTTTCCCTGGGCTGCATCCCCCTCTCCTTCTGCCCTGCCTGAGAGGTGCTATCGTCTGGGAACCTGTGCTGGTGGGTGGGTTACGAGGGATAGGCTCATGTTTTGCTTTTGTCCAGATCAATAAAAAGGAACAATGTTGCTCCCAGCCTCCTCCAGCCTGGTTTACAGCCCATTGCTGCAGGCGCTGGCGAGGGCTGCAGACGGGAGAGCACAGCACCGTTGGTGGGGTGGGTGCAGAGGGGTGCTGGATGGGTGCTGCCCTGCAGGAAGCCAGGGGAAGGGATGCTGTGGGGATGTGAGGTCCCTGCGGCTGCAGACATGTCTAAGCAGAGATGTGTGAAGGAGTTGTTTGAAGCTGCAGCTGGGCTGTCCCAGACCAGGTAGAGGGTGAGTATGCACCCCGTGGGGGACAGAGCCAGCCCCTGCTGGAGCCCAGGTGCTCGCAGCTGATGAAGGGCACTGGGTGCGGGTACAGCTGCCAGCTCTGCCCGTGCCCACGAGCGCTCACCGGCGGAGTTGTGCTGATGGTACGTGATGAGCTCCGGGATGCTGTTGAAGAGGTGCTTTTCTGCCAGGTAGTACTGATTCTGGGGGGTGCAGCACACGACGTAATGGCGGATCATGCCTTGGAGGTCTCTGGGGAGACAGTGTGTGGGGTTGGAGGGCAGGCAGAGGGCGAGAGGTGCCTGGCCAGGCCCTCCGAGACAGGAACAAGCTATTCTTACATCCACTTACACAGAGGACTTGGCGTAGACGGAGACGGTGTATTTCCCTGTCTTGCTGGTAGAGTCGCGGACAATGAAGCCCCCTTCCTTACCCTAAAACAGAAAGGAGAGAGGGGACAGGTATTTGTGAGGGGGTGGTTGTAGCAGGTGGGACTTAAAAAGAGGGACAATCACAGCGTGTCTGGAGATGGTGCAATGAGTTAAAGGAGTCCTACTTCCAGCTCCTGCCCGGGGGCCACCTACTGACGTGCCTCCCAGGAGGAGGTCACAGTGCGCAGAGATGGTTTCCTGGGCTGTTGGGGTGACACAGGCTGCAGGGTCCGTTCTGTCTGTCTGTCCCCCGGGCAGCCTAGGGGAACCACGCTGCTGGGACCATGGGGCTCTCAGCTAAGTCATTTCTGGTCCAGATCTAGCCAGCTCTATCCTTGTCAGCTGCGGTGGAAGGGGTGACAGCAGCCCACGGAGGTCATGTGCGTGGAAGACCCAGCCCCGTGAGTCAACACTTACCTCCTGCTTCAGCAGTTGCTCTGCTTGGCTCCGGGTGATATTCTTGGAGTACCACCTGGGGCAGGGACACAGCCGTCAGGGAGATCCCCCAGCCACCACTGTCCCCAGCCCAGCTGACCCTGGCCCAGAACTGGACGTAAAAAGGCTCTGACCAAGCACAACTTGCCGCGTCTCTGTGCTTTCTCCTACTCACTCAAAGATCTCCAGGGAATTGCTGGTTTCGGTGACGTAGTTGCTGGGGATGTATCCTTCCCTCCTGCAGGAGAAAAAGGGGATGGTCATGCACCGATGGAGGAGGCCAAGAGGAAAGCGGGTTCCTGTCCCAGAAATCTGAGTAGAAACGGGCTCAAAAACCTCAGCACAAACCCTGTGGTGCTCATGCCCGGGGATGGCTGGTACCACCACAGCCTGCTGTGTCTCCCTCACCCTCCCCACGTGCCAGCTGGTGCAGGAGCCCAGCGTGCAGGCAGGCAGCCTGTCTCAGCCCATGGAGCGAAGAGCCGGCCAGTCTGAGAGCCTGAGACCAGTCCGGGCTCCCCAGTGCAGGGTGGGGGTCCCTGGGGCCACCCCAGGGGCGATGCTGGGGCAGGACACAGCTGCGGGGCGAGTGCCGCAGGTGGTGGAGCCCTTACCCGTTCTTGTCACGGGCTTTCCACCAGGGCAGGTGGCTCTCCTCCAGGATGAAGTACTCCTCGCCCTTCTGCAGCTGCAGGTCCTGCGCGTTCATCGGCAGGTAGTCGTACAGGGCCACCACCTTCTTCATCTCGCCCGCCGCGACGGGGGCTGGCTCGGGAGGCAGGGGCTTCATCACCATCTTCCCCAGAGAAAGGGAGAGCACGGGGCACGGTGAGGCAGGCACACACACACGCTGTTTCCTGGGTGAAACTCTCCCCAGGACTGGCCGGGTCAGCACAGCATGTCTCAGCTCCCACCCGTAACTCCACCAAGAGATCGATCCACCCCAGTGCTTTTTATTGCAACACTTCCCCCTTGGAGGCACGTCTTCACCAAAGGTAAGCTTTTTCTCTATACCTTTGGGTTTAACCCATGACTCCCCCACCCTATATCAGGGTTTCTCTCTCTTCCTAGCTCCCCCGTGGGACCCTCAGGGGTGTGATCATCTGATTTTCCTCTGGGTCTTTGGGCTCCATCCCCTGGTTCAAGCTCCTTCCCCTTCCGTCCCTCTCCAGAGCCAAGTCCCGGCCTGTAAACCTCTGAGCCACACTCAGCTGAGTCAGTGAATGTGTTGGCTTTTCCCAGGCAGACCTCTCCTTAAACACGCACGTTTGCTGGCCCTTACCTCGTCCTCCTCGGGAGTAGGGGGAAGAGGCTTCTTTGTTTTGCGATGTGACCGCCCAACTTTTAAACCTTCACAACACAAAAACGATGAAGGTGAGAACTGTATTGGGCAGGTGGGAGGTGGTCCCTGGGGCTGGGGACGGGCAAGGGGAGGGTGCCCGGTGTCTTACTGCCGTTCCTGCTCTCCAGGATCTTGCAGCCCATGGCGTTTTTGGCGGTCTGGGAGCAGCACAGGTACTGGCCGTCGATCCAGAAGCAGGGGTGGTACTTCTGCACCAGGTCGCTGTTGTAGCGGATCACTGTGGCAGAGGAGGGGAGATGTGTGTGACCCAGTGCTCCGTCCCCAGCCCGCTGCTGAGAGTTTTGTGCTCCCCCAGTGCAGACGATCAGCCCCAGTAAATCGTTACACCCACTGCTCTGCTCCTGATATGCAGCCGTGTGGCTCTGCTGCTCGGGTTTCCCTCAGTGCATTGCTTTTGTCTCAGTGCCACGGCGATGCAAGCCCTGTGACACCAACCTCCTAGCGAGGGAGGGCCAGCCCTTTCCTCTCAGATTTGATCAAAGCACTTTGGCAGCTCTACAAAGGGACACAAACACGCTTGGAGGGCCAGCTCCTGCTGCGACCAGTCCTCCTGCCAGCTGAAATGTGCCCTGGGCTGTTGAGGCCTTGTTGTCTGCAGCTCTTTTGAGGCCCATTTTTCAAAAGTGATGGACCTGGCTTGTGTGTGGGCAGAGCAGGATGCCGCCACCGTCCCCTGCCTGCTCAGGGACCTCCCTTGTTGGGTGGCTGCTCCCTCGCCAGGCTCACACCGACCAGCTTCCTCCTGCTCCTTGCCGAGCCTGGGGGCAGTCAGATGTGCCTAAATGCCACCTCACATGGTGCCGGCCCTGCACCAGCTGCAGAGAGCCCCGTCCCTCCACAGAGCAGGATGTGGGCGTCCCGGCAGCACGCAGCCAGCGTTTTCTCTCCCCGTTTCCCTGTGGATTCTACATCGGCTTCAGCTGCCGCAGCGACCCCCTCCTTGAGCAGGGAAGTGGGGCCGGGGCCGGCTGCTGGGGCAGAGCAGGGCTGTCATGAAATAACTGACTTCCCCGTTATCAGCCTGCTCTGCTTCCGCCTCGCTCGGGCAAACTTCCCTGTGTCAATTCGAGCAGCTAATCTAACCCTGCCAGCACGAAGCCACAGAAGATACGCACGCATCAAGAGGCACACACGGGCAGCTCCATCAGATTTTGTCTGACCGCAAGCACCCCAGCCCCTCTGCGCAACGTTGCCTCAGCGTGCTCCCAGCTCGAGGAGGGAGCAGCCTTGCAGCTCAGCAGCAGCTCAGAAGCACTGTGCAAGCCTTGGGATGGGCTGGGAAATGCTCCCAGGCTCCACTCAGGCTTTTCATCCTTGTTTCCTTCCTAAAGCAATGGGGGCTCTACCTTCCCCTCATGTGCCGGCGCAGCTGTGTGGCCATGTCTGCCATTTCCTCTTGCCCTCTGAGGCTGCTTGAGCTAATTTGGAGCAGGTTTGTGGGAAGGCAAGACACCTCGGTCAGTGTGGCCGTGATGCTGCAGGGATCAGCGGGCGGCGGAGGCGAGTGCCCACCTCCTCGGGAGATGGCTTGTGCCAGCGCGGGGACGTTACAAACCGTGCACGTAGGGCACGGCCTTATGACTGCACTCGTCATGGGAGCAGTTTCTGATAGAGCTCACTCTTCCGCAGATATGGGATAATGTAACCACGAGGCAGCGAGCCCCCGGAAACCCAGAGTCTGAGTCACGCTGCACGCGCAGCCGGCTGCTCCTGGTCGCTGACACAGGGAGCCGGGGGACCCCGAACTCACCGCTCTTCAGCTGATGGATCCAGCGTTTGCGCAGCTCCTCTGTCGGGGAGAAGACGTAGAGGGGCCCCTCGTCGTACACCACCTGTGGGCAACACACGTGGCACGGGGCTGGGGGCTCGCGGGGGGAAACGGGGGAGCAGAGGCTTGCGGGCACCCAGAGCAGCCGGTGCAGAGCACGAGCCGGGCCGGTGTGTGCTGGCCCCATGGTGTTCGCGGGACCATGACAGGGAGGTTATAAATAAGCCCCCTCCCCCGAGACTTTCCACTTCCTTCTCTGACTTTCGGCGTGCTGGGGTGCCAACGAGGGCGGGCAGCTGGGCTGGGGGCTGAGCGAGCAGCGGGCAGGGAGCATCCCTCCAGCATCGGCCAGGGAACCGAAAGCTGCAGGATAAAGCTCAGAGCTGGTTTCCATCGCCCCTTAAAGAGAGCCGCCCAATTCCTTGGTGCCCGCAGAGGCTCACCAGCCTGCCCGACACAGGATATGGGCATCCCCAAAACGATGCTGTGCTCGTCCCCAGGTCACCCTTGCTGTCCTCACCCCTGGTGCAATGCCAGTCCCTGGCACCCCGCAGCCACGCAGAGCAGGCTGGTGAAGGGGGCATGACAAGGACTCACCTGAAAGGGGTAGGGGAACCGCTCAATGATCGAGATCTGCTCCATGTTGTTGTAATCCTCCCCCTTCTTCTGGAAGAGAGAGGCAGAAACGGACACTGTCCCCAGCTCCCGTCACCCCGAGGCAGGGCCGCTGCCCACCTCCCCAGCGACAGCACGGGGGACACAAGCGGGGACCCTCACCGGGACCTGCCGCTCGGGGGGAGGGTTGTTTTCGGGCACCACCGTCTCCACGCAGGTGATCTTCTCAATGTCCACCGAGCCCTTCTTGCTGCCTCGGCGCTGCGAGAGATGGGGTGGGTTTGAGCAATCTCCACGCAGGGGACCTGGGGAGCCCCAGGCCCTCGTCCCACCCACCCGCCCACCCACCCCGCGTCCCGGCGAGGGACAGCCAGCGGCCCCGCGGACTCACCCCGCGCTCGAAGTCGTACTCGTAGTAGGACAGCTTGCTCTCCGTCAGCAGGAACAGGCGCTTCTTGAAGTTGAGGGGAGACGTTTTCTTCTTCTGCTGCGAGCGCTTCAGGAAGATGCTCTCCAGGATGACGCTGGCCATGTCGGCCACCCCGGCTGCCTCGACGCCGTGCTCCCCGGGGTGCTGCGTGCAGGGTGACACCGACACGGCGCTTGCTCAGCTGAAAACCTGCCCACGGCCAGACCTCACGCACGTTCGGGGTGTTTGCAGGGTGAGCTCTCGCTGTCACTTCCCCCTCGAGGTGCCATGCTACGGACCGAGCCACCACCCGGCAGGCTTCAGCTCCAGCAGGGCGCCGGAGGGGTCCCCGCGCCTGGACGGCTGGAGAGGGAGGGAGCTGGGGAGGCTGTGAGAAAC
This sequence comes from Anser cygnoides, assembly GCF_040182565.1. Taxonomy (NCBI): domain Eukaryota; kingdom Metazoa; phylum Chordata; class Aves; order Anseriformes; family Anatidae; genus Anser; species Anser cygnoides. The sequence goes on along the minus strand of NC_089885.1, from coordinate 11,611,546 downwards.
ATCGCTTTGGGGAGGAGCGTGGAGGCCGAGCAGCGACACCCAGCACCCTCCCTCCTCCTCTCAGCACCGGCGGTGCTTGTGGGGGCCGTTTCCTCCCGCTGCTCGCCTGGGCTCTGCCTGCTGCGGCCGTGCCGGCTTGGCAGCGCGAGGGACAGCTGCGGTGGCAGGATCCTAAGAGCCCAGGCTCTGAAGTCCTGAAAGCCCTAAAAGTCCTGGCCCCAAACGCCCGCAGCGCTGTGCTGCTGAGAGCACAGGGTGGCCCTGAAGTCGTCCTGCAGGAGCACGCAGGCAATGCTAAGCTCCCTTCCCTGCGTGAGCGGCGCTCGGTGAGGGCCAGGCTCAAAGCGCTGCCTCCAGCCAGCACCCAGAGGTGCTTAAATCCTCCCGAGCCTCTCCAGGGATGGGTCCGGGCGTTTCCAACACCCCGCAGCTGGAGGCACGGGCTGCTTCCCCTCGAGGCTGTAACCAGCCCCGGTCCTGCCGGCACCTCGCGGGGGGCACGGAGCTGCGTGGTGCTGCTGCTGGTCCATATCCCACCCAGACCTCCACCGGCCCTCCTTCCCCAACCTCCTGCTCCCCTTCACCTCTGCTTTGTTCCCTTTTTCCTGGAGCAGCGGGGTCAAGCCCCCTGCCGCCCGCCTGGGCAGCACGTCTGCTCACGGCAGGGACCAAAAGGTGCTGTAAGTGGCCCTGTTCGCCGTAACCTTCCTGGGCTATTTGGGTAGTTTAAGGAACAACACAAAACACCATACAAATACTGAGTTGTCGGAGTCTTCCAGAAGAACCAGCAGCCTCTGGCTGATCCGGCCATGGGGGTAGAGGGAACTGGGGCCAGGGCAGGTGGTTGTGTTGGCCCCTGCCCCAGGGGTCCTGAGCCATGGGGGCGCGGGGAGCCTTACCTTGGGCCGCAGCAGCTGCGTCACCGCCAGCAGTGGTGGGCAGATGGGGCAGCTCCTTACCACGTCCTCTGAGACGGCGACAGCAGGCAGGAAAGGACAGTGAGTGTCACAGAGGGATGCCTCCCCGTCCCCACCTCCCGCCTGGCGCAGCCTCCCCGCCTGTGTCCCAGCTCATCCCTGCCCGGCTCGGTGCCTGGCCGCCCGGCAGCACTCACCTACCTCCCCACTCGGCCATCGCTGCCTCGCCGTGGCAGCAGAGGTGGCGAGTGGGTGGCTGGGAGCGTCCCCCCCCGCCCCAGCCCGATGTGACTTCCTGCCATTGTCACACCTCGGCCAGGCGTGCTCTGACACGGCCACCGCACTCGGTGCCGCCGGGCCTGGCTGTGCTGCACCAGGGCCCTGCGGGGCTCCGTGCTGCGCCCGTGTCCTGCCGAGGAGCCTGACAGCCCGACCACGGGTGGCCACGGGGCTGGCGAGCTCGGGGCAGGCTGGAAGGGTGACACGGGGGGGCTGGGAACGTCTCTGTCACTGCAGGGCAGAGGGGAAGGGGCCTGGGGTCTCCTTCCCCCAGAACCATCTCTCCCCGGGGATGACAACACCAACCCCCCCCATTTCGGGCACAGCCCGGAGGGTGACAAAAACGAAGGTTGTGAGGACGGAGGAGGGAACCCGGCCTGCGAGAGGGGCTGGGCATGAACGCAGAGCTGTGGCCGGGTCCCTCCACGCCTCCCGCCCTGGGTCTCCCATGCTCATCCCTCCCAGCCCAGCGAGCGAGGGGCCGGCGAAGGCAGCGCCAGCACTCCGACCCCTGCTGCAGTGCACCCTGAGGCCCCCAGCACCCACACACCTCCCCAGCACCCTGCCCCAGCGCCACGAGCACCCATCCAGCGCCCCAACGCCGTGCTCCAGCACAGCCCCAGCGCCGTGAGCGCCCACAAACCCCCTCAGCCCCCCGCTCAGTGCAACCCCATGGCCCCCAGCACCCCCCCGCTGCCCGACCCCAGCTCCAACGCAGGCTCCTTGCTCCACGGCCCCACGGCAGCCGTCCCTGCCGCCAGCACCGAGTGCAGCCGTCCAGGGCTGCCCACCGTGGCTCACCAGCACGTCCCCCATGCCCAGGATGCCTCCCCCATCCCCAACGGGTGCACGGCCGGGGAACGCCGGCAGAGGCGTGAGGCCGCGAGCCCTCGTGCCGCCCTCGTCGCCTCTCCCCGTGCCACGCGGCAGCGGGGCCGTGCTGCCCCGGCACCCCGCACTCACCGAGCCCTGCCTGCCAGCCCCGGTGGCCGGGGTCCCGCTGCGCCGGCTGCCCCGCGCCCGCCCCGAGCGGCCCAGCACCGCGGGTCGGGTCGGGGCGGCTGTGGCGGCGGGGACGCGACGCAGGGATGGTGGGGTCGGCCGCGCTGGGAGGAAGGACGCGGCCGGCCAACCCCACCCTTTCGGTTCCCCTTTTTTTTCTGTGTTTCTTACTTAAAGCAGCAGCTGTGTTTCCTCCTGGAGACGGCCGGGGCCACCTCCGCAGTGCCAGCACCACCAGTCCCGCCGCACGCGGGGGTGTCGGGGCTGGACGTGGCGCTGGGTCGCGGGCCTGGACGAGGGGTCCGGGAGAAGGGGCCAGGGGTGGTGGCATGGGGCTGAGCAGCGGGGCTGGGATTTGGGGTGGGCAGCGGGTGGCATGCATGAAGAGCAGGTGGGGGCCTCCTGTCCACCTTGTCCCTGCACCCCATGTCCCTGGCCACCCATGACCCTGCACCCCATGTCCCCATGTCCTCTTGCCCCATATCCCTGCACCCCATATCCCTATGTCCCCATGTCACTGCACCCCATGTCCCCGTGTCCCCATATCCCTGCACCCCATGTCCCTATGTCCCTGCACCCCATCTCCCTATGTCCACATGTCCCCGAACCCCATGTCCCTATGTCCCCATGTCCCTATGTCCCCATGTCCCTATGTCCCCATGTCCCTATGTCCCCATGTCCCTATGTCCCCATGTCCCTGCATTCCATGTCCCTATGTCCCCATATCCATGCACCCCCTGTCCCTATGTCCCCATGTCCCATGTCCCTGCACCCCATGTCCCTATGTCTCCATATCCCTGCACCCCATGTCCCTATGTCCCCGCACCCCATGTCCCTACTTCCCCATGTCCCTGCGTCCCATATCCCTTTGTCCCCTTGTCCCTATGTCCCCACGTCCCCCTGTCCCCGCCCCCTCCCTCCAGAGGGGGGCGCTCTCTCCCCCGCGCCCCTCCTCTCTATGCTCCCCGCTCCCATCTCCTTCCGCTTCCGGCCCGCTCTTTCTCTTCGGCTGCCGCCGCCAAGATGGTGGGTGCGGGAGCTCCGGGGCCGCGGCCCTGGCTCCATCCGCCGCCATCCGCCCCCGCGGCGCCTCGGCCCGGCCGGGGGGGGCGCTGCCCTTGCTGGGGGCCGCTCGGGGTCTCGAGGAGAGGCGGCGGGCCCGGGGCGGCGGCGCGGGGCCCGTCCCGGCGGGTGGGGGCGGGGGGGGGGGGGGGGCCGGCCGGCCGTGCTGACTGACGGGCTTCTCCCCGCTGCCGCAGGTGAACGTGCCGAAAACCCGCCGGACCTACTGCAAGAAGTGCGGCAAGCACCAGCCCCACAAAGTCACCCAGTACAAGAAGGGCAAGGACTCGCTGTACGCCCAGGGTGAGCTGGGGGCGGCGGGGGGCGCGGTGCGGCTGGGGCAGGGGCGGGGCTGCTGCTGGGCAGCTGCAGGCCGAGGTGTGCCAGCACCGGCTGGAAGCTCTGGTTGTGCTTGTAGCGTGTCTGGGGTATTGCCTGAGTGTGCTCGTTTCCCCCTGTAGGCAAGAGGCGCTACGATAGGAAGCAAAGCGGCTACGGCGGCCAGACAAAGCCCATCTTCCGCAAGAAGGTCAGTGCGTCTCCTCTAAGCCTTGACATCCTCACAGTCCGCACGCCCTGCTGAAGCGGGACACATCTGCCTCCTCGGCCGTGGGCTGGTTGTGTGCTCGAGCACTGCCACAGCAGCTCTGTGCTGGTAGTGGTGTCTAGGCAGTGTAAGAACACAGTTTCCACCCCAGGTATTTGTCCTTGCTGCACTCTCTCATGTAGATGCTCCTTTTTCATGCTGGAGTGATGCAGCCTGTGTTTGTGAAGCAGCTTCTGCAGGGAACCTGATGCTTGAGAGCATGGCCTTAATGGGAGTGATGCTTTTAATGAAAGGCATATTTTCCCCCTTGCTAAAAGGAAAGAAAGCCTGCTATTAGCTTTCCAGATGTTCTCGAAGTGATGGTAGTTTGTCTTTGGAACTTGTTTTCCAGGTCTGTGAGGCCCTGCATAGCCAGGCTGCCTTCACTGGCAAGGGCGCAGTGGGGGTGAAGAGTTCCCAGCCCCTGGGGGTACTGCAGAACACTTTCCTTGCAGTCTGCACTCCCAAGAAATCCATATCGCTGAGCCAACAAATCAGAGCTGCTGTTCTGAGAGTCTCAAAGCAGAAGTGGGAGGAGTGGTGCATTCTGTTAACGGCGCGTTAGAGCGATGTGCTGCTGCCATTCTTCCTCTTCAGTTTATGGGGTGCCTGGAATTGCAGGCCTACAGCGTATTTCCCCTCTCCATGCCCCTTCTGCTAAGAGATGGGGACAAAAACCTTGAAATTCGCAGCAGGGAATCAAAACCTGACAGACAGATTTGTCAGAGTTCTCGTGCAGAGTGCGTAGCTGTGCTTACAGAGCTACTTGGCTACCTGCCGGAAAGCCCCGGTGTTGTGCTGGAGACTTGCAGGAAGTCTGCCAGCAGGAAGAAGACAGGTTAGGGGTTGTTCAAGCTGACTTTGTGCCAGGAAGCTGGGAGAGTTCGCAGGAGGTGCTCCTGCAAGCAGGGTACGCAAAGCAGCAGTACTGCTCTCCCGGTTTGGCACTCCGCCTGCACGCTGCCGTCCCCGTTGCTGTTTCTCTCCAGCCAGCACCGTGCGGGTGAGCAGCTGGGGTTTGTAACCAGCAGCTGCGGCTCCGTCCCGCTGCTCCAGCGCCCTCACAGCTTTGGGTTCTTCCCTCCGCAGCCTTCAGGTTAGCATCTCTCTTGTCAGTAGCTGCGGCTCTGCGTTCAGCACGTCACATCGCTGCTCCTTCAGGGGAAGGGTTGCCAGCTTTCAGGCGTTTCTTGTGGGCTCTCTACCGAACTCCCCGAACGCTGCCGGGGCCTGTCATCCCACGCCCTGAACAAGGGGCTGCTCCTCGGTGCGTTCGCTGGAGCAGAATCCCCTCCAGTGGGACTCCCCCCTGCAGCAGCCCAGTTGCTCTGAGACCAGCCCCGTCCCAGTAAACGCTTTTGCCAGCGTCCCTTTTAAACATGAAGCACGGTTGCAGGTGAAGGCACAGATCCACTAAATTCTTTTATGGGTCTTCTAAGGTACCTTCGCATGTTTAATGGAGGGAGCCCAACCGCGTTGGGAGTTTCCTGTTTATGTTTCAGGAATAAGCTGGTGAATCTTAAGCAGCGCAGATAACAGGCTTTTCCCTAGGGTGGCACTTACCTGCTTTTGGACGCTTTGTTCACTGATAGCCCCTGCTCTTCTCCTCCCAGGCCAAGACCACAAAGAAGATCGTGCTGAGGCTGGAGTGCGTGGAGCCCAACTGCAGGTCCAAGAGGATGCTGGCGATTAAGAGGTGCAAGCACTTTGAACTGGGAGGAGACAAGAAGAGAAAGGTACGGCTGCGTGCCGGGGACGGCTGGTGTGGTGGACGGTGTGGTCCTGGACACAGCGGGGGCCTGGGGGGAAGCACAGAGGCGGTGTGTCAGGCCGAGGGGTTAGCAGCAACATCTCTGGTGGCCTGCCGGCCCTTGGAGGAAGGGCTGCGGAAGAGTATTGTCAGACGTGGGAGAGGGTGAGATTCAGTGGTGAGTAAACTCGCTGTCTCTTCCTTTTTGCAGGGCCAAGTGATCCAGTTCTAAGCTCCATCCCACAGATTTTGGACTATATTAAAGTAATTGGAAGAGACCTGTTGCTTGTTTCGTCTGTATCTCCTGCTTTTGGTGGGGTGGGACTTACAAGTACATGAACCCAGCTGGAAGGTGTTCCTTACAAAGCCGAACAGTTTGACTTGATTGCTTAGGAAGGGTTTTGAAGAAACCTTGCCCATGGTTAGCATCTCCTCACGGCGTTCCAAGAGGTACATAAAATAAGTCCGAGCCTGAGGCTCTGCAGACTTGTGCACCAGCAGCATCCCTGCGGGAGCTCTGTGGTGGTGCTCTTCAGGCTGACTTGAGAATCTCTGTGGCAGAACGCTGCCTTCAGAAGGGCCGCTTCTAAACTTCTGCAGCGTCTGTTTCCTTTAAAATAGTTCGTGCCTCTATTACAGCACTTGTATTTTAGAAGTACTTTAAACCTCTGTGGTGAATCTGAATTGTTGGTAGATTAAGTAATAATTGGAAAAAGGCTTGGAAGTGCCTGCTGCAGTTGTGTAGCTGCCCAAGTGGACCTTTTTCATCTTCGAGTGCTTGGCCTGGAGGAGAGGCAGACAAGATTCCTTGCAGCAGTGAGGTTTTGGGGTTTTTTTTTGACCCAGGAAGAACTGGGGTAACTTGAACTCCCCTGAACAGCCCTCACACTTCTCACAAACAGACTGACGCGACGCAGGAGCAGAGGCCCTGCAGCAGCTAGCGGCTCGGACCAGAGTCTGCATTTGAGGAAGCAACCTCTGCACCGTCAGCCAGCGGTTACTTACCGCAGCTCAGCTCCCAGCTGCCTGCGGAGGCTGCGAGCTTTGTGGCAGCGCAGAGCAGCGATGGCTCGATGCAGTTAGCTCCCCCAGCTGGGTGCTCTGCTGGAAGGTGATGCTGGCATAGCAGGCTTCCGCTGCCTGCCTCCTGTCTCGCTGTTGTTGGCACCTGGTCTGGGTTATTTTCCTTAAAAATCCCAAGCACAGCACTTAAGCATCAAGCGAGGGGCGACTGCTGAGCCGCAAAGTGTGGCGCGCTTTAGGACGGGCTGTCCTGGACTCTGGCAGCAAGCCACTTACAGGAGAACTAAGAGAAACCTTCACCCTTTTTAGGGAACGCTTTAATTGGAGTTTGTAACCACCAACATTAGAACAAATCAAGGCATCTGCAGCGTGTGGCAGCCAGCAGAGAACAGACACATACGTGATAGTTGCATAAGAACCTGTGTGACTTTAGCCTAAAGACTGCTGCCAGCAGCTAAAGAAAGGCAGTTCTCTCTGGGAAGGAGTCCCCAGGGCCCCTGTGAAGAGCGGGAAGGGGAACCGTTGTCTAGAGGGAAGTGCCAGCCACAGGTAGGAGGCCTCCTGGGGTAAGGAGCAGCCCTCAAAGCCCTGTTCTAAGGCACCACACACGTCACACAGAGTAAGCAGGCAGCCGAGAACTGCAGTGATTCAGGCCAGTCCCTGAGTTCAGCGCGTAGAAGGCGATGACACCACACTCTGGGGAGGGGGTGGGCTTTCTTTGGCAGCTTTTCTGTTTTTTTTTTTTTTGGGGGGGGGGCTGAGTGTAGCCGTACAGCCCAGCTCGCAAAGCAGAAGCGAGGCAGCCGAGCTGCGTTTCCCTACTGAGCCTGGAGAAGAGCCGTAGGGTGCCGCATCTGTCCTGCGCGTGGCTTCAGCTGGTGGGGCAGTGGGTGTCAGCAGCAGCTGGTGCCCTGCTGGGGCCCTTGTAGCCCCCTGGAAAAGGGCAGTTAGGTGAGATACCCGAGAAAGGGTAAACAGGAGAGGAGCGACCCTTTCTCGGTTATTTCGTGGCAATGGGGAGTCGGGCAGTTGGGGCATTAGGCAAAAGATCCAAGGTCCATGGAGAAGCACTTGAGCAGTGGATGCGTTAGGACACAACTAAGGCATCCTGCCTGGAGGAAGCGGGCAGACCTCTGGCGACAGCGCAGAAGGCGAGGCTTTCGAGAAGAGTGTCTGTGTGCCTCCTCCTATAGCGCCGCCACCCTGAGCAGCACCGTGCCTGTCGGGTTTACCTCCACGCTCAGGGAGGAGACCCAGTTGTGCACCCCCCAGTCCCTGCTGCTCGGCAGGATCTGCCGGACGGAGCACGCGGGGTTGCAGGCCAGCCCGTTGCCGAGGAAGGCGAGGGAGAAGGAGAAGTTCTGGGGCCCCCCGATTTCCTGCTGGTACAGCACCGCCACGGCGTAGGCTCTGCCCGACAGGGGCCGCTCCCATAGCTCGAAGTTTTTGTCCTGCCAAGGAGAAAGCAGACCACGGGGCTTGCATTAGGGGAGGGAGAACTTACGGTCTTCACGCCCGGGTGCCTAAGCAGGCTTCAGGAACAAACGGGCACACCGGGCTCCTGTTGCCAAGCCCTGAGCACTTCTCTGTGCCACACATCCCCGGCGTCTGCTCTCTGGGGAGGCCGGCAGCCCGTGCCCCAGCGCGCACCCCCAGCCGGGTCAGCCGTACCTTGGTGATGCGATATCCCTGCCTGCCCAGCGGATCCTGGTTGATGGCGATCACCTCTTTGTTCTGGAGCAGCCACTTGGCCTCGGGGCTAATGCGCCGCAGGTCGTTGGACATGAAGAGGGGAGCAGCCATAATGGCCCACATGGCCATCTGGGTCACCGCCTGGTCCCAGCTCAGCCCGAAGTTCCCAATCACCAGCTGTGACGGGAAAAGAAAAGTGCCTGGTAACGCTGCCTGCCCAGGAGAAACTGGGCCACCGCGCTGAGCGCCGGTAAATGACAGGATGCCGAGGGTGGGACCCCCTCTGGGGACCGGTTAGATAGGCTGAGCTCCAGGAGCAAGACCAGCCCGTTGGGGAAGACACGGGTGGCAATTCCCTCATCACGTGCTTGATCCTAGGGCCCCCTCAGAGCCTTTGGCCCCGGTGTTTCTCCCTCAGATCCCTCCCTCTGCCTACAGCAGAAGAAAGGAGTTTCTGCTGGCGCTGCACGGTGCTGCTCTACTTGCCATGTCAGGGTCGTTCCAGCCTCCCGGCCCAGCTATCTTCACAATGCTGTCCTGGTGAAGCGCTGTCCACTCCAAGATGCTCTTGATGCTGTTCCAAGAATCGTAGACATCAAAGAAGTTCCTCCAGTGATTGCAGTACTGTTTGATCTCCGTGTAATTGGGCTGCCAAAACAACGAGCGTCATTAACCAGAGCGCTTGTCCGTGCGAGATCAAGACTGTACACAAAGCTAGGCTGCATCAGGAATATTTTGGGGGAGGACTATTAGAATACCTTCCATCGCCAGCTAATTTAGCATATGTTGGTTCCGTGGGATGCCTTAACCAATAATTCCAGCCTGCCGTGCTCCACACAGCACCATCCCCATCGCTCCCCTTGGGAGAACAGCCGCGGCCACCGAGCTCGGTTAGAAAATCCCCTCAAACGCTACTTTACCCAAGGTGGGGTGGGAGCAGCGGAACTAAGGTGTGACACCCTAATAATTACTGCAGTTTCTCGGGTTTACACCCTTCGGTGACTAATGCATTTATCTCTGTGGGAGGGATGGCCACATCCTGTCCTGGCAGCGCAGGGGAGCCAGCTGTGGGTGGAGAGCACAACGTCAGTCACGGACCCTGGCTGGCAAAAACGCGCTGATAAACACCAGGGAGGATTCCTATTAAATAGGCTGCTCTAAAACTCTTTCCCGGTCCCCTGAGGTGACCGTAAGGCTGAGTCTGCAGCACTCTGCACCGCGGAGCAGCCAGGAGGAGTCACACCGAGCCGTTTGCTGGCTGTGCCCGCATTGCCAGCATCTTGCTGCTCAGCTCCTCGGAGACAAAGCAGATGGACGCTGCTGTTCCGCAGCTGCCTCCAGCCAGGCTGTGCCTCCAGCAGCCCGCGCCTGCGTGCTGCAGGATCCTGCTAAATTCTTCTCAGCAGAGCAGTGACTCGCCTCAGGTGCACCTCCGGGCGGCAGAGGAAAAGTGTTTTTTCCTCCACCTTGCAGTCTTGTTCTCTGTCAGAGCAGAGAGCGAGTTCCCTGGGAGGCTGCTCTGCACTCTTAGCACTTTCCTGGTCCTCCCACTGTGCGATGCCAGCCCTGAGAAACGCTCCTTACCTGCTGCATGGGCCTCAGGTAGAAAGGCCATTCGCAGGAGTACACGATGGGCCTTCCAGTCTTGTTCAGGGCCAGAGACATCCTCCTGTAACCTAAGGGAAGAGAGCAGACAGGTTACACAATCTCCCGGGTCACGGAGAACTAATCTACTGTCACAGGTTCAGGTTTCAGTTCAACTCTTGCAAAATCAAGGCCGAACAAGGCAGCCAGCCTCCTGCCTCGCAAGGAAAGGCGAGCTTCTTCACGGCTTTGCTACCAGGTCCTGCTGTTCTGTGACCGATCACTTTGTCTCCTGGTTTTGGCTGGGACAGAGCCCCAGGAAGAGGCTGTGGTTTTGCTGTGTGGTGTTTTTTTCCTGCAAATGCCTGGGAAATACAAGTTGGTATCTATCAAACTGCTGGGTACAGCTTCAGTGGTTAATGTTGCGGGAATATGTCCTTAGGAAGGACTTGTGCCATATGGACTGGGCAGCAATGCAAAGCCACTCGTTCTGTCCTGTCCTTGTCCCCAGACAGCCCTGTTACATCCCTTTTAATCAGCAGAGAGGGAACGAAGAGCCCGCTCTCTCTCCTGGAACCGCTTCAGGATCGCACCTGGGTTACACACAGGATCCAACAAGAGCTTCCAGCTTAGCTGCTGCCTGCGGTGCTGAGCCGAGCTCCTGGCCCCAGCAGCCAGCATACGCCGGACCAGCTGGCTTTGATGGGATTGTCGCTCGGGCAGGTTCCCTCTGCCAGACCCAGCCGGGACTGTAGGATTCCCGCTGCCAAGCGCTGTGGTGCTGACTGTGCCAGCAGGGAGAGCCCAGTCAACAGAAAACCACCTTCCGAGCCTCTCTGTCCTTCCAGCAAATCTGCTCCTGGGGTGTGCTTGCGGAGGGTCTGTGGCCGAGCCCCCTGAACGCAGCACGTTACCGAGCTTTCTGCTGCTGGCTCGCCAGCCCTGTGTGCAAACAGCTCCTGAACTGGCATTTACCCAGGCAGGCTTTAAAATGAAAACCCCAGGAGGTTTTTCCTCTTCAATTTTTGCTGTTAAAAGCCCTGATAACTGCCCTTTCTGCAGCTGATGCAAGCTGTTCTGGCTTACAGCTGATCCATTATGGCACAGCCTCGCCGAAGGGATGAAGGGTTAAGTGTGTGAAGTGTCTTGAGCTCTCCAGTAAAGGCACTCTAGAAGGGCAAAGCCTCTGTGGTGCTAAGAGCTGATGCAGCACTCCGCACAGAGAGCCCCCGGAGTACGCAGTCGGTGTTTGCTCAGCACCACGCAGCCTCTGGTGTGAGAAAGCTGCTGCCTCGAGCCCTGCCTGCGAGCGAAGCTCCAGGAGGGGGGAGGCTGAGCAGCCAAAAACCACTTGGGCCAGCAATACTCGCGGCCTTTGAGAGAGCAACCTTGAGCTCGGGAACACAGCCTCCTACCTGCTTCTGTAAGCAAATCCCTCAAACGAGCGTGCTCAGGGAAAAGCGGATCCCCAGGGGCTCGGGACCGCTGCTGAGCACCTTGCCTGCGCGCCCACCTTCTGCCAGCAGCTCCAGCGAGCCGGAGTTGCAGCCATCGAACTTGAGCAGGTCCACGCCCCATGAGGCGAAGGTCTGGGCGTCCAGCTCGTAGTGCCCGTAGCTGCCGGGGAAGCCGGCGCACGTCTTGTTCCCGACGTCGCTGTAGATCCCCAGCTTCAGCCCCCGCGCGTGCACCTGGGCCCGGGAGCAGACAGAGGCCAGGGGTTCATGCACCGGCCCCGAGGCCACCTCCCCCCCGGCCTCCCCGTCCCGCCGCGCTCCCGGCGCTCACTCACGTAGTCCGCCAGCCGCCGGATGCCGCCGGGGAAGCGCCGGGGGTCCGCCCGCAGCCTGCCACGCTCGTCCCGCGTGGGGGCCGCCCAGCAGTCGTCGATGCACAGGTACTGGTAGCCTGCCTCCCGCCAGCCCTCCGCGGCCATCACGTCGGCCATCTCGGTGAACAGCTGCTCGCTGCGGCCGGGAGCACAGCGGGGCTCGGCACCCGGTACCGGGACACCACCGGGGACAGCACCCCCAGGACCGGGACACCAGCACCCCTGGGACTGGGGCACCAGGATACCGGCACACCGGGACAGCACCCCCGGGACCGTGACACTGACACCCCTGGTACCAGCACACCGGGACACCGGCACACTGGGACACCAGCACCCCCGGTACCGGGACACCAGGACACCGGGACCTCTGGTACCGGGACACTGGCACACCGGGACACCGGCACCCTGGGACAGCGGCACCCCCGGTACCGGGACACCGGCACACCGGGACACCGGGACCCCCAGTACCGGGACACCGGGACACAGGCACCCTAGGACACCGGGACACCAGGACACCGGCACCCCGGGCACCCCGGTACCGGGACACCGGCACACCCTGTACCCCCACCGCCAGCCCCCCTGCCCCCGCGGCCGTACCTGACGCAGCGGCGGGGCTGCGCGGTGCAGTCGGTGCCGCAGAGGAAGCGCTCCCAGTGCAGCCAGCCCATGGGCGGCGTCCGCGCCACGCCGTTCTCCAGCGCCGCCGCCGCCGCCAGCAGCAGGGCGCAGAGCAGCGGCACGGCCGCCGCCATGACGGCCACCGGCGGGTCACGTGGCGCTGGGGGGGGTCACGTGGGACGAAGGCCGGCGGTGCCCGGCCCGCCTCGCTAGGGGGCTCCGCCGCCCCGCGGTGGGGCTGGGGCTGCGCCTCAGGGGCGCGTAGCGGGAAGTGGCAGCGGGGTGGCGGGGCCGGGCCGTGCCAGGCACGGGGCGTGAGGCGAGCTGAGCGCTCGGGTCCTCGCCTCGTGTTAGAAACCCTCACAGAATCACACAGTCACACGGCCACAGAACTGAAGGGGTTGGGAGGGACCCCCAGAGACCGCCATGTCCGACCCCCAGAGACCGCCATGTCCAACCCGCTGCCACAGCAGTTCCCCGCAGCAGCTTGCCCACGTAGCTGTCCGGACGGGCCTTGAGTATCTCCAGAGAAAGAGGCTCTACAACCTCCCTGTCCCAGCGCTCCGTCACCATCACCGCGAAGGAGTTCTGTCGCGTGTTGGTGCAGAACTTCCTGGGCTCCATTTTGTGGCCATCGCCCCTTGTTCCGTCCCCACAGACCGCTGAGAAGAGGTTGGCCACATCCCTCTGTGTCGCACACAATTGCCCAGCTCCAGACCCGGTACCTTAACCATATCCTGCAGGTGTGGTCGGTCCGTCCTGAAAGCTGTCTGTCTGTCCCTGTGAGTCCGTGTGTCTGACACCCGTCCCCCTCCCGCAGGCCACACGAGGACAGCAGCTCCCATGTTGGTCCAGGGCTGCTTTTTCAGCAGACACGCTTGGTCCCGTGTGTGACCTCTCCTTGCTGCCCTGGGACCGGCTCTGCAGCAAGACGGGCGACTGGGTGGGTGCTGTGGGTGTAGCAGGGGTCCCCAGCCCCCTCTTTTGGGGTGAGGATCAACAAAAGGGCAGAGCCGGGCACCGGACGGTGCTGCCAGGCCTCCTGCAGGAGGGCAAGGTGCTGGCACCGGGGGCTGGCAGGGAGCAGGGCAGGAGGCACCAGCACCCATGGGCGCACAGGAGCAGGAGGAGGCAGGTTGCACGTGTCCGTGGCTGCCGGGCCGTAAGCGTCCCGCTGGCAGGCGGTCAGGAAGCTGCCGGCGCCCATTATGCTGATTTTACAATCTGGGAGTCACGTTAACCCGGTGTAACTCCATTAGCTTCAATTTACACCGGCAATTAACTCAGCCACGGCTGCTGGTCCTGTGCCCACGGCTGCCTCCTGCGGCAGCCAGGACGTGTCCCGAACGTGCAGCACCATGCAGGAAAGGAAAAACCGGCTCCAGCTGAGATCTGTGGGCTCTGTGGGGGACGGAGCCGCCTGGGCTGGATGCTGCCCGAGCTGCACCCCCAGCCTGGGCACTGCTGCTGTCCCCAGGCACGGGGACACACCGGAGCCATCGGCTGGAGAGCAGCAGTGCGGGTGTCCCGGTGGCTCCTGGCTCAAGCTGGGCTGCTGGGAGCACTGGGCAGGGGCTGAGGGCCGCTGCTGGCCCCCAAAAGGCTCCTGGGGTGCCCGTGGGGCCGGAGGGTGGCAGTGCTCCCCTAAATGTTCACCACCACAGTGCCAGAAGTGAGGGCCCCTCTGCTTGGCTGCAAGCAGAGTTGATGCGGTTTATATTATGGTGTCATTTTTTTACTATTTCCATTTTTCTGGGAAGCACCAGGTCTTGGAGTCAGGGTGATTTAAGGCTGACCTCGGCTTTTCTACCCAAACAAACCCCATGTGCCCAGACCTGCTGCTCGTAAAGGAGGGCACCGAGGGCAGGCAGGGAGGAACGCAGGAGCGTCGCAGGGTTTAGTTTCTCCCAGCAAAAGAACAAGCCGGGCTCCAAGCCCGCATGCCTGCGCCTTGCCTTCTCCCCTCCCCACTGCAGAAACCCTCGCTGGGGGCCGGCGGGGCGATGGGGCTGCGAGGTACGGGGTGCCCAACAGAGCCGATCTGTGAGACTTGGCCGGGAGCACAGAGGGAGATTGATGCTTGCTTGCGAGCTCGGCCGTCAGCTGCGAGCTCTGCCTGCCCCCACGCCAGCTGGGGACAGAAGCGCTGGCCCGGGGTGGCACCGCGGGGTTGGCGTAAGCCCCCGGGACAGCTGGCAGTGCTCTGAGGCTGGCGCCGGCCCAGGACACACGGGGAGGCTGGGACACTCGATGTATTGGGGTGTCCGAGCACCACCATGGAGCTGGAGACCCCCCCGACCCCACATCTGTCCCCACACACACACCTCGGGTCCTGTCCCGCAGGCAGGCCCCCATCAGACAAATCACCCTATGGGGGTAACGAGGTCTGGGCATAATTGCAGGGCTGGTGCATCCTCGCCCCTACATCCCTCCCGCAGCTGGGAGCTGGAGCCGGATCAGGCCACAGGGTCCTGGGCAGAGAGAAACCCCCAGCACACCGCTGAAAATCCCAGAACGGTTTTATTTGTGTAGGAACTTGAGGCTGTTTAAAAACCCGCAGGTGCTGGAGGTTTGGTTGGCCACCAGGCACCCGTAGGTGCTGTCCACGTGCCGGCATCACCTCCCGACCGGCTCCCCCCGAAAAGCAAGACTCTGAAGGCTGCCTGAGGTGGGGCAGCAGCACGGGGGGGCGCCCAGCGGCGGTGATGGGCCGGAGCCATCTCAGCCTGTCCTGGTGGGCCCTGCCTTCCCCTGGGGCCGCTTCTCCTCCACTTGCCCATCTGTGAAATGGGTGCGCGTGGCTCAGAGCAGGGGGGGGGCTCGCAAAGCAGGTGCTGGGCAGCTCGGCAGCGGGGTGTGGGGGCGTAGGGCTTTGCTCCAGGTTATTGGGGAGAGGGAGGGGGCAATGCCTGCGTGGGGGCAGGAGGGAAGCTGGGGGCTGGGGGTGGCATTTCTGCCCGGGCTGGCTTCATGGAGTTGCTTCACCCCTCTGCCCGTGTCCAGGCGGGCCTGCCTGGAGCAGCAGGTCAGTGGGTGCCCTCGCTGTGCCGTGGTGGCACCGGGGCCTCTCGGGAAAGGGACAAATCCCATCCCCGTCCTGCCCTGCCCGTGCCCGCTCCTGGGGGGCTGCGGCAAACCACCCCACCGAGGACGCGAGCCCCGCCTGGGCTTGCTGTGAGCAGGGGGAAAGGAGAGCATCAACACATTTCTCACTGCAGGACCTACAGAAACGTTGCCTACTGCTTTTATTTCCAGCTAAGCACGGAGGACGTCCAGGTTTGGAGGGCTGGAAGCCTTGCTGAATTTTGAAGTCGAGGGTTCAGATGCTCTCCGGTGGAGGAGCAGCTGGGGTGAACCTGCCCGGGGACACCACACCCGGGGGCTGGAGTGGGGCTGGGGGAAGGAAACTGGGGGCCGGGGTCAGCAAGGCTGGGGCGATTCCACCCCCTGCTCTCTGCTCCTGGCACCGCGGTGATGTGCCGCCACCTCCTCCCGAGCAGCACGGCTGCATCCTGCGGCGGCTGCCGGTGCGGATGTAGCGGTGCGGAGATGCCACCACCACCGCCCCGCTCCTCCAAGGGGGCCAGCCGAGCTGCCCCACCACTTCCAGCCCCAAACAACCTCCCTCGGCAGAGGGGCTGTGTGCCCCATCCTGCCCGGGGTGCTGAGCAGCTCCTGCCCGTGGGCTGTGCGCCATCCGTGTTCCTTCTCCATCCGTGGGACCAGGGCCCTGGCAGGGCGGGTGGCGGTCGGGGATGGGGAAGGACCTCACAGACATCGCTCCTGGGACAAGAGCAGGGGCAGCGCTGGGCTGTGCAGCAGGAAAGCTGCCTGGCCCCGACCCTTCGCTGTGCCTTGGGGCTGGGAGGGGGCCGGAGGGGCCCTGTCCCTCGCCAGGCTGGGCTGGGGACTGTGGCCGGGCACAGGCAGGGGGCTGCCTGCCATCTCCCAGGACTGAGCTCCGAGCTCTCTGGGAGAGAGGACTGCGGCCTCTTGCCTGGCTGATGGTGGTCCACAGCAGCCCGGGGGGGCAGCAGCCTGACACGGGGGTGCGGAGCGATGGAGGGCATTGGGGGGAGCGGTGGGGTCCCCAGGGTCCCAGCAGCGCAGCATCCCCGGGTACTGGAGCCCTCCCAGCAGCTCAGCGTCCTGGGGTGCCCGGGGTGGAAGCCACACATGGGGCAGGAGGGTGCCTTCCCCAGCTGGCCACGGGGACCTGGTCCCCTCCCTCAGCACCCGGAGGGACACGGGGGCTGCCACGGGTCCTCGCCCCGAGACCCAGCCTGGATGTGCCGCTGCTCCGAGGTGCGACAGACACAAACGTGGCTCTGGCTGGGCTCGTGGCCTCCAGGTACTCGGGGGGGCGTCTGGCCGAGAGGTGGTCCCTCGTTTTCGGGCCTCAGGGCACCGGGTGGATGTCCTCCGAGCGCAGCACTTTGTAGATGACCCAGTAGAAGATATTGAAGACCAGGAAGGTGAAGGGGAAGACGGCTCGGGAGATGGTGTCGATTCGCTTGGCCCGGTCGACGTAGCGCCTGCGGAGGGTCTCCCCTTCCCGCAGCAGCGCGCTGGCCGGGGGGGGGCTGTAGATGCCGGGACCCTCCCCGGGACCCTCCTTCGCCTGCAGGCAGTGGCCCAGCCCGTAGCCTCGCAAGTAGAAGCGGCTCTCGCGGGCGAGCTCTTCCTCCTGGCGGGGGAAAGCGCCGTCAGCCAGGCACCCCGCAGGGAGCGGGTGTGCGCTGGGGATGGATGCCCCGTGTATGTGCCAGCCCTGTGTGTGTGCCAGCCCCGTGTGTGTGCCAGCCCCGTGTGTGTGCCAGCCCCGCTGCACGCCCGTGTGGGTGCCTCAAGCCTGCAGGCGGAAGCACGGGGCTGGCAGGGGTAGCCAGGGGTGTGGGGGATCACGGGGCTGGGATCAGGCACACGGGGGTGCGAGGGTGCTCTGAAGGACCCCGGGTGCACCCACGGGCACCCCCAGCCCTGGCAACCCAGCACGGGGACCCCCAGTGCCCAGCCGGGTGCCTGGGCAGCCCGGCTCTCAGCACAAACGTGCTGGGGTGGACTGGGGGAGGTGGAGTCCCGGCCAGCAGCACCCGCACTCCTCCCCGACAGCCGCCCTTCGTTAGCGAGCTGCTTCATTAGCAATTCACTCCAGCCTGCTCATTCACCCTTTGTGGGGCTTTGCGTGTCTCCGGGGCTCTCCACGGAGCCCCATCCTCGCTCTGTGCCCACACAATGTGGGTGCCGGGTCCCAAGGCCGCCTCCGACCGGCGCTGCCCTCCGAAGGGCCTGGGCGAAGGGCAGCACCCGGCCTGCGTGGGCACCCGGCCGGCCAGGGGGCTCTCATGCGGAGAGCCGGCGGCCGCGGATCTTTATTTAACTCAGCAATCTGCCGGCTAAGCAAGATTTCCCGGTGGGAAGAGCAGCACAGGCTTAAATCGCTGAGACGAGTCCTCGTGTGCGGCTGAGGTGTGCTCCCCTGCCGCAGCGGGATGGAGCCGCCTGCCCCCGTGCCCCTGGGGAGCCGCAGCCATTCCCCGACCCCAGCGGGACCGGCCCGGGGGGCTTCACCCATGTGCTGCATCTGCAGGGGTGCAGGGCTGGCCCTGGGGGGGCTCAGAGAGGGCTGGGGCGGCCCCGCAGCTGCCCGGCTGGATGTCCTTGTCCCCCAGCATCCCGCTGCATGCCTGGGAGCCTGCCCTGCGCCGCTGCCCCTGCCTTGTCTCCTCCCCACGTCTCCGGCTGCCAAGCGCCCATGTGGCCTGAGCACACGCACACAGTGGTGTCACTGCAGGGAGAAAATGCCCCGAATCTGCATGTGCTGGGTACAGCGGGCAGGGAGAGCCCTCATCCTGCTCTGGGTGCTGGCAGGGAGCCGAGGAGCAGCCCGGGACCAGCTCTCTCCATCACCCCAGCCTGGTTCACACCACTGCCAAGGGGGCTGCGTCGGCCTCGTTTTACAGCAGGGGAAACCGAGGCACGGAGCTGGGTGTCCCCAAGGAGCCGGCAAAATCTGCCGCATCCCCTCCCTCTCAGACCTGCTTTCAGCCCAGGGACAGGTAGCTCCATCCTACGGCCGGGTGCCCTGCACGGATCACAGCCCGGCTCCTTCCTCGCACCCCCGCCGGCCGGCAGAGCTCTCCGGGGGGGGCTCCTTTGGGTCAGTGGGGGGGGGGGGGCGTGGGGGTGCGCTGCGCTGCCCGGGGGCTGCCCGAGGGTTGTGCTTTACCCTGGAGCTGGAGAGCTGCGAGAGCGTCGCGTAGGTGTGCTCGCCGCTGTGCTGGCTGCTCAGCTGCTGCAGGGACTCGAGGCTGGCTGTCCCGCTGCTCAGGCCCTTTTGGTGCGCACCAAACAGAAACAGGACAGCGGGTGACCCATGGCTCTGCCCCGGCCGCGGGGACGCGCGGGCAGGGAGCAGCCGAGGGGCAGAGAAAGCCCCTGGGGCAGGAGGTCTTGTGCCGAACGGCGTCGCCAAGGCCGTGCCAGGAGGGTGCCGGCTGCCTTCCCTGAGCATCGCGCGGGGCGGGCGCCTGAACTGATGGGTGGACGGAGGGAGGCTCTGCGTTCCCGTACAGCCCGGTCCCGGGCGCCCTGTCCCTGGGCAGCACAGCCCGGTGCCACCAGGTCCTGTTGCTATTTCCCTGCCCTGACGCAGCGGCGAGCCTCTGCTGCCGCCACGGCGGCGCCTGCCCCGGGGGAGCTCGGCGTGCCTCAGCCCCACGCATCCCCACGGGGCAGGGAAATGCTCGGGGGTCTCCGGGCAGGCAGAGGGGCTCCGTGCCCACGGGTCCCCGAGGTGCCGGAGGGGACAGCCCCGCAGGCACGGGGACGGCAGCCCTGAGGACGGGGACGTGGTGCCAGCGGCGGGGAGGCACTCACCATCCTCTGCCGCCGCTGGCGCCGCCGCAGGCGCATGAACTCCTTGTGCTGCCGGGACACGAAGTTGACGGCGGCGTACTCCAGCAAGGCGGCGAAGACGAAGAGCAGGCAGACGGCCATCCAGATGTCGATGGCCTTCACGTAGGAGACCTGCGAGGGGACGGGGGGGGGGGGTCAGAGACGGGGGTGTCCCACGGCCCGGCCGCTGCTTCTGCCTCCGCCGTGTCCCTCCGTGCCCTCCTCGCAGAGTAACGCCGTTCCCAGCTTGGAGAGGCCATCCCCTGCAGCTGCACGCCCAGAAACTCAGGGGAGCGTGGCTGGGGGTTTCGGCTGAGCCTTTTCTCTTCTGAAACTGCTAATTGCCCTCAAGCCAGGAGGGACGTGCTGCCAGCCTCCGCCGACTTGTCCTTACTCCTGCCGCCCTGCGATGCTGGGGGTGAGGGGAGCCAAACTTTGTTGCTTGCAATCAGGTTTTTTCCTGGTGTTTCAATCAGCACTGGGGTGCAGATGCTGCCTGCAGGGGTCTTAAAACCCCAAAGGTTTCTGCTGGCAGCGCTGCTTGCAGGACCACGAGTGCCAGAGCTCATCCACCCAAGCGGCACCGCGTCCCCCCCACCGGCACGCAGCCGGCGAGGCTCTGGGGACCCCTCCCCAGGACAGGGCTGTCCCCACCCCGGGGCTGTGGGGCCACCAGCGTGTCCCCAGCGCTCACCTTGGGCAGCGAGGCGCGGGAGCCGGCGCTCTGCGTGGTCATGGTGAGCACGGTGGTGATGCCCAGGCCCACCCGCGCCGGCGCCGCGTCCATGTTGATCCAGAAGGAGACCCAGGAGAGGATGACGATGAGCAGGCTGGGGATGTACATCTGGATCAGGTAATAGCCCATCTGCCTCTCCAGGTGGAACTTCACCTCGATGCAGGTGAACTTGCCTGCGGGGAAAGACGGCCCCGATGGGCGAGGGGGGGCCCCGTGCCGTGCCGGGGGGCGGCAGAGGGTCCCCAGGGTGCTGACCTGTGTTGTAGTACTTGGTGCAGTAGCCCAGGTCCTTCTCGTCCCTGAGGATGAACTGCGGCAGCGTCAAGCCCTCCGCCACCTGCACGGCCTCCTGCTCCTCCAGCCACTCGAAGATCAGGTCGTTCATGGTGTAGCCGACTGGGGAGGCGACGGAGGGAGCTGTGGGGCAGGGGGACGTGCACCCACTCACCCCCACCCCGAATTACTCCTCCTTCACCCTTGCCTCCCCCAGAAGCAGGGAGATGCCAGGGGATGGATGGGATGGGATGGGATGGGATGGGGTGGGATGGGATGGGATGGGATGGGGGGGTGGGATGGGGGGATGGGATGGGGTGGGATGGGGTGGGATGGGGTGGGGGGGTGGGGTGAAACAGGCCTTGAACCCCTCCAGGTGCTCACAGCTCTCCAGCTGCATCGTGCACGTCTGGATGTCCATGGGGAAGTTCTTGAGGTCCATGGGGCAGGACAGGATCAGCGTCAGCCTGGAGGAGGCAGACAAAAGGAGGGGCTCGCTGAGAGCTGCCGAACGGGGGGCGAGAGGAAAGCTTCTCCTCCCTCCCTCGAGCCCTGCGCCGGAGGAGAGGGGCTGAGCCCACGGCACCTGATGCTGTAGAGCACGTTGCCGTTCTTGAAGATGCGCAGCAGCTTGTTGTCGGTGGTGACCTCGTGGAAATTGGCCCCTTTCTCGTTGGCAAAGAACAAGTCCGGCTTCCAGATGGAGTCGAGCATGGAGGGGTCGAGGTCGAGGGAGTCGTCAGGGTACTCGCGGTAGGCCAGTCGGGGGTCATTCCACTGCTGCCGCAGGAAGACGTTCACCCGGTAGTCCTGGGGCAGAGGCACGGCGTCAGCAGGGCACGAGGAGGAGGAGGAGGAGGAGGAAGGTGGGGAGGAGGAGGAGCAGCGAGGTGCTGCCCGCAGCAATCCCCGCGGGCCCTGTGGGCGCCGGGCCTCGCGCATTCCCCGGGAGAGCACCCCCAGGAGAGGAGCCCCTGGCGAACCCCTCACCATGGTCGTCTCGGTGACGGAGCCGAAGCTGTTGATGAAGATGTTGCACGTCACGTTGACAGGCGGGCCTGGAAAACGAGCAGGCAGCACGCAACCTCTCGCTGCTGGCCGGGAGAGACCAGCACCTCGGGGACACGGGCAGGGACCCCGCACCCTGTGGGGACCCCCACAGCCCGCCAGGGAAAGCCCCCGAGGCCCATGCCCGTCCCCTGGGGCTGGGCAGCTGTGTGTGGGTGGCTGTCAGGTCAGGAGGCCTCGCACCCGCCCCTTACCTTTGAAGTTGGGCCGAATCCGGGCATCATACCCTGACGTTCGTCCCATAAGCTTGTCCAGGAAATCAGAGGGCGACATGGGCTGGGGCGAGCTGCGGGAGGCAGATTTGATCTCCTCCCTCCCTGAGACCAGCCTGCGGGGCGGAGGGGGCCGGTCAGACGTTTCTCACCCATGTCCGAGGGTGCCCCGGCGAGGCGGGAGCCCCCAGGAAGGGCGTTTGGGGCCGGGTGCCCGTGGTGGGGACGGGGCACAGCGGCCATGGCCCCGTGCCGTGGGCTCTGGGCGCTGGCAGGCACTGGGAAGAGCCAGGAGGGTGTCCCTCGGGATCAAACACCGGCCCAGCACCTCCCAGCCGGGCACCACGAGGAGCTGACAGGAGCTCTCCCACGCTGTGCTGCCGAGGATGATGGAGGCTTATTTAAACTGACCTTGGAGAGGATATTTTTGCGGACGCCTCTTAGCCTGCCAGTTTCCCTCCTTCCATCAGTCTATAATGATCATTTCAAGGAACAATGCGAGAGACAAGTCGCTCACCACATGGCCGGGCACGCGGCTGTGGCGGAGAGGAATTAGCTGGAGACCTCTGGACACAAAGGGAGCTTTGAGAGCGCTGCTGGTGTGTCCTGCTCCTGCTCGGGGCTACGGACCCCGTCATCACAAGCACGGCGCGATGCGGGGAGCTGGGAACCTCTGGGATCGTGGGCAGGCCAAACCCACACCGTGCTCCTACCTCTGCTCGGGGGATCAGGGGGCATCCCGAGGGGCTTGTGTGCAGCCTTGCTGGCCAGAAACGGCCACGACAGCCACCCAAAAATGAGCCAGCCGTGCAGGTTTTCCCTTACTTAATCGGGGACGGGCGGTGGAGAGTGCCTGGGTCTGGGCTTGAGCCAGAGCAAAAGGCTGGGAGAAATTGTGCCTCCACCAGCTGCTAAGAGGTGCGCCCCTCGGAGCGGGGAGAGAAGCAGGAGGAGGAGGAGGAGGGCTGCAGGAAGGCAGGTAGCAAGGAGTTAAGCCAGACCTTGCCACATGGCCGTGAGCCGTGTCCTCTGCTGGGGAGGAAGATGAGGGCTCTCCCTGGAGCATGCGGGAGGAAGGCTCCCAGCTCCCTCCCTGGAGGCTCAGCCCCCCCCGAGCAGCAGCAGACCTGCAGCCCGGGCCATGCTTGCACCTGGGGGCTGCACAAACGCGAAGCCTCCCCCGGGGCTCCGCTGCAAGCCGGCGGCCGTGCACGTCCCCTGCGCACGCGCTGGGCTTTGGGGGCACTGCCTCCCCCGGGGATGCTGCTGCTGACCTGGCAGGGCACTGCCAGGCCCCGCAGCTCAGCACCTCCGTGCTGGCGGGGCTGGAGAAGGCTCACGGCTGCCCAGGAATATCCTGATCCCAGCATTTTCTGCCTGTGCAGCGGTGCCATGTGGATGCAATCCCCCCCCTCCGCACCACAAACACTGCAGTCCCCCCTGTGCCGCTCCGGCTGTACTGGGATGGGGACCGGGTGCTGGGACGGGGAGCGGGCTCAGCCCTGGGGGCACCGCAGCCCCCCCCAGCCCGCTCCCTGCTCCCCAGGGACACGGGTCCCCTGCCAGCCCCCTGCCCGTCCCGCTGGCCCCTGCGTCCCGCCTCGTCCTGGTGGCACCCAGGTTGGCAGGGAGGGGACAAAGGGATTTGGGGACTTTGGCTCCTGCACCCGGGGGGCTGCTCCCGCACCCACGGGCACCCCACTGGCCTGGGCCACCTGGGGGCTGAGGCTGGGACCACCCTGAGCCTCCCCCCGAATAAAAAACCCCAAACTGACGCACCGGGGCTGCGCCCGGCTCCGGGGGGACGGGGGGCTCCGCGGGGAAAGCCCAGAGGGGGGGTCCCGGCGGAGGGCCGGGCTCCCGGGGGACACCGGGGGGGGGCCTCGAGGGGCTCACCTGAGAGGGCCGCGCCGGGGCAGGAGGCAGCCGAGGAGGAGGAGGAAGGCGAAGGCGCCGGCCCGGAGCGCTCCCATCCCGCAGCCCGCAGCCCCGCCGCCCCGGGCTCACGGGCATGACCCGGCCGGCGGCGGCGGCGGCTCCCCCGCTCCCGATCCCGCAGCACCGGGGCCGCCGCCGCCGCCGCCCCCCGGCCGGCCCCGCTCCTCATAGTCCGGGGCGAGCGGGGTGGGCGCCGGTCGGCTGCGGCCACCGGGAGCCGGGCGGAGCTTCCCCGGTGCGGCGGGGAGGAGGCGGGCACGGCGGCGGGGAGCCGCCCGCCCCCGGCCCCCCCACCCCCGCCCCGCCGCCCCGGGGGGGGGGCTCCGCTCCCGACCCCCCACCCCCGTTCCCCCCTCTCCGCCCGTCCCGGAGCGCGGGGAAGCGCCGCCGTGCACCGGCACCGGGACCCGACGGGGCGGTCCTGGAGGGGGCGACCCCCCCCGGGGACCCCCGGGGTTGGGGGTTGAGGAGCCGGGCCCGGGGGTTTCCGGGGGTCGGGAGCCGGGGGTCGCGCCGGGGTGCCCCGGGGAGCAGCAGCGGGACGGGGCCGAGGGACGGGACGGGGCTGGGGGGTCCGGCTGAGCGTGGGGAGCAGCTGGGCTCGTCCTGCCCCACTGCGGGGCGCCTGGTTTGGGGTCCGAGCCAGCTCTGGGCTGCCCCGCAGGGGCAAGGACCCCGAGGGGCTCAGCACCCTTCAGTGGGTGCCCAGCGCTCGCTTTTGCCGGGGGGCCTGGCGGATGGGAACCCCGTCCCTCGGGGAGCCTCGGGAGGCGACGTGGGCGGCGGGCTGTGCGTGGCAGGGGGGCTGCGGTGGCTGCCAGCTGAGGGAAACTGAGGCAGGGGCTGAGGAGCCGCTTGCCCGCCGGGCTGGCATCGCCCGGGCTCGCTGGGGCTGCTCGGCTGCCTCTGTCCCAGCCCCTGGGGCACCCGGCCGAGCCGCAGAGCCTTGCCCCTGGGCCCAGGCAGCCTGTGATTAACTTGCAGGGAAGCAGACAGGATTTCAAAAGGGGAAAAAAGCGCAGAATAAATGATTCCCGGCGGACACGCCGTTCAGGTTTCCCTTCACCCTACCGCGCCTGGCTCATCTCATTTATCTGTATTAATTACACTGTGGTAATGGCTAGGAGCTGCTGTACGAAGCCCTCGCTGTGGGGACCCGTGCAGGACAGCCGGTGACGTCCCAGAGGAGAGGTGCGGGGCTCCCCCAGGCCCGACTGCCCCAGGGCGAGAGGGGGGGGCCCTGCATCTCGGCGGCGCGTTGCTGGGCTCTGCGTTGGCTCCTCAGAAAGCTGGCGCAGGCTTTCGAGCGCTCCCCGCAGCGCGTGCTGTAGCAAGGAAACGTGACCGAGGCTCGCCGTGCGCAGCAGGGTTTTGGGTGGGGGGGATTCTGCAGCGAAGGGGCGAGGGCAGGGGGCTGCAGCCCATGGCGGGGGGCACGCAGCTGCGAGGCGGCGTGCGGCAGCCCCCCCGCCTGCTCGCCAGCAGCCCCGGGAGCCGGGAGCAGTCTCCTCCGATTACCGTTGCCATTAATGTTTGCGGGGCCGCGGTGCTGGGAGGGAGCAATCAGGATCCGGAGCCCGGGGGGGCCGAGCAAGCGCACGCTGCACGACAGCTCCTCTTCCAGAGGCTGTCCCAGCTAACCCGAGCTGACACCGGCTGCGGGAGGGGGGCAGCCCCAGCCTCCCCCCCCCGTGGGGAAACTGAGGCACCCGCGCTGCGTATCTGCGTCCCTTATTCCCCAGAGAGGAGCACGAGGCGGTTTTCCTGCCAGCAGCGAAGGCGCCGGGCACAGCCAGCCCCGGGGGCAGGGTGCAGGGACCTCGCCGCCAGCCTGGTGCAGAGCCGGGGCTGCCAGCACGGCGCTCCCGGGGGTGCCCCGGCCCTGCCCCGGCCCCGTCACGCTGCTGGGGACGGTGTCAGGCTCTGCTGATGGCAGAGACGCAGGCAGCAGAGGTTGGGGCTGCTAAGGCAGGGAGGAAAACACGTTTTTATTTATTTATTTTTGATTCCTTCTCCTCCCCTGTCTCTGAGCTCACGTCAAACTGTTCCCCTGGGGCCGGACTCCTGCCCGCAGCAAATGTGCCTGGGTCCAGAGCCTCCAGGAGGGCTCTGCCCACGCACACCGCCTGGACCCCGACCCCTCGCTGCTGCTCGGCCCCCGGATTGCCACGTCTCTGTATTTAATCCTGCCTGATAAATGTTGTACTGACTTCCCAGCCAACACAATTTCAAGTGGCTGAGTGATTAAACTCCTTGAAAACGTCTTTTTTTTTTTGTAATTATTTTTTCACAGAAAAGGTTGACAGGCTCTTAAGCTCGATCTCGGGATGAACAATTGCCTCTAAGATCAATTTTGTGCCACGAGTGCCACGGGGAAGAGGGAGGGAGGCAGCGGGCAAAGGAGATGATTTGCTCTGGGAACACGGCCCCAAATAATCCCTGGGGTGCCTGCAGCGTGAGGGGCAGGAGCTTCGGGGGACACAGCTCTGTGGTGGGCTTGACACAACCTGCTGCAGCTCCCCTCCTGCTTGAGGGGCTCCGGGAGGGAGGATTCCCCCCAAAGCCCCCTCTCGGCTGCTGCAGGAGCACGTGGGCACCTTGGGGAGTCCCCAGGTGTGAGCGATGAGCACCCGAGTGCCCAGAGCCAGCTCCGCACTTCTCCCTCCCTTGCTGCTGTAGGACTGGAAATTTACTGCAGAAGCGAAGATGTCCCCGGGCTGGACACGGGCAGCTGCCCACTGCGCAGACGTTCGGAGGCATCTAATCGGGTGTGAGATCGCTGCTGCAGAAAAGACCTTCCCAAGCGTGCCCGTGCGTGGCCGCCAGCCCGCTGCTTGCCCCGGCGGCCAGCGTGTGCCCAGCTGGGGGCTTCTGTCTTCGTCCAGCTTCCCGGAGCCGCGCCGGTCCCCACGTGTCCCACGGAGGCTGCACCACGGGCCGGGAGCGCTTTCCTGGCTGAGGCACAGGGCTTCTCCTCCGGTGCTGCTAAACACGGGGCCCCGGTGCTGGTTATGTGGCTCAAAGAAGTCAAAATTTGGCCATTTCTGCCAAGTCCCTGTTTTTCTAGGGGTAAATGCCATGTGGTAGTTCAAAACGAGTCCCGCTTTCAGGAATTTAAGCCCAACATCCTGACTTTGAAACAGCCGGAAGAGACACTTCCCGCGGGACGCATGCCTGGAGCCAAACCCTTTTGGTTTTTGGGGAAAGTTTGACATGGTTCACGCTCACCCAGGCGTGGGGGCACGGGGATCTGCTCAGGAGGCAGGGGGCAGGGGCTGACGGGCAGCCCGGCGGTGCCACCGGGACGCTGCGCCTCGCCCAGCCGGGCAGGGCGGCCACAGAGGAGATTGCAAGGTGAACCGGGACGTCGGCCCGAACTCCAGCTAACGTCGCTCTCCAGCTCTGTGGCGCTTGTCCAAGCTAAAAATACCCCTGCTGCTGGTACGGCGCGGGGCGGGCGCTGCAGGCGGCGGCTGCAGAGGGATGCTCCGCGCCGCCGGACCCGCCAAGGGCATGGGGCTGGGCTCCCGCTCACCCAGCAGCTCCTGCTCCACGGGGACCCGGCACCTCTCGCCGGGCTGTGCTCCCAAAACGCCCCTCTGGGGGAGAGCGTGGGGATGGGGGATTTTGGATGGACGCCGCCAGGAGCCCGCTTGGGGCAACGGGAGGAATGGCTGGGTCTCCATCCGACTTCCATCTTCCACCTCCACCAGGCTGGGGATCGTGTCTGCGGATGGAGCAGCTGAGGAGGGAGATGCAAACAGATTGAAGGCCGGATCGACCTCACCAGATGATCCCGTCACCTTGGCGAGCCGGGCACGCTGAAAGGGGAGATTTAATTTAGATAAGTGTCAAACGAGGCTCCCGGGTCCGGGACCAAAGCCTGGCACAAGTGCCAAAACCCTCAGCAGGCTCCTCACCGCCCCAGGGTGACCTGGCCCTTGCTCATTTTTGTGTCTCTTCTCCTCGCCCATGGGTCACCCTGTTGCTGCCTGCCTTGTCCCCAAATTGCTGGGGAAGTTGAGGGGAGGCCGCTTTGGCTGGGGCATGCCCGTGGGCAGGGCTGCCTCCCGGCCAGGATATTCCCAGCAATGGCCCTGGCTGGCGAGGGCCCCGCCGCTCCCACCACCTGCAGCATTTCCAACCACCTAGGAGAAAAATCTGCTGGATTTTCACACCGCAAGACTCCCCAGCCTCTGCCCCGTGCCTCCCCCGTCCCCAGTCCCCTGTGGCTTCTGAGACTGTGAAGGAGCAGCTGCGGAAAATCGATGCCTTGGCCAGCGCCGGGCGCTGTGCTGTTGTACAGGGATGGGGTGGAGGCACCGTGGTCCCCGGTCACCTCCCCGTTTTGGGGTGCCCGGCCCCGTGCATCCCAGCTGCAGTTGCCATGGCGATGAGCATCCCACGAGCTCCGGTTCTTTCCTCGCCTCCGCATCGCTCCTGCCCTCGGCCCCAGCGGTCCCCGAGCACGAGAGCAGCAGGAGAGCAGCGGGAGCGGAGCGTGCTGCGGCGCTGTGTGGCGTTAACCACAGGCTGCCCGGCTCGGCCGAACCGCGAGGGGTTATTTTTATTTGCTAGAGCCCCCCCCGGAAGGATGGGTTTGGAAGGCGAAGCGTTACACATCTGCGGCATCAGGCGGGGAGCGAAGGAAGGAGAACTCAACCCCCCCCCGCTGCTCCCCTGCCTGGCACGGCTGCCACGGAGGAGATGAAGGATTTGTTTAATTAGACGGCAAAGCCTCCTGCTGCTGCACAGAGGCAAACAGCAGCAGCTCGGGCAGCGGCTGCGTCCCGGGGGATCGGGGCTGCCACGGCGGCACCGGTGTCCTGCGGAGCCGAGCGGCGTCACGGCGTGGGCTGGGGGGGGGACGGCGTGCTGGGTGCCACCGCTGGGCTGCTGCCCTGGGGCTGCAGGGATGGGGCACGGGGAGCGTGGGGACCCCCGGTTTGTGTCCCTGGCCTGCCCTCTGCTGCTTCTTGCTCTGCTGGCGTCCCGGCAAAGGCAGCTCTTCTCTGTGCCCACATCTCGTCACCTTGCTGTCCCCAGGGAGCGATGGCGATGGTCCCGGTGCAGCTGCTGGCACAGAGGGGTGCCCAGGGCTGCGCCCGGCCCCGGTGCTGCCTTTGGTGTCCCTGCATGGGGACGTGGTGCCCAGAGCTGCCGGCAGGGCCAGCCGGGGCTGCCTCTGCTCTGCCCAGGCACCGTCAGCTCCGCGGAGGCAGAACCGTGTCCGTCTTTGGCTCCCCGGGTTTGCCGGCAGGTAAATGAGCACCGCTCGGGAAGACGACCCTGCGGAGGGCAGAGCGAGAGAGTAATGAGCAGCCTGGGGAGCGTCAGCGCCGGGTGGCTGTTTGCCCTCCTTCGTGAAGCAGAGTCAAGGAGAAAGTCAGGAGACATGAAAGGCAAATCTGCTGGAAAGCCAGCCAGGGGAACTGGCACCAGCTCCTCACCAAAGCCACCACGGACCTGGGAACGCCGCAGCGGGCGGGAACACCCACACCTGGCCCCGAGTGGGGAGTTAGAAACCTGAGTGGGAAAGGAAGGAGCAGAGAGGGCAGGGTAGGGTGCGGGGTCCTGCTGCTGCTGATCCCTGCAGCCCGGGGCTGGGACCTTGCCCCAGGCCCGAGCCTTGTGCCCATCGCTCACTCCTGGCGAGGATTCTGCCCAGCTCCTCTCCGGCCCAGCCCTGCCCTTCCTCCGTCGTCCCATGACACCGTCCTGTCCGTCTGTCCTTCAGCTCGCCTCCCCGTCCTCTGATGGGTTCAGCCAGTTTTTTTTTTTTAATTTAATTTTTATTAGCACACTTTGCAGCCTCGCAGCAACCCAGGAATACAAATAGCACGGCGAGCGCAGCCAGTCCGGGAGAGCGGGGCCAGCTCCAGGCGCCGTCCTTGGCACCGCCGGGAGGAGGCAGCTGGACGGACGGACGCTGCTCCTCTCTGCTTGGACTCGGGGATTTGGCACGGCAGGAAAATCCCTGGGCATCCCTGCCTGCCGCGGGCAGCTCCAGGTCCCGTTTCGGGCTGCCCAGCCCAGGGGGTTCCCACCCTGCGATGGGTGAAGCGAGGCGGCGAGGCGGGTGAGGACGGGTGGTTGAAACCAGCAGCAGAGAGCGAGAAATTCAGCCCGGCCGGGGAAGCAGCCGCCTAAAAATAGCAGCAAGGCTCTCCGATGTGACAACGCACACCGGTGTTCCTCCCGCTGCCCTATGTATAATGGATAAGGCGCTGCACGCGCTGTCGCTGGCTCCTTTCGGGTGTATCGAGGCTGTTAATGCTGGAGATGTTGGACCTGCACCCCCCGAGCAGGCTGCTTGGTGGGGGATCCTCCTCCCGGGGGCTCGTGCCGGGGCTGTGTTCACGGACCCAGGCAGCTAACCCGCTGCTCGCCCCCTGGGAGGTGGTTTAAGACAGCTGGCTGCCAAACCAGGGCCAGAACAAATCGCAGCGCAATCCAGGCTGATTTATAAGCGTGTTTATTTTCACCAGCCTGGCGCGGCCGTCTCCCGGCTGGCCAACAGGGCAGCGTCCCCCCTTCCCTGCCTGCCCCGCAGCAGCGTTTTCTCAGGCAGGGAGGGAGCCAGGGAGAAGACCTGGATCTGCACGGGCAGGCTCCGAGCAGCAGCACGCCGTCCTCGGGGCCTCATCCAGGGAGGTGCTGGGCCGCAGGGACGCGCCGAGCCTGCACAAGGAGAAGGTCTGACAGGCTTTAGGTGGAGCGCGAAGGGATGGGTGAAATGAAGCCAGCCGGGGGGGGGGGTTTGCTGGGCGAGCAGCGCTGGAGCATCAGGCGCAGCACGGGCAGGCTGCGCGGCCCCGGGGTGGGGGCACACGGGGAAGAGCTTGCTAACAAGCAGCTGCCAATTACCCAGGGTTTTGAGGCACTTCGTGCGGAAATCACAGCCCCCTTCATTGCTCGCATCCTCCCCGACGGCACGAAGCTGCCGCTTCCCGCCGCGGTGCTCCCAAAATGCGAGAGCTTGAATTCCTACAGAAGGAAAAAAAAAGACGGGTTTTTATTTTCCCCCCCCAACGTTGTTTTTCCCTTCGGTGCCTGCCTGCAGGCAACGCAATCCTTCGCGGGGAGGTGAGCTTCGGCGTAAGGAGATGATTTTTAGAAGCGTTTTCTTCCTGCAGATAACCTGAGAGAACCACAGCCGCCCCCGTGTCCCCTGGCATGGCGCCACCACGTCCCCCATCCCTCGGCACGGTCCAGCTGACACCAGGGGTGCAGAGGCCGGGTCCCTTTGCAGTACCCTGGGGACTTGCCCGGGGATGCTGCCCACAGCGGTGGCAGAGGAGCCTCCCGCAGTGCGGGGACCCCCCCCCCAGCAGTGTCCCCATCCCTGGGGACGGCCAGGCCCTGCCACCTCGCCGCCTGGCACGACGCGGGGCATTGAGGGACACAGCGCGGCTTTGTCCGCCCCGCGCCCGCCGGGCAGGGACCTGTTGCCCTCTGCAGGCTTCCCCAGCCCTGTGCCGGCTCCAAAGCCACAGCACCCAGGGGAGATGGGGTCCCGAGGGAGATGGGGGCACCCGGGGGAGCTGGGGACACCCGGGGGAGCTGGGGGCACCCGGGGGAGCTGCCCCCATCTGGATCCCTGTGTCCACCCGCATCACTTGGGGACCCCTCCGCAGGCCCCTGCCTGGGGACCGTGCCCGCTGGAGCCCCGTCCCCTGTCCCACGCAGGGGACGTTGCCCCTGCCAGCACGATTCCCACCAAAACAGAGAAAACGCCCGGCGCACCCAAGGCTGGAAGCAGGTGCCTGGGCTGGGGGGGCCGGGCGGAGGCAGGGGGACATCACCCCACCCATCCCGCCTCCCTCATCGCTGCGGGGCACAGCCAGAAGCAAACACAGCCCAGGTGGGCCTGGGGGTCCCCAGAGCCACCGCAGAGGGGCCACCCATGACCCCCCCGCACCCCCAAGCCGCTCTTTTCCTATCGCAAAGCCTTCCCCCCCCCCTCCCAGCCCTGCGTGTCGCTGCTCTGCCCACGCAGCACCGAGGGGCTGGCAGCCAAGGGGTGCTGCTGGGGGGGCCGGGGCGGGGAGGGACGGGGGCTAGTCCCTTTAAGGGGGGTGGCTGTCACGCAGAGAGCCCTTTTCTTTGCTGGAGAGCGGGACAGGCACCCAGAGGGGACAATACAGGGCGAGGGACTGCCAGGAGAGGCGAGGGCTCGTCCCAGCCGCAGACAGAGCCGAGGCAGCTGAGCGCACGGGGAGCGGACCGAGTCCGGCGCCATGGGTGAGTATGGGGGACGTGGGGGGGCTGCACACGGGGACAGCTGCCACACGGCGCTGGTGGCACGGTCCTGGAGCAGAAAGGGACCGTGAAACCTTCCCCCGGCACCAGCAGGCCCCGGGGCACTCGGGTCCCCGCGGCCGGCAGCCCGCGGGGAGGAAGCCTCCGGGTGGCGGGGACGGCGTTTTGCTTCCCCAGGCCGATTTCTGGCCCCGTTCTGCCTCCCGGGACACGTCCCACCAGCCCTGCAGCCCCAGGAGGGCTGGAGAGCTCCCGCCCGGGCTGAGCCTTGCCACAACTCGTGCCGCTTGTGTGCCCGCAGCCTCCGGGCGGCGGGGGCACTCCGCCGCGTTGGGTCCCCCACCGACACCGGAGCCAGTAATCACGGCACGTCCCTGTGGGTCCTGTCCGGCCCCGCGGCGGCTGAGCCAAGGCACGAGGCCCGGGATTGTGCCGCACAAGGGCTCTTTCTCTCCTCCCTTCCCCTCCCTGCGCTTTCCCATCGTGGCAGCAGCTTCCCGAAGCCCGCGGGGCCGGGGCTGTGGCGGGGAGAGCCCTGCCAGGCCCTGCCGCATCCACGGGGCCGCTCGCCAGCCCCAGCCCCGGGGCACCTGCCTCGATGTTCCCTGGCTGGCATTTAGGCTGGAAAAAAAAAAAAAAGGAAAAAGGGAAAAAAAATAAAATAAAAGAGTTGGTTTGTGCCAGCACCCCGCTGCGCGCAGCCTTCCCCACGGATCCGATGCAATTCAGGGAGCATCACTGTGGGAAGAGCCGGGGGTGACAAAGTGGGACCCCCCCCCCCCTTGGTCCCGCCGTGCCCACGCCTGCCCCGTCCAAGGCAAACAGGCGGGGGGGGTCCCAGCGCCCCCACAGCGCTGCCTTTGTTCCCTGTTTGCTCTCGGCCCGGGGTGGCCGCAGGGGGGGCCGTGCCGGGACAATTCCCCATTGTCCTCGGTGCCACCGCGCGACCTTGCTCTGCGGGGAGGGGAGGGCACCGCTGGCCGGGCCCCCAAGGCTCCCTTGTCCTCGAGGGAAGGGAGAGGTGCTGCGGGGTCTGTGGGGGGGAGCGTGGGTTTGGGAACGCTTCCAGCGGTGCCGGGCGGGGGGGCAGGGACCCGAGCGCCTTTTCGGCATTCAAGGCACAACCTGCTGTGCCTGCCCAGGGTGTGTGGGGGGTACAAACCTGCCCTGAGCCTGCCCGCTCTCTGCACCTCCAAACCCAGCCCCGGCTGTCGGTCCCGCATGCCGCAGCCCCACTGCTGAAACCCAAGCGCTGGGGCTGTGCGAGCCGCACGCCAGCCCTCGCCCCCGCTCGCCCTGCCCACACGCAGGTGCCCGTGCCCTCCTGCCAACGAGCCGTCCCGGAGGGCTTACAGCCATTGCACAAGCGCTGACGTTCGGGAAGCAGCACGGCTCCTCTCCGTAAACACGCCTGCCCGTGCAGGCACCCGAGCTCGGTGTGCCATTCCCCTCCGTCTGCGCTGGCAAAAGCAAAGCCCCGGTATTTCGGGCCGCTGCTGCTCACGGCCGGGCTCTGCGGGCAGCAGGGAGCCCGTTAGCAGCTTGTTCACCGCTGCCGCTGGCATCACGCCGCATCGCCTCGCACCGCCGGGCTGTCTCGCCTCCCCGTGCACCCCGCTGCCTGCTGCAGGCAGGGCTGCCCTGTGTCCTCAGTGCCCCGTGCCGCTGTCGCACCTCGTCCCCAGGTGCCTGGAGAGCTCCCCGGGCAGCTGCTGGATTTGCCTCTCCAGCACCACAAGACGGCATTTCTGCTTTTTCCCGTTATCATCCCCAAACCTGCTGTCCTCCTCCCGCCTGCTCCCGAGCTGGGGCTCCGCGGGTGCTGAGCTCTGCCCGCCCCGACCGCCCCTCTCCCCCCGGCAGGTCTGTTGGAGTGCTGCGCAAGATGCCTCATCGGGGCACCCTTCGCCTCGCTGGTGGCCACCGGCCTGTGCTTCTTCGGGGTAGCGCTGTTTTGTGGCTGCGGGCACGAAGCCCTGACGGGCACCGAGCAGCTCATCGAGACCTACTTCTCCAAAAACTACCAGGACTATGAGTATCTCATCGACGTGTAAGTACCCTGCCTGCCGCATCGCGGGGCTCCTCGCGTCTCCGTCGTGCTCCGTGCCGGGAGGAGGTGGCCGGGGCTCCGCTGCCACCCGTTCGCTGCTGTCACCCTCCGGGGTTGCGGTCGGTGCCACTGCTGGAGACCCCGGGCTGTGTTTGCCCCGGGGCAGCCTCACGCCAGTGCCGTGGCTGCATGGCAGGGCCCGGCGGCCGCTTGTTTCCTTTTCACTCCTGTTCTTATCTGACCTCGCTAGGTGCCACGGCACGTGCAGGACGGCCGCACCGGGTAGGTATGGAGGGCACGGGGGGGCTGGCGGTGCTCTGCAGCCCCCCTCGGCACAGCTCTGCCCCAGCTCACCCCTCTCGCTGCCTCCCCCTTGGGGACGGTGGCTTCGCCCCCGGGGGCTGCACGGGGTGCGTGGGTAGGGTAAGTCGCGGTGGGCAGGCTGCCCCGCCTGGGGCCGGGCACCCCAGCACTGCCTGAACATCCCTGCCCGCTCCTTTCCCCGGCAGCATCCACGCTTTTCAGTACGTCATCTACGGCACGGCCTCCTTCTTCTTCCTCTACGGAGCCCTGCTGCTGGCCGAAGGCTTCTACACCACCGGTGCCGTGCGGCAAATCTTCGGGGACTACAAGACCACCATCTGCGGCAAGGGCCTCAGCGCAACGGTAACCGGGGGCCCGAAAGGGAGGGGAGCGCGAGGCCCCCAGCGAGCTCACTCTTTGCAGCGGGTGTGTCAGTGTTTGGGAAAGTGGCTAGGACATCCTGACAAGGTGATCTTAACCGGGGTTCGGCACCCCTTCGCGCGCCCACAGCGGGTTCGCCGCGCTCGGCATGGCCGAAGGGCAGGAGACGGCGGCCGCCTGGGTTTCGGGGCATCCCCAAGGGAAGCACAGCCCGACTGCCCTCCCTCAGGCTGGGAGCGTCCCCCAGGGACCAAAGCAGCTGAAACGGCTGTGGCTTTTGCCGGCAAACAAACTTCTTGGTGTTTCGGCGTCGGCTGAGAGAGCCGTGAGCATCCCTGCAAGGGTGGTGCGTGCTGGCAGCCCGAGGCTCTCCAGCCCCCGTGCCCGGTGTCCGCAGCGCCCAGGGACCTGTGACAAAGTGCCGGCAAATGGCGAGGGGAGCCTGTGGCCTCGGGGAGTGGAGGGGGACGGCTGCGGTTCCCTTCGGGGACGGTCGGGGTGGCGCCGCGGAGGGAGGGCAGGAGAGCCGCGCTGCCGAGCCCAGGGGTGTGCAGCTGCGCTCCCGCAGAGGCCGAGCCCCGCTGGCACGTGGCTGTGGGATTCCCTTGGCACGGGAAGCGGCAGCTGTCCCGCCGCCACCGGTCACCCCCACGTGCGTGTGACCGTCCCCGAGAGCCGGCCGGGCGCCTGGCTCGGGCTGGTGCTCTGCTGGGTGCACGGGGATGCGCCGGGCTCGGCGGGCGGTGCAGAGCCAGGCACTGGCAGCATCCCGGTCCCTCGCCTGCCCCGCGCCCCCTCCTGCCTGGGGACCCTCGCGCTCCCCTGTCCCCATCCCAGGCCGCAGGGTAACCACGGCCGTGCCCTTGGCTTGTCCTGCCCCTTGCAGTTTGTGGGCATTACCTACGTCCTGACCATCGTCTGGCTCCTGGTCTTCGCCTGCTCCGCGGTGCCGGTCTACATCTACTTTAACACCTGGACCACCTGCCAGTCCATCGCCAACCCCAGCAAGACCTCCGCCAGCATCGGCACCCTGTGTGCGGACGCCAGGATGTACGGTGAGTGCTGGGTTTGCTGCTCGGGGGCTGCGGTGCTCCCCCCGCGCCGTTCCCGCTGGCGCTGCGAGGGAATGGGGCTGCCAAGAGGGACCCAGAGTGGAGAGGGGACGCAGAGGGCCCGGGGGGGTCTGTGCCCCGGCTCACCCCGCTCCCCGCGGCTCCCCAGGCGTCCTGCCCTGGAACGCTTTCCCTGGGAAGGTGTGCGGCTCCAACCTGCTCTCCATCTGCAAGACCAGCGAGGTGAGCACCTTCCCACCGCCCTCCAAAGCCCCAGCGGGGCTGAGGGGGCACGGGGATGGTGGCAGCCTCTAGGCTCGCCTCCCCGGCTGGCAAGTGACACCCTGGGAGCTCACCCCGTCTTCCCTTGCAGTTCCAAATGACCTTCCACCTCTTCATCGCGGCCTTTGTGGGGGCTGCTGCCACGCTGGTCTCACTGGTGAGTCGGTGCTCCCCCTGCCCGGCCATTCTCCTCCGCCCTGCGAGGATTTGGGGGCAGAGGACGACAGAGGTGGTGGGCAAGGACGTGACAGAGCCCGTGCTTGTGTCGTTTTCCGGCACATAAGTGCAGACGGCGAGCTCAGGTGATGAGAAGGTAGCAGGAGAGGCAGCTGCTGGAGGGGGCCTGGAGGGGCTTTAGGAGGCTACCGGGGAGAGGTCCTGCTGCCGTGCACCATGTCCTGTGCCTTCCCCAACTGTCCCCTCTCCGTGCACCACAAATGGCACTGCGGCGTCCCAGCGGTGCGGCAGGGCCATGGGGCTTTCCCCAGCACGCTGGCCGGGCACTGGGACGAAGGGGTGCTGGCGCTGGGCGCAGGGGTGCGCAGCGGGCTCACCCCGGCTCCCAGGCTGGAGCGGCCTTCTCCTCCTCCCCCTCGCTCACTCTCCTCCTGCCCGCAGCTCACCTTCATGATCGCCGCCACCTACAACTTCGCCGTCCTCAAGCTGATGGGCCGAGGCACCAAGTTCTAGGCTGCGAGGTGGAGCCCAGCCAGCCAAACGCCCTTCTTTTCTCTAACCCCGAGGCTTTAACACTGCAGCCGCCCGACACCAGGTCTCCTGCGTTAACTCTGCCTTCGCCGCTGACTCCCCTCCTCTTCCTCCCTCGCATCCATCGTGCTGAGCGTGACCAGGAAGGAGAGCTTCCCACCAATGGACACCCCTTCGTGCACTTTTCTCTCTGTGCTCATCATCGGTAACCGGTTCGCTCTAGGGCCAAGCCCTTCAAAACCAGCAAGAGAAGAGGAGGGACTCACTCCAGTGTCCCTGGGATGAGCAAAAGCCTTCGTGCTCCTGGGAGGCAGAAATCCCTGTAGATTGCTCTAAGAGTAGCAAGAAAGAGGCTAGAGAGAAAAGGAAGTTGGCCAAGTCTCGGTACCATTGCTAGAGACTCTCCTGGAGCTGACTGCCGGCACCTCTCGTGGATGGAGGATGAGAACAATTTTTTTTTCCCCTAGTAAAGAAAGATGAATTTACCCCAAAGTGCCTGCTGCAGCCAAGGCAAAGGGCGTTTAGGGCAAGGATCTTCCCGTTGCGGAGAAGAGAGCGCTGACCCCGATGCTGATAAAGCCCGTGCCCCTAACCCAGCTGCCCCTATTAAGCCTGAAGGAGTTTGGTGCCTGTGGACAAAGGGGACTCTGAGCTTTACACTCCAGCACCGCCGGGGCCCCCAGCATGGGGCAGGGCAGCAGGAGGCGGCAGGTACGTGTGAGGGGGGGCTGCCCTGAGAGCGTAAGGCCAGAGCAGTCCCTTTTGTAGGACAGGACACCCCTCCGGACTGCTTGTCTCCGTGTGTCGTGTCGCCTAACAGCTGCGCACGCCAAACTCGGTCGTTCCTTCACAATGGTGCTCTTCTCTCGGGGTGACGTCTGCTTCTGTAACGTTTTGCTACGGCAAAGATCTCGATTTGTTTCTCATCTGTGCCAAACGTAACGTCCCCTCCTCCTGCCTCCCTCTTCCCTCACTTTATCCTTTTTTTTTCCTGCAAGTCAGGACAGCCGTCTTGTGTCTAGCCACGTCGGGAAGGACTGGCAGCGTCTCGTTTCCAGTCGAAACCCACGAAGAAGGGCAGGAGGGCGGCAGCTCGGTGGGCAGGGGGCTGAAACACGGCCGTTCCCCGCACACCAGCCCCCGCTGGCTTCCCCAGGGCAGGGCGCAGCGGGGCGAGGAGCTGGTGGAGAAGACCTTTCCCGCAGCAGCCCGAGGGAAGCCCTCTGGCCGGGCGGTGTGGGTCCATCCCTACCTGCCAAAAAGCAGCTCCCAGTCCTCCCCGACAACTGGAATTTTGTTTTGTCCTTCCCCCACCTCGTGTTAACGCTACGCTTCGTGTTTATTTATTGGAGAAACTACTTTCAGTAGCAGACCGTAGCTCCACCTTGCATGGATATTTTTTTTTTCGGTGTCTGTATTATTAATATTTTTCTAAGTGCCGATTTCAGCAGGGGCAAGGATAAAGGGGCCGATCTGCTGAGCAGAGCGTTCGAAGGATCCTTGCTGCTGGATGCTGAAATAGGTTGGCCAGGCTACCAACGCACACGGGCTGGGGAGGGGGAGATGCCAGCTGGGGCCGCGGGGTGGGGAGAAACCAGTCAAGATCTGGGAATTCACTTCAACGCCATCTCTCTTGGGGGTTTGCTGGTTCGTTTATTTTTTCTTTCGTATTGATTTAACAACAAATAACCAGACCCTCCTTCCCACCCTTGTCCCCAGACCCCAAACACACACACACGCACACGTGCACACACACAAACACACACAAAGAGCGTTAATCAACTGAAAGTGTTTCCTTCATTTCTGATCTAGAATTTCAACTTGTTAACAAGCAATAAAAAGGAGCAAGTTTTTAGAGACTTATCTTACAAGATGTATTTTATAAAAATTAAAGAAAATAAATTAAAATTAAGAACATTCTGAACAAGGTATCTGTCTGCGTCTGTTTGTTGCTCTGGTCTCTGTCTTCCCCGCCCCCCGGGGAGGGAAGGGGAGCACTTGTCCACTCCACGCGTGGGCCCGCAGCCCCTTTCTCCTTCCCACCTCGTCCAGAGGGGCCATAACCCCAACCCTGACTCCAGTACCTTTGTTCCCAGCCCTTATCACCACTCTCTCTCCTCCAGACACCCAGAGGGAAGCTGGGGTTTTCAGGAAGCTCACATTTGGTGAGGTGCCGCTGCCCTTTAGTGCCCTGCTTACGCGGTGCCAGCCTCTGCCATGTCCCCTAATGTGGCACCCGTAGCACGGTCACCACGAAACAAATCAGCACGGCTCAGGCACACGAAGCTTGCAGCACACGATGCACGTGGTACAAGCACGTCCAGAGCCCCTCAAGATGAGCAGTTCTCACTTGCAGCGAGCCCTGGTTGAAAGAAGGTGGTCTCATCTGGGCACGAGGGCAGACCTGACAATTTCAGGGTCCTGTAAATCCGGGTCCTGTGCTCTGTGGGCAGCTGGCGGGACATTTGCTGCCAGGCCGTGAGCAGTTTGTGCGGGGCTGGTGGCGTGGAGAGGTGGGATGGAGTAGTTCTGCTTGCACTCGGACGAGTGCTGCTCTTTGAAGCAGGTTTCAAAAATAACTGATTCAAACGCTGCTCTTCTTGGAAATCCCCCCCAAAACAGCCTGTTTCAGGTCATTCCCTCCAGGAGCAGTGCTCTGGAGCCCTCCAGGGAGCGAGGCCACGGAGTGATGCTCCCAGCCTAGGGTCAAACCCCAGCACGGCTCCTGTGGTGGGAGGAACTCCAGCCCAAGCCTCGCTCTCCCCCCATTTCCCCAGCTCCAGCCCGCTCCGTGCAGCACCGAGGTTTCCCACACGGCAGGCCGGGGGAGGTTTAGCCGCTCCCCCGGCTCCGCGCAAGGCCGTGCTTGCACCCTGGCCTTGCCCCGGCTCGCAGAAACCCGCGGGGCTGCGGCCAGCATCAATGGGGCCCTTTGTTCCCCGCGTTCCCAGATGCCAGCACCCTCCTCTCCCCACGCTGAAAGGGCCCTGTGTGTGCGCGATCAGGCCGGGGAACAAAACCACGTCTCTTTGCGGGGACAGGGACCGGTGCCCCCCCGCGCGGGGTGTGCGGCTTGGGGACGGCAGCGCGAGGCGGCGCGTGCAAGTGGCCAGCGAGGCCAGGAGAGCGGCCCGAGGGCCGAAGGACAGACACATGTAGCCTCCTCTGGGCTCCTGTGGCCCCGGCTGCGGAGGGCAGGGACCAAATCCTGTCTTGTGATGAACCGGCCCAGCGGGAGCTCTGGCAGGGAGCTGCCTGCACCGTCCCCAGGCCTAGCGGCTGAAGCACGGCAGCGGGTTGCTCCCACACGGCCGCGCCGCAGAAAGGTGCCGCTCCCCAGGCTCCCTCACGGGCGCCTCCCCCGCAGCGCCACGGCGGCTTCCACCCAAGGAGGCTGAGCAGGGCAGCGCTCTGGCACGGGGCAGGGGACGAGCCCGACTAAAGGCACCGGCACTGCCCTGTGCAGGGCGAGGAGGCAGGGATGGCCGGGCAGGGATGGCCGGGCAGGGCCGGGCAGGGCCCCAGCGCCATCCCCTGGGCCGCTCCCGGTGCCCGGCCCTCCGGCTCCCCCCCGCGGCCGCTGCCGGGGCCCCGCACGGCCGGAGCCTGCCTCAGCGCTGGGCTGTGAAGACGAGCCCGGGGCTCGGGGACAGGAGCCGGCCCTGGCAGTGAAACCACCATTTCCCTGAGCTCTCTGTCCCAGCCGCCACGCTCCCTGAGGCTTGCAGGCAGCCGCTGTCAGCGGTGCCGTCGCCTCCCCCCGCAGCCCTTCTCAGCCGAGCGGGGGGCTCTCCTCACCCCAAAGCACAGTGCATCAGTGCCGCCACAGCTTTCCACCCATCCTCAGACACAGGCAAGAAAGCATGGACCCAGAGAGCACGTTCCTATAAACCGTACAGCTGCAAGAACCCCGCTGAGGAGCTCTCTGCTATTGCTTGCAATGCCCAGATCCCTGTGAGGGGACAAGCCTCCCTATCACCCCTGCCTCTGCCTCACATTTTTGTAAAAAATACCGCACGTCAAGTGAGTTGGTGATTCTGACGGCTTTAGGTAGATCCTCGCTGGCGTTAGATGCTGCCTCACCAAACCCCATGACTCCTCCGAGGCTGGGACCCTCCGCCACCAGGTCACGTTGGCTTTTTCTCAGCTGTATTTTGAAACGGCGGAGGAGGCTGGAGGCCCTCAGATACTCCAGCATACATTTAAAAGCAGAACTTCCAAGGACTTGAAACCATATCAATGCCTCTGGAATCACAGATAAGCAAGCAGACATGAGAGAAAAAACAAGCTAATGGTTCTGCCAACAGAAACAGTAGGCAAGGACTCTGCAAACACAAAGAAAGCCTCCCAAAATAAGTGACCATCCTAGCAGGACAGCGGAAGAGAACAGCCCCCGTATGCTGATTTCTGTCCCAGCATCCTATGGAAATTACGTCTGGTTACAGCCCCCTGGAGCATGAGGGACCGATTCCAAGACTGCAGGAAGAAATCAAAGGAAAGCATAGCTTGCTGAGAGCCCAGGCTGAAAATTAAAATGTAGTGACAGAAGGAAGCAGTGTGGAGCATTTCCGTTATGAAAGTGTCTTCTGATGTGCTCTTGAAAAGACAAAACTGGTCAGTGGATTCAGTTTGTAAATAAGTTATATTTACTCAACTACTGTTCAGGAATAACCAACACCTTTGTTTCAAATTTAGTGACATCTCTCAGCCAGTTGCCACAACCGACCCAGCTTCACGTCCCATTCAGGAGAACAGTCACTGGCTTGAACTTTGATAAACCAAAAAGTCAACACTTTCTGAATTCACTCGAGTACATCCATGTTTTATTTGCTTAAATAAAGGTAGAATCTCAGTTTTACAATTCCAGTTCCGTAGCGATAGCAACAACTGCAGCAGCATGAGTGGACACAGGGAGGGGACAGCTGTTGGCACTGAACTTTGCAACAAAGAGTTCAAGATCCTGGCTCCTTCGGAAATTGTGCGTATCATTTAGAATAAATTAAACAATTTAAATATATTATACTATACTTTTAAATGGATTTTTAAAAACACATAAGCCTAATAAAATATTTTTGTTTTAAAAAGGCAATCCAACATCTGTTAGAAATAAAAGATGCTGTGCAGCACCCTCCAGGGAACACACACTGTTTGCACAGCCTGTGAACCACCAGGCTCTCGAGCTTCAGCCAGGAGCATCAACACGCCCCCGAGGCACGGCAAACAGCACGCTGTGCGTGTGTTCCTCCTGCACCACAGGCTGCTCAGTCCCTGCCCTCGCCCACCAGAGGTACAGTCCTCACAGAGATCACAAGATCCGTGCTGGGACAGGGGCAGTTTCACCTGCAGGGAGCTTCCTCTGCAGCCCCCATGCCAGGCTGGACAGCAAACAGGAGCCTTAGCCCAGATGGCCTCTGTGGGAATGAGCTCCAGTGGAACGTGTCTGTTCGGAGCAGAACCACAGGTCACAGTTTGGGATCTTGAAGGAAACATTAAGCTGTGTTGAACCGAAGAAAAATCTAAAGGTAGGTGGAGGTCAGACATTGTTAAATAAATAGTAACATTAATTTTAAAATCCTGTAAAAATATGTTGCACCTACAGAGGCAGAGCCTTCTCTTATACTTCAAGGGACCTGAATTTCCAGAGGCTGCAAGCGCTCCCTATCCATTCCTGTGAATGTGAGCGTTCAGCCCTGTTTAGAAATCAGATCCCCCCAAAGCACTTTGTGTTAAAGCTTCAGCCCCTTCCACGTGTGGCTGCCCTGTGAGCAGGGCAGGATCACCCTGAGTTCTCAGAGGAGACACCCTGCAAGTTCAGAGACTGCTAGGGGATGGGGATTAGCTGCCACCAGCCAGTGTGAGAGCCGAGACTCTCCTGCTGTAAAGCAGAGTATATGAGGCTGCTCTACGTGAGCTACGCGACTTGCTATCCAGTAGCTCATCACAGTGGGAACTGCATTCAGCAGCTAGCGGATACACACTCAGGAAAGCTCTTCCCGTGACAGGCTCCTACGTGCTTACAGGCAAAGTCATAGTTCTGAACAAACACTCGCACGGGAAGTTGCAGGACATGAGGTTACAATGGCAAATACAGCAGCCAGCAAGCGCTGACCTCTCTGCTACACACAGATAGCTCGGGACTAACACCTAGCAGGGGGCAGGAGCTGGGATTAGCAAAGCCTGGCATCCTTTCCTAGAAGGCTTCCTGCCCCCCCACGTTTTCAGCCACCTTGACCAGAAGTGGAATCAGTCCAGATCTCTCCACAGTGGCCTGAACTCAGCTGCCATTAACAAGGGCCAATTAACTGAGCAGACATTCGCTACCAGTAGTATGTCAGTTGAGTTACAGACAAAATGTATTTGATTCTCCTGTAGGGAGCGAGGGCCAGGGCAATGGCGTGAGTTAACTGCGCTGAGCAGCACTGTCCCTGACAGAACAGGTAATAACGTTGCAGCATCTAAATAGGAACATCTATGTTAAAGCAACCGAAGATGCTGACCCACCAGCTAACGAAGCACGGTGGTCACCGGCCCCACGCACAGAACGAGCGGATTTAACAGCTGACCACGCATGAGCCGGCCACCTGCGCTCTGAGGAGACATCCCCCACACCTTCCATCCCGTCTGCCAGATCACATCGCCTGGACGCAGCGATTACTTCTGGCAGAAACCAGCTGACGACTCATGCTCCAGGTCTCCTGAACTCCCGAGCAACTCTAAACCCTTTGACGTGACCTGGAGAGCATCCACATCGGTATTTTTCATCCAGGGCTATTCAAGATACGAGAAGCAAGATCTGGTGTTGAGCCTCCAGAAGAGACAAGGAAACATATATTAAACAAGCAGCAGCCAGTCTCTCCACAAAACAACACCCACACAAGACAAAGTTAAAGGTGGGGAAAAACAGACCAGAAACAGGCAGCTACGAAGAAGTGACGCTGCAGCATTCGGTTTCTTCTGTCCTTTGTATGTTGTTTCGTAACAATTCTTAGTACAATTAGTCTCAGGACAGAATGCATTGATCCCAAGGAACAGATACACACATCTCACCGCTCTAGTACCTGGCATTCTCACAGTCGTGTGGGCTACAGCCTCCCCAACAGGTTTCACTCCGTACGCTGAGCAGACTTTCCTTTGGCAGTAAGGTCATGAGTTTAGTGGGTCTAGTATTTTTTGAGTTCAGGACTAAAATACTTCAAAGAGTGTCTGGAGCGCCCTCAGCTTTGTTCTGCAGGCAGTTCTCGGTACAGATCAAAA
Source organism: Anser cygnoides (assembly GCF_040182565.1). Taxonomy (NCBI): domain Eukaryota; kingdom Metazoa; phylum Chordata; class Aves; order Anseriformes; family Anatidae; genus Anser; species Anser cygnoides. Next base: position 11,567,786 of record NC_089885.1, on the reverse strand, counting down.
TTCACTGTCTGTAGTTTAACCCAGTCCTTTAAACCTGCTAAAACAGGCAGAGATGGAAGCAGGACTACATTCGCATGCTCTCTGACAGCTCCCTGCTGTAGATACACCCTTTGCGCCAGGAAACTCCAGCCAGAATTCAGATGGTAAGGCTGCACGCTCCCCAGCGAGCGAACCAACTATTGTCCTTGTGGCCGCCCGCCTCAGAGCGCCCCAGAGCTGCCCGCACTTATTCCGATCCAGCCGCCGGTCCGAGCGACGTTCCCGAAGCAGCAGCCTCCCTTAACAGCAGGAGGACCCCGACTTGGAGCTGGAGTGCAGGTCAATGGTGTGGCCCAGCATGCAGTGCTCTAGCTGCTCCTCCACCGCCAGCACCTGCCGCACGGCCTCCTCGAAGGCCACCGCCACGTTGGTGTCATCCTTGGCGCTAGTCTCCAGGTAGGGGTAGTTACCGTTCTCCATGCACCAGGCCTGTGCCTCCTCCGTGCTCACCTGTCTTTCAAGTTTGTCGATCTTGTTGCCCAGAACCACGAAGGGGAAGTGTTCGGGGTCCTTCACGTCAGCGTAATAGACGAACTCCTTCTGCCAGTTACCGAGGTTCTCGAAGCTCTGCCGGTCGTCCACACTAAAGGTCAGCAGGCAGCAGTCGGCTCCCCGGTAAAAGGGGGTTCGCAGGCTCTTGAATCTCTCCTGTCCCGCAGTGTCCCAGATCTGGAGGGTCACAAAACGCCCATCCACCTCCAGGTCCCGGTTTAAGAACTCCACACCAATCGTGTGGAAAGCCTGCGAGTCAAACTTGTTGGTGACGTACCGGTTCATGAGGGAGCTTTTCCCAACTCCACCATCCCCAAGCAGAATGACCTTTAAGAGCAAGGACTTCCCACTCATTGCAGCAGGACGGAGTGCCACAGGACCAAGGCAATCTACAGAGTTCAGAAACACTGCCAGATAGCTATTTGAAGCCCAAATTCTGCAGGAAGTCACGCAGCTGAGGACCTAGAGGTCCTGTCTCCTGTAGTGAAAGACTGACTTGGACTCCGCATGCACTTAGCAGAGCTGAAAGAAGTAAATCCGCACCCCTGGAATCTCTCCCAGTTGTTCTGGTCCCCGTCAGAAATTAAGCAGCAGTGTTGAGACTGGTGCACACTGGAACAAAGAACGCAACATTGGTGCTCCTCGCCATTATGCCGGGATTTCCAAGAGGTTTAGGGAATAACTGCAAGTCCATCCTAGATTTCAAGAAGAGTACTATAACAGCAGCCTTCTGCTATTGTCCGATCTCTACATTATTTCAGGGAAAGTACAGAGTGAAACTCCAACTTTTGGATTTTGATGCAGGTGCACAGGATAGAAGAGAATATGGAACTGCCATCCCCACTTCTGAACGAATTTTGTAAATAGGAGAAAAATCTCTTACTAGAACACCCGGTAGAGCTGGCAATTAGGCAAGTTTTCCGGCACACAATTCTTCCATCAGGTCTGAAATGGAAGCAGCAGGTCTCCACACTAAGAGCAAGGTGAGAACAGCTGTTGAGGGTTACTTACGTATTAATTCCACTACATTTGAAGAAAATTTTGAGTACCTTAAAGCTTATCTAGTTTTGCCAAACACACCATCGCCCCTTAAACATCTCTTCTTGTCTGTGTCCTCAGGCTAGCACAGAAACAGCAAAATACCACCAGGGATCACCACCACCAGGCCTTCCTTTCGTACTGTACAATCCCTCGCTAAATCATTTCTCCCATCAGACTGGAAGGATGTAAGTGATGTCCAGGCCTAACATCAATACAAGTCATCCAGCAAACCAGTTCTTAATCACCCCGAGAACGCTGACTCACCTTAGAAGTGGAGCTGCGCTTGTTTTCTGTGCATGAGCTCTACAGCTCGGAAGAGGTTTCCTGGGCACAGAGACTCGGCTTCTCTGCTGCTCCTTCTCGGCAACGCTGTTCGCAGTCCTCTTTGCTAGGGCACAGGTGCAAGTTCACACTGCAACAAGCCCAGCACCACAGCCTCCTTAGTCAGCAGCCGCAGGAAAAAGGCCAAGCGCCGACCGGTCCTCTCCCTCCCAGGGGCATTCTACGAGCGAAGGTAAATGCCCGACACAGAAGAGGAGATTTGTTTTGCTGCTGTCTGTACTGTACCTGCTTTAGAAATACAGCACTTCTGTCTCCGGGACTCTCCAGGGAATGCCTTCCTCCAGCATAACAGTCGCTAAAAAGAAACAAACATCCGTCAGTGAGGTTGCCATAGCTGGGCTCAGCACACCGCCTTTGAATCTGTAATGCTGACCCAGGCCGGACAAACAACAGATGAGTTCTAGGATGCTGAAAGCACGGCGCTGATAACTGGAGTAAAACGGCCAGGTGCTGAGGATACAGTTCCCCTTGCCATCGGTAAAATGGAACGCTGATCGTTTCAGACTGGGGCAGGATCAGTAAGTACATCATGGATGCTAAACCCCAGATAGGATAGAATAAAAGGAAGCAGCTCTGGCACGCGTGCACAACCTGTGTCTCACCTTGATTTGGAAGAAGCCGACAGCCTGGCCTGCCTACCCATGCACTCTGGAACCTGACCCGAGGACGGAACGTGTACCTGAATCCGCTAGCCCAGGGAGCGAGGCAGCTGCCGGGAGCCCGGTGTGGAAGAACGGAGCGTGCCTGGTGGGGAAGGGGAAGGGAGCGTGCCCGCTCCCCCCCGCCGCCATCCTCCTGGAGGGGCACGGCCGCGCAGCGCTGCCCAGCGACCCAGACCCGCCCGGGGCCGGCGCAGGAGCACCTGGCGCTGCTCAGCTCGGCTCTCCTGCCCCTTCACGGCAGATCTGCGTTAGCGGCGGGGGCCCTGCCCAGCTGGGTTCCTCTTTCCGCAGCTCTCCCAGCCGCACAGCCCAAATCACAAACTTCTGCTCGGTCCCCGCGGCAGGCGGGCGGCCTCGCCGCGGGCTCCCCGCTCTCACTTCCCCAGCTCGCAGCCGGCCGAACCGGGCGGGCCTGGGCCGGCCGAGGAGCCCCCAGCGGGACGCGACAGGGCGGGCCCCGCCGGGCCCCCCGGGCTGCCGGACCCCTCGCCCTGCCTCCCCCAGGCCCGTGATGCCCGAGAACCACCGCCGGGCCCCGGGTGACCGGACCGGGGGCAGCGGACGGAGCCCCGCGGCCTACCTGCCCTCCCCTTCACCCTCCCGGCTCGGAGCGGCGGGCAGAAGGGGCCCGGTCCCGCTCCCCCCCCCCCCATCCCGGCCCCCCCCGCCCTTACCGGCCCGGCCCCGTCCCGGTGCCGCCGCCGCCGCCGGGGGGCAGGTGCCGGCCCCACCCCGCGCATGCGCGGCGCAGGCGCCCTGCCGGCGGGCGGGGCCGTGCCCTCGGGGGGCTGAGGGGGGAGCCCCGGGGGGGGGTGGGGCTGGGCCGCCGGGGGCAGCGGCACCCGGGCCGCGCAACGCGGGGCGAGGGCACGCGGAAAGCGGCCTCCGGCCCGCAGCGGGGACGTGGCGGGCGGCCGCGGGGTGCGGGTGGCCCGGCGCGTGGCCCCCTGCTTCGGCCGGGCCTGCCCAGCCTCCCCGAGGCCGGGCCGTGCCGGGCCCCGAGCGGCAGGGCGGGGAGCTCGGGGTGCACCCGGCTCGTTGTTATCCCGGGCTAAGCCCTCGCTCAGCGGGCTGGGTAAGCTCCCGTTCGTAAAGCCGGCCTCCCGGGCGTTATTTCGAGAGCAGCAGTGACTTCTCGGCTCCCGGGGAAGGCGTTGGGTGCGTGCTGAGCGCGGCACCCGGTGCCGCTAGCCACCGCGGCCGCTGCCTCGCCCGCTGCTCTCGCCGCCCCGTTACCGCCGCGTCCCCGCGGCTCTCCTCCTGCACGCCCGCACACACCTGCACCGTGCACGCCCTGGGCACGCCCGCGTGGCCTCCCAACCACCTCTCCGTGCAGGTGTTCCCTCGCAGCTCGTGCGCGCAGGGGGGCTGCACGGGTGGGAAGCCGGGGGGCTGCCTTAGCTTAGTGTGGTGGCAACACCCGCGAATATCCCCTCCGTGCAAACCCGTGGGGCCAAATCCTCCCCCGTCTGAGTCAGAGGGGACGGGACAGTGGAGGGGATCCGGCGCCCATCCCGGCCACAAGCCCTGATCCGAATTCTCCCCGTGCTGCTGATCACCAGGTATTTGTCTTGCAGGGCCCGGATTCCTCCTGCCGGTGACTCAGCCGCCTCCTCCCTCCTCCGCAGCGCCGGCCACAGCTCGCTGCCCGATAAAACCATGGGAGGAAACCGCCCCAGGAGCAGCGGGACGGCCCAGCGGGAGCAACACGGATATTTCCAGGATGTACACGGCCCCCCCCGGCACCTGGCCCTTCGAGGAAGGTGCAATGGCATCGTCTGTGCCCGTGCTGCCAAAGCCACGGTGTTTTGGGGGGACCTCAGCCTGGCAGGCATCCCAGCCTCCCACGCCGCTGGCAGCCCCGTGCCGATACGTGCTGGGGCGAACAGGGAAGGCCCAGGGAGGGAGGGAGGGACAGGGTTGCTGTAAAGGCCTGCTCTGTAATGGTTCTCCCCTTACAGGCTAACCCTCTCCTGACAGCGGGGACATTTTGGGTGCTGGGTTGCAGCACGGACTTTTCCTTGTCCTTACAGGTGAAGGTACGGGCTTTGGGCAAGGCAGCCGGTACCTCCCCGCGGTGATTTTGGTGGGGATGTGGGTGAGCTTGCTCGGTTCAGCAGGGCAGGGGGTGCCGAAGCAACACGAAGGCACTGAACCCACTGCCTGGCGCTGCCGGGGCCGGTTCCTGACCCGTCTGTGACCCATCCACCACCTGCTTTGCGGAAGGGGCTGAGAAGCTCTGTGACGGGCAGGAGCAGCTTGCACGAGGGGCCTGCGGGCCTCTCCCCAGCAGGGGCGATGGTGACAACTGGCCGTTACTGGGGGAGCAGCAGCCCCCTGGCCGCCCTGAAGGAAACCACTAGCCCCGATGGAGCGATGAACAGCTGCTGACACCCCGGCACGTGGGGATGGCCATAAGGCAGCCCCAGCAGCGCGGGTGTGGGGTTGGTACACCCAGAACAGGGACATTGGGGTGCTGCAGGGGGCACGGCCACCCCAGCGTGCGCTGAGCTGCCTGCCACTGCCCTCACCCCACAGAAAACCCCACAGCACCCTGACGCAGCGCAGCAACACCAACCTCGCGCCTCCAGCCCCGGCTGTTCTGCTGTTTGCAGGGTGAGAGCAGTGGCAGCCCTGCAAACAGCGTTATTTGCAGCCCTTAGTGTGGGGCGTGGGCACAGGCACGGCCGGATTGGTGCCGCACGGGGACGGGTACAACAGTCCCGTGTTTGTCCCCAGCTAGGGACACCAGCCAAAACTTAGCTGGCAGATCTGCCTCCACCTCCTCTGTAAGCAGGCACAGCAGCCTGCATGGTGGCCCCAGAGGCCAGGTGGAGGTGACGAAGTCCTGTGACACCTCAGCAGAGGCCTGGGGGCACCAGCAGAGCCCAGCTCCCCCTCACCCTGCAGGACCAGGAACAGCTTAGAGGGTACCCAAAGGACCGAGCCCAAGCCACCCTTGCAAGGCTGGAAAGAGCTCCTTGAGCCGAGGGTGGCTGCAGGTGAAGGGCTGTGCCAGGCAGCGAGGGGAGAGCCCTGCCCTGAGGACAGACCCGGCACCCACGGGAGCTGGGTGGCCCAGGCACACAGCAGGAAGGCCACGATTAACCTCCGATAATGCACCAAGGAACCACGATGGCAAGGGGACAACTGGTGGCACGAGTTGAGCCCCACAGAAGCCTCAGAGGGGCACCAGCACACCCCAAGCTCTGCCCCCCCAGGCCACCAGGAGTGAGCCCTACACACACACCAAGCCAGACCCAGCTGGAAGGAACCACCCCACAGCCCTTGGAGCAGCACCAACCTCCAGCAGAGCCCTTCCCACCCCCCAGGGCATGCAGGCCTGCACCTGAACCTTCACCAGGGAAGAAAGCCACAAGCCAGAGGTAAGTCATTATATTTTTTTTTTTATTTTATAATAAACTTCTCATTTTTCCCCCAAGGAAGACAAAACTTGTGAGTGAGGCTACAGAACACCGTCAGTGAAGAGTATGCGAGACAGACCCAGGCCATGGGCCGGGCCAGAAGAGATCCCACTCCCCCACGCAGAAGGGGTCCGTCCCCAGGAGCCTCCATAGCCCTTGCTCATCTCCCCACCGCACGAGAGCGAGATCAGAGCTGTCAACAGGCGGCAGCTGTGCAGCAGAGATGGGGTTAGGTCAGGCTTTCGATGGACTGAGGGGGCCACGCTTTGTCCCCCCCACCTGCCAAAGCTGCCAGCAAGGTGGGACAGTGGGTTAGGTAATGCAGCTGTTTTCTATACATGTAGATGATGTAAATTAAAAAAAATGATTTAATTCAAAGCAAAAAAAAAAAATCAAGTGCTCTTCCCACCAGGCCATCTTTCTAGGAAGACTTCACACATTCCTTTTCCTGCTCGATAGCTGAAAGAGAAGAGAGGGCCATTAATCTGGTGCTGTTTTGTAGGAACACCCACTGGAGCTGGTTGTAGAGCAATCACTCAGGCCCTGGCAGCCAGTTTTATTGTTTGAACCCAAGTGGCAGAACCAAATGCCTCAGCTCACAGGGTGATGGGGCACACTGGCCACCTGCCCCATGCACAGGATGGTGCCCACCGCCACCACGGTCACAGCAGAGCCTGGCCCTTGTCTCCGGGTCCCCAGGGCAGGCACAGGGAGTGCTGCAGCCCCCTGACGCCCTCACCCTGAACCCTCACCCCTCGCTCAGTGTTGTTCCTCTGGGTCAGAGCCCAGCTGCCCAGAAGCGCCTCTCCCCACCGAATTCCTCAACAGTGAGATCAGCACACGAGGACACCCACTCCACGGCCAACATCTGCCTCCCCGCAGCCCAGCACCAGGGCTCAGCTGCACCCCGGGGCCCCCCACCTCCAGCCACCCCCTGCCCACCACCACCACCACCACCACCGCCAGCCCCAGGAGCCCCCCGCCGGTCCCCGCACTCACTCTCCTTGGAGGGCAGCGTGTTCTTCTCCTCCGTGTTGGTTTTCTTCAGCTTCTTCTTGTCGAATTTCTCCACCTCCGAGAGGTCCGGCTTGTCGCACATCTTGCCTGCGAGACGCCCCAGCTGGCTCAGCGGGGGTACCAGGGCAGGGAAGGGGGGGGACACCCGGGGAGGGGAGGAGAGGAGGGCAGGGACCCCCCCCCCCCCCCCGGGCGGCGCAGACAAAGGCAGCCCACCCCGGGGCGCCGCCCGCCCGCCCCCCGCCGCTCCCGGCGGCGGACAATAGCGCAGGGCGGGGCCGGCCGCCGCCCCGAGCCCCGCGCCGCCGCCCCGCTCCCCTCCGCACCCACCGGGACCCCCCCCCCACCTTTGGGTGCCGCAGCCCGCACCCACGGGCGCCCCGCGGAGCCCCCCCCCGGGCACCATCCGAGCGCGCACCCCCCGCCTCCGGGGCAGCCCGAGCCCGCCGCGCCCCGCTGCCCGGCGCCCGCAGCCCGGTGCCCGCAGCCCGGTGCCGGCCGTACCCGGTGCCGCTGCCCGCCGCCGCTCCGCTACCTCGCGCCGCTGCTCCCCAGGTGAGACTGGAGCGCGCCGCGTGGGGCGGCGCCTTATATACCCCGGCCGCCGCCCAGCCCGCGCGCCCATTGGCTTCCCGCCGCGACGCTGAGCCTCTTGGGAAGTGAAGTCCGTCCGCTGGCCGCCGCCGGTGATGCGAGGCCGTTCGGAGAACTACGTTTCCCAGCGTTCCTCGCGGCGTGGTCGGGGGGGGCGCGTGTGTGAGGGCGTACGCGCACACACGCCCGTGTGCAAGCAGACACACACAGACACCACACACACAGAGACAGCGCACAGAGACCCCCCCACCACGAGTACACACCACACTCAGACCCCCCCCCACGCGTACACACCACACTCAGACCCCCCCCATGTGTACACACCACACTCAGACCCCCCCCACGCGTACACACCACACTCAGACCCCCCCCATGTGTACACACCACGCAGCCCCGGCCCCATGCACTTGCACACCCCCGTGCCCCTCACAGCCCCACTCCCCTCACACCCCCGCGTGCCCCCACACGCAGGAAGCCTGGGGGCTCAGGTGTGCCCAGGGGGACAGCGTGGGGTTAGCGTGCCCCTGCCCCCGAGGCAGCACGCCCCCGGCCAGGCACGTGCCCCGCTGTGGGGCTGTCGCCCAGCAACACCCCCAGGAGCAAAGGGGCCACCGACGGCTTCTCGGGGAACGTGGGTCAAAATGTGGGGCCTGGCCCCGTGGGGGCTCGCCCAGCCCTGCTGCAGAGATCCCTCGGGACGGCAGCGGGGCAGCAGCTGCGCTGAAGCGGCTCTCACACCGCCCCTGGCCCACGAGCCTCTGGCCAGGCTTAGTGGTGGTTTTGCGGAGAAAACCCCCAGCAAGCCCGAGGAAGCATTTGCTTCGCATTTTTTAGCTGAAAGGCTGCTGTCGTGGGAGGGGGATGGAGAGTTCTGCATGCCTTGGGCTCTGAATTAAACAAATCCCAGTGTCTGGCACGCACACAAGGCAAAGGCCGAGACCTACGGCCACGTCCTAAGACGCGGCTGCTGTTCTGAGACATTTGGTTGGGAGCAGCCTCCACACAGCTCTCTCTGGGGGAGGGAAGGGGCTGCAGGCAAAGCCCCAGGCCAGGCTGCTCCTGGAGCAGCTGTGCTTTAGCGCCGCAGCCCCAGCCCCTCGCCGGGGCCAGGTTTTGGGGTGGCGTGGCAAAACGTGTTGACTTTACGTGCCCCACGGCCAGGAGCAGCAAGCCCGGGCAGGGCTGGCCTCTGTGAGCATCCTTCCAGCCCTCCCTCCAGAGCCTGCGCTGCAAAGCTCACCGTGAGCTGAGAAATGGCACATTTCTCCCGCACGGCTGAAAGGAAAAAAAAACCCCACCCAGTTTCAAAATGAAAGCAAGGAAATCCTTTTTGCCTTTATGCAAATAGGAAGGCAAGTGCTTTACCTTGTGTTTACTCTCCAGCTGTGCCTGCCTCCCCTCCAGCTTCCTCCTCTTTCCCTGCCTGTTTTCCTCACGCTCTGCGGATACTGAACGGTCTCTGTTTTATCTTTTGTCCCCAGCAGCCACCGAGCGTGAGAGCACCCCGTACCCCGTCCTCCCCACGCACAGCCTCTCGCCTGCCCCAGCCGAGGAGCAGCACCGGCCCCGTGGGACGCACCGCATGCCCCCGACAAGCTGCGGCGCTTTGCGGACCCCGCGGCCTTTGTCTGGGCACGAAGCGTGGCGGGGGCTTTACAGGCACGGGCAGGGATCTCAGTGCCCCCCCTTCCCCCCCACAGCCCCGCAGGCACCCACCCCTTGCTCCCGCAGTGTTAAAGCTGACCCATGGCGTTTCCAGCAGGAGAGATGTGGGGCTGCTGGGGCGCTGTTAAATCCCATCCTGCACAAAGAGCGAGCGTATATCCCAACAAGAGCTTTATCCCATGACAAATTTGCCAAGCCTCCCGTAACCACACAACCTGCTTCTTTCTCCCGCGTTTTGGCATTTCTGCTCTCAGTAGTTTATAATGAGAGAACTGAGACATCAACAGGGAGGAGGAAAGCGAAAGCAGCCCTGACCCGAGATAGAAAGGAACAACCGCCAGCCATTTTAGATGAGTTCTAAATCTCCCACAGAACAAGGCTTTCAGGGCTCTGATAGAGGCTTGCTGATGGCCATTTCCAGGAATGCTTTATTTCCTTCTCCAGGAATAAGGAGGCAGGACGTTTTCTGTATCTGATCAGAGGGTTTTTCCAGCCTCTTGCCTAGAGGGACAGGCACAGTACCACGCCACAACCCAAATCCCCTTCAGCTGCAGCGGCCTGGCTGTGAGCCAGCCCCCCAACTCAGCGGGGCCAGTTTACTTTTTCAGTTCACTTTTAACCCCTGCCTCCTGCCACCATCCTCTTTTCCACCATGGAAAAAGCTGGGTGCCTCAGGGAGGCAACGAGTAGGCTGGGGCTGCTGTGTTACACCAGGACATCGGCTCATTTCTCCCATGGATTTTGCTTCTCCTTGTGCTTGCCAAGGCAGCAGTTTCAAGAAGAGCTTTGTTAACTCTTCCTACTTCCCCATTGCTCAACAGCAGCAAGGCAAACTGCTCATTTCTCCAGATCACAGAAACACTGAGATGAGAAATCATCTTTACACTGCTAGGGAACAGCGAGATGTGGTAGGGAACTGAAGTGCTGGTGAGAACAGCCTGGGATATGCCTCACCTTGCTCCAAACAGCAGCCAGGTCCTGCTGCCTGCAAGGCACAAATGGTTAGCCCAGCTTTCCCCGTAGCCGAAGGCATTCCCGGCCCGTGCGTTACCTTCAACTGCCCTGGCAGGTGAGCTGGGCAAGGACACAGGACTTCTCTGCGATTGATACATCCCTTTCTGCTGCTGCTTTTACATCAGGTAGCAGCCTGACAGACAGGAGCAGCATCAGTCCCTGCATCTGCCCGCTGCAGCCAGCAGCACACAGCAGCACCGTGCCTGTGGCCGTGAGCTGCTGAAGCTCCATCCTCTTCCTCTAGCTCCCCCTCAGCCACAGAGCACAGGGAATGACCCACCTGGGATTTTCTTCTGAGGAAGCGAATGACTTGCTTCCTATGGTATTTCATTAGCAGCTGTAAAGAAAGCCTGTGAAAACACTGCACAATTCACCTCTAGAGCACTGCGTGTTCCTTATTTACTCCAGAGGCTGCCCAGGACAGGCTGGGGAATTGCCTTAACCACAGCACACAGCTCAAGTTAGCACCAGCACATCACAGGGGGGGGCAATGCTGCTGGACTGACCTTGCTTGGACTGACAGCTGAGCACCCCCATCCCGTAGGGCAGTGCAGGAGCTGAGCGCCTGCTGCTCACAAGGCAGGGGCTGCTTTCTGCCCAGCCAACCCCGCAGTGAAGGGATTCCCTTACCACAGCTGCCTGATGCTACTTTTGTGACTGCCCTGGAGGGGAAGAATGCTCTAATCCTCCTAGAGGCATGTGTGAAAAACAATAGCACCCTGTGCTTTAAGAGCACAACGGTCACTGCCAGTCAGCCAGGCTGTCTTCAGATAGGTTCAGCAGTTTGAAAATGTTTTAAACCTTTATCTGTAAAGCTCATGTTCTCGTTTTCTTTAAGGAAGATCAAGTCTGCTACATCACCCTGATGAGACCCACACCAACACCACTGCTGCCACGCTGCCAACTGAGAGGGGGGCAGAAATCCAGTTTGGGTATTCAACGACCAGTACTGAAATATTTTAACAGAGGAATGACAGTAGTGCTCTTCAGCAAAAGTCTACCTGAGGCCATGGCTCCTGAAGCAATGGTTCAATCTAGGGCACGAAGACTGCTGTAAGGTCAAAGACCTTTCTCTAGAACTGACATCTCATCCTCTTAACTTCATTTATACTTTCTGGGTCTACAATACACAATAAGGATCACGGGTTAGGTAAACAAGTGCTTCTCATAACAATCCTGCTGCTTCAGCTCATTAGCTTCATGCAAGACATTAAGCAATTCTTCATTCATGCTTGCTAAACTATTTAGGTTTTCCCCCACCTGAACATTGTGTGAACAGATCTGCTCAGATATACAATTCAACAGTGCAAGAGAAACTGCACTACCACCTCAAACAATTACATCTGTAAGATTAGACAGAGATAAAAGCCACCAGAAGTAGCTTGGTCCTAAGCATTTTATTCCATGCAACGCGAGCACAGGAGAGCTGAACCTCAGTCGGCCCTGCTGTTAAACCAGATGACCTGCCAAGGTTCATTCCAAATCACATTGCTCCACGACCAAGGTTACAAGTGACCCAACTCAGAAGATGCACACCTCAGTAGGGTTCTTAGAAGCATTCATAGGCAGAGGCCGTGGTTTTTAAATAAAAGTTTAATTCCTTCATCAGGTCTTAAGTTTAAACACAAATGCTGCTGTAAATCCTCACACCGCTGCTCTGATGTCCTGGCTCTTGGCTCTCGGGGCATTGGCAGTGTGGCAGCAGGGGCTCCAAAGGAGGAGGCAGGAATCAGACTCTCAGTAGAGCTCAGTGCAGGATGCAAAGCAAAGAAGCAAGAGACACACACTTTCCAGACAAACACCAATTCTTATACAAAAGAAAAACCCTACACTGTAATAGAAGTGTTAACATTGCCACAGGACAGGATATCTAGGAAGGGAGAGTGGAGAAGTCTTCACGAAAAGGCACAGCTAAAGAAGTACTTCCCTAGATCTTAACCACATTTTTCAGTTAATCCCACCGACACCCCAGCCCCCAGCCTCTCAATGCCATGCTAGTTACCCTAGCAAGCTATTTCGAGTTCCTTCTGTTCCCTTTTTCCCTTCCCCGTCTCACAAAAAAAAATCAGAGGAGTGCTTTATAAAAACCACAGCATAAAACAGCTTGGTCTGTAACGCCGTAAGAGTCCAGGAGAGATTTAACAGTTTACTTTAAGATTGTCTGGTACAGCTACTACGCATTCAAGTTTTGGATGATACTTATTTTACATCCAAGAGCCTCAGCCAGCTCTAGTTTTGGTATTTCTCTTTCAGGCATTTTGCTGCCTGTCAGATTGGTTGCAGATCAGCAGTTTTCCCAGTACTGTGTATCACAAGCCTCTTCAACCCACCGCCATAAACACTCCGCAGCATCAGAGCCACCCTGAGGGCTTCTTCAGGCCCTGTAGTCCTGCAGCCTCCCATTCTCCCAGGTTTAGGATCTTTTACAAAGAGCAACGCATTCAAGGCAAGTAGTTAGTGACCATGGCAAGCAACCAGCACGTCAGTAACTTGCGGGACAGCAGGGCTGCAGGCAATCAGAGCTTAAGACAGCTGAACACAAAGCTGTTGCCTATTCGGTCACCGTAGCATCTAAGCAGGCACTTGCTAGACGCAACGCCAGGCTTCTGTGGGGTGAAGAGGCTGAGTTTACTGGTGTACTGGTAAAAAACGGATCAAGGTACATTTGCACAGCACATCAAAGTGCAGCTACAAAATACATGACAGCAGTCCTTTAGTCACAAGCAAGGCTAACGGGAACTTGTGAAATTGAGGAACTGGTTTTAGTCTACCCTAAAAACTAAAGCCCACAACCACCAGGCATCCTCAGTGTAAGAGGGAGGAGAACACCTGCCCAGAACGCACCTTCACCACTAAGGTAACACAGCAAGACAGCACTGCACACACCAAGCTCTCACCATTTTGCTGTGTAGCATGGTAAAGAACATCTCATTTCTTCAGCAATTAAGATGAATTCAAGTTTGCAAGCTACACTGACCTCCTTTCCTTTCAAAGGAGGAAGCTGTAGCAGAACCACCTTCCAGGTGTCCCCAGGGCTTCACCTAGGGTCAAGCTTGGCCAAGACACAAGCCTTCCTCGTCCCTCTTCAAGGGCTTCTGTCACATGCAGAGTGGTAAGAGTCAAAACAGTCTCTTGGGCTCTTGCTGTAGATCCAAACCAACATGTTCCTAGGGAGATCTACTTCCCAAACAATTCAGGGTGTGCTTACAGATCACCTAACCCTGCTCACAGACAAACCCTCTCCCTCTCCCACCCCCCCCCCTCCAAAAATAATTGTGGCAATTAGCCATGTGTCAGTCCTGCTCTCCACAGATCTGCAGTATTGAGTCAATGCTACTGCCGAGCCCCAACGCACAGGGTTGCTGGTGGAGTTGGAGTGTTACAGAGATGAGCTTTCCCCCCCAGCCTCCCAGTGTTGGGGTCAGAGCCAGTAAGCCTGACTTAAGCAGGAGGAGCTGTGGAGAACTGCACTGGAACAAGCAGAGTCTTCTACTGAACTTTACAACAAGCTGAACAACTTTTGGTTTAAAAAAAAGCCATACAAGCAGCAGCTGGCATCTGTTGTTATAAAGGGACATGGCTGAATAGGTAGGAGACAGATTCCCCATTATGAGTCCTCCTGATGGCCTCCGCGAGGATCATTGAGATGTCAATCACCTGGAGGGGAAAAGAAAGACATAGCAGGGTCACTGAGAAGACACATGAAGCCTGGGAGAGTAGCCAGTACGTCAGGAAGAACTTCAAAAGCAAACTCATTACCCTGAATCTGTAGCATGCCAGATGAAGACAAATTAGTTCTACACAGGATAGGGACTTATTCTGTATCACCCCAACGATATTCTACTGCAAGAAATACCTCACTGTTGATCTTCATCAAAATGACAGTCTATTGTTACGCTTCTTTGCTGAGACTCCCTAGAAACCTTTTACCCTAGTCCGTTTACCCTGGGAATATGTTATTCATTTTGTGTAGGTTGCAGAGGAGCTCAGGGAGTCTACAGCAAGATCAGGTTGCTTCTCTTGAGTCATGAGGCTTTATCATCTCTGCTAGAAGTTTTTTTTTTTCTTTTAAATCAGAGGTGAAGCTACTGTGCTCCAGCTCAATACCAGGTCACCGTGCTGACTGGCTCCACCTGGTGGGGTAAACCAGTTAACAGGAGGGGAAAAAAAAATCAAGTCTCAGTAAACCCAGTGAACTCTAGCTCTGAACCCCAGCACCAACACATTTCACGATAATGCAGTCTCTCACTAAGAAACACCATAGTAATAGCACATGAATTGAGTGAAATTGATATTTAAGTTTCTTTCTCCTGGATAGTTTGTCTCCTAAGTAGTAAAGAAAAAAATTTAAGAACTGCAAAAGCAGACAGAGCAGGGGACTTACAACTCCTATGCTTCTGTATTTCCCAACACTGAACATGAGATGTTAGCATAAGAGTGAGGTGTAAGTAAGAGCCTGTAAAACGACTCCACTGCAATCTTTGGCTACAGCTATTTACATACCGATTAGCAGTGGTGTATTTTGCTTATGTTAACTGTTAGCGTGCAGGGAAGTCGAAGCATCAGGTATCTTTTAGATGTGTTCAGTTGCAGGAGTATCACCCAGAAGTTAGTGCTGATCGAGTGTAACCCAGTAAGTCTGCAATCAGCTTGTAATTTGCTTCCAAAACCAGTTTAAAATTCACTGCAGATTCAACCAGTTGAGCTTCTTTTCACCAGAACTCCGGGTACTGGGCAGCCTGCTACGCTTACAGCGCAGTACTGGCTGAGCATTAGCAGTTCCACTTGCTTTTCAGACTCGGTGATGAGCAGGACCTCCCAGAAATTCTCCAAATGCCTTTGCCCTATATATCTGCACCGTGAAGTCAACACGTAGGATGTCCTTGACTGTGTGTATGCTACAGCAGTACCTTAAGCTTCTGACAAACCTCTTAATGTCTGAATGCTCAGGTAAAGCTGCACCTCCCAGCTGCCTGGTAACAGAAAATCCTCAAGTTGTACCTAGCTCAAGATCCACAGCCATTTTTATTTTTCTTCCAGGAAAGTTAGCCCCAGCTTCAGAAACAAAATGCCACAGTACTTTTCCTAAACAGAAAACCCAAGATACAAAACGAGCATCAAGAAATCAGCTGCTTGCTTTGATATGGATGGCAAAGTGCTTTTATCTTTGGCACATATCTGAACAATGTCCTGTGGAGCTGTCACCTGCTCTTAGTCAAACCAGCAGGACACATACACGGACTGACTGCGCTCCCTCTTCAGGCCACTTAGTTATTACCACCAGACATCAGACAGTTTCCCCGGATCAGGCCTACTTTCTTCACAAAAGGTCTTGTCACAAAAGGGACATACGGATAAAGAGATCTGCTTAAAGGATTGCGCCCAGGCTCAGAAGTACAAGACAATGTTTCAAGCAGTCACATCCTTTGAAATTATGCCTCCCTGCACTTGCTGTTATAAATTCAGTAGCTTCTCTGATCTTCCAAGGGCATCAGGAAAGGCAAGAACCACACTTCTCACAGAGCAGAAATCCTTCTGGATAGTTTTTTGAAGTTTTTGTGAGGAATAAGGCTTACACCCTCCTACTGTGAAGGGTCTCACCTAGGTTATCATTTCACAACTGAAGTTGGCATCATCACCAGCTCCAGAAATTCCTACCTACTTCTGCTTGAGTGCTGTGTGTCATTAGCATGTATCCGTATGCTTTGGAGTGACAACTGCTTGCTTACATGATGGTCCTCCCTTCAATCAGTGATCTGAACTAGATAAGACAAACACTGGAAAAAATGACAAACTTTTAAGACTACCTGGATAAGGAGGTTTATTTTATCAGTGTACCAGGTCTGCTGTTGTGCAGCAATTAGAACACGAGGAGTGGTCAGCACTGCCACTGAAACTATAGCCTGTTAATACTGCTGTGAACACTAGACAGTATTACAAGGTCTTCCCCACCAACAGTGGGACAGACAAGCACTAGCATCCCCGAAGAGTGACAGAAGAGAAATGAGATGCTCACCTGGATTTTAGGGCACTGCTTCATCTTGTCCTCCTGGGGTATTGTGTTTGTGACTACAACTGCCTCAAAACAGGCGTTGTTGATCCGAGATATTGCCGGCCCAGAGAAGATACCATGAGTTAAGATGGCATAAACTTTGGTGGCTCCAGCTGACACAAGCCTATGGGGGGGGGGGGGGGGAAGAGAAATATGAGAAATTTTTAATCAGTATCAAAATGACATTGGTGCAGGGCAAGGAGGAAAGGAGAGAATACCATATGCTTAGGGGACAGACCCTCCAGTCCATTACTGATTTGAGGAAAGAAAACAGTTTAACAAGTACCATAAAATCCAGCACAGGCAAACTATACATTCAAAAAACATTGTTATCAGTTCTGGGACATTTGGGCTAGATCATACTAATCTACCTTCTGTGACTTCTGCCAACACAAGGCAGCAAATACTCCAAAGTGTTGCATATGCTGGCTTTTCTAGCGTAGACAGCTGATGCCAAAGCTTGAAAAGCTTACTGCTAGTAGAAATTCAGACATATGATCTTAAGTTGATGATTGAGACAGCATTTAATCCCACCAAATATAGTCAGAGATGGTACATGACCTACTATTAAACTCAAGTGTGAGAAATTAAACATCACTAAGCTTACCCATCAAGAGCGATATCCACTAGCCATACCTTCAATATAAGCTGTTTTCAAATTAAAAAACAGAGACTATTTATGGAGACCTTCTAGCTATTTATACAGTAAGAAGTTAAGCTAGACTTTTTATTATGTATGAAATTAGATCAGTAATCAAGAAACTACGCTACCTTGTGGAACTCCACATGCAAATAACCTGATCGATTCATCAGTGATCACTAACAATAGGTTTTTGATTTAGGAAAGAATCAGCCAGCCTTACTCACTTGTCTGCAGCATGGCAGATGGTGCCACACGTGTCTGCCATGTCATCTACCAGAATGGCCACTCTGTCCTTCACGTCACCCACCAGCACCATGCGATCCACCTCATTGGCCTTCTTGCGCTCCTTGTGAATGAGGGCGAAGTCTACATTCAACCGATCTGCAATGGAGGTCACTCTGAAGAGAGAACAGTTCCCAAACCACACTTAACTCCACACAATAGCTTTAGTCAAATCTCTTCTAAAACTATTAAGCACTAAGACTGCCATAAAAGAAGCTGTCAACACATCTGCTAACTGGTCTCGAGCAGTTCATAGAAGACAACTCTGCCACCTTAGCTTCTCTTCAAGCACTTCCACTGAAATCTTTGATCTAATCTTTCCTGATAACAGCGACTAGTAAAACAGTCTTCATCCTGACCACTGCAAATTAATTTGCATCTAAAGCTCAAAACAAACCTTAACTAGCAAGTTCGGCAAACCTCAAGCAACCAGAATGCTTGGGATCTTGTCATCTTTGTAAAACTGCACTGGAACAGCTTAAGTTGTGTTATGACAGCGATCTGCTTGCACTCAGAAGCACTCAGTTGTCGTGGGGCCAAATGCATACAGACACTAGCACAAGGGCAGTGGCAGGAGTACACATTCAAGAAATGCAAGTCCACCACCACACATTTACTTTTGTTGAAGAGACCACAAAAAACCTTCCGGGAGGGACCCAAACTTTATATATTGATACTGATGAATAGCAAGGAGTTTAAAAGCATTAACAGTAAGGAGCAAAATGCACCTGCCCCTGAGAGATTCTATACTTATAATGAGCAGGTTCCCATCCTCAGCAGATCAGACTCATTGTCCTGGTAGTCCTGTGCAAGACGGTTAAACTAAACTCTTTACTAAGGTATTTAGTTCTGCAGCACCTCCATAAAATACCACACCACCTAAAATCAATGCATTTCAGCTTAAGAGGCTTTTGAAGAAGTCTAGGAGTCCGATTATAGCTGGCTGACTTGGCATTCCACATACTGCATTACGCAACAAGGAGTTGCATAGACAAGAGGTCATGTCTAACACACGGACCACAACAAAGCTACAGGAAGGCATGCGCTGCTCTACAGCAGTAGTATTGCTTGGCTGTGACAGGTAACTTAAATCACTCCACAGTATGTGAATCAGGTCAGCACACCACCATTTTGGTGTAACAGTACCCTGGATTAAAGGACACATCTGCTTCCCTTTGCTGTCTGCTCACATGGAGCCAGTACACAGAAGCATCAAGAATCAGGCCAGTTTCTCCTAATAAGCACCTGAGAGCACTCCAAATTGCCCACAAAATGGTGTGTTCATCTGCATGCAGATGGTAGATTACCAGACTATCAAAGCAGAAGTGTGCTGTAACATACGCTGCTGCTCTTAAGAAAGTAACCATCTATTATCTTTGCTCTCAGGAAGAGGAAGAGTAGCAGCAGGCTGAAGTCACAGCAAGCAATTCAAATTAAGAGCAATAAAGCACGAAAATGCCTCAGTAGGCTAAGCTTAACACTGCAGAGAACAGCCTAGATCAAAAGGCATCATTAACCAGCAGGGGTAACCTCATCTTCGCATAGGCATATGAGCTACATGATTCCCTCCCTTTAACTTGCACAATTCCCCTTCTACTAAAGATAGTTTCAGTCCAAGGGATGTTGTCATTGCCCAATTCCTACCTATGCACATGTGAGTCTAGAAGCTATTCAGTTCTCCACATAACCCAAGAAACCTTCTAAACATTCCCCAGGAAGAGTATTTGACCTCTCTTCCCTAGCTGTGGCAGACTGGCAGAGGGGAAGCACGTGCCTTGAGAACAAGGCCGCAGCTAGTGCCAAGCGCCCTCAGGAATTGCAGTAGATACAGAACCATCGCAGCTTGCTCTGACAGCTTACCTCTTGGCTCCACCAGCATCCGGCGAAACGATGGTGCAGTTCTTCCACTCTGCGATGTTCTCTTTGATCCATTTCAGCACAGCAGGCTCAGCGTACAAGTTATCAACAGGGATATCAAAAAAACCCTGCAAGAAAGACGACAGGAACAGATGCAGCTGAAGGTCACATCTCAAAAACAGTCGGAAGACGACTTCTATATAATCAGACGCAGCCACCGCCTTCCCACAGCACTTCCAGCTTCCCTTTCTACCTCCTTTGTGGAATAGCAGGAGCCTTTGGGATACACGGTAGAGTAACATAAGCCTGGAGCCAGTTTAGCAGCATGCCTAGCCCTTTACATCTGACACTTTTACAACATGGAACTAGTTCTACCCTAAGTGGTATAGAAAACCAACACACACTTGTTTCCAGAGCAGCTAGCTGCCTGTTTACAAAGTCAATCTCTAAAGCTTATTACCTACACCATTTGTATCTACAGTAAACCTATGAAAAAACCTTGAGTAACATCTGTTTTTAAACTACTGCAGCTGGTTACACAACTCCGCACTGGCCCAGCAGACTCCTCCAGGTAAACCTCAAAGGTCACTAATAGCCTGTAAGTTAATCCTGGACAGGGAGCAATGGGCAGGAGTGGGGAGGAGTGCCTAGCAAAACAGGCCTTACATGCAAGGTGTAGGGCTAGCAGATCCTTCCTACCGTCATTCCTTCGGGGTGCAGCAACCCAGGTGGACACTGATCTACACAAAATCAGTTATTTACCTGAACCTCACCACTGCTGATGGTGAACCTGTGGCACACATCACAGCTCCAAGCCTCTTAGGGGAGAGAAATACCACCCTGTGCTCCGCTCCTCTATTTCATGATCTTTCAAAAAATCTCAGCTGTACTCTCATAGTTATTTCCATCTGAGACAAAGCATTTCTGGGCAAATTAGACCAGAATGATTTATACTGAAGTATGAAGGGCTGCATTTTCAACTCTTAAAATGACAGCAAGCCCACCTACTTCACCAGGCAGCTGACATCTGACCTCTCTGGATTCAAAACATTTGTGGCAACACAACAGGTATCAGGTATCCTCCCCTTTGCCACATCCATCCCAGCTGCAATGATTTTGGTTTCCTGGTCTCAAGAGAGCTCAGTCAAGGTAGAAAGACAAGACTAGCAATTCAGCAGCTTGCCATCCTTCCTCAGCTTGGTGTTATCTCTTGCTGTGTCAGAGCAAGACCTGGTCAAGGTTTCAGCTGCCCAGTGGCACTACTTGGTTCACTAACCCAGCAAAACCCATGAATAACTTTCAGTCCACTGGCAGCCGGGAAGAGGACTAAAGCCAACATAAGAGGAAACGTGGAAGTGAACGGGTACAAGCAGAGCTGCCCACCTCACCAGCAGCAAACCATCGGGTCACTGTCCTGGTCAACTGAACCCCTCACAAGCAGCTGGGTCAGCTCACCAGGAGGGTCACTGAGCTCAGGGCAGCAGTACTGCCGCTCACTGACAGTAACACTCATGTCTCCCTGACAACTAAACATGAGAAAGCAATGCTCATGAACCACTGTTCAAGAACACTCTGGATAAACCCTCCTTCATCTCAAATCCTTCAAAGGATCAGTTAAGAAAGAGTACGCGGTGTCACTGTATGGCAACAAAGCTGCACGGATCATTTACCTACCCAACATTCATTTACACAGGGCTCATTATGCCTAGTCTCATTAGGAACAGCTATAATTTTATTTACAGATGAACCTGTTGCTCACCTCCCCGTACCCTAACCGACCCTACAAGTCCCTTCCAGTCCTGTGTTCCCAGGTCCTGATTGCTGTTGCAGCTAAAAAACGCAGATCACTAGAAAGCCTGCGAGGCAGCAAGCAGGCTCAGATGGGCGCAGGTAAGTACTTCCCTGACTTCAGCTCCTACCTGAATCTGAGATGCATGCAGGTCCATGGTGATTATGTGATCTGCACCTGCCACAGACAGCATGTTTGCAACCAGCTTGGCAGAGATCGGAGCTCGGCTCTAGTACGGGAAAAAAAACAGTATTTAAGACAAGTTCAACTCCTTCATCAAGATGTCAGTCTTCCACCTCTAGGCAATGATTCACAAGCAGTTACTAAAAGAAGTACTCATTAACACTGCACCTTCTCATCAGCTGGTGATTACAGGTTGGTATCTCTTCAAGCAGAACTACATCTTTATGAAAAGATGAATTTGCAGTCCGAAGCCCTTAGGTTTAAGTAAGCTAAAGTAACTTTTATTTGTTCTTCTACATATTCAACTTCGTTTAAACCTTGCCAGGCAGTCAGGATTTTCAACGCATACATACATCTCCCCAGCAGAAACCTTTATCTAATCCCTTACCTTGTCCTTTTTGTCCTGCCGAGCGTAAGGGAAGCAGGGTATGACAGCTGTGACTCTGCTGGCTGAGGCAATCTTACAGGCATTTATCATGATAAGAAGCTCCATCAGATTGTCATTGATTTCACCACAGCCACTCTGCACAATGTAGACGTCCTCCCCGCGTACACTCTCGCCTATTTCCACGCTGGAGACAGATGGGGAAAGAAGAATCCAAATACAAATTAAAACCAGCCATTACACGTGTCTGCAGAGCGACCGAGGGGCTGCACTCCCGAGGGCCTGTGGGTGACAATGCACTATCATCAAGGGTGTCCAGCACGAACGCTGTTGCTTATTTGCTCAGTGGCTATTCCACATCACTCACTGCTCAAATTTAATGGTTCAATAAGGCTAAAAGCGCTCAGCCTGTACTTTCAAGCTCAGCACAAGCTGAGCATGTAAACACCCTCAAACAGTCCTTGTCCCTCCGAATCACCGAAGTACAACCAGCTCTGTTAAAAGCAGCAGCGCATAAAGGAGGCGGGGATGACGGCCAGTCAGCAGAGAAAGCCGAGCCAAGCTTCTAACAGCAGCTATGCTGCAGCAGATTATTAGATTTAGAGTCATAACAGCTATTCACTGGCTTGAACAGAGAAGCCCTCAAGCTTTTCACTTTGGAAAGGCTTTTGGGGTTAATTTCCTCCTGGATGTAATGCACACTAATCCCAGCTGATGAAGGGACTGAATCCAAGCCAAAGGTCCTGTTTGCCAGCAGCAAACTGCCAGCTCCAGCGCCTGTATCGAGACACCTGCGCCAAAGGCAGAGTTGGAAAGCAAGCGGCAGTCTCAGGTCTGAGGCTTCCTACAGAGAAATGCTGTATAAGGCCTTTTGTAGGAACAGATTAACTACCAAGCACTGCGACACCGGAGTTCAGAGAAGCCTAGCACAGATCTGGAAGGAACCAGGAGGCACTCTAGGGAAGACAAAGTCCTTGCACAGTTTCTTCTTGTGCTGGAGATGCTGACCCATCCTGCAGCTCGCTGCCACATCAGACTATGAGCAAGTGGGCAGATGATTGCCCAACACACTCCTCATGGCTTCAATTTTACAGCACCTTAGGGTAGATCTTTAGTTTTATTTTATTCCCTCATCTCCCCTTCTTCAACATGGTTTTTTGACCACAGGGCGTTTAGGGTCCTGCTGCTCCATTTCCACCAGCACACTGCTGATTCAAAGTAATTTTGCCATTTTTATTGCACTGACTTGCAGCATGCACCAGTCTCTCATGCAGAATTTCTGCCAGCAGGAGAACTTCCCCCTGGGCGAGTGCCTGAATTAACAGCTAGCACACAAGTCAGCTCCCACTGTACTCAGAGCACCTAACATCAGAGCTAGTTAAAGACATTTAGCGTTCAAAATTATCACTGAACCGTTCTGATAAAATACTCTTTTTTCAGGCGATATGTTGCCATGAGTTTTTTAAGGTAAGTACGATATCTACCAGATCTTTAGAAGCCACATTAGCTGATTACACAAAAACCTGCTGGCTGGTCACCTGGAATGGCTACGGGCTGTTAATAAAAAGCAATGAGAGGTGCAACTGCACCTGCTGTAAACCATAAACAGACTCTTTTTACAACTCTTTGCACTGCCTTTAAAGTTTGCGGTTACAATCAATACCCGCGCAACGGAAACGCAACATTCTGCCTCGTGTCTCTACAGAATGTCCTGGAAAAAAAATATATTGGCTGCAAAGGGAAGGAGAGCGTTAGAGCAAGCACTGAGGGCTGCTTGTGTTATACTGCGTGTAGTGGTTACATGCTAATTGTACTTTTCCACACAAAGATTTAAGAGCTTGGCGTTCTTTTTTGCCTCTCCCTTCTAATTTCAGGTGGGATTTTGGTAGCAAGAGGCAGAGATGAAGCGAGACGTTCGGTTCCCCAGCTCGGGCAGGGCCACGCGCATGGCCTGTCATGTGCTGATGCTGGCTGCGGATCCCTCCCGCATCCCGCACCGCTGCCCTGCAGGCCCTGATGCCCTCTGGGGAGCCGGGCGACACCAAACGCCCCGGAGCCCGGCGGGGCCGTGCCTCAGGACACCGACCCCAAACCACGCACGGAAGGGGCACCCCCAGGCCGGGGAAGGCACCGCCGGAGGGGGCCGCAGCTGAGGGACGCCCACCGGAGCCCCCCTCGAAGCCCAGCCCCGGGGGCTGCGGTGCTCTGGAGGCCCCGGCCCGGCGGCTTGGGGCAGGAGGCGGCGGGGGCCGCCCGTGCTCGGCCCCCTCTGCCCGCGGGGCCCCGCCACCCACCGCTCGCCCCGCACTACAACTCCCAGCAGCCCCCGCGCGGCGGCAGTGCGAGGCCCCAACGCGGCGTCGCCCGCGCGGGCCGCCGGGAGGTGTAGTCCGCCCCCACCCCCGCCTCACCACGTCTCCTGGTTGCTGAACTTCTTGGTGACCACCTTGCCCAGCTCCAGGCCCAGGCGGTCGGCGATCTTCTGCGACAGGTCCTGGTGCGAGCTCCCGCTGAAGATCTTGATGTTGGGCATGGCGGCGGCGGCGGCTGCGGGGACGCTGCCCTTCTCCTTCTCCTCCACCTCCCTCCCCTCCTCCTCCTGCGCCCCGCTCCGCCTCGCACCGCGGCCCGCTACGGCGCGGGGATCCACCCGCCTGCTGCCCAGGGACGCGGCACACGGAGCGCAAGCCACGCCGGCCGCGGCTACTCCGCCATCTTACCCCTTCCCGCCAGCCGCGCGGGCCTTTTATAGACTCCCCGCCCACCCGGCCCCGCCCTAGCGCGATTTCCATTGGTGGTGCGGGAGCAGGGGGAGGCCGGCACACCAATGGCGTGAAGGGTGCGATGGGCGTGGCTTGGCGCCCCCCGCCTCACGCATAAACAACGGCTGAGGGGGGAGGAGGGCGGTGCGCGCGCGTGCTCCCCCAGGGGGCGGGGCGAACGGCGGGAGAAGCGCGTGCGATTGGTCGCCGCCCGCCCGCCCGTTCGCCGATTGGTCAGAGCGGCCGCGGCAGCATCCGGAGGGGGCCGACGGCCCTGCCCCACGTGGCCGGGCGGGATGGAGGGGGGAAGGGGCGCCTCGGCCGCCTGATTGGCGGGCGGACCCCGGCCGCCATGATGGGAGCGCGGCCTCGGGGGGCGCCGAGAAAATGGCCCCCGGCGCCGGGCCTGGTCCCCGCCGCTGCCTGGCGGGGCGGGCGGAGATGCGCTGCCAGGAGGGTCCCAGTTGCTGAGGGATAAATAGCGCTTCTTCGCTGCCAGATGTGGCTTGGCCTTTTTGTCGTGCAGCTTGTAGACTGCATCAGCGCTGCGAATTGGTTTTACAAGCCTTTTTGCTGGCCTCACTGCAAAACTCACAGAAAAAAACACCGTGACAGCCCAAATCAATGTTTACAGCGTTCATCATCGGGACTTTCAGCAATACCTTACGCTATTTTCTGTTGCAAATAGCTTCTGGCCCCATTTTGAGATTTGAGAAGTCATAGTGATGGTGGATACCCAGAATTGCAAATAAAGAGATGGTTTTTTTCTGCCTTCGGGATCAGTGTTGAGACTGATGGGTACTATTTTAATAAAGTGTTTAATTTCTGAGCGTTTTTTTTATTTATAATCATGGTTTCTTACCTAATCCTGCAATTAGTCTCCTGTGAACTTTCAGTCTGTATGTGATTATGTAAATCATGTTAGATTTTGTAAAAAAAAAAATGTGTTTAAAAGTTTTCAGATACATAAAATACAACACAAGCCACAAACAGCTTCTTTAAAACAGGCATTCTGTCATGAAACTCCTTCCCGTTTAACGTGCCTGTTTCATAGATAACAAACTCCAGCAAGTAATTTGGCACTGGTAAGTTACCGCTTCGAGTTCTTGAGAACTCAACTGGAAGAAATCGTCTGCAGTTCACACAGGCTGGCCACGTTTTCAAAATGACTTTGGGGAGGTTTTTCTCTAACCCTCTGTGAAAGTTCATTATGCTTGGAATTCATCTGGATTAAAATATATATTAATTTCCATATTTCGCATTAATGGGATTGAGAATATCAGATTGGTGGTAATTTCTAATTTCTTAGCATAATTTAGCAGCTTGTGGAATGCGGGGACATAGAGCAAACCCAACAAACGGGAAAGGAAAAATACAGCCCTCTGCTTCTAATTTGTTACCAAAAGATTGCTCATTTTAATAATGAAGCAAAAAATACCACTGTAAGATGGCTACTTGATGGTTAACGTGAGGGGATTTGTGGATATCTCCCAAATTTCTAACAGCCGTGTTCTTGTGCCAAAAATACATCGCTGTAATTATTACATACGACTCCTCTACTTTTGTCTGTTAGACACCTAAAAAAAACCCAACAACTGTTGTTGTTCTTACCATATGGGCCTCTCACAGTTCGCAACGTTATTTTTCAAATGATAGTTTGGGATATTGCAAGCTTGTAATGGTTGTTCCGTACAAATTTTTCAGTGATAAAGCTATATATTCTAAAAATAACTTCAAGGCCTCTCCTCCCTACAAAACACAGGCTACAGAAGGCTTGCTGCTGGTTTTGCAGTTTGAAGAATTTGGAAGATGGATAACTTCTTTCCAGTCCCTGAAGTATTTGTTTCTGAGCCATTTGCCTGAATCTTGGTTTAAATTCCATTTTTTTTTCCCTTGCTCTTGAATGTAGAAGTATTGTTTTCTGTGTCCCAGCATCAGTGTCCCTTCCTAGCTTATTCATGGTCTGGGCACTGGGAATCGGCAGCCCTAGCGGGTGCTCCAGTGCTGCATCACCTTGCTGCCTTGCAGTGCTTGCAGTATTGTTAAAAGGCCAGGAGCACAATCTAGGAAAAGTCCTGCCACCCTTCAGTATTTCAGCTACCAGAGTGTCTTTGGAGGATCAGACAGCACTGCGGTTACGGGGACAAAAGTCCATCTATCTTAACGATTTATTACTATCGTTAGTGAAGCTCTTATAACAGGGTAATCTCGGAGATTTTACTGAGGAGAAGCTTTTACCAGCATGCAATAAGTCTTAGCTAAACAAACCCCAAAAGCCAGCTCATGAGGTTGCTCCGCGATAGCCTGTTGGCAGCTTGCATTCCCATTAACCCAAGCAGCAGGGACAAGGAGAACCAGCTTTGAAGAGGGAGATGTTTATCTGGGCTAGCTTCAGCTGGACGGGACTGTGGTTAAGAACCATTGCCCTGAGAGCCTGGTTGTTTGTCAAAGGGTGCTTAGGAAAATTACAACAGACTCAGTAAGGCTGGATGTGAAAGTGGACTGGAGTATCTTAACTTGTGTGTGGACACCCTTATTCAGAATTAAAGTGCATAATCCAATTTGGCTTGCTTCGTTGTGAAAGCCAAATGTAATAAGCTGAATGATCTACTTCCAGTCTAAGGAATTGTATTTAATGTTCCTCTGGCTTACACTGTAGACAAGCGTGAGTTGATTTTGCTACTGGAAAGAACTAGCCTAGAGCCTGAGGTGCTGTGTTCTCTCGTGTTTTGGAAATTATGAAGTGAATTAGTATCCACCTACAGAGAACCTGAAAGCACATGAATGGCAAACCTCCCTTTTTATCTACCTGAGTCTGTGGAAGTTCATTTATTCAGAAATGCCTTTGTGTTTCATGGCCTGAGAATACATTTTCCAGGAAGTTTTAGGCAGCACATTAATAGTATCACATTTCATGGTGATGTCAATCAAGACAAGTAGCCTTTTTCCTTCTCTTGGCACATTCCTGCATACAATTGCCACTCAATTACCACCAGTCACTTAATCAAGGATCCATTTTCATGCAGAAAGTGTGTTGCTGAGAGTTTTTTTCCTTTTTTTTTTTTTCCCCTTCTGTTTGCCTTGTGACTGCAATGGCTTGTGGACCATTCTGTTAATGAATGGCACTCGATATAAATAGCACAACTCTTTGCCCTTTGGATGCATGAATTCACAATGTCGAATGCGTTTGCCTCTGTGGCTTAGGGCCCATCTCCAGTCTTATGACGTTCTGGATTTCACTCCCCTTTCCTGTATTCTCACTTAACAGTTCAGAAAACTGAGGCTTTTCTGTGTGGGCAGTAGGAAAACTAACCACCAGCTCGGGAAGCGTTTCTACTGGCTGCTCTTTTTCTGCTGCTTCTCTGCCTCTATCATTTTTTCACAGGGATTATTTTCAGGTAAATCCCCTCTCTGCTACTATCGAACCGCCTAGGATAGAATAAGAAATGTCTTGCTTCCAGGTCTTTACTGACTCTCTTTGAAACACCCTATTCATTCCCTTGAAGAGTAAAATCACTTAATCATCGGGATCCCGTTGGTTTCAGGTGGGTTGTGTTTAGGAATAAAGCTCACCCGTACCCTGCTCAATGGCAGCAGTAGCAGTGCTAGCACAGCTACGCAGGACACACCCCGACCAGAGCACATCCACCATTTGTCAGCATAAAGACTGAACTGTGGAAAATAAATGGTATTTTCAAGCCTCCGTAAGAAGCAATATGGACTTACGATTTATAAGTTCTTTAAAGAGCTGACAGCTCCCTTTGCATACATTTCTAATTTTTAACGTGCTATTACTACCTGCCTGGTTGAAAATATGAGGATGGAGTCCAATTGCTTCAGCAAGAGGTGAATATTCTTCACCAAAATCTTTTTCTTGAACGCTTTAGACTTAGGAATATTTCCAAGGTGCTTTTCGAAGTGGAATTCAGTGGAGCCTTGTGAAGTGTTCTGGGCTGTGTGCGTTGGTCCCATGCACGTCCACAGCCCTTTAATCTCCGTCCCCTGGCTAACCTCAGGGCATGCATCCAGAGAGGCAGCACTGGCTTTTCTGCTGCTTTTAACACAGCATGTTTGCCTTTTAATGACTTTATAGTTCGGCTGCAGAAAAACACCCTCTCTGTTTGCTTCTTATCGTGGGGAGCAGGTGGCAGCAAGGGGCAGCATCTCCGCTGGGCTGGGACATCACATCCTGGCTGCTCCTTGTCTGATGTCCCAGTATGGAATTACATAGTCTGACAAAAAACACCTTTGGAAAACAGCTTCCTATGATGTGTACAGACCATTTTAATATATACTGAATAAGGAGGAGAGAAATAAGTAATTACGGTCTTTCCCAGCAGATTCTTCCATTGTCCAGTTAAAGCCATGGGTGTCCCAGCCATCTCCACCGCTGCCTAAACTGGGAATTTATTAGGATATCTTACACAGGAATGCAGGCAGTATGAGGATAAAACTTAGACGTTAATCATTTATCTTTGTCTAGGGGTGATGACAGCAGCTGTGGGGCTCAGCTATTCAGCTCACCCCACTGTTGTACCTGGGCCTGCTGCAGTCCCTGTTGTGGCGCCATGACCTTGGAGAGGGAGAGAAATCCCGATGGATGCGGGGCTTGGCTGTGGGGTGCACTAAGCCATGGTACCTGATTGTCACCTCCAGCTGAGAATGACCAGCAAAGTCCACAGAGACACAACCCATTCCATCCAAATGTTACTTTGGACATGCTGCTGAAGGTCTGGTTTCATCTCTTGCCTTGAGACAGGACCCCTGAGAGCCAGGTCTCTTGTTTTTCTTGTGAGCATGAGAGGGAACAGCAGTAGCCCAATTTTTGTTCCTTTTTTATCCATTCTCCTGGTCAGGACTCAACAGGAGTGGGAATAAATTAGAGACAATTAAGAGAGGGAGGGAGGTTACGCGAGTGTGATTACACTGATGGTCACACAGGCACAGTGTGGCTGATCAGCGTTAATGGCAGCTGGGGAGCCATCCATAAAGGCTCTTTGGGAAACTGCTCCCGCTGTAACCGTAGGGTGAAAAAGTCCCGGTGAAGGCCGTGCGAGAAGGCAGCTCCCCCTGGCACGGCCCTGAGGCCTGCACAGCCTGCTGCGCTCACAGCAGAGCTCAGGCAGGCTGCTCCGGTGGGAGGCAGTGGAGAAAAACATATTTATCTTTGGGCACGCACCCCTGCCAAACAATACTGTCCTCTGCTGAGCGCCATATACTTTGTCGGGGGGCAGTGGTTTCAATCTGGAGAATTGCCGATGCTCTGTAAGAACAGGCAGATAAACTGGCTGGAGAGTGAAAAGGGAAGTAGATTTGGGGAAAAAAAAATTCTCTGTGCTGTGTAACTGAGACAGATTTTTCAAAAAGCTGTGATTCAAAACCATTAACTAGAAAATTTTACCTGCATCATTGCCTTCAAGAGTGTTTACAAGCGCCTACCACAGCGAGGCCATAGGGACAACACTGAAGAGCTCGGTACAATAATAAAGGCAGGGATTCATCTTGCTGGGCTCTGTAGGAGTACAGCTCCTCCCCTCAAACGGGGACGTTTGACTGTCCCCGGAGCACCTATCATCGCCGCTGTACAAATAATAACAGTGTGTTGTGAAGAACTAATTCCTTTCCACTGGGATGCCGATTGCCCACTAGATGGTACTAAGAGAACTCAGCAGCAGCTCCAAAATGTTGATTAAAGTGCCTGCTGTCAATAACGTTTTCGGGCTCTGTGTGTTGTTAAAAAACCTCTTGGCTTCCCCAGTTTTTTGATCCATACCCAGCTTTATAAATAGGTGTTTTGTCCCAGTCAGTGTCAAGCATCATTAGTTATTTCAGCATGGGAAATGGTGTGATGCGGATTAAAATAACCAGCCTGGAGGCACAGAGAAAGTGCGTGAGCCGAGACTGCTGCTATCTTTGCTTTAGACAACACACTCAACCCCCGTACAGAAAATGGCCCAGTTCCTAATGTTTTGTATGTTGGATCTTTATCAGACTTGGCTTTTATAGTTCCTGGAGGCTTTGGGGTATATAGAGGACACACATCAATGCCTTCCTCCCTGATAAATAGAGAGCATTTCATTGTGCCAGGCGAACCACATCCCAAGAGGAAACGGGCTATTGGAAACATCACCTGTAGCTAGGAAACTGTTTGCACCGCTCTGGCTTCCCCCTGGGTCTGGCGTTCGGCTTTCACTGGGCTCTGCCCTGCAAAGACACACGGGAGCAGTCCCTCAGCAGAAGCGAGAGGCCACCCGTGCCGGGCAGCATGCTGCCACCTCTTCCTAGGCAGAACAGGAGATGCCAGACAGGCAGAAACTGGGCTGAAAACATGTCCTTTAGGGGCAGGAGGGTGTCCTGGGGGCACCAGAAGGACCCTGCTTCCTCCAGCACGACCGCAGCGCCCAGAGCCGGTGATGAGGGCTCGGCGCTGCTGGATGCATGCCCCTCCTGAAGGTGAATTAATCCAAAACACCCATTAACAACACGAAACCGTGCCAAGTTAAACAGCTCGTTTCAAACCTGCTGCTTCGTGGCTTCCTTCAGAGTCTGGTACTTCACTGCTGTGCCCTGACTGTGGCCTGTGCACTGCTGTGCAGTGACGTCGCGGAGTCCTTAAGCTGTGCCCTTCCCGTATGGAGATACGTGCATTTCTATAGCAACAAAAATAGGGGTTTTTGCTTGTGAACAGTGCTCGGTACGGCTAGGAACAGCCACATTTCCACCAAGTTCTTAAAAAAAAAGACACAAAGTGCTAGTTTGGATATTAAGATTAATATATTTAATCTTTCTTGTTTGTAAAACAAGACATAAATTTGTGTATATATATAATTTATATATTTTTATATATACTATATACAGACAATAAAAAAATTTTCCTCTGTATTAGACTGAGAGATTTATGGAGAAATGATATAGGCATAACAGGGAGCTTGAGGAAACCCAGAGTTTCATAATAGATAATTCACGACGAAAAGAAAAACACAGCTCCCAGTTGGCCTTCAGCATTATAACAGGCTTTGCCCACCACGGGCTGAAATCCGAATTGGCTCTTCCACCGAATATTTGCTACATGGTTCTCGAAAGCAGGAGGCAGGAGGGTGCTCTGTCCACACAGCAGGATCCTCTCTGCCTTGCTGACAGCAACAGCCAAAGTCCGGGACAGCCGCGGGCCAGGGGACGTTATTGCACTCAGTAGAGGATGCGCGTGTTAAAAGCACATTGTGCATTTCCATAACTCTTATGGAAGAACAAGAGATTTCAAATGTGCGTATTTATAAAAAAAAAATAAAATAATAGAGATGGGAAGTGATTGATCACACGGAGATCCCTGATCAGCCCCACGTGCTCAGGCGGCGATGGGGCAAGCTCGCGGAGTCTGCCAACCCTTCTCCCTCCCGACGGCCGCGCCGCGGGGCGAGCGCCGTGATCTCCCCTTCCAGCTGGAGATGGTGCGGGGGGGAGGCGCGGGGAGCCCCGCAGCCCTGTTCCCCCCCCTCGTGTGCGTGAAGTGCAGTGGGTGGCACTGTAAGGGCGATGCGACGCGGAACCTTGCGTTTTCTCCTCCTCGCTGCGTTTTGGAGGGAGGGCGAGTGCGCTGAAGCACCAGTTAAGGCGGTCTGATTATGTCTAGGAGCTAGACTGGAAGGAGGGCGGGAACCTTGGGGTGTGGAGGAAAACAATTAGCAATCATTTTACCATTCACCTGGAAGGACAAAAACAAACCAAAACCAACCAAACCAAACCAAACCAACCAAAAAAAAAAACAAACCAAAAACGAACAAACCGAAAAGTAACCCAACTCCAAACAAATAACTATCACATACTAAATAATGCTCCTCATGGCAGTCAGTCAGTCCAGTGGAGACAGAAAAAGGATCCCGGCCCCCTGGCAAGGAGGGCAGCTCCTTTGGCAGACGGCAGTAGCACTGCCTGGCTCAGGAGGAAGCCCCGGTTCAGACCAACCTGATCTGAGGCTCCTCTCTTACGGGCACTGTGAACGGAAGCAGGAGAGGGTTTGGGCTGAGCCTCTGAGGCATGGACCTGACCTCTGGAGAATGGCGTGGAAGAGGCCTCCTCTTAGCTGCCAGCCCAGCTTCTGGCTTGCAATGGTCACAGGTCAATCCGGGTCTCTGCAGGCTTTCTAACGTGGACGTGGCCATCCGGCAGGGGATGGCGAGTGGCTCCCTGCTCCCACACGTGAAGCTATTGCCTTCTGCGCAGGCAGTGCCTGTGCTCAGGACAGGGGCATTGGTGCATAAGCTGTGAGAGTAGAGCCCGTGAGGGGGACCGAGCCCTGTCCCAGGATCATTGCATCCTCCCCGTGCCGGGGCTCCCCAAGCCCTAGCACAGCAGCAGGGACTTGCATCCCAGAGATGCCTTCTGCTGCTAATGACATTGCATTTGTGGGCCAGGAAGACCCTGGAGGCAGAAGAT
The DNA here is from genome assembly GCF_040182565.1 of Anser cygnoides. NCBI lineage: Eukaryota > Metazoa > Chordata > Aves > Anseriformes > Anatidae > Anser > Anser cygnoides. The sequence goes on along the minus strand of NC_089885.1, from coordinate 11,535,109 downwards.
CTGTTTACGTGGCAAGACGCTGGTTTGGCTCCAGCTGGACCCCTGCCCAAGCGAAGCCGGGAGATCTCCCCTCAGTTCCTGCTAACTCGCTGGCCAGCACGCACCGTGGCAAAGGGAGACAGGGTCAGGTCTTTGCAGAAGGGAGGCCCAGAGCCACACGGAACCAGACTAGCGTGGAGACGGGGTGACGATGCCTCCGTCACTGCCAAGCCAGTCACTGACAAGCCAGCATGGGAGAGCAAGCAGAGCAGCTGCTTGAGACCCCGGACAAGCTGGCTGTGCAGCTTGCATCAGGGCACGACTTTACCTTTCAGAACACCACCAGCACAACCATCCCTTCTGCAGAGAAATAAAACGATGTCTTTTCCGCCGCAAACCCCGCCGGACGGGGGCTTTCCCTGCAGACACGCATCCTCACCGGACTTAGGCGACACGAGAACCACCGACACAGCCCGGCACACGCTGGCTTGTTGGCTTTCGGGGCTGGTTTACTTATTGATCAGCGTCTTTAGGGAGCGCGTGAGCGTGCTCATAACGGTGGCCACCGTGGCTGACTGGCGGGCGAGCTGCTCCACTGTCTGCTGGTGGCTCAGCGTCCTGGCCGTGGACTCCTCGGCAGCCCTCAGGAGGAAAGTGTAGTTTCTCACCACCTCCTCCACCTTGCTCAGCAGCTCTTGCCGCTGGGACTCGGAGCGCACGACGTACACCAGCCTCACAAACGTCTCGATGAGGCTGCTTAGCACCTGGAAGCTGCTCGTGATGGCGGAGAGCATGTGGGTAGGGCTCTTGTCGACGGCTGCCACCCGGCGGCAGGACGCCCGGAACTCCTTGAACTTGAGGGCGAGCTCTTGCTTGTACTCAGCCAGCTGGGAGATGTACGGCTTGCAGTCCTGGACATCAGGGCTCACCACGCACTGCCGCAGGATAGTCAGGAGCTCGTTGGTATCCAGCTGCACTTGCAGAAAGCCGTTGGGCAAGCTGTAGGCGTGGCCTCGAAGGGTGTTGATCTTTGCCAGGCTCCCCTCAAAAGTGGAGGTCCTTAAATCTATTTCCTGGGTTTGACCGTCGTTGGGACTGCTGCAGGCTGTTGCATCGAGGACCTGAAGGGTCCTGCTCATGACCGGGACCATCTGATTGTCCAGCTTCATTCCCGGCAGTATCTGCATGGGGATGGAGTAGGACAGCTCATCTTTCTCGCTCCCATCATCTGCGACATCACATTTCCTGTAGTAGAAGCAGTACCGGATGGAGCAGCACTTCTCGTCCTCCATGTCTTCATCCCGCAGCTCTGCGGGACTTGGGTACAACTCCTCCTGGACAGAGAACACCGCTGAACCTTTCTGGTTCTTTTTCTCCTGTGCTATTTGGACATAGGATGGATCAGCTGCTCCTGAGGCTTCCTGGATTTTGCTCTTCAGAACGGGACAAAGGATGCTGGGCTCAGGCTCTTTCTGAGGGCCTTTCTGCTTGGTTGGGTAGATGTTTTGGTAGATGTCAGAGGACAGGGATGTCCTATCAGTCTTATCCAATTCACTAACACTGTAGCGGCGCAAGAGCTTCTTATAGTGTGGAGCACCCATGCATTCCCCTCGGGAAGCGCACGTTGTCAAACATGACATGCTGTTTTCTGGATCTGACCGGTAGTCCCTGGACTCTAAACTCGTAGATCGTATCCGCTTGCCTTTGGAAGGGCTGCTCATGCTTGTCAACCTAATTGCTTCTGCCTGCTTCTGGTCATCGGCAACTTTATCCCTCCCTTGCCTCTCCAGTTCTGGCACCACCATCGGTGGCCTCACCCCCCTACAGATCCGCTTGCAGTCACAGCTGCGCCTCTGCTCCCTGGACATCCCTGGGACTTTTTGGACAGGACTGCTCCTTAGCTGGCAGCTGCAGCGTCCGGGAGCAGGCGGGTGTAGATACTCCTGTGGTGGGAGGTCACTTTTGCTCTTTGGCTTGAGCAGCTCTTCCAGGAATTCTAGCTCGTACTGCTTCACTTTCTGCAGCTGGGCTTGCCGCTCGTCCGTCTCCTTCTTCAGCCGGGTAGGAAATGTTGCAGAGAACAGCTTCCTAAACCTGAAGGGAGCTTTTGGAGCTTTGGGTTTAGCTGGGACATCCATATCTGGTTGGGTCACCTCCAGGACCTTTTCTACTTTCTTGGAAGGCACGGTGCTGATCTGCAGGCTCTCGGACCTGGGCACTAGCTGGATCGGCCCCTTGGAATCCTCACTGGCGCTCCTGAAAGTGCTAACAGGGGACGGAGAGTGCAGGTTGCTACTCTCAACTTTTAAGCTTTTGGCTGAACTTTCCTGTTGCGTTTTCTCTGCTTGGTTTGAAGGAGCTGTGTGTTTCTGAAAAATGAGGTTCATGGTTTCCCCACCTGCCTTCTGACCTGTTTCTCCACACACAGCTTTTCCTGGGGCATCTCGACTCACTTTTTGCTGGTAGCTTTTAGAGGCAAAAGTCTTACTGGGCATCAGTTCCTCACCTGCTGAGGTGAGGTGGAAAGCTTCAGCCTTACTGCTGTGAACTTCTTTAGGACTTGAAGAAACTTCACTATGCTGCTGCTGAGAGAGCTGCTGCTGCTGCTGGCAGTTGCATAATGGCTCTGAAGTTTGTTGACTTCCTTTAAGTTTCAAGGGCTTGTTGCTGGCTGATGCACAGCTGCTGGTCCCATTCGTGTTCTTGTCTTCTTTAGAGGCCGCTGCTGCCTGGGGAGCTGAGCCTTGTGCACTTGCCACTTGCTGCAGAGCAGCTGAAATGATGGCCGTAGTCACGCCACTCTTTTGATCTGCGAGGAGCTTGGGGCTTGGCTTGACCTCTTTGGTCATCTTCTCTTGTAGATCCTGTGCCTGCTCCCTGCCCGGGGCTGCTGAGGCATGCAGAGATACCTCAAAGGCAGCTTTTGTGTGGCCTGCACCTTTGCATTCGGAGCCTGGTGCTGGAGCCCCCCTGTTCTGCTCACTCAGCTGGGGGGTCAGCACTGGCTGGACAGCCGAGCTGTAGCTCCGCTCAGCATTCTGCTGCTCCTGTTTGCTCTTGCAGTCGGTAAGGTTGGGGCTTTGGTGAGAGAAAGCTGGCTTCAATGAAGAGTTTGGCTCCTGGCGGTTGAGGGCGTATGGCGTGGTGAGAACAGCCTGGGCAGCGCAGCTCTGGATTCGGAAAGGCAAGTCCTTCCTGGCCAGGAGGTTTTCTTTGTTGATGTGCTGAGCGAGGAAGTAGGCCGCGTTCTGATGCTGCTTCATAGCAGAGACCATCTCCGAGACATCAGTTAGCTCTGAGGAGTTGGTCTCGTGGCCAGAATCCAAGGATGACTCAGGCGTGATGGCGGCCAGGACAATAAGACCTAAGGAGGAACACAAAGAAAACCCCACAGTAATGCTCGTGCCACACCACTATGGGGAGGAGAGACGAACCCAGTGCAGCAGAAGGGTCCTGAGAAGGCAGGACACAGCATCCCATTGGAGAGAATTTAGTGACTCTTCTCCCAGCAAAGAGTTAACACATTTAAGAGATCAGTTGTCAGCACTGAGCTGGCTTGCTAGCTCAGTTCAGCTCTTGGCCCAGGAAGAGGTCCTGGGAAGGGTTCCAGTGTCAGCGAGAGCAGGGCTGCAGGGAGTTCTCAGGAGCAAGAAGGGAAATCTGGCAAGAGCTGCTCTGCCCCAGGGAGCAGGGCGACCGAGGGAGGGGAGAGGGGCCTCAGGGCTGTCCTCCAGCAGGCTGGAGCCAGAGACACCCACCCGGCTGCAGGCCTGCCCCGTGTGGGGCTCACACCGCAGGGCCTGGGGGGACCCGCAAAGGCTGAATGTGCCGACAGGGGAGGGCTGCAGCAGGCAGGAACTGATGCTCGTGGCATGGGTTTGTCAGCACCTCAACGTGGCACGTGGAGGTGTGGGACAACCACGGGACTTCTTCACCTACCGTCACGGAGAGGAGCAGTCCCACCTCAGGCTCTGAGAGGTCTTCTGAGCGGGCTCTCCTAGAGCCTGCTGCCACAACTTGGCTTTCACTGCAAGCAGCTCCGCAATCGCTTATAGGATGGCAGGAGGAGAATAAAGGGAAGGAGGCACCATAGGGAAGAAAGGCTGTGGGGAAAAAGAAAGGCACGGCCGCTCCAATACCTGCTGTCTGTTGCGGCGGGGGATGCGGACAATCCTCTGAAGCAGCCAGGGCTTCCAGCGCCTGCAGGGTGGACACCAGGGCATCGTCCAGCTCTTGGGCATGGTCCCGGACCGTCCGCGTTTGCACGCTGTCTATCAGCGTGACGGGGATCTCGTCGTAGAGGATGCCGCAGAGGTGCCGGCCCTGCTCCTGGCCCTGGGCGGCCGCCCGGCGCTTGGGGTCGTCCTCGTCCGAGCTGTTGTCGCGGAAGCCGGGCGGGGGGGCGGCGATGGCGGGGAGCAGGGCCGTCGTCTCGTCCTCTTCCTCATCGCTGCCGGGAGGGGGAAGAGACATCAGGTCCACCATGTTGTCGCGGGCGCCGCCGGGCTTGCCCGCCTTGCGCAGGGCCAGCCGGCTCTTGATTTTGGCCTTGCAGGACTCGCAGTAGAAGTGGGCGGCGTCGCCCCGCGGGTGGGTGTCGATGGTGTGGGCCCGGGCCCGGCTGGCGTGCCGCTCTCGGTCGAGGCCGTCCGGGTCGTGCTCGTTGGCAGCCCCGTCGTAGCCTTGGCCGGAGCTCTTGGAGGTGGGGTCGGATTTGGTCCTGGGACGAGTTTCCTCGAAAAAGATCAGGTTTTCGTTGATATCCGTCCTGCTCTCTCTCTCCTTTCTCTGCTCTCGCATGTGCAGGTAGCAAAAGCTGACGAGCTCCGAGTCCGAGGCCCTGGCCGTTCGAGCCCGGGCCTCGCCGGGGCTGGCGGCAGGGCCGCCCACGAACCCGCTCTCCTTCTTTCCCGTGTGCCCCGCGGGCCGGTGGAGGTTGTGTGCGTTGATGTAATCTAAACCGAAACCACAACGCAGCGTCACGAGCAGCACCGGGGAGAGGGGAAAAGAGGATGGGAAAGCCGCTGCCCGCCCTGGAGGAACGTCCACGTGCTCTCTGCCCTCAGTCCTGCACAAACACGGGGCTGACGGAGGCTCTGCACACCCGGCACCTGCCTCGGCCTCCCCGCTGAGCGCGTGGAGGAAAGGGTCATGCCCTGAGGGACACCACGCACAAGTCTCCTGGGGCTGCCCCTAGCCTGGGCGCTGAACGCAGCTCGCACCCGGCTCAGCTCGTGCCGCGAGCTCCTTGCTCCGCAGCTCGAGGAGAGCCCGCACGGGTCGAAGGAGCTAACGTGCCTCTTCTCCTAAATCAATACAAAGTGGATTCCCATTAACAAAGGGCTATTGGAAGCGGTTTAGTGAGGCCCTTACGCGTGGCTGGGGCACGGCGATGGCTGAGGCCAGAAGAGCCTGCGGGGTGGCTCACTGGGATGTAGGAGCAGCTGAGCTGCAGCCAGCAAAAGCCCCGCAGCGCGCTGACTGAGCACACTGCCTCCCTTGTCTCCAAAATGATTACGTGTTACAGAGTTCAATCATATAAATTTTATAAAGTTAAATATTGTGACATTTATAAGTATTGACTCTGACTTTTTATTTTTTTCCCCATCTTCTTTTTTTGGCTAGGAATTAGATCATTAACATCCTGGACCTGCAGCACAACCGATCGCTGCCCTTTTATAAGCAGCCTTTAGACACCAGCAAGATCATGCTGTTCCTCCCCCTCCATCTCCCTACCCGCCTCGGTTTTAGACCAGACGCAGCAAATTCCTTTAACCTTTCCTGACAGGTCTGTTTCCTAACTGCATCAGCTTGCTTTCTGCTCCCAGCTGGACTCCATCCAGGTTGGCTACCTAAGCAAACATCTTGTTTCTGTGCTGCACAGCAGCAACAGAGAGAGGGAGCAAGATCCCTTGCTGGGAGGCAGGAGAAGGGCTGCCCGGCACAGCCAGTCCCAAAACCTGGGCATGCAGATGCTGCTTCGCAAGCTACTGGTGAGACTCAGAGGGTAGTGGGAACAGCACGTCTGCATGCATATATGGGGACTTTCAGCCTCAGCTTGCCATTTAATGGCAGTTATATGGCAAGAAGGAATTACTGTCACCATTTGTGCATAACGTTGGCCATACCAAGCCGTTTTACTTAGCCGTTTCTTCAGCGAGCCCACAGAAGGCTGCTAAACACGGTGCAGTAATGCTCTGCTCCTTATTAAGCATTTCCCTGTGATAGCCTCCTCTCGGCCCTCCCTGAGCAAGGCGAGCAGCTGAAATATTGCTTGAGCTTCTGGCCAGCGGTCCAGCCCTCCAGAGGGGCGTCTGTCTGCATTACAGGCTGAATCGTGCAGCTGTGCCGAGAACGGGTGCCAGGGGGATGCAGGCTCCATCTTACAAAGTGTAAATTAAATCAAATAAATCCTAATTAAATTCATTAGCTCAACAAATTGGACAATTTGTCTCCCAAAACACACGTTTGTATTATACTGTTCATCACCTGCAATGCTAAAAACCTAATCTAAACAATCTCTCTCTCATTTATGGACGTACTGGTGCTCAGGAACACCAGCAGGGTGACTGAACGCTGGGAAGACACCTTCGGCAACGGGCTGCAAGGACCAAGGCAAAGGAGAAAGGATCATCCGTGCAGACCTGCAGCTGGCCAGAGCTCATGTACACCAGCCTCTGCCAAGGCTGAGCCGGGGCTTTTGTTGGCTGCCCACGTCGAATCAGGGCCCGCTTCTGAATGAGGCCAAAACCATAAAATCTGTAATCCAGCTGCTTCCTCTGGAAGAGAAAGTCCTGGCAAAGAGCTGAGATAGCGGCCTGGGCGCTGCTCCGCTAATGATGCTCTGGGGGTGCGGGGGGAGGAAGGGGCAAGGAAGGCAAGTCGTCCGTGCAGCTATGGCAGGGGTCTGGCGTGCGGCTCCGCAGGGAAACGCCGAGAGAGGGATTTGAGGGATTTAACTGACAGCATCTGGAGGGAGCGTGCATTTCTAAACAGGACTGCAGTTCAGCAGGAGGGTTTAATGGGCCTCCAGGCAGATGGATGTACTCCGCTTCTAGACAAAAAGCAGGCCAGGGCTTGATGTCATGTTTAAGATTCTGGCACGGCCTGCCTGCAGCCAGGGAAGTCAAAGGCTGGGGGAACTTGATTCATCCCAGTGGGGCTTTCTTATCGTTCCTGCAGAGATGTGCTAACGACCGGCAGCCCCAGCTCCTGGTGATCTGCTCAGCTCCTGACAGCTCAGCCTGCAGCCGTGGCAAGGCCACAACTATTGGCAAACTTTGTTTTCTCAACACAAATTAAATTCACCCCTCCTGAACAATGCCTGAGCAGCTGGGCTGAGTGTACTGGGTCCGCTTCACTCTGCTGCCCAGAGAGGTTTTTACTGTGCCCCCCAGGACAGCCCAGGCCACCCAGAGAGGGCCCAGCTCTTCAGCATGAAGAGCACGGATCCATTGCTCCATCGCTGTGCTACCACACCGTCACTCCCCTTCGCGCTCATTCCAGCCCCCACGCAGAGCGACACTGGTTTCTTGTGACTGTCAAGAAAAAGGCAAGACCTACGACACGCTGCGGTTCAGGCCATGCCTTGTGGTGTGAAGGGAGGGAGCGCTCTGATGACACCACTTAGTTTGGAAGCACCCTTCGCTCGTACCAAACGGGGCTGGGTTTATGCAGGACACCCAGAGCAGAGAGCACGGTGGCAGCTGTTAGTAAGATGCACAGGCGAAGACGCAAAGGAAACCATGCTCATATACTCACACCAACATCACCTGCCAGGTCTTTCCCTGGGTGCGCTGAGCGTGCTGGAGGTGCCTTCCCGGTTCCTCCCGAGCGCGTCCTCCCGCTGGTGCCAGCTCCGTGTCCGGGTGCCCTCCTCACACCTCAGAGGCACCAGGTCCTTTCCCCAGGGGCCCTGCTAGCTCTTGGCACTTCCTCTGACTACACCCATCTCCAGGGGACAGTTTTAGCACCCCACCTGCTAAACTGAAGGCCCCTCACAGCCCTTGGCTAAGCAGGGAGGGCATCTCCAGCCTCTCCACACACTGCAGTGGGAAGCAACTCCAGCCACTGAGCCTGTACTTTATATTTCCCTGTACCAAACGTACTCAATATGCACAGCCTGCATGGAGTAATGGCACGTAACTCAGGTTTGGCTCCTCTCTGAAATCCCTCTCGATGATAACTGATCATTTTGAAGGTGACTGACAGCTGAAATCTGTCCTCGAGGAACAGAGCATCAGTGCCTGGTGGGACACAACCTGTCTTTAGCTGCTGTGCCCGGAGCAGCGCTCTGCTTCCTGCAGCAGGCTGGGCGCCTGGAAAGCCCACACACCCAAACTTCCCCCCAGTGTAGGAAATCAGCAGAGTAGCCACACTTTCGGAGCTGGCAGAAACGGCCATTGTACAGCCAAGGGCTGCGTCTGCAAGCTCACGCTTGTTTAAGTGGGAGCTTCTGCAAAGCGAGGCCTTGTTCTGCCGTTCAGAGGGGGCTGCTGGTGCTGCGGGGGGACCGGGACAGAGGGAGATCCCAGAGGAACCACCTCCTTCCTACCACAGCAGGGCCCCCGGCGGAGGGAGGTGGCTGGGAAGGGGCTCGCACGGAAAGCAGAGGCTGAACCGTACCTGCCTTGATAATCTGAGGCGGCGGTGGCTGGCTGGGGGGCCTGGAGAATATCATCTTCTTGGAGTCCACCAGGAGACGGCAGTAGCCTGCGATCAGGCAGGCGAAGTTGGTGGCTTCGGGCCACTCCATCAGCAACACCAGCGGCTGGAAGGCAAGAGAGGCACAGCGCGTGAGGGCCACGCAGCTCGCCCGGTGCGGGACCGGTGCTCCCAAGGGCGCGCGCTGGGGTAACTGGTGAGCTGGCTGGCAGCTTTAGCTCCCACACGGGAAGAAACAGCCACGTGCACGTCCTTGCCGCAGATTACCCAACAAATCTTAGGGCCTGACAGAGTGCCTCGCTGCAGCTGCGGCTCCCCGCTTGCCGACTCCTCTAAGGAAGATGAAAGAGGGGAAAGCCGCCGTGCGCTCCCCGCAGGGTCCAGATGATTTGTGTGCATCCCAGTGTTCAAAGCCTACCTACAAGCACCAGGATTAAACACCAGGCCCTGGGGAGCTCGGGGAGTCTGCGTAGTCTCCAGCTGCCAGAGCCCCTGTGTCATTGCAGGCACCACGTCGCCCTCCCATACACCGAGGCATCTGCTTACAGTGAGCTGCAGAAGGGGCAAAAACCCATTACGGGCTCCCTCAGCCACCGCTCTGAGCCCATGGATCTTATTTAAACCTAACCCTTTGGAAAATTCAATTTGTGCCTAGGAGCAGATGGCGTCTTCTGTTTTAGGAGAGCATTTATTCGCACGCTAAAAAAGGTCTTTGCTTTAAAGAGAGGAAAAAAACCAGACACGATGTGAGCACCGCATACAACCGCACCGCACAGTCCAGCTCAGGCACCGGGACTGCCCTGTGCCCGGCTTCTCCCAAAGAAGCTGTCGGCTTCCCACCTCGGGCTCCTCGCGGGAAGGACGAGCCCAGCAGCACAAACTCTGGCTCCTGCATCCCTGTGGGTGTTCTCCAGGAGCGCCCGGCCCCGGGGGAAGAGGCAGCCACCTCCAGGCAGCGCACTCACCCCCTTCCCAGTGCCGCCGTGCCCGCTGGTGGCACGGGCAGGGCCCTGCTGCTCCTGCAATGGCCCCTCCAGGGCTCACAACTCATTTACCACATCCAGGGCCAACCAAGCCCATTTTAAAACCACTTCAGCCCACGCAGCGTGAGAAGCATTAAAGCCATTTTCATTTGCTCGTTTTCTAACTGCGGGAGGTTCCCGGCACCCGCTGGTTGGCTCTGTGCTCTGCTCAGCGCTTGTTTTCCTAAGTCACTGAGCAAACTCTGCCCCATCCTGGCACAGGCAGACCCTTGCAGCATGTCACGCTCTGTCCGACACAACACAATAAACCTGGGTGCGAGGCCACCAGCCCCGAGCTACCCCAGCCCCTGCCGGGGGCTGCTTCCTCCTTGGGCAGGCGCAAAGACGTTCCCTCCCCGGCTGCGGCGTGGCACAAGGACAAGAAATAACCTGACACACAAACGAGCTCTGCTGAGAGGCTTTCTGCATCACGGCAAACAGACTCGAGGTGACACGGAGCAGAGGGAAAGCGTCAAGAAGGAGAGGAGGGACGGAGGAGGCTCTCCACGCAGCTCGCAGGAGGCAGGCATCCAGCGGTGGGGAGGGGGGTGCCAGCTCCTAGCCCAGCCTCAGGCTTGACATAAGTGATTAAAGGTAACCATGTGTTCCAGTTCTGCCATATGAAGCATCCTTAAAACAAGGGCTAAGCCTTCTTGTTTTTTTTGTTTTTTTTTTTTTCCAAGCCATCTGTTGAATAAAGAGACATTTGCACATTTTTCCCCCTCTGTTATGCAGCAGTGAGGGTTTGAGTGCGAGCAACAAGAAATGAAGCAAACACCAAGGTGAGAGCGGCAATGCCTGGTGATTATCCACTGCTGCGTAATTAAACGATCCTTGAGTTTCAGGATGCTCCAGCTCACCCAGCAATGGGCTGTCGGGCCCTGCTGGCCACCAGCAGCCCAGCGATCAGCCCGCCTGCCCGCAGGGAGACCGGACCCAGGCAGAACAGCCCCGACCGGCACTTCTTGCCCACGAATAAAACACAAAGCACGCCAAAACGCTGCGAGGTCCCTGCCAGGTCTCCGAGCAAGCCCAGCCTCCAGGCTGGCCCCAGCAATCAGCGCCTTGCATGCCGGAGTTAATTGTAGCACGCTGCTCTGAAAGGGATAAATCTCAGTGCTGATTAACATTGCAGCTTAGCGAGGGGGCCCTGATAAGATTACTCTCGCTCCCTGCCAAGCGAGTGGTGTGAGAGTTCCTCGGGAATTGTCAGGCATTAAAACGCTGTTATTAGGGAAGCCGCTCATCGGCTGGGCAGCGCCAGCGTGAAGCCTTCTGCCCTCGCCCCTCCGCTGCCTTTGGGACTTCTGCCCCGGCGACAAAGCGCACTGAAAGTGGCCAGCAGGTCTGGGAACGCCTCGTGGGGCGGAGAGGCGAAGAGGCGAGGCGATGGCAGAAGCCCTGTTTCCTTTGGAAATCAGGCTACAGCGAGGAGGTGTGATGAGCGGCAGCTAACAGAGACGTTATTTTAAGGCTCCAGCAATCGTGGTCACCCTGTTCCAAGCAGGCAAGGAAAATGAGATCTTACAGAGACAGCCAGGCACAAGCGAGCTAAGCAAACATTTACACTCCGAACAGTTGCCTGAAAAATTTCCAGCTAACGTTGCTGAGGCTTTTACATCGTAAATTCGGGGCAGCTTTGCAGGGAGCTGCTCTAGGAAATAACGATGTGGGACTGTACTCTGTGCTTTGGGCTTCATTGGGATGCCAGTGTCCCGTGGCAAATGGGACTGACCTTTTCCTTGAAAACCTCCTGCGAGGGAGAGGGGACGCTGGTGGGCAGCTCCCCGGGGCTGGGGCTCACACAACATCCCTGGTGGCGATGTTTTATCTCCCTGCCTGAGCTCCAGGAGGTCCGACAGCAAGGCAGCAAGCTGAACGCACATGGCTTTTCACAGGTTTTCTAAACGCAAAATGCAGTGCGTCTGTCCCGGCTGCTGCTCAGGGGCTGGGACCACTGTGGGGAAGAGGGGAGGGAGCCGAGGACAGGCAGGAACCAGCGCCTCGTGCAGGCAGGGCTGAAATCCAGGAGAAAATGAGAGGAAAGGGGAGCGCCGTCGGGATGCTGAATGAAGCCACGGGAACCAGGCTTCAGCAGCCCCACTGTTGACAAAGCAATGTGCCTTGCCACGAATTAAGTGTTAAAAAGAGAAAAAAAAAACAACAACCACAGGTATTCGTGCACGACAACAAAGTTTTGGAACATTTCGCCTACACACCTGCGGCCCTCCTCCTGCTCCTTCCCGCAGGCAGGTCTGTGCTGCGGCAGCCCCCGGCGTCTGCTCCTGTGGGGGCCGGGGATTTTTGTCGGGGCAGTGGCGCCTTGAGGATGAAAGCTAGCTTTACACAGAAACAAACTCACTGGGATAACTTTTAAAAAACACCGAACAGCAGACGCACAGCGGGATGCACAGGTAAGGGCCCTTCTCAGACCTACAACAGGCCAACGTGAAAAGAAGCAAATATTAAAGAGAAAGCTCTTTCTGCCTCTAAATCCGCAACACCAGCCTGAAACCATTCATGTTTTGATCTTTCACTCATACTGGTTTTCTGGATTTTCTAGTCCTAATGAGCAAAGGGCGTTTTTTCACTTGAAGCTTCCTGCTTAGCAACCAATCTCGCCGGAAAGTAAAATAAAATACATTTATACTGGATAGGAGAGATGAGTTTTGCATTAGCTCATTAAGGACAGAATGCTTTTTCTATTATGTACTGCCTTTAAATCAACCCTCGATGTCCTTCTGAAGGGTATTCTCCTGTTCAGGCAAAGGTGAAGGTTTCGTAGAAGAACATCTGGATGAAATTTTATGGCCAGGGTTATGTTAGAGGATGTTAGCAGTCCTGATATTTAAATTAATTTATGACCTGATCTGTGCAAGCTCTAACCCTTAAGCTTATGTGTATTTCCTTTTAATCTCCTCTCTTCATCATGCACTTTGGGTCTTACACTGCTTCCCTTAATGCAGCGCAGGAGAAAGTTGGGACATGAATTTACATAATTTATGTTCCCTGGCTTACCTGAGGTGTTCTGCCAAGTTTATATTTAATAATATAGGCACCGGGGCCTAACAAGACAGCAGTCAATTTTTCACGTGCACCCGACCTTTCCTTCCCTCCCTCTAAGCGTTATTAACTCGGCTCTATCGATACCGGGCTTGTTGTGATTAGGACCATTATTTCTCATTTGTTGATCAATACAGCTCCTGGCTTGGTTTGCAGCACATCTGCAGCTTTCGCAGCGGTGCTCTCGTTCGTCGGGATTTCAGCAGCCGCCCCTTCTGCGGGATGCTGTCCCTGCTCCCTGCATGCTCTGGCAAAACGGGGGGCTGCTTTTGGCACCCTCTGCACCTCCCGTTTGCTGACACCAGCCCTCGGGGTGCGTGAGCTCGCAGCACCTCGTGCCGTGCTCGTCCCCACGGCACCAGATGCCTGAGGTCTGTTTGGTTGTTCTTTTTTTCTTAATAAACGAATTAAATTTGGCTGCGCAGGCTGGGTAAGTCATCCCCTCCGCATGCTGCCTGCACCTCGTGCTGCTGGCCGGCTCCCAGCCCCTCTCCGGGTGCCTGGGGCTGGCGCCGCTGCGTGCCCTGCATTCAGTCACGGCCCAAAGGCTCCGCGCGCGGGAACGGCACCGAGACAAAGGAAATCTCGCTCTCACGGTGTTTCAGAATGGCTCAGTGCAAAGAAAACTAGTAAGATTAATTCGGCTTCAGGAAGCAGCTTCTGGCATCAGTCTCGAGCCGCGCTCTTTGCGTGGAAGAGATCTGACGGCTCCAGTCGCTGCTTGCACGAGCAGGAGCGGTGCTGGCCTCGGCTGCCCAGCGGGGTGGGACTCCCCGTGGCTTTCGTCTCATCCACGCACACCAGCAAATGCCCGTTCACCACCTGCCCTGGCACGCACCGTGTGTTCCCCAGCACCTCCTATTTCTGGGGAGAGAGGGGGCCGGGCAGGAGCTGCCTGGCTCCCCGGCAAGGCGAGCGGGCCGCAGCCGGACACGCGCGGCGCTTTTATCTCTGTCACTGCCTGGAGGCATGCCCGGGGCCCCCGGGATGCTGAAATCGATAGCCAGATTCCAGGCGCGGCAGCAGCCGGGGACCTTTCTGAATTAATTTTCCCTTTGTTTTCCTGTGCCGAGCCTTGATCTCGGCTAAACTGCCGGCTGGCGGCAGGTCCTGCTGGGACACACGGAGCCAATTACCCTCGTGCCCGTGATTAAATGGCGTGGGCCGGCAGCCAGCCGCTGCGCAGCCCAGGACGGCTGCTCCCTGCAGGCACGGGGACGCTTCCCGCTGCGGGCGCTCCTCCGGGCTCGGCTGGGAGGTTCGGCTGCCCCCGAGCTCCTCTTCCAGCCCCTTTTCAGGGGTTTCAGAAGCTTCTTGCCAATATTAATTCTGTCGTAATGAAAAGCTTAGCAGCGTGGAGCTGCGTAGAGCAGGAAGGAAAGATGCTTCACTTGAAAAGGGTTTTTAGCGAGAACATAACCTCTGCATCTGCGGGAACCGCCAGAGCCACGTGGGCAGGGACGCAGCTGGTAGGAAGCGCTGGGCTGGATACGGGGGGCGGCTCTGATGTCCCCAGCTGCCACCATGTCCCAACACAGGAGCTGGGAGGAGCGTGGGGAGCCTACGAGCTCCAGAACCAAGGCTCAAGCCCAGCAAGTCAGAACAAAAACCCTTCCTGGACCCAGCAGCAGAGACCTCGAGGCTTTTGGTCCCTGCGCCAGCCTCCTGCCAGCACCTGGTCCCCCCCCAGTCCCTCTGCCACTGTCGCAGTGGCAGCGAGAGAGCAAAGCAGAGGCTCTGCCTGGGTTTTGTACCCAGAACAGGCTGTCTGAAACACCGACTGAAGCCCGGGATGGAAAAGCTCCAAAACAAAGCTATTACTGGCCGGTGAATAATTTATAAGACAACCACCACTTCTTTTCCTCCTGAACTAAACACAAATGGTTTGTGATCTGCTCAGGCTCGCTTCTTACCTGGAAATCTTCCCCAGCGCACTCCTGGCAGGCGGGTCTGGGCTGCAGAGGCAGGCGAGGGTGTTTGGGTGGCCGAGGGCTGCTCCTCGTCCCGATCCCTTTTTTAACCCTTAGGATCAGCACTAAACCTGGCGCACGGAAACCCAGCCCAGCCCTTCCGCACCGACCCCATACCCATCGCTCAACATCTGCCGTTTCCACAGTAACCCAGCAAGCAGCTGCGGCAGACACGGCACAGGTTTGGGCTGGCTCGCCTCTGTCCCAGCCTTGGGAGGTGCTCCCAGGCTGGCACCCCCGGTACAGCCCCATCCCGGGGACCCTCACAGCCTCTCCCTGCCCCGACAGGCTCGGGGACGTCGTGTGGATTTGACCAGAGGTCCCCAGAGGGGTAGGACACGGCTATCTCTATCAGGCTGCGAATCACGGAGGGAACGGATTTATTTGCAACCCCGTGTCTTAGCCAGCGACACGTTCCGTACCATGCAGTAATTGCAGGAAGCAGATTAGCGCTTCAAGGTAATGATCTCGTTGCCAGCTTTTCTTAGCCAGCCTCATCCATCGCTGTCCTGTGTAGGATGAGCATACGCCTCGTTTTGGAGCAGACATCCTGCCTTTAAAGCCCAGCCCTTCGGATAGCAGTTAAATGAAGACAGACTGCAGCAGCCCGTGCCCCGGCGGGGTGCTGCTGAGCCTCACCCACGGGATGTTCTCCCCTCTCCAGAGGCACAGGGGGATTTCAGCGGCTGGAGGCAGCCGTCTGCAGTTTCTCAGGGAGATAAAGCCACTGTGCGTGCGTGCCCACGGGAAGGTGCACGGGAGTACTGCCTTTTCTCAAGCGACCGGGAGGTGGATGGAGGGGATGTGGAAAAAGGCTGCTCCTCCAGCAGGCGAGGACCTCCCGGCCCAGTGCTAAAGTCTGCCAGGAGAGGAGGCAGCAGGAGAATCCTAAACAAATCCCCCGTCGCTACATCTGCGAGGCTGCAGCTGAAATAGGGACCACAAGGCAAGGGCTGCAGAGAGGCTGAGAGACCCCACAGGAGATGTGGAAACGCAGAGGCAGCCCGAGAAGGAGCTCAGCTTCACTGAAGGGTTTAGTGGACCAGGCACCACAGAAGTCAGTAAAGCTCCCAGCGTATTGCTGGCAATCCTTCTGAAGAGTTTGGGAATGGGGAGAGAGAAAAGAGGCTGGGAGGGGTGGGGAGGGGTGGCAGGGATGTGACCGGAGGGGCCACCGCTGCACCACGCACGGAGGGCACGGGAGGGCAGGGTGGTTACGCACAGACCCCAGGAGGGCATTTACACCACCGAGGGGCTTACTGGAGCCGGGGACACCCATACCCAGGGGTGGCCGTGGATCTCTTCTCACACCGAGCCTGACAGCCTGGTCCCAGCATTTCCAGTCCCAACAACCCCGCGTGGCTCGGCGAGCTCCACCTCGTGCTACTGCCCAAAACCTCGGCGGTGCCCTGCAGTGCCTGCACCCACCCCGGCCACAGCCACGGACCGCTCCTCTCGCCCCAGCAGCCCCCGGACCCGAGGCCGTCCCCTGGGGCGCCCGGTGCCTACCTTGGCATCCAGGATGCTCGTCTCCACCCGGGCCACCCCCTGGTTCTCCCTGAACAGCTGGATCTTGCTGACCTTGCTGAACTCGGACAGCACGGTGGTCAGGTTGGTCTTGAGGTCGATGACGTGGCTGATGCCGTGCCGGGGGCCCACCAGCAGCGTGGTGGCCGGCTGCTTCTCGTCCTGGGCGCACGGAGAAAGGGAGACAGACAGACGGACAGACGTCAATAAACGCATCCACGGGCGAGGGAGCGATGTCAGGAGCTCGGCCGGCTCCTGCTACGGCCGGGGGCGGAGGTGGCTGGCGGGGAGCAGCGGGTGAAGCTGGTGCCAGGCCCCCTCCCTGAGCCTCTCTGCAGAGCCGGCAGCAGCGTGCACGGGGTGCCAAGGCTATTTAAATCTCCAGCCCCGAACTGACCGTCCACATGAAATATTCAGGCCTGCTGGTGTCACTACAGCGAAGTGGGAGCGTGTTACAAATCTGCCTGATCTGACATCGCCGCTGAGGGAGGGAAGCAGAGGAGGGAGCGAGGGAGTGAATGCATTTTAAATGAGAAGAAAGACTGAAGCCTTGACTGAAATTGGTATCTTCCTTGTCCTGGTCTGCCCAGCACGGATGCTCCAAGCCAGACCTGGGCAGGCCAGCGCAGGAAAGAATCAGGAAATATTTTTTACTGCTTGAGTCTGTGGCTCGTATGGTTGAATACGTGGTTCAGCTCCTAGCTCGGCTTGCTCAGCTGGCTCAGAGGCACAGCTGTGGTCTCAGAGATGAAACAAAAAGCCAGGCACCCCCACCAGGGATGATTTTCCCAATGCTACAGAGCCAAGCAGGGTTGGAGGCACAGCTCCAACCGCCCAGCACCTATGAGATATAGTGTGGTTCTGCACCCACTTATTTCTTAGGAGCTCCCAGACACGGTGAGAACAAAATCCATCACGGGCTGCAAGAAATCAAACCCAGGGGGTGAAGCCGGAGAAGCCAAGAAGCTGCTGAGCCCTTGGGTGGGGGTGAGAGGTGATGGTGGCGGAGGTGACACTTACATGGAGTCCCCTGGATGGGAGGTGGAGCGAGAGGGATGGAGATGGAGAGGTGAGGCAGGCAGCGGGGAGCCTTAGCAGGTCCTCCGTTCTCCTGTTTGGCTTGGTGGCTTTCCTCCTGCCATGGAGAAAGTGAGGTGGCTTGGGTGAGGGGTGGAGATGCCTCTGATGGAGATGAGGGAGGAGTGAGGCGGCAGCTTCGAGAGCCACCAAGCGGCGGTGGGGCTGGGCCAGCACTCACGGAGATGGCAAGGCCAGCTGAGCTACTCCCTGCACGGACAAGCAGGGGACGGGTGGCCTTTGCCAAGGGTCACCCTCCTCTGAGAGGGACGGCAGCACGCGGCCAGCCTCCCCGGAGCTGGAGGAGGAGAGCAGAGCGCTGTGAAGAGTGTCCCAGCTGGATGGTGTGGATGGGGAGCCTGGGGGATGTGAGCACATGCCTGGCACTACCGCAGCTTCACCGAGCAGATCACCTCGTCGCCCAAAAGGCCGCCAAGAAAGGAGCAGAGCCCTGGCCCTGCAGATCCAACCTGCTGTCGGCAGGTCTGAAGGCTTTTCTGGAGGGGCTCGCATTCCAGACAGGGCCCGGGAGGACAGAACAGATCGGGGAAGTGCACACAGAGCGGACACCCCTGCAGGAGCCACGGACGCATCTCCCCCAGCTCTCCCCCCGGCCACACGCTCAGGACCGGAGCCAAACACCTCCCCTCCCGAGCTACCGTACCAGGCCCACGGTGCTGAAGAGGACCCCGGCGAAGGTGGGCAGCTCGTTCAGGATCCTCAGGTACTGCAGCTTGGCCTGGGCAGCGGAGACCTGACCAAAGACATGGCACGGGCCATCACCACCAGCGTGACATCCGCGATGTCATCCCACCAGCACCGAGGTGCGGCAGGGCGGGCTGGTGGGCTCACCTTGGTGCCGCCGGGCTGGTTCTGGTGGGCTTTGAGCTGCTGCGAGAGGGATTTGCGGAGGCTCTTCTCCTTGACGAGCTGCAGCAGCGAGGGGGGCAGGAAGGGCTCCAGGCCCCACTCCTTCCTGCGGGAGGGAGCAGCCTCAACTGGGGCACCCCGAGTGCTGGGCACCGCCGCTGGGGAGCCCTGCCTGGGGGACCAGCATGGGGACAGGAGGGCAGAGAGGGCCAGCAGGCAGGGCTGCCGCCGGAGAGCATCCTCTTGCCGTGAGAGGGAGCCAGAACTGCAGCTCGGTGTCGCCGCCGCAGCAGTGAGAGCCCTGGCGTGGGTCCCCATGGGGATGGGGTGCACAGCGGTGAGAAGGCCTCGCCGCCATGTGAGGTTTTGCTGGGCAAATCCCCAAAGCTCTTTTTTGAGGTTCCCCCCCTGTATGCCATCTCCCTCCCTGCACACCCTGGGCAAGGCCACCCTGCGCTTCGTATGGATTTAAGGCCCCGGAGGAGCCGCAGCAGGGCTGAGCCACGGCCACAGGGCTCGGCGGTGTGCTGGTGTCACACAGCCACAGAGCTTCTCCTCGCCCGGGACGCCAGGTGGGAAATCAGCCCGGCTTCCCCTGCGGATGCTCCTGGGCTCCCAGCACACACCTCCCCAGCCCCAGGGAGGCTGCTGTGAGTGGGCCTGGCGGGGCCAGGGATCGGGACTCACTCCACGTTCTTGAGGGACACCTTCTGGCTGGGCCGCGTGGCCGCCACGGTGATGTAGATGTGGAGGGCAGCCAGCCCCAGCAGCATCTCCGGCTTGGGGTCCACGCCGAAGCGCTCTCTGATCACGTCGTTGCGGCTCTGCGGGGTAGAGGAGAGGTGTCCTCAGGGACCCGGGGGCAGCCGGCACCCTCCTCACGGGGATGGAGCGGGCGCTGGGAGGACGTCCCGTCCCTACCTGGATGTAGAGGTACTCGAAGGCCGCGGGGTCGCGGCGCAGCAGCTCCACGGGGTCTTTGGGGAAGAAGCTGACGCGGAAGAGGCACCTCATGCCGTGGTAGTGCGTCCGCTGCACGACCTGGGGCCGGAGCAGATGGGGTTGGTGAGCCCACGGCACGAGCCCCGCGCTCCTGAGTTTGGGGCAGGAGCCTGCCCGCGCGCCGGCACGCGGGGGCTTACGTGGGCCAGCGGCTGCTTGTCCTGGAGCAGCAGGAAGCGGTGGCTCTGCTCCGGGCTCGAGTACTCCAGGACCAGGGCGAAGTGCTCGATGTGCCGCAGGGACAGGCGGTCCTGCAACGTCACCATCACGTCCTGCAAACGCCACAGACGGGCTTGGGTGCGGGGCAGCGGCTGCCTCCTTTCTGGGGCGGGGGGGGGCCGGCACCCGACCGAGAGCTGCCTCGTCCCAGCACCCAGGGCCAGGCCGGTGCAGGATGCGGCCCCAGAGTTGGCACCCAGGAGGTGCTGGCTGCAGCACACGTCACCCAGGGATGCCAAGGGGCTCGCTGTTATGTCATGGCAGTTCGCAGGTGCTTGTACAAGGAAGCAAGAGACAGAGAAAAAATGGAGAAGGGAGCACCGCTGCGGTGCCGGGGAGGGGAGGAGCGGGGGGGGGGGCCCACCTTCACAGTGGTTCGGCCATCGAACGTGAAGGACTTGATCTGCCCGTTCTCCAGGAAAACCTTCAGCACGTTGGGGATGAGGAGGAGAGCTTCCTTCTTCAGCATGTCCTGCAGGGGAAGCGGGAGGGTGGGGATGGAGGGGAGGAGGCAGAGAGAACGGCTGTCTGATGGAGTGCTGACAGCATCCCTCGCTTCCCTGCATTCGTGCGCTCAGAGGCACATTTCCCTCGAAAACCCAGCCTCTCCGTGGAGCATTTAGAAGCACAGAGCCTGAATGATTCAGGGCTGCCTGATGGAGTCACCTGCCCAGCCGCCAGCAGCGAGCATCCCACTTGGTCAGGCGCATCCCAGCGGGGTGTCTGGAGCCTGCCCGGCAGAGGGGAGCTGCTGGGGGGGCTCAGAGCCGACCGCCTCTTTCCTGGCCCCCAGCCCAAGTTTAGCCCCCTTCAGCCTTGCTCGAGCCCTGGGCAGGCAGTGGGGTGACAGCTGATTTTATTTAGTGAGCAGCGCTTCGATCAGATAATTACCTAATTGATTTTGCTTAAAAATAGAATTTGCTAGAAGCGCTTTGAGTGTCTTTTTTTTTTTTTTTTTTTTTTTTTTTTTTGTACTAGTGCTGCTTAATAAAACCCTCCTGCAATTAACAAATGATGCCACTGAGCTGGAACATCACTGCAGCACAGCAGCTCCCCGCAGCCATGCCCCGGCCAGCCCACCCCTCTCAGGGGCGCTCCTTTGAAGCCTTTTGCCACGGGGACACACTGGGTGCCATGGGAGGGCAGCAGGCAGGACTCACTGGGTCTGTCTCGCCGACCGTCACCTGCTCTGAAAAGCGGACCTTCGCCGGGTTGGACCTCAGCTTCGCCTTCTTGGCTGCGCTGATGAAAGCGGATTTGGGGGACTGGAAAGAGAGCGCTGGGTAAATCACCTACACTGGTAATGCAGCGCGGGGAAAGCCCGGCACGGAGAAAGGAGAACGCCAGGGGAGCAAACACCGTCACGACACGGTGCCGGTGCCAGTCGTGCCATAAACCTGGAGCCCGGCAGCCCCATCTCGCCAGGGACTCGCAGCCGGCATGCTGGGTCACTTCAGCAGGCATGCCTGGTGGCCCCCACAAGCATCCTTGATTATTATCAAGAATTATCAGGATTATTACAGAAGGGAGATTCTCCCTCCCTCTGTCCCATGAGGAGGTGGTTTCATGAGCAATGAGGACAGGGAGATGCACGCACTCGTGGCAGCTCTGAGAGCCAAGAGCTCAGAAGAGCAGTGGGGTGGTGGGAAGCCGGCCTGACACCTCAGCTGAGCCAGCGGTCTCCTGGGGCCCCCAAAACCCCACCCTGGTCTCCCAAAGGGCTGCTAATCCCCATCCCATCTCCCCTGATCGGCTCCCCGGGGGCTGGCCGTGGCACCTGTTGCCTGCTCTCACCTGGTGGGTGTGCAGGACCGTGAGGATGATGAAGTCTTTGGCCTTCCTACGACAGAAAGGAGAGGGGAAGGAGGACAGGTTTGCTCAACACACGGCCTCGTGAGCGCTCAGCCGGCACAGTCCCGCACCCCTCCCGGGGCGGACGATGAACGGGTTGCTGCCCTCACCTGACGAGCTCAATGAACCTCTCTCTGGGGGCTTCGCTCACATCCTCATCATTGATGGCCAAAATCTGGTCTCCTGGCAGGAGTTTGTCCTCAGAGGGGCCACCTGCCAGGACAGAGGGTCAGCACTGGGCTGGCCGGGGGTGGTGGTGACATTCCCAGCCAGGAATTAAGGTCCCAACCACCCCCAAAGCATTTACCCGCGTACGTGGCCACAGAGGGGACCCCATGGGCCCACCGGAGGGGACAGACGGGGACAGGAGGCCGGGGAGGGGCTGCCACGGGGGAAGGCACTCCTGGAGCCACGAGGTAATGCCCCGGGCCCCCCCCGTGCACCTTACCTGCTGCCACCGAGCGCACCACCACGGGCCTCTCGCTGCCGGCCACGAAGCCGAATCCGTAGCGGGGGTGGCGCAGGACCGTCACCTGTCGGAGCGTGTCCGCAGGCAGCTGCCCACATTCCATATCATCGCCGCGCTCCTCCGGCATCACATGGCTGCGCCGCACAGCGAGGGGGGCGGGATGTAACGCATCACCCCCGCTGCAAAGGCAGCTGTCCCCCCCCCGCCCCAAATCCCCCGGGACCCAGAGGACAGCCCGCTGAGGGCAGCTTGGCGGGTGGCACCTCACGGGTAAGTTTTCCTGTCCCAGCCTCTCACCGCCCCATCCCTGTCCCCGCGACTCGCTCTGTCCCTACTCTTGACTCTTCCCATGCAGACCCTTGGCATCCTCGGCACAGGTGGAATCAAATCTAGCCTAAAAAAAATCAGGATTAGGACAGACCGAGCTGCCGCTGCTCAACGTGACGAGTCCCCAGCACCCGCCCAGGGGCCTCCTGCAGCTGGGGAGAGCCAGCCCGGCGCGAGGTGATGCTGAACCTGCCCGGGGCATCCCGCAGCGATGCCGGCTGCGGTGCTGGGGCCAGCAGGGCCGGGCTGCCAGCCGGTTAGCAGGGAGCAAGGCCAGCGAGGTGGGGACAGCTGCGGAGCGCAGCCGGGGCAGATGGCAGCGCGCGCGGCCACCGCCAGACAAACGACGCGATGAACATGCCGTTGTTTCTGTGCCGCTCATTGCTTGTTCCTGTCCAGACTATTTAGCCTGCTTAAAAAAGATCCTTCCCAGCCTTTTTGGCAACACATCAATTGTTCTGTCTCTTATCAGTTTAGGGTTTGACGCATCACCCATCTAGTCCAATCCGTCTGCATTCCCGATGCCCCCCTCCCACTGCGGGCACCTGGCGCAGGGCGGCGAGGAACAACTGCGGGACGAGAGGGGCTGGAGCCCCTGGCAGCTCAGCACCAGCCCGTGCTCCAGGGGCCACCTGTCCCAAGAGGCTTTAAGGGAGCCGGGTCCGGCTTCGTCCCAGGGAAGGAACCTCTGAGGGGTGGAAGGGAGCGGGCATTTCCTTGGGGGGGGCACAGCACACCCACAGGAGGTCCCAGCGGGGTGCAGCACCCGCGGGCATGGGGGGCTCCATCTCCCGCAGGACGCAGCCGCAGGGAGCGCCCTCGGTGCCAGCTCCCCTGCCGCTGGCTCTGCGCTGCCTCATTATCTGCTCTGCTGCTCCCACGAGCATTTAAAAAAAAAAAAAAAACAGCAAAAAAAAAAAAACCTGCACAATTCAAACAATTTTCTTAAATGGACATTATCCAAGGACATTGTCTGCTGCTGAAAAGGCGACTGAACGTAACGTCGCATCTCCGGCACGCCTGGCACGGCCAGGGAGAACGCCTGCTGTTTGCAGAGAGGGAGCTGGCTGCAACAGACAGCACAGCCGCCGAGCAAACCTCCCCCCCTGCCACCCCCAGGCTGCCCCCAGCAGCCGCAGCCCCCAGCCGCTCACAACTGACGAGCCCCAGCAGCGTGCAAGAGTGAGGACGATGGTACAACAACTGCAGGCTGGAAACACTCGGATGCTCAGCACCATTGCTCTGGGGAAGCTGAGGCAGGGGGTTGCAAAGTCACTGACAAGCCCTGGAGCCACAGCTGTCCCATTGAAGCTGTTAGGGCCCCAGATCTGTCCCGCAGCACGCGTCCTGTCTGCGAAATGGGAACTCTGCGGCGCCCGTAGGAGCTGCAAATAGCCCCGCAGCTGCAGTGCCAGCATCAGCCCCACCGAGCCCGTGGCTCCTGGAGGACCAGCAGCAGCTCACGCGGCTGAATGACCATCTGCAAGAGGTTAGCAGGGAAACCTTTGCAACTTAAAAGGAGAAAAGCAGAAAGGCGCACCTCGTTTCAGCCATAACCAGGTCTGCTGTCCGATGTTAAAGGGAAGAGGGGAATAAAACGCTGCATACTGACAATAAAACTCCTTTACCAGGCTCTTAAGCTGCTCCTCTCCTGATAAGACTTTGATGCTGCAGAAGCATTACCAGGAAATTAAATAAAAGAGGACCAGCGTCCTCGTAAGCATGACTTATCCACTCCTGGCGAAGCAGTAATGTGCTCGCCAGCAGGTACGACATGCCTCTCTGGGGCTGAGGCCGTGAGCATCCATCCCACGGCAGCTCTCCTGCACCAGCCCTGGGGCACGGCGCTCACTCAGCCCCCAGCCATGTGCTGGCGAGCAAGCCCTCGAGCAGCAGCGGCGGCTCTCCCCCTAAGGCTCCGTAACTCCGGCTTGGCTGTTCTCGCCCGTGTCCCTGCTGCCGCCCCGGGATGCCCCGGCACAGCACACCGGCCGGGTGCAGAGCCATCGCTTCCCCCACACGGGTACGGGCAGAGCAAGGCTTACTCCAAAAGGCAACGTGTGCGTTTTTAATTTCCTACTGCAATAAATCTCCGCACCCTCTAAGGACCGGATTTCTGCCTCTGCTTTTAGTGCTGACTAAAAGATCTTTACCGGCAGGGAAAGCCGCCAGAACAAACCAGTGACAGGCCCAAACTGGGAGCAAGGGGCTGCATCTACACCCGGCTGCCTTCAAGCAGGATGGCACCATACAGAAACGCTTCCTGTGGCTCAAGAAGGGCTTCGTTTGAAACAGGTCCTACTCAACACCACCGAGGAAAAAAAAAACCACAACAACAACAAAACCCTTAAAACAGGCTGGGGGCATACAGATAGACGTTCACACTGCCTCGGTTCAGTTCTCAGGGGAGGTTACATGGAACAAACACCGAGGTGCTGGGCAGGCTGCGGGCCCAGGCCCAGAGCAGGAGGAGCGGTTCCCTCCCGTGCCCGAGCCTCTTGCCGGCGGGCCGGGTGCGTGCACCGCGTGCAGGCGGAGCTCCAGCACTGGGTGCCAGCTCTCCTCCCGCTTCCTCTGCTGCCGCGAAGAGCCGAGAACAAACAGAGCCTTTGGATCCCTGTCCCTCCTGCCGCAGAGCTCTGCCCGGCTCCTCCATCTGCCGGGCTGCAGTTGGCGAGCGGCTTGCGAGGCATGTGGGATCCTGCGCACGTGTGGCAGAGGCAGGGAACGCCGGGGAGCAGGCCAGGAGCTGTTTTATGGGCAGCATACGGCAGCTCCGGCCCTGGGTGCTGGTCTCCAGCCCAGAGGAAGCCTGCGGGGCTCCTGGGGCCCGGGACCAGCAGCGGGGACAGGAGCAGAGCGGGCAGGAGCACTGGGGTGCGTGGCAGCTCCGCCGGCCCGGCACGGCCGCGCCTGGTCACGATGGAAGATGCTGCTTGTGCGGTCCCAATGACGCAGACCTTGTTTGCAAGGGCAGACAGATGCTGTGCTTCCAGAGCTGCTCAGACACACGCTGCGCCTTTGCAGGCCCGGCAGCAGCTGTCCTGGCTGTGGCAGCAGCAGTTAATGGCTGGCTCCGGCGGGCAGGGCCGGAGCGTGGGATGCCAGCTTGGCCGAGGCTGAAGGGACAGCTAGAGAAGGCAGGACGACCCAGGCCGTCACGTCTGACGTCCTGCACGGACACAGCCTGGGGAGCCGCGTGTGGCCCTGCCACACGGCCCAGGACTTCATTATTCCCAGGTGCCAGATGGCGGCTGCCCGAGGGCCGAAATGCCCGGGGCTTTCAGATGGGAAGGGGCAGACGGCGAGCAGCGTCCCCCGGAGCTGCGGGAGGAGCCGGCGAGGCGGCCAAACGCAGCTGTAAATAAGGAGGCAGCAGGCACAGCTCTCTGCTGCTCGGCCTGCGGCTCTTTACGTGGCATCGGGGCCGGGGGCAGGCTTGCCAGGTGGGAATCCCAGGACCAGGGGTGGCGGAGGGGGACGGAGAGGGGTTCGGCCCCCCTAGGAGCGAGGTTTTGCCTGCTGCTGCCTGGGAAGGGAGAGAAGCCGTTCCCAGAGGAATGCTGGTAATTAGCAGAAAACACAGTGTGAGCACGACTGACGGAGATGGCTGCACCCAACCTCCAGAGAGGCACGGGTCAACAGAAGAAACAGCTTCTGTGCAGGAAGAGGCTGTACCAAAACAAGCCCCGTGAAGTCCTTTGAGACGCGTACGGAAGCATCACTGAAAATCCGGAGTGCAGCCCCCACGGCACCCTGCAAAGGCAAACGCTCCCAGGCGGCATTTTCCTCACGTAAGACGAGGGCTGGGAAAGGAGATCAGGGAGAGGGAAGAGGAGGCAGCCTGCAAAACCAGGCTGACACGGGGGAAGGGAGCCAGGACCATACGAGAATGGGAAGGCATCGGCACAATAGGGTATAAACCATGCAGAAGGAAGGACTTCGCCACCCGGCAGCCAATTAATGCCTGGAGCGCGCTGCCACGGGATGCTGGGGAGGCTGTAAATTCAAGTGGGTGTGAAAGCAATTTCCAGCTACTAAAGCCAGAGGCTCAACATCTGCCTCTGGAGTTGCGGCGCTATCTCTTGCCAAAACCTGGGGGAATTTCCACCGGGATGAGCCCGACACGGATGAGCCCCCTCCCGAGCTTGCCCGCGAGGCGCGCACCCACCTGCGCGTGTCCGGCCACTGCGGGGGGCTCCCCGGGGCGCGTGTGAGCGTGGCAGGGGTGCGACCCCAGGGGCACGTGTCCCAGCGCCCTCACCGGGTGGCTGGGCTCCAGGGCAGGCACTGGCCAGCGGCACCGCGGGGCGTCCGATCCCTGCAGGGGCGAAGGAGGCACATTTCAGGTGACGAAGGCCCCCCCCGTGACAGCCCCGTGCACGGGGACAAGCCGGCATCCCGTGCAACCTGTCTGAATGCCTCCCGTAGGCAGCGGGCTGCCTCATCCGTGTGGGTTTCCACGCTGCTGCAGACATCATTTTCGTATAAATGCAAATTGGTTTTACCTGGGGGCTCCCAGCTTTTTCTCTCCCTATTTTCCCTGCGATTTTTGGCCATTTAAGGAATTTTGTTCTCCCCAGCTGCAGACGTACAGAAGCGCCTTGCAGAGAAGAGGATCAAAGCAAAATCCTTCAGAAACACCATCAGAAGGCAGGCGAGCTGCTGCCACGAGGCTGCCAACAAAACCCTGCTGAGCAGACCCGGGGCAGGGATGACCCCAGCTTGGGGAGAGATGCCGCGATGGCCCCAGGGATGAAGGCAGCGCTCCTCTTCTCCCTGCCAGGCGTGGGCAGAGGCTCTGCCCTCGCTGTCCCCATTGCTGTCCCAGTTTCCAGACTCCCACCTGCAGGCTGGGTGCCCAAGGGACTGCCCCACGCGTCACCTCGCTGCTTTTCCTTCTCCCTTTCCCCCCACGTCCCTGTCCAGCTGTCTCATCCACTTACAAGCTGGTGGCGGTGCACAGCACTCGGCGCCTGCTCCGGGGGCTGCAGCAGGCGGTGGGAGGCTCCGAGGCGGCCCCTCTCTTAGCGGCTCAGGCAGCAGGGTCTGCAGAGAAGGGAAATGGCCCCGGTGTCACAAGCAGCGCCGCCAGCAGCCCATCTCCAAGGGATGGAGGCCGGCAGCTCTCCATCGGACCCACGGGCTGCCTGCGGCAAGCCACAGCCGCGCGCAACTCTGCGGGTGCCTGAAACACTCGAAGGAGCAACGTGGGGCAAGCTTGGCAGGGTAATTTTCTTTCCCTTCCACAGACAGAAGGGAGAAGCTGGTTTCCAGCCCCTTCCCTGCTGTCGCCCACCACGGTGACCACGAGCACAGTGCTCGTTCCTCTCCTCCACCACCGTCAGCGGCAGGGCCACCCCTCACCCAGCCAGGGCTGGTGAAGGCGCTCCAGGCTGGGAGGCATCTTTATCTCTGCGAGGACTGCAGGGACACCGTAAACAGGCAACACCGGGCCAAAACGAGACGAACACATCAGAGGATTAATCAGAGATAAGGAGCAATGAAGCAAAATTTGCAGCACTTTTCTCCCTTACTCCCTTGACACTCCGGCTGTGTGACGTGCGCTCTGGGTGCAATATATCCCGCCCGGCACCCGGCCGCTCGGTGCCACTCGGTTAACGCTGCTGATTGAGCCTCTCAGCTCCTCCGTCTCCCAACGCCACCGATTTTATCCTGGGCGACCTTCACGTTGTATTAGCTGTGCTTTCTGACATTGCTGGAAACAAACGCCCTGCCTGCAGCCCGGAGCGAGGCAGCCTGCCCCAAGGCAGCCTGCCCCGCACGTGGCACCACGAGGACGTTTCAACGCCCATTTTTCCCCCCGTTGTGCTCATTTCCAGGTCCTTCGCTCCCCCCACGCCTGCTGGACGTGGAGAGAGACCTGCGGAGGAGCTGGCCTGCAGAAGGATTTGCAAGAGGAGGAATTTATTACTGCGTATGAAGTCCGGAGGGGAGTTAAATAAAGGGAGGAGAGTTATAGATCGCTTATATCCCATTATCGAGAGGGCGCAATCTGTCTGAACCCGCTCCCAAATGGCAGCCGGGAAGATTCAGGGAGGCTGTCAGCCTGTCTCTCCTGGCACAGCAGAAAGCAGCTTGAAAAATCCAATCAAACGCTTTCCTTTGGGCCCTCCCGAATCCCAGGACTTTCACTCGGGATTTACGGAGAGCAATTTGCTCGGTTGATGGCTTGCCAGGGGTTTTGGGGGCCGCTATTTCCATGCGGCGTGGCGCAGAGCGGGGAGGAAGGGCTGCAGGAGCGCAGAGCGAGCAGCGTCCCCAGCCGAGATCTCAGTGTGATGGCCCCATGGGGAGGAGGCAGCACATCGTGTCTTGGTGTCAGCACGGGTCGGACCCCAGAGCTCACCCAGCACGGGCCAGCCACCCAGGGCTGAACGCAGAAGCCCCTGAGCTATGGCCACCTCCCCGCCTGTGTCACCACCGTCCCTCGAAAGGAGAATCCGCTCTCGGTGGAGCCAGTCCCCTGTTCCCCTGTGTAGGAACAAGCGGGGACCACCACCCACATGCCCCGTCCTGGAGCAGGGCTGCAGGGCTGGCTTCTCCTAGTGCAGCTCCGAGCTCCTGCCACAGCCACGGAGGTGGCTGTCACCAGCCTCGACCAACGCTAGCTTTTGGGGGGTGACAAACAGCATCGTAAGGTCCCCTGTCCCATCCTGCCCCTCCGGGAGCCCTTTTGGTGCTCTGAGGCTCAGTAAAGCTCTTGAGCTGATACCAGATAAAGGCAACATCACTGAAAAGAAAAAAATAAAAAAAGGGACAAGAAGGAGCTTTGAGCGTGATGTTTTCCGCCTGGGGCTGCTGGCGTTTCTAGCAGAGAGGCTTAATGTATACTCGGTTATAATCTCTTTACAACCTGCACCGAAGCTGTCCTCAGAGCAGGCGTGCGAGCATCCCAGGTAGCCAGGTCTATATTTAGAGGCCCGCCCGCCCACGCGCACTCTGTTTTCCACACGTGTGTACAAATGTTGCGCCGAGCCGACAGCCTCGGGAGACGGCGTCTCTCTGTTTGTCGACAGGAGCCACGCACGGCTCCCCAGCTGCACGCCTCCTCGCCCACCAGTCACCTGAAGGCGCTCGCCTGGGGGGAACGGCGCAGGCACGGGCGCACGGAGCTGCTCCCGCGGTGGCACACGTGCCCGGGGTCCCCGGGGGATGCACGCACATGCGGTCCCCCGGCGGGATGCAGGCAGCCGGCTGGGTCCCCGAGGGACGCGCACGCGCGCAGGCTGCACGTGGGACACGTGTCTGCGGTGCCCGTGGGATGCAGGCGCCGTCCCCCACGGGACACGCACGCCCACGGCTGCGTAACACCCTTTCCCAGCAAAGTCTGCTCCCCACCAGACAGCACGGCTGCTCCGACGCCGGCCGGGGAGACCCGGAGGCAAGCGCAGGGGATGGGAAACGCAGCCCCGCTTCCACAACCGGGCAGCCTCCTGACCGCCCAGGAGCACGCGTCCCTGACCGAGTGACCAGAAAGAGCCAAAACGTGGCCCCCGGGGGTGCCTCAGCTCTGCCCGTGCCATCACATGGCTCCTTCTCTGCCCGGAGCTCGGGAGCAGGTGGAGACGTGGCTCCTGCTGAAGGCACCGCAATGCCCGCGGCTGCTCGCGCGCCCAGCTCCGCAGCGGCAGCTCGCTGCCTTCCTCCTGCACGGGAACCTGACGACTTTCCGAGGTCCTGCAGACACTGTAGCAATTCGCCTGATCAGCCCATGCAAATCAGTTCCTATCTGAGACCAGCCTTATTTAATCTGACACGGGTGATATCTGCCTCGTGAAGTTTTCACACCGATCAGTCTCCCCGATTTCAGGTGTGAAAGGCGACGGGGGAACGGGCTCCCTGCACGCACCCCAACCACCTCGGCTGCGCCGGCGGGCGAGGGCAATTCCTCATCGGCGTTCCTCCTGCGCGAGGTGACGTCGTCTCCAGAAACAAAGAGGCTCAAGCTCTGAAAAACCATCTCCTGTGGCAATGGATTATGTAATTAGATCATTCCAGTCATTTAGAGGAGTGTTTGGATAACTGAATTTACACAATTTAGCCTTTGGTATCACCCAGTTCAAAAGGAGAGCCCTCCCAGGCAGCCTGTTTTGAATATGCAAATGAACCGTGCACGAGCATATTCATTTTGTAAAGTGCAAGCCGTAAAAGCAAGGCCAGTTTTCCTCCATTTCTGGCTGACATTTTATTTAACAGGCGATTCATTTGCCCCAGCATCCCCAGCAGCGGCAACAACTGCCCCTCTGACCTCCGGCGGCGCGGTGCCAGCACTTTCCCCCAGAGCCTCGGTGGGACTGAACCCAAATCCACGTCCTGCAGCTAACGAGCTCCCTGGGGCAGGGACGCTCCTGCTGGAGGTGTTCTGGAGGAGGCTGATGGCGTTACCAGCAGCGACCACGTCACAACACCCAACCACCCCAGCCATTCAGAGCTGCATCCCCAGCGCTGGCACCAGGAGCAGTTTCCTACGGTGCCTGAGGGATGTTCATGCCCTGGGACAGCCACGGACTGACAGCCCAACGTGGATGGATAACCCCCAAACCTCAGCCCTTGGGCCCAATCCTTCCAGGGACAGCATCAGGGGTGCCTGAACCCTCCTTGGACGGGCAGGACAGAGGCACCCTGAGCACCCTGGAGAGCCTGGGCGGAGGGAGAGGGTGCCCGAAGCACCAGCCGCCCTGGGAGAGCCCAGCCCGCACCGCTCTCCTCTCCAACCGCACCGCTCGCCTCAGTTTTTTTTCCCTCTCCTTCTCTCCAATTTATCTTTTTGACACGTTCAATGATGCTCCTGCAGACTGCAAACAATAGAGACAGAGTTTCAGCCAAGGCAATTTCTAAGCTGAATCAAAGCTAAAATCACCTAGGCACAGAGCAGCCGAGGACATGCAGCTCAGCGAGGGGGGGAGTGGCGAAGTGCCCCCGTCCCCCCCTGCATCGTACCTGGCACAGGGAGATCGGTGCCTCTGAGCCCCCCCCGCTCGCCCCACGATGCTCTCCCAACCCCGGCGGCACCATTTCTCCCCCCGGGTGCAGACCCCTGCCAGGGTGCCGTGGTGCTGCGGCCCCTCGCAGCTGCAGCCCTAAGTCCCTGCCGCCAGCTCCGTGCTCCGCATACCAAGCGCCAGCTTTTGCTTCCCCGACCTCACAGCCCAGAGGAGCAACCCAAATCTTCCAGGCGGAGATTTTTTTATTTTATTTTTTTCCCTTCAGACGCTGCACAGAGGAGCTGGGATGGACGGACAGCCAGGTGGGGAGAGGCAGATGATGAGCTGATTTCTGCCAAGCGCGCATCATATCTGGACTCGTAACAACAGGCACAGTCCTCAGCATGACTCAGCCTGCGCACACGTGCTGCTTCCCCTCCCCACGTCCCCGTGCTCGGCCACCAGCCCGCAAGGAGCAGGCAACGCCTGCCGCCCCGGTGCCCACCCCCAGAGCCCACCCCAGGGCACGGAGAGCTGAGACACGCCTATGCCGAAAAGCAGAGAGCAAAAAGGGGGGGCCGGAGCCGTGCGTGCTGACACCCCGCTCGCCTCGTAACCCTCGTGGAAGCAGCTGTCAGAGCCCGTCTCGTTCCAGTTCCCTGCCCCGGTAACGCCGCTTACCGTCCGTGCTGCTGGTCCGTGTCTGTCCAGTGCTGGTGGGGTTTGAGCAGCAGGAGCCTCGCTGCAGGAGGAAAGCAGCGCCCGGCTGGGCAGAGCAGCAGGAGGCGTGGGGCCGAAAGCATCGGCGGCCCCTCGTGCCCCCCCCATTTGGGGGGCTGCACAGGACACCGCTCACATCCCGGCTCAGGTTCCGTCCCGTCCCCCGGCCGGCTGCAGCCCTCTCGAGAACCCCGACACGGGGGCTGAGCACCTCCCTGGGAGCGTGCCCGCAGAGCCAGAGCCCTTCCTGCTCCCGGGAGCGAGTTCCCCACGCCGCCTGCTTACGATAAACGCCGTGGTGCGGGAGCCAAGGACTGACAGCTCTCAAGCTGGCACGGCAGCTCCGGCTGTCCCGGGAGGACCCGTCAAGCTGTCACACAGCATCAGCTGCAACACGTCCCTGCGCCGCGCGCTGCAGCCTGCTCCGCGGGGCTGCCCTGGCCCAGCCGAGTCCCCTGGGATGGCCCCGGCCCCATCGTGCCGTCTGCTGCCGTTCGTGCCCCGAGCCCTGCCGTGTGAGCTACGCGGCTCTGCTTACAGCACCGCTAACGGGATTTCGCCCAGGGCCACCGAAGCAAACCCGTTTTGCTGCACGCAGCCGGTGGCTGCCGTGGCAGTGCCTTGGAGGAGCGGCGGCATGGCACGGCACGGCACAGCATGGCACGGCACAGCCTGGCAGCTCCCCAAGCACAGCGCCCATCCACAGCACCCGTGTTAGCACCCTGGGAGCATCAGAGCCTCACCTCGCCCCTCATCTGCGAGCAGAGCCACTGCCCGTGGCCCTCTCAGCTGTCACCTTGGCACTTTTGGGGAACGACAATTCCCACCCGCTCGCAAAATCCTACCAGGTGACTTTGTGTGTCCTGAGTCGTACATGAAGTGTGGCCTCGGGAGCTCGCCGCCCCGCTGCCTGCCTGCTCACATCAGCTCTCTGAGGCAGGGACGGGCTCAGGGCAGCTGTGAGAGCGGGGTTAAAGCATCGCTGGCTGCGTGGGCACCAGCTGGGCTGGGGACAGCATGGGGACGGCCGCAGCCCCGCGAGGCCAGGCACGCCTCTCCCCAGTGCTCCCAGTTTGGCCGAGAGCATCAAAATCGCCCCCCAGAGCTTCAGACCCACGGAGGCACCGGCCCCTGCCCGCTCCACGAGAGGAGCTGTGGGCACAGCAGGATGTGTGCAGAGCCTCTCTTGATTCTTACTTCGCTGCCCAGATTAAAATCCTCCTGCTAGCCTTTAAAAAAAGGGAATCAAAACAACAACAAAAATCCAGCGGTCTCGGCAGACGAGCCGGTTGGTCCTTAATGCCTCCTGGCTGTCAGTAGCGCGCTGTCACGGGGAGCTGGGGGCTGTGAATCCTGTCACAGCGCAAGGACAGGGTCTGCATCCCTCCGGGAGGCTGAGGGGCTCTCGGGCTGGTGGCCAGGGAAGGAGAGGAGCAGGAGGAGAGGCGGCACCCCTCTGCCATGGGGCTCTGTGGTCACAGCGTCCCCCAGGCACGGGCTCAAAGCTCACTGGGCGATGCTGGGAGGATGCAAACCAGGTGGGACAGCTTCAGGAGGGCTTGGCCTGGGGTGATGGAGAGCACACAAATGCTGGTGGGCCAGCTCAGAACCACTCGAGCTTGCTGGGGACCCATCCTCACGTACCCCTGCCTGGCCAGGCTGGGGGTTCAGCGATGACCAAAGCGGCGGCCAAACCCTCACGAGAAGGGGATAAACATGCTAAATCCATACGAAGCAGCCTTTCTTTCACAGCTCCCTGCCAGCCCACGGGGGCACGCCGCGTACCACAAATTCAGGGGACGCACAGGAGGTGCTCCCAGGCCCTCCTGACTCTGCCGCTGACTCCAGCAGCAGAAGCTGAGGCACGAGCAGGGCGGCAGGGTTAGGCAGCCAGCCTGCCACAGACCGCCGTGAAAAATGCCTGGGAGATCAGAGCCCTGTCTGGATTAGATCCCTCGCAGTCACAAACAGGGCCGCACAACCCAACCATGCACGGACTGAGAGACACCAAGCCCACGGTGTTACACAAGTGCCTCCTCGGGAAGCAGCCTGCGCTGAAGCTCGGCTAACAGGCTGCCTTTCCCCTAGCAGAAGGGCCCGCAGCAGCACAGGAGCCATTCGAGGCCTTTCCACCAGCATCCTCTGTGAACACCAGGTGAAGGAGCAGGCGATGAGGCGCTGTCGTCCCCAGCAGGCTCCGAGACAGACCCTCCTCGCACGCCACCGGGGCTCCGGCTGGATGCCGGCACAACGCCCGCAAATCACAAGCCCCGGCACCGCTTTGTTGGTTTTGTAAAAACCCACACACAGCAACTCACGTTCGCCAGCATCCCCGCTGACACCTCATTTGCAAGAATATTGCTGGGGGCAGGTAAACACAGCCGAGTTATTAGAATCAGCCTTATCAGAGAGTATCAAACCGGGACCTCATCCTGCGTGAACAGGTAGGAAGGGAAGGCACTGCCATAAAGACATCATCCCCTAAAGAGCAGAGACGAGGCAAACGCCGGCATCCTCCTCCGACAAGCCTGGCCCTGGAGCCGACACCAAAGCATCCGGCTTCTGCCCTGCCGCTGCCAGGTCTTCCTGCCTCCCTGCCTGCCCAGACCCCGAGCCTACGACCGCAGCCAGCAGGGTGGGGATGCTGGGCAAGGTCTCCTCTCCGTGTCCCTCGGGGCTTCTTGGGAACGTTTGTCTCGTCAGTTTGGTTACACCGGGAGCAGACTGAACAGCTCCGTGCACAGCACGTGATTTCCATCACACACCAAAAACATGACAAAACAAAAGGCAAAAAACAAAAGGCAAAAAAAAAAGGCCCAACCCAAACCAAACCACAAAACCAAGGACTGAACCCTTTATCCTCAAAGTGCCTCGGCACCCATGCAACCAGAGCACTTCTGCAGGGAGCAGGAGCAGAGCGGCAGGAGAGGAGCTGCAGGGTTCGTTAGCAGTGCGTCCTGCTAACGGGAAGGGAATTAAGTGCTTCCCAGGGAGCTCAGCACCGGGATCGGGATTTAGCAGCATCATCCCTTAGGGATCGCAAAAAACAATGTAAACTCCAGGGGGATTAAATCTGAAGAGGATATCGGGTAGGGAGGAGAGGCCAGCACCACAGGAGGGACCACGATTACAGAATTACCTGCCGGGATTTAGGAAGATAAATGAGATGAAATTTTGTACAGATAAACTGAGACTTAATACAGCCGGGGAGACGGCCGGTGCCGAGACAGGTGCAGCCTTTGCTCTCTGGTGATGGTAGCACAGAGCGAGGCTGGAGGTGAGAGCCCGTAATGAACAGGCGCTGAGTTTGCACGGCAAAGGCATTTTGTGAGCGATGCCAGCACAGGGCAGCGGGACAGGCTGCTGCTGGGGGGGTACAGGGGTGCGGCGGGGCTCCAGAGGCTGCAGCCCCTGCTCAGCAGCCAGGACGTGCTGTTTTCCCTTGTGGTCACAAAGCACGGGGACAGTTGGACCTCTGCACCACGGCCAGGCTAGCCTCTGCCCTGCTGCCTGTCCCCTACACACAGGCATCGCAGGACCTGCTGGCAGCACGTGTGGGCTTCATGGGAGCAAGCAGCAGAAATAATTCAGGGCCAGAACAAGCTCCACAGCCCCACACTTAATGGGCAGCAAACCCGAGAGACAGCTCGCCAGGACTGACTGCCCCCCAACTCTGCAGCCGTGGCCAGCCAAGCCCCGGGCTGGGTAGCCCCATGTACCCCCAGGACCCGCGGGGATGCTGCCGCTCTCCTGGAAACACGGCCGTGTGGGAGCCGCCTCGGGGCTGAGTCACGCTGCCGGTGGCACGCAGGCACACTGGGTGGCCACCACTGTGCCGGGGCAACCTGCTGGTGAGCCTGGGTGCCACAGAGCCTGGGGAAACTGAGCCACGGGTGAGGGAGGGACTCGGTTCAGGTGCTCGCGGGCGGTGCAGAAGCCTGTGCCCTCTGCCTGCCCAAGGTGGAAACGTTGAGCAGAGGGCTAAAGGCTGCCTCAAGGCACCTTGCCCCGTGGGAGGCATCACCCTCGCTTTCTAACACGGTCCTAAAGATAGAAAAAGCCCCCCCAAACCCATGGGATGATTAGCACCTCTTCAGAAAGGGAGCAATTACCACAAAACACAGATTATGCAAATACCTTGGTTACCACAACGATGCTCCCTGAATGCTGAGCAGGAAAAAAAAAAAAAAGAGCCACAGCGAACGAAAATTTGTTTAGCCAAGAGCTGCGTGACGTCTCTTCAAAGCGCTGAGATGGGAGACGGGCCCTCCTCAGGCAGACGGGCTGTACGAGGACATCCCAACGCACCCGGCAGGACAACAGGGAGAGGAGATGGTGCTTGGCTTTTAATTTTCCTCCCAAAGCACTTCAGGGAAGCGAGCATTGCTCCTGCTTGAAGGCAGAGGGAACTGAGGCACACACACTCGCCCAGGAGATGTGCAGAGGAGGAGAAGAGGTTAAAGCACCGCTCTGTGATGAAGGGCTCGGAGCCCTGCGCCACGCTGCTTCCTGCTCACACACATCATTCCCGGGCCGGCGGGTGTCTGACACAACACGAGGAGATGGAGACGCTGGGGTCGGCTTCGCGGGGAGAGGAGCTGTTAAGGGATAAAAGACCGAGGAGCTGGGGAAAAACTTCACGGCCTCCTCCAGACCAGCTGGGACAGCAGCAGCCAGCGGTCAGGTGGGCTGCGGGACCCCCCGGCCATGCTGCTCTGCTCTGTGTTTTTCCAGCCTCACTCACCTCCACGATGGCTCAGCCTCGCTGCCCGGCCGGGGCCCCGACACCGGCCCGCTCCCGGCACACCGCTGCTGGCCCTGCCTGCCGGGAGCCCCTGCCCGAGTCCCGCTGACGCTGCACGGGGAAGGGAGGGCAGCTCGCGATGCGGCACATGCCGGCAGAGCCAGCCGCTCGCCGCCGTTTCCTACCCCCATGGAGCCGAGAAGCCGTAAGTCAGCGGGAACGCTCCTCGCATCACCCCCAGGCTGCTGCTGCACGCTCCGACGCCGGGCAGATTTACGATGGCAGCGCGGGCGCTGCCGGGCGGCCCGGCCTCACCTCCTGCAGCAGGCGCAGGCAGGAGCAGCCTCCCCTCCCCGAGCAAACGCCTCGGCACGTGGCACCGGCAGCCCCTTCCCGACAGAGATCACGAACGCTTTGTGGATTTTGCACAACCTGCGCTCCCACCCACCCTAGAAGGTGCCGAACCGCAGCGAGCAGCGAGCAGCTGGCTGGTTTTGATAGCGCAGGTGTCCTGGCACGCGGTGCCAGCGGCCCAGGGGGCGGCCCGGCCCCGCAGGAAAGCACGGCCCTGCCTTCGCTCCCTGCCCCTGCCACCTCCCCTCGGCCAGCGCCTTCCCAGCACAGCCCCGCTACGAGCGGCACAAACATCACCAGGCAGAGCTGAAAATCAAGCTGAGCCTTCTCCAAGCCGGAGCTCTGCTGCAGAAAATGGGAGGGTGAAAGCCTGCCCGAGAAGCAGGGCTTTGCTCGCTTGGACCGTGACAGCGGCTGCCTCCACAAATCCGTCCCTGGCTTTGAAGTGCCCTGAGAGTATTTCCAGAATAAAAATGCTTCTCCCCACCTCCCAGGCGGGCTGGTGCTGGGGAGAGGCGGCTCTCAGCCCTGCCTGCACAGCAGAGGGTGCTCAGGTGAGGCCCAACAACCCTCCCCTGGGAGCCTTGTTTAGCCCCCAGGCACTCCTGCAAGGCCAGCGCTTGCTTACAATAGCACTTGCAATGGATTTCCTTCAGATCGGCAAAGAACAACCTCTTCCTCATCCCTCCTGCCCTGTCCTGAGCTCGCACGAACTCAGGGGAGACAGAAAGTTAAACTCATGGACAAGGTGAAAAAAGCAAGATGCCTCCAGCTAGGCATCAACACAGCAAAGAGCACGAGCACTTACAGGCCCCCTGTGGCACTCGCAATCCCATCTGCTCCTGATACAGCTTCTGTTCCCCGTAGCTGTCCCGGAGGACCTTTCTCCACCACCTCCAACTCTCTTCTCTCTGCCTTTCCCCGAACCAGGCACGCTGTGCCCTGCTGCTGGCTTGCTGGAGGTGCCCGGCCGCCCCGCAGCCCTAACCTGGGCTTGCACCACCATGGCTACAGCCAGCCCGGCCCCGACCACCACACAGCTCAGGCCTTCCAGGCACCGCCACGGCCCTCCGGAGGCATTGGGGGATTTCTTGCCGCCAGCCCACCTAGCTGGTCCCGGGCCCCCTGTTTGCCCCTGGGACGAGGGAGGCTTGTCCTTACAGCACGAGCGACGGCAGGAGGATATCAGCTCCGCCACACCGGCTGCCCTTCCCGCATCCTTCTTAGCGCCGTTGCATTTAATAACTCCACTTAATATTAACGTGCCTTTACCAAGAGTCCTTTTAGACCGGCAGCCGCCGAGTTGCTTGGAAACTGCTCGCTGCAGCGACGGCAGCCCTCTGACAGAGGGCTGGGAGCCAGCGCGCCCCAGAAACCTGGCTGAGCGCCTGCGCGCCTCTCCTGGCGGGGGCAGCTGTGGGACGGCTCCGTCGCACCCCGAGCGGCTCCTGCACCCCGGGACTCGGAGAACCCGAGGCCCTGAGGCTGTGTTTCAAAGCACACCTGGCTACAGGGGAAGGGGGAGGTGCTGGAGCTGCACCCGAGTGAAATCTTTTTGGCCTTGCTGGATATTTGACCAAATCTGGAAACCGAATTCACTAGGAGAGAGGGTTTTGCTGCACACGCAAGTCTCAGGGCAGCCTTAACGGTGAAGTCATTTACCGACACCTCCGTAATACCCTATGAATAATTAGGTATCTCTTCCAATTTACAGCTTACCATAAAACGCTGCTACAGTTTTGAAGATAGTACATTTTTTTAAAATACCGTAGCAATGACAAAAACATAGTTTATTGCAGGAATGGCAATGGAAGTATATATATCCGTTGGCCAGGATTCTTTGGTGTACTTCCCTCGCTAATGGCTGCACAAGCATATATACATCCCAGATTTATACCGTAGGATTTTCTATGCTTTGCTTTTTAATTTACATAATATGCGAAACTTTCCATATAAAATGGAGAAAGCACGGAGCCATTCCCACCAACACACCCGCACGGATCGGGAGCTCCCCCGTCTTGCACCGCTCCCGCTTCCCAGCGGTGCCGGCGCTCTGGGGATCCCGCAGCTGCGTGTGGTACCCGGCCCTTGGGTTCAGCGCCACCAGCGTGGCCGCAGACAGGCACGCAGGACGAAGGAAGGGCTCTCCATCCCGTCCCCTGCGTCCCTGCCCATCGTGTTGCAGGACCTCGGCCTCCCAGAGGAGCTCAGCCTCCGGGGCCGGGGCGAAGCTCTGCCCGCAGCCTGCCAGGGCCGCACCGGCGGAGAACTGGGCTCATCTCGGCTGCTTCTGGCAAAACAAAGCAAAGATAACGCTTCCCAGATGCTGGGATGCAAAAGGTGTCAGAGGGGCACGCGGAGTGCTCAGGGCAGGAGTGCCACAGAGCAGAGATGTGAGCAGAGCGGGTTCTGCCAACGCTGAGATGCACGTCAAACACCAGCCTGCCTCACACCTTCCTCTATCGCCCCTGTGAAACACTGCCTTTTCTTTTTTTTTTTTTAATATTGTGGAATTAGAAGTCTGATTGATATGAATATGTAACAACACCGCTTTATTAATAGCAGCTGCATTATCAGTTAGCTCCCTGCTATTGGCAGGAGATCTGGGACAATCTGTGGTTTGAAAACTAAAGAGAAACGCAACCCGCAAAGGCAGCAGCAGCGAGATAATTTCATTCCTTTTCACGGTGAGCTGGCCAGGACATCACGAGCGCAGTGCTCGCCGAGACATTGCAATAGCTCTGCCTGCCCAGCTGCGGGAGCAGGCGCTGGAGCTGCTCCACGGCGCGCGCCTCGAGCCCCCCGCAGCAGGGGCTGCAGCCCCCGCCCGGGCAGGAGAAGCCCCTCGGGGCCGGGAGCCCCCCAGCCAGCTGCAACCCCTGCAAACCGAGGTCACTGCGTACGGAGCACCACGCAAATCTCCCTGACACGGGTAATAAACTCCCTTTGCAGTTTGCTTCCCTTACTCCCCCCCTCCATCAGCCTGGAGGCTTAAATGAAAACAAGATTACAAAGGAGATTGGATTGGACATATTTCTGGTGTGCTATTTTAGCTGTAAATTATGCCAGCTTCATAAAACCCCAACTGTTCTTTCCCAAGATCCCTGCATAGATTGGCTTGCTGAGATCAGGCGGACTGGGCGCTCGCTGCGGGCAGACATTGTCTGGAAAAACGCTGAAGGGGCCCGAGCATTATCGAGATGCTGTGGTGCTACGTATATATATGTAAATACACACACGCACACGGGCATGGCAGCACCCAAGAGCTTCCCACGGATGGTGATTTACTAAACAGTGACAAGCACGTGCAGGTTTTCCTAGACCCGAGCCTTTGGTGATCCGACCCTACAGATCCCCCGTGACAGCTCAGCCGACGCTCGTCCCAGCCGCTGCTCCCAGCCATCGGGCAGCACTCCGCGAGGCTGGGCGCGAGGTTTGGGGCCGGGAGCCCCGTGCTGTCAGCGCGCACGTGCCGAGGGGAGCCAGGCTCGCTGCGCGCAGGGCTCGGCAGCAGGCTCTGCAGCACCAAGGCAAAACGGCCACAGTGTGAAGTTTGCTACAGCAAAACTGGCAAGAGCTTTTTGCGATTCGTCTCACGGGCAGCACTGCACCTTGGCTGCGCTCCACGACCCTGGAGGACAGCGGCGCTGCCCGAGCACACGGTGCTGCTTTGGGGTGAGCCTAGTGGCACTGCCCAGAGCTAAAAGGACAACAGCTTGGGCCACGAGACGGCCCTGGCCCCTGGCCCTGCTCCTACCAGCACCTCCCCTGGGTACTGCAGCCACGCCGCCAGGAGCAGGAGATGCCGAGGTCCCAGACCCGCCCCGGCTGCTGAACCAGTGAAGCGGGGCTCTCAGGTGGGGCCGTAGGGATGCATGCGGGGCCGGGAGCACCCAAACCACCCCTCCACGCTGGGACTGCCCACGGCCAGTCCCTCCCAACACTAAGCCCAGCTGGGGGCTGGCTCAACATCCCCTGCTCCTGCCCCTTCTCCCATGGCAAAGTGACGGCACCCGGTGCAGGCAGCCAGGCAATGGGACCCGGAGACAGTGCCACCGCTCCACGGCTGCAAGCACTCTGCCACCTCCCAGGGACAAGAGGCACGCTGAAGCCCAGGGAGATGCCGCCGGTGAAGCCCCCGCAGCCTGTGGGAGCCCTCCTCAGCCCGGTTCCCGTTACCTGGAGGCTCAGGAGCACCGGCGCACTTTGCCTTTCCCACCAGCAGACCGGCAGCGAGCTGTCTCCCTGCTGTACTCCCACAGCTCCGCCTGCTCGGAGCCCAGCCAGGTCCCACGGCGCTTCCCGCACGTGTCGGCTCGCAGCCCCAGCCGAGGGCCCCGGGAACAGCGTGAACCGAACCCCCCTGTGGGGGTCAGGTGCACCCCACCTCGCTTATCCTCCTCTAACTGGCCCCTCCGGGCGATGCTCCAGCACAGGCTTACCTTTGCACATCTATCCCAGCGTCCCCACACAAAGACCCCTGCAGGGTCAGTGACCTTTTAGGACACTGTGCACGTTGTGGGAAGACCCCTTCGCTAGGGAGGGAGACAGCACCCGATGTAGGCAATGCCTGCTGGCAGCATCAGTAGCACCACAACACCACAGACTGGGAAGAGCAGGGAAAAAGCTCAAGACTGGGCAAGACAGTGGATGGATGCGGAAGGGTTTGTACCCGGAGACCCCTGGGGAACCCACCGTGCTCTCCGGCAGGGAGCTGCGTCCCCATCAGGCGGGCACACGCACGACCCCACCTGTGACGAGCAGTGTCGCGCGGTCCGCTCCGTGCCTTTCACCACCAGGACCTGGCACGGGGCTTGTCTGCACGTGTACATATCTATCAATACAAAACCAGGCTTCCCGAGCAATCAATAACGCTATTTAAGAGATAAATCTCGCTATTGACTGGCTGCTGAGGCCAGCTCCTGATTAATTTAAGAGACAGAGAACAGCGAGCAGCTCAGAAGTGTTCCCAGCCTCGCTGGGCACCAACCCTGCAGCTCACCTGCCCTCCTCCTGCTGCAGGCTCCGAGACACCCCCCGCACGAGCTCCTCCTGGGGTGTCCCAGCACCCCTCTTCGGTCCCGCTCTCCCTGCCCCGTCCCCATCGCCAGCTGCTGCGCCCCGGGGCCCCGCGCCCTGCTCCACGCAGGCTGGAGGCTCTGCAAGGCAACAACCTACTTTGTTCTGACAAAAATGCTTGTTCACCACAGAAACGCGGCGCCTGTGGGTTGGAGCTGCCCTGGCGAACAACACTTCACTCATGGGTCCGAACCAGGAGAGCTTTGCTGCCGAGTGCAGCGGGCGCGGGGAAGGACCGGCGCTGGCGGCGCGCTGCGAGCACGAGGCGGAGCTGAGGACTCGAGGCTTTGTCCTTCGGTGCTGGCAAGCAGCCGCTGAGCACACAGCGAAAGCATCCTCCAAGTACCACGGGGCTGGGATGTGAGGCAGGATCCAGTCTCTGCAGACCCGTGAGCGAGTCCCACAGCCCAGCTCGCCCCTCCCCAGCACGCAGGTCGGCTGGCAGCATCACAGGGGAGGAACCAACACGCTGGAAACGTGTGTGCAGACGGTGCCCTGCCTCTGGGCTGCTTTCTGCTCCGGGATTTCTCCCATGCTAGGCTGGACCTGATGCTTTTAGGCTTCAGTTCGAGCACACTGCTGTTCGCTGCAGGCATAAAGCCTCCCTCCTGCCTTGGGAAGCTTAAGGCCGTCGTGCCCTCGTCCAGGCTAATTTTGAGGGGGGCACCTCTCTCCTCCCCAGCCTCACCTCTAGCAAGAGGGAGACGGGGACCAAACCTGAGCCCGTTCCTGCTGCACCCCCTGCGGGTCCTCCCTCACCCGCCAGCGTACAAAAGGATGCGTTTTGCATCTGCTCCACAGCCCCTTCCTTCACAAGCCATCCCAATTCCCCCTCGCAGGCAGCCGCCCGCTCATCTCGAAGTGGCAGCCCGCGGGCAGAGCTCCCGGCGAGGCAGAGCCGGCTGCTGGCAGCCAGCAGCACCTGCCCACGGCAGCGGGGGGACCCGGCGGCTCGGCCCCGGTGCCGGCAGCGCCGATATCCCCGGGCAGAGGCAGACCCATGCCAAGCAGGGCCTGGACGTGCAAGCGACTCCGTGCTCTCGTGCTGGAGCGCCTCCGCACAAGGCAGTGGTGCTGCCTGGGCAGGGGATGGCCCGGGGCACAGCAGGGCTGCCAGATCCGGCCAGCACGGCGAGGGGGGTTATTCCCGCTCCCTTCTTTAGAAATAAAAATGTAAAGCACAGGGTTTTGGCGGCTGCTCAGGCGCAGTGTGGAACTCCTTGCCGCAGGATGGCAGCTAGCACTCGGTGTCCCTTGGGCCTGATCCAGAACCGCTCTTGGCCTCAGAGCGGACCCGTGCCCAGCGAGGCTCACACACGACAAACCACATCCCAGCCCCTCTGGTGAGAACCAGCTTCTCTCTCCTCCACCCTTCCCTTGCAGACATGGGGAAACTGAGGCACGGGGAGGTGAAAGGCGGCACAGGGCTCGCTGCTTGTCACGCGAGAGGAGAAAGATGCAAATATTTCCCCATTGCTCTTGCCCTGCAGCCCCCTTTGGAGGGAGCCACGTCCCTCCGCCGGTCCTGCTGCCGACAAAGAGGAAAACTCATCCCATCCCAATCGCTCTAGAGCCGGGAAACGAGGAAAAAAACACAAACAAGCCCCGAGCCGGGAGCCGAGCGCTTCCCCTCCCTTCTTTCAGCTCAGCCGGGTGCAATCCCTTACAACCACGTCCACGACGCCGGAATAACGCGGCGGGCACCGGCACCCAGGGGCTGGCCAAGGTGACCCGGCAGCGGCGGCACAGCTCCTGCCCCGCACCCCGCTCCCTCCTGCCCTGCTTGGGGTGGGCAGAGCCGGCTCGGCGGGGCCGGGCGAGAGCGGGGCTCAGCAGCGCGGCTCCATCCAGCCCCCACGGCCCCAATCCCTCAGCCCACGGCGCCGGCCGAGCGGGTGCCACCTGCAGAGCCGCCACCCGGGGCCACCGCGGCCGCAGCGGGGGCGCAAAGCGGGGCT
Source organism: Anser cygnoides (assembly GCF_040182565.1). NCBI lineage: Eukaryota > Metazoa > Chordata > Aves > Anseriformes > Anatidae > Anser > Anser cygnoides. The sequence continues at coordinate 11,491,266 of NC_089885.1, read as the reverse complement.
GCTCCTCCCGGTGCCGCGGGACACCACGGGGCTGCCGTGCACGGTCTCCCGGCGGGGGGGGGGGGGGGGGCAGAGCCTTGCCCCAGGGGCTCGGCGGCTTTGGGGCACCCAGCGCCGGGGCTGAGCGCCCCGCGGGAGCGGGCGGCCTCCCTGCCGTGCCCCCGGAGCGGTGCTGAGGAGGGGGGGGGGGGTGCACAGCTCGCCCCCGACGGCTGCTCCCGACGGCAGCGCCCCGGGAAGGGGGAGCCCCGGGCACGGCCCCGGCGCTCCCCGAGCTCCGCGGCCACCAGCGGCGCTTCCACCCCCGAGGGGCTCACCTGGGCTCCGGCCGCTCTCCCTCCGTTACCAGCGGGGCCTGAGGCGGGCGGCGCGGCGGGCGGGCGGGCAGGGCCGGCTCCCCGCTGGCCGCCGCCGCCGCCGCCGCCCCCCCCATGGCTCCTCGCCGCCGCCCGGTGCCCGGTTGCCGCAGCGCCCAGCCCGCGGCTCAGCGCGCAGCCGGGGCCCGCCGCCCCCGGGCCGCCATGCCGCCGGGGCTCCCCGCTCCCTCCGGCCGGCGGCGGCGGCCCCGGTGCCGGTGCCGGTCCCGGTGCCGGTCCCGGTGCCGGTGCCGGGCGGCTGCCAGGTGCGGCGGCGGCGGCCCCGGGCGCTGTGCGCGGCTCTGCGGGGCGAGCGGCGGCGGCGCGGAGCGGGGCGGAGCCGGGGGCGGGGGCGCGGAGCCCCGCCGGGACCGCTCCCCCCCTGCCGGGGCCGGGGCCCCGACGGCTGAGCCCGGGGGGGGGTCGCCCCGGGGAGCCCCGCTGTGTAGGGCTGCTTCCCCCCGCCGGCCCCGTCCCACCGGAGGAGATCCCCGAGGGTGGCTCCCCCCCCCGGGGGGGGCACACCGTGTCCCCCCTCCCCGCCCTCCGCCCTCCCCGCAGCCCGAAGCCCGCTCCCAGGAGACCCCCGCAGGCAGCGCAGCCCCTGGAGAACCCTGCGCACTTCCCCGTTAGCTTTTTCCTCGGGCAGTGTTATCATTTATTCGGGGCGCCTTCAGGAGCGGTGCACGCCGTCACCTTGCTGCTCCCCAGCCTCTCCTCGGAGCGCACTGGGCTTTCTGCGCTCCCCTCCGTAGGTAACTCCATGGTAACCTCCCTCTGCTCTGCGAAAGGAAGCCAAACTAACAAAAGCTCTTAAGGAAAGCGTGTTATCTAAGCGCGGAAGGAGGTTTGTGTGTATTTCTTATTAAAAGGTTGGGAAACGAGGGCTGGGTTACCATGGATTTGGGGAACTCGAGTACACTATTAGCTGGTTAACATCCACAAGAAATAACGCTAACAGATCTGCAAACCACAAATCCTCCCTTGAAAAGCCGACTTACTCCCATTCGATCCTTTTCCAAGTCTCCTACTTCAAGTCTTTGTCAGGGCCTCATGTGATTTATTTGCTCTGTACACAAGTTAGACCCGTCTGTGGCTTCCTGGCTTGAACCTCTTACAAAACCCGCGAGCACTCTTGCCGCCTTCCATCTGTGTGCTGCACGTGCTCACGGGAGCAGCAAGGCACCATCCCCACCAGCAGCCCACCAGCTCCTTGCTGTGCTTCAGAGCCCTCGGACAAACCCTGCCTGCTCCCGGCAACCCGGTGCTCTCCATTTTTGTCTACGCTTCCCAAAGGTCTCTTTTGACGTTTGAGTGTGAGCTAGCTCTTTGGAGGCACCTGCCATAGGAAAGGGGGCAGTCTCAATTTTCCTACATGCTTCATGGCAAGCTCTGATGTAAACAGATTCATTTTGTTTTTGTGCAATGCCTTTTTATTTATTTATTTATTTATTTATTTTCAGTCACGGAATCACAAGAAGCCAGCACAGCACTGGCTAGCTTTCCTCTAGTAATGCTGGAATAGATTTCTTTACAAGCTTCTGTGCTTTCTATATGTACCACCTTAAAACTTGTCTGTCCCAGGGGGCTGCACTTACCTCACCGAAATCCGTGTCCTCTCCTTCCTGCCTTGTCTGAACACAACACGCACCTCGGGAAGGCTCTGCTCTGCCTTTACCCAGCTATTTTAAACCTGTTGCAATTTTTGGCTCTTTACAGATACAACTGCGAAAAGAGCTTTAAAAATATTTTCAGAATGAAGACTGGAAAGATATAACAAAGCTTAAATAGTTTCCTAGATTTCGCATCAGAATTTATTCTGCAAGAACACATGCAGCTCCCCGCCTTGCCTGCACATGCAGGCAGCCCTCCCACAGCACCAGCTCTCCGTTGCAGAGCATTAGGATGCATGCTTCCACACCCCTTTCACCTGTTTTTCTTCCTTTCAGCTCTGCACGCTGCTATGAAGCTTGCTAAAAGCGCTAGCTGGGTGCCCCACAGATCACCGCGGAGAGTTTTACCTTTCGGCTGCCGCTTTGGCTCAGCCGCCTTATTTTTGCATGGCTTGTTTTCTGGGAGGCTGCTCCGCAGGCAGCGAGAGGGACGCATCCCTCCCGCGGAAGAGGTGGAAAACGTCCTCTGGTGTCTGTGGCCGGTTGCTCCGGGGCAATGTTCTCTGCCCCCTTCGTACGTTTTGAGGCATGTGGCTGGGCACTGTTAATTCAGAGCCCCTCTCCTGGCCTGACGCTGAGAACAACGCACACGCTGCCAGCCTGCACGTTCTTCCCCCAGGCCTCCCCATGTCTGTGGCTCGCTGGCAGTGCTGGCACGGCACCCACACGGCTGCCACGTTAGCTCCTCATGCTCACCGTCCTTCCTTCCATTCTCCTGCCCCGTGTGCTGGATTAGCCGCTGGTTAATTAGTGGCTCTGTCGCCCTCCCGCTGGGGACTCTCCCTGTCCCACGGCAGGAGGGACACGCTCCTTTCCCACGTCCCCTTCGCGAGCAGCAGGTGAGGATGCGGGGGGGTGTGGGGCAGCCTGGGCCTGGCTTTCTGGCAGCAGCTGGCTCAGGTTGCCCAGCAGGACGTGCCTGGTGGCCGCTGGCACCAGCACCCCCCGTGCCGGCAGGCGCGGTGCCCTGAAGATGACGCCAGCACGTGGCAGGGATGCGTCAGGGATCCAACATGCACAAACACCGCTCAGACAGCTGGTGCTGCAGGAGCACAGGGCCCTGAGGTGGCCCTGGTACAGCCTCGCTGCCCCGGGATCAGACGAGGGCAGGAGGTGGGGAGAACAGCAAGCGTCACCCCTGTGCGAGGGGGACGGAGCTGCGCGCACCTGGCTTTTCTCTCTCCTACAAGAAAAGCAGAGCAGCCCCCTCCTACTCCGTCCCTCCAGATGGCTCCAAGCCAGAGCGAGTAGGAGAAATCACGACTACCTGATGGCTGCTTGGCAGTTGTCATGAAACAAGCCCGGCGCTTGTCAAGCCGAATCCTCGGCGCCTGGTTAGAGCCGCGCTGTCACGACGTGGCAGGGCTCGGTGCTCGGCCCAGCCCCGGCCGATCCGCCCTGGAGCCACCTCGTGCTGCGGGACAGAAGCGTGGCCGCAGGGCAGCACCTGCGAGCTGCACCCACCTGCTCTGCTCCCTGTCCCAGGAGACGGAGGTGGCACTTGTGGCGGCTCCCTAGATCCCTGCCAAAACTGCGTGGCAGCCACTGGTGCCGTCGCTCTGCCTGCTGCAGAGCCCCCAGACCCCGCACAAGTGAGCCGGGTGCTTCTCCCTGGGCTGGGCTCGCTCCGCAGAGACCCAGCCGAGCCCTCGGGGCTGGATTTGGGGAGCAGCGCTCGGCCCTGCAGCACGGGGAGGGCTCCGCAGGAAGGCAGAGCGCTGTTGGGGTGAGGGCTCGGAGCCCCTCCCGCCAGGCGTCGTGGGAAGGCTGTTGTGGAATAAACATCCCATTAAGCCGGGGAAAAATAAAATTAGCTTGCCGAGCCCAGTGGGGTGGGAAGCAAACAGCTCTATCAGCGCCCGGGAGCGAGCAGTTTATGTAAGCAACAGGCTCCCCAGCTGCGGGGAGGGCAGAGCGCAGGGGCCTCTTCCTGCGGGTTTGTCCCCTGCAGGCAGGGCACCCCAATGCCTGCAGTTATTTTGGGGGACCTTTGGGGATGTTCCTCCACGAAGGATGCCAAGGGGAGCTGCAAGCCCAACTGGGTGGCACAGCACTGGCAATTTCAAGGCGAGGAGGCTTCTCCTTGTGCCTCCTCCCTCTGCTCTGCCCAGGGGCACCCCAGGCAGCGAGGGTGGGAGGCTTTCAAGTCCTCTGCCTTTGGGGACCTGGGCCACGCACGGGGGTGGGCTGCAGGGACTCACGAGGCAGGGTGGCTGCTGCAGAGTCAGGGGGTGCCTGGTAGCAGCTTCTGCCCTGCTCAGAGGAGTGGGGTCCTGGGGAGGAACGTCCACCAGCAGCCACGGCACGGGGCCACCAACCTCCGTGTCACCATTCTCCTGCCTCCCTGCGTGCCTAAAGCCCCTCTTCTGTAACGCCTCCCTCAGCCCAGCCTGCTCTTCCTCGGTCCCCAAAGGCCTCAATTAACCACGTAATTAGGAATGCATTGCAATTACAGCAAAACAACCCTTCAAGCCGGAAAAAGAGCGTTCTTCACACAGCAAGATCGGTGCACGTTTGCACGCCCGCAGGAGCAAAAGCTGGAGGCAAAGCCCCACGTTAGCAGCAGCGGGAGTTGGGTGGTTTTGCCCGTACAGAGTTATCCTCCTTTCACCCAGGGCCGTAGCCCACCCGGGGATAGCTGCTGCCCCAGGAACCGTGCCTGGCCTCGCACTGTTCCTCGTGAGGCTCCTGCAGGAGCCAGGGCACCACGAGGTGCCACCAGGCTGCCTTTACACGCGGCTGCGCAGCTCTGGGGCGAGGCAGTGGGTGCTCCTGGCCGTTACGGCAGGGTGGGCGACTCTGGCTGGCTGTATGCAGAAGACGTAAGCCCGGTGCTGTTCCCTGGGAGCTGTTCTGGTCCAGGCAGCCCGGGACAGCTCTGGATCCACACCTCGCACTCTGCCCAGCGCAGGGATGCTCCGTACCAGGGATGCTGCAGTCACTCGGGTCTGGGTTAAACGAAGAGCAGAAACCCAGCAGTTTGGCAGGTACCAAGGACTCACAGTGTCCGATGGATTTACCTCTCAGCCCTGAGATCAACTTCCCCTGAAGGTCCCAGTCTCAAGGGAAGACCCTTTGGGAGGGAGCACTTATCTGGGGTCATTAAACTCACAGGGCAGATTTTTTGCTCCCTTCCACCCAGCTGCCGACCTCCAAGGAACCTGTTGGATGTTGTCCTCGGGGGTCTCACATTCCAGCCCAGCCCCTGCAGGGACACAGCACCCAGGGGCCGGCACCTCCACGGTGCTCCCATGGGTGCTGTCCCACCAGGAGGAGCTGCGAGGGATGGTGGCCATCGAGCGGCAGCAATGACAGAGCAGGGAAACGGCAGGGCTCTGCGGCTCCTCACCTGGAGGAGCTGGTCCATCTGCACAGAGCAGCTGGGCTGCCAGTCATCCCGCTCGGCCCCTCTCAGAGCCAGCAGCATAAACGCCTTTGCTAATTGGACCTGTTGCCATGGCTTTTCTTTTTTTTTTTTTTTTTTTTTCTTCTTTGTTTTACTTCCAGGCTGCGGTAGGAGCGTGCTGGGGTTATCAGAGCCCTGCCAGGTGCTGTCACCCATGCCAGGACGGCAGGACCTCAGAGCAGCTTGAAGAGCAAATTCCTTGAACCACCCCTTTCCCCGTGCTGCTCGTGTGCAGCTGTAGGAGAGGGGCTGGTGGCCACACAGTCCCAGGGCAGGAGCCCGAGCTGGGCTCACGGCAGGCCAGGCACTCCCTTGGCAAGGAGGGTAAGTGGCATTTGGTACCACCAAAAAAAGGAGCTGACTGCTCGCGTCCAGGGCACTGGGCAGGGACTCGATGCCCTCAGGCCCCTGGCACTGTCACCGCAGACAGAAGGGCTGTGGCCACGCAAGGGCAGCTTGAAACGCTGAGGAGCTGTGGCTGCATCAGTGAGCAAGTGCAGGAGCAGCCCCCGAGCGTCCCCATCACGCACCTCCCCGGGGAGCAGAGCCCACCGTGGCCCCATCCCTGCTCTTCCCAGCCTTGCCCCCTCCTCGCCTCTCCTTTTTTTTTCCCCTGTTCAACTAGTGGCGGAGCAGAAGAGGCTGGGTCTGGAAGAGCGAACACACAAAGATTTGGCCACGAAAAGGAGATGGAGGCATTTGCTAGAGAGCATCTGACAGCTTGAGGAGAGCAGGCAGAGCTGGCTCCGGAGGAGCTGCGGTAATTAGAGTCTGTTTGCACTCACTCTCTCCATTTAACACCAGAGGTTTCCATACTCGAAAGCAACCCTGCTACCGCTGCTGCCAGCCTGCAGGTCCCCGCAGCTCCCCCCGCCTTGCCCAGCATCGCAGCACCTGGTGCTGCTCTGCCCCCCCAGGGCACCCGTGGGGCCGGGCTGCGTCCCCCCAGCACCCACCACGGTCCGACCGGGAGCAGGGCAGCACGGAGCTGAACAAACGCTGCCCACGGGTGCTCGCTCGGCAGCGGTTTCCCTCCGTGAGGCTGGCTCGCTTCGTTGCCTGCTCCTGTGCCCTGTAGCAGGGGGAGCTGGCAGCGCGATCACACCTCCGGCTCCGCATCCCCACCTCCCCGTACTGCCTCCCGTGCAAACCCTGCTGCCTCTGGCTGTTTTTAGCTCCTGGGAACTCTGATCTTTTTCTTAATGGCACACGTGCCCTGCGAAACGTGCACGGGCAGAGCCACCGGCTGCGGTGCCACGCAGGGAGCTGCCGGGCAATGCCCTCCTTCGGGGCACGGGGTCCTGGCACCGTGAGCACCCCCAGGCAGGGACCCCATGGGCCACAGAGGCATCGTTTCGCCCCCCTTTTACACAGGCTATGGCACAGCTGGGTCTCTGCTGCTCACTGTCCCCAGCACACTCCTGCTGCAGGGGGCATCTCCCCTGGGATGGAGGGGTCAGAGCGCTTCTGTGCCCCCCCCCAGCCTGGGGACATCCTGGAGGGGCTCTGATGTGGGGTAACAGCAACACCCCAGGGTGCAGCAGGCTGAGGTGCCTCCACCAGCACACCCTGGGGATGCAGGGCCCGTGTACCAGGCTGCTTCTTCGTAACAGCCGTTAACGGGTGCTGCAGGAGCAGAGGGCAGGAGGCAGCATTGCCCTACGGCCCCCAGCCCCCCCCCAGCATCCCGCCTGCATCTCCGCCTGCCGGCCCTCAGCGAGCAGGTGCCCCCACGCTGCAGCTCCTCCTTCCCCAGCAGGGTGCCTCAGGGATTCAGGAGGATTTGGGAACCTCACACCTGGTGCTGCTGGAGAGCTCTGACACACCTGAGCGCAGAGCACCTCCCTGGGGGCCTCTGGCTGCTCAGCAGCACCAGGGAGGAGAAGGGAAGAAGGGAAAAGCAGCCTTTTTTATTTGAAGCACCTAAATTAGGAGGTGGGAGTCTAATTTTAGGCACCTGGCGTTGCCTTTCAGAGTGATGAATCGAGCTCTGCGAGGGCTTGGGTGCCTGTTGCTCTTGTCTTAATGCTATGGGAGAGAGAGCGTGCGTCTGGGGCTGGCTCCAGCACCCCTCGTGCCCCAGGATGTACACCCCGTGGGGATCAGCCCTGGCTGCCAGCCTGGCTGTTATCAGGGCCACCAGAACTGCTCACGAAGAGCCACCAGCCCCAAATATGAAGTTTACAGCCTGTTCTGTGGCTGAGCACAGCCGTCACACAGCTGAGGGCTGTGCCACCCTGTGCGGGCAGCGTGTCACCTCTGCCCAGCAGCAGCCTGGGCTGGTGGCACCCTCAGAGCTCGTCACAGGGCTTGAAAGGGGCTGGGGGCTCCGCTGTGACCCCCAGGAGCAGCTTTGCTGCCCGTCATGCTAAAGCCCTGCTGCTGGGGGACACCTCTGCCCTGCCCCATCCCACGGAGGACCCCGGTGTTGCCCGTGGCCACCCCAGGCAGGACAAGGAGTTTGAAATCATCTCGTGGCTCAGCAGAAAGATAAATCGAGAGCAAAGCACCGGGCTGGCAGATTGCTGCTGGGCAATTGCCCCTCGGAGGACACCTCTGCAGCTCTGCCGGCTCGCCGGTCTCGTTTGAGATCTTTCAGGCATCGTAATAAAGTGAAACCTTATTTACCGCCCTCATCCTGCCTTGCTAAAGTGGCCGTGGGCACACAGCAGACCTCTTTCCTTCTGTGCTAACAAGAACGTCTTAACACAGCACAAATCAACCCCAAATAAACGCAGGCGCCAGGGGGAAGGCCGGGGCATGGATGGAGCTGGGGCAGGGGGCACAGCAGGGGCCGGGGCTCAGCCTGGAGGAGGGCTGGGGGGGCTGCAGGTGTCAGACGCTGCTGGGGGTGATGGCACACGTAGCTGTGCTTTAAAAGGCCCCAGGAACACGGGGTGAAGGGCAATTGTTGGCAGTGGACGGCTGAGAGGTGTGGGTCTGGATGCAGCAAAGCCCCGGCTGGATGCTGTGCACCCGGGCGCTGGGCTCTGGCCGGGGGCAGAGCTCCATAAAGATGAAATACGTACTGCGGAGGGACGTAGTATTGACTAGAAGGCACTGAAGCGGAGCAAGAGCCACAAACTTCAATTTTCCTCCCCCGGGCTCTGCCCTGGGCTCGCAGGGCTGGAGCTGGGGCAGGAGCTGGGGGCTGCCGGAGCAGCTCCGCCAGGGGGGCGCGGGTCGCTCTGCGTTTTTTTGGGGGGTGCCCACCCTGCTGGAGCTGCCAAGGCTCCGGGGCAGGAGTGCTGCCTCTCGCAACAGCTCCTTGAGCCTCTGGATGTGTCTTCACCCTCACGGTGGACGTTGATGTTTCTGTGTGGGGTTCCTGGCTTGGCTCCTGCCTGCCAGGCTCGCGGGCAGAGCGCTGCTGGGTGCTCTGCTCCCACCAAGGCAGCTGCAAAGGCCCCGTGTGAGCGGCCGGGGTGACGTTGCTCTGCAGAACCACACGGCAGTGCTGTCTTGAAAAGAAAAACGGGCAAAAAATGTTCAGGATCCGAAGAACGCCCCCAGACTATGCTGGGAACACTTGCACGATAGCTGGAGACTTGATGCAAACTGGGCCCCAAAGGCCAAGGGCTTCTGTAGCACAGAGGAGAACTGCTCTGAGAGCAGGAGCTGATTCATAGCAGCAGGGATGGCCGTTTGTTGAGGAAAGCTCAAAACCGCCGGAACTTCCAACTCCTGTTGCATCTGACGAGGTTACGAGCTCTGCAGCCACCCGCCTGTCCGGGAGAAATCATGTATTTATGACGCCGCCTCTCCAGTACTGCTGTCCAAACAACCACAAATCCACAGCCAGGGGAGGCACGGTGGCGAAATGAAATATGATTTAGCCAGGCCCCGGCTTCACAATCGGCTTGGAGGGGAGGAGGAGCAGGCACTGTCCAGCTCCCGGCGCGGGCACTGCAGCGACCAAATTCTCCCAGAGCGAGCCGGGCGCCTGTCTGCGGCCTTCCTTATTTTAATCTATGTTGCAATGAATTAAACATGTTTTAATATCAAAAATGAAAGATCAAGGATCAGCAGTAATAAATCCTCCACGCTCATTTTCCGTATTAAGCCGGTGTGTACCCAGGCAAGCACAATAATTAGAGTCATGCCGTGATTTATTTGGAGGAAGGAACCGAAGGCATTCGGATATTGAATTCTCATTCTTGGCGCGCGCTCGCACCCCGGTTCCCTGCCTGTGCTGTAAATCCCTCCACAGCGGGGACGCCGTAGGAGTGGAAGTGCTGGTGGCAGCTGGACATGTGGGACACGGCTGGGGACAGGAGTGGCCTCTGCCTGCCCCAGGAGGGCGGATTCCACGTTGCATAGCTGGAGCCCAGGAGAGGTCCTGGCCGGAGCCTGCAGCTTGGGGCTGGGGCCATTCGTGCGCCGGTGCTTTCATAAGGAGCACCTCCATCCCCGCTCCCGGCACAGGGACTGCTCCCTGGGCTGAGGACATCATCTGGGCCACGCCAGCCCTGTCCCCAGCCTGAGCATCGCCCCCAGCCCCAGGGCCGGAGCGGTTTCCTCAGGCTCCAGCTCCAGCCAGCAGAGCCAGTGGCAGGCATCTGCATTTCAGGCAGGCGCTGCAGCGCCGAAGCCATGGTTACACACCTATTTCTATTCTAAGCAGTCGTTTTCAGAGTTGTTTATAACTTTTCCCTGTCTTTTCACCTTTTTGGCGTTTTTTTTTTTTTTTCTCTGCACGGGTGTGAATTTTTGCCGGCGGTTGGAGCCAATTTGCAGGCTGGAGAAGCTGGCTCTGGCTGGGGCAGCGCAGCTGCAGCTTCTTCTCCCAAAGCACTCCAGCACGGCAGCATCGGGGCCGTGTGACAGCTGGTCCTCGGGCAGCAGGTGTGCTCCTGGGCGGGCTGCTGGAAATCAACTCATTCCCTGGCACGGATGAGGCGGTGGGCTTGAAAAGGTACGGAGAGGAAGGGACCTGCAGCTATGCCTTCAGACGGCTGGGGGTTTTGTGCCAGCGATGCTGTGGCTCGGGGGCTGCCCCATCCCTCAGCAGCTGGAACAGCACACGAGGGGATTTGTAGATGCCTTTGAATTCTCCCCAAGAGGCACAAGCCCCTCCAGAAACTCACCCCACGCACGTACAGACTTTCGACGTGTTATCTCATTCCTTACCCCAAGCACTAATCCATGGACGCCCCGGGTCTGTGCATCACAGGCAGAACACCTCGCCCTGAAGGATGTGCAAGCTTTTTCCTCTTTTTAACAGAGGAAAAAAGGGGGAAATGGGTAGCTATCCAAAGGCCATGAAAGCACAAGGGCAGTCACTTTCCCCAAACGGATCGGGGCTCCTGCAGCAACGACCCCACCTGTGTGAAACGCTGTGGGTTTTCCCCGTCTCACCACGTGTGTCTCGTGGTGCTTGTTCCTTCCTTCAGAATTCAGCCCCTGAAATCAGAGAACGGCGTGAAGAACTGTATTTTCAGTATATTCTTTAAGGATTAAATTTCAAGATCTCATAAATACCCGGAGAGGCTTGGGGATACACACCTAGAAGCGGAGGATAAGAATCCAAGAGCTGGTATTTAAAAATGAATGAGTCGTGGTTTTCACATCAATCCCGTGGTATTTAGCAGCCCGGTTCCTGGAGCAGGGCCGCCTGCCGCCGCAGCGGGCAGCGCCTGGCACCGTGGGCGCGCTGGCACCGCTGCCAAAGCCCCGCTCAGGCGCAGGGAGAAACCTCCTGTGGTCGTCCAAGGGAAGAGTCAAGGTTTCCTCAAGGATTAAAAAATCTCAGTAATTCCCATGACTCCAGGGGCTGGGGTTTATTTCTGCTGCTCGACGCCACAAGATGCCTCCAGTGCTGGCAAAGGTGTGCATAACTTAAATGTTCTGCCGTGAAGCCGCAGCCTCCTTCGGTTTGTCCTGGAAGAGCCAGGGCACTGCTAGGAGCCCGAAACAGCACGAGAGCAGCGTGGGGAAGGAAGAGGAGCGCATTATTTTTAGCTGCAACGCATTTGTGCTTTCCTCTTTTACGGAGACGGGCTGAAAGGAGTGAGAACAGACTATGGCATTGAATTCCTGATCTAACACTTCAGAATGATTGCCATCAAAATAGCAACTCGCTCGAGACCTTACAAAACCCACGGGTGGGGGTCTCTCTCGCAGGGAGGAGGCGAAGTCATGGCCAGGAGCTGACCGGGGCTGCGGTGTTCGGAGCAGCCGCTGTGCTGGGCTGGGAGCAGCCCTGAGCCTGGTGCTTTCCATGCTAAAATAGATGGAAATGCCTTTTGATGTTCCCTTTGAATCACTCCTCTCTCTTCCTTCTCATCCCCAGGGTATTTTATTGGGCTTCTTAATAAAGCTGGAGGGGGGCGAAGGGGGAAAACTTCTTTGAGCTTATTGTAAATGAGCAGAATCTTATCATCTGTCCGCTTCCTTTTTAGATTTACACCCTAATCGTATTTACAGACTGAATACCGAGAGCTAATCAGTAGGTGATCGATAGCTGAGAGGCTCCTTCCCGATCTGCCACCATTTCAGATCAATCTGCTCACGGGCGTGTGCGCACAGAGGCTGCTTTTTGGGTGGAAATGTGCTGGGGGAGAGCCCGGCACGGCCCCCCCGTGCCCGGGGAAGTAGCTGGGGGTGGGACACAGCCAAAGCATCCCCGAAGGGTCCCCTTCCCTCGAAGCCACCCCACCAGGCCACCTCCTCTCCTCCGGCCAGACCAGGAGCAACGCTCCCCAGGCACCACGCGCTGCTGCGGAGCTGGGAGCAGGCACCACCGGGGGCCGCGGGGAGCAGATCCCCCTTCTAGCCTGGGCTCGTGCTCGGGAAGGTGCCGGCCCCTGCCTGCTGCTGATTAGCACGGCTGCTGTCTCCTGGGACTGCCGGTCTGATTGTTTCTTGCTGCTCTTTCTTTCACGTTCAGCTTTGCCTTTCATTTACCTGAGAATGCTGGCAGCCCTCGGGGTGCTTTTAATTAAAAAAAAAAAAAAAAAAAAATTAGTTTTTACGAAGGGAGGGGCGGGTAGAGGGCTTGTCATCTCTCTGCTAATCTTTCATTTTGCCAGAGCTGGCAAAACCAGGTGGCAAAATTCCACCAAAATTCATGGGCAGGGTGCTCTGGGCTGCCTCTGCCCCCTCCCCTCTCCCTGTCCCCCTGTCCCCTCTGTTCCCCCGTCCCTCCCGCCCGCTGCCTTCTCCTTACTCAGCAGCAGCATCCCCCCAGCCCATCCATCATCCCAGATTAGCCATTAGTAAAGCCACCCATTTGCGGGGCTGCAGCTCAAATGAATTGTGTTAGTATTCCAGCCACCGCAATGAATGGCCTGACATCGAAACCATTTTGGATCACGGGGAGAAAGCGATCAATTACTTCCTTCCCCTGCCAGCTGCCAGTGCCCAGCCACCGGGGCTGGAGCACGCTCTGCTCCCTTAATGGCATTTGGAAACCCCAGTCTGGAGAACGGTGCATTTCATCTCCCTCCACGCCTGGCAAGCACCGAGGGGTGTTAAAACCCCCATCCTACCCTCCTCCGTAGCCTGTGACTTTGCTGTGGATGGGGTAACAGCGCAGCGGCAGAGGTTTCCTGCCAGGAGGGTGACGGAGGCTGTCCCCAGGTGCCATATGGCACCGCTGGCTGTCCCCACACCCCTCCCGTGCCTCGCATCAGCACCCTCCTGCTCCTTGCAGCCACCTCCTGCCTGGGCAGCACCAGCCCCAGGTCGAAAGACACACGGTGGGTGAAGGTGCTGGGTCCTTCGCTAGGGCACCGCTCGCCCCAGCAGCGTCCCATGGGACCGCCACGGCCAGCAGGAGGGGGCAGGACCACTTCCCTGCCTGCTCCCCGGTCTCCGCGGGGCTGACGAGAGCACAGCTCTTGCTGGCAGAGCCCGTGTTTGCTGAGGACGACTTGATGCTGCGCTTTCTGCTCCCGAGGCTGTGTGTAAATAGAAACAACAGGCTGGGCATGCCAGGACTGCTCCCGCTCCCTTCAGCTGCTGCTAAATCCAGGGAATAATGATTTCACTGCAAACAAGCCTCTTTTCCTGGCTTATGTTTCCAGAAGTTTCCTGCTCCCTGGGCATCCTGAGAAGACGTTGCCCGCTTGCTGAGCTCCCGGGGAGGAGGGACCAGGTCTCGTTTCACACGTGTGGAGGGGAGGTGACCCCCAGCCAGCTCCCTCTGCCGCTGCCTCTGCCTTGGGACTTCCACTTCCCTCCACGGGCGCCTTATGCGCCCTGATTAACGCTGCTATGGAGCTGCACAAGTGCTGGTGTTTTACTGATGCTCCCCCCGCTGGGATTTATGCTGCAGCCATGCTCCATGTCACGACAGGGCCAGGAACACCAGCCCTGGCTCCTTTGCCTTTCCTGGATGAGCAGCAGCCCTCTTCCAAAGCCAGCATTCAGTCAGCAGCTTCCCCTCCAGCCCTGGGGTACCAGCCGCCTCTCCCATGCCTGCTTCACGCACATGAAGGCATTTTCACTCAATAACAAAGACATTTTCACTCTGTAACAAAGACATTTTCACTCTGTAACAAAGACATTTTCTCTCTGTAACGATGCACAAAGTGAAGGAAGCCCCCTAACAGCACAACAGCAAGACAATGCTAGCAGAGGCGATGTCCTCCTCGGTGCCCCATCCCAAAGCAGCGTGCAGTGGCACTGCTGGAGAGCAGCTTTCAAACACTTCTGCGAATGGCTTGATTGCGCGGCTTTTCTCTGTGCAGGCGCGGAGAAGCAGGCTGAACGCAAGGTGCCGGCTAAATATTAGCTCCGATTTAAAAGATAAGTGACAGTAAGTGCTTTCATTGTTTGGGAGCAAGGACTTCCAAACTGTTTGCCGAAAGAGGCACAACCAGCCCCAGCAGAGCCAGTAATTAAAGGTAACTGCAGCCCGAGGTAGTTACAGCGCTAATAAAGCAATGAATGGAGATTACGCTCCCCCTGCCGCGGCTGTAAAACCAGCGCTCTTCGGTGGCTGGGCATCCGAGGGAGCACCCGGCTGCAATCGCATGAAAAGCGCTAATTGGAGAGGAAGATTTCTTCCCTTCTCGCTCAGCACACAGCGAGCCTGCAGGAGGGGCAGCAGCGAGGCACGAGGGAGGGAGATTGCTGAGGCCAGAAATGCTGTGCCGGCAGCCTGACCTGCGGGCTTCTCCCCAGGTGCCCCCTTTGTGTCCCAAAGGCTGGGAAAGGCTCACGTCACGGCCAGTGGAGCAGCACAGCGGCCTTCTAAGTACCTCCATACCCTGCGGGGTCACCGGGGACCGTCCCTGCACCCCTGGCAGACGGGGAGCAGCACGCTCACCCAGCTGCCCTCCAGCATCCCCGCACAGAGAGCGGCTCCCAGCGCCTCTTGAGCAAGAATGAAAGCATCCCTTGGGGACGCAGTCCTCGCCACATCAGGCTTCCGGAGTGGGCTGCAATATTTAAATGAGCAGAAGTGAAAAGATTCAAGAGGCAACGGGAGGCCTCTTGAAGAGAACGAAAGGGATAATCTACAGCGATGAAGAAAAGAGACGGCGCCTGAGCCACGGCGGGGACGAAGGGATCTGAGGAGGAGCAGGCGGCGGTGCCGGTTAGACACCGGCGAGCGCAGGGGGATGCCGCGCGCTCCTGCCACGTGCCGGAGGGACTCCTGCAGCCTGACGCGAGGGAAGGTGTCCATCCGCGGCGTGAGCCTCCTCCCGAGCTGCCCCCGCGGCCCACCCGTGGGTCAGGAGGCCACGCAGCTCACGAAGGAGGAGGGCGAAGAGGAGCGGCAAGGGACGGCCCTCCTGCCAGCCCTGCGGCGCCCTTCACTTGAGGGCCAGGCAGCTGCCACGGGGGGATGGCTCCTTAACGTGGGGGGAGGCACGGCTCGGGGTCTGCGCGGTACACGTGCCCCAGCACGGCAGGAGCTCGGCCGCTCACGGCCAGCGCCTGCAGAGTGAAGATCTCCAGATCTCTGCCAGGCCTGTTCTGCAGGAGGCAGCGGTTTTCTCCCTGCTCTGGAGGGATTTATCCCCCGGACAGTTCAGGACTGCCTCCTCTCCCTTCCCCTCCCGGTGCTCGTGAAGGCTCTGCCCTGACACCAGCAAAAGGAAGCGCCTGTCCGAGAGAAGGGAAGATTGATCAGGCTGCAGATGCTGCCAAATGCATAAAGCCAACACGCTGGGAGAAATGAGGAAGGCAATTTTATCCCACTCGCTTTCAGCAACGGCGATGTTAGGTGTTATTTGATACAAAAGAAGAGCCAATATTTCCAAACTGAAGGGCAATTATTTAAACCGGTGTCTGCAGAGGATCTGGAAGTGCTTCAGAGCAGGATCATCTGACTCAGGAGCACACTTATCGAGAGCCCACACATTTCTTGATGGTTTTACCCTAGTCCAGACTTCCATTTAAAGAAAACCTCGGGCAAGGTTTTCAAACGCAGCGCTGTCCTAACTCCTGTCTGAAATCTATAACCACCAGCTGGATTAGAGCTCGGAGCCAGTGCCGAGAGCTTTTGCAAACGCCGTGTTTTCAGCTAGAGGGAAGGAACAGTCCTGTTCTCCTCGCCGAGCGTGAGCTCTGGAGCCCCATCATAATAATGTAAATGTCAATTGCTGAACCTCCAGCCGGCCTCTGTGGGTGTCTCTGGCACAGCAGCGCGTTGCCAAGATTGTGAAATATTAAATGAGGAGTCAGAGCCTAAAGAACAAAATTACGCATCTGAAGGCCACTTTCCAATACCCTTAGGGTTTGGCTCCGAACGCCCGTGACGTAAATGGGTATGGATTTATGGCAAACCCGCCCTGGCACAGGCAGGGGACGGGAGGTGGCTCCTCCTCGGTACCCGTGTGCCCCTGCCTCGTGCTTCTGGTGGTGAGAGCGCATCCACAAACCCCACCAGCCAGCACGGCGCTGGCTGTGCGCGGCTCGCACGATCCAGGTCCCCAGTGGCATTCAGAGCCCCCCCATATCCCTCCAATTCCAAGCAGGAGGCAGGGCTCCCAGGGCTACCCACAGGGCCTGAGGCAGAGGATGGTGCTGGATGAAGGCTCCCCCGTGCCAAGCTATTGCTTTCCCTGTGGATCCGTTCGTTTTTGCCAGGGGAACAGCCAGCAAGCTGCAGCACAGGGACGCCGTAGGTGCGTCTGAAAAGCCCCAGCTGATGCCTTGGTGCACCCACTGGCACTGAAGCGGCTTTGAAAGCTTGAGCTTCTCAGACCGGATCTGCCTGAAATGAAATAAGGAGGCACTGCCAGAATGGCAGGGACATCCTGGAGAGCGGGCAGGAAAACAGAGAGGGTGCAGAGAGGAGAGATGCCGAGATACTGCGGGCTGCAGAAATCCAATTCCCTGTTAAATTGGAAATAGGCAGTGCTTTGAAGATAATGCTGATAGGGTAACATCTCACAGAGATGAGGCTGCAGGTTGGAGATGCAGAAAGGCACTCGTGTGTATACACACGGGCGTGTAGATGGAGATGACTGAGAGAGCCCGTAAGAGTAATGTTGGAGAATATGGAAATGAACACAAAAATCAGCCTGGAAATTCAAATAACCAGTGCGACGCAATGGACTGGATGCGTCTGGAGCAGCAGGCTCCCGAGTGCTCTGCAGCTACACAAGGGGGATGCGAAGCCCGAGACATCGGGAGCAGCCGTTAGGATCACTCATCTCTGGAGGCTTTTTAGGAGCTATTTTTGCATTTCTGCGCAGTTATTCTGCAGGATGTGCGCCCCCACCCCCCAGTGACGTCCACCCTTTAGGGGACAGCACCTTTAGCACAGCGCAGATGTAAACACATTTACAGAGTGCAATGCAGGCATCAAGCACCAAGCCCAGGGCTGCCTGTGCTAGCCTGGGTCCTGGGCTGCTGCAGAGCACAAGTGTCAGCGGCACTCGGGCTGTAAGAGGGTGAAGAGGTCCTGCTGGGATGGACAGGGTTATCTCCACTCCTGTCAGAGCTCTAAATGGATGCTGCTGTTCTTACAAGGAGCCAAGGAGGCTTTCGTGGTTGAAGGGAAGGGTAAGGAGATTTTTAAGTACCCTTCTTAGGCATAACGTGACCCACAAGTCAAGGGCTCCTGGTGATCTTTTTCTTGAGAAAAAGCAAAGATAGTGACAGGACCGTAGGGTGTTGGGATGTGAGATCAGTGCTGCCCGGGACAGAGGCAGTGGTTGCCCTTGCCTCAAGGAGGCAGGAAAGCGGCTTCCAGTGCACTGCGTGCCTACGCCTTGGGACCACCAAAGGGGTTAAGGGCTTACAGGTCCACATCTTGTTAATCCCAGCTCTTCTCACCCTGCTGCTTCTCGAGCAGCTCAGGAACAAACGTGGCCCGTGAGCAGCCCTTCGTATCTGCATTGCTGGACGTATGCAGCCTTCACTACGTGCTCGTGTTTGCTACTAGTCCTTCTGGCTTCTGCCACGTAGCTCTTCTCAGGATGGATTGTTTCACTCACAAATCCCTCACAAGTATTTTTGACACCAGCTCTCCAGCAAAATTATTTCTGCATAAACAGTCACTGTTCTCTGCTCGCAAATATTTTTGTGCCTGGAAACTCATTGAGTCAAGAGGGTCCCTGCAGCCTCAACACCTGTCCCTGAACTTGAGAGCATCATTTCTGAGCGGTGCCAGACTTTCCCCAGCCTAATTAGGGCTGTCTGAATCCGAGCAGAGGCAGCCCTTCCCCGAATGGCCAGCTGCTGCATTGTGCCGCTAGCCCGGAGAGAAAGCAAGCAGCTTCGGCTGTACTGACAGAATTCCTAATGGAATAATTAAACTCAAATAATTCAATTAACATTGCAATTGAATAATCGTGTTTGGAGCATTGCTCTAATTGAGCAATATTTGTATTGTCCCGGCCGTGAGGATGGGCACAGTAGCCTTTTAGCAGGCAAAGGGAGACAGATGGTGCTAATGAAGGGCAGAAGATAAATGCGAGGCCACTGAATTAAGCGCTCTTTCTTATTTGGCCAGAGAAGAAAGTCAAGCCATTGTGATCCTGTTGCCTTTAGAAGCCTGACTTGGTAACAGAAATAGAAGGGACTCTGCAGGATTGCAGGAGTCTGCTCTACCGTTAATTACTTCTTATTGAAAGCTCGCAGCCCGCTTGGCGTTGCATCAACGAGGCGGCAGCCCTGGTCTCTGCCCAGCTAGTCGTTATCTTAATCCAGCGCTGCTTCAGAGCTCAGACGGCAGCAGCGAATGGGGAGCTAAGACTTGTGGAGGAATTTCTGCCTCCCTTAGCAACCTGAAGGAGCCTGCAGCAAGTGTCAGGCCAGAATTCGGGAGCCCAGATCTCAGGAACGTAAAACGGAGACAAAAATAAAACATTGTGCTTTAGGATGCCGCATTTGTAGTACCAGGTGTAGCTGCGCCTTGGGAGGCTGCAGGCACAGCAGAATTGCCACGCCAGCACAGTTCTGGGGAAGAACATCCAAGGTAGCTGCCTCACTGCCCGTTAAGCTTGGTCCAAGCCAACCCACTGACCTCCCTTCCCTAAAAACAAGAGGGGGTCCTGCCGAGAACATAAAAGCCAGTATTTCCCATTGTCTCCTCAGTTGCTGGGTGTGTGTCTGTCCCTTGAGGCTCAAGCAGGTGGTTAGCCATGGGAGAACAGGGATTAACCAAACAAAAACTACAGCTTACAGTCGTCTGTATTTGCAGAGAACTTAGAGATACGGGTGCCCAACTTCATCACGCAGCCTCTGGTGCCGGGAACGGGCGGGCTAACAACATGGGTTTTTTGCAACATTGCCTTCAGGTCTGCTAAGTCATTGCGAGCATTATGCACATCACCTCCAGCTACTCTGACCTGGGTCCACAGCTCTGTTCTTGTGCCATGGATCTGCCCATCTCCTCTCCCCAAGCAATTGCAGTCTTGTTTCCCCACTCCCAGAGCTCTCTAAGCAATTTAATTTGTTTTGGCAGAATTTCTTAAAAAAAGGCAGCTGATACGATCATGCTGTTTGCAGCTCCTTTCCCCTCCCACTCTCGGTAACTTCTGAGCTTGGTGGTTAATTACTATGAGACCTCTACGCCTCTATCAGTGTTAGCTGGAATTATGTTTTTACACCCTGCATGTCAAGAAGCAACTAGATGGAAAAGAAACCCACTTGTGCTCCTACAACGGGGGAAAGCAGGGCATGGGTTCTGGCTCTATCACAGATCAAAATCCACAGGGACTACAGCCGCAGCCTGCTTCTGCAGGAGAGCTCTGACCACCAAGGTCTGCGTTAGGTTCTCCTCCATCTAAGTGCCTGTACCTAAGGGTTGGAGATCTAAGACCTAAGCTGATAAGAGGCAGAAAGAGAAAGCAGAAGCAGGCCTGCTCCTTTGGATAGCGAGGGTCTTGCTGCAGACCCATGGCAGAGTAAGTCACAGATCCGAGTTCAGGCTCCTCTTCCTTCAAGAGACACAGCAGTGTGAAAGAGGACAAACACGTCCTTGTGACTGGAAAGCCACATGACGGTGACGAGTCTGCTTCTGACTCACAGCAGAAGCGGTGCTGTAATATGGCATCGCTGGCCTGCTCCGACCACCCCAGTGTCCAGGCAGAACCTAAACATTCACTCCAGGATCCCCTTTTCCCACCAGAAGAGCAACTCCAGATCACACACTAGCTGGTAGAAAAGCAGACGCTGCTGGTTTCAAGAATGCAGTCTTCAAATTCCCTTGTTTTTGTTGAAGAAACCCCAGACCAGTTGGTTTTGCCTCAGACTGAATGAAGGATTGCAGGTTGTGGGAAACAACATCACAAAGTTTCTCTGGGCAAGGAAAGCAGGACTCGGAGTCTTTACCTCCTCTCTTTGATCCAAGTTGAATGTTACAGTTGTGCTGCTGGTCCGGAAGGGGTGAAAAGAATCAATTTATTTGCAAAGCCCAATTTACTATTGGGCAGCTATTCACTGGCTGATATGAAACAAGCCCATTTGCACTTGGAAAGGCTTCCGCATCCCAGAAGGCACACCGACCATCAGCTGTCAGCCCCAGCAGCAGTGCCAGCAGCTGACTGCAGGACGAGGAACAAGCAGCTTGCCCGGAGCCCCCACGCCAGCGGGCTGCTGCCCGGTCTCCTGGGCCAGGTGCCGCGAGAGGAGGCAGAGGGCTGGCCTCAGCTGCTGGCCTTGGAGGGCCTGAACAGCTCCAAGCCTCACCAACTCAAGCATCAACACTTTGTCCACTCAAGCATTCTTTTTTTTTTTTTTTTTTGCTTCTTTTCCGTTTTAAAGGGCATATAACTAGCAAGTAGGTTCTCTCTTTTGAGAGCTTTCCTCCATTTTTGCCACAATGCTGGACGCTGGCTGTTACACAGAGCACATCTTTGGAACAAGGAAAACTATAATAAACTCATACGTAAGCGGTATTTAAGCTGGTCCACAATGCTTCAAGGGAGAACAATGCCGACAGAAAGAAATCTAGCTTGGTAAATGCTGCCCAGGAACATCCCCGACCATCCTTCCGCTGCACTGCACAGCCTTCATTAACTTACAAATGAATTCCTCCTGCGTCTCATGGCTTTCTTCAGCTGTTATTATTCCAGCCTCCAAGGACATAAACAGTTCTCTTGATTTAAGGAACTAGCCTGAGATGCTGCTCGACTACGGCTTGGGGAGGGGCAACAGAACTGGAGAAGATGTTTTATTCAGGAAAACAAAAAAAACTACTTCCAAATAGAAGCAGAGGTCTTATTTAAACCCACAGAGCATAAGCTGGGGAATTCACAGTTACAGAGAACAGCAGAGACAGGGTGTTCTCATTCAGTCCCCACAGCACAGCAAACAGTTGATCAACTTCATCTCTCTCTTATCTGAGTGCTGGTCCAGACAACCTTCTGGATGATGAAACCCCGGCTCTTCATCCAGGAGACATCCTGGCCCGGAGGTAGCACCTTGCTGCAGAGTAAGAGCAACTCTAGTCTCATCATTTATCTTAGATTATTTATTTTTTTTTAATTAAATACAACCAAAACATGCACCCAACAACGAGATGTGCTCTAAACAGGGAAAAGAACGGAGCCAGGAAGGCACGCACACGGCCCTAGAAGCAGAGGTGGCGGTCGGCGTTGCAGCACGGCGGCTGACACCACACACTTCACGCACTAACTCTGCTTACCCTGAAACAGCCGCAGCAAGGGCGGCACAAAGTCAGGCTGCATCTGCGAGGGTTTGTGGTCTGCGGCCACGTTTCCCCCTCCTCCCGCACCAATTCCCCTTTCTTCCCGTGCTGATGAAAGTAATTTCTGTGTGCCACCTTGGGCTGACCCTGGAGCGAGACAGGGTTCCCGGCTCAATAGATCTGTGCAACCTTAGCTCTCAGCTTCTCTTGGAGACCTCATAGCTATTCCAAGCACACTTCCCTTTCCACAGCTTCTCTTGGCCCAGTATTTCTAGGGCTGGTGACACTCTAACAGAGGTACTTAATCTGTCCTGAGCTCTGTCTGCTCCGACCTTTCCCTTCAGCACAGTGGTTTTAAGGAACCTCGATACTTTCCCTCCCCTCCCTACCGCGCTCTTGCCCAGCACGCCTCACTTCCCCACCATCCCCGTCTCTCTCCATCACCACACACGATTCAGCCTGTTGCTCGCTGCCTTACAACACAGTTCCGGCTCTACGAGACCCCAGCCCTGACTTCCCACAAGGCCTCCAGTGCCCACATCCTTCAGAGTCCCCCCCCCCCGCACAGATACACCTCATCCAGGCCGGGTGGCGAGGTACTAAAGGCAAATCACGATGAGGGTGGTGCTTGGTGGCACACTCAGTGTTTTCTTGGGGCCGCCAGAAGCCGCGCAGCCCGCTAAATCACACTGACGCTCAAGCCTTCTCGCAATGCCCGTGACCCAGAACAAAACCAGAAACATTTCTCACCTTGTCAGAGCTTCCCACATCCGGCCGTCACCCAATTATTTCTTGAATCACCCCGGGCACAATGCAGACAGCCCCAAAACCAAGACAAATCACATATCTTCCAGCTACCTTCCTGCTCCTTGCACAGCAGTCATACCCCCTTTCTTTTTCCCCTCCGTGAACACAGCACGGGCTCTTCCTGCTAGCTGTGCACCCGTTTAACCCCCCGGATGGGGCCCTCTGACTCCCAGGTAACCGGGATCAGCTCATGTGAGACCAGGCCGAGCTGGCCATCCCAGGTGAAGACAAGCCCTGCCTCCCCTTCATGAGTTTGCCTGCTTGCCTCAGTGCCACCTGGGGCTCTGCCTGAGGGACAGAGCTGCAGAAACCTTGGGGTAGAAAGTTGTTGGTCAGGAGAACCCCTCACCTGCGTCCCCAGCCTGAGAAAAAGGCATCATCTCCTTAAAATTTAACGAAATCCACTGTATCCATCCCCATTCCTATCCCTCCCCTTTTTATACAGCTTTCCAATGGGTGAAGAACTTTCCAGAAGAATTCTCTTCTCTGCCTTGCAGCTGCAGGAGACAGGCGGCCACATGCAACCGAGCTGCCTTAGCAACCTTTGCTGGGTTGTGATACCACCAAGTTAAAATAACTTGGATTATCAACTTCAGAAACGAGCTGACAGGCTGCTGGGATCCACAAAGGAGGCTAATAATTAAAGAGAGATGGTCTCCAAGGATTGTAGGTGGACAGCATCAGCTAGCATACTGGTAAATTCCTATGATCTTCTCTTCAGAAACGAGTGCATGAAGACAGGAAAGAGATGAAAAGGAGACCTTGAGTTGAGAAAGGCCAAAGTGGTCAAAGATTTCACTGGATTGAGAGAAATATTCCAAAACCAAAGGCGTTCCTGTGTTGTCTGTGTCACTGTTGCCATGGGCTGGATCTCAAAAACTTCTTTAAGTACCCTGCTGGGACACGCAGAGACGTATCAGGAAGCAAAAAGAAACTTTCAGGCTTTGGGAAAGGCTGAAATGCTGAACGATTCCGGCTTTTTCTGGATGGGCTCACTATTTGCACCAGGGCGGTGTGGGGCTGGCCGTGTTTGAGGAACAGACCCACGCTAGGCTTGTCTGTTAGGGGGGCCCCTTCCCATTTTTGCCCAGGCTCCTTGCACAGCTCTGCCTTGGCCTGCAGCCTCAGACCTTCGATGTAACCGCCTCATGCACTTCGGGTTCTGACCTGCAGTGCTGCGGTGCCCCTGCACGCACGCGGAGCAGACGCAGAACAAAGCTTCAGCCCTGCATTACGCTGGGCGAGGAGAGGGGGATCAGGCACTTCGCCGACATCTGGCACGTCCAGCCAGGGTCAGATGTGCCGAATGCCACATGTGGGGAGACTGGTGAGACACGTCCGAATGTGAGGACGATTGGGGGAAGTGAGATGAAGCACTCAGGGGAGATCAGAGTCCCCTGAAATGAGACTGGAACAAATAACTGGGAGGGAAAGGGAAAAATGGGGCAGCTCGGCATCACAATCTGCATGTAAAATCTGCCTGAAGGAGACAGAATGAGTGAAGAGGGACAAACAGAGTTGTCCCCTGTTTGTGCATATTACAGGACAGAAACAAGCCACCCGCAGTAGATTCAAGGCACCTTCCCTGGGTCCAAGACAGCAGACTGACCAACTGTGTCTGGCAGCAGCTCCTGAAGGAGATCCCAGAGAATAAGGGTAAATCCAGGCTGCAGGCACCACAGAGCAGAGGGTAAAGGTCTGCTAACGCCAGCAGGCCCAAAGGCACCCACTCTGGTGTGAGACGGTGCACGGGCAGTGGTTGTATGAGCGCTCAGCGAGCACACTGGCCACGCTCAAGCCGCTGCCTGCACGGCTTGGTGCTGCTGCGTGCTCTTGCCATCAGACTGCCTTGCTGTATATCCGGGAGCTCAGGCTGCCAAATATCTGGAGTAGGTACTGCTAAAAGCAGTCCCCTGCTGCCTGAATGAGACAATCTGGGATGCCCTGGGGACAGTGCTTCACTGAAGGTTTCCTTTGTGTATTGGTGTTCCTCTGCCGGTGCCGGCACTGCAAGCTGCGAGGGGCGCAGGGAAGCTCGTCCTGCCCCCAGGAGCCCAGTCACACACAGAGCACTGGGGGCCAAGGCTAGATGGGAAAGACAGAAGCGATACTGATCTTGTCTCCTTACTTTCTCCATATGCTGTAGGGGAGTGAGAGATCTGTCTGTATACCGAGCTAGTTATTAGATCCAGCTTAGCTATTTCAGATAACCTTTATCTGGTGGGAAGCAGATACTGATAAAAGAGTGTGTCACACGATGAAAGAAGTACGTAGAAAGTCTGGATACAAACTTTATGCTGAACAGCAAAAATGTGAAGTAATTTTTGTTTTAAAACAAATACAAGGGCTATAGCATGCTGCTACCTGGATGGAGAAAGATAGAAATGAGAACAGTCCAGAAGCTAGTCTTCACGTTTAAGGGAAAAATCTAAATTTAAGTTGTTGTTCTGTCTCAGGCACTTATATGGAACAACTCCTCTAGTTTTTCTGTTTCTCAGGCTGTAGAATGAAGAAAGTAGCTTTGCCTCAGAAGTTCAACACGTAGGCAAAAGTGAACATGAGGAGAACAGAAACAGAGCAAGCTGGGCTG
This sequence comes from Anser cygnoides, assembly GCF_040182565.1. Lineage (NCBI taxonomy): Eukaryota > Metazoa > Chordata > Aves > Anseriformes > Anatidae > Anser > Anser cygnoides. The sequence continues at coordinate 11,466,377 of NC_089885.1, read as the reverse complement.
TGTGCTTTAGCACAAGACCGTGGTTCAGATGGAAGGCAGGAGCAAGTCAAAATGGGAGCAGTGACTCTGCCACCACAACTGGAGGACGCAACGCATGACCGAGGCAATACAACAACCTGCAGTTTATCAGAATGCTACTGTAAACAGCCTCTATCTCATTTCCACAGCTACAGTACCCTCTAGTTAACTGCAATACATTTAATCAAGATGTTTCTTAGGGAACCAAATAAAGCTTGATGATGCTTAATGGCTGGGGCTTAATGGCTGGGTTGTTTAACTGGGCTCATAATTTTGATTAATTAAGATGCCTGCAGGTGTTGGAGTGGTACTTAGGCAATAGCTTTGATGTTCAGAGGCAAAGGGGGTTTTGTATCCCCTTCAAAAGCATTTCTACCAGAGCTAGTTCAGCAAAGCAAAATTGCCTTCAAGCATTGCAAAAAAGTTAACTCTCTTGTAGCCAGCTGTACCTCCCAATTTTCTGGGAAAGTTAGCTTGCATGTCCCTTTGACCACCTTCCTCTTGGGATGATCTGCAGAAAAAGACTTTTATTCTAGGGCAGCCTCTGTCTCCTTGATGAAAAGGAAGTAAGAACACAAGAGGATCTCCAGGTGGTGATGGCAGTTGACCTGATCAGAACAGCAATCTGCACATCTCTGGGCAGATGTTTCTACTGTCTTGAAAGCACAACAATAGTTTGTCCTTTTGAACACTGGAAAATATGAAGCCTGGCTTCTCCTGAGCTTGTCCCCTGTGTTTGGGCACCCTAACACTGCAGTTTCAGCGTGCCCTGCCCTGCAATATCCTCTCTATCAGTTACGTCACCAGCTCGCCAGCTTCCTCCCATGGACTGGTGAGGATGATCTATTGTAGCCTGGAATATGGGTGTAGAGTGACTGGCCAGCATATAAAAAAAATACAAGCCCCAAAATACACAAGAACTTCCCTTTAGGCAGAACTAAATTGTATTTCCCTCCCATGTATTTGTATTCAGCAGCCAACTTTCTTATAAAACATATGTACCTTTGAGATTTTTGTCTCTTGAATGCAGATGAAATGTACCCAGGTTAAAAAAAGATCTGGGGAGAAAACAGGACATGAATACCAGTGTGGCACATTCTCAATTCCTATTAGAAGGACTGGAAAGAGGCACAATGAGCCAAACTCACCTTTGTAGTCAGCATCAAGCACTAACACTAAATTATGCAGAACTTATGACTGAAAGCTTAGGTAATTACTACATCCAACTATAAGGGGAATATTGCCTTGTGGTTGGAGGACTGGAATAGGGCTCAGAAGAGCAGAGCTGTACTCTCTGCTTTGCCATGGACTTACTGAATGACCTTTGGCAAATGTTACGTTCACCTGTGTATAAATACAGTGTCAACCTTCCATTTTGTAATGTACATAAAAAATGCAACAGCATAACAGCATATTGTCTAGGGACCTCAAGGCAACCTTTTTTTCCAAGAAACAGCATTACTGTAACTTCTTGGCAAACACACGCAGTACAAACTGAGTCAGGAGGAATGATCTCAGCCTCTTCATACATCTGCATTGTTCCCCTCCACCATGGCTTCCCTGGAGTATGAATAAGAGACATTCAAATGCAATTTATGGAAACTTTAGCAAATACAAACTGGAGTAGCCCCTTAGTGTTGTCAGCATATCCAACTGCTTGTGATGAATCATAACAACCGAGGTACCCATTTTCCATGCAATCCAGTGCATTAACACTAAAGTAGAGGTTGAGCAGTATTATTCAGACCCAAGGAATAGGTCTGCTTTAAGGGAAGTGGTTGAAACATACAAACATCAGCTAACTTCATCCTAGAGTTATAAGGAAGTATATTACAAACAAATTCTGAAAATTCTAATTGACCAAAAAGATGTCTGAAAAAATCACCATCAGTGTCTTTCATCCATCATGGAAAATTCTTCTTCTCGGTTGTCTCAGTTCTCAGTCACAAATTTCCTGTCACAAATATAGCTGCATGGATACTATCCACAATCTAGCTAGTCTCTATTTATTTATTTATTTATTTATTTATTTTTATGCCAGGCAAATTCAGGACCCAATCTATTTTGTTGTTAAAGTGATTACAAGATTTTAGTTAAGCGTGCTTAAATTCCATCAAAGTGTGAGTCCTGTTTGTCCTCACCTCTTTGATCATTGAGCAGATATCTTTGCTTGCTGCATGACTAACAATGCTAAGTGAATGTATTTGCCCAGAAGCTGGTAACATCATGGTTACTCGTCTCTATTGCTCTAGATTAGACCCAAAGGCCAAAAGAAAAGCTCCTGTGCACTTCTGCCCTTTAAGAAAGTGGTACTTTGTTATGCAAAGTTCCTCTCATTCCATGTTTAGGAAGTCTCTCAGGACATAATGCAGAGAAGGCAGAGTGAAAGGTAACTGGAACAGTTCATTAGAGCACATTCTTTTATTAACAGAAATCAGAAGAATAGCTGGAGGGGCAGCAGGTGAATAGATGACATCGAACCATACATTGTCAAAAATTGTTCAAAAGAGCCAAGTTGTTCAGCAACACAGTTGTAGTTGGTTACCTTGTTCTGCTAGGGTAAAGAAGCCTTGGAGGTGTGGGTACGGATCCCTGATGAGCTTTGATTTTCTCACCAAATAGCTAAGAGTGGGTTCTGAACTGGTCCCAGTGCCAGTACTGGAGGCCAAACAAATATCACTTGCAAGTCTTCTAACAGTAACTAAGAAACAGCGTCAATGGCCAGGGCACCATTGTGCTACTTATCAGCCATAACCAAAAAAATACTTTCCCTGGCTTACAGAATTTGTAATCTCCTATCTTCTAATTCACGGAGGCTGTAACAGACTGAAGGAAGCAGAATACTAACCAGATCAGTGCAAGAGCCAGACGGCTCCAGCTTACAGAACCTATGGGTGCTATAAATAAGTCTTTTTTCCTCCCGACCTACTGAATTTATCCAAGGATGTTCCCCTTGGACTGTTCAAGGGGAACAATCTCCTATTTCAGGACCACTTAGATTTTGAGAAGACTTCAAATTTAGAGATTACTGTTTGAAAACTTTCTCCACTTCTCTATCCGTCAGGCAAAATTGATGAAATCAAACTCCCTTGTCATCCTCAAGGTGACTTCTAAGATCTCCTCCTCAGAGAGGAAACGAGCTTTACCATTCTTGCTGTCTACGGGGCAAGGGAGATGCAGCAGCAGCTTCCTGTAAAAGAGGACACTGAGTTTTAATGTTCCAAACTATGTGAGCAATTAAGATGACATTGAAAGTTACTCTTGCAATTCACCAATCAGTATACCAAGGAAAGTCCATTCAGTATATCCTTCTCATGATAGATTGTGGAGTACCTGCAATACTTGATGCACAGCTATACAGGCCCTGGAATATTTCCAATGCTTCCTTTCTTTTCTCTGTGGCTACGACAACAGCTTCCAATGATGGATTGTGAGCTCTCTCCACTGTTCTTGCTTATACACAATGCCGCATTTTAAATGCAGATGAAGAGCTGCATTGATAACGCTCTCCTGGTGGTAAAAATCTGAATAATGCCTAAAGCCTGAAAGTGTCTTTAGGAGCTTGTCTTGTAAGAAATAACTAGCACAGCTGGAGATTCTGGACAGTCCAGTTTCACAAAAGATATATCTACACTGTAGAACACAGTTACAAGAGTGAACAGAGTTGTAAAGCTGTTGAAATTCTTTTTTGTAACCTACATTGAAGATTAATTCAGTGATCCCCTACCTTTGGCTCAGGCCCATACTACACAAAGGTTAGACATTTGACTCAGGAGTTATTCGACATTCCCTTGCTATGGCAGACATTCCTGGAATGTCTGACAATACTTCTGGTTTATCTCCTCATTAGGATGTCTAGGTCTGGACTCCTTCAACTCTAATAATAGTTCAAGCTTACTTGCTCATGCAGAATCTGGACTCTTTCCTCTTTATCACAGGCTTATCTATTGATGATATGAATGATTGGCCAGTCTTGGACCTCCACTGATTTGATAGTGCAAAGAGAACTAAGTAGACTTTAGAATAAAGAAATTTGCCCAGCCAAACACTATAAAGCCCTACAAGACAACATGGTAGCGTGGATAGGGGTTACTTCAAACTGGGGTTTAAAATCATGGTGACTCTTCCAGACCTTTTCATCTGTGTAACAGCAGCCATAGATGAAAGCAGCACATTCCAAACATCTTTGCATCCCACCTACTGAAGGCAACAAGTTGTTATAATTTGGAAAAGTCCTTAAAACCAGATGGGCTTAGAATCAACCCCAGGACTACAGAGTTGGAAACAATTCCTTTGAGCTTTCCCATACATCTGTGAGATCACAATGTTTTTTTGGTATGGGGAACTTGAAATCTTATTTGTTTCTTTCATACTGAGAAGATTTGCACTTAAATTTACAAAAGCAGCCCTGGCTCAGGCTGTACCCAAGCAACCATTAGATTTACAACAAACTTTGATTTGCTAGGCTTGTGACAGCTGGATACTAAGATAATGGCAGATCTGAGTCACCAAAAAGACAGAATTGCAAAAGAAAAAGGAAGCTGAAGCTTTCCTACATCTGCAGTATTGCATTAAGCTACCTCTTTTAGTAACTACAGGTCATGCTAGTTATTAGCTGGACAATTATTCCTCCTGCTTTACCTGTTTCAGAGCCAGAACTTTCAAACATTCTTTTAGTACTGTTGCATCTTCAGGTTAAATTCATGCAAGGGGTAACCGATTCAGGCTGGTTTTGTCTGTGAGAAAAGTGACTTTTCTGCAGTTAGTTCTCTAGGGAGAGAATTTATTTTGGCCTTAATCTATGGTGCACACCTTGAACTGATTTGCCGGAAGCTATTCACGTATGAATCTTCTCACATCCCATTCAGTGCAGAAAGGTGCAGGTAGAGGGTTGAGCTTTCTTATGAAAACACTTTATTGTGAAGAATTTAGAGCAGAACAGACATGGCAATTACCTGTGCATCTCAGGCAGGGCAATTGCACAGATGGAAATATCGAGGAAGATTGTAAGAAGCCTGAGTATAAGTCAGTCAGTTCGTTATCTTCATAGTTTTGAAATAGCTAGCCCTGTAGCAAACTCAAAGGGAATCTCTTCAGGGAAACCTTGTACCATTTCCATGTCTGCATCCATGCCTAGTTATGTCCAGAGTTTCAATACCTGAAAGTGTCTGCACATTTTTGAGCACCTTCAGTTGTTCATTTGTACAAATTAGTATTTAAAAAGCTAATTCCCAAGAAGTCCTTAAAGACTGGGCAGTTTTTTTGCCAGACATTTTGGGCCCTTGAAGCCCTACTGCTTAGATAACCAAAAATCTGTTTTAAAACTATTTTTGCTTGAATAGTATCACAGATTTAAAGCTAGCAAACTATAGACATAAGGGTGAAATATAGTTGTTTATTTCTTCTGTGTAATTAATAATCCCATCTTTGTCTCTACCTTTGATTTCCAGCATTCTCTGGAAGGCTTGATTAATCTTCCTTTGAAATAATATATTACTTGTACTTCTGTCAATTATGTTTCACTTACTTTTGGGGAGTTCGAAGGTCAAGAACCTTGTCCTGGATATCTAATGTGATGTCTGAGACCTTTGTCTCCGGCAGCTTGATTTTAATCTGAAATGACAGGCAGAGGTAAAACTGTGATTAGAAATATAGACCTACAAGCCATAAAATACACCATCTCCATGAACATTTTGATGCTAGTGTCAGAGCAACATTCTGAGTAGGTAATGTGTATTAGAGAAAATATGACAAAGCGATAATTGTTTTCAATAGCTTAGTGATGTGTGTTGATACCTTAATTTTCTACAAAATCCTGGGCTGATAGTATACTTGGCAGGTATTCTTTACCCACCAAAAGCCCCTGGATTTGTGTATTCCAAGGACAGCTTGCTTCGGCAAGAAAAATTGCACAGCAGTTATACCAGTCATGAAGTTCAGAAAGCAGGGAAGTCTTTGATCATATAATAAAGGGACAGAATCTGTTCCCTGTAACTTTAAAAACTGTCGGTACTGTGGCATTTTGCTAACGCACACACGGTAATAAATACAGACAGATGAAAACTCTCAGTCCCTCTCCACCCCAAAACTGTGTCCATGATGAAAACTCATTTTAGTTACTTTCATTTCCCTCTGGTCTGTGTGGCACACACTTTAGCAGAGATTCTCTCGGATACACTAGGTCCTTGAGGAGATACACATGAGTTCCTCAGGTTAGCAAATGTAAATATCTACAGATGCTTAGATAACTGTAAGAAAATCCTACAGGAAGCCAAAGACAGCCATACAGCTTGGTGTTTACATACTTTCTCTCAAGAAGAAGGACAGATTGAAGACAAGTCTTCAGAGAAATGGCACAAGGAAAGGATGGGAGATACAGGTTTAGCTCACCACCATATCTTCACAGCAAGCCGTGGAAGGGTCTTTCCTGCTCATCCCAAAGAAGACATCTTCTGTTCCCACCTGCTGTTTGAATAAAATCTCATACCTGAAAAAGAGAAGTAGTTGCCTAATACCAGAGAAGAGGCAGGAAACCAAAGGAGATTGTATTTCTCCGGGGACCATAAACCTTTGTATGAATTCTGATATCCTTATCACCTTTCCTCCTACTTTTCAGTCTCCCTTCAAGCCTTCAAGCCAACCGTACTGGAATTCTGTCCAGAGTCATGACAGAGTTAACTACAAGACACGTGAAGAACATTCACTCCATCTTTTAGGATAGTCACCTTGCTGTCTCTACTTAACTAACCAGCCTTTGCAGGATCATGGAACAGAAAATGCATTCCAAATGAAAATGATACTTATCAACTAGTCAAAACCCAAAAACTCTTGAGAAAAGGCTTTGAAAAGGATGCTGTCACAATTACACGTGTTCTGTTCTGTCATTCGGCCTATTCTTGCAGCCCGAGAACACCACTGTTATCTTGTCTAATTTTAATTGCTTTGCATTTGGCCAACATCGATTTTCTTCCCCTCAAAATCAATTTGTTTAATTTAGAACCCTACAAAATCTAGAATCACATGTTCCCTTCCACTTGATATTTAATGAATGAGGAAATGCAAACTAAAAGAATGTATTTAGAACATATTACTCCTGCTAAATTGAGCAAAATAAATGGAGTCGCTTCTCAAAGCTGTTGGAAAAAGTGTATGGAAAGTCTTTTTTACATCTCCAGTTTTCATGTGCATATGTAATAATTCCTAAGTCAATGAGAAATCTGTCTAACCACTCTGGATGCACCTCTAACCATCTGTTTTCCTTTTGGGCCTTTTTCCATGATTTAATTTGATGAACTATTACAAAGATTTATATTCTCTTCTCATCTGCGCAACACAGGACAATTACTTGAGGCTAGAGAAAGACCACACTTTACCCAGCAGAGAGGGGAAGGTCAAAAATAGCATGAGAAAAGCCTCTGTTGTGCACCCACACAAAGAAAACATGTTCTGTACCTCACAGGTGACAGTTTCAAGAACAAGCACACAACAGTATGCAAGGATGCAGCTGAAAGCCAAACCATTTTTGGAAATGCTGAGCCTAACTTCAGACTGGGCTCAGTCCAGTTTTTATATCAGGAAATTGAAAAAATAATGGCATGACTTATGTGCAGAGAAAAGTGATGATTCTGGACTACGATCTCGTGTGCAATATGCAGCTTCCTGGATTTCAGTGCATCTGTTCTGACATCTCAAACTCTGGCATAGTGCATCAGAACACAATGGTTATAAATTCAAAGTCTTCTTTGTGAATTACTTGACCCTGAAGGCTTTCTGACCTCTACAAACTGCAGCATAACTCGCCTCACTATCCATTTCAAAAACATTGTATTTCTATGACCAAAGGAAAAGACTGGTTTTAGGCTGTCCCTTGACAGACTATGATTGAATAACAAGATTTTAAAAAGTTTAAAACTGCCTGCATGTAGCCTTCTTTCCTACTGTAGTATTCGTCTCTGAAGAGTTTAATTATTTGAAATATAAACATGAGTTTTAGTATTTTATGAATTTGAGAATGAAAAATGAACATGTTTCAGTTGCAGCAGGAAGAACCAGGTATTCCACACAAACTTGGCATGTTTCAAAGATAGTAAATCACTTTGCTGGTCTCCTTCCCCTCCTAATCCCATTTGGTACAAGTATCTGACACTGCAAATAATCTTATGACAGCAAAAACCAACTCTACATTTCTGTTACGAGATCAGAAGGCTTCCAAGGGAGAAGTTAAAATCCTTCCTCGCTTGTTGCTTTAGTTGAAACACTGATGTCATTCCTTTGCCCTTTCATGACTAGCTTTTCAGACTGCTATTTTTCACTCACATTGAAGTTAACTCATTTTTCCAATAAAACTATGTAAAACCCATGCACGCCGTCTCAACTGACTTACTCTGGCTGTTCTCTAGGATCCCAGGTATCATCAAATTCAGATCCTTCTGGGACCTCCTCCGTATTCCAAATAGTTTTCTTGTTTTCAGATTTCACTTCAGAAGTACCTGTAAGTGATGAGAAAAATCACACTGTCATGTTTTATAGAATGTCTGTTTCTCTAGGTTTTCAGCAAACTTTCATTTTTCTAGACTTAAGAAAAATCTTTGTATCAAAAAAACACATTATAATTAATGATTACAGTCTCCTTCCCCTCGATATGATATGAATCAGAATTTGCAGAGGGAGGATGTTTTCTATTCTATTCCCTTAAATCTCCTTTACTCAACCTCTATGTCAAGGAAATTGTCCTATCAGGCATGAAATATCTAGTCCTTCAAAATGTGTAGAAGTATGAAGTATTAATCTTTCCCCATGTCCCTGACGTGAGATTTTAAGTGAGCAGAGTCATTTACAAAAGGATCTCTTCCTCACATATAAATCCAGTTCTTCCCATTAACTATTGAGCACAGCACAGATAAGGTACTGAAGACGCATGAAAGTCCACGGGAAGAATAACATGGTTTATACCTATTCTACAACAAAAAATACATTTTCTAGTTAGCTGGTAAATCTGCAACCTGGAGGTTTTTATAGTAAAATCTCTGGTTATTTCTGGATTCCAAGCAAAAACAGTCAGTTGTATTTACGACAGTTCCTTTCCTGTTAATTTCATCCCGGTCCTTCTTAAACTGTCTTACAGGTTTAAGCTGTCCAATTACGTGACACAGTTAGTCCCAGGAAGAACTTCACATTAACTTTGCTAAGACTAGACTTGTCTTCTTTTCTCTCCTGAGTACAATTCGAGGTGTTGACACAAATTTATGAACCTTCAGGGTATTTGTTCTCGTTGTCTGAGAGTCCGCCTTTCTCTAGGATGCCAGAACACCTGGAGTCAGATAGCGAATTGAGCTGAACTGGGTTTCAAGGCAAAGAACAAGGTGCAGTAAGGAAAAAACTGAAAAACAGCTCTGGGTTTGTTGAGGGCAGCCCTGAACAAAGCTTATTTTTCATCTCAAGTGTTGTCTAAACAGGGTTGTGAAACTTTTGGGAGTAACAACATCTCTGTGTTTCATGGTATATTTCATAACTCTAACACTACAAGCACAGACTCAGTTCCATGCAGTTTACTCCATGAAGATCCTTTAGGATGCGTACTGAAAGTCCCATCTTCTGTGTTTGCTCTAAGTAAGAAATAACAATTCCATGAGGTGCTTATTTGGAGCCTTTTGCTGCTCGGTTATGACTCACCCCCCCGCAGCCCATGACCAGGCTGCGTTCTCTACTCAGGTTATTACCACCACTTGAGGCTGGTACCCTCTAGAGTTACCCTTTCTGCTGCTCTTTGTATGCTTTGTGGTTAAGTTTTCAGGAAAATGAGAATTTTAGCGTAACCAAAATGCAGTGCTATTTCCATCTCAAAAGTCCACCCACTTACTGAAGCAAACTATTTGTGGTGATTTACTGCAGCTGTTACGGTCTGCTAACACACAACTGAACGCTACGACATACAAACACTCCTTCTTACCAGAGGTCTCTTTCTTTACTGGTCCAATGCTACCAGGAGTCATAGCACTAACAGAACAGCGTGGCTGCAAAAAAAGTCAAATTGAACTCCAATTAATTTTCATAGACAGCAGCCCCATAACAACGAGTGTGTATGTCAGTAAGCATAACATTATCTGAGGTCAAGTAAATCACTGCTAGGAAAAAAAAAAAGAATTCTCCCAGTTTCAAGCCTGAATCTCTGAACATGTTCTTTTACTCTCACTTTGCAGAGAGGAGCTTTGATAACTAACTGGGTTTAGACAGGACTCCCAAAAGTAGAGTTAAAGCCAGATGTGCTTCTTGAGTGTTAGTTTCTATGGCATTTTGACAAAATTGTCTTGCTTTGCCTGCCATGAAAATATTGAGTGAAAGCAAGGGGGCTACATGCAAATCCCATCATAGCATTTAGATTCCTTTTAACAGAAGAGATCATATGAGGCAACAACATTTTCCTCTAATTATGAATCAATTTAGTGTTAATAGGCCAATGTGAGGCATTTCTATACATAGAGAAATTCCTTGGTTCGATAAAAAGTGCCTCATATGCACAGAACATTAAATTAAATCAAAATAAAGATTTCAAATTACCCAGATTGACTCAGACTTAATTGACATCACTTGTGGCAATTTTCCATTTCTGCCTCTGAAGTGTCATTCATTTTATTAATAAGATGTAAACAAATTATTTTAAAATCAGGATGTTTACTGCAAAGATGTACAGCAGTAATACTAGCTTTAGAAATCAAGGATTAAAGAGAAGTGTAGCTAGAGTATGATGGACCACATCTATCATCTACTGAAAGAAACTTCAAGAGAGGCATCTCTTTTCCCCCAAACAGTCCCATTGCCACTACTAGTGCACAACTGCAGGGTCAGCCAGCTGGCTCCTGGAAGAACTGATGCCACAGAGGAGCACTGAGAGCTTTGCCAATTTTTGTTATTCATGTCGCCATACGACTTGTTGAAAATCCTCAGACTTGCCAAAGTTTTGAGCTTTCACTGAGGCCGTGCACATTGTGATTGGTGGTACCTGTGGTCTTCCCCGAGCATGACAGACCTAGGTATTTCTCCCCAGTACATATACACGCCTAAATTAAAGCAGCAGTTGTATATTGCAGGAGAAGCAGACATTTTTTCCAAAATATGTGATTTTCTTCTAGTCCTGAGGTGAACTAATAAAAAAGAATAGAGAGATATTTCTCTCATTAACCATTCGGATCTTTCATCTTAGCATGGTTACTCACTCTACCATATTCTATCATCTCCAACATATCTAGTGTACTTCAGTGATCAGCTATCTCTACAGTTCTTGGATGTCTGATGCAGATTTAATGTATTCAGTTGCCTCTGGATGTTTTAGTCTTTATGCAGAAATTGAGCAGCAACTTTTTTTTTTCTTCATATGAAATCCTAACCGTAATTGCCTTCACCTCTAACAGACTTCAGGGGAAAGTAGATGGAAATCTAAGTAACTATACGTCTCTCAACTACACGTTCTCATTTCCTTTAGGATGAAAAAAGTGAATATCCCTCCCGTTCTCTGGTCACAATCTCTCCTCATACCCCTGGGACAGCATCTTCCTTCAAGAGCGTATTACGTTAAAAATATCTCCTATCTGTTTCAGTCGCTCCAAAACCTTCTAAGGTTTTAATTCTCTTTTTACTCAGACTGGGAAAAAAGGGATTTGCATCTCCGTAGCTGACACGGATCGGCTGCGGTGCAACAGGTGGAAGAAGCACCACTTCTTGCGACAGACTCACCCCTTGGTCGTCATCGTCATCGTCGTCGTCAGGCGCATCACTGAGCAGTTTGGCGAGGGCCTGCAGGGAGGAGGCTGAGGAAATGCTGCCCAAGTCCATAGCCGCTGCTGCAGGCAGAGGAAAGCACGGCTCAGACGGAAGGAGCCGCGCTTTGCTCTGTACTGTCACTCCTCAGGGGCTTTATGTTCTAGGGGCATTGCTCTCGATTTAAATATTGTGTGCGTCAATACATGCATAAGGGGACCCGATCTTTTTGATGAGGGACCCAAACTGCAGGTTTTTGCCCCCAAAAGGCTCTCTGGCTGCAGAGCACAGGGACCGGCCCGGGTCGGGCCCAGCAGCACCTCACGGCCCTCCGCGTCCCCGTCCCCATAGCAACCGCTCTCCAGCTCCTCCCCGCTTCTTCCAGCCAGCCAATCCGGCGTGGCGGCTCAGGAGCGACGGCAGGCTTAGCCAGTAGAGAATGAAGGCGGTGAAAAGCTGGGCGGCGATTGGGAAGCTGGGCGAGAGGGGCGGGAGCAGGGACTCGAATGCCGCCGGGCGCGTGCGCGGAGCGCGTCATCAGCGCGCGCGGCGGGGCCTGGCCGCCGGTGGGTGCTGCGGGCGGGCTCCGTGACGGGCCCGGGGGAGGCCGCTTGTCCCGCCCGTCCCGCGCCGCCCAGGCCGCTCCGCCATGAACCAGTTCAGCTTCGGCTCGGCCTCGGCCGGCGGCGGCGGCTTCACGTTCGGCACCCCGAAGACCGCCGCCGCCACCACCACGACGGCCGCCGGCTTCTCCTTCACGCCCGCCCCGTCGGGGGGCTTCAGCTTCGGCAGCGCGGCGCAGACGCCCGCCAGCAGCCAGCCCGCGGCGCTCTTCTCCTTCAGCACGCCCGCCACCACCGCGCCGCCCGCAGGCTTCAGCTTCGGGACGCCTGCCTCCGCCGCCGCGCCGGCAGCCAGCGTGTTCCCCATGGGGTGAGCGGCGCTCCCGGGGGCGGGGGGGGCCCCGAGCGGTCGCTTTGGTGCTCAGGGTTGCTTCCGTGCTCCGGGGTCCTCCGTGCTTACTGCGAGCAGCGAGACCTGCCGCCTGTCAGTACCGGTGCCTGGAGCTGGCTTTAAGAGCTGCCCGTTCTGTAGCTCACCCTGCCACTGAGTCATTGGTGCTTGTGGGAAAAACGGCTAAGGCTTCAGCCCTTAATATAAAGCATCTTCTGTGATCCAAATCTGAAGCACTGAGAGCCCCCCCCTTGGTCAGGTGGGGCTGTTTTGTCCTTGGAAGTGACTGCCAGGCTTTGAAACGTTTCTTCAGATTTATTGTTTCGGAAGCCTGCTACATCACAGCGGTGGGAAGGGAGCTCAACTTGGGGTTAGTTGTGATGTGTAATTAAAAGAACAGGCTTGCGTGGAGGAAGTGGAAAAGATGCTTAAAAGCTGAGAGAATAAACAGCTTTATTACACCGCTGTAAATGTCTTATAGCGTATTGATAGGCAGAAGTAATTAAGGGGGTGTCAATGTAAGGAGACTTAACAGTATCACAGTTGACAGGACTTATAATACAATCTTTGTCAAAACAGAAATATGATCCTGGTAGAGTGCCTGTCATTTTCAAAGATGCTTTCTGTTGTTTTGTCAGCAAACGGTCCGTAAGAAAGCTGACTCAGTATTCACTAGATGTATGTCTTAGACTGACTCACTACTTTTTTTTTCTTTTGTAGGGGAAACGCACCCAAATTAAACTTTGGAAGCAGTAGCACAACTCAGGCTACTGGAATCACAGGGGGGTTTGGGTTTGGTAGCTCTGTACCAACCAGCACACCCTCGAGTCAAGCAGCAGCCCCTGCTGGCTTCGTGTTCGGAGCTGCTGCCGCTGCCACCACCACGACGACAACCACCACCACTCAGTCTGGGACAACTGGAGGCTTTACTTTCGCTAGCGGTACCACGACCCAGGCGGGGACAACCAGCTTCAGCATCGGTGCTGCAAGCACCACGACTCTGCAAGCAGCGCCCACGGGGCTGACCTTTGGAGCAGCACCCGCTGCTGCGGCCACCACTGCGGCCGCCTTAGGAACCACAACCCAGCCTGCAGCCCCCTTCAGCCTTGGGACACAGTCCTCGGGTGAGTGCCTGGGCTTGAAACGTGAGCTGTCTTTGGCAGAGTTCGTATGTGTAAGTGAACTAATGAGCTTGCCTCTTGGCTAACAGTGTGGCTAGCAAAGTATCTGTATGGAGAAGTTGCTCAGAATGGCACCTTGCTCTGGCTTTGACAATATGTCTGGGCTGTTGTAGGGAGGGCTTGAGTGCCATGGATACAGGCTTCTAATCTGAGTGGTGTTTTACAAGTATTACTTACGTGGTGGGTTTGAAAAGTGAGGCTGGAATAATATTAAAAGGGTGTGTAGAGGTGCCAGCTCTATTTGGAGTCTTATAAAAAATGTTCTTGGTGGCTTTCCTAATGCGAGGGGAAAGGGCTCGAAGCAGTGGGGAAGGAGTGCTGCGGGGTGTGCACGAGCCTGTTTGCTTCTGTAGAATTGGCAGAAATTCAATTCGCAGCTTTTGATTTACTTGGTGATAGTTCAGGCCTTTGAAGGAAGATCTGGGGTGAGGATGATGTTCATCTGCATTAAATCATTTGTTAAAGCCTCTTAAGTAATCTTCCTAGCTCTACTTCATTTGCTGGATAATGCAGAGTATTTGTTACATTAAACATTAATGTTTTGCTTAAACTGTTACTTCTGCTGACTTGAATACTGTGATCAGTTTCTCTGTAGCAAGAGGTTCATCTTTCCTTTTCTGTGTATCCTGTGTTTTGTTCCAGGCCTAAACTTTGGATCGTTGACATCAACAGCAGCCACTAGTGCACCGACGGCAACTCTGACTGCTACTACCAGCCAGGGACCCACTCTGTCCTTTGGAAACAAACTGGGAGGTAGGAATAGATTTTAGGAGATGATTACTCAAACTCGGTGAATCTGTTGCCCTTCTGGGTATAGTTTTCTAAACTGGCTTCTGGAGGTGGTCTGGAACCGTTACTGTGAGTTTGCAATGGCATCAGTACTCTGTGAAAGCTCATTGAATGTAATTATAAAGCTCGATTAGTGTGCTGTGTTGTGTCCCGTGCGACATTCTGTTCTGCACATCTTTCCGGAGTGTAACGGAAGGGAACTACAAGTTTAAAGGGTACATTAGAAAAGAGAGAGTTCAAGCAGAACACAGGAAAAATAATTTAAAATTCTCTTGTACCCATGCAAAAGATGGTCTGATTAGGCAAATCTGTGTCCCACTCGTAGCGTGGTTCTTCTGAAATGTGTGAAAGCCCCAAGGGCTCTGCTTGTACAAGATCTCCACTTCTTCTGTTTGTAGTAACATCCACAGCTTCCACAACGGCGGCTACCACCACAGCTTCTCTTCTTGGTTCAACGGGCCCTACTTTGTTTGCGTCTATAGCAAGTTCTTCAGCACCGACCTCATCTACCACCACAGGCCTCTCACGTGAGTCACAGTATGCAGATCTGGTGTGTTGGGGGAATAAATGAGTAGCATTTATTGATGAGGTGCTGTCTGTCCGTAGTGAAGCATCAGTTGCTGAGATAATACGGGACAAGGCTCTTCTTGCTGTTTGGTGCCTTCCCTCTTTAAATTGTGGCAAAACTTCTTCAGTAGCAAGGCACAGAAAATTTTGTACAAAATAAAGCATGCTTTAGATTCAGTGGGCAAAGCAGCAAGTGGGAATTTAATCTGTATGTGAATTTTTGTCTGCGTAATATCACAGCCGAGCTTTCTGGTGATGCTGCTGTTTTCCCAGACCAGTGCCTTGAATCTGGTTACATCTGCCTTGACTCTTGTATTAGGTGCTCACGCTTAAAGGGCAGAGTGGCCTGCGACAGTGGAGGTGCAGTGTGGTAAAAACACACTGTATTCATACAGCTGTACATGTACAGGTTCCTCTGGTAATAATTGACTTGTTTCCTCTTGCAAAATTATTTTTGGCAGGAAATAGTATCTGTTAGTATCTGTTTTCTGACAGCTTCAAGGCAGAAGCTGAAGTTTAAATTGAGTTCTAACAGTTTCCTTTCTCAACCTGCAAGGACATGTTAACACTTCGGTTTCCTTTGATTATGGAGACTAGCTACAGCAAATGTTAATGTTTACTAGAGTTAATACAACTTTTCCACATAATAATACTGCCTTACACCTAGCTCTGAAAACTTAGTAGATGCTCCCAGGGAGCTTCAGAAGTTTTGTTAGTCATCATTTTTAATTAATCGGTTGTAGTTTGAGTTAAATGTCAGATAATTCAAAGTAAGAGAAATGGTTGTAGTTTGACAGCTGAGCTAGTAGTTTTCTGTAAGTATCATACGAACAACAATGCCACTGGCTATTTTATGACTTCAGCCTACCTCTTTTCATGTGTCTGTATGATCCTCCATGTAAACAGTGATCATGGCTAATGCAAACAGAAGACCCAGTGAAAGTGGGTGGACAGGCAGGGTGGTTTTTTGGTGGCGAACTGTATTTAATGGGACATGCAAACTCTTAATGTTGTCTTCGGTTCACAGTTGGTGCTCCTTCCACTGGTACAGCTGGTCTTGGAACTTCCGGATTTGGCTTAAAAGCTCCTGGAACAACAGCTGCAGCAACAAGCACAGCCACAAGTAAGTAGTTGCAGATAAAAGATGAAGAGAAGGAAGCCTGACTTCTGTCTAGGAGTAGTGTAAAGGTCCATGCTAGTGTAGCAGCACAGCACAGTTGTGCTAATTTCTAGTGTCCAGTGACTGAAAGTAATACCGTATTTCTTTCTGTGATCCTCCTTTTTCATATCCACAAGTCCACAGTTACTTACGGCTTCTGAGAGTGTCCACAGCAGGGTGTGCGTGAAGGCCTTTAGGGCTTTGATGTTCTAGTCTGGAGTAAGCAGGTACATTAGCTGCTTCTCCTCTAGCCTGTCTGTGTAGATGCAAAATTGCTTTAGATTTCTCTATTTGGGATAGAAGGGAAGGGAGAGGTCAAAGATTTGTGGGGAAAGTTAGGGAGAAATGTTTTATGTTTTGATTCTGCCCTATTAAAATGTAGAAAAAACAGCTTAAGTTTAAAAGCATAGGATTTCACTAGCTTTTCTTCCCAAAACTGTGGTGCTAAGTGCTGCATTTAAATGTTGACACTCATGTGAAGATCTGGAGTGCTGCACAGTGTTAGGATTCAGGACTGAGCATCCTTTTCGGGATGCAGTTACCTGTCAGTGTTTACTGTAACAATATGGATGCTGCTCAGCTCAAGGCATTTCTCAAGCTTGTTTCTAGAGTGACTGAAGAATTTAGTTCAATACCTAAAGTGTTGTATGACTGGCTGGCAGTGTCATCTGATAAATGTTCCTTAGCTTTGTAAAAACAGAAGTCAATCTCCTACAAAGTGCACCATAGCAGCAATGGTTCAGGGCAGGAACTGGATGTGCTGACAGATTTTTGATATAATATTGAAACACGGATTGAGAGGGGTGTTGGCTATGTTGTGTTTCTTTGAATAATGCACAGGTTAAGTGCAGATTGTCAGTTCCTCATTTGACTAGATCTAGCAGTCAAGTATTTACAGTCCACTATTGTTAATTGTGTCAAGATGTGCTTGGTTTCCTTCTTGACACACCCAGGATTTGCTTTTTGTTAAAGGGACATTTGAGCTCATAAAGCACTGCATTCGAATTGTGTATTGGATCTGTTCTCAGTTTGTTACGTACCGGATGTTCTTTCGTTATTTGACCGGAATCTCTTCATTCAGGCACTTCTGCTTCTAGTTTTGCTTTGAATCTTAAGCCATTAACTACAACGGGTGCTATTGGAGCTGTGACTTCTACAACTGCTATAACCACCACAACAACCAGGTGAGTCTTATTACAACTATTTCCTGACTGGGACAAGAGTCAGTATTAATGCTGGTATCTGGTGGAGGAAGGGGAAACAGGCGTTACCACACTTGGACTTTTTTGATCTCATATTCTGTACTGTCTCATGCTTCCTCTCAGTGCGCCTCCAGTGATGACTTATGCCCAGCTTGAGAGTTTGATAAATAAGTGGAGTCTAGAACTGGAAGATCAAGAGAAACACTTTCTTCATCAAGCTACGCAAGTTAATGCCTGGGATCGAACACTGATAGAGAATGGAGAGAAGGTAAGGTGATATCCAGTGTGAACTCATTTTGCTTGCTTAGATTGTTAAAGGCATTGTGCCACAGATGCAGCAAGCCCTCTGGTAAGACTTCCTGCTTTTAAAAAGATAAATGTGAAATGCCTTTGAAAAACTCAGTGCCTATTCTACTCTCTTTTTATAGCCAAAACTCCATTAGTAAACTTTTTATCTGTAAACATTCGTGCAACTCTTTCGCTTTACTAGAAGATATTTTTATGATAATAGCTTTCTCAGTTCCACTCATTTTCTTTTGAGATTACTTTTTGAGTATTCCTGCTATAATTGTCTTCTGCTTACAGATTACTTCATTACACAGAGAAGTAGAGAAAGTGAAGCTTGATCAGAAGAGGTAAACTATGAACACTTGAGATAATGTTTTCATTTTTTTGCATCGTTTTGCATTGTGTGGAAGTTCGAGAATGTATATAGCTTCTAAGCCTGTTCTAAATTGTAGGTGTTTTCTTTCTGTTCAGATTGGATCAGGAGCTAGACTTCATTCTGTCTCAGCAGAAAGAGCTTGAAGACTTGTTGACCCCTCTGGAGGAGTCTGTGAAGGAACAGAGTGGGACTATCTATTTGCAGCATGCAGATGAAGAACGGGAGAGGACGTAAGACAAAAATCTGTTTGAACATGTGCTAAAACAGACTAATATGATGATGATCAATCAGAATTATAATTGGGATGCATGATACATAACTATCAATGGCCTTTTTCAAATATGTAATCCACTTTTACGCATGGCAACTTATATTTTACGCATTAGAAATACGAGAATTGTAACTGGAAGCCCCTTAATGAGCATGAAGAGAGCTTTGTTGGATGTTCTAATCAGCTGTCTGGGGAAAGGTTTTTAATTTAGGCATAATCTCTAAAAATTAATGATTATTTGGTGATAAGTGATGAGAACAGAATGCACTATGTGCAGCTCAAGCTTTCTTCTAAGCATGTGTTGAATTTTAGCAAGATAATTAAAGAAGTGTTTTGTTCAAGAGATAAGAATCTCGAAGAATCTGGACAGGTGGTTCAATTCTGGCTGAACCTTCCAGAAAGAGCTCAGCAGTTTTGCATGTCTGTCTCTCTATCTTATAGAGTGAAATACATTAGGAGTTACTTCATCTGTGTAATAAAATGCCTCTCATGGTGCTCTTCGCATATCTGCTATGCCCTGGTTAAAAGGCACGAATGCTAGTTCTGATTGACTGAAGTTAGTGTGATTGGTCGTAGGTCTGCTGAAGTACACTTTAAATGTTCTGACTTTGGTTCCCATGCATTTCGCAGCTATAAATTGGCTGAAAACATCGATGCTCAGTTGAAGCGTATGGCACAAGATCTTAAGGACATCATTGAGCACTTGAATACATCAGGAGGCCCAGCAGACACCAGTGACCCGGTAAATCCAAGCTTGATTTTTTTTTAATGCTGGAAAAGAGTCACAGGATATTTAAACAGTGCTGACTCTTCATTTGCTTGCTCATGGATACTCTGCTTTTAGTTTCAAGCTAGGAAACATATTTTGTTTCATCTTTCATTTCATTCACTTCTGATAAGACTTGCATTATAACACAATGCAAGCCAGCCTGGCTTGCCCATTTAGTCTGCGATTGTTAGTAGCTTTCAAAGTATCTAATTCTGGTGTGAATTTTTTTCCTTTTTTGGTGTAATATTGCCTAGATAACTAGTTTGAGACCTTTCTTGACTTTTATTCCACTACCTGCTCCTCCATTTTGTATGAGATGCAGTAGCTGTTGAACTCTTTCTATACTACTTTAGAAGAAGACCAGAATTGCTAGCTTCCTGATATGTATTAAATTGATCTTGTTACCACTTGCATCTCTTTACTACAAGGCTTTTTTCAGTAAAAATTTCCATTCGGTGGTTCAGACTGAGTTTTTTCCCTTTTTTAACTTCTTCCACCTCAAGACTAAGATTAATGATGTGGTGGATCTTATGGTTGAATTTGGCTAAAACTAAGCCACAGGCATATACTCGGTCTGTTTTCTTGATGTCAAGGAGAAGCAAACTAGCACAGTTGCTGCACAGCAAAAATGACTGCTGTGTTAGTGGAGTTGTATGTGTGAGAAATATTACGTCTATACTCCGAAGACGGGGACAGGAAGGCTGTCTTTTACTGCTGTTAGTTTTAATGTACTGTAACAAATAGCTCTCACCTTCTCTTTCTATTCAGCTTCAACAGATCTGTAAAATTTTGAATGCACACATGGATTCATTGCAGTGGATTGACCAGAACTCAGGTGAGAGTCCATCTTGCAGCTTTGGGGGAATGTAAATACAAAGTGTGTAGTGTGTATGCAAGTGTACCTTGGATATATGAGTTCCTGAAGATCACTGAGGAATCTTCTCCTCCTTGTCTTCAATTACATTGTCCCTTCTCTGCTTGAATTCTCTTGATGTGCCTTGAGGGCCTCTGCTGAAAAGTGATTTGTGATAACAGCTGGTATTTTATAAAAAGTACTATTTGAAATGCATCAATGCAGAGCAGATGACGTGAAAAACCTTATCCTTGGTTCCACCAAAATGAGGTTAAATATTTCAACTTCTGAAGTGTTCCTGGATTCCCCTTAGAAATAAGAAAATGTATGTTTTGAGGGGGGTGGAGATAGGGGAGGTTAGTGTTAGCAGCATTCCCCTGTGAACTGTGGAAAAGCCAAATCAAGGCAGGACTGATCTGCATGTGTTTATCTGCAAGCATGGTAACTGGAGTAATAGTGTGGAAATGTCAAAATAGCAATTGCTTGAGAATTAATGCAGAGCAGAAAATGTGCTCTATAGTGAAAACTTGATAGCGTAGTTACTGTTATTTCATGTTTTGGATTCACTCAACTAATATAATGTGGTGCTTTCAGGGCTCAACACTGAAAACAAAACAAACGAACTCTTCTATTAGGGTCTGTGTCTTTCTGAGAGATTCAAGAATTCTGTGGCTTTGCATTTAACAGATGTTAGCAGCCACAGGAGGGCATTGCAGAATAAAGCAGTGCAGCTCTCACCAGTACCAAACTGTGGCTGTCTGACTGCAGGGCTGTTCACACCTGCTGTAATTCTTAGGTGAAAGCAGGCATGCTAGTAATTTATTTTTAAATAGCACTATTGGCTTGCTTAGGTCTGGATTAAATTTGCCTTTTTCTTCTAGAAGACAAATGCTAGCTTTCACATTCCCGACATGCCTTTATCATGAAATCTGGTATAGCTCCTTTGGCACCAGAACG
Source organism: Anser cygnoides (assembly GCF_040182565.1). Taxonomy (NCBI): domain Eukaryota; kingdom Metazoa; phylum Chordata; class Aves; order Anseriformes; family Anatidae; genus Anser; species Anser cygnoides. The sequence goes on along the minus strand of NC_089885.1, from coordinate 11,445,239 downwards.
CTGACTCTACAGAATGTTTGAAAAAAGCAATCTGTTTCATTTCAGCTTTACTAGAAAGGAGATAATTTTTTCAGTCATTCTATACTAAAGTAGTTGTCTTGTCAGTTAATCATAATTCATTATCTTTACTGATAAATGTGCATTTTCTAAAGAAACAGTTCAGCTTCAGTTTATCTTCAAATAAGAAGCAAAAAGCCTAAGAAAATGCAGTTAAATTAATATATCTGTTTCTGTGGAGTTCTTGGCAAGGAGAAGAATTCCTGTTATTGCAAGGGGGAGGAAGATGCAGTTCTGAACGTAACCCTCCCAGCAGCTCTTGTCATTAGTAACTTGAGAGTAGGCCTGGGAAAGATCCATTTCTTAACATTCTTTTTTAAATCAAAAACAAATGAACAAAACAACCGAACTCCACAAAAGAAAGACATCTGTTCTGTAGGTGGTGTTATCAGTTTTATCAGTTTTATTTCCCCTGAAACACCTTCGGGGCTGTCTCACAACAGCCAGTGATCTTTTCTAGGCCTGTGTGTACACAGCGGTTATTAACTTGTCTGACGTGTTCAAGAATTATGTGGAGCTGGGGCACTTTAATCAAACTAATGTTAACTTGTCAGTGTAACAGAAGCTGAACATGAATGGACTTGCTGAACACGGGTACAGGGTGATGTTCCTGCCGTAAGGTGCCCTCAGTGAAAGGAGGATTTGGACAAAACCGTGTTCTGAAACTTCCTTTTTCTGAGAGGAACAGGAATTCTTTTCTTAGTTACAACTGAGTTCTGAGTTGAGATGGTGAAGCAGACTGTCATTTCATGCCATGATCATTTTTGCACAGTGAATTTTTGAAAACTGACAAACTGCAATGTGGTGTTTAATATGTTACTGGAAGATTCTGGGTTTGGCAAACTCTAAAATTAAAACTTAAACTGGAATATCTCCAAGCCACAGACTGACATAATGCCGTAGCCCTGTTGAATAACTTCTGATAAGCTTTCATGAAATTAAATTAAACATTGCTCTAGCTTGTGCCAAGAATTTTTGTATGTTGCAATGCCTCCTGCATTTAAAGTTGATAGTCAATCAGTTTATTTGCAGATCACTGATTTGGAAATATATATAACAGGTTATCTGTACTGCGACTGCAAGTGATCTGCAGCTCTTCTGTATGATTGCACTCTTTTCTGTATTTACAGTTAAAAGCTTGTTATGGCTGTGTGATATCCTGCAGGAAAATATGTATATACTTCAAACAGATTGACTAACCTGTAATTTGCATAATTCAGAAGTAGTTTAGTGTGAGGTGGGCAGGGGAAGTTCCTTTATACAGCAATTACTTCCTTTCAAGCTGCAGACCAGCTTGCAGCTCCTGTTCAGGAGGGGTTTGCTCTGCTCTCTGGTGCTGTGCCCTGAAACTACAAGCTGGCTCAGCAAGAAGTGTGAACATGTCAGGTTTTTTTCTGATTCTGCTTGCTAGTCCCTGCCACAGTACTTTTTGGACAACCTTTAAAGGCCGTGGAAGGTTAGCAGTGCTCTGTGTTGTGTTTTCCTGTTTCACTGTGCACTGTCAAATTCCAGTGAATGTTAAAACAAAGTATTTTTCTTTCTCTTTCCCCAGGCTTAACTGTGCAGGGTTATATTTTAGGATGATTGTGAAATTGATCACTTTTTTTTCTTCTTTCCCCCAGCCTTGTTGCAGAGAAAGGTGGAAGAAGTGACAAAGGTTTGTGAGAGCCGCCGCAAGGAGCAAGAGCGCAGTTTTCGGATCACATTTGATTGAAAGTTTCAAAAGTTGTTAATATTAACCTAATATCCACATAGGAAAGAAGCTGGTGGGGACCTAAGTCTAAACTTGTGATCTGCTTTTCTTTTTGTTGCAATAAAGTTCGTTTTTACTCCAAAGCTACTCTTTGTAGTGTCTTTGGAATTCACCAACTCTGCTCTGAGAGCCTGCATGAAGTTTGTGCTCAAAGTATATGCTTTTGGTTTTTGTTTTTTATAGCTGCCTGCAGATTGTTAGATACACAGTGCTCAAATCCCTCAAGCACAGCATTTTTGTGACTTCACAATGGAGCTCTCCAGCTCTGTACTTAATTGTAACTTGAGTATTTTCCATCAGAACTCTATGAACTTTATTCAGAGCCTTACAGAGGTGGTTTAATGAACAGCTGTCCTCACAAGAAGCTGTAGAAGTCTGATAGATTTAGCTTCCCAATATCACAAGCTGGAGGTTGCTTCTACTTCAGAAAGTGGGCCTCATTTCCTGTAGTTTTTGGATGAGCTGCTTTTTACTTTGTGCCTTCAAATGTTCCAGTAAGCAGGCTTTTTAGTTGAAAAACATTAGATATTTTTCAACTAACCATTTAGGTAGTACCAAATTCAGTAGTGGAACGTGTTCAGTTGCAAGGGTGAAGGAGAACATGTTGAAAAATCTGCTGTGAAGACTTAAGACGAAGGGTATTTTAATAACAATGCAGTTTATGCACATTCCATGGTATATTTACTAATGCAGTAAATGAGTAATTGTGTATTTAGCAGAGGTCCACAATTCTCATTTGCCCTTCATGCAATGGGTGTGCTTTATATTTACTTTTTCTCTTCCCCCCCCATCTTCCGTACATAATTATTCTCTGAAATAACAGGGAAGGGCCACCTCACTGTAATACTTCACTCATTTTATTGGAATCGTCGCTTTTGTCCTCGGGCCTGTTCTGCGCCGCGGCTCTGCCCTCGCTCCCAGGCGCCAGGCGGCGCTCGGTCCTCCCGCACTACGATTCCCAGCAGCCCCCGCGCGGGCCCGCCCCCCGCCGGCCGGCACGGCCGATCGCGGGGGCTGCCGGGAGTTGGAGTCCCGGGCGGGAGGCGAGAGCCGCGGCCATGCGGAGGTGAGCGGGCCGGGCCGGGGGGGAGCGGGTCCGGGGGGTGGCGGCATGGCGCTCCGGGAGCCGTGCCGGTGTGCGGGGCTGCGGGTGTCCCCTGAGCGCTGTCTCTGCTCCCCAGGGTCAACAGCAGCCTGGCCAGCGATGAGGTGCTCCTGGAAGACTTGGAGACGGAAGGCGAGAGGCAGCTGAAGAGCCTGCTCCAGCACCAGCTGGACACCTCCGTCTCCATCGAGCAGTGAGTCCCCACCTGCCCGGAGAGCCCTGGGGGGGCGGGGAGAGAAGCGTGGCCGTGCTGGGGGACGGCAGCGGTGTCACCTCGCCGGGGCTGGGGACCCTCAGGCACTTCTGCCTCTTCGGGTTGCAGGTGCAAGTCGAAGCGGCGATGCTTTGCCCCCGCGGCTTTCTACAAGCCTTTCGGGGAGGAGGCCGCAGGAGCCCTGACCCTGTCGCAGTTCCAGGCCCTGCAGGAGAGCGACAAAGAGACTGCGGCGCTCCGCGAGCTGGGGCTCTCGGACCCGGAGATCCTGCTCTGGAAGAACCGCGCTTCGGCGGGGAAGGTGAGGCACGCTCTGCCCCATCCAAACGTGGTCAAGCCTCTCTAACCCCACAGAAAACCCTTTTCTACACCCTTTTAGAACGCTCAAGTTCTTTGTAAGTCCTTCGGTGAAGGATGGGCACTCCACGTATCTCTTGCCTGTAGCCAGCACTATCAGGTATTTTTTCTGGCCCGTTTTCTTTGGTTAAAGGGTCTGTGCTAAAAGCTGTGGTGGAAAGAAGAGTTGGTTCTTTGCACCACAGCAAGACCTGGCTATGTTCCTGTCACAGGCCACCCTGATGGCCTTGAGCAAATCATTTCAGCTGTTCATACGCCTGAAAGACGGATTTAAAAGCTGGACCAAAGCAGGTCGTCTCCTTCCCCTGCCTTTGCCTCTTTCACATCCCAGAGACAAGGTGCTTTTGGGGTCATTCTGTCAGGTGTACTGGAGCGTCTTGCTCTTAATTTGGTAAAATAAAAGGTGCAAAATAGGACTTGGCCACCCATCTTCTCCTCCTCCTCTTCCTGATCAGTAGCCATGTGCAGAAGGAAGCTGTCTGCAGTAATCATGGGTTTGCCTCTCTTCAACTGAAGTCATTTCTCGCTTTGGTGTTTAAATGCAAACCCAGCCATGGTGGAGCCTGCGTTTAAACTTGGGTAATTTAAGAGTGAAAACAAATATCAATGCTACAAGTTTGTTTGTTGTATTTGCTATAAAATTGGTTCTGGGGTGTTCAGAAATAAAGAATAGAATGGAAAACAGTACTCTGACAGAAAGAACCAGTGACATTAGAGTACGTTCTCTACAGCTCGTGAGAGGAGAAGAAAATGTAGAGAGCTCAAGTCCAGTAGAGATGTGCAACTTTGTATGTGGAGGCCCCGAGTGAAAAGATTCCACCAAGGAGGAATCAGCTGAGACAGAGGACTCCAGATTGCCTGTGGAGCTCTCAGCAAGGTATCAAGTGTAGGCTGCTGTTACTTTCAGCTGCTAAATTGCAGCTTTTTTGAAAACGAAGTGCTACAAATGATTTCCCAGAATTGCTATTCCATATAAATAGCCTTTTGTGCCCCAAAGAAGCCGTGAAACGGTGAATGGAAGTAGGGCAGATACTGGCCCAGGCAAGGAGGGAGAGATACCCATGGGAAGGTCTTTTAGTTTGTGAGCAGTGCAAGGAAAAAGCCTGATTTCTTGCCTGAAACAGAAGCATTTGCCGCTAATTCTTGAACTGAATTTGAGAAAAGAAAATCCAGGTACAACCTCAGAAAAATGTATTCTTGGGATTCTGATAGAGATTGAGGTGGGGGCAGAAATGGCCCTTCAGGTGTTGGGGTATGTCAGTGGGCTTTGGAGTGCAAGTCTGGTGAATCTTAGTGGTGCCCTGGCCCCGTGCAATGAGGTTTATTATTCATACAGGAAGATTTAGTCTCAGCTAGGCTAGCTAGTCCAGTCTGAGGTGCAGGATAGGGATGGTTACTGAAAGCTGGCTCGTGTGAAGCTGGCCAGGAATTTAGTCCTCAGCGTAAACCTTCCCTCAGGTGCCAAGCTTGGGGTCCACCTCTCAGCAGACAAGGTTCTCCAAGGGATGTCGGGGTCGGACACCAAAAGCTTTGTGGAGGTTTAGGCTTGTGGATGCTATAGCTGTGGAAAAAGAAATGCCAAAGAGGAGTTTGTGCAGTTACTGTAGAGGGCTTTAGAAAATGCCTGTAGGTGACAGAGATGGGGACTGCTGGGAAAGAGGACACAGACACCGTAAGACAGTGAGGCTGGGGAGAGGAAAGCAGATCAGAAAGGTCAGGAGATAGGGGCTGTTTGTCCACTTCTCTCAAGAACTGAGGCTTTCTCAGTGCTTGTATTTCTGTCCTAACCTTGCAGTAACAGGACTTCTTGGTGAGCTGCAGTTTGGGGGGTGGTTCCTAGCTCCAGGGCTGGAGAACGTGAAGGCTGGCTGCTGAACCAGCCTCTGAGGAGGAGGCACGTGCTGTGCCTGAGCAAAGCTGTGCCTGTCTTCCAGGGCTCTGGGCTGGGAGCGGCCCCGGAGGCCACGCAGGACCGGCTCCATGCCATCCAGGAGAAGATGGAAGAGCGTCAGCGCATCCTCGCGCTGCCCCAGAGGTTTGCTGGCAGCAAGCAGTTGAGCCGGCGGGAGATGGAGATTGAAAATGCCCTCTTTCAGGGAACGGACCGCCACTCCTTCCTCCGGGCACTCTACCACCAAGGTCTGTGTGCCGGTGGCTGTTCCTGGCTCTGCTCCAGCAGGGAGACATGGGTGCATGGGGGTCTGACACATTTCCGTCTGGCTTTCTGTCCCTGAAGGTGGCACTGGGTGGGTGGGGGTATTTTCAAGGGTAGAAGAGAAGCAAAGGCACAGAGCAGGAAAGAGAAGTGACTTGTTAAAGGCCCTTCCTGGTAGCCCAGTAGCAGAGGTGGAAATGGAGGCCAGCTGCTGCTTCCCAGTACCCTGACCATTGCATGACACCACTTCTCACCTCAGCAGTGTTGTCTCCGAGCCAGTGGTTTCATTTGGCTTTCTGGATGGAGAGTCTGGTGTTGTTCAGAGTTGGTAACAGCTGCTCCAGTCTGCTTTAGCTGGAGAAATGTACAGGCATGAACCCACTGGGATTTGTTTCTAAGACAAATAACAAACAAGATGAGGAGGAACTCCTAAACTTCATCTCCTATCTCCTAAAACACCACTTTGGTCAGTGTTTGCTCTATAAAGTACAGCTGACCCAGCATCCTCTGTCCCCTTCTCCCTCCTTTGGTGTCAGTGTTGTGGAAGTTAGCAAAACGGAGAAGTGGCAAAGTTGAGGCTGGTAGGCGGGGAGATGTCCCCCTCAGTTCCATGCTGCAAGTCCGTGGGATGGACTTTCTTTAAACCCAGGAGTTTAACGCGGTGTTGACCCTAGAAACCAAATATTTATATTCCAAGTAACAGCGCAGAAAGGTAGCATGGCACATCCTGGCCGTGCATGCAGGAGGAGCAAGGGTGTGGTGAAGGAATCGCTAGAATGTGCTGAAGTATGGCTGCAGATAAGCTGCTGAGGTCAGCTCTGGAAGAAATGAGCACTGCACAAAGCACTGCTGGTGGTGCTGCTCCTGCCTGTGGGTTTGTTCTAAGCAGGGACACCAGCACCTGCTGCCTGCTAGGGCTGCCCTCCCTATTTTAATTAACCTGCGTGGAGGCTAGTTCAGGACGGGGTTTTTCCTGTTTTGGGGTCCCGTCTGTGTCTCTTTTGCAGTCTGCATTTTGCAGGTGTTTGGTGGTGGTCACATTGCCATGTTTCTCTGTTGCGCATTAGATGACACTCGGAGGATAACAGATGAAAAGGACCCCATGGTTCACCTGGACAGTGTTTACCAAGAGCTGCTGGGCAAGCAGCTACCTGAAGAAGTCCAGCCAACCAAGAGTGACCCGTGCTTGCTCCCTTCCCTGGCCCCACAGCATCCTGTGGTCGAGGAGTCATCGCTTCCAGACCAAGAAGAGCAGACAGACCAGGAAAAAAGCCCCAGCCTTCCTGCAGCAAAGCCCCATCAGTCCCCTCCAAGACCTGTGACTATAAAAGAGCCAGTGGAGTTCCTCCCAGAGGAGGAGATCTGCAAGAACCGTCTCTCAGAGGAAGAACTCCGAAATATACCCAGGTTTGCTTCCTACCATCCTGGAGAGCCCAACAAGGTATTTGGAGATGAACCGTGATTTATTCACCTTCCCAGCCAGCATGCCCAAAAGCTGCTTCAGCAAGCAAAAGCTCCTCTTCCCTGCTGCATGGCTGCTGCCTGGGGGGTGCTTGCTTGATGCTGCCTGCCAAGGGAGAGCAGGGGGCTGATGGCTCTAGTGGGAGGTTACACAGCTGGCAAACAGCTGTGCTGCAGACACTAGCCCCTCCTGGCTCTGGCATGTCCCTAGACAAAATGTCCTCTCCCTCTCTGAGCCCTTCGGAGACTGGCTGTGACTTTATTTAAACTGTGCTTAACTGGTAGCTGGTGCTTGTGTTTTATAAATATGGCAGATGGTTTATAAATATGGGATGGCAGAGTGGCTGAAATAATTCATACGCTTGAGGTGTACAGACTGGGAATGGGCTAAAAAGCATCTGTTGGCGTGGCACAGGCCAGCTGACCCTGTCTCTCTCTGTTACAGGTGCTGTATTTGAAGAACCTGGGCCCTCGAGTGACGATGAAGGACCTAGTGTCGTTGTTTGCTCGGTTCCAGAAGGAGAATAGCCCGCTGATCCAGTTCCGCCTGCTGAGCGGCCGGATGAGGGGTCAGGCTTTTATCACCTTCCCCGGTGAGTCGCTGCCTCCTGCCTCTCGGTTCTTCCCTGACTCCTGAAGGTGCCACATCTTCCCACTGGGCCCTCGGCTGGCGCAGAGTCCTCTCTCCATGGAGCAGGAGGGGACTTTGCTCCCTTTCCTTCATATCATGGCATAGTCTTTGCTCTGGGCTGGGGGAAGATTCATCAAAACAGCAGGGATGCGTTCTGCTGCTGTATTTATGCAGCTGGAGAACCCCAGAACTGCGCTGGATCACGGTGCAGACTGATGACGTGTGAGCACCGTGTGTGTCTGTGTCAGAACCTGCTGTGTCATCTCAGCCCATTTTGCTCTTTTCTTGCAGATATTCAGTCGGCCCAGGATGCGATGCTGTTGGTGAACGGGTACATTTTGCAGGGGAAGCCGCTGGTGATTGAATTTGGGAAAAGCAAGGGGCAGCTGACAGAGGCAGACTCTGCCGCCCCCTGCTCCTCTGCTGGAGAGACCCCCCCCGCCAAGTAAGGGATGGAGGAGCGGGGACCTTGTAGACTTGGCATGGACCATGGGAGCTTCTTGGTCATAACTGGGACAGCGAAGGACTGTTGGGAGTTAACGTGGCAGTCTGTAAATCTCAGAGTGGGGAAGGGAGAGAGCTGGGGATTTAGGATTTTGGAGGGGAGAAGCAGCTCTGTCCCAGCCTGAGCCAGCAGGGATGGCTTGGGGTACTGGGGCTGGACGTGGCCTCTTGGAATGGTGCTGAGGAAGCGTGGCTTCCCTCTGCCTTGGTGGCACACAAGGATCTTTGTGAGGGCCTGGGCAGCGTGGGGCCTCCTACGTACAATCCTGTCACTGTCTGTACGCTGTGCGGGCTGTGCGGCCTTTTTCCTCCCGTTCTACCTTTGTGTCTGCATTCTGCCTTTTGTGGCAAGGAAGGGGAGGGGAAGCCATGTAAATAAATGTATTTATAAGGTGTCACTCTGAGTGCTCATTTACAAGTCACTGCAGCCGCGCAGGGGCGAGGAACGCTCTGAGGCCCCAGCTGTGGCTTGGCGCCGGCCGCCGCCATCTTCTTGTACGGCGCTGGGCGCCGCCATGTCGCCCCGCCGGGGGAAGGAGGAAGTTAACGCTTGGAGCCGCCGGCCCGCGTGGGGGCCGCCATCTTGCCGTACGGCCGCGCCGCGCGGGGGCTGCCATCTTGTGGCATGCGGCGGGCCGTCAGGGTGCGGCGCCATGGCCGCCGCTGCCAGCCGTTACCTGAAGGGCTGCGGCTCCAGGCACACGGGGCCTTTCAGCGCCGTGGCCGAGCTGCTCGGTAAGCACCGGGAGAGGAGCCTGGTGCCTTGCCGGCGGGGCCTTTGGGCTCGGTTTGTGTCGCTCACCCCCCGTACCCCGGCGGTGGGGGCACAGCTGTTGGAGCCCAGCCGCTCACTGGTGTCGCGGTGTCCCCCTGTGCTCCTGCCCTGTGGCTCTGGAGCAGCTCGGCCTCAGGGGTGGAAAAGATGTCCCTTCTCAGCAGTTGGGTTAGCGGGTGTGCTGCCCCTGCTTCCCCGGTGGTTGGGAGAGATACGGTCGGAAACTGACCCGCTGGAATTGACCGGAGGGCAGGCAGGGTTTGGGAGGGAAGAGGGGCGATGTCCCGTACTGCTTCCAGCCTACGTACCGTACGTCTCACCGCCCGTGGTTCTTCCTTCCCTAGACAGTGCTTCAGATCCCGGTGTGACAGCTAAGCTTCTCTGCATTGATGTCGTGAAGCTCAAGGGTCACCTTTGTTTAACTTTTACGGATAACGGGGCAGGAATGACTCCTCGCAAGCTCCACCACGTGCTCAGGTAACGAGCCACAAGCCCGCCCGCATCCAGCTGCTGGGCTGCATTCTCCCACCTGTCAGCATCGCCACTGGCCTTTGGCTTCCAGTTGTCAGCATCCAGCATAATGTGTGCACACGCAGGGAGGACGTTAGGTGCTACCTGTAGTGAAGAAAATACGACAGAATAAGTGTTCTTCTGAAGTCAGTCACAGGACAGCAGAAATCTGTTTTTTTTCCTTTAACTGCCTCTTTCATGTTTTTAAGAGGCTGTTGTGTTGCTGGCAGGTGCCCAGCCTGCACCTGAGGTCTCCCTTCTTGCTCTTCCGTCAGGGCCACTTCCATGTTCCTGGTGTCATCTACATCTGCAGCATCTCCTTCCTCTCCCATGTCTGTCAGAAGTGCCCATGTGGACAGGGATGTCTCGTGGTGGGGGGTGATCCTCACACCAACCATGGTTGTCTCCTGTCCCAGAACTGGTGCTGCTACAAAATGTCCTGGCTTTGATTTTCCTGTATGAGTTGCTCCTTTTCTAGCTTGCTTGGTAAAGCGTGGCCATTTCAGGGTTGGAAGTGGAGGGGTTAGGACCTGGTTCTTTATTTCTCTGACAATTTGATTTGATATAAACAAAACATGAGGGAGCAAAGCAGAGAAACTAACCTTTCTTGAAATGCAGCACACGCAAAGTCCATGGATCTTCAGAAAAGCAAATGGGTTTCAGGAAATAAACAAAAAAATCAGGCCATGTCCCCTTCCTGCCCTGTATTGTGTGGGAAGGAGGAAAGAAATGCCCTGGGCTTGGTAATTTTTTCTGTACTTGCCTGTGAATTGAAGTGGGGGAGGGTGACAGAAAGCTTCAGGAAACCTGAATGAGATACAGCAATAGCAGATGGAAGCTCCTTGCAAAACCTTTCTTCTTTGGTAAGAGAGCAGAAAGCTGGTGATAGTAAGAAGGCAGGGAGGGAGGCAAAGCATTAAAAGCTGCTCTGGGGCAAACATGTAGTGGTCTAGGTTGAGATGTGGCAGATCCACAAAATAACAGTCCACTCCTTCCTATGCTTTCAGCTTCGGTTTCACAGAGAAGGCTGAGAACAGAGACCACCCAACCTCTGGATTGAATGGAAATGGCTTCCAGTGTGGCTCCATGCGGCTGGGGAAGGATGCCATTGTGTTCACCAAGACTGGAGGGGCTCTCAGCGTGGGGCTCTTTTCCCAGACCTACCTGGAACTTGTACACGCTGAGGAAGTGATCGTCCCGCTGGTGCCATTCAGCCAACAGAACAGTATCCTTCCTGGCCGAGTGGCTGAGCTGCTGCTCTCATCCAAAGGGGCACGGGAGGGCAGCAGCACTGCCATGGTGTTTGGAGGGATGGGAGTAACTGTAACGGTGCTGTACCTGGAGAATCCGTGCAGCAGGCCTTGCTGTTAATACACTGCCATCCAATATCGTTCCCTTCTGCTTGGGCTGGAACTTGTCATGTGTCTGCCTGGGGGCATCTGCTGCTAACCTGGCTCCTGGCAAGCCATTGCAGTCCTGCTCCCAACCTGTGGACTATCTGTTTCGGTCCCTTTTCCCCCATACAGACCCATGTATGCATGCCCTGCCCAGGAGCTGTGCTCTCTGCTGCTTTTCTGCACCCATACTGGTGCTGCCTGGGGAATGCTAGCATATTTCTGGGCTGTGTTTCCTTCGTGTTAAAGGCATTTGATAATACACAGCTCTCCGGCACTGCTGGTACGGCCCTGCTTGTACATTATCAGCTGGCATGGCATTATTGCCATATGTCTGTGCCCTACCCTGCTTGATACTTGTGTTGATAACACAGCTTGATAAATTTTTTTCTTCAGAGCATCCTACTGTCATGTCTGTCCTGGCTCAGTCTTTGTCTAAGACCATCCTCCTGTAGTCTGCGTTGCGTCTCACGTCTCTGAGAAATAAGGCCTGTGGCAAGCTCTTTGTAGCTGATTTTTTATTTCTTTTTTGTCCCCCTGTGGCAGAAGGGAGATAGGTGGAGTGGGCAACTCTGTTCTCCTTGACCGTGTGGCTTCTAGAGAAAATAATTGTTACTGAAGACTCTCTGCTCAGCCTGAAGGCCATCCTGGAGCATACCCTGTTCAACACTCGTGAGGAGCTGCTGGCACAGTTCGATGACATTCCAGGCAAAAAGGGCACGCGCGTCCTCATCTGGAACATTCGCAGGTATGGGGCTGGGGTGCCCGGTGAGGCAGCAGTGCCCCCTAAGCACGGGGAAGAACTGATAGCAGAGGCAGCTTCTGGACAGTCCTTGGCCTGGGTGGTCTCGGGCTGCTTTCATCCAGTCTGGCCGCTGGAGGAACAACTGCAGGGGTTTCCCCCTTCTCCATTGGGATGACTGAGTGCTTGGGATGCCCCGCTGTGAGTCAGAGAGATGGCTCTAGTTGTCTGTCACACCTGTGCAATGGAAAACCCTCATTTTCTGTGTACCAAGACTGCTCTGAAGTGTTCTGCTTCTTTGGCGTTCTGCACTGAAATGTCTAATTAAACAATTGACTAATGAGATCCGTGGGGCGTGTGAAATAAGCTGGTTTATCAGCTCCTCAGGAAATTCCCTTGGGACCCTGATACGGAAGAGCAGACTGGGGAGCTGATGACTGGAGAAGATTGTCCTTATTTTTGTGTCTGGTGTTTTTCAGAAATAAAGATGGGAAGCCGGAGCTGGATTTTGATACAGATAAGCACGATATTCGGTTAGCTGACTTCCTTGCAGACAGTGCAGAGATTCCAAGGAGAAAGGGGCTGCGCTCTCAGGAGAAGGTTCAAGAGTTTCCTGCCCTGGAAATGGAGTACTCGTTACGGGTAAGTTGATGAGGGCTGAAAGGGAGCAGGGTGGCCTTTCCCTGAGCTTGTTATGCACATGAGCTGCAAAAACCATGAAATCCAAACTAGATTTTGGGTTCACCTGGAAAAGATTACACAAGACTAGGATTCTGCTTCCTGTTGCGTTGTGCCGTCCCTTCTCCTAGGCATACTGCAGTATCTTGTACCTGAAGCCTTGTATGCAGATCATCCTGCGGCAGAAGAAGGTGAACACTCAGCTGATCACCAAAAGCTTGGCGAACACTGAACACGATTTATACAAGCCGAGATTCTCTGTATCCTTCCTGACGCCTTTTGGCATTGCTCCCTCAGTACATGGTGGCAGTTTACCCCAACATCATGGCTAGGCTCAGGCCTTGTCTAATGCATAGAGGAACTCGAGAGTTAAATGAATAGAGAGGCTGAATTATTTTCTTCTTCCCATCTCCTGGTCATCTTTGAGAAGCCAAGTCCTGATGTGAAGCTTAGAAGGGAGCTTTCAAAGCTGCTTCGACTGGAGCAGTGGATAACAGGCTGAGGGGTCAAGCTGCATGTCAGCCAGTTCCTGCCGTACCCCAAAGGTAATGTCCTGTGGTAGGGCAGAATGACACGGAGAAGGACTTGAGGCTTTTCCTGCCTGGTTAGTTCTGCTTTGAAAATACCTTCCAAAAGGTTGACGTGCTTTTGGAGAACAGTGCCCACAGAGCACAGACTATTATCCCCAAGTCAAAGCCAAGTGCAGAGAAAAATTTTCCCTTCAAATCTCTCCCAGAAAGAACTTTGCATATATTTTTTTTTTCTTTTCACTTTGTTTTGAATTACGTCTGAGCATCTTTTACCCCCCTTCCTCCCACGTGCTTAACTGGTGGTTTGCGGTCCTGAATTTCTGTGCTTACATTAATATGAAAACATTGATCAAATATGAAAAGACTTTATTTGCTTAGATTCTCTACTTACATACTTGCTTCAAAGGCGCTTTGTCCTTGCATAACCAACGTGCGTGAAATAACGACTCCTCACGATTTGGAGTTTAATATCTGCTGTGTACGTATGAAGTGGCATTGTATTGAAAAGCACACGATGACTGTGTACATTGCAAAGACATGAACTCTGACTTTAAGAAATAAGCAAAATAGAATGTATTTAGACAAAAAAAAAAGGATAGCTAAATATTTTAATCCTACTACCACAGTTCCCTATCCGAGAGCAGTCTGGAACGGAGTTCATGTAACAGCAGTCTGCTGAAGGTGAGCTCTTCCTTCTTTGATGGACTTTAGTGTCATTATTAGTTGTTAAGATTTCTGCAGCCCTGACTGAATGTGCTTATTTCGTTTTGTAAACACTGGTTGCTTATCTTTTAATAGCAAGTAAAATTACTAGTCATTAGTTATCTTGTTTGTGATTTCCTCAGAGGCAGCTTCCTTGCACAGATCTGCCTGTTCTATTATCAGGGCAATGTAAATGACTATCAGAGGTTTTATTAAAGCTATAAGCAAAGCATATTTTGACTTGGCAGGAACAAAGTGACTCCACTCAGTACTGCTGTATCCAGCTCACCTTCAGTCAGTTACACTTGTTCTTATCTGATTGTTGGCCGCGTGCACGAGGTGGTTGTTGGTAGGCCGAGTGCTGTTTTCCTCCCGAGGAAAGGAGGTGGCGTGCTGAGGAATGCAGCGTGGGCTGCTCGATCCTGCAGCCTCTCTGGTGTGCTTCACTTCTTCCTGCGGAACTCATGTGCATCTCCCCTACTTCTCCTCTGGGGCTTGTTTTTTCTTTCTTCCTTGACGTGTTTTCCCTCAGAGCGAAAGGGTGAAGATCACCTTTGGATTCAACTGCAAGAACAAAAACCACTATGGGATCATGATGTACCACAAGAACCGGCTCATCAGATCTTATGAGAAGGTGGGCTGCCAAAAGAAGGTGAGTGGCTAGTGTCTTTTAACCCTTTTTATATGGGAGAGGGGAAAAAAAAAGGCTTGAAAGCAGCCTTATATCTACTTTGCACAGTGTTCAGAGGTGAACTAAGGGGCCTGATGTCAGAGGCCATGTCCCTAGGATCAGATCAGTGTGTGTCTGGACAGCAGGTGGTTGTCCAGGTTTTAGTTAACTAGGAATGTCCAGCTGCTGTTTAATACTGCTGTGGCTGGAGGTGCTACCAGAGGACAGGCAGGTTTGCCTGTCTTCCAGGGTGGTCCCCAAATGGTGATCTGCTCTGGCAGGATAGCCTGCACCCCATCAGGAAGCTGTCTGGGAAGTACTGAGTTCTAGCTGTGGCCTTGCAGCAGTATCTCAGAGCTGTGGCACACCTTGGAGATGGTTCCATCGTAGCCTTGAAAGTTCTCATCTATCAGTTAAACCAGCATGTGCTTTGCTTTCTGGAACAAAAAGCTCCAGTATATGCTCAAAATACCCTTATGGCATGGGGTTTGTACCTCATACATGCTGCTGGCCTACAAGACACAGGCCATGGTGTTGCCATCAACCTTTGTATCACAGGATTTGGGGCATCTGCACTCTTCAAAGGGCTACTTTCTTTTTTGTTGTGAGCAGAACTGGCTAAAGCAGCTCTTCCCCTTGGTTTCTGTCCCCCAATGCAGGGAGAAGGTGTAGGTGTGATTGGGGTAATTGAATGCGACTTCTTGAAACCAACACACAACAAACAGGACTTTGAAGAAAGCAAGGAGTACCGGTAAGACAGACCTTTGCCCCAGGGATGCTGCTTGGAGAGGGCTTTTCTGTGATACAGCCTTTGTTCTGAGCACTGCACGTGTTCTTAGGTCTGGTTATTCTGAAGTAGCTCCAAATTAGACCATTTTTACTTTCTCTATTATGCCTAGAGATCATGGAGAATTTTGTCCTGGAAGTCTGGTGCAAACATAGAGCCCTGGGTTGAGGAAAGGACACAGTGTCTGTGTTCCGTCAGGTCTGGCATCCATGCTTGTTCCCCCACAAGAGTCCAGCCTTGCAATTGGACTCTGTTTGGAACACAATAGAGTCGAGTGGAGTCAGTGATCATGTTCACTTTAGCAGAGCTGCCCAATCTAGGAGCAGACCTTCAAAGTCAAAAAAATAAAGTTGGAAGCTTTCAGGGAGCCTCCAGTAAAGGGGTGCAACAGAAGGAGGCGACATCCTCCCTCTGGGCACCAGCCCCTGCTCTCCTAGGGTTGCAGCACTTTGGGAAGTGCTGCGCCTGGGGAAGGGGACTTGTGGCAACTAAAGCTTGTGACAACTTTAAGCAAGACGGGGGCAGAACAGGCCAAAGTAGGTTTGTGCAGAACTAATTGGGGTGGGTCTAGCCAGGCCTCCTTAGTTGCAGAGGTATGGAATGGCCATTTGATGCAGTCTAGCATGTTTGTGCTACCCGCAGGTTTGTGGCCAGAGGGACTGGCTCCCCATGTGCTGTGCAGCCCGTGGGTCCCCAGGCAGGCCAGGTTTTGCTCTGGTTTTCATGGGAGGTGTATGTGACTTTGAATACCAAAACTGACACACCCCAGAGAGGATCAGGAAGGGTTTGAGGCAGTGGAGCAGCTCTTGGGGATGGCCTGACATTTTTTATGGTGATATTGGCCCATTTTTGGCAAGTGTGGGGTGGGTGACAAAGTAGGGTCAACCTAAAACCTGGAATTGCAAGTCTGAATCAAGACCTTGGGGAAGGGGGTTGTGTTTGCCCTGGTTCTTCCTTGTTCTGCCCATTGTGCCAGTGGGATTAGTCCGACTTCTTATGGAGTTCTTCCTTCCAGACGGGTGATCTCTGTGCTGGGACAGAAACTCAACAACTATTGGAAAGCAAAGATGCAACAGATGAACTTGGAAAACATGGATGCAGCTTGTGTAATAGCGTAAGGACCAGCTTGCCACTGCTCTGACCTTTTCCAGCATTAAAAGCCCAATGTTCTCCTCAGCCAGCGCGGGATGGGCATGTGTCACCCAGAGGGACAGAGGCTGTGAGGGGGTGACTGGACCCCTCCTTCCTATAGGGAACTGAAATGTGAACCTGGGGAGTTAGGCCCTGTGGTTACTGGGGGGATACCACACCCTGGGCAGGCTGTCCATGGGAGAGCAGAGGCGTGCTGGCTGCCCCAGACCATTCCATGTGCTGTGCTGGCATTGCCTTGGGATCAATGCTCGTTCTGAGCAGCCTTTCCTGGTGTTTGTTCTGCACTTGAGATACTCAGACCGAGTGTTGGTTTTTGCAGAGACAGACCAGACCAGATATGGGTACAATGTGAAGAGTGTCTGAAGTGGAGGAAGCTCCCTGACAGAACTGACCTTACATCATTTCCAGAAAAGTGGTTTTGTCATCTCCATCCACTCCACAAATACAGGTAAGGGACTCGCAGGTTGAATCCTGAGTGACTTTTCTCCATGCCATCATGCGTCTTTGAAATACAAATGGTTTCTGCCAAATGCACGAGTTCCTGCTTTCCCTCCACATACCTGTGAATATACGTATTTTTTAAAACAGACGGTGTTAGAATAGGAACCTATTTCAGTACATGCTTGCTGTGGTCACTGTGTGATCTCTTTTTCCTGATGCATTTAAAATGAGACTGAGCAGCGGAAGCTGGCCATTTAAATTAAAAGCACTTCTGTAGGAGTGGGTGGGTTTTAGTTAAATGTACTGATTGAATTACAGCCAAATGTTAAACGTGCTAATAACAAAATATGGTTTCTCGTTGAGATCTGCTGACCTATTGGAAGATAAAAAAAGCTTCGCCTCCTTGCTAAGGATATCAGCTAAAGTGCTAAGCAGAAAGAACTGATAGACTTGGGACTGAGACCAACTGTCTAGATTTTACTGAAGGAGAATCCTTTCCTCTGATGAACAGATTCTGGAGTGCAACCAGTTTAAAAGGCTGAACTGCCTTTATCCATTGAAATTTGGCATTCCACAAAGATAAATAAGGTAGCCTTCATAATACTGTTATGGAAATCATTTGGCTTTGGAGCCAAAGAGGGTAAGTTTTTATGGCATAGGAAATAGATAATAAAAACACTTTTCAACAGAGAAAGCTGATAAAGGAGTGGCTCCGTTTAAAGCTGCTTGATACATTAAAAGTCTGTGATCTGGGAGAGGAAGCAGCATAGATTACAGATTTGAGACAGTTCTTTGTCAAGCCATACAAATGGACTGTGGGATTTGTGAGTACCTTCGGAACGACCTGGTTCAAGTGAGCAATCACACAGCAAGGTACTGGCAGAGCAGAGCAGGCAAGTAAGTTACTGTGGAAGGAGTAATTAGGATTGCCTCGGTGTACAGATCATTTCTAAATTAGCGTTACCGTCTGAGGAGGGAGACCTAAGAATGTGTTTAACAGTTCAGTGGAAGCATCTGTGCACTACTTGTGACTGTCACAAAAGTGATGCTTACATTTATTTTTGTTGGCTTTGAAAATCTGTGTATGCAGAATTTGTACCCTGTGCTTCAGGACATCCCTGCAAATGTATAGTGGTGCACAGAGGGAACTTTCCTGTTGTCCCGTGGCTCGTGACTGTGACAGTTTCTCTCCTTTGAAGCAGCTGGTATTAGTGGTCTACGCTGCCCACACTGGCTGTGATGCATTTCTCTGTCAGCTCGAAACCGAAGCAGAACTGGCTGGCATACTGTATAGTGGGCTGAACTCCATCTCGTAGCCTGTACTTTATTGCTCTTCATTTATGTTACTTTGTGACTCAAGTGGCTCTTTTCCATTTAGCGTTTCAGCACAGAAGCATTTAACTTCTTCAGTTATTCTCTTGATCCTCTTTTATCTGAAATCCTAAAGGATTAGCGATGTTGCTGAGCTGTCCAAAGAGCGGAGATTTTTGATGGGTGAGGGGAGTCAACCTGTTCTTTCACACACTCAAATATGGTTGACTGGTTGACTGCTCTTGTAGAAGCTGTTTGGTGCCCGAGGAACTGGAACACAGTGATGAGAACAGCCCCAGATACAGACAGAAATGCAGGAAGCGGTGAGTATTATCCAGTTCTACTTTGCAGCTCAGCTACCTTGAGCAAGAAGTGGGGAAAGGGAGGCATTGGGTGTCCCTTATGCAGCAGTGGCACATGGTTCTAATGTAGGAGATGTCTGCTGCGTTCCTCCTCTATCCCATTCTTCTCCTGGCAAAAGAACGTTGTACTCCTCAGTGTGACAGCAAGAAGAAACTTGCTTTTTTCCCTTCTGTGTTCTAGGGAGCAGAGTGGAGAGAAAAAGAGAAGGTCATCATTGTCTGAGGAGAGTGTGGAACAGCAGGTGAGGCAGGTGGGAGAAGGCTGCAAGAACCAGCACAGGGAAAGCCTTTGTGCTTGATGCTCTAGGGCTTGGCAGGTTCTTACCCCTGCCCTGCTGTTGTTCGCATTCCCCCAACAGGAGAGACACCAACACATGATGTTGGAGCATCTTATAAAATGAGACCTTAATTTTTATCTGCCTACAGCTTAGAAGTGCTTCGAACTCTTAACAGTAACAGGGACCAAGGCAGTTCCTGACCCTGTCCTGCCACTCCTGTCTGGAAGAGGAGAAAAAGAGCAGAAAGCTTCCTGCTGCTGTTTCTGGGGTTGCAGGACATGTTCTGTGTGGCCTCCTCTCCTGTTTTCAGGTTAACTGGTTACATAAAGACTCTGGTGTTTTGAATTTTCAGGAGAACTGTCTTTCGGACACGGCTGCCCAGAATGGGTTCTCCGGGCAGCTCTGGACACTGCAGCATGCGATCAGGTTGGCCATCCTGTAGGGACAGCTCCCTCCCTGCACTCACCATAGTGTCCAGATGCCTTCCTGTAGCCCTGCAGCTCCAGCCTTGTCCCTCTGTGTGCCGTCTTCCCAAAGACACCTTCATGTCACATGCCTTCAGTTCTCCATACCTTCATGTCTTTTTCTCAGTTCGTTGGAAAGGGCAAACCTGGTAAGGACAGGGGATTTCTCTTCCTCCTTCCCACAAACCATTTTTCTGCTGTGCACCATCTCTAATCAGCTTGCCTAGTGCAGACCACATAAGTAAATGAGAGTTTGTTCGCTGTCATAGAGAGTCTGCCCTGATTTGAGCCTTGGAGGGTTTCTGGGAGTAACTCTGTCCTCACTCACGTTTGTCGCCTCTTCCATGTTGTAGCATCCGGTTCTTCCTTCTCTGCTTTGCTCACGTTTCCTCCATGACATGGTAATTTCATGTTATTCCAGGTGCATGGATGTAGAGGCAGTGTGTCTGTTGCGTGTTTGTCTGTAATAAGCATGAAAGCTCTCACTGCACAGCAGCAAGTGCTTTGTCAAAGCACAGAGGAACTAACATGCTGTTCCCAGATCGAGGAGATACGCTTCTGCAGCCTGAAACACCACCTGTGCTTCCATGGTACCGGGCAGCGGGGTGGCAAGGGAGCGGGCATTACTTTGCGGCCAGTGACTGCATATATTCGTCGTGAGTCAGTTAACTGCAAGGAGGCCAGGTCGCAGCTGGCAGAGCTCCTTGGAGTGGTGTCTGTTGGGAACAAGACCGGCCCCTCGTAGCCAAATGGATATTAGAGGGACTGGAAACTGATCCTTCCTGGCTGAGTCCCAAGGATCATTGTTGCTGGGGTGTATTGATTTTAGTACCTGCCTGGGGGAACCTGCTCAGAAGGGCCTTGGTTGTCTCACTGTGCGTCTTTCCTCTCGGCTAAGTTTTGGTTTCCCCCAGTGCAGCTGATGTATCGAGGGCTGTTGTTTTACACTCCTCAAAGTTCATTTCTTCCCCAGGTGTCACCCCCTGCATCAGTGTCATTGCCTGCTAAAGCCAGCAGTTTCACCTGCACCGGGAAGCTGGAGCCTGAGGAAAAGGGTGCTCATGGGACTGCTGCCTTTTCCCTTCCTCTCAAAAAGACAACTGCAGTCCAGGGAGAGGATGGACCTTGGGAGCGAGACAGCTGCTTAACAGCAGGGTAAGTGGTAATAGGTTGCATGCTTCTGCCCCACCCGTGTTCTTTCTTCTGCCCACGTGTTGGGATCCATTCTGAGGTCAGCGTGGAAGGTCTTGGTGAGGTGCAGTTTGTTGGAAGTAGTGCGCTGGCCAGAGCCAGTGGATCTGTCCTTATCTGTCCTCCCTTACTGGGAGACTGGTTTGCAGGGCTCAAACGCTCCTTCATCCTCCTGTATCCCCACAGAGAAGGTGAGCAGGGAGGAACTGAGGGACGATCAAATTGATAGTTTTAAATCTTCCAAGTTTCAGCTCAGCCAGTGGCCTGTCCATGTCGGTGTTAACACCTTCACACCCCTTGGACTTAAATTAACTTCCATCGTTACAGTTCTCCAGCCCCATGGTCAGTCTGAATGGCAGCTGATGTGACTGCCAGAGCCAGAGCATTCAGCTCTAGGAATCGCTCTGTACAGAGGATGTTTCTATCCAAGGGAAGCTGAAGACCACGTGGCTTCCAGTACGAAAGAAGGTTTCTGGAGAAAATAATTTCTCTAAGTCCCACATTCTCTTCAAGTATTTTTTTTGAGATATGGTTTATTTATTTGTATATTTTCGAATTATCTTCCTTACCCCCTCCCGTGCTGTTTGTAATTCTGTAAGTGCTGACACTTAGTGCACTTCAGGAGGGAGCAATGTGGCCTTTTTCCCACACGGTGGCACTGCCAGCCTGCCTCTGCCCCAGGTGGCAGCCTGGCCGAGGGGCAGCCTCGCCACCTCCCGCATTTCTCCCTGTACGGCCTCTGGGCTGCATCAGGGCAGTGCCTTGGGGCTGCTGGGGTATTTTTAGAGAGTGGATGCGATGCGCTGAAGTGGACCCTCACATTTCTCCCTCTCTCTGTGGGATCGTTTGCACGTGATGCAGCTGGTTGGTGTATCGCGGATCCGGCTGGCCTGATGCTTTTCTGTGCTGGGATCTCTGGGAGGGAGAGGCCCAGTAGATCATACCAGGTTTTAAAACATTGTTTGATAATAGTCCTGCTCATCACTAGCTGACTCAGAGTAGTAATTCTCAAAGCTGCCTCTCATTGTGGGGCCAAACACCTGCTGCTACTCCAGTTACTCCTGTCTTAGCTATTCCCTGGCCCCTCTTGTCTCTCCACTGCTGTCACATTGAACTGTTTTTTCCAGGCAAGCTCTCCAGAGCACCTCTAACAAGCTCTACCAATATCTTTGCGCTCCAACCCTGCTCACGTCTTCCAACATCCCTTTTACCCTCCACTCTGCTTTTTTCTGAGCTCCTCCTTGTGTCCACATTACCTGTCCTGTCATCTGTTTGCCCAGCGCTGTTGGGAATCCACCAGAGGGCCTGGGACGTATCACAGACTCGCGAATAGACTGGCCTTTCCCTTCCTGAATTTGGCTGTTACAAACAGGTCAGGCATCTGAGGCTCTGACAGGTGCAAGGTCTGGTTGGGTTTGTGGACAAACATGCTCCAAATGATTTTATAGCTGAAGAAACGTAGAGTGGCAGCCCATTGGGAACAGACCTGCCTGGCATGTGAAATGAAATGCGTTTGGCAAATGAATTTCAGATAGGACGTTTCGCACATTTCTGAATTGCTTTTTCCAGGGACCGCAGGCCAACCCCACTGCTGTCTCAGATGGGGGACGGGCAGTGGGGCTGGGTGGTGGGGAGCCAGGATCCTTCAGCTCCGTAGGCCTGATGTGTCCCCTGCATGAAGTGGGCGTGACAGCTGCTAGTTGTAAGGGCAGAGAGGGAGTGTGAGGAGCAGCATGGTATGAAAGACAGATACCACGAGTTTTCCTTAGCAGCGACGCCTTGTACTGGGCAGCAAACACCTGGCCAGGAGGAGGATTGATCCCCACAGTCAGGAGCTTGATAGTGTGCTACAGTTGCAGCAGCTACTGAGGTGAGCTGTGCTGTGAATTGGAGACACTCCTGCCTGCTCTCACTCCCATTTTTTTGTTTTCCAGCAAATCCAAGTTGACCAAAAAAGAAGAAATATTGGAGAAGTCTGAGAACATAGTGGTGGTTTCACCCCCAGACCTGACTTCTCCTAGCCCCCATTCTTCCTCTCTTCAGAAGAGCTTTGTGTTACCTCATCGAGCAAGGGAAAACCTTTTGTGCAGAAAACAGGAGGATGTGAATGTAGGTGGCAGCTTGCACACTTGTGTGCTTGAAGAGCAGCTGGGCACCAGCCTTGCTAACAGTGTGTCACGCTGGGAGCGATGCTGCCTTAAGGCATTGCCCAGTAGCTCAGCAGAAGGTGAGAAGAAGACTGGCCTGATCCAAAGGGGGCAGAAAGAGCAAATGCCAAAATTGAAAGCAAAAAGACAGCCTGCAGACATGAGTGTTTGTGTAAATGCATGCAGGAGCACAAAGGACATAGAAAAGAAACCTTTTGTGCCAGTTGTCAGTGTTTTGAAGGCTACTACGGGCAGTGGAGCTCCCATTCAGCTCTGCCCTTTTGGATGGAAGCAGGAACTTCACAAATTAAAGGTGGAGAAAGCCCCACACCTCAGTGATGGAGACAGAGGAGGAGAAGAATTGCAGGTCCTCAACACCCAGGAGCAGGAGGGTATAACAGAGCAGGAGGATGTGAGAAGAGCAGCGGAGAATACCTCTGTGGAACTGAAGAACATTTCTGCAGAGAGGGATTTGCTTCGGTGCAAGGTAACGAATATGCAGCTGTGTATCCCTGCTGGTTGGGAGGGTTTCGGAGAAGGTGGGTCAAAGAGGAGTGAGGAGGAGACATGACGTCTGCATAAAGAATGCATTGGGCTTTGTCCTTGATTTGCTGACTCTTAGCTCTTCCTTCGGGCCTGGCAAAACTCATTTTATCTTGCTGATTGATACCATTCCTGTGCATGCACCCTCCTCACATTTCAGGTGGAGGAAACTGAGCATGAGAAGTGTTGCCTGAAAACAGAATTATTGAAAAGCCAAAAGGAACTGGCAACGCTCAGACCTCAGAAGGTGGAAGGCTTGTACTGGGGCAAAAACCACATGGGTTACTGCCAAGCTGAGCTGCAGGAGCTGAAAGCAAAGCTGGCGAGGTCCACAGAGGAGAAGGCTGAGCTGATGGAGAGACTCAAGGATACAGAGATGCACTTAGAGGCGCTCAAGGAGGCACAGGTTTCCTGCAGGGGCCCAGAGAAAGACGATGTGAAGAGGTCAGAACAGTGGGCTGGCCGTTCGGCGGTCCCCATCATCCCTAACGTGGGGGGAGAGGGCAGGAGTAACCATGGGCTGCCATTTCCATGGGGCACTGCTGCCCTGATACTCATCACGCTGTGTAGGTAGCGGGATTACAGCTGAGGATCCTGCTGCTGTGAGGAGGCAGAATCAGCAGATGGATCCACGTAATTTGATGAGGCTTCAAAGATGCCTTACAGAAAAGTGCTTTGTCCGTGCAGTGTCAGCGCTACACTGTGGCACGCTGTTGCTGGATCCCTCCCACAGTGTTGGGTCTGTAATGGAGATAATTATGGGATGGAGCTGGAAACCCCAGCGCTGGTGGTACTCCTAGCAGGGAAGGTGGCAGCTGTGTGTGTGATGGGAGGTATCGGATCCAGGCGCTCACCTCTGACTCCTCTCTTGGCTTTTCTCTCGCCCACAGTGTTACGGAGAGACTTAAGAACCTGCGTAGGAACGTGAGCTGGCTTCTCTCGCTCATCCTCCCCCACTTGGAGCTCCGGAATGTTGACTTTGAGTCAGATCAGGTGGATGAGATCTTGCAGACCATACTGGAGGCAAACCGCACGCAGGAGTAGCCATCTCTGCTGCCGCTGGGCCTTTTGCGCATCACCAATAAACCCCTGGTTTCTTCACTCGTGCTCTAGGTGGTCATTCTGGTGGGGCGGGAGGCTCTCTTCCTCAGCCTCCCCTGCTCTGACAGGACCTGCTTTCTGCTCTCTGTCGCCGGAGGCTGGGTTTCCCCGGGGGCTGGGAACCCGGGGGTGCTGTGAGCCGTGGGGATGGCGCAGGCAGGGCTCTGAGCACGGTTAGCGGTCGGACACTGCCGGGGGGCAGCGTGATGGCGAGCTTCTGGGCCCTTGCGCTCGGGGAGGCGGCCTCGAGTCCGCGCTCTTCATCAGCCCACGCAGCAGCTAAACTGGGTCCCTGCCTGCGTATTCCTCCCGAGTGCATCTGTTTGTTTGTTAAATAATGTAGCAACACAAGGTTCCTCGAACTAAATTTATCTCCGTATGTAGCTATGGGAACAGTCGGTGGCATGGTGACGCTGGGGCGTGCAGTCAGATCTGCGAGGCTCCGGGCTAGCGTGGCTAAGGCAGCTCCTTTCCGCAGTAGCTGTCCTGTGGGGGGAGCTTCTCCTTTAAACTTTCTTTTCAGGCCTGCTTTCTTGGCTCTTTTTTAGCCAGCTGCACGTCCATCCTTTTGGCTCAGGGAATGCAGACGAACGTGATGCAGACGTCGGTTTTGAGAGCAGCCAGGTACGACGCAGGAGAAGGGTCACACGGACCAAAGGATGCTGTAGCTCCCTGTCCTGCCTCCAGCAGGCTTCAGAGGAAGAAAATAAGGGCAAACGCATGTGGCAGTCTGTCAGTATTGTTCAAGCCTGTATTTATCTCCAGTTGAGAAGCTTCCCAAATCAAATCTGGTTTCCTGCAGGTATGAAATGACTGGCTTAAAGGAGCTGAGGAGAACCCCTCTCAAATTCCCGCATCCCCTGTTCTGGCTGAAGGACACATCCTTCTCGGGCACGTTCTCTTGGTGGGCCTGGAGGACAGGGCGTGTGTGTGTGTGGCCAGCACAGCTTTGCTCTTCTGACATGACTTAAGCCCTTCATTTATCCTGCGAAGGCGTGAGACCACATGACAGAAACTGCTCCGGTGGTGTCACCAGTCATGCGGTTTGTGTTGCCTGAAAGTCAGGAGTTGAGCAACCCGGCTGTGTGCATACAGCATGCCTCATCCTGCGTGCTGAGGACCTTGCTGCCGCCTTTTCCCCTGTGGCTGGGCTTGCGTGCAGTACTGCACCACTGACTTTCGCTGTTGCTGGTGCAGGCAGAAAGGACGTTATCAATACAACTGTGGGTTTTTTTTTCTGCGGTCTGTAGGTAGTGTGCCTGTGTCTACAATTTTTGATTTCCTGTCCTTCTGTTTGAATCCTGCTCTGTTTCTAGCTCATGTTTCCAGATCTCAGATCTGCGTCTATGAGCTCTCTTGACATTTTCAGATTGAGCTGTCTGCTGTGTTTTCAGGTCAGTACTGCAGGTGGTAACACTTGAGTTTGAAGGTAGCTCCCTTATCTCCCTCCATTCATGGTTTGAAGGCAGCGTTTCTTATCTCCATTTATGTTTGCTTTTTTTTTTTGTTTTGACATCTTGCCAGCTGGTCCTCAAACCACAGGATAACACCCCCATGGCATTTAATTTTCAACAGAGCTATTGAAGAGATCAAATCTCCACCGGGATATCACAATGAATTGAAGTTCCCTTTCACAGCGTTTGGGACACTTGCATGAATTTTACAGTTGCGTGGAGTACAGTTTTGCATAGCCAGGGAGATCGTGGGGAGCTGTCATGCTTCTGGCCATGCTGGGAAGTTTTATACCATAAGCTAGTCATCCTTTGAATCATCTGCCGTGGGAAGGGGAAGAGACGGAGCTTTATTTTCTTCTCCAAAGCTGCTGCTAAAGCAGGAAATGTCTACACCTCCATTAGGCTTGATCTCCACATGTGTTAGCTAGTAATCTTAGTTGCTGCTGCTCTTTGCATCTTTTTTATTCCATCCCATTATAGCTAGCTCTGGGATCTGAAGTTTATCCCCAATACTACTTGACCTTACTTCTTTACGAGATTATTTACAGACATCCCCGACGTTTGTCCTGCCTTGTGCAGCTGTACCCTGTCTCCAGGATCTTGGCTGCTGCCGTGGTGGGAGCCGTGGCAGAGCCTGAACAACTCGGGGCTGCTCTTGTTTAATTCCTGCCACCCAGGGAACGGCGACCGTACTTGCATGACACACACAAATAAGGCGCTTGGGCGTTAGCGATAGGAATGAGCTTTTCTGAATGAGGAGGTGGTGAGTAAAGGGCAGCTTTGATGCAAGCATCGATCGGCAGAGATCCGTGCGCCTACAGAAATGTTTAACAGCTTGTGAACAGTTAGCGGGTTTCGTATTCTTACCTCTGCGTCTCGCATTACCAGCAAGGCAAAATACAGGCTCTCTACAGTAATACGTGGGTCTTTGACATTTCTTGAGCTGGTTTGTTTTTCTCGGAGTAAAGAAATAACACAGAAAGCGGTTGCGCGATGGATCATTTCCTAAATGGGTATAACTTGGCAAACAGTACAGCTGTTTGTTTTCCTTAGATAAGCTGATATCAAAGTACCTGATTTTGAAACTTGGCACTTGTCTCCTGCATCTCTGAAAGCACACCGAGCAGCGCCCGTGCCAAAAGCTCGCGATGCCGTAATGGTTTGGGGGAATTAAGTTGTGTAGTGAAGATAAATACTTATTGCGGGTGAGGAGGTCAGTAAAGCATCTCCAAAGATAAGACCACTTGGCAAAGCTTTCTCCTCCTAGAGCTCTCCAGGTCCTCCCTATCAGTACCATGCCGTGTCTCATGAAGCCTTGGAGCTGCGGCAGGCAGCCCTGGCAAGGCTCAGTGGAGGAACCCAGCCTGTCCTCCTGCGCCGCGTGGGAGGCGTGCAGGTGCCCTGCTGCAGCCTCGGAGCGGTGCGAGGAGCCAGGGAAGAGCAGGGCTGCATTTCCCCTCGGCTCGCGCTGCCGCGAGCAGTGCGGCTTGCTCCATCCCACCCGGGAGCTGGGAGTCTTAGCGCTGTGTTTCGTGGGCAGCTTCCCTCTGTTTTACAAAGATTTCCCATGGGGAGGGGTAGCTGCGCTCAGGGACAGCCGAGGATAAGCTTGTCTCTTCTGACACGACGGAGCTGCCATCGGAGTGCCTGAGGGCACGATTATTCCTTTTGGCAGACTTTTACTCAGCCAGAAGTCCCAAAGCTGGGGGAATTAGCTGCACCTGCCTGTGACCTGTGCAGTAACAGCTGTCTGCAGCTGCAGACTTACGAGCCAGGGGCGTATATGGGATGCTAGGCACTGTATGGTGCGCTTGGGAGGGAGGCTACTTCAGTTCTGGGGAGCAGGCTGTAAGGCACAGCAAGACCCTTGTGTGCAAACAGGCCCTGGGACATTTTACCTGCTTCGGCAGGGGGTTTGGACCCGACGATCTCTTGAGGTCCCCTCCAACCCCTACAATTCTGTGATTCTGATCCTGTGATTCTGCCGAGGGCTTGGCTTGGGAGCAGGGGCCATTGCCCTTGTTGAGGAACGCAACAAGGGGACAGTCCCCAGCCCTGCGGTGCCCGCTCTCCTTGCCTTGAAAAGGAGGAGTTAATTATTCCTGCCATCTGCCGCCTCTTATCTGTGCCCCCTGCCCCAGATGCCGAGATGGAGAGAGCAGCCTTCGCAGCCTGGCACCACCGTAGCAGTGAGGTGGCTTGGGAAGAGCAGGAGGCCAATGAGGAAGTGTGCAACGGCAGGAAAGGTAGGGCTGATCAGAGATTAATCGATCTCTCCCCCGCACTCTGACAGCTGTCCCCTGGCCTCTGCTGCAGCCAGGGGAAAATTGAAAGGCAAAGGGCAGCGTGGTCTTCCCAGTACAGCCTTACTGGAACAGCTCAAAGGGTGTGGGAGCATCAAGGTTGGGGAGCCAGTGGTGGCCTCAGCTCTGCAATGCCTGCAGACCTCTTGGGTGTCTCTGTGGCTTGGAAGAGCTCTCTTCTTGCTTCCACCCACCCCATAAAAGGAAAAGGGCTGAAAATTTGGGTAATAATACATCCGTTGTAGCAATCTTGGGAGTGTCTGCCAGGTGTAGCTGGTGTTGTGGGACTTTGCTCTGATGACCTAAAGAAACTTAGAGGTCTTCTAGGGAAACAAGTTCAGTGTAGTCATGCTGTTCTGTGACGTGGGTTTTGTCCTGGTTTTAGCCTCTTTTAGCAAGCTGGACATCCCAGAAATAGAGACGGTATTGCAAGTTCTGTGAAAAAAGGCACCTGCTCAAGGAAAGATTAGTTCCCCGGTGTGGGAAAGGCTTCTTTGAAGCACACCCTTCCTTTGAAATCCTGAGCAGAGGCAAGAGGCAGCCCCGGGGCTGGTGAAGCCTCCGTGGTTCCTGTGCTTCTAGGGTGACTTCCAGGGTCACGCAGCGCGGCTGAGAGCCTGGAGGGGCTCGGCTGCCTCTCGGGCTGGGTGTCTCCGAGGTACAGACCTAGAAGTTACCTGCAGAAGTTACCTAGAAGTAACCTACAGGTTAGCAGCTGCCAAAATAGGGGTGCCCCTGGACCGCAGCCCTCAAATGTCCCGGTGTATCCTGAGCATGGGGACAACAGGCTTGCTTGGGGTGACTCTGCGGCCTGGTTAACGTGGTTGCAGCTCGGTTTGTTCGTGTAAAGGTTTAGGACCCTCTGGCCTCGCTCTCTTCCTTGCAGCACGCCGCTGGTTAACCAGAGGTGGGCAGTGGAGCTGCCCAGGGTGCGGCACAACTTCTCTTCAACTCTCCAGGCGCTTCCCAGTTCTCCAGGAAGGATTTTGTCTGGAGATGAGTCTGCTTTCCCTGGAACAGGCTGCCCAGTGAAGCTACTCCATCCCTGGAGGTGTCCAAGACCAGGTTGGACGAGGCCCTGGGCAACCTGATCTGGTGGGTGCCATCCGTGCCATGGCAGGGGGCTGGGACTGGGTGGGCTTGGCGGTCCCTTCCGACCCAAGCCATCCTGTGATTCTGTGATATTTCTGTAAGGTCCCTGGTGTAGCTTCTATTTACACTCCTGTACAAGTGTTTCTTGCTGATAAAGCTTGTTTTGCTGGCTCAGTTGGTGTAGGCTGCACTGATAAAGATTGTTGCTGCTGCAGATTGCATGTGTGCTGGCTTTGCTGAGATCGCTAACCTGGAACTCTTCTAGGGTAGATTAGACTTAAATTATGGAAAAATGTGATTATGGTATTAATGTAATGCCATGAAGATCGAACCTCTGTGTCCTTTTCATGAGTCTAATACCTGATTTTTCAAGGTAAACAGTTTTTATAGCTCTCCTGATAAATTTCTGAGTTGTTTTTCGACCTCAACCAGGAAAGTGCTTTCTAGGAGCCTGCTCTCATGCACCCAAAGGTCCACTTCCCCTCTGTGTCGTGGAGTTTGTTCCGCCTTGCTTACCTCATATTTTTCTGTCAAGAGCAAAAGATCCTTTAAGGCTCCTCTGAAAGCTCACTTTTCAGAACATGGGTAGCCGTGAGGCGCAGGACCGGCTTTTCCTCCGACTGAAGGTGTTCCCTGAGGAGGAGCTGGTTCCTCACCAACCCTCACCCGCAAAGCCTCCCGCTAAAACCAGAAGAGCCGGGCACCACCGGCCTCACCTCGGTATCCCAGCTCTGTGGCTCTAGCCAAGGCTGTCCCCGAGGTTTTGGGAGGTCAGGAAGCCTTTGGAGGTGAGGTACGAGTGCCGTTGCTGCCGACGGGCCGGGAGGCAGCTGGGGAAGGAGGAGGGCAGAGGAATGCGGAGGCCGTCTCCAAGTGCCTCGGCCCATCAGGAACTTGGCCTCAATTTTCTTCCCCTCCCTTCTCTCCTCTCTGCGTGCTTCCCTGGGTTGCACGGGGGGAGAGACGGTCTCCCCCAGCACCTAGCCCCATACTCCTTAGAGAGCCTCCGTGAATTATTTGCTGCTTCGGATCCGCTGTCCCGGGAGGGAAGGAGGCAGGTGTGGGGTGGCAGGAGGAGCTAACCTCCGGCTGCCTGGAGGGCTCCTCGGTGCTGGGGGATCCTGCCAGGGCTGTCCCTTTTAGTAAGTGCTTCGTGTGCTGCGGGATGCCCGGGGAAGGCGGCATCACCTGCATCTGTCCCCAAGGCAGGGGGGAGCTCTGTGCTGCTCGGGGGCTGCCTGCAGAAGGCTTGGGGCCGAGCGAGTGTCCTTCTGAGGAGGAAGTTAGGAAAGAGTGACGTGCTTGAAAACCACACTTCTTGCGACTGGCCTGGGAGGTTGCAGCCCGTGGCCCAGGTGTGGCTGCAGGCTTGTGTGCTGGGCGTTTATAGTGCCTCTATTGCTTCAGAAGATAAGGGCACGTTAATACTTTATTGCCCCCCTTCTTTATTTGAGGCACCGTCCGGAGCCGCAGCTCTTGCTCGTTTTGCACCCCCGGCCCCTGTGACCCCGGGTCTCCTTCCCCAGGGCAGCACCGAGCAGCTCAGCTGGGCACGCGCTCTGTGCCCCGGCCGTGGGGAGCGGGGGAATGGCCTGTGCCGTGAAATCGCCGTGGTCCCTGATAGTGAGCATCTTCCTCGGGGAGAAGGGGAGAAAGCGTGACTCACGCTGTTATCGGCAGCGTGTTAGCCCCGCGGGTAAACACGGTTTCACTGGCGCAAGGTTAATGGTGACGTCTCAGTGGGGAACCCGGTGCCCTCCTCGCCGGGACCTAATCTAAATCGTTTTATGGGGGGCTGGCGGGTGAACTGAAACCCCCGTGGGTGCAGGGGTTATCGCGCCTCTGGCAGTGGGATGCAGGACCGACGGGCATCGGAGCTGGCACGGAGTTAAAACGCACTCATTCCTCCGCGACGGGCTGCCTGCGCCCTCCTCTGCATCTCCCCTGCCCTGGCGCACGTGGCGCTGCTCGGTGCCGCCGGCAGCCCGCACCCGGACCCTCGCCAGCTGCGGGGCTGCGGCTGCACAGTGCCCAAGGGCTGCGTGGGGTGGGCTCGGCCCTGCCTCCCCATCCCAAACCAGCCCCTGCAAGGACCCCCGGGCTCAGAACCCGCCTGCGAGACCCCGCCGTGTTTTATTTGTCTCCTGTAAGACCCGGAGCAAGGGATGGGGCTCCCTGTGCGTGACGGACGCCAGGCAGGGCAGCACAGCCCCACCACAGCCCGCCCTGCCAAATGAGACACTGGGGGGGCTCCTGGCCCCCTGGTGCCGGAGGAAAGCTCAGTCACAGCCTAGCTAGAAACACAGATTTATTGCGACATCAGTTTGTAATCAGCACTGCACCCCCACCCGCCTCCCGCAGGGATTCAGGGCCCCCGGGGGTGCCCCGATCCCCCCCCCCAACCCCTCCGTGGCCAGCGGCTGAGCCCTGGGGGCACGGGGTGGCTGTCCCTGCTGGGGCTGGGGGCTGCGGGGCTGGGGGCTGCGGCCCTGGGTGCGCTTCCAGCCAGCCCACGGGGGCAGCTCCTGCGGGCCGGCGGCACCGAGGTGGGAACAGAAGCCAGATTTGGGGTCCTTCGCTGCCAGCTGGGGTTTGTGAGCAGTCAAGGTGACCAGAGTCAGCGAGTCAAACCCCCAAGCACGCACGCATGAAGGAGAGGGCTGAGCAGGGGAGGTGCCGCCGCGTCCCCTCCTCTCGCCACCTTCCCTCGCTGCCAGCCCAGGCGTTCGGGGGAGCTGGGAGAGGAGCCAGGCAGGGGCCCCGCCGCCGCTACACGTATCCCGTCAGGTTGTAGGAGTTGAACTCGCTCTTGGTCTTCTGCGTCGGGCTGACGGAGGGCCGGGGGCTCTTGCTCGCCAGCAGCCGGGACGGGTAGGCGTTCGAGTAGGTGACCGGCGGGTCCCGCGAAGGGCAGGAGGCGCAGAGGATGAAGCCGCCGACGAGGGAGAGCAAGGAGGAGATGATGCCCAAGTAAAGAGCCTCCCCCATCTCGTACTTGGTGCTGTCGGGGAGGATGGGGTTGTAGAAGTCCCGCAGCACCATGTGGATGTTCCACACCAGCGGGATGAAGCTGAGCAGCCCCCCGAGGACAAAGACCACGCCACCCGCCACCGCCACGCGGTCCTTGCCCGGCGAGCCCTGGCCGAAGACAGTGCACCGCATGCCGGCCACGGCCAGGAGGCAGGCGAGGGAGGAGACGGCGCAGGAGCTCACCATCAGGGCCTGGGCCGCCTGCACGTCGGAGGGCAGGTTGAGCATGGAGCTGTAGATGTCGCACTGCGTGATGCCCGTGCTGTACGTGGCGCACTCCATCCACAGCCCCTTGGTGAAGCTCATGGCCGTCACGATGCTGGAGCCGATGTAGGAGCTGATCTTCCAGCTGGGCAGCAGCGTGGTCGTCAGCGTGCCCACGTAGCCCAGGAAGGCGATGGCGTAGCCCGCCAGCTGGAGCCCCATGGACACCATGGTGG
Source organism: Anser cygnoides (assembly GCF_040182565.1). NCBI lineage: Eukaryota > Metazoa > Chordata > Aves > Anseriformes > Anatidae > Anser > Anser cygnoides. Next base: position 11,412,905 of record NC_089885.1, on the reverse strand, counting down.
GGCCGGGCGTCGCCTCTCCCTGCCGCACGCTTACCTTCCCATGGCCCTGCTGGCGGCTGCTCTCCCCGGGCCGTGCCTTCGCCCCGCTCCCCTGGGCGCCAGTTTTGTGCGGGCCCCGCGCGTGGGTGGGAGCAGGGGGGAGGAGAGGTTACCTGCAAGAGTGGAGAGCAATCCCTCCCCGATTAACGATTGACCCGAGCCTGCGGAGACGCGCCAAACACCCTTTCGCCTCTGTTATCTTCCCAGGCGAGCTTCAGAGGCACAGCAGCGCCGCCCGGGCAGGACGCCAAAGCTCTCCCCGGTGCCGCGGCCGTGGGCAGGGATGGGGAGCGCGCCCGGCCCCGCGGGGCCATCTCCCAGGGGAGCAGGAGGTGCAAGGGCAGGGAGAGCGGCGTGTCCCGGTGCGAGCCTCCCCAGGTGCCTCTCCCTGCCCCCCGTGTTGTACGGGACGGAAATATTTCTCTGCTGCTACGCGCGCCTCGAGCTGCTTTTGTAAGCTCAGCTAATCCTTATCTTCCGCTGTCCGGAGGGAAAAAGCCAAAAAGCTGCAGCTGCGTGCGGTGTGTTTGGGACCTGGCGGTGGCGATTTGGGAGCTGACCCCCGAGGCTTCCCCACCGGAGGAAGGGGGTTGCTCCTGTTCCCGTCGGGGCTCACTTAAGGCTCCTGCTGCTGCCTACCTGCCCTGCGCTCCAGCGGGGCTGGGACAAGAGGATGCGCTCTCTTGAGGCCGAACTTTGGCTGCCAGCTTTTCCATGGCACGGTGACAGGGAGGAATGGCAGGTGCCGGTGACACCTGTGTCCCCAGGAGAGCCCAGAGGACAGAAACGCATCGGGCACAGCAGGGGTGACCCGCCCTGCAGCGGGGTGCAGCCTGTGCTCCCCACGGGGGTGCTGGTGCCGCGGTGGGAGTTTCTGCCCCTCTGCTGCCTCCAGCCCCGACTCGGAGCGGGCAGCGGGGGTTTGGCAGGCGCGGGTTTGTTTTCCCTTCGCCTTGTTTCAAAATTCCCCCTGGTGCGGTTCTTGCGAAACGCCAAACCGCACGGTGCCGCCCGGCCACTGGTCTCCCGCCCTGGGAAAGTTGCCGGCTGAGGGCGCAGCCCCTGCAGCACCTCAGATGTCTGCTACCAACGTTCCCTGACTTCTGTCTCCTTTCCCAGGCACTAACCAGCCCCTCTGCTCGATCTTAGGGCTGCCGCTGCTAAATTAGCACCCGGGGCCCTCGGGGGCTGGCAAACTGAGGCAGGCGAGGGCTCCGTACTTACAGAGGCGGCTGGAGATGCGGCGCGGGGCCGAGGGAGGCTGCAGGCGTGCGGGACCGGAGGAGGCTCGGCGGGGCAGGGCGAGCGGCCGGGGATCCGGGGATCAGGGACTGCGAACTGTTCGCGGCGGCTTTGCAAAATCCATCCGCAAATCTCAGCCCGGATCAGAAGCTTATTGTAGATCAGAATTAAACCCTTTCGGCATCAGGAAGGATTGGGGAGCTGGGCCGCCTTGTTTTGCTTGTTTTCTATTAATTATCAGGGTGGGCGTTTGCCTAAGTGGCTTGGGGTGCCAGGCTGCGGGGGGCTCGTGGCGCGGGGGGGAGCGAAGGGAGCCGAGCGAGGAGGAGGAGCAGCTGCAGAAATAAAGCCAAATTCCTCCCTCGCCCTGCATCTCCGTGGGCTCCTGGGAACCTTCACCTTTGGCGGCGATGCCCGGCTGGCGGGGGGCACATCGGGGCCGTCGCTGCCTGCGGGGCTCAGCAGCCCCCGGGAGCTGGCGTGGCAAGAGGAGAGCAGCTGGAGCCCGAGCGGGCGTGGGGCAGCGCAGCGGGCAGGGGGCGAGGTGCCCCGCGGCGCCCCGGCACCCGCAGCGACAGGCGGTCGCGCCGTTCTCATCTTGTGCCCGAGTCTGAGCCGGGCCGGGCTGCGTGCCCGCTGCTGGCAGGTTGAACCCCCCGGCCCTGCTCGTCCTCCGCGGGGTTTGTTATCACAAGGCTCCTGGCCCAAATGAGGAGCAAATGGGGACGGTAATGAGGGCTGCGCTCGCGCCGTGCCCCCTCCCGCTCCCCGGCTGCTGCAGATGGAGAGGGGCAGGGAGGGCCCCCGGTGACAAATTGCACTCGGAGCCAGGCCAGGTCCGGCCGGTGTTTGGACACTGGCAGAGCTACAGCAGCGACCATTTGCTATTTTCTTTCCTTGTCCCAAAGTGAAACTCTCCCAGGACCGCGAGGTGACCTGACCGCCGGCAGCACCTCGCCTCGAGTGCCCAGGCAGGGGCATTACGGGGGGTCAGGACATGGGATGGTGCCAGGGGGGTATGAACCCGGGCAGGACCGTTTCATCCCCCGCCATCCATCTTCCCCCTGTCCCCTCCTGAGCATCCCTTCACCCCGCTCCTGGTTGCTCTGTGCTCAGCACCGCTGCAGCCCGTCACGCTGCCCCCACCGTGCCCATCGCATGCCACCCTGGTGCCCCAGCGCTCCCGAGCCCTTCCCAAATCCCCTCTCCCTTATGCAAATGGCTACGAAGAGCACTTAATCATCCTCGTTAATTGTCTCTGCCCTCCTCCATTGCCCCCCTGGTGCCCCTGGTGATTTTCTCACAAACGGTGTCTGACTTTTCCCTTCTGTGTTTTGCTTTTCCACCGGAGATCCCAGCACCCCGCTCCCGGTCCCCCCCCAACCCTCTGTTTACACAACTGGGACAAATTTCACACCCCGGGGACTGCTGCCCCCAGCCCCGCGCTCCCCTGCCCTGAAGAATTTGCGAGTCCCTGGCCGGGGCAGGGCTATAAAGGCGTCCTCGCCGAGGGCCCGCAGCCTCGGAGGGGACACACCGCTGCCCGCATGGAAGCTGCTGCCTGCCGCCTGCCGCCCCGCTGCCTCCCGGTGCCTCCCGGTGCTCGCCCGGCCCCGGGGCTGGAGCAGAGGGGAAGGTACCTCGGGTGCCGCGGGGCGGGGGGTCGGGGCGGGTGGGCTCCGGCTGGCTTTGGGCGAAGGCTGCCTGCTCCTGGCTCGGGTGGGGACCCCAGCACCGGGGGTGCAGAGCCAGCGCGGCCACCGCGACCAACCCGCTGTCCTCACCCAGGCCCCTGCCTCTCTGGAGACCGTGGCTGCCCCGAGAGGAGGAGGAGGCGACCGGGCGGCAGCGGGGACGGACGGACGCTGTGAGTTTTGGGCTCCCTGCTGGGGCTCCCCTTTTCCCGCCGGCAGGGTTGGGGGTCCACGTTGGGCAGAAAAACCAGCCTTTGGCCCCACGCTCCTTCACCCCTGTGTCCCCCGAGGGTGCCCGCACCCTGCCATCCCTTCTGCCCCACGGCAGCACTGGCTGGAGCCTGCGTGGGGGTGGCCGAGTCTGTGGGGAGAGGGGGGTGAGAAGGGGCCACCCTCAGCGCCCACGTCCCCCAGCACATCGCCTCGCCGGGGCAGTGCCAGCCGCGGCGAACACAGCTGCTCTGTGGGGGCCTCAAAGGGCCGCCTGTTCCCAGCCCGGCGGGCATTCCTCAGGGGGTTAGTGGGACGCCTGGGCACAGCGGGGGAGATTACTCTGGCAAAAGGCCCTTGTCTGGGGTTTAGATGCCAGCTTCCTTTTGCGGGGGCGCAGGGACCTAAATCCTCATGGCAGAGGAGCGAGGAAAAGCAGGGTTGGGGGGAGCCCGGCCCCTCAGGGACTCTGCACAGGGGCTGTGGGGTCTGTAAGGGGTAATCCTGCACTGATGGGCGAGAGACGGGAGAAATGCCCCTGCTGCCACCCGCCCTGCCGGAGCGCCACGGCAGCAGGAGGGGGCAGCAGCAGCCCCGGGGCAGCTCCCACCCCGGCTCCGTCTCCTCAGGCCCAGCCTCGCGACGTGGCGGAAGCGTCGAGGGACGGCAACCCCAGCAAGGCGCCGGCGCTTTTCCACCACCCGGTCAGGTACGGCCCCGCCGCCCTGCCCCTGCCGTGCCCGAGGGCGGCGGGGGGAGGCCTTCATCGCCCGTCTCCCCCCGCAGGCTCCTGTGGCCCAGGTCCAAGTCCTTCGACTATCTGTACGGCGTGGGGGAGAGGCTGCTGCGGAACTTCCCCGTGCAGGCCACGCTCTGCCTTTACGACGACTCGGGCAGCGAGGACGAGGACGAGGAGGAGGTGGAGGAGGAGGATGAAGAGGACAATGATGAGGAGGACGCTGAGGAAGGGGAGGGCAAAGCTGGGGGTGCTGTGCCTGCTGTGGGGGCTGGCTCCTTGCTGCCAGCAGCCGGCTCGGCCAGGCCGGTGTGAGGGCGGTGTACGTGGCGTGGGGATGGAGGAGAGGCCGTGAGCGGCGTGGGGCCGGGGGCCGGCAGCGGGCTGGGGGCCGGGAGCAGCACAGAGGCCGGGAGAAGCACAAACGCTGCCCTGCTGCAGGGGCCGGCGGGAGCCCGGCGCCCCGACCGGGCGCTGCCAGGCTCCGCGGGGGGCTGGAGCCGCCTTGCGGATAAATAAAGCGTGCGGGGCCCCGCCTGCCCCCCGCGGGCGGACACCTCCCCGCCGGGCCGCCCGCACCGCAGCCCCGGCCGCGGCCCCGCAGCGCCGCCTGCGGCCCGCACCGCGGCCCCGCCGCGGGACTACACCTCCCGGCGTCCTCAGCGGCAGCAAGTCCCGCCCCCTCCGCCCGCCCGCCTATGGCAGGGGCGGGAGGAGGGGGAGGGGGCGGTGCGGGCGGACGCGATTGGGCGGGGGGGCGGCGAGGGGGCGGGGCTCGCGTCCGCATCCCTCCTGCCCGGCGGCGGCGGCGGGGCGCGGGGCCGCCATGAGGTACGGGGCGGGGGGGGGGGGGGGGGGGGGGGGGGAGCTGGGGGCTCCTCACAGGGCCGTGAGGGGCTGGGCTCGGCCGGGGGGCTCCGGGCCGGGGGATGCCGAGCGCGGCCAGAACCCAAAGCACGAAACCGAGCGGGGGGGCTCCTCCTGCGAGCGGGTGGCAGCGCCCCGCGGTGCCGCGCGGCTCCGGTCCGCCCCTCTCACGGGGCGCGGGTTTGGCTCCGAGGTGCCCGAGCGGCCTTTGCGGCCGGGGGGCGGACGCCCCGGGGAGCCGGGGAGCCCCTTTGGCCGCGCTGCCCCCGGCCTGGCCGGCCGGGCCCCGGCAGGGGCGAGTCCTTTCCCCCCCCAGCCCCGCGGCCGCCGGTCCGGCAGCGGGGAGCGCGGCCCGGCCGCGCCCGTTGCGGGTTGCGGGAAGGAGCCGCAGCAGCGGGACCTGGCGGGGCGGCGACGCGGCTGCGGCGCGGGGTGGCTGCTGACCCTGCGCCCGGCCAGCCCCTGGAAGGGCAGAGCAGCAGCCTGTTGCCGGCAGCGCCCGGTCACCCCGGCTCCCGAAGCTGCAGGGGTTCTCCTTCACCCAGCCCTTCCCTTCCCTTCCCTTCCCTTCCCTTCCCTTCCCTTCCCTTCCCTTCCCTTCCCTTCCCTTCCCTTCCCTTCCCTTCCCTTCCCTTCCCTTCCCTTCCCTTCCCTTCCCGGGGGGCTCGGTCAGCCCGTGGGCAGGGTCCCGGCGCGGCACAGACACCGCAGGGGCCGCCGCAGGCGGCTGCGGGCAGCAGGCGTGCCAGGCACGGGGAGGCTCTGGTGCCAGCTGTGCTGCCTGCGCTCGGCAGAGCATCGCCCGTCGCTTCCCAGCCGCGCGTCCTCGTCGGGCGTGCCTTGGTCCCGTGAACGGGGGGCTCTCCCTTTCGCTCGTTGTCCTGTGCTGGCTGCTCTGGAGCCTCCTTTTCTCGGGGCACCCCGGTCACTTTCCGAGCATCCGTAGTTCTGTGCACTCCAATAAAGTCAGGAGCTTGACAAGGTTGCAGGTTGGGCCTGTTTTACTTTGCCCTCGGCCAGAGGCCGCATCAAACAGGGCTGGGGAGGGGGGGTTCCCTGGCTCTCAGAGGAGGTAGCGCTTGGCTGGCAGCTGTCGTGGGTCCTACAGATATCGCGCTGCACGAATCTGGCCCTGGGTGGTGGAGGGCTTGGGCTTCAGGGGCTGCTGGGCTGAAATTTAAGCTGTCAGTGACTCTCCTGTTGTGTTTTTTTTTTTTTTTTCCCTGCAGGTAGGTGGGAGCTCCCCGTAGCCGAGTGAGGCAGCATGGCAAGTAAGTGTTCCCCGCTCCAGGTGGAGAGGTGGCAGTGGTGCTGGAGGGGAGAAGGGGAGTGTTCTGCAGTCACCTCACAAGGAAGGGGTGCCTGTGCTTTCCTGGGGGCTCGGATGCCGCGACTGTTGTCCCTGAACGCGGTCTGAGGTCCAGCCTGCCTTGTGCCTCTCTCTGCGCAAGGTGGGAGTTGAGAGGAGGTGCTGGAGGGCTGACCTCTCCAGGAGCGCCTGCGTGCTGCAGCGTTTCTTTACTCCCATTAGGCTTGTTGTGCACAGCAGCCCTCCCTGAGGCTTTTTGGTGCCCCAGGGAGGTGGCCCATGACTTGTGCCGTGCTGTCCTGAAGCCCTCGTGGACGGGGGCACTGTGGCTCTGCGCTCCCAGCAGGAGCTCGTGCAGCTGGGGCACGCTGCGTCTTGGCGTCCGAAGGAGCCCGCGCCTGGCAGCTGTGGCCACCTGGGGCTGGTGGCCGCAGGGACTGGCCTGGAGAAAGCTGGGCCGAGGCTAGCGAGGGTGCAGGGAGGAAAGCGGCGCGTGGTCTGGGAAGGGCTGTGCTCAACCCGCCCTCCTTGCTCTTCCGGGCAGCCTGCGCGGAGGCTGCGCGCGGCGCTGCGGTGGGAGCTCGAGGAGGACGGCTGTTATGAACGGGGGCAGGCCGGAGATCTGGCTGGGATCTCGGGGTCCGCTCGGGGTGTCACCGGAGCCGGCTGTGAAGGTGGAGGCCGCGTCCAAGCTGGGCAGGAGGAGGAGGACTGCGGGATGACAGGTACGTCTGCTTTTGTTGTCTGCGCTGTGCTAGGTGGGGGAGGCGGCAGGGATCGTCAGGCAGGTTCTGCCCTAAACGGTGCTTTTAAAAGGCAGTTTTAACCTTGCCCTAACGAGGAGCTGGCTCCCTGCCCTGCTGCCCTTTCTCCCTCCCAGGGCTTGGGTGCCGGCGTAGGAGCACTTGCTGTCCCCGGGAGGTGTCCCTAGCGGCGGCAGTGCCCCCTGCCGAGCGGTCCCTTTCGTGCTGTCACTTGCAGGAGTGCTGCGTGGTGGTCAGCACGTTCCCGCCGAGCCAGGGCTGCGGCCCTGTGTCCTGCAGGGAAGCAGCGCTGGGGGTGTCCCCAGGGCAGGGCAGCCGAGCTGTGGGCAGAGGCATGGCCCAGCCTGCCTGCCGCCAGGGGCCAGCAGTTCCTTAGGAAACCTCGCGGGGATGGCAGCGAGCTCCTGCTCCCCCTGCCTAAAGCTCTGATCTTTCCTGAGCACCGGTGCTCCCACTGGTGTGGGGAGGCTTGGAGAGGCACGAGGAGTCAGTACAGCCACTGCTGGGCTCTCTCTACCATTTTCCTGCTCTGCTCGCCAGGCCTGTGGGAACTATTAGCGCTTTCCACGTAAAAAAGAGGAGGGAGCAATGACTTAGTTTCTGCTCTCCTGTCATTTCTAGGTCCCTGAGGGAGGTTGGCTGTGGGAAGAGGCGCATGCCTCCATCGCAGCATGCTTTCAGCTGGGGCGTTGCTCCTGATACCTGCCTGTCCGTGTGTCTGTTTTTATTTCTGTCGTAGTGGCCAGTTCAGCGAAGCAGGGACGGGCTCAAGTGACTGGTTTCTGCGGGGCTGGAGAGCCTGCAGGTGAGATCTGCAGCCAAGCTCGTTGCTCCAGGGTGTGCTGAGGAAGCCGGAAAGAGGCCGAAGGCGGTGAGGCCAGGCTTCTCCACTGAAAGATGGGACATTTGCAGAACGGATACTATCTTTGTAAAATTTCGTCTGTTTCTGGAGAGGCTCAAGAGAAGGCCGGCCTGCCAACCTGCTCGCTCTTCAGCCAGGACAGCGCTCCTTGGCTGGGAAAGCCAAGGCAAGCTGATCCCTGCCCTCCTGCGAGATGCCTTCTGTTCCTCTTGAAGATGCTTTTTTTGGTTGTCCTTGTTATTTAGAAAGAAAAAAAAAAGGCATAATAAAGTCGCTTCTGAAGGGAAAGTCTCTGACTCACATCATTCATGCTGTTCTTCATTCACACCTCAGTGGCTCAGCCCTCTGCAAGCTCTCCCTGAAGCAAGCCATTAATAAATCACAGGGGAGAAAACGCACCTACACAGCACAAAGAGAGCACGGTATCTCCAGGCACAGCGTGGCACAGCACTGTAGTGCTTGCTTACTCTGTCCCTGCCCTGACATTTTCAAGTTTTCTCACAACCACCTTGCTGCCTTGCTTTAGAAGCAGGTTGAAGGGAGGATGGAGCAGAAGGAAACCTGTCAGTCTCTCTGGTGAAAGGCTGCTAATGAGCGTTACGTTTGATCGTTTGGCGAGCTCCTTACAGAGGGAGGATTTCTGCGTTACAGCCGAGCTGCTCTGACGGGAGGCTCCAGCTGTCCCCTCGCCTCCTCGCCCTGCAGCTGCTGCGGTGCGGGTCGGTTCGTCTGGCTGAGCCCGAGGGCGAAGGAGGCGAACAGGCTGCAGTGCGCCAGCCGCCCGAACCGATCCGTTTGGCTTAAAGGAGGCGGCGAGGTTGCTGCCAGCCCGCAGCTGCGCGTGGCCGGCCGTGTTAGGGAAGCGCTGCCTTACAAAAAGCGCCCGAGGGGCCGTTGCATCCTGCGAGGGTCTGCGTGCGGTGCTGCTTTCTGGGCAGCAGCTCACCTGCCTTCCCCGCGCTGCCGCGGGTCCTGCAGGCGCTTGCTCCCTGCACCCCACGGAGGCCTCCCTCCTGCAGAACGCGGGGGCAGAGCTTTCGGAAGGGCTGCCTCTCGCGGGCAGCCAAAGGCTGGCCCTGCTCGGCTTTCTGAGCGCGTGCTCTGTGGGACGTCTCTCAGGCTGACGTGGGCAAGCTGGAGTCTCCCGGGCTGTGGGAGCAGAGGGAGGTTCGCGAGGCCTCCGCGCCCAAATGCGGCAGGGCTGAGAAGGTGATGCCGGGCATGAGGAGAGGTCGCTCAGGCCTGTTCAGTGTTGGGCTCACGATCCCCGTGCTGTCCCTGGGCGTGGAGGTTGCTTGCCCTTGTTGGGCCTGGGAGAAGACATGCTGGTTTCTCTGGGGCAAACCTTGTACTTGTACGGCCCCACAGCAACGGCAGCGTGCGTGCCAGCTTCCAGCAGGCTGTCTGCCCCGGGCGCCCAGTCCTGCGCCTCCCAGAGCCCTCCTGGAAGTGCAGGAGGAGCCACTCGTCCTAAAGCCTGAGCTTTGGGTGGGCAGGCGGTGTCCCCAGGTCATTGCTTAGGCCCGGCTGTGGTGGCCAGCTCCTGGGCCTCGGGTATTGCTTTGCCGAAGATCCGCTTGGCCTCCGGCCTGCCTCTTCTGAGAGGCAATGCTAAGCTCTTGGGGATTTGGGGAAGCTGGACGCTTCTCCTGCAGTCCTTGGGGAACGCTAGAAGGCTTCCTCAAGTCTGCCCAAGCAGCTTGCCGCCTGGGGGCTCAGTGTCCCTCTGTTGGCAGCTCTGCTTTCCCTGGCCCTGGGGCCGTTTCCCTTCCCAGCCGTGCTCCAGCAAGGACGTCGTAGCAATGCCGGGGGGCTCTGCTGCTGCGGGGTGCCCGTGTGCCTCCCCAGCTCTGCCCTGGTGGAAGGACGTTGCTGGTGCCGCGTGTCTCTGGGCAGCCCCCAGCAGCTCCCCTCTGGCTGTGCCCCGTCTCAGCGGGCACCCTGAGCTGCAGCTCGGGGCTGGGGGGTGTTTGGGGTGCCTGATCCGTCTGAATCCTGGGCTGCAGCCCCGCAGGTGGGGAAGCCTGGCTGGGCAGAGGCCAGGCGTAGGCTTGTCTCTGTTCAGCATCCGCGCCTTGTGTCTTGCAGTGTTCCTGGGGGCCAGGAATGCCCACTCGGTCCTGAAGCGCTTTCCCCGAGCCAACGGCTTCCTGGAAGAGATTCGGCAGGGCACCATCGAGCGGGAGTGCATCGAGGAGGTCTGCAGCTATGAGGAGGTCAAGGAAGTGTTCGAGAACAAGGAGAAGACGGTGAGTTTGTCCCGCCCTGCTCCTCGGTGGGTGCGTGTGGCACTTGCATGTGGCGGAGTGGCTCACAGCCCCGGTGAGGGTGCTGCAAGGCAGCCAAAAAACCTCTGCCTCTTTTGTGGGCCTGGGGATGGTCAGGGGCTGCTCGTCCCGTGCGCAAGCACACGATGGTTCCTTCTCTGTTCCTGCTGCAGATGGAGTTCTGGAAGGGCTACACCAACTCTGTCTACTCTGTCAAGGACCCCGGGCACAACACAGAGCGCTCAGACGCTATGTACGTGGTGGTGCCCCTCTTGGGAGTGGCCCTGCTGATAGTCATCGCCCTCTTCATCATCTGGAGGTGCCAGCTGCAGAAGGCCACCCGCCACCGCCCTTCCTATGCCCAGAACCGCTACCTGGCCAGCCGAACGGGACGCAGCCTCCCCAGGGTCATGGTGTACCGGGAGCGGTCGCAAAGCCAGGGGGAAAATCAGCGAGAAGCGAGCAACCGGGGGGCTGGAGACGGCAGAGCAGGAGGCACCCCTCAGCAGGACGGCGCCCTCTGTCCGCCAGAGCATTCGGTCTCCGTCCTCTCCAGACTGTCCAGTGCCACCCCTCCGCCTTCCTACGAGGAGGTGACGGGGCACCCGGAGAGCAGCAGCGGTGAAGAGACCAGCATCTCCTACAACGACCCACCGCCGAAATATGAAGAGATCGTGGCTGCTGCCCCCACTGCGGCCAAATAGCGGGTCTGTGTCCCTGTTGCCTCTTCACACACTCATGCCCGCTCACCCCCCACCCGTTGCCGTGCCCGGAACCCCCTTCAGGTGCCAGTTGGCTCCCCATCTCGCTGGTACCATCACTTGGTGCCATCACACAGTAGCCTTACCCTCCTTACCAAAACCAGCTGTCCCCAAGCAGGGTGAGGATGGGATGTGGGGATGGCTCCGGAGTTTACCAGCCGTCTCCTTCCCCTCGCTCCCCGCTCACAGAAGTGCTGCAGCAGCCAGAGCAGAGCAGCAGCTTGTTCCTGGCTCAACGCGGGGGTCTCCCCATGGTGCATTTGATTTCCTCACTTGCCCTCAGACATAACATTTCCCACGATTAAAACAGCCTCACTGCCTCCCTGGGGCTCTGCTCAGCCTTACCCTGTGCGCACACCAGCTCCTGGACCCGAGGCACGTGCGGGGCCAGTGTTGGGGTCGGTCCTTTCCATGCCCAAGTCGGCAGGGCTGGTTTGTGATGCGCTGAGACCGCGGTCCTCACCGGGTCCTGTTTCGCTGCTTGGTGCTCTCGTTAGGAGCCGGGGATGCAGGAGGGGCGGCGCTGATTTCTGCCTGTGCCCCCAGTTGTGCCTGGGGAGAAAGTGCCTCCCTCGTGCGCGTTTGCTGCCTGGTGGGAGCAGGGAGCCCATCGCATCCCGCGGTGCCTGCAGTGATGGTTGCAGTTGGGAGAAGGGGGAGGGAGCCAGCAGGGAGGTGATTTGTGATCTCCTAGATCCCTTTGGAAAGGGAGCAAGGCTCGTGGTGGTCCTGCATGTGGTGTAAGTCACTTTGGAACCCCCAAAGGTGCTCGCAGGGCTTTAAGCGGTGGGGATGCTCCTTCGTCCTGGAGGCGGCCTGTCTGGTGCCTGCCCCAGAGGAGGGATGCAGGCACAAAGGGGCTGCGGACGTGCCAAACCTCCCCTCTGCCTGCCCCGAACCTCTCTGTCCTCTCTGGCCCTCTCTTTGGGGCTCTTGTCCTCCAGGGCAGGCGGGGGAATGGAGACCCCACTGTCCTCCAAGCCCCTCCGGTGGGCAGAGCACGGGGTGGCCGTGGCCGCGGTGTGGAGGGCGTGCTGGGAGAGGCGGCTGCAGGGCTGAGAACCGACTGATCGTGCCACAGCTGGGGATGCGGGAGGGACAGGAGCAGGGCTGAACCCTGCCGTGCCTGACCCCTCGGTGGTCCCAGCGCCCGGGCAGGGCACAGCCACGTGCTTTGCTGTGGGACCAGCGTGTCCCCTATTCCTAGGCGGCCACTTTTGGGGTCCGCACAACAGGGCTGTCCAGTAATGTCTCTGATTTCCCAGTAACGTCTGATGGGCTGTGAAGGGGGTTCTGCTCCCCAGCCCCCCGGACTAGCCCAGAAGCTCCCAGCACTGCCACCCCGCGGGGTTTACCCCAGCACCAGTCTCCACCAGCACCAAAAGGCCGCTGTACGTCCGTGGGCCGCCCGTGTCCCGCTCGGTCCCAGCGACGTCTCGCAGCAGGTCCCGCAGCCCAATGCGGCCGTTTCTGGGGCAGGATACAGGCCCATGGGGGCTGCGGCTGCCGGCACCTCGTCCCTTCCCCAGCCTTCACTCTGCCTTTCGGCCTTAGGGTGGGGGGGCTATGGGAAGACCTGGCACGAACGCCAGGGTCAGAGCTGGAAAAGACCAGAGGGAGACGGAGGGGCACTCTCGGATCCTCTGTCTTCGATGTGCGGTCGTTATCCTTGCGGTTTGTATTCTGTAAAACTTGGTATATTTCTGTGCAAAAAGGTATTTATTAAAAAACCCTCACTGTCTGAGTGGCACAGGGTGACTTTTTCCCCAAACCGGGACAGGGGTGTCTCGCTGGGTGCAGCCGGGCTTGCGTCTCGGGGCTGAGCTCTGCGGGGCGATGGAGGCGGCTGTGGGGCGGTGGCACCAAGGCCCCCGCACGCACCCTGCGGCACAGCCCCAACCGGGTCCTCTGCAGGGTGGGCACGGGTTGGAGAGCGGGGTGTGCAGCCATGGGGCTGGGAGCGGCACCCCAAACCGGGCAGGGGCTTCCCCGGGCAGGGGGTGCAGCGCTGGGGAGAGCTGGAGGGCGTCCTGTGGGCCTGGGAGGGGGGTGAGGTGCGGAGGGATTTCCCAAAGGCTGGGAGGGGATTCGGGCATCCGGCTCGTCTCGACGTACCTCTGCGCGCTCCTAAACCTCTTAGGTAATCCCCTTTAAATAGCAAGACTAGGGCGGCGTGGGATTTATTTTAAGCCCTTTCGAAACTGGATTTTGACGGTCAGGCCTTGCGCTCCGTCGCCATTCAGAAGCGTTTCAGACCGCCGCTCGTCCCAAACGGGTCGTTTTGTCGCTGCAGACTCCTCTGCGAGGCAGAAGAGATTAGCTCAGGCTCGGGCACAGCCTGGTGCCGGGCGGCCGCAGCCTCCGCGGCTTCCCCACGGGCACCGGGGGGCTCGTGCTGGGGCCGTGCTGGGGTCCCCCAGCCAGCTGGGCCGAGCCCTGCGGGAGGGTGTGTGGGGTTGTTGGCCCGCAGCCCCCCCCTGTGCCACGGGGACGGGGGGGAGCCGGTGTGGCTCCTGGCTTCGCTTTGGTCCCCCCAGCTCTGAGCTTGCCCCCCCGGGGTCGGTGCACGGGACCGGAGCTTTGGGTAAGGCCCGCGGGGGAGCCCCCAGGGCCGCCGTCTGCCTGCCCTGCGGCCCCAAGGTGCCAGCAGCGGGGCCTCCCTCGGTGCCCGGGGAGCAGGCCTGCGGCCCAGCGGGGCTGTCGCCTGTCGCCGTGTCGCCTGTCGCCGTGTCGCCTGTCGCGGGGGGAGGCGGCGGCTTTAAGCGTGCCCCGGCAGGCTGCCAAGGGGGGAGGGCTTTGTCCCGCCTGCCGCCGCCTCCCGCCGGCCGCCCGGGCAGGAAGAGCTGCTGCTTCCAGGTTGGGAAATCGCTCCAACGGCTAAAAAATAAAATAATAATGCTAATAGAAGTGCCCCCCCCTCGCCCCCAGCTCCGCCCCGAGCTGCCCCCGGCACGCAGCGGAACGGGCGGGAGGAGGCGGGGGGGGGGCGGCCTCCACAGCCCCTCCGCGGGGCAGGGAGCGGGAGGCGAGGCCTCTCCGGCCTCCAGCAGGGGGCTGCTGACCCCCCCCGGGGCAGCCCTGCCGGAGGGACGCCTGGGCTGGGCAGGGGGGGCCGGGAGGCTGCGGGTTTCCCCCCCCCGGGGGGGGGCCGTGCTCGGCTCCGCCCGAAGCCGCCCCCCGCTGCACAGGGAGCGCGGAGGCGGGGGCGGGCTCGGGGCTGCTTGGCAGGGGCTGGAAAAAGCCCCGGAGAAAGTTAAAGGAGGAGATCCGGCCGTTTGAGCGCTTCCTTCTGACGGATTTTGACAGCTTTTATTTGTTTATTTATTTCTTATGGTCCTGGTGGCCTTGACGCTCAGAGCCTGCTTCTCCCTCCCCGCCCTGTGCTCCTGGAGCTGCAGCAGCTGGCCAAGGGGGGGCCGAGTGTCCCGTGCAGGTTTCTGCTGTGGGATCGGTGCCTCCAGGGACAGCCCCGGGATTAACGCCCCGCTCCCGGTGTGGGGCAGCCAGCTCCCACCGGGCTGGGGGCTGCTGTGCCCCCAAAACCACATCCCGGGGCGCCTCTCCGGGCAGAGCCGGCTTGCAGGGACACAAACCGCCGCAGATGACGCCAGACAACTTTCTGTCTCTTTAATTAAAAAAGCTTTTTACCGATGGAGGAGGAGAGAACAGAGGGAGGTGATCGCTGGAAGTGCTGATTGTCGCAGGCACGGAGCCGGTTCTGCCGCCCTCGTGGGCCTGGAGTTACGGGGCCTGGCTGCTGGGGCCGTGGGATGGGATCGGGGATCGGGGATCGGGGCCGTGTCTCCTGCGGTCCACAGGGCTCCAGGAGGCAGCAGGGTGCTGGGACGAGGGTCCGTGGGGCTCCAGGAGGCAGCAGGGTGCTGGGACGAGGGCAGGAGAGGAGGCGGCACTGGGCGGCTGTGGCCGCTGGCGGCTGTGAGCGGCCTGGTGGGCTGGAAATGCAGAGACCTGGGTGCTAAAAATAGACCCTGATGTGATCAAAGAAGGCAGGGCTCCTGCACGCTCCGGCTCCTCGCCGCCTCCTGTTCTCCCCCTCCAGGCTTTGAGGATGAGAAACTTCCCTTCCCCCAGCTGCCTGGGCCGTGCAGGGGGCACGTAGCCCCTTCTGCGGTGGAGATTTCACCCTAGAAGCAAAGGGGGGGCCCTTCTGGGGCATGGGGCTGTGCTTTTCCTTTCCCTCGGGGAGGGCGGCTGGTGTCCGACAGCTCTGCTCCAGGCACATCCTATTCAGCTTCTGGTTGTCCGGGCACTAGAGGAGATGTGTGGGAGTGGGATATAGCCCTAGGGGATCCGGTGGTGAAAGCGTGCGTGGAGTCAGTTTAGTCCTCAGTTTTTCCTGTGGTAACCTGGAATTTTATCACCAAAGCGTGTGTTTTGTTTTTAGAAAACCTCGCTTTTCCTCTAAGGTGCGTGAACACAAAAACGTATTCCTAGGTCTCCAAAAAACTTTACTCCTGGATGGAAAGCCCATAGGAGCTGTCTTTACTGCTGTTTCTGCCTGTGTTTAACTGCCTTACAGCACGAGCCTTGTCCCCGTGCAGGGGTCTGTTTCGAAGACCCGCTTGCTGCCGCTTTCCCTCAGCCTGCTGCTTTCTTTCTCCCTGTGTGAAACCCCAGGCCCCTCTGGTTCATCCTGCGTGGCCGTGGGCAGGCGCTGGCGGCAATCTGAGGAAAACAAAAACGATGTGGCCGTTTTGGGGACTGGACCGAGCCCGCTGTGACCTGCTCTTCACCGAAGCCATCAATCAAAGGATGCAGGTCCCCAACAGGCTGAAGGTGGCAGACAGCTACAGCCCTGTGGACGAGGAGCCCGCAGCCGAGGATCTTCCTCCTTCCTTTCGGATGCACATCCCTGAGAGGATCTCTCTTGCAGGTAATGTCCCAGGTTTTTTTGGGGGTGGCTGAAGTTTGGTGAGGCTCTTTAATATTTTAGGGGGCAGGATTGTTTTATAAAGCCCTCCCTCCGCATCTCTTACAGTTCCCTCTTGGTCTTTGGCAAACTCCCTGCTTTGAGATGCAGAGATATATGGCCCTGCTTTGAAAAACATTTCCCCAGACTTGCTTTCCTGGAGCGGTGTGGCTTTTCGGTTCTCACCTCTCCAGGCTGTCCCACTACTCGTGTCTGCGGGATGTGTTTTTGATGTACTTCTGTTAACTCTGGACAGTGAGTTGGCTCTTCGACATGGGAGGATCTCTCCTCCCCCCTGTCCTGAGGACAATGGGCTATGTTCAGGTTTGTTTAACGCTTCCCTCTCTCCTCTCTGTAGAAATATCGGATGCCGGTCTGAGGCCCATCCTGCTGGAGCAGCAAAGGAAGGTCCCCTCTGTTGTGTGGCACGCGTCCGCAGACTCCTCAGCTCAGCCCGCCGCCCCAGGGGAGGTCCCTTTTCAGCACGTAGCTGGCAGACCGAGCTCCCAGAAGCGCAGACGACTGGTACTGTGTCGAGAGCAGCCGGGCTTGCCTGTCGTGGTGGTGGGGGGCATCCCAGCGGTTGTTTTTCTCTGGAGGTCTCTTACCAGCCCAAGCCAGAGCCATTTTCCAGCGTGCTACCTCCTCCCCACAGAGGGTGCTAGCGGCAATGGTGTAGAGGGACCTGTTTCTGCCCCATAATCAGTACACAATCTCACGCTGGGTCATCAGTTCAGCCAGATCTTCTACTGCATTTTATGAGCAGGAGATGGGCTGAAGTAGGTGCTGTCCCCTGCAACCTCCTTCTGGTACTTTTGAAATCCCTTTTCAATCACTGTTTCTCCTGGATGAAGTGTAAGGTGGAGCTGTTTCATCACTGCAGCAGAAAGGATTGTGGTGTTGGAGCTGAAAGCAGATTTTAACCTAGTGGGAAACTAATTCAAAGAGATGCCTCTGACTTGAGTAGAGAAAGGCTTGTTTTGAATGCTGGAGCTGCTGCTCTGCCTTCTCAAGTGCTTTCACCTCCCTAAAATTCAGGAGCCATTCCTGGATGTGTCACGTTCATGTCTTTCTCTCCAGAATACACCTTTTTTGCTGATCCTGTCCTGTTCAGGGCACATCTTCCCATCTGCTCCAGCATCATCTAGCCGGGCTGGGGCTTGTGCAGTGCTACTGAGCATTTCCCTCGTGCTGGTGGGGTCCTCACCCTGCAGACTGCCCGGGGCATGGGGCTGGGCTCGCCCTGTGCAGGCTCTGCCCTAACGCAGCTGTGTTTGATGCCAACAGGGCCACAACAGCGGCAGGTCACGGCGGGAGAGGATTCCGAGTGACTACACCCAGCTGGCCTTGCACAGCCCGGGCCAGCGCCACGAGCGGTGAGCACGAACCCAGAGCAGTTTGGGGTGGGCAGGGGCAGCGTCTCCTGGGGTCCGTGGTGCTTTGGTGTTCCCTGTTGGTGCCCCAAGGTGTGACAGATCCAGATCGGGGCTGGTCCCGCTCTTGGACGAAGCTGGTTAAGAGGAAAGCGGCCTCTGGTGTTGGCAGGGAGAGGTTCATGCCAGGCAGCATTGAAAGGCAGCTGTGCTGGTCCCCGGGGAGACGTGCTGCCCTCTGAGACACGCAGGACAGCGTGACCCCACTTGCAGCTCGGGGCAGCGCTCTTGGTCCTTGCCTGGCCATTGGGCCACCAGGATGGTGCTGCCCCTGCTTTGGCTGGTCCCAGTCTCTCCAGCTCTTCCCATCTTCCTCCCAGTGCCTCCTGACCTGGCCTCCTGCTCCAGCACTGGTGCCAGGGCTTACCTGAGTTTCTACGTGGACTGTTGAAGCTTGCAGTGCCTTACAGCCAGGGTGGGCTAAGAGCATACTTGTTTTTCAGCTCTTTGAGCATACCTTGTAGCAGGAAGGGGTTTAAGTTGGTCCTTTCTTCATGGTCTTGGGCTCTGGATTCAGTGGAGAAAATTCTTTAGCTTAATCCAGAGCAGAGCCGTCAAGAAGTCAAGGTCTGTCCGGGGGAGGCAGGAGAGGTGTGACGGTGAAGGTCTGCTTATCGTGCAGCCGTGGCTGGCTTTGGAGGAGTCAAGAGACTGCCTCTGCGCCTGGGCTGCTGGAGGGGCTTCTCCCACCTGCTGACGTGGAGGTCTGGGTGCCGCTGGCATTGCCCTGAGATGCTGGGGGCAGCCATAGGGACGAAGGGCCCCGGCAGCCTTTGCTTTTGCCCTATGAGGCCAGGCAGTAACCGGCGCGGTTTTTGTGCACCCCAGGCCGGACGTGTGCCCCCTGCCCACTCGCAGCGCCCCACTCCCCCTCCTCGCCGAGACGGGCAGAATCTACTCCATGCAGAACATCTTCCAGACCATGTACCTCCTGGGCCAGGTGCTCTTCCACCGTGTCCAGGGCTCCCTGCAAGACCCGACGCCATCCAGGTGACTTCGGCTCGTCCCGAGCCACCTCCCTGCCACTCTGCAAGGACCTGCCTTTGCCTTGCGGAGGCAGCAGCCAGGCCTGAGCTTCGTAACCCTCATGGGAGCCACGCGGGCAGGATGCTCCCGCACGGCTGCCCCGGTCTCTTCTCCTTGCCTGTTCTTTCAGCTTTGGGTGCCCGGTGCGGTCGGGCTGGGTGCACCCTGCTAACCCAGCTGGGCTGGCACCTCCTGCTTGGCTTAATAGCGTTCCTCTGGTTGCCCCAAGCGACCTAACATCATCACCCGTGACACTGCTGGGTCTCAGCTGCTCTTCGGTGGTGCTTTTTCTGCATGCTCTACGGAGAGAAGTGTGGGAAGGGGATCAAAATCCAGGACAAACGGCCCAGTCCCAGATCCCGTCACCACAACACCCTCTCCTGCAGACTCACAGCACCAGTTCTCCTTGCGCAAAACCTCCAGGCAGACAGGGAGGAGAGGGAGCATCCATCATCCGCACCACTCTGGCACGTCGTTCCTTCCCTCCCCAGCTGGAGCTGCGGGCATTGCCAGGGGATAGCCAGCACACACTGAAAAGCAGGGACGTCTTCAAATGTGGCTTTTTTGACTAAGTCTGGCCATGCTGTCTGATCTGGTTAGCGGCCGCATGGCACCTTCTCCCTCCTCCTGTCAGCCGTGGAGGAGGTTTAGCCATGGTACCACGGCAGGAGGTAACTTGTGGAGCTGCTGTAACACAGCGGGGTGAGCCCTGAGCCTCTCCCCAGCTCTCGATCTCCCTTTTGAAGCCAGGCACCGTGAAACACCTCTTCCTGGTGCTTTGCATCATTTCAAGTGCATACAGTGTCTCTTTCGTACCCCCAACAACAGCAGTAAAAAGTGATGGAGCTGACTTGCTTATGCTGAATTTTTTATGTAAAAAACCCCACAACTCTGGCCTTGGCTGGAGACTGGAATATTTCCGTGACAGTGACCTCTTGAAGGGTACGAGTCATCGGGAGGTGATTCCTAGTCTCTCCTGTAAAGGGTGGTCACATGTGTCAACTGGGATTTTTCAATTAAAAGCTGCAGAATGTGTCCAGTTTTAATGGCTTTGTGCTGGGGGAAATTGGATTTCCTTTCTGTCGTGACTTTCATATTATACCATGGCTATGTTACGTGGAGGCATTATCTCATAAATGTATTTTCAGGCAGATTCCTTTAACCTCTGCATGCTTTTCTGTCTTCTCTTCAGTGAGATCAGTATCAGGTTGCAAACGGGAATAAATTCCCCCCTTCCTGAGGTCCCCAGAGGAGTGGTGTTTGACACCTGGTTTGACATCATGTGTCAGCGAGCGCCTGTGGGGGACACTTGGTTTACAGACGGGCTCATGTAACACTAGCCTCTGACGGCAGCAACAACAGACTGAACGTGGCAAGTCGGACGTTTCGCCGTGCATCGACTTCATTTTGTGGCTCGGTGCTGTGGGCCCTGGAGCAAGGCTGTGTCTCCAGGGGAGCTCATCCGTAGCCTCTGCCGGTGCAGCTGCGTGTCCCGGGGTGGCCCCCGTGTTCGCAGGGGTGGAAGGAAGTGTGGCACGGCTGGGATGCGTACTTACATTTCCAGTAAGATTTGCTGTGAGGGCAGAAGGCGACACTTTCTTGTGGGGGAGTCATGGGAGAGGGCAAATCCTTGTCTCAGCAAACACAGGACCCTTTTCTGCTCGCTGACACACGTGTTCAGATAGGTACCCCCAGCTGGTGGCTGCTTCCCACCGGCTGGATCCCCACCCGCTGGTGTAAATGATACCAGCCCTCCAGTCTGGCATTGGCCATGTGGTCTGTGTTTGTCTGTCTTGCTCTAACTCTGATTTATCCAATCCTCAGTGAATTCCTCTGGCTGTAGAAAATGGATGCTGGGTAAATATCGTGTTTTCTCTCTGCTGGGCCTCTAAAGAAACATAAGCACGTGTTTTTACTCTTGGCTGCTGTAGCATGTGCTGTAAGTTTTGTTGTGATCACTCTGGGGTGCATGGTGGAGGGGTGTAAAAATGCATGATGGGGGTAAGAAGAAATCAGGAGGTGCTGTGCAAGCGCCGTTTCCTCTCTCCTGAAGCTGCATTCAGCTGGCACGACCTGGGCACGCATGCGCTGCCTGCATGGCTCGGCTCCCCGGGGCAGTGCCACGTGTGCAGGAAGATAATTGCACCTCTCGAGCAGTGTTTGCATCTCTGTTTTTCTCCCCCAGCTCCCAGGAGGCTGGCCCAGCCCCGGAAAGCTCCCTGGAGGAGGTCAGCACGGCTGAGATGGCAGCGATGAGAAAGCAGGTGAGAGAGGAGGCGGAGGGCTGCGGGTGTGTTCTGGGAGAGCCACAAGAGGGTGGATGAGGGCGCTCCAGGGATCTGTTGCTCAGGCTCGATTTGCTGGCGTTGCCAAGCCAGCCCTGGGTGATGCTTCCCATGGAGAAGCAGGGAGAGCTGGCGTGTGTTGACCCACCAAGCCCTTCCCTTGAGGGGCTGCAGGAGATGGCCAGACCCCCCCCAGCCTGCCTTCAGGGAGTGGTTCAGGCACTCTTCCGATGGCAAGGACCTTTTCCTGAAGCATCCCCTCGTAGGCTGAGGTAGGACTGCTAATTCTGCCACATGGGAGGACCTGAAGGAGGTGGCAGCCCCCCATTTCTCCTTCCCTCCTTCGCCGTCCCTGCGCCAGCCTCCTGTGCTGTACGGCAGGGCTGCTGACGGCCCCGCTGCTTTCCTTGCAGCTGACGAGGATCTCGGGGAGGCTGCGCGTGCTGGAGGAGCAGTGCAACGCCTGGCAGCAGAAGGAGGCCCTCATCTACTCTGTGCTGATCTCCGCCTGCCTCGTCAACACATGGCTCTGGCTGAGGAGATGACTTTCTGTGCCCCGGCCCACCGGGAGCAGGGGAGGATCCTTGCTCACCTACTTGCAAACAGTAAAACCGTGTGTTTCTTCTGAACTTGACCTGCTTTTTGCACTGTAGGCCCTGGAGGACCCGTGTCCTTCGGGCCCTGATGACAAGGTGCCACTCTTTAGCATCAGCAGTGGGAGAAGTGAAACCCTGAGGCCGGAGCTTGTGCCGCAGCAGCTGGAGATGGGTGTCGGGGGGTGGTGGGGTGAGACAAGGAGTATAGGAGTAGATAGGGGGGATGGACGTGGGGGAGCTGGGCGCTCCCATCCCTGCAGCCCCTGCTGTGCCATCTCCTGGGCTCTCAGCACGCTGGAGGCCGCCCAGCAGCGGGTTTGCAAATGTTCAGGTCCAAAGTGACTGTCAGCACTGCTGAGCTCTGGGCTTATCCAGAAGCTTGGCCTTTTCCCAGAGAGATTGAAATGGGAAACGTCCCCACGGTGACTCCCTGGATTATAACACCTCGTAACAACAGCGCAAGCGCAGCCGGGCTGTGGAAAAGTGCCCGTTCGGGCAGCAAGTAGGGGTTTGTTAGGCTGCTGGTGCCAGAGGGCAGGATCGCTCCCAGGTCTGCTGCCAAGCTGCAATTTCAGCAAGGGTGCAACAAGACAGGTGAGGGGAAGTCTCGGCCCAGATGCTCTTTAGCTAAAAACAAGCGCTGTTCAACAGCTCTGCTGCTTCTTGCTTTCCTTGGAGTCCAGGAACACCTGGCTTCGGGGGGAATTTGAGACTCTTGGTGGTTCATGCAGCACGTCTGCTGGAGCTGTGCCTGCAGGCTTGGGGCAGGTCTTGGCAACGGGGCCTCTCTGTGCCACCTATAAATGATCGTAGCTGGATCTGCAGGTCACCCGCATGTCCCGATAGCTAATTTACAGACCTGGGTGCTTAGGTGTTTCCTGCCTGCAACTGCATCAAGCGTCTGTGACCATAAATCTGGCAGGTGGACGTTCACTAATAAATAAGTGCCCCACAAGTAATTGCGGGTCTGAACCTGTGGCTGATGTCTGGGCTGAGGAGAGCGCTGGGATTTACTGGTGCTGAGCTGGTTCCTGTGGCTTGCAGCTGAGGGATGTGGTCAGACTGGAAGTATTTGGAGGTGATCAAACTGTATGTGTTCCCGGAGGGTAATTATTGGTGGGCTGGAGGGGATAGAAGATGACTTCTACATAAGGTGTATGTCTTGGTTTAAATCTGGAGCCACTAACCCATAAAATGCGTATTTTAATAAACTCTGTGTGCTGGATGTGTCTCTTGTGCCATTGTGGAGCCTGATCCCTGTATCTGGATGGGTGGGGATGGGTGAGGTTCGTTCCCTTGCCAGCAGGACTCTGACCTGGTGCCGGCAGGCTGAGCCACGCGAGCTTCTTTAATCAGACCTCGCCAGCTGGGCAGCCCGGGGACAGCTGTTTTGGGGCTGGGAGGAGGACGAGCTGGGGATCTGGAGCTGCAAAGCAGCTCCCTGCTGCCCACCTGCAGCCCTGCCCTGGGGGCGATGCCTTTATTTATTTCCTCTCCCTCCAGGGTGGGCACGTGTGGCAGGGCTGGGTGTCCCCGAGGGTGGCTGCCGCAACAATGTGCGTACAAAAAGAAGCGTCTTGTGCGATGCAGCGCTCGAGGGAGGTGCGTGGCGTGCGCCAAAGGGGCAGAAGCAAAGTGGCTCCCGGAGTTTCCGTGTTGTTTCTGGAGGTGGTTGCAGGTAGGGAGCAAAAGGAGAGGTGGGAAGGGGGACGTGCTGCTGCCAGTGCCTGGGTCTGTGGCATGGGGACAAGAGCAAGGAGACGTGTCCCTCCTGCCCAACGCTGCCGGCAGCCCTGACCGAAGCTGAAGTTCCCTGTCGTTTTTTCTTTTTTTCCTGTGTGTGGAAGTTAAGGCTTTGAAGAAAGTAAAGGTAAACTTTTGGTAGTGAAGGGACTCCGGCTGCTGGTGCTTTCAGATCAGCCCTGCTTGGGGTGCACAAGTCCCGTGCCTATGGCAGGATGCAAGTGGATGAGGGTAAAAATTAACTCCTTCTTTATGGCTTCGGGGATGCAAATTTTCTGCTGCGTGGTTATCAGAAGGGCTTTGTGAACAACATAAGAGAGCAGAGACCGGTGAAAGGCGCGCTTCATGGTCATTATCAAACTCTGCAGCTCTCTTCTCCAGGACTCCTGAGCAGCAAACGCGACCCCTGCTCCCTGAGCACAAGAGGTAGCGGGATGGAGGGGTGGCGGGGGAGAAGGGGACACGCAGGGAAGCGGAGCAGCCCTGAGCAGCGTGTCCCTCCTCCCCTTTCATCCCTGGGCTCGCAGCCGCTGCAACCAACTCCTCTGACGTGCAGCGAGCTGCTCAGGGCATCGAGGGAGCTCAGGGGCCGGGTGCGTGCCGTAGCGAGGAGACGCGCACCCGCTGTCACCTTCCCTGGGCGCCGCGGGGACTCTCCTGCCGGGTCCCTTGCTTGGGCCGGGGAGAAGGGCAGGAGCACGGGTGGCACTGGGGACAGCCCGGGAGGCCCCTGGGGGAGGATGCTCCCCATCCAGCCCCGCTAGCCCACGCGAGGTGGCAGCGAAGCCTCAGAGGACGCCAGGCTCGTAAGTGGACGGCGGTGGGGTCTTGGTGGTGGCTCTGCCCCGCCGGGGAGGTGGCTTGGGCTGCAGGCAGCTCTGTGCGTGCGGGCTGCCAGCAGCGTGCTGTGTGTGTGTGTGGCTGTGTGAGCGCAGCGGGGACGCGGGCTGGGGCGTGCAAGGCATTGCCTGCACCCACGCAGAGCATCGCCCGCGGGCACGCCATGCGGGAGCAGCAGCGTGCTGCCCCCAGGAGCCTGCCTCACCCCTACTGCGGGGCACGGAGGGCTAGCTGTGCCCCCGGGGGGGGGGTTTATCCTCTTCCTCCCCGAGGCAGGGCTGGGACTTTCCCATATGTGCATGTCTGTGCACTGAGCGGGCGTCAGGCGGCGGGTGCGAGGGGTGCGTGTGATGCTGGGGCCAGACAAGCCCCGCAGGGCATCTCGCACTTCGTAGGGAAATCAGCTCCCAGACTTCACAGCTCCACGGCAGCCTCTGCGTGTAAACGTCGAGTTTCTCTGACGCTCTCTGAAACCAGACGGTAGCACTCGCCAGCAGGAACCTCAGCAAGGTGCTTTATTGTTGTTGTTATTATATATTTTTTTTTTAAAGAGCAAACCTTAATTTCCAGTGCAGGGGTGGGCACTGGACAGAAGAAAGGCTGCTGTTCAGGCGCATATGGCCTTGTACACGCACCGCCTGCCTCGTGCTGCTGCCTGACATCTCCCCACGGGGCTGGCCTGGCCCTTACCCCCCTGCTCACCCCCGCGCCCTCGCCATGGGGCAGGCGGTGGGAGCAGCGCTGCGGGAGAGCTGCAGGCCCGTGGCAGGGCTCGCTGTGGGTGCCGGTGCCCTGGCGATGGCCGAGTATCCCTGGTGGGATGGGGACAGCACCTTTCGGGGGGCCACGGGCAGAGCTGGGACCTCAGGCCGGTGTTCCCTGCACTCCTGGCTGCTCTCTGCTCTTCCAGGTCCCCGGCGCAGGCGTGTGCCCGTGGTCTCCTCGCGGGGAGGATGACAGCCAAGAGTAACGGCCTGCAGCGCTCCCCGGCCGCCCTCAGCCCCTGCCCGCCCGCCCCAGCCGCAGCAGGGCCCGACGAGGAGGGGACAGAGCTCAGCACCGGCAGGTCAGGATGGTCGCAGCAGGGTGGCACTGGCGGGGCAGGGCCGGCTCGGGGTGTGCCGAGACCTGGCGTGGGTCTGGGGGCACGGGCAAGGCTGCGATGGCGAACCTCGGCTGCCTGTGTCCTCTGGTTCATCCTGCGTGGCCGTGGGCAGGCAGTGGGACGTGCAGTGTGGCCGTGACCCCCCCCTTCTCCCCGCTGCAGGACCTGCTCCACCCAGGATGAGGCCTCCTCGGAGCTGCAGAGAGGGGCTCCCGCGGCAGGGGGGGAGCAGCCGGCTGCCCCCGCTTTCCAAGGCAGGCGAGCTCTGGCCAGGTACCTGTGTGTGCAGCTGGGCTGGGCGCCTGGGTGCGGGGACGGGTCCTGTGCAACGCGGGGAGGAAGCCGGAGAGCTGCTGCATGGGCTCTTGGCTGAGCCTGAGCCCTTTGTGCCTGGCTTCGACCCACTGGGGGTGTGTGGGGTCGGGATCCCCTCCTGCTGCGTAGGACTTAGGGTTGCAAGGACCATCTGTGAAGTGCAGCTGCATGCCCCAGTGCCCATGGAGAGGACCATGTCTGGGGGCTCCTTTCCCTTACAGCAGCCCGGCTCTGCCCCTGTCACCCACACGTTCCTTGTGTCCCCACGGGAGTGGTGGCAGGATTCAGGGAGAAGCTGTGGGACTCTGCCAGGGTGGGACCTGGGCTGCCTTACCATATTCCTATATTCTTGGGCCCACACCATCACTGCAAGGCGCAGAAAGATGATGTTTAGGCACGTAAGGCCTGCTCAGCTGTAGCCCCCTTCCTTGCTCACAGGCTTTTGCTTTCTCCTTGCTCCATGGACACCTCCTGATTCTGCCTCTCCCCCTGTCCAGGATAGTCCGGCTGGTGCTGGTGCTGAGGGACTGGGCCAGCAAGAGCTTGCACGAGGAGCAGCAGAGGCCTGACCCCTTCCTCGAGCGCTTCCAGGGCCCGGAGCTCCAGATGGTGGCTGCAGACGCCAGCAGCGATCCAGAGGATGAGGAGACCGAAGAGAAAAGCAAAAAGTAGGCTCCCTTCCCTGTGACCATGCATGGTGCTCGGGGTCTCCCAGCAGTGATGGTAAATGGGGGCAGGTAGGGCAGCAGCCGTGGGAAGGGTCCCCCCTGCCCTGCCCGACCTTGGAGCAATTCAGCACCAGGACTGGCATTTGAACCCAGCCCTGGGTCCCTAAAAAGGTGTGCCTGCAGCCTGTGCACACGTGGAGCTGGGGAGAAGCCGAGGAAGGTGGGGTCACCCCCCAGGAGACCCCAGCGAGCACAAACCTGTGGGCTTTTCCAGCCTCATTCATCATCTCAGGAGGAAGGGAGATGAAGGGAGTGCGTTTGCTGCCTGTTTCCACCACCTCCAAGGGCAGACACTGTGACGGCAGCTTTCTGAAAAGGCTCTTTCAAATCCAGCCCTTTCATCTCCTCAGCTCACGCTCCTGGTGAAAAGCAATAACCCGGCTTTTCTTCTGCTGGCTAATTAAAGGGCAAAGCTCATGGACTAGCCTGGACCCTACCATTACACATGGTAATTAAAGCACCAAGAAATGATTGTTTTCTATAGGAGGAAAATATCTGAGCCTTGTATCTGGGTTTTTACTAGTCGTGGACAAAAAAGTGCTCTGCCCTGCGGGGTTAAGGGGAGCTTGTTAATTATCGGAGAGGCCCTGAGTGTGCCATCAGAGGGCAGCTCCCTGCCCGTGGGCTCCTCGCGAGGAGCTGCGTTGCCTGAGCTGAGGATATATCTGTGGGGGAAGCAAGAGCAGAGCCAAGTGCTGTCGCCTTACGGCCAGTAAATGCCACTGGTCTGCCAGCCTGGCTTCATCTGAGGGATAGGATGAAAATCCCCGCACTGGGGTTTGTGTTGTTTAGTGGTGCCCTACAAACTTCTGAAAGGAGAACACCATGGCTCACCGGGATGAGCTCCTGGGGAGACGGTAGCAACTTCTGCTGCTTTCCCAGATCCTCAGAGCAGTGGGTGAGAAGAGTCCCAGGCCTGGTAACGCTGAGCATGGAGCTGCTGTTCATGGCATGGGGAGCCCCCAAGGCTGCAGAACGGGGTGCAGAGCCTTCAGGGTGCTTATCCCCCTTTCTGGGCTAGTCTTGAGCTAGTCTGGGGTTTTCCAGCCCCAGCCCTGCTGCCAGAGCATGCATTGGCACAATGTCAGTGACTCCAGCACTGGTGATTTAAAGCTGAAGTTACCAACCTGACTAACACTGTTATTGAGGTTATTAGTGCTCGTGGTGCGGTGTTACAACAGTACCGCCTGGTGTCAGGTGCTGTACGTCCCAGCGAGCAAGGTGTCCCTGTCTCAAAAAACATCAACCCTTATCTGAGCAAAACACTCCCATTTTCTCCCCACTTGCAACGGGAAGGTTGAACCACCTGCTTGTCTGTGGCTGTGCCCGGGGTGAGCGTGAAGCGGCGCCGCTGGCTCTGCTCCGAGTGCCGGTCCCCACGCTGCGGGCAGCCTGGGTGCCGCTGGGGAGGGAGGCCTCAAGGCAGAGGTTTTGCTTTTGAAGCTGTTGGAAGCAGTGAGGTGAGCGCGGGGAATGGGTTGGCAAGCGGGCTGTTCTTCCTAGCGCTGGAGGGAGTTTTACGTGTTCAAAAGCTGGAAGTGAGGGGAGGATGGAAAGGGAGAAGGCGTTTTGCCCTGGCAGGTGGCAGCAGCCAAGCCTATCAGCCAAGCCGCAGAGTTGCTGTTTCCCTGCTCCTCCGGTGAGATCTGGCCATGGGAGCACATGCTGCTTATCTCAGAGCCCCAAGACGAGCAGGATCAAATGCTTGGGAGCAGTTCAAAGGCTGGACCCCGGGCTGAGCACCGACTGCACGCAGGCAGCGTGGCGATGGCAGCCCTCTGACGGCGGCCACCGCTCTGGGGCTTGGGCAGCCCCTCCTGGTGCTCCCGCTGATCTGCAGCATGTTTTCCTTCCTGCTCTAATTAATCTTCTTCTCTCAGATCTGTCTGGCACCAATCCATGCCTCGTTTGGGAGAGGCGATGCCATCTAACAAGAAGTTTTCTGGTCACCCTCTTTCATACACCTGTCTGGCTCTGCCTCTGAGGTGCACGTAGGCCACCTGCTTTGTCTTGCCACGCTACAGTTTCTCTTCTGGTATGTTAATAAGCACTGTTTTGGGGATAGAGGAACTTAAACAGTGCTGGACGTTTTTGCTCAGCACTCCTGGGTTTGGTTTTAGCTTACAGACTGTCACTCAAGCTGCAGCTACGTTTGATCCAGTCTAGTGCAAAGGATGAAGGAGATGACTCAGATGTTTCCTTCCAAACCTGTTTTCTGTGTTTAACCCTTTATTCACACGTTGACAGCTCTGCCTTCTCTCTGCTTCCAGGAAGAAATGGCAGATCTTTGTGGTGGACCCTGCGGGGGACTGGTATTACCGCTGGCTGGCTGTCATCGCCGTTCCTGTCCTCTATAACTGGTGCTTGCTGGTGGCCAGGTGAGCTCGGAGGTTGTAGCGCTCCTGTCTCCTCTAATCCTCCTATTCAGCTGGCTGTTGTGGCTCAAGCAAGAATCAGACAACTGGTGTTGGTGGGGGGGAGCTGGGGGTGCCTAAAGGAAAGGGACCTTCAGTCTCACGGTGACTGCAGCATGTAAACGCAGAGCATCCCTCATCTGGGCCTGGCTGGAAAGGACTGTCATCTCGGGGTGAAGCTGCTTGCAGAGCTTTTGGGATGTGGTTTCAAGACATTGCTTCATGCAGGTCAAGGGATGGCAGATTCTTCAGAGAAGATGGTTTCAACCTCTCTGAGTAGAGGGGCAAGTGGCCAAGCTCTGTTGCAGAGTTAGCAGCCCCAGAATCAGCCTATACTCGGCTGTAACAGAGACTTACTGGTCTCACTGCCCCATTATACGGTCCTCCTTCAGGGCTTGCTTCAGTGACCTACAGAAGACCTACATTGTCCTCTGGCTGGTGTTGGACTACGTCTCAGACTGCATCTACATAGGGGACATAGTGATCCGCCTGCGCACAGGTAAGCAGCAGGAGCCTCCTGGCCTGCGATTGCTTTGCTTTAGTGCCCTAAAGGTGGAGGTGAGCTGCAAGGGAGGGACCTAATCTACAGCTCCGTTAGAAGGAGGGTTTTGTCTACCTTGGCTCTCGCTTGTATGAAGCAGTCTCCAGAGAAATAGTCTAATTAAGAGATCTGAGAAATGGAGTAAGTTTCAGAATGAAAGATTAATCATCCTAGCTTTCAACTTCACCTTTGAATAATTGTACAAAATTACCCACATTACTATTAGTATTCGGGCATGGTTGAAGGTCTGTATCTCCGATTTTGCACAAGTTCAGCTAATGAATTATCTACATGGAAAAATGGTAGAATTTAATGTTCTCGGAATGGGGCAGGTGGCTGTGCTTTCTGTCCAGAACAGCGGTAATTCACGACCGGAGGAAGGAAACCTTTGTGTCCCTATTACTTCATGGCAACAGAGTAAATCCTTAAGTGATAGCTTTACATGGCTTTTGCCAAATGAGGAGCTTGCGTGATAGCAAAAGCTTGTAAACAGAGTAGATCAGGTGCAACTGGTAATGTATGGATAACTGTATACATGCACAAAGATGCATGGCATATCCTGAAATATTTATCAGAAGCACTTACAAAGCCAGTAGAAGAGTTGAACATAAGCCAAGATCATTCTATTATTTGCTTCTCTGTTAGGCTTCTTGGAACAGGGCCTCCTGGTTAAGGACCTGAAGAAGTTACGGGATAACTACATCCACACCTTACAGTTCAAGCTGGATGTTCTCTCCATCCTGCCCACAGACCTGGCCTACTTTGCTGTGGGGTTGCATCGTCCTGAACTGCGATTCAACAGGCTGCTGCACTTCTCCCGCATGTTTGAGTTCTTTGACAGGACAGAGACCAGAACCAGCTACCCCAACATCTTCCGCATCAGCAACTTGGTTCTTTACATCCTGGTCATCATCCACTGGAATGCCTGCATTTATTATGCCATCTCCAAGGCCATAGGCTTTGGGGAGGACAGCTGGGTCTATCCCAATGTCACAGACCCTGAATATGGGTATCTCACCCGGGAGTACGTCTACTGTCTCTACTGGTCTACGTTGACTTTGACCACCATTGGAGAAACCCCGCCCCCTGTGCGTGATGAAGAATACCTTTTTGTGATCTTCGATTTCCTCATTGGTGTCCTCATCTTTGCCACCATTGTGGGGAATGTGGGATCCATGATTTCCAATATGAACGCCACCAGGGCAGAGTTCCAGGCAAAAATTGATGCCATAAAACACTACATGCAGTTCCGCAAGGTGAGCAAAGACATGGAAACTAAAGTCATCAAGTGGTTTGACTACCTGTGGACAAACAAGAAGGCGGTAGACGAACGGGAAGTCCTCAAGAATCTTCCTGATAAGTTAAGGGCAGAGATTGCCATCAACGTTCACCTGGAGACACTGAAGAAGGTGAGGATTTTCCAGGACTGTGAGGCAGGTCTACTGGTGGAGCTGGTGCTGAAGCTTCGCCCTCAGGTGTTCAGCCCAGGGGATTACGTTTGCCGTAAAGGAGATATTGGGAAAGAGATGTACATCATCAAGGAGGGGAAGCTGGCTGTGGTGGCGGATGATGGAACAACACAATATGCTTTGCTCACTGCGGGAGGCTGCTTTGGCGAGATCAGCATCCTCAACATTAAAGGGAGCAAAATGGGCAACAGGCGCACGGCCAACATCCGTAGCTTGGGCTACTCTGATCTTTTCTGCCTGTCAAAGGAAGACCTGATGGAAGCAGTCACAGAGTATCCTGATGCCAAAAAGGTCTTGGAGGAGCGGGGCCGGGAGATCCTGACCAAGGAAGGGCTGCTGGACGAGTCAGCTGCAGAGGCAAGCATGGAAGGGAAGAGCGTGGAAGAGAAGCTGGACAGGCTGGCCTTGAACCTGGACACGCTTCAAACACGCTTCGGCCGCCTTCTGACAGAGTACAACGATGCCCAGATGAAGCTCAAGCAACGCATCACTGTTCTGGAGTCCCAGCTGAGGCAGCAGGATCTGGAGGACTTCTTCTCGGATAGCTCAGACAGCCTGCCTTAGGCTACGGGAGAAGCTACACCTGGTGGCATGCAGTGCTGGGGCGTAGAGGCCAGCTAGGTGGTCTTGCCCTGTGTGAGATGTGTTATTTCACACGGCAGCGCCTCTGGCTGCCTTGCCTGGACTTCCCTCAGGTCCTTAGCACTGCTGCTGCCGCTGCCTCA
This sequence comes from Anser cygnoides, assembly GCF_040182565.1. NCBI lineage: Eukaryota > Metazoa > Chordata > Aves > Anseriformes > Anatidae > Anser > Anser cygnoides. Next base: position 11,382,004 of record NC_089885.1, on the reverse strand, counting down.
GTGGCAGCTCGGAAGATGGCTCCAAATCAGGTGTCTGTCCTCGCTCCTCCTCAGGCCTGTCTCTGTTCTCATCACCTCAGTGCGAGACCTTGGGCTTGGATCAGTACAAAGAGGGGAATGGCCAATGCCATTGCTAACGATTCCTCCCCGCTTAGCAAATGGTCTCTGCCCGACTCAATCCCCTCTTACCATTTGCCTTAGCAGGAGGTGGGACGTGACCCTTGCTGGAGGGGTACCTGGATGTACCTGTGTGTCAGGGAGATGCGGAGTCTCGGCGCACACAACCTGCCACCTCCTTATCTGCACCAGGACAGGGGAGGCGGTCTAGATGCTGCATTCCTTGCAGATAACAAAACACCCCACCGAGAGAGACCAAATCACAGGCCAAATATTTACAAAGGCATTTTAGGTCTGGCTTTTATAGCTCACTTTGTGCAAATACAGCACCTTCACTGAGTGCCTGCAGAGACCTGGTCTGCACTAAGTGACTCCGTACCCGCAGGATACCCAAACTTAGCTAAGAAAGCCCAATCCGTGCCTCTTATGTCTGCAAATGAGGAAGCTTGTCTGGGTCACTGTGACTCCATAGGTCACCTCCACCTCCTACTCCAAGGCTGGATATCCAGCTGGAAGGGCAGGCAGCTGCTCTCCTGCCCACCACTCTTCTCCCTTCTGCTATATTCAGTGCCTGAGCTGTCAAATTGCCCCGGCACGAGCAGCTGGGTACCCTGCACCACACTTTCCTGGGGAACAGCATTCCTGAGCCCTCCTGCTGCAGAGGTGGAGTGATTTCCTTTTGGGCTGTGAAGGACTCAGATGACAAGTACAATACAGAGGTAGAGACCTCTCCTCGCTGAACGACAATGTCCGTCATGCCGTGTGCAGAAGGAAGACAGTAACTGTCTCTCTCATCTCTCTAATGACGGCTAGATGTGCCAGGAAGGGTTTGGCTGAACGGACACGTTCTTTAGGAACAAAGCAGTGATGGGACCCAACTGTGCCCGTATTTGCTTTACCATTGGTAGCTCGGAAAGAGCGCAGAACACATTTATTTTCTTAGGCAGGAGGTTTTCTTGAACTCGGTGGGAGTTTTGGGGCCTTGCAGGCCAGTTGCAGGAGATGTGAATGGCAGAGTCATGGGGACATGCCTGTAAGGGCAAAACCTGGCACCAGCACAGCCACTGGCAAAGCTCTGCCAGGCAAAGCCCCGCGGGCTCCGTGGTGCAAGCAACTTGTTGGCAAGAGTGCAGTGCAGGAAGGGCCACCGAATCCCTGCAAGCCCCCTTGCACAGCATCCTTAGCACTAATGCTACCCATGCCCACGCCTAAGGGGTGCCGTGCAGGTGCTGGGACCAGGGGATGCAACCTCCCTGCTTGCTTCTGCCACGCAGCTCACCGTGACTGCGTGCACACCTCTGGGACCTCCTGCTCCCGCCCACCGGGTCCGTGGGGTGGGCTGGTTTACAAGGAGGAGGAAGTTCGATGGAGAAGGGAATCTGGGGGAAATTTGTGCTCTGGGCCAAACTCAGCCCATAGTTTGGCTAAAACAATGGGGTGGTGTGGGAGCATATCAACCCAGAAAGGCTCGTGGTGGAAAACCAAGAGTGTTTGCTTTGGCCTTTCTTTTCCCTCAAAATGAGACTGCCCTTCTTCGTTATGGATGAGGATTTTCTGTTTAAAATGAAACGTCCTTGCCTTTGGGGTCGCTGGGCGAGGGAAGGTTAAATTACCGACACCAGAAGGCGGAGCGAGATCAAACCCCCTTTGCTGCCCGTCCCCGAAACGTTAGGCTTTTCCGTTTAGTTGGTACCCAGGCGGGGCGGGGTGGAGGCGAACCGGGCTCCTGCTCTTTTTCCTCTCTCGAGCCCGGGCTCCCGGCTGCTCCCGGTGCCGCGTCCCGGCGCCGCCGGGCTGGCCGCGGGCTGCAGCCTGGGGATGCCGGCCCGGGGCCGGGAGAGGGAGCTGTGAGCCGCGGAACCGGCCGAGCCCGGCGGCAGCAGCTGCCAGGCATTGCCCTGCCACCGCCTGCGGGCTCAGAAACTCGGGGTTTTGCTCCTCAGCTGCAGGGGAGGAGGGTTTGTCGGGGGGTGCAGCCAGCCCCGGCTGGGTGCCCAGCTCCTGCCCATCCCCGGTGCCCAGCTCCTGCCCCCCTGCTTGGGGAGCTGCTGGCAGCTCGGGGGATATCCCGGCTTTTTCTTGGGGGGGGGGTAGGAGGGGAGAGAAAAAAATAAATAAAGGGCAAAAAACCTCTTCCTTCCCCAGGTTTAATCCGAGATAATAATCCACTCGGGAAACTCGAAGCCTCCAGACCAATTACCCCAGAGGACGGCTTTGCAAATGCCGAGCAGAGCCCGCTTGTTTTCCCCGTGGCGGCAAGCCAGGGAATCATAGATTGATGAACCGCTTGATGGGCCTGCTAATGAAATTAGCAGCAGCTCCATGATTTTTCCAGTGAGCAGGACAGGCAGATGCTGGCGAGAAGCACACAACGGCACAGCTGCGCTTCTGGGCTGCCTGAATTCCCAGCACAGTGGACAGGGGGCACGGCAGGTGCAGCTCTGGGGCTGCCCATTTTACAGGTGGCTTCAGGACGAGCCTCCGCTGCGTAAGGCTCTCCGGGAGATGGGGAAGAGAAGCTGCCAAAGGCTGCTCCTGCGGGCTGGCACCTGGAGGGACAAGCTGAGGGTGCAAGGGTCTGCTCCCTGCAGAGGTTTGCCTCCTGCACCATGGTGCATTAAGCTGCTTTGGCTTTATGTTGTCAACATATATTTTTTTCTAGATCTCTCTCATTGCAAAAAATAACCCCCTGTACAATGGAAGCTTTCTCAGCTGTGTGCTGTGGGTGGGAGACATCAAATACGGAGCAAATTTTGCAGTTTTGCCTCCAGAGAAGGCAGACTGAGGGGAAGTGGGGGTGCCTCGCCAGGCAGCTGCCCCTTCCAGTGCCATCGGGCCAGGGGAGCCCCCTGCCTTCTGCTGCAGTTTTCTGCAAACCTGCTCCCAAAGGAGGGTGTATCTTCAGCCCTAGCCTGCCTCTACCAGAGAGGCAGGAAAAGGACTGGGATTTTTGGGTGAATCAACCGTAAATGCTCCGTGTGGTACTGGGCTTCCCTCCTCCTCTCTGAGCACCATTTCTAGGAAAGCAATCATCGCTGGATGATACCCAGAAAAAGCTCTCTCATGGGCCTCCGGGAAATGTGAGTACACATTTCAGAGCTGAGGGAAATGGAGCCATCTTGGCAGGACAAAACAGGGATGATTCCTGCCTCCTGTCCACCTGCTTTTTGCCTTTCTCAAGCTGCTCGTGAAGAGCTGTGTCTGCTAGGGGCTCAGCTGAACCGGAGCCTCCTGAAGCTGTGAGCTCAGCCCAAGGGTCTCTGGTGGTGCTGGGCAATGGGTGCGGCGTTTGCAGCCCCTGGTGGGTGTCTGCAGGCTTTTAAAAGAGACAAAACTTCCTGAGATGTTTTGGTGAGTCTTGATTCACTGAGGATGGGGCTGCCCTTTGGAGGGGAAGGCTGGTGCTGAGCGCCCAGCGTGCCGCACAGACTGGAGGGTGCTCAGCTCCAGTTTTGTCCTGTGGAGCTCAAGCCCTCCGTCACCCGTGCCTTCGTGCAGGGTCTCAGCGTGAGGTGGGCACAGCATCATGATTCCCCTGGTCATGTTGCCTAGCGGAGAGGAGCAGGGATGAAGGGGCTGACCACCGCAGCTCTGTTGTGCTTCCTCCCCTGTTCCTCCCCTGCTCAAACACCGGGGTGCTGCCGCCTCCTCGGTTAAACAAGCAGAAGTACCCGTTCCTCCCCGAATCGGAGTCTGTGTTGCCATGACAGCAGCTCAGGGTGAGCAGGAGGTGAAGGCACCCGAGCGGAGGGGAAGCCCCGGGGTGCCTCCCCGACACACTCCTCCCCTCGGCCCACCGCATGCTGCCGGCTGGGGAAAAGGAGGTTCCCCGGGTAGGAAGTTCTGGGGGAACTCCAGCACTTCCCAGGGGAGCTGTTAGAGCACATCCAAGGAGAAGTCCTTGCCTGCAGGATCACCCTCCTGAGCCCTCGGGTGGTGGTGCTGCACTTGGGTGCCCTGCTCTGTGAGCTTGGCCGTGGAGGCATCCGCCCGGTGCGTGGGATTCGAGGGGCCGGGAGCTTCCAGTCCTGGTTGTTGGCCCTTTTCCCACCGTGCGAGGCCAGCTGTTGGTAGCTGCACAGGACGGAGGGGTGGGGAGGTGCTGGCACGGGTAACGAGGAGCAAGAGCGCGGCTGTTTCTCACCTCATGGGTGACTGGAGGTGTTTCCGAGTCCGTTCATAGCTGTCACTGGCAGAGAGCTGTCAAGGCACTCCGCTTGCCTTGTAATTAAGACACAAAATCCGCTGAGAAGCGAGGACCCAGCGGGCACCCTGCTCTCCACACACAGGCAGCCTCAGCCCCCACCTTCCCCTCCTAACGAACCTGCCCGACCGACCCCTGTCCGGGCCTGCCGCCCCCAGGCACCTCCTCGTCCTCCCAGCGGCTTCTCCCCAGTCTCTGTACCGGTGCCTTTGGCTGAATTTGCAGATGTGAAGGTCAGAGAGGACTGCACACGGTAACCCCTGCGCGAGCCGTGCCGCTGCCCAGCTCTGCCTTTCCCCCATTTCAGGATTTTTGCCCGCCTGTCGTTAGCTAACCTTGTAAACACACATGGCACGCTGAGCTTGGTGAGTGTTGGTGCGGAGCTGATGTAACGGCAATCCTGGGGGCTTCTCTGGTGAAGAAAAGACCCGGTGTTTTGGAGAATTGCCTCACAGAGCAGGACTGCTGGAGGACAAGAGTGTTCCCCACGGCAGTCACAGGGAGCAAGGGGGCAGCCTGCGGGGCACTGCAGCCCTCTTGCCCCCCTCTTCTGCTCGCGGGCTCCTCATCCCTCCTGGCCCTCTCGGGTAGCTTTGAATGCCACATGAATCGATACTTTTAATTAGCTGCCATTCCTCATTTCCGCTTTATTGCTTGGGTAAGCAAATTAAAAGCCAGCATGTTGTGGTGAACAGTTCCCCGGGGCGGGCTGCAGGCAGGCGCTGCTGCTAGCCCCAGGGCGGGCAGGGGGCTGCCAAGGTCTGGGGACAGCGGCTGGGGGTGGCAGGAAGGGCTGGGGGACGGCAGAGGAGCTGGGGGAGCCCGCTTCTGGCCCCGCAGCATCCTTCAATTCCTGCTCATAGCTGGGATAATGCTGCGGCTGGAGCCGTGGTGTCTGCAGGTGGGAAGCCCCAGCAGCCACGGGGGATGTTCTCCACCCCAAAAAGGGATCCTGCTGATCGCTGTGTACGGGACCAATCCTCCACCCCAAAAAGGGATCCTGCTGATCGCTGTGTACGGGACCAAAGGGCCCTGCTGCTCCAGGGGCTCAGCGTGGTGTAATGCTCGCAGGAGCTGATCTGAACCAGTGACACTGCTGCTGTCCGCATGGGGACAGAGGCGCTTTTCTGTGGGCAGGCTCATCCCCAGCAGACTTTTAAAGCCTCCCTCTGCCGCCCCTGATCTGGGCTGCATTAGGGACGCGGCTCAGCCACCTGGAGCACGGCTCTGGTGATCGCTATCCTCTTACCCTGCCTTGCAGCAATATCCCTTCTCCCTCCTCCCTGCTCCCTGCTCGCTGGCTGATGGCTGTCCCCGTGCCACCCATGTGTCCCCGTGTCCCCGTGCCACCCTCCTGCCCAGCGCTGTGCTGTGGGGTGAGGGCTGGTGGGGCAGGGGGGCTGTGCCTGCCCTCCTGCTGCTGAGGCCAAGGGAAATCAGGGGGCAGGCACCAACCCGAGCTGACACGGCAGCCTCTCCTCGCTGGCTCTGTGACCCCGGGAGCCCCGAGTGCCCCGTGCTCCCCTCCGCAGGGGGCTGTCAGCAGCTGCCCTCGGTGGGCTCATGAGGCTGGGTGGGTGTCTGCTCGTGCCCACCTCGCAGCTCCCTCACTGGCAGGGAAGCCTCAGTGGTTGCTCTTAATGATGGTAACGAGCTTGCAGCTAACGCGCCACGTGCGTGGTTGGGTCTGGGCCTCATCAGTTGTGGTCCCTGCTCTGGTGCCGTCCTCCAGAAGGTGCTGGCAGGAGCAGAGCAAGTTCCTGAGAAGTTTGTCTGCGGTGCTGGAGGATGGAGGACCCTGCACATAAGGTGACACATAACAGGGACACGGAGACCTTGTCCCCAGCCAGCAGGGACACGGAGACCTTCCCTCCTCCAGAAAAGGCTTCCAGAGTCCAGCTGTTTCCCAAACCTCTCCCCTGCCTACACGTGGGACACCACAAATCTTCTTCCTATTCAGCCCCATGTGGTCCCTGCAAACCTCGCCACTGTCCGGATGCTCTCCTGAGCACCTGTGTCCTGCTACCTGGAGAATGCCTGCTTTGAGATTTCCCACTGCTGCTGTAGCTTCTCCCTGGGAACAAATTTAATTGTAAGGCTTCTCCCGTGTGAAGGCCTGCCTGGTGCTGATGCTCTTGGGTTTCCAATAGTGCAGCGGCCTTGGAGGGGAAACTCCATTAGGAGAATAATAAAAAAAACAACATTGAATGCAAAACCTTGACTGTAGCTGGGAGGCAAAATGTGGTCTGACAGTTTCTTTGGCCTGTCAGAGCCTCTGAGTGATGGGCGCCAGTGGGCTGCTGTCTTTAAAAGTGACCTTTTGTGAAAGACAAATTGAGGGAAAATGTCTCATGGGCGAGTAAAAAAAAAAAAAAAACACCAAAAAACAAACCAACCAGCAGTTTATGGAAATCTCTCTACTGCAAAGCAATGGCAAAGGTTCCCTGCGAGCTGGCCTTGGCTTGATTGCTTTCTGTCAGACACGAAGGGCAAAGCGAGCGCTTTCTGTGAGAGCTCAGGCTTAGGGACCCGTTTGCACAAAGCGCTTGGCTTTTATTCCTTTTCCCTTCCCCAATCTTTTTTTTCAGCCTTTTCCTGGTAAAACCTTGGGTGGATCTGGCATCCTGAGTTTTTGAGAGGAAGTTCTACGTGGCATTTGGGAATGTGATCATCCCAAATTGCTCTGAACCCGAGCTGTAAAACCCAGGGGTGGCATTTCCCAGCCCTCCCAGCAGTGCTGGGTTGCAAACCCTTTTCTCTCAGCCACAGCCTCCAAACCCAGCTCTGGCCGGGACCTTCAAGAGCTCCAGTGAGCTACGCAAGCTGCTGTGCTGCGGTGCATCGGCCCGCTGAGCTTTCCTCTTGCTCCAGAGAGGGACATTGGGTGTTGGTTTCTGCTCGTGCCACCGTGCCCTCCCAGCTCCACGTCCCCAGAAACCTGGGGTGCAGGGGAGGGGAACCCCACCTGCTGCATGAGCCCAGCATCTCTGGAGGCTTTGCTGGAGCAAATCCCAATGCCTTGGACCTCCCGTTGCCCAAGTTCTCCATGCTCGGCCTGGTCTCCCTTTTTGGAGGGGATGGGCTTTGTGCTGTGGGATCTTCGAAGAGTCAATGAGTCGTATTGATGTTAATTTTCTCTGTAAATTCAGGGAAATTACCAGATAAATATTTGATGAGGCTAATTAAGGCTGAATTACTGCCCCGCTCCCCCTTTCTCTGCTGCTCTTCTCTCTGGAATGTGGGTGAGTGTTTGGGTCCCTAAGTTGTCCTGCCCCTAAAGCCCTGGACTTTGGCAGTCATAAACCAGGCAAGGTCCCTGTAGGACCACAGCAGAACGTAAAACAACTCGGTCAGCTCCAGAAGCCCTCAAAACCACAGTCTGTGGGGACGTTGGCACCCGCCGGGGCTCCGCATGGCAGGGCTTCTCCCTCGGTGCTCGGAGGTGCTGGGGCTACAACGTGGGGACAGCTTTTGTTGGAGGCATGAGTCTTCATGAAACCCTTCTCCTTCCCCCCGTTCCACTCGTGGACCACAGCCTGCATTAATGGTAATGATTTAACGAGCCGGGGTAAGCGACAGGGCTTTGCTCTTGGCCTCCCTTTTTCCCAGTTCACCTTTCCAGGTACGAAAGGTGAAAATAAAACAAGAGCAGCTCAGCGGGCACACCTCCATCCTCCCCCTTCTCCCAGCCCTTCTTCTCCCCTCTCATCCACCTTTCCCTGCTGCCTGCTGTGCCCTGCTACGCCCCGATCCAGGCAGCGCTGAGAGCTGCTGCTGCTGTCAAGGATGCCCTTATCTGCAAGGGTATGGCTTGCCTTTCGGGTTCGGAGACGGCATTAGGATCAAGGCTCTGACTAATCTCCTCCGATAAGGCGTGCCACAGCAGGGCGGAGGGTCCGACGTCGCTGTTGCTGCCTGATCTGTGCTCATCCCCTGCCCGGGCACAGTCGGGGGGATGCGGCGGTGTCTGCCGAGGGGGTTTCTTCTCCGCAAAAAGCTGAGCATCCAGCGGGCTGCTCAGCTCCCAGCCCCTGCCCGGCAGCCGACGTGAGCTGCCCGTTGTAAAACAGCACAGGTGTACTGCGGTAAATGGAGTGGCAGGCAGAAATAAGCACAAAAGAAATAGATGGATAGATAGGAATGAGGGATCGATAAACCGAGACTAAAGATAGCAAGCGAGATGCACCGAGGGCTGTTGACAGAGAAATAGATGTTGCAGCCGGAAAGATCCTCGAATCAGAGAAATATCGAACGAGAGAGCCGAGGCTTTGAGAAGGGTCACTCTAAGTGCACTTCACTGCCGGGCTAGGACTAGCCCACACAATACAGGGCTAATGCTTCCTATTTTCTCTCCCTGTTTTAACCCCCTGGAGTGGCAGGACGTGAGCAGCTCCAGCAGCCCCCCTTTCAGACCTCCGTCTCAGCGCCAGCCTGTCGCACCTGCCGAAATGATCTTTTCCATGCTGGGATGCTGCCATGGTCCTGAGTGCACCCGAAAAGCTGCTCGGAGGGATCTCGTGGAGCTGGGCTGCAAAACAGCCAGCAGGGACAGAAGGAAGGCAGAGAAGGAGCAGCACGGGGCACTCGGGTCGTGGGGGTCCCGCGGGACACAGCAGGACAGAGGGATGCTCGCGGGAGGGGAGTTTGGTGGGTGGGCAGTAAGGGCTCCCGGGTGCCCATCTCTGGCAGGTTCATTTGTTGCACTAAGCCTGGAATTGGCTGGATTTGGTTATTTGTCACCAATCTAATGGCCGCTGAGCTTGGCAGGGAGTCCTGGAGGGATCCTATAATACCTGTCTGCGTGGGACCCTGCTCCCCAGATATTTCTGAGCATGGCTCTCTACCTAAAGGAAACATCCGAGTCTGAGGCAGCCTCATGCTCTGGCATTGCTTCATTTCTTTTCCTAAGGGCTGGTCTGGCAGAGGAGTGAAAGAGCTCAGCAGCTCCAGAGCAGCTATTCATTTCCTCTCGTTAATTAGGTGATACGCTCCCCATCTCCCTCCTTCTCTCCGGGCATTTGTTTAAACCCCATGAAAAGACTGAAGGGAGCTGAACTCCACCTCTCTCTTCATGCACCTGGGGCAGCCCAGTGGGGCTGGAGGGTGTCTCCGTCTGGGGTGAGGGCATGGAGGGGCTGAGCCTGCCCTGCCTGGAAATGCCCCCGGCGTGGGCCTTCCCCAGGGAGGTGTCGGTGCTCAGGGCACTTCGTCCAGCGGGCTCACGGCGATCCGGAGCCGTTTATCAGTCCTGATGCATATTTAATGCTGAAATGGTAAGCAGAAGTGGAGCGGTGTTTGCAGGCAGGCGAGCCGAGGAGCTTTGCCACGGTCGCTAACGGTCCTGCATTAATTATGATAGGATAAATAATTCACAGGGCTAATAACAAAGGCTTGTTTTTGACAGTTATGGAAATCCTCGCTTGCTCCTGGGAGCGGGGTGAGGAAGCAATGCCCGGCCCCGTGCTCTAAGCCAAGCAGGCAGCGGGGCGCGAGGGATCTGCTGGGGCTGCCGTGCCGGTGGGTGAAACCGTGGGGTCCCTGCACGACCCCGGGGTCTCCTGGCTCTCCGCAGAGCCTGCCAGTGCATCTGGGAAGCCTGGGGGGATGAGGGCAGGAGGGATCAGACACTCTGCTGGGGAGCAGGACAGCAGCCACCCCCTCCTTCTGCCCACCTGGTGCCGAAGACTGTCTACCTTTGCCTCGCCATGTAACCTTGGCCCGTGGGGATCGTGTGGGCCCCAGCTCGGTGGCATCCCCCTCAGGCAGGATGCGGCGGGCACAGCCTGCATCTCCTCTGCCCTTACTTCAGGCCGTGTCCCCCTCCCTTCCTTCTCTCCATAACCTGCTCTTTTGCTCCTTTAAACATTAATATGGATGTTTTCTTGCACCACTCTTGTCCTTCAGCTTAAATAGCTTTTTCCCCCCTCCCTGATGTTTACCCTCCAGATGTATTTATAGAGAAAAAAAAAATCACATCACTGCCAGTTTGCTTCATCCAGGCTAAGCGAGCTCTGTTCTGTACTCCTTCCATACCGTGTGGCCTCCATTCCCTGGCCCCCAGGCAGCCCTTCTCTGCTCCTTGTTACCCTCCTCAAAGCGGGCAGCCTTCTGGCTGAGCCACCGCAGCGAGAGTGACCTTGGGCAGCTCATGTCACCTTTCCTGCCTCGGTTTCCCTACATGTGGAGGCAGAGCAGTGGCCCCATCCTGTGGCATGGGTGGGTTAGGTGCTATGGCAAGTGTAGGAGCCTTCTCCTTCCCAGTGCTGAACCTTTATGGGGACTCATTCAATATTCTGTGCATTTACATCTCCACAGGAACATGAATCCTGCCCCAGCCCCTTGCAGGCAGCCACAGAACATCTCAGCAGTCCAAACGAGCACCCGGGGTAGGCTGAACGACTCCCCGACACACCGCTGCACATCCCAGGCCCTGACATAGACCTTAAACTGGGGCAAAAGCCATGATCGAAAAGTTTTCCAGGGCAAAACAACAGCAGCTGGGACCTTGTGCGATGCCACCTCTGCAATCTGTTGCATAGGTAAAAAATATCTACCCAGTATGTATTTTAACCATTTTTTTTTCTTTTATATCCGTGCTGCTCACCTCCCTACTGTTTTGCAGCCCCATATGCTGAGAGGGTGCAAGGAGCAGGACACCCTACAGGATGCCCGTACAGAGGATGTGTTTGCATGGATAAACAGCCGCCCTTGGGGTGTTCCCATCCAAGAAAACAGGTGGGCTAGAGGAGACCGGGACAGCCCCACGCAGGCTCTGTTGACACAGGAGAATGCAGCAGATTTCACCTAGAAAGTGGCTGTTTGAACAGAGGAGTGTTGCACAGCTCGGAAGTGCTTATGTCTGGAGAGTGGATGTTTACACAGGGGAATAGCGCATCTGCCTTGCTATCAGAGCACAAAACAAATGTTTGCCCAGGTAAGTGCAGGGCTCCAGCTCGGGTTTTGCACTGGGTGTGTGGCTTTGGGGTGTACACAGAGGGAGGTGCCGCCTGGGCGCATTCACAACAAAGCCCACCTCAGTCCTCAGCTGGCTCAAGAATAAAGAACCATTAAGCTGGTGAAAAATTGCTTTTAATATATATATTTTTCATTAGACATGGTCCTTCTCTTTCTCTTTTTCCACGAGGAATCAGTGGAGAAAACCCCTGCGGGAAGTCCTCTCCTTCCCATCGGAATCAAATTAATATATTCCCAAACCACCAAATTCCTGTCCCACCTCCCTGAGCCTTTAGGGAAACTTTTGTGGCTGCCACGGAGGAGCAATCGCTGGGGGGTGGCATCCCGTGCCTCGTCACACTCAGCCATGGCAGGACGCAGCCGCAGCTGCTCTGATTGTTAGAGAAGGCAGCTCCCGTCCTCCCTGCACCGCTCGCGCAGCACGGCGTGGGTGCTGCACCTGCCGTGGCAGAGCACGGCTGGTTCATTGCAGAGCAAGCGCTAGTTTTTAGCCTCTTAACAGGAAAGGGAGTGGGCCCGGCTGTTTTCTGCTGGGGAGGAAATGAAAAGAGCCAAACAGCTCCACGAGCTGCAAGGCAGCCTGCTTTCTCCTTGGCCCTAGTTCCGAAAATTGCCATGGTCCTTAGGGCAAGCGGCACCTTCCTGGGGCCAGAAGGTGCCCCCCATCCACCCACGCTGCCGGGAGCATCTCTCTGCAGGCGCGTGGGTCTGTGCAGGCAGCTGGGGGTCACGCACAGGGCTGGGGTGATACCACACATCCAGGTGGGACCGCACAGGCTTTTGTCGCGGCAAACAGTGGTGGCTGTGGGGATCGGAGGGAAGCGAGTGCCAAGACGGCTGCGCTGAGGGCTGCTGTTGTGGTTTCTGTGCTGGAGCTTGTGGGCTGGAGAGGAGGAGGCAAACCAAAATATTTATACCATAAGATGTGCACTTTTTTTTTGAGCTGAAGCTTGGGCAGCGTCCCAGCCCCTCCATATGTGCTCGTAGACATGGCTTACCTGATTTCCTTCCCTGCAGGGAGAGCGCGGCTCGGCTGCTAGGCGGAGGGGGACGCGGGCAGCTCCCGCGCCGGATGCCGGGCACACGGGGGCTGCGCTGGCCGTGCTGCTCTTCCCCTGTCCCCTTGTGCCCCGGTGTCCCCAGCTGAAACACCAACCCCTGGCTGGACCTGGTGGGGCTGCAAGGACTGGGCTGGGGCAGCGGGGATGGTCCGTGTGGGGTGTGTGCACCCCGGTGCTGGCCTTGCTCCCGATGTGCGTGTGATGCCGAGGGGGCAGCTGCTTCGTGCTCCTTGTGCTGGCGAGGAGGGGACTTTCTTGGGATCTGGCCCTCTGCAGCCCCGCGGAGCTGGCTGTGGGGCAGGGAAGGGACAGGAGCTTTCCTCCTTCCCGGGGCCGGGACGAGCAGCGGCACAGCGGGCTGGCGATGCCACAGTTAGTGAGGGCTGTGGGAGCTCAGCTGGAGCTCAGCACCCACTGCTCGGCCCCGAGCAGCTCCGGCAGCGCGAGCAGCCGCCTGTGCGGGGGGCTCGTTCTGTGCCCATGCTGCGGAACAACAGCGTTAAATCTTCCCGTCTGCACACCGGAGATGGCCCCTCTCATCCTCCCCCTGACAAGATTTAAGATGGTCACGGATAACCGGCTTTCATTATAGCTGTGCTCATAAATCCTTCCCATATCCTCTTTGGGGCGGGCTGCTGCCACCACCCACACAGCGCGCGGGCTCTGTCTGTGGCGGCGGGGGCCTCCCCTGCTCCCTGGCTCCCACCACCCCCGTCCCCAGAGATTGCCCCCGTTTCCAGGCGCAGTTTCTGCTCTCGCCCTCCATCACCTGGCAGCTCCCTCCCTCTCATTTCTCCGATGACAGCACAAACTCTGCAGGAGCAAGAGCAGTGCCCGGACCATTCCCCCTGCTGCTCCCCCACAACACAGAGCCCGGTGGCCGCGAGTTCTCCTCTCCCAGGCACCGATCTCATGAGTCCCATCACGCCGGGGCTGCTCAGCCAGGCAGGGCACGCTTTGGCCCTTCATCGCTCCCTGGGGGTTTGAATGGTATCTGTTACTTTCTTCCAATTCCCAGCTCGTTTCTGTCATGTTTTTGGCTCCGGCTGCCCGGTGCTATTGATTGGACTTCTTATGCTGTGGGGGTTCTTCCTGTATATAGTTATCATGCAAGACGCATTTCTGTGGTACAAGAGCTACAAACTGGAAAAAGAAAGAAAGGAAAAAAAAATATCACATAAAATCAGACCTTATGTTCTACTCCTCTAATTGCCTGTGAGCGGAGACGGCAAATAAAAGTTTGTCAAGGCTTCTTATTTCATTTTAAGAGCATTGATTTTTGCAGACCTCTGGCCCTCCATGCGGGCTGATAAAGGGTGGGTTGGGGTTTGTGGAGGAGCCCGCAGTGCTTTTCTCATCCCCTGAGAGGACGATAACCCTGCTCCTGCCTTTCTCTGGGAAGCAAAGCAGTATGGACGAGTATGGGAGTTTTATGGCCAAGGACGTACTCCAGGTTTGTGTAAGGGAAGAGTCTGACGGTGGTTTGCAGAGACTGGTGTTTAGAGGTGGCCGTAAGACCCCTGCGGGCCCCTAAGAGCCAGCCTTGTAAAATCAGCGTTGGTGACGGGGCTGACACGGAGCAGCTGCCGTGTGAGCGTTAGGAGGAAGGGACGGCGGCAGGAGCTGATTAGCACTGACGGCTAACGGACCCCGGAGCTGAGGGGTCAGCCGGGGGAGGTGGAACAAGGACGAATCAAGCAGGAGGGCTTCACAGAGGGAATGGTGGGGAAAACACGGAGAGCTCTGGCTGCTGTTTTGGGGATGCTGCCCAGGGAGCAGGGCCAGCGCTGGTGGGGAGCGTGGGGCCACTGATGCCTGAAATGCAGCAGGGATGGGAGCCAGCGGAGGGAAGAGCTGCTGGGCACTGGGGTTGCTGTGTCCAGGCGAGGAAGGCCCAGGAGCTGGGGGGGGGAAGCCTTCCTCCCTGGCCTGGAAGGGGACCGCGGTCTCATCCACTCGGCTCACGGCCTCTCCCTCCCCATCCTGCCAAAACGTTTCCGTTTGGGGCACGGACACCTGCCAGCCAAACGGGGCTTGGCCAGAGCAGCTCTCTGTAGTGGCCAAACAGCCCTGGGAGACGGAGCAGGGCTTGCTCGCCATCTGTCTGGGCAGGCAGCAGGGCTGCCACACTGGGTCCGGCTGGAGCTGAGGCTGGCACCGGGGCTGCCGGGGCAGAGACCCCGGGGACTAAATCCTGCTCTGTGCACAGCACCTTGGCTGCACAGGTGGAGGCACCCACGCTGGGCACTGCTGCTCGCCCACCTTGGGCGGGGGGCTGGAGGGGAAGGCAGGAGGAAAACAGGAGTCCTGCGTTCAGGGGGTGCCTATTTGGAAGGAAAGCGCAGATCCTGGGCCAGTTTTCCACTCCATTTGTTTCCCCCGTGGCTTGATGGGGACGCTAAATGGCAGGCGTTATGTGCCAGGCTTGGGAATTTCATGCCTGTGTGGAGAAGCTGATGAAGAGTAGTTCTCGGGTATGAACACATCTATAATCATTAGCAGAGCTGACTGTAGTCATCGAGGAGAGCGTCTGCGGTGAGAAACGGCCGGTGTTCGTCGCGGGAGCTCGTGGCATGGGAGGTTTGGGTGTGAGACGGAGGGTTTGGTCTGTGAGCTACAGCGGGTGAGGGAGAAAATGCTTCTGGAAATGGACTCTGCCTTGCTGAGCCCCAGGTGGGCCATCGCCTTCAGCGGTGTGTGCTGGGGATGAGGCTGTGCAAACCAGGGGTGGCAGCGCAAGGACCGCACATCTCCGGCCTGCCTCTAGCCCAGCCTCAGGCTCTCTCTGCTCCCAGCAGCTGCACTCCAAACAAGGTATTTTTTCCCCCGTAGTTGTCTGCTCATTGACTAGATTTTCAATAAGATCACTGCAGGTCTTAAGCAAAGTTTCCTAAGTTAATCCCCCTGCACATAATCATCAGAGAAAGCCTTGTTTTTGCAAGGCTGTGCCTTACACTTGTCAGGAGGTGAGCGGCAGCAGCTGTCACTGAATAATCGTTCTCATTAACTCATCTTTGTACCTTACTTTTGCCTGATGAAACCCTCTCTCCAAAACACAGCCCCGAGGGCTGCTCAGAAACAAAACAGACAAACAAAGCCGGCTAACAAAGCAGACAAGGACAACCAGGGGCCGGGAGGAGAGGAACTCTTCCACCTTCTCCTTCTGCCATGGAAAACGTGGATGGAAAATGTGCCCCGGCTCCTGGTCCCTGCCCTCCAGGGGCAGACCGACCCGCTGCAGCAGGGACTGCTTTGTGGTGTAGCCACAAGGGCCCTCTTCTCTTCCCAGGCTGCAGATGGTTCCTGGGCATTTCCATCACCGGGGATTTTCCTCTCTGTCAGCCCCCGGCCTTTCTGGGGTCCCCGGGAGCCCCTCGTGAGACGAAGAGCTATCCGCCTCCTCCTGCTCCTCCCGTTGCGGCTCTCTGAGCACCTCCGGCTTTCCTTTGACCAACGGTCTCCTGCTGACAAGGAGCATACGGACAGGGAGGGAGCAGGGGGAGAAGCCATAGATTATCCTTAATTGACTAGAACAATTGGAGCTGACCTTCAGAGAACAAAGCCATGAATCTCTGGACAATGGAGTGAGTGCTACATGGATTTACCGTCCTCAGGCTTGAAAGGCCTGACCTCCACCATCCCCGTCCTTTTTCTGCAGGAGGAGAAGGACAAGGAGGATCTGCAGGGGAAAGCCCTGGATTACAGGTGTCTCTCAGCACACGTGAGGTTTCACACGTTTTCCCCGCAAGCTCAGCACTGGCTGGCCCAGGGGGAGAGCAGACGGGCAGACGGACACGGAAACAGCACAGCAATGGATGGAGGGACACAGTCTTCACTGTGGTTTTCTCTAGGCTCCTTTGGTCCCAGATCTCTTGCTGCCTTTGGGACAGGGTGCTGTGCTTCTGCCAGGGCAGGGTGCCACATCTGCCTCTCCCTCTGCCCGACCGGACCCTGTCCTCGAGGTGGCTGGGAGCGGTGGCCAAGGCTGGCTGCCGCTGGGGCTCCGGGGTGCGCGTCGCACGGAGAGGGATGAGGGATCGAATGTGACGGTAGGGTCCTTCTGTGCAGCCTCCTCCTCTGCAGCGCCAGGAGTCCCCAGGAACGTGTCGTTGATGCGGGAGGATTCGTATCAGATGCTCGGTCACTCTGAATCAGGGATGCTGCGTTGATTTGTACCAGCTGCAGCCTGGCCCCTCCTGCAGGCTCCTGGTTGTGCTCAGTACCGTGTAGGAGCCACGAGAAGGAGGCACAAGGGGGAAAGAGAGGAAAGGAAGGGTGTTTGCACTTTTTGGGGTCTGGGAACAGCACGTCTGGGCCCTGGGCATCTTGCAGGGACTGTCAGGGCCAGGAAATCAAGAAGGGCAAGAGGGGACAATGTGTTAGCAAGGAACAACCAGCATCTTATTAGCAGTCTGAGCATGCTAATCTCTATGGGAGCTGCGTGTGTGTGTGATTTTCTTGCTTCTGGACCACTGTGTCTTGGTGCTCAGCTCTCCTCTCTGCTCTTCCTTGGGGCAGGAACTGATCCTATGAAATAAGGGAGAGAAACTCTGACAAAACACATCTCCTGCAGGAGGAAGGCGAGGTTTCCAGAGGGCAGCACCGCTGGCTTGGCTAGTAGGCAAAGCAAGCTTCTGCCTGGCAGCTCCGTGCTTTGCCATCCGCAAGCGCTGGGAGGAAGAGGAGATGGGCAATGACAGCCCCCTCTGGGTGGTGACTGTCTGCACAGAGAAGGCACTGGGGAAAACCCTAGGACTAGCAGAGGTCCTCTTCTCCAAAGGCTTTGGAGCATCGTGAGGATGGCTGGGAACAGAGAACAGCAGGTGCTGAGAGCTCTCCCCGGCAGTGATCAGACCCGTCTGAGAACCTTGAGCCCTGACGCTGTTGGGACATTTCTCAGATGTTGCCGATCCTCAGGCACCAGATTGCATCTTCCTTGCCAGCACGCTTTTGGAATCCTGCCCCGTGCCGCAGAGAGCCCCTTGCCGTCATCGCCCACCATGTGACGCATTGAATTGAGCACGGAGGATGATCACGAGGGGAAGTCCCTTTTGTGAGAAGGAAGAGTGAAATCTTCAGAAGGCATCCAAGGGAAACAAGCCTGGGATCCTTCTGCCAATTTCTCCTCTTCCAGTAAATTGGTTGCTGTTTATGTATTTTCTTCCCAAGCTTTCTACAGCCTTATACAAACTTCACATTATAAATACGCATTAAATTGGGGACTGCTGGGTTAAATCCTCCAAGTGGTTTTTATTTTCCTTCTGCCAAGTGGGACTGCTGGAAGAATGCAGTCCCCTGCATGCATTTAAATGATGCAAAAGTGCAGAAAACCTTTTAATCTCTCCTGCCTCTATTTTGTTAACCTCTTTGCTTTCCGGAGGACTGGCAGCCTCATAAGGGAGCAGATTTCCACCGTACAGGGTACTGTTTTCATGCCCCTCAGGAAGTCCTACCAGAATTCAGAGATTCGGAGTCTGTCTGCTGCTACTTTTCACATCCTAAATATTATTATTATTGTTGGTGTTGTTATTATTGGTGGACCCGCCCGGCTTTTCACTCATGTCTTCCATTTTCAGTTGCTGCTTCCCACTGAAGAAATACCCACAGGGAAGACCTCTGTTTCTTGATCTGTGACCCCCGACAGACCCGCTGCACCCCACTTACCTCGGAAGGGTCCCTCCGAGTGTTTGCACTGTGGTTTCCTTTGCCCAGGCAGTGGCTGGCACCTCCCTCACTTACCCGTAGCTCATTTTTCCCTGACAGCCCTGCCAGTCTTGCCACGCTTCAGGCTTGCTCTCATTTTTAGTGCTAGTATACTTAGGGCTATACCTGTTCATACAGGGATGGTGCTTTGGTTTGTTTTTGCTTTCCCCTCCCAGCTCTTGCTGAAGGAGCAGGTGTGATCGCACACGAGTGTAATCTCCTTGCCAGCAAACAAGGCATTGTCAGTCTCGTTCCTGTGATGCTTTTTGGCTGCTATCTTGGCACAGCACAAACTTGTAAGTCAGACTTCCCTGAAGAATTTCCCTGCTAAGCAAGCACGGCAAAGGAAGGCGAGGGGAGGACGCAGCATTCTGAAATGAGGTTTTTATGTTTGGGGGTGTGTGTGTAAGTTCACTGAAGATGATGAACAACTGGGAGTAATACTACATTTTCAATTATCTGTCACCTTGCTCAAAACATACATATAAAATAATAAACTCTCAGTAGTCTTGGCTGAAATGATTGGTCTAAGAAGCAGTTATTAATTCTTAATCATTTGCATCATGTACTGTGCCTCACGACTGCTTGTACTGTTCGAGGCGGATGAGAGAGCAGGCAGCATGAGAAGCATGGCCCCAGCAGCAGACACCGAGAGCTGCAGCACCCCGCTGAATTTGGGAGGATAAAGCTGCACAGCAGAGTTAAAAGGGATGCTAAACCACGCTATTCTGGGAGCAGCAGAACACGTGCAAGCCAGGGGGATTCTCCAGGGTCTGCAAATGTGGTTGTGCCATGGGTCTGAGGTGGGAAAGTGCAAGGTGGGGTCTCTCCTCCCTCTGCCCAGCCACCCATGTTCATCACGCAGGTGGGGTGTTGATGTCCTTCAGACCTCCTTCTCCAGCCATATTTGACTGATCTGGACATTAAGGAGTGATGGTGGTTTGCAGAAACCACAGAGGTGAGCAGAAGAGGGGAGAAGCAGAGACGGGGTCAGGTCTGTCGGTGGCTGGGGTGGGCAACACCGCCTGCAAGGGGAACCGAAGGTGCTCACGGGGGGCTGACATGGTGGGTGGCTCCATGGCTGGTGGGCAGCACAACGGAGCTCCTGGGGCTTTAGGAACAAAAGAAAATGATCGATGAAAGCGTGGCCAAGGGGGAATCCTGGGGGGACCGTGCCATGGGTAGGAGGGGCTGCCACAGCTCCCTGCTGCCGCCTCTCCGGGGGTTCGCCCACATACTCGCCGGGACACAGGACAGGATGGAGCAGCAGAGGGAGGTAAGCGGCGTGGAGCTGCAGAAGTTTTCCAGTTCAGAAAAAAACATTTTGAAGCTAAAAAATAGAAAACTAAAATCCCCTCTTGGGAACCCCCTTGGAGGATATCAGAAAATGAGGCCGAGTAGAGTTTCTTTGGATCCTGTGGAATTTAACACAGATTTGTCATCTAGCTGTCAAACCCACTGGAAATGTCTCACTCTATTAATAGTTTCATAGATTTTAGAGATTTTTCCAGCTCAAAGGACCATTCTGTTCGTCTCTTCTGGCTTCTTGCACAAAGTGGGCCGTTTCTGTATCAGGCCCTTCCACCCCGGCTGAACACAGACGTATCTTTCGGAAGGATCTCCTCTGAGGTTTAAACACTTCCAGGCGCAGAGAATCTGTCACGTACTTGGTGAATTCTCGCAGAGGCTAATTGCTCTCACAATTAACCATGTCTTTCTGAACGTATCCAGCCTTCCAGCTGCAGCCTTTGATCCTGCAGGCAGGGATTCAGCTGGGTTAAAGAGCTCTTAATCGTGAGGTTCGCCGTCTGGGGACTTGTTCACATCAGCAGCTTTTAGTCTGCTGACCTGCGGGGCCTTTCTCAGAGGGTCTCAGCGAGGAACCTGGGAGAAGCCGGCCTGTCAGGAGGTTTCAGTTAATTACACGCAGGTCACCACCAGAAAAATATCAGAGGTCTGCTAAAGAGAAAAGGCCGACGCTGCTGGCTTGTGGGTCTTTGGAGAGCTAACAATGGGATGCTGGTGTTGCAGTGTCTGCGCCCATGTGTTACCCTGGGGACGAAGGAGTGAGTTTCTGGAGGGAAAAAGGCAGAGCAGGATGGCAGTGTGCTGGGACGGGTCTCATCCAGCTTCTCAGGGACACCTCTGGTCCCCATCTCTGTAGCGTGCAGCCCTAGACGTGCCAACACACGTAGCCGTGTGCGAAATATGTTTGGTGCACGGAGCCTGAGATGGGTGCTCTGTGGTGTAACTGAGCCCGTCTGTCCCATAGGTGGGTGCGCATCCATCCCACCCAAATTCCTGGGGACCTGGGCCCTCTGCCCTTCCTTCCAGGTCTGCAGTGGGGAAGGTGCAGGAGCATGGGGAGCTGCCGCAGGCGGTGGCACGGTGCCGGAGCGCTCCTCCTCGCTGTTTTCCACAGCACCAGCTGCAGACACTTGTGCCAAACCTCGTAATTAAGAGCCAGTAAAACCTTCCCCTTGCTGCTGTGGCTTCTCCATGTGGCTTGTTACGGCCGCGTCCCAGGAAGCTGATTTAGAAGTGTTATTGGGGCTGGGACGTTTTTACGAGGTGCTGCTTTCACACCCCACCGCTTGGGAAGCCCAAGCTGCCTTAATTAAAGACCTGGAGGGACGCAGCTACTGGGCTAGCGAGAGATGCCTCTGCAGCACCTGTGGCCTGCCTCCCGACGTGGGACGACTGCTGTCCCCAGCCCCCAGGTGTCCCACTCTGCCCCGAGGGTCCCAAGGGCAGGGCCGGTGCCTGGCAGAGCAGAAGGACACATTTCTAGTGCAGGATTGTTTTTCAGGGCTTGTCTTCTCAAGCACCTGGAGTGTCGTGCTAGTTCCGCCTGGGGATAATCTATCATGAGACAAGTCTCTTTCCTGCACTGGGCTGTATTTTACAGTGATTGTCCTTGGAGCCTGAGTAGTTTGGATGTGTGGCTCCAGCAGAAGTGAGCCCCAACAGCAAATGAATGCGGCTATGGGCTGGACTGGATCTGCTCAGCCTTTTGGTTTAATGTAACAGCTATATTTTTTTCCAAATTAAAACGTACTCTACTATCAGCCATACCTCTGCCTGCCTCTTCAGCCAGCTGAATGCTCTGGTACATAAAAACCTGCACATGGACTGTACTTAAAAAATGGTAACAAAATGACTTATTAATTTTGTTAAATTTCTTGAGACAGGCAGCCGGGATAGACATGTTCAACACACAGATTATTGCAATAATTCATATTTTTCAAAAAGGGCAACAAATCTAATCTGTCCTTTCTGATGGAGAACTTCATGAATTGCATAATCTCCAAATGCTCTTTAGTCATTAAATCTAATTACTGGAGCTAGTGACATCCAAATTTACATTTGCAACTGGGAGAGCAAGAAATTTAGATATTTAAATAAGCATTTGTCAATTTTGTTAACCCTTCTTCTCCCTGCAGAGAGCAGTGTGAGGTGGAAGGACAAGTCCGAGTGACCTTGCGTGCAGGAGGTACCCGGCTTTCTAATTGCCAAGCAGGTACAAGCTGCAAAGCTTAATTTCAGTAACGAGGCATCCTCTTTTATTTTGTTAAGAGAAGGTTAGAGGTGATGTGATAATGGTCCAGAAGTACCCACATCCAGGGGGAGCTTCTGGGAGGCTCTTTAATCTCTCAGACAAGAGCACGGTGAAACCGGAGAGTTGGCCGCAAAGAATGGTTAGAGGTAAAGCATGCGATGTGAGTTTAATTATCCAGAGGAGCAGTTCTCTAAGGGTGATGTCTGCTGCTTTCAACTTACTTTGGAAAAGTGACGCAGCTTGGATGTGTGTAGCATGGGAGCCCCAGCTGCCCAGCAGCTGCTGGTGGGGTCCCGTCCCCGTGTGGGCACAGCAACCACGTGCCTCTCGGAGCCCATCTCAATCCCCAGACTTCCAGGTGGGACTGGCATGTTGTATATCTATCCCAGGGCTTTGCACAATTGCTTTATTTTCGGCTTCCTCTTTGATGTGTGGTTCATAACGGCTCCTCAGAATTTATGCGAGCACGGGAAGAGCTGGTGAGTCAGGAGGCAGCCAGTCATTAATTCCCAGTAATGCCTTGGACTGAGTTCATTACTGTTATCAGAAGATGAAATGATGTGGAAAGTAGATTTATTTATTTTTCTGAGGCTGATGCAGTTTGCTTTTGGAAGGCGCTGCTCTGGGGAAAAGCAGTGCCAGGATGTTGGCAAGCGAGGAGCCTGAGTCCTCTTGCAGCAGTTTGTTCGACGCAGAACTGTTTGCTGTGTTTGAAGCAAGAGGTTGTATCAAGGTCACCCCACTGAGATTCAGCTTTGCAGCCTCTATGAAAGCAGAGCTCTCAGCGTCCTCGTAGATCTTTTTTACTCCCCTCTGCACGTAAAAGGCAGGTCTAGCAAGCTCTTGCAGGAAGAATAAAAGGTTTGCAGAATGGGACTCTTATAAAAGTGTCCTGCCATAAAGGACTGCTCTGAATCAGAAACTGTATCTGCTCCAGAAACTGTCCCTGCCTTTCTCCTACCTTCCCTCTGGGTTCAGCCTTTGCCTCTGCTTTATTGCGGGGGGCAGCTTGGTGGGTGTGAGCAATTCAGTGGCACCAGACCCTGCAGGGAGGTGGGAGGAAATGGAGAGGCACCCATTCGAAAAGCATCTAGTAGATAATGACAAAATGAGTCTAGCAGTTGCCATAAAACATTCAAGAACTGTCCTGATGGAGTGTTTCCCTTTATTTTTTATTTTTTTAGCATCGCATGGTGGGTGTAGGGGTAGCAAGACCTGCCGCACTCCCCACTGCTGGCCCAACGCATGCAGGAGCTGCAAAGCCATTTAATTCCGTGCTCCGTGTGCTGTCACATCGGGCTCGGGATGTCAATCTTGGTTTTAATTTCATTCCTTTCCTTCAACTTACTGCAGGCAGAGCGTGTCCCGGTCTCCCTCCTGATGCCACAGGGAGGGAAGCAGGCTGGGATGCCCCGAGCCCCCGGCGCGCTGCGGGACCGGCCTTAACGCTGATGGGGACGGGGATGAATTCAGCCCCTGCTGGCACTGGGGGAGGGACAGGAGCACTGATCCAGGCTGGAGGCTGGGCAAACAGAGACACTGATCACTGGAGAGTTTTACAGGGATAATAAAGCACATCATAATAAATGGCCATGAATATTTCATGGCAGGAGTAGCACTGATATGATGTATCATAGAGGAGCAACGAGGTTTTTCAACATTTGGATGCAAATGGAGAGCGTGCTCCATATTTTACAGGTTTCTCCCCAGACACGCTATGTTTTCTGAAAATCAGATTGACTGGGAGCTTTTGATATGAGAAACAACACCAAGGCTCTGATTAGTTTGAAAACAACAGCAACAACAACAAAACCCAAGCAGTATCAGAGGATTGTCGGTGCTGGGGATGAAGAAAGCCCATGTAGATGAAGCAGCCCACGTCCCTAAACACCAGGGGACGCCAGGCGGGAATCACTGGGGGGAAATCAGCTGCAGTGCTGTGTTTGGAGCAGCACGTGGGAGCGGAATATATCCCTATAACAGCACCCAGTTCCTGTCGGGACCCTGAAATGGCGGGTGGCTGCGGCACAGCACTGGTACCTGGGAGAGGAGGCAGAAGCCAGGGGCCAAGTCCTTTTTCCTCATTTGCTCTTCACTGACAAATATTGGGCTTGCTTAGGATCAGCCTGGGGCAGACAGTGAAGGAACCTCCTTCCTGGAGGGGACCAGCTGAGTTTTTGAGTTTCACCCGAAGTCACATACTGGCACCGTGCCTGCCATCTGAACAGGTTCCTCCACAGGTACACCCACTCCAGCTCCTCCTTGCCGTGCCGATGGCACACGCAGGGGTGCTCTGCGCAGGGACAGCCTCCCGGCACCGGGGAGAGCCCCTCAGGAGCCAGCCCTGTGCTCCTCCATCCGGCCAGAGGGAGCTGCATTTCGTGGGGTTTGTTTCTTGCTCTGCCGGCATATGTTTCTGCAGGAGCACAAGCATGTTTCAGGGCGAATGCTTGCTAATACATAATCCCTTGGTAGCCTAACATCTCTATACCATCCCACACAGGAGCACAACCACAGATGAGCACAGGCAAGTGCTTGCAGCTGCCAAGGCTGAGGCTGTGCCTGCATCCAGCAGCGCTGGGGAGGGCTGACAGCTCGCCTCTTCCTTCCCTTTGCTGACGCATGCTGTACAACATCGGCCCGCTCCACAAACACCTTTTGTGTGCTTGTCCTGGCGGAAGTCCTGGCTCCCTCCTTTTAATGAATAAGACCACCAGACTCTAACAAAATGCAGTTGGGTATTCACAAGTCTGCATGTTGCAAAACCAGCTTCTAACGCTGTCTGCTACCCTCGCCTCCCTACAATGTTTTCTTTCAGCACAGGCAGCAGTGCTGTGGTCTGAAATGAGATGGGGCAAGAGGAGGGAAGCCTTTGCAAGTGCTTGGTATGAAGGAGATGACCTGAAGGAGACAGGCTGTAGCCTCTCCATCCTTCTGGGGACACCAGTACAAATACCCCACTGCTATTTCTCACCTCAGCCCCCAAGTGATTCCCTTGAGTTTCTCACTTAGATCCTCATAGTGGCACTGATGATCTGGTGGCACCAATGATTTTTTTGCCCTGGTTCTCGTTCGCCAAAAAGGTTTCTCTATGTCTTTGCCCTCTGCGGTGTGTTGGTGGGCTTAGGTGCCCCAAGGACTTGCTGCTGCCTTTCCAGGGGCTCGTTCCAGCTCCCCAAGCAGTGTTACCAAGGTCTCATTTCACTCCTGGCCACCCTGCTCAGGACGCAGCACTTGCACCAGCAGTTGCTTGCACCAACGTGCCAGTGGGCAAGCAGGTCACAGCCCCCAGCGAAGCGAATCGGCAGGGCAAACCTCTGCTGGGGTGTTCAGCCAGATGGCATCTCAGCGGAGCCGGGCCCATCAAACTGCAAGTACCTCTCCGGAAAACAAACAAAACCAAAAGGAAAAAAAAAAAAGATTAAATGCACTTGTTTTTATAGTCTGAGATTGAATGATGCTGTGAGCTAATTCTTCCCAAATTGGGTGTTGTCAGTTGATGAAAACTCTTCTGTAAAGGTGTTAAGCTCACTCGCTGGATCAGAAGTATTTCTTCTTGGAGAGTGCTGATGAGATCGTGCCTCGATCAGCCAAAATGAGCCTGATTTTAATGCGCTTTACTACAAAGCAGTCATTACATTTCTCTTTAGGATTCAAACGAACATTTCCTCCATATTTCAGCTGTGCTGAACTGGCTTTGCAAGGACCCCTCCAGGCATTTGCTCAGGAACTGGTGAAATTACCCTGCCTAATGGCCTCCAGAAGTGAAGGTACCCAAGCAGAAAGTGTGCCACGCAGGTCCCAGGAGCTGTGTGAAGCAAACGGCACGTTGCTTTCTGTGCCGGTCTCAAGGTAGCAGCTGAAGCATAAACCGGGGATGGAAAAAGACTTAATATGCTCACACTCGTTGTTTTGCTTTGGGGCTTTTTTGTCCATTTATTTGCCAGTGCTCCTCCTGGAAAACGCGCGGATGGGAGGAGAGTTTGTCCGTTTGTCCCATCTGCTCTGCTCACACCTCGGGTCAGCAGGGCTGGGGCTGCTGGCAGCAATTCCCATGCTGAGTGACCCAGGGTCCCGGTGGGGACTGGGCTGGCTGTGCAAGCAGCAGACCCCCTCCTGCCGCCTCTCTGACTGCAGGACCCCGCAGCAAAGTGCCTCGGGCTCTTGCCTGCTACAGCCAGCAGCGAGCTGGCAGCGTGGCCAGGTAGGATGAGTCCCAGTGAGCTGTTCTAGGCAGCATTGCCTTCACGTGGAAACTGGTGGGGTTAGATCCACAGGGATGGACCAGGCAAATACCTGTCGGCTGGGCGATGGGCAGTTTCTGGCTGAGGCTCTTCTCCTCCCAGGGCACTGCAGTGTGAAGAGCTCTCTCTGGGCTGAGCAACATGCTCAGGTTCCCTTTGTAAAAGTGTAACAAGAAAGCCCATTTCAGCCCCAAAATAGCTAGCAAGCTCCAGGTAATATTTTCTGCAAAAATTGAATCAAATCAGACAGAAGATTTCTTGATTAAATCTCTCCAAGTACAGAGTTATAGTTAGGAGCTCATGGGAGTACTTACATGTTCTGGTTTGTCACTCAGAAAACAATTGGGGAAGAGAAGGAGAAACGCTGCTAA
Organism: Anser cygnoides; assembly: GCF_040182565.1. Taxonomy (NCBI): domain Eukaryota; kingdom Metazoa; phylum Chordata; class Aves; order Anseriformes; family Anatidae; genus Anser; species Anser cygnoides. Next base: position 11,355,770 of record NC_089885.1, on the reverse strand, counting down.
CCAGCATCTTGTCACCAGCTGCAAGGCAGCTACAGAGAAGTCAGCACCGTAAATATGGGGGTTCGGAGTCAGTGTCACCCCATGTCCCTTCACGGGGCTTCTCGCATTTCCTCCAGGCAGGAGCACGGCTCTGCTCCGGGGCTGGGGCTCCTGGCTCTGCAGGGCTTTTAGACCTGTTGAGGGTTTCAGGACGTTAATTATGAATTAAGGATGTTAATTATGAATATCTGTAGATTTTCACTCAGAGGCTTCTTGACTTGAGGGCTCTGCCCTGGGAGGCGTGGGGTGCCATGCCGCTTAACGCGGTGCTCCTGCCAGGGCGCAGGGGGGCTGCAGTTACTGCCTCCCCGTGGCGATGTGCCCAGGGGCTCAGAGGGTGAGATGTCCCACCCAGGGTGTGAAGAAGGTACAGAAGCAGCAGGCTACACAGGGAGAAATAAATAGGGACAGTTTTTGGGGAGTGCCCCCTCAGTGGGGGAATATGGGTGCCCCGTTTTTTTGGGGGGTCTGCAGCCCCTCCACTGGCAGAAGGGCAAGGGGGGTGGTGGGCAGAGGCAGTGTTCCTGGGAAGGAGGTGTGCAGTCTCACTGCTGAAGGCTTCTTAAGTTTTTAAATCATGTTACTGGCTAGATTTGGCAAGTGCTATCGTGCATGTGAAAGGAGGAAGCACGATAAAGCATCATCAGAACGAGGGCTGGCTGACTGGGAGCTCCAGCACCAAGCGTGCACATCTTCTCCCTGCCTTGGTTTACTCAAGAAACTTTGACTTATTGCGGACCTCTGAGATTTGCTCTCCATATTTTTACAGTGAATAGCTGTGAAAGGAGACATCTTTTTCACTTGTCCTGTGTTAAGCACAAATGAAGCACTTCCCTTCTAAAAGCATTTTAAGATGAAATAATTAAAAAGCAGGAAAACAACCACCAGTTTGGAGCCTTGTGAATCTCTTTATGCTTCCCTCAGGACCCTTCCTGTCTCTCATCCCATTTCTCCTGCTTCCCTTGCAGTTTATGGCCCTGAGCTGGTAAATCACATTCAGACCTGTGCCTCACTCCGCACGTAAGCAGTGGTGTGATCCCGCGGAAGAAATGCGTGCGATGGGAGCACCTTCAGCGATGTGCAGCCCTGCTCCCCCCCTGCATCGCCCCTGGGGCTGGGGAGTACTCGGCTCGTAGGTTTATTATTTATCTTGGTGAGCTGTGTTCAAAGCCGAGGAACTGACTTCATGGCCCTGAATTACTGCACCAAATGTGTGCATAAAGACCCGTGTTTCAGCAGTGACTGATATGAATAGGTCTGCCTGCAGCTAAAAATAGAAAGCACTGGGCAGGCTTCCTGGCAGAGCTGTAGTAACTTCTAATCCAAGGTGGCTCGGCAGCAGTTCCCATGGCGAAGCTCCCCCGAGGCGGTGGGGATGGCTGTGCCGTGCTCTTGAGCCAGTATTAGACAACAGAGATTCCTGTTGAGAATGGGCTCGCAAGGCGCAAAGGCCAATGTTGAGGTTTGAAGTTTCCCTTTTCCCCAGCACAAGGGCACTGCTTGGCTTTGTATCCCTCTGTGCCTTGGTTTCCCCTCTGTAATGCAGTCTGGGTGCTGTGTGGATGTGTTTTATCTACATGGTTTTCTTGCTCTCCCTGCAGCAGGGTGGCTGCAGATCTGGAGCCCCCATCCTGCTCCCAACGCACCTGTCCTGCTCTGCAGCATCCTCCTTGACTTTCATTCCTCCATGTAAGGGTTTGGTTCTTCCCCCACTCCCAAACCCATGGGAAAAGAGCACTTCCTCAGCGCCCTGGCTGTTCTGCCCCAGCTATTGTTTGCAATGAAGTGTTTCCTTCCTCGCAAGGCTGGACATGTCTGTCGGAGCTCTGTAAATCTCCCGCAGCACGCTGAAGTCATTTCTCTGCTCATTAGGCCTTATCTGCTGTGAAAATCTGCTCCTTCCCCACTCCCCCAGAGTACTCGTGCCATCAGTCATGACAACGGTTCATCACGGCGGTGCTAATCGCAGCGAGTGGCTCGTTGTCCCCCCGTGCTGGAGCATATGGTTGCCTGCCTTAACGCTGCCCTGTGCAAAGGTTTCTGCACGAGGAGCAGCTGTGAGCAGGCTTAGTGGTTCTCTCCCTGGACAGCCAAATGTGATATCCACAGCTGGACAACTGGCAAGAAGAGGCAGCAGGAAGGCAGGGGCAGCTCGTGGAAGCACCGCTGCAGCCCCACTGTGGCTGCCCCCATTTGCCCAGGTGTGACGGTGTCAGAGTGCAGCTGCCTCCGGGGAGGAGGGTGGCAGCAAGGTGGCGTGGGCACGGGGCTGGGCAAGGCAGGGGGAGGAGGAGGCCTTAGTGCTGGGCTCAGCTTCGTGTTTGGGCAAAATGAAAGCGCTGTGATCCTTTCAACCCCGCGGGAACAGCCTGCTCCAGCACCAGCCTGAGCAACCCCATAGGTTAGGACTTGGTTTCTCTAGAGCTGAGGGGAGGTGGCAAGTGGAAGATTTCCTGGGGCTATGGCACAGACCACGGAGTAACTAGTGGGGCTGGGACCTTCACCTGCAAGGGTGCTTAGTCCCTGTGTCAGCATGAGAATGGTAAATGTGTGTGGTGGAGAAAGGAGAAGTCACTGCTCCCCAGGCTGTGTGGCTTTGGAGGGGAGGGAGGGCGAGCACATGCCCTGGGCTGGTTCCCCTCTGCTCTTCCCCATGAGGGGAGAGTCTTAACAGATAGGATCAATTTGACTTTGGATGGAAAATCACCCTTTTGTTATTTCATTACTTTAATGTATGATTTACCTCCTCCTTGCATTGGGCTTGGATGCACAGGGTGTCTCAGGGCTGATTACGGCTCTTGCAGCATCATGTCTGCAGGGTGAAGTGAGCAGCCCCAGAGCAAGGTGGGTGCCAGGGATATGCAGGGGGAGGAGAGGGCTGCCCAGGAGGGGATGCAGAGATTAGGGGCATGCTGTGGGTAAAGAGAGCCTTTTATTTGGGATGGGAGCCCTCCAGACCTTTGCTCTCGTGTTCCCCTGGTTTCAATCCTGTCCTCAGAGAGCTTCTGGGAAGCCCCAGGACTGTCACTTTCCAACACAACAGAGGCCTTGCTGGGTAAGCACAAAATCCTCCCGTAGGAAGGCTGTCACTTGCTGTTGTGCTCATGGTCCATCATTTGATGCTGTCTCTGCTGCATCCGTATGCAAGGCAGGATGGAGATGTGCTTGTGGCTGCTCACGAGCCCCGGTCACTCACAGACCCATGCCCAGGGCAGCTGCGCTCTCCAGAGCCCCTCCTGGGGGGTTGGCTGGTGGGTAAGAGCAGAGCCCAGCCCTGGCAGGGTGGTCCCCCCCATCTCTGCCTAGAAGGTTTGGCAGCATCTGTAGGGCATGTTTTGATGTTGCATAGAGATCAGACGTGCTACCGAAGGTGCCTTCCTCGATTTGCTGTGATAATGGCTTTAGGACTGTAGCTGGCATTCCTTGAGTTGAAGGTGCACCAGGGGATTTTAAGTCATCTTTTCTCCTGCTCTGCTCTGTTTTTTTCCTTTGCTGACATCCCACATCCTCTCTTGTTTCAGCTCTCAGGGAGCTTTCCAGCCTGCCTGAGTCGGATGGGGTGGATTTGTGTTCTGGGGGTCAGTGTTAGCTCCCCAGTCCCATCCCAGCTGAGAGGGGACACCAAGAGATTCCCTACACTAAGCCAGTGACGGATTCCACTTGGTGTCTTCAAAGGTGGAAATAACAGGAGGGATGGGCTGCAAGATGGAGAGCCACGTACCGATGTAAGGTGGTGGAGCTGCAGATGCTGTGGTTGCTGTGGCTTGCAGCTGGGTTAGGATGTGTGCCTGGAGTTCACTGTGAGACCCTTGTAGGATCTGGAGGAAATCACTTGATTCTGAATTTTGCATCTGTACGGGGACAGGCAAAGGGCGCCCTGGGCAGCTGAGTGCCACGTGTCTGTACCACTCTGCTCACAGCAGAAACAGGAAAGTCACACTGGCTGCTGCTGCTGCTGCTGGGAAAGGGGTTGCCAAATGCATTTCTTCTGGTGTGGAGAAAAATAGCTGAACAAATGGAGATGTGCAGGTGATCTGCAGTTCAGGGACTTGCTTTCTGTCTTTTTTTTTTTTTTGGCTTGTTTTGTTTTGTTTTATTTTTTATTGGTGAGCTCTGAAGGGATTTGGATGGTTGACTCTCCCCAGCCTGCTGGCCTTGGCAAGAAAGAAGGCTTTAGCTTCTCAGGGCTGAATAAGATAACTGCGCAAACTCGAGTGCTTCAGCCAGCTTGGACGCCGAGCTGATTTATTGCTCAATAGAGCCATTGAGGAACTGGAAATTGGATGTGATTTGTACTCAGGGCCAGCAGTGGCTTGCTGGGATGAATTCTGTTCAGGGAGTCACCTCTGTGACTGCCGCCTTCCCTCCCCTTCACTTCCAGAGTAACAGTATGGAAGGATTTCATAGTGGACCCCCCCCTTCCCCATGGTGGGAGTGAGAGTGGGGTCCCCACTGCTGCCCCCATTTCCTGCCCACACAGGATTAGCCAGCCCAGATATAATCTCTTCATCCCTACTGAACTGCTGAGAGATCCTGCGCTGGCTGCTTTTGGGCAAAGAAAGTTCTTCGCAAATTCACAACGCTGGGAAAAAATGACAAAAAAATAACAAAAAAAAAAAAAGAAGAAAAGAAACTAGGCAGAATAATTGGCCGATTCCTGGCATCCTCAATGGCTGCTCTTAAGCAATTACGGGGACTCAGCAACACCCGTACCACAGCACGTTCTCGGAGATTAACCGTCTGCTCAGCTGGCAATTAGAGCTGGTTAAATGGGAAGCTGCCACTTAGTTTTGACTTTGCAGCGGCTGTTTTCACTTCTCCAAGTCAGGCTCCAGGCTCTGAGGGGAGGGAGGGGTGTGAATATGTGTGGGGAGGATTAAGTGTGAGCAGCCTTTCCTGTGCTGGGAGAGAAAGGCTTGTGGACGTGGTGGCTGGCAGGGAATTAAAGCAAGGCTCTGGTTTTTTTGTTAGCCCCCCTGCCCCTTTTCCACCAACCTGGGAAGCACAGCCTGCTCCCCGCTCCCTTGTTTCCTCCCTAATTTTCCCTCATCTTTGTCTGGAACCTTGCAAAACGACCTAGCTTGCTGATGCCATCAGTGAAAGTGCCAGTGCTCCGTGTTTATGAGCAGACCTCACCCGGACAGGAAAATCACTGAGCTGAGATGTGGGCTTACCTCCCTGCCCAGGCCCTGGCCCTCCTGTGGGATCCTAGGGAACACTGACATGGCTGCCTCGGCACCACAGCCTCTGTTGCCCGCCTCTGGTGCCGTGGTGCATCAGGGGGCCTGAATGGTAATAAATCCTTTAGCCTGAATTGTTTGGGTGACTGATGGTGAACTGCTTCAGTGCTTCATGCAGCCCCGCCGGCCCTGGTGAGGGTGGCAAGCCTTCATCTCTGGCCTCCCCAGGGCTTCATGGGGCTTAGTGCTGCACTGAGGTAGTACCAGGACTCCTGCCTACCTCCTTTGGAGGAGCTGAGTGTCTCAGATAATGACACTGTAAGGAAAGGGCTGGAGTACAGAGGCCACAAGACGCTGCAGCCCACTTCGGCCTTGTTTGCTGGCATGCAGAGGCTTGGTACAGCCCAGATCCCTGAGTCTGCACTGGGAGCGTGTTGCCTGTCCAACAGCCACCTCTGTCCTGCAGAGAAGGTCCCCTGCTCGTGGGGAAGGCCGTGCAGCCACCTGCTTTCCTTGGCTGCAAACCTTGCTGACATGAAGGGCTTCGGCAGCTGCCAGCCATGGCCAGGCACAGGCCGCCGGCTCCGCTCGGCAGCAGGGAGGCACAGCGGGAGCCTCTCTCCTGTGGGCTCAGCAGGAGCCTCGCACTACGGAATTAGCTTCAGTTTTTTCTTGCCGATTTATCTTTTGAGCTTTCTAGGCCAGCTGTCCTCCTTTATTATCCTCACAGTACCTATTTATCTCATCTGCCCCCTCTTCTCCCCGCTTTCCTCTCTCTGGTTGCCTGTCCGTTGCTGAGCTCCTGCCCGCCAGCAAAAACAAGCCTCGGCGGCGGAGCGTGACAGACCCCGCTGGAGACACATCGGGCCCGACAGCCGGGACCGAGTCAGCAAAGCCGGTCCCCGCTCACGCTCCCCTGGCACCCGGCCGGAGCATGGGAGGGAGCTCCGAGGTACCCGGTCCCCGCCAGCTCCTTGGACACATCAGATGTCCTGCTGCTTCTGCTCCCCGAGGCCAACCAAGGTGCCAAAAGCTGCAGGTGAGAAGGCGGATACTGCCTCCTACACATACGTGGCGTGCTCAGGCCAGCTTCTTCCCTACCCTTCCTCTTGTCCATGCTCCCCTGGGAGCACTGAAGGATTGATGGGGCAGATCGCGGGGCGGTGCTGGCCGCACTGGACACCATCAGGCTGCAGATCATCCTCCTGGAAGTCTTCAGTTGTGGTCCGTGGGCCTCTAGACATGGCTTTGGTGGTGATGGTACAACCTGTTTGTACACAAACAGGAACATTTTGCATTTTTGTCTTCTGTGCTAGGCATCAGGGCTTTTGCCAGAGACTGGCCAAAGGGATGAGCTAGAGGAGTTTGGGGTCACGTTCAGATGAAATAGTCTTGGTTGTCGGACCCAGAGGGGCTGTGGATACAAGGCAGAGCCCAGGGGCCCATCATCTGGCCAGCCAAAAATAAAAATTACCTGTGGATGTAGCTGCCATCAATACAGCCTTTACAGCTGTCTGTTTTAACTCGCCCCTTGCTTCCACATCTGCTGCACTCCAGCCACCGTGCCCAGGCATGAGCTAAACTGCAGGGGCCCTTAAGTCAAAGGATTTGTGGAAGTAGAATGATTAAACCCTGCCCCAAAATATGCTGCATTTAACTTTGCTCCCTCTTGTCCTGCAAGCCAGCTGTACCCCACAGCAGCTCTCATCTGTAATCAAAGATGCTCATCAGAAGTAGTCTGGTGCTTCTGCAATGTGCTTCCACTGAGGCTGGAGAGGAAAACAAGCCTTCATTGCTCACAGCTGTAGGACACATCTGCTGATGCCTGGCCCTTTCCAAGGGCATTGTGCCTGTGTCAGAGCTCTGCTTTTGGGAAGCTTTGGGCTTGCATATATATTGTCTGCAAAGAGGAACCTCAGCACCTACAGGATCCCAGGGGAAGGCCAGAGGGCTGACTCAGGTGAGACCTTGTATTACAGCTGACTTACAAGCTCCAGCCCTCTAGGATAAGGCTGCGTAAACACATAACCATGACTATGCCTCTGGATGTGCAGAACACCATCAACCCCTTTGGCGAAGGGAACGAGAATGAAATTGAGATTGAACTGAACTTTCCTGGTCACACTCCCTCCTTTATCTCTTTCTGGCACCGTCAGACTTTGTCAGGAACTTCCTGACAAGGTACCAGGTGAAGGGAAGAGAAAGCAAGTAGCCAAATTCCTCTTAACTCCTGAAGGCAACAGGGAGCCGGCAGAGCCTTGAATGTCTTGTTCAGCTCAGCAGCCAGAGCTGTTCTGCACGGCTCTGATTCAGCCCAGCTGGAGCAGAGTACGGGCCACATCTGTAGTGCTCAGTGCACCCCCTTGATGAAAAGCAAAAAGGTGTACAGCATCCCACCTGCAGGGGGTTTTAGAGAAGTAGCTGAGGGTAAAACAGCATGCAACCCATTGGAAAAAAGAAAAAATCATCAAAACCTGTGTGGCAAAGACCCTTCCTGATGGCTTGAAAATGTGGGTGCCTGCCTTGGCTGGGAAGAACTGGGAAGAACTCCCAAAGAATTTAGAGATATGAAGGTGTCTGTCAGGAAAAGGTCACACCGAACCAAAATCAGATGAAGGGAAGCAGACCTCATTCTGCTGTACTTAAATTTGAAGGTCCACTAGAAAAAGAGGACATGGTAACTATCTTCCAACCTCCCAAACTGGAATTAATTTGGGGTGTGGGTGTTCCTCTGGGGAAGGTTAGGGCTTAGGAAGGAGGATTTCCTGGCCCATGTAGGCTGGGTTCAGGAGCCCTTACTATTCCAGCCCCGACATCTCATCAGAGGCTTTGTCTTCTTACCACTTGGGCTGGAAACTGCTCTGGTCTCCAGTCCCCCAGAAAACACAACCAAAGTGCATGTGTGACTATAGGTATAGTAAGGTGTTTTTTGTAGTGATACTGATCAAATGTATCTTTGTGGAAGTTGTTATCAGCAAGTTTTTAGCTAAAAGGTTGAACTTGATGATCTTAGAGGTCTTTTCCAACCTACTTGATTTTATGATTCTAAAACTGCCGTGTACTGGGGGGGCACTGGGCAAACTACACTGGGCAAACTGGCTGGCACTGTGGTGGGATCTGCTCTTACCTGGGGTGACACACAGCTAGGACTAAAGCTCAGGGGAAGAAAGTCAATAAAAGCTGCCTGATGCTATACAGAAGACAGGACCTGGATCTTTCTTTTTCTTTCCTTTTTTTTTTTCTCCTTTTTGTTGATGGAGGTGGTGCATTCGTGTCTTTGCCCTCAGTGCCTTATCCCGTCACCAGACTGCGCGCTGAGCGCACCAACGCACACGTCTTTATGCAGGCCACTTGTCCATGATGAGCTGGGGTACTTAGCGAGCTGCTTTTTAAGACAGCTGAACTTCTGCAGAGATGGAGGGCAGATTTTACTGTAGCATGGGACTGTGGAGGCTGGGGGTACCTGGGCTGCTTGGTGCCACTGTGCTGGGCTGGGAGCTGCAAGGGGGTGGTAACCTCCAGCAGCATCAGAGAGAACGTGGAAATGAGAACCCTGAGTTTGGATTAAAGACATTTGAAAATCTCTTGTATCAGCAAGCTCTTTTCTCTGGAAGAGATTAGGCGTGCGGTTTCTCTCGCCGTGCTGTTAATCTGGTCCCCATGGAAACACGATGATGTTAGTGGTGACGCGCTCCCCTGCACGGCTGCTTGGCAGCCCTCTGAGAGGGGGAGCCTTGCTTTAGTTTTTCACCCAAACCTGATTAGCTTGTCCCCTGTCAGTCCCTGACGGCTGCTGCCAGGGGAGCTTTTGCTGCCTGTTCTGTGCCCGTGGCACCTGCACCAGGCTCCTGTGCTGCAGGTATTTTCCTGGTGAGTTCACAGAATCGGGTCTTCACACCTCGCTCAGGCAGCCCAGAAAAAACTGCAGATGTTTACACAATCCCAGTTTTACTGAAAGGCACAGGCAGTGGCTTTCCAAAGCTGTGTGTCTCTCACCCTCCTACAGTTCCCCGGCTGACAGAGGTACCTCCTTATCCTGGGACCATATTCAGGAGATGTACTGGGTCTGCTGCAGTGGCCACTCTTGAATGAGTATTGCAATGCAGCCTATGGACAATGCAGCCAGAAGTCACAACCCTTGCCTTGTCTGAAGGCAAATCCAACCTTGCAATGCCCAGCAAACAGCAATCACTGACACAGTTTGTGTGTCTTTGCTCTGTGTCTGCCAGGGCTGGGGAGAGGGGAAATGCCTGTCCCAGGGACTCATCCCAAACGCTGGCCAGCCTGGCCCCTAAATGCAAACTGGAGGTGCTAATGTGGCCATCCAGGTTAAGGGTGAAATAGTGGGTGGCTTGTAAACGTTCCCTGCGTTTTTCTAAATCACTTTTCATCCTGATTCACACATGAAAGGAGTGTGGGTGAGTGTGAGTAGGCAGAGAGAGAGGGATGGGAGGGCTGCATGAATTTGGGTAAGCACATCAGCTATCAAACATTGTGCAAAATTGCTGTGAAAGCAAGGAGAAAAGATAAGTTTCATGTCACATTTTTTCAGATGATGAGCTACTGCTGTTAATGTTTTCTCTGTTAGTGGAGTTAAAGTTATTGGCTTGGATACTGAGATGAGCAAGGGGTCTTCTGCACCTCATATCTCCCTATCCTAACCCTTTCTTCTTTTTTCTCCCCACTGCTCCACAGTTATGTTTCCCTGGAACAAGTCCGTGGGTTTTTCCTATAGACCCCATTGCTTTTTCAGCCCTCGAGAAAGTTCTTACAGAAAACATGCCTAGTCCAAATAGCCACTTCAGACTTGTTACACGAGAGAAGGCAGATAAACACCAGCTACAGAAGCACGTGCCAGCCAACCCCGGGAAGCTGATCAGAGAGGCCAGACCTAGTCTGGGAGATGGGGCTCTGCACACCCTGCCCGGGTGGCCCTGTCCCAGCTCTCAACCCTACAGAGGAGTCCTGCAGCCTCCTGTGTTGTTCAAAGTCATTCCGCTCTGAGAGGCGGGCATCAGCTCCTGTGTGGGCAATACCTCAGCAATCTCAATTCACCCGTTTACAAATAAGATATTTTTCCTTGACTGCTATGTCCCAGTGACATCTCCAAGTCAAGCTGTGATCTCCATGTCCTGTGAATCATCACCGATAATGGCGATCCTGCTGGCTGACTCCGACTTTTGCCAGCTGTACAGCACCAGAGATTGTGGATACACCTCACACCAACTTCTCCTGTAACTGGGGTCTGGATAACATTTCTGGGGCTGTGGCAGGAGTCTGGAGAGCATTTTCCTTCCACTTTTAATACATGTAGGACAGGCAAATAGTGGGAATATGAGCATATGTTGTATGCTGCTACCACCAGGAGCTGGGGATCCACCTGTGCTTGTGCTGGGGGCACAGCTTCTGAAGGTGAGGCTGTTTTTACATGGATGCTATGCTCCCCGTATGCTCAAGGCTGCAAGAACAGCCTGAGGAAGAGTGAGGCAGGGAGAGTTCCCTGGTGCTCAGGCAATGGAAAAAGTCTCTTCCTTCTGGAGCACAGATTGCTGGAGGGATGCTCTTATGGACAGCAGGGTGGTACAACTCACTTTTCTGTGCCTGGAAGGCATTCCTGCCTCCCTGTCCCAGCCTGGGGAATAATTGGCCTCTCCCTTTCCCTTCTTAAACATTCATGCTTTCTTCTGGTGCCAAGACCAGTTTAGGTCTGATTTTTCTCCCCTCTTGCCTTCAGAAGTGTTCACTGCCTGGCCTAAGTTCAATTGTCTCAAGCAAAAAGTGGAAAACTTTGGCTATTTTGGGGCTTCAATATCTCCTCCTGCTCATCCCTCTGCATCATCAGCATCTTGGTCTCCATCCCTGGGATTTTTCCCTGCCTGGTTCAGAGCTCATGTAAGTTCTCTGCTTGCTCTGTGTCCTCTTTTCCCTTGCTGCAAATACATTGCTCTTCATCAGAATGAAAATAATATTAAAAACTGTGGGGCTTAGCTGCAGGAACTGGCACCAGCTAAATCTTGTGGTGTGAGAGACCGGAGCCTGAGCATTTGCTGTGTATTACTCAGATGATGCTGGAAGGACCGGCTGGTCAGTGAGGTGCCTTGGGTCCACTGCCTGCCTCGGCTACATCCGTCTGGTGTAGCTGACGGTGTGCCATTTAGTCGCTCTGCATCTCCCTTACAGCCGGGATCACAACACCTAGTGGGGGTGAAAGTAGATGTTCATTGGCATTTGTCATCTACTCCGCTGCAAGCACCCAGGGGAGACCTATAAATAAGTGAGGGGCTGTGATTCAGCAGCCGCTGGAGAAGCAGCAGCTGCCACCGTGTCCGTTTCATGATTACTTCAAAACCCTAAACTCTCTTTTTGATGTGGGGCAGGGAAGGCGGCCTGCTGTGGCTCCAGGGAGGACGGTGTGGAGGTAACCACTGACATAATGACGCAGCCCAAGGGACTGATTGCAGGCTCACCGCAGCACCCTCATTCCTTATTGATGTGCACCTGCTTTCATGTTTCTTTCTTCTTGTTTGCCAGGATGGGTTTTCCTGATGCCTCTGATTGCTGGGCAGAGAGAGGCACTAAAAGAAATTGTTTAGGTCAGGCTTGGGGAGAAGCAAACAGGTATCTGAATGGGCTTTGGAGGTAGCAGCAATTTTGTGTGTGCAATGACAAGGATGGGTTTAGTACGAAACCGAGTGAGCTGAGCAAAAAGCAGAACTGTGTACACCTCAAGGCTCTGAGCAGCAAAATTGCAGCTTGGATTTAAGTTCAGATTGCTGAGTTCAGCTTTGCTTATCTAATTCACTCAGTGCTTTGGGACATTATTGACAGTCACGCTTTTGTAAAGCTGTATGGACCTGTGTCTGCTGGGATGTGCTGAAGGAAAGATCCTTTTCTGTGCTCACACGGGGGGGAAAAAGTGTCTGTGTGTATGACCTTCCGTCATCTACAGCATCTCCATTTGGGAGGGAGGATATGTGTCCCTTCCTTATGTCAGAGTGTAAGTGCCCCCGGAGCCTGATGAGGTAAAGCTTGCCGAGCAGAGTTGTCTGTTTCCCCACTGATGAAGGTGGGAAGGTGTCTCATGGGACAGCAGGAAGAGAAATCAGTTGGTCCAGAGGGAAGTGAGCAGTAACCTTGAGAGGAGGCAAGAGACCTGCAATGCCCTAGATGATCCTGGTGATCCTCCACACGGACCCAACTGCAGCAGCACCAACCTCCACCAGTGGCTCAGAAAAACCCTGGCCGTCAGTCCCATGATGTGTTTGCTCCTTGGTGAACGAAGGTGTGCTCTGTACCCCAGGTGAGAATGTGGGGAAACAGCCACAGAGGCATCGCACAGACTGCTTGCTGAAGCAGAGCCAGCAGGGAGGGAAAAGCTCTCAGCCAGGTCATCCTGTGGCTCTCACCCTTACTAATGAACCCTTGTTCCTGATGGCCACTCAGCCCTTCTGCTTTCAATCCAACAAATTACAAAAGAGGTAAAAAACAAAGAGGAGGAGAAAAAGACAGAATGATATATTTTTGTGCACACTCTCCCTCTCCCTCTTCATTCCTTTGAGCCATTTTTAACCTAAGCTAATTCATCTGGAAATATTAATAACCCTATAAGGACGCCACCTCCTTGTAATGAAGTGTAAAGGTCACTTCTGCTCAAATCACACAACTCTTTCATTTTGTTCTCTGCGAGGAACAGCTCCTCTCTTTAATTATTCAGTTTGCTTTTATATTGCAGTCGCTGCTCTCTTGTCTCTAATCTCTGACACTTTCCCATTACGCAAGTCCCGGGGAGGCTGGGCGAGGAGGCCTGTGGGCTCGCTCCAAGCACTGAGGGTGCTCTGAGCAGCAGCTGGGACCTGCCCTGGGGGAGGATGGAGAGAATGTGGAGAAAGAGGGTGGGGGGTTCTTGGTTTTCAGAGTTCTTTCTTTGACGCTGTGGGCCCGCCAGTGTTTCTTCAGGGTGTGGGCGTTGTGAAATTTTTTAATGTTGTGTGGAATTAAATCCTTACTTGCAGGGGCCAGTTAATGGAAGTTGGGCTGGAGGGAAGTGGGGGCATTCCTGTCCTCTGGGTGGGACGTTTGGGGCTGGGAAGTGACCTCCGGCCCTTGGCTGCCCGCTGAGGAATACAGTTGCTGACAAGGCCCTGAGATGATGCAAAAACCCTGGCATCAGCACAATGCCCACAGATGTTTCCTGGCCCATGGCTAGGGGGGACAGAGTGAGAGCTCACAGCAACGTGCCACCAATGTGAGCACTCCTAGGACAGGCCATGGGAGTAACCAGCACAAAAATGGATGGTGGATTTGGGGAAAACCACTCTCCGGGGATGATTTTGGGGTCACAGGCAAGATATTCTTGACAGGTGCCCAACAGAGGGCTGGGGGACAGGGCCGGCAGGACCAGGCCGCAGCTCCCCATTGCTCCCAGAGGGGCTTACTTTAGCAGTCCCTCAGTGTCCCTCTATCCTGCATGGGAATCTGTGAGGCCCTGTGAGATCTTCAGAGGCTATTTCAGTGGCTGAGAAGATTCCTTTGCACTAATTATTACTGTAGCATCCTAAATAATTAATGGCCATAGTTAATTGCATGGACACGAGGGGCAGAAACAATTTTTGTGGTGGCTGTAAGTCCTCCCTCCCCCAAGCACTGCTCCCTCCCTTCAGAACTTCTCCACGGTGTTTTATCTCCGTTAATGTCTAAATGATTTGAGCAACGTGGGGTTTCCTCCATTTCCCTGTGGGACTCTTCATTCTCTGGTCTAATTGTAGCACCACGGCAGCTATTAATGCCCCCAAACACACACAGGCCCTTGGTAGCTGGATGAGTTAAGGTTTATATAACCATGTGAAGAACTGAGAGCTGAAAAGCTTTCCTCTGTGCACCGCATTAATCATTTAACAGGAGCTCAGCTGATGGTTTTTACATGTGTGTGTGGTTATTTTCTTTTCTCCCCACTCCCCATGGAGGCCAGCTGTTGCTGGCTGTGTATGGTGCACTTAGCACCAGCCAAGTCATTGCTAAAGCCCAAATGATTTCTGCAGACTCGTGCTCACATTAATCTGGTGAGTACTGGCTAGAGAGCCAAATCATAGTCTGTGCTGGTAGTAAAGGAGCATACCGGGACCTCTGATGAGAACATGTAAAGGTTTTGCTTGTGGATGGTAAGACGTATTTCACGGTCTAAGAAGTTTGATACTGAAATGACAGAACTGGCATGGTTAACTCAAGCTACCATTCTAAACTTTCTTCTCTCTTCTGTCTTCTCTGATGCTGCCTGAACACTGGACTTCAACAGCTCCCATCCTTGGCACAACTAGTTGCGGAGGATAAATATTGTCCATACTGTAAATTTTGTACCAGTACCGTCCCTCCCTCCCCTTCCATGATTGCTCCTGCAGGCCATTAACAGCAGCACAATGTGCAGCGGCACAGACCAGACTGGGACACAGTTTGCTCTGCTCAGAGTCCTACAAAAGTAGCTTGGTTCCGCCTGCATCTCCATAAAATCTGAACTTAAGCATACTCCATTCATTCATTCAAAACCCCACAATGACATAAAATCCAGAGTTCAAGAGCTGTGACTTCCCAGAGACAGGAGAGGAAAAAACAGCTGTGAATTTTTACGTGAAAAGCCAGAAACGTTTGACTGTGGTTTTGCAGGTGTGATTTCTGTGCTGCATCCAGGATGAGCATTGGAGGTTACTTTGTGAAGTGTTTGACACCTCTGCTCCCACTACTCCCTTACCAAGCTTGCAAGCATGGCTTGTGGTAACAACATTTGGGGACAGCAAAAAGTCCCAGAAGAGGTAAGGAAAGAAAACTGGGGACAGTGTGCTGACACTCAGGGATGAGGCTGAAAGAGTGTGTGGGGACTATCGCCAGGGTGGAGGAAGTGCCACTTTCCAGAGTCATCAATAAAGCAAATCCAGTCTTCCGACTGAAGATGTGAGCTGTTTTACAATGAAGACACTGGGATTAGAAACAGAAGCTGGGAAAACAAGAGGACTTGCTCATGACTACAAGTAGCAATGCTCTGGGTAATTCACGTCCTAAACCTGTTTGTTGGAAAGCATCTCTGCTGAAATTGATACGGCAGGTATTCCTACGGTAACCATATGTTATGGTGCCTTCTGGCCCCAGCCAGAGGCATTGCAATTAAGGAAACAAATGCTGTCTTTTTCTCCTGGTCTTGCTTAATACTCCAGATGTCTGGTGCAGCAGCGTCTTGCTCTTTGGTAGATGGTCTGTGCTGCGCAGTGACAGCCCTCACCCCAGTGGAACTGCTAAGCTCTGGCATGCAGGGGCTAGTGTAGCTGTCTGTAACCTGAGGGAACAGATGGCATGGCCTGACAAATGCAGACTGTCCCCCCCGCCTTCTCTGCTCCTTTCTGCTGCAAATTGAGGCCTTAAAAAGGATTGATGGGGCTAACAACAACCTCATCTAGGATGACTCTTTGGGGGATTAATGACTAGTCGCTGGGGAAAGGTTTAATGGTCCAGAGAGATCAGCAGTCTTAAGCCAGTTTATTAATCAGCTGGGGCTAAGGCCATTATAGCTTAATGGCTCAGCTTGCAAAGGGGCAGAGGGGCAGCAGTGATCCATCTCCGCACAGAAACAAACCAAACAAAGCAAGGAGATCCCTGCAATCCACTGCGGACTCACTGGTGGGGAGGCTGGCTACCCAGCCAGCTTTGCCCCTAGCCATGGCCACTAGCAGTGGCCAGTGAGGCAGCACCCTGTGCAGTGGCCTGGACAGTTGGGAACTACTACTGGGAGAGAATTTTCTTTAATTTCTTTCTAACATGTTGTTCAGAGATCAGGTTTTTGCCCTGCAGCATGAACACTGAGGTTCTTATTATTTTTATCACAGCAAGTCAAAGTACAGGAGCTATTCTTATTCATACAAATGTCTAATCCTACTCTGATTCCTCCTGAGCTGTTACATTTGCTTTGATTACTTTTTCCCAGTTATAGCTAAAATAAATTTTGCAATATAATAATCTGCCTTTACAATGCAGCAGTCACTGGGATGAGGAGAGAAGGCACTGAGCAGGTCCTGCTAAGGACCGTGTCCCACCTCTGGCGGCCCCAGAGAAGTTAGATGCTATTTGTATGGAGAAGGGGGAAGTGCTATGCCTGGATGACCTAACACAAGGTCTCAAAGCCCGAATCTAATATTTTCTCTTCAATCTAGACCCTTTGCAGACAATCTAATTGCTTTGGGTCAGGTTGCCTGAATACGGTGTACAGATTAAGAGATTTGCCCTGGAGCACAGTGTGGACCTGTGCTACTATTGCTGGGGGAAAAAAAAAAAAAAAAACAACACAAAAAACTGCTCCAAGGTGCTTGTGGTCTCTGGAACAATTTTCAATTGCCTGCGTGCAGTGAGATGGGGTAGGAGTTGCTGCCTTCTTCTGGCTAGGGGTCCAGGAAATATCACAGCATGCTAGTATGTGCAGCCTAGGGTCAGCAGGCTCTTTACTTGCTTGAAAGTGAGGTCCCCATTCTTCACACTCGCAAGTCTGTTTTAAGCGGCCTACAAAGAGTTTGATCGTCCAAAGAGAGGCCTGGATTTGCCCTAGAATCAGATCACAGTGAGAAATTGCTTCTGTTCTGACATGTTTTTAGGTGGTCAAAATTTTACATTATTTTGGGATATTTCTTTTCTCCGCTTGCTTCACCCCAAGTCATAAACTACATGTAAGAGCAGATGCTTTAACTGCTTTTACCAGAGGCCTTTTGGGGTAAAACTTCTTCTTATGAACTCATATTTTGCTCTTCCTGTAAATTCATGTATAACTTATATACATTTCTGCTCCCTTGAGAAAGAAGGCAGGCACTGGGGACAGGCTGAATTTATGGGCTTCCTTTTCCGAAATGCTGTGCATGGAAACTGTTGCTTTTTCCTATCTTTTCACTAGTGGGACAGTGTATGTGGACCCAGTTTTCTGTATATTTGGAAGCCAAGACTTCCAAACTAGTTGTGTCTGTTGCTTGAGCTAATGAAGAAAGGGGATCACTGTGTGTCACGCCATGAGCTGTGATCCTACAAGGTCAATAAAAACTTGGTTATGAGACTTTATAACATAAAGTGGCAGGGCTTTATACCACTAGCTCAGTTTACAAGGTGACAGTTCATGGTCTTGCTTTTTATGGCTGTGGAGACTCATACTATTGAGTCTGATAATGATGTTGGCACAAAAACCTATCACTGAAATTAATCCAATATAAAATCTTCTGGTTTTTCTGATTCTTGAATACCAACACCTATAATGACTTGGGGAGCTGTAGGAGCCACCAAGTAATTTCTTCACATGAGCCTGAAGTCTCTATGCACTCAGTGGAAGTGGAATAGAAGAGCTTCCTCAGATGAGGTACATTCATCCTGCCCTTAGACCAAAGAGGTTTCCTGGGAGACAACAAACCCAGTGAGGAAACCATGTTAGAAATATGCTGAACTATATTTCAGCCTGCCAAGTTTTCCCCTAATATAAACACGTGGACCGGTGCTGAATTTAAATTCATGTCCAAAGTACTGTAAAAATATTGGCTATGTATAGTCCACATAAAATGGTGACTCTGTAACCCCTGAAACCAACAACATGAATTAATGACTTATCTGAAGTCTCTGTGGCAAACAATTCAGTCTCTTCAGCCAGGGAGAAGTGGGCTACTTTGTGAATATCAATGCAGATCAAATAAAACTTATCTCAAGGACAAATGTATTTGTTCCAAAAACTTGGCTAAAGAAATTAGAAATATTTCTTTAAAATGTATCAGCCCAGAGTAAGTTTTTATCTTCCTTTTCGATCAGTAAAAGATGGTGACCAAGCCAAAATTTGAAATATGTGATAGGATATAGCAAAATCAATGCCGCAGAAAATGCCTTGCAGTTTAGACACATGGATCTGAAGGTCTGACAAAAACATGCTGTCTGTTCTGCAGACGTGCTGTTCTTCATTTGACTTCATATATATGTAGCCACCCTGGCTTGCTTTGCACTGCTCACAACTGCTTTTGTATTCTCTTTGCTGTATTCACTTGCGTGGTGTTTGTCTGTTTAATATTGGGCGCAACAGCGAATGTTTAGGGAAAGGGATAGTTATTTTATTTCATGCACTTGGCATAAGTGGGCCATCAAACTCAGAAGAGCATATACAAGGTGGATAAGTAGAGAGACACAAGTATGCAATTGCTCTTTTCTTCTGTTACTTATGTAAAATGAAAGTAAAAGTCTAACTGTGTTTAAAAAAAAATCCTCTTTTCTCCTCTGGAGTGAAGTGGTTTATGCCTGCAGCAGAAATAGGTACCTTCTGGCTCTAGGCTGCATGGAGCAGTCCTGGGGCTATCAGCAATGTTGGAATGGGAGAGGGAAAGGAAAGCTGATGACTCTCAAAAGTTTCCCTGTCTAATTTTGTTTTGTTGCTTTGTGTTCTCTGGATGGTTTAGGGAGAGATGCTTTTCCCTCATCTATAATTTGTTGCTAGATGAATATATTGAAAACAGAATATTGAGAGATCTTGGGAAACTAATGGGAAATACTTGAATAAACTTAGCATGTTTCTCCACTGGGCTGTAGGCTTTTGTATCGCAGTGTCAGAGGGAGCACGCAGGGACTTTGAGGTGGTTCCACAAGACCTATGTGGTTTGTTTTGCTTTTTGGTTTGGTACCTGCTTGGCCAAAGCACTCACACCTGGTCTGACTCACAGATGTAGTCACCTAGCATTGTACATGTTCCTTTTTTGAGGTGTGATAGTTCTAGCTCACAAAATTCTTCCTGCAGCTTTTTGTTCTTACACCTTGCCTTGGCTTTCTTCCCTGAGCCGTTGATCTCTGTTGGATGCTGCTGGGGGCTGGCTGAAACTGTGCTAAAATGATTGGTGAAGGACATTTACGTGAGAGGAACAACAGAAGATCTCCATTATGGCAAGGACAGGTTGCAGTGTCAATGCCTGACTTGGTGCCATGGGTATGTCTTTGACCAGACCTAATGTGTTTCTCCAGGAAGAGTGATATGCAAGGCAGCTGGTACTGCTCTCCCAATTGGGAAGTTTTGTTTCCAGCTCAGCTCTGACTTAGGTAGTGATTTACCCTGGAGGGGATGAGGGGATGTAAACACCAAGAAAAGCAGAATAATGTGAGGGAATTGTCTGTGTTTCACCTTGCATCTGGAAAGGGGAAGTGTCAGACTAGAATGCCTTAGGATGTTTGTCAGGGCCAGTAACACATAAGAGACACAAACCAGCCCAGCGACAGCCTGGGAATGGCGCACTTTCCCCACAGTCTGTTTTACTCATGTGTGACAGAAGCTATTGCAAAGTTGGCTTTCTGTATTTCTGTTGCACATAAGGCACATATTGCCTTCCTTGGGCCTTTCCTGGTGCAGACTAATGAAGAGAAGGAAGCTTATGGAAAAAAAAAAAAAGACATTTTCCAGCAGTTGCAAAACACAAGTTTGTTTCTACCTTGTTTCTCCCTGGAGTCTGTGACTGGGCTTGAAAGAGCATGCTGACAACCATGGGTGCATTCTCTTGTCCACAGTGCTTGCTTTCTCTTGGAGCCCTACAAATCTGTTCTGACATATGTATCATCCAGAAACTTCATTTGGGGTTAGCCACCATATGTCCTGTGGATTTCACACCATGTGCAATATGCATTGATAAGAAGGGCCCATGCTTTTCCCCCTGCCCCTGTACAGCTAACTGGAACATCTTAGACCTGACGGCCATCTGAGTTTGGCAAAGTGATCTGATCACAGGAGATTGCTGCAGTGTCATTCAGGAGCCAAGGTAGGAACCTTCTATTGTGGTTAACCAGATGGCTCTGCCATTTGATGCCAAAGTTGTCTGCCTTGACACGTGGTGTCCTGTGCCTTGATTTAGAAGGCACTCAAGAGGCCTTAGTTCTCTCAGATAAATGGCTCAGCTTGGAGCACTGTGGCTTGATGTCCCTGAAGCTGCTAATCCTAATTAACAGCTTTTCTGAGTCCATTTTATACCACTCTAGCAGCCCAAGTGGGCTTTAAAGTGAATGGAAATGACCCCATGGAGAGCTCTCTCTGGAGATGTTGCTATGCCGACCTGCTTACAGCGACTATTAAGGTTTCGGTTGCTCTCTCCCATCCTGGAGTGTTGTTACTGTCATATGGGCTCAGATGGTGCCAGAAGCGTGGCTGGGATGGATGAAACCTGGCCTCTATTATTTACTTTTTTTGGAAGATGTGGGGAGAAAGGGGAAAAAAACGTAGGGGTAAAGTCATGGCTGACAGTAAGATAAAGACTCTGCAACAGGAGGGGAAAAAAAAAAAAGTTCTGCATAGAACTGAGATTCCTCTGGAAAAAAAAAAAAAAATGGGTCAATTTTTTCTTGCACAGATTTTTTCAAAAACCATTTTTTTTTTCCTAAACACACATCTTCCCTGAAGGTCTGCAGGCAATAAAGCATTCCTCCTGGTTTCTTTACCCAGTGTGATGGCAACATTGGGAGCTTAGACATGTTCCCTGCAACTTCAGAGTGCACCTCCTGCTACTAATGGGCTGCCATAGGTTGCGCGGTGCTGTCAGGCAATGAATGCCCTTTCTCCAAGAGGAGTTTCTCTTGCTGGGAAGAAGAGGTCATGCCACCTCTCTCCATTGACACATAGCAGCAGAGAAAACAAATATAATGCTGTGTGTAACAGTCATCTGGACACAGGTCTGGGTTGGCAGCACCCATCCCAAACCCTGTCGTGCTTGCAGAGGTGGAATTGTTTCTGTCTGCCTTCTTGCCCTGCAGTACAGAGCTTGAAAAATTTTTGGCCATGCTCGTTCTCCTAAATTCAATCTTCCCAGAGCCCATAAATCTGAGATATTAAGAGGAAGACATTACGAATATATTTTAGCAATGTAAAAAGTAACGACTTAATATAGATTCCTCCCCATAATCTCATGTTTTTAACATTTTGAGAACTGTCAAAGCTTGAAGTCCTGAAGTCATGTAATGTGTGCCAGAGAGAGAGAAAGGAGGTTTTCCCTTCCTGGGATGGTGAGAACTGAGGTTGCAGAGAGTTTCTCCCCTTCTTCTCAGTCCTGCTAGATCAGGAACAGCCAGAACTAAAGACCACCAGCAAGTAAGGACCATGTGTTGTGCCTGCTCTGCTTTTCTAGGGTTGGGTAGAAAAACAGTGCATTTCAGCAGAAAGGGAAGAATATCATTTTATCAATGACCTCCCTTTGTATGAGGCACCATCTGTGCAGCCCTGTCATGCTGGTCTGGCATTAAGGGGAAAAAGAAATTCACTTGAGAAGTGGCCATGAGCTGTGGGACCCTTTGCCCTGCGTGGGCCTGGCTGGGGCAAGCAGGCCGCTGGCAACTGCCAGGGCATGTGGGCAGCCCGGCCTTGCTCGGAAACTCAGCACTCCCTTGCCGCAATTCAAGTAAAAATAACAACACCTCCTGTTAGCACTCAAAAGGTGGAAAAAAAAAAAAAAAGAATAAAAAAAAATCACGTTAGAAGCACAATGATTTTATAGTTTGAGCACTGGCAGCAGCTCCTGGGCCTAATGGTTTCCATGACGATGGGGAGGCCCTGCCGCGGCCCTGCTCCGCGCGGGGGAGAAATTGTCCTGGGGATGGCGAAATGCTCACTGACGTATCGGGAAAACTCCGGGCAGCCCGGGAGCGGTGTGGGGCAGGAAGGAAGCCAGAAAACAAGGCCTGTCCCCAGACAGGCCCCATGTGATGCTTTCTGTGTTAGGATGATTTTGCTGTGGTGTTTTGGGGGGGGGAGAGCTTTTCAGTTAGCATCAACACTCCCTTTCTTTCAAAATTCCCCCAACTACCAACATTTTCCCCCACTTTATAGTAAGAACTTTTTTTTTTTTTTTTTTTCCTGGGGAAATGAAAATATTAATCACCTCCAGTAATTACAATGGGAGGGGGATGGGGAACAACTTGTAGTCTTCTTACACCATGTGGATAGACAGTATTCTTGGAGACAGATAGTCCATAGTATTGTTTATTATCTATAATAAATAGCATCCCAAAAACTCTGTTAAGGATCAAGCCTTAGAGTACCAGGCCCTATACAAACATACAATAAGAGAGTCCCTGCCTGAAGAGCTTACAGTCTAAAAATTGTCCCTTATCTGGTATAATTTGGAGGGAAGGATAGGAATTGAAGACAGAGATATGACAAATCATCTTTTTTTTTCCCTGACTTATTTCATCTTCTAAACAAAAGCCATAAAACATAAATGCTGAGATAATCATTTCCAGTTCCCCTCATTAGCCAGATGTTCTCAGGCTGTGTCCCCTGGAGCGAGCTAGTCAGACTCTGGTGAAAAGGCAACATTTGTCCCGGTCTGAAAGATGCTACAATACCACAACCCACCCCACTGTGATGGCAGAAGCTACAGCATGCAGGGAAAGGCAGGTGGCTGATGCAATTTTGGGAAGGGAGCAGTGGGGCTCGGCTCCCCCTGCCTGGCTGAGCAGGGCCACGCATGGCTGCTGAGTGTCTCTGTGCCCTGAATTCCTTACGCATGTTTTCAGAAGACTGGAGCTTTGCAAAGTAATTTCAAAAAATGGTGGATTTTTCTTTCTGTCTTTTCTTGGCTTTCCTTTTTTGAGATATTGTTGAAACTTAACAACATACTTGAATTCGTGCATGCCTTTATTTATTGAGCTATTTATGATGGGCACAGATTTCCCTAAGCCAAAAAGCCCCCTCCCTCCTCCTTCCCCAGCCTTAGTAATCAGCTTCCTTGTGCTCCAGCCCACGCTAGGCTATTTTCCTCTGTCAAAGCCTCCATCATTGGTTAAATTACCTAGGTGTGTGTTGGCTTTATCTTTTTTTTGGGGTGAAATCTTATAATCTTTCAAGTCTACTTTGCCCAAGTCCCTGTCATCCTCTTAGGTCGCTTGTACACTGTGCTTCTCTCCTGACTCATTTTGTTAAAGGTCTAATTTCAACGTGCTGCTGCTCTCAAGGCTGAAGTCTTTCCTCTGGTGTCCATGACGATCACATCCATCCATCCTTCATCTTCCCAAGTGCTCTGAGGCTCCAATGAATTGGAGATGTTTGGACTCTTTTGGACATGTACATTGAATTTCCCCTTCCAGCAGTCCTTTCTTGCATGTTACCTTTCCAGATTTTGCTGCCTGCCTTCACTGCAGCCTCCATTGCCTGTACACCTTTTATGCCATCGTACTGTTAATGAGCATACTTGGCACAGGCCCTGGTTTACCGCCAGGGCGCCCCCTCCCACACACACACCAGCAGCTGCCTTCTGACATGTGGAGACACGCTTCACTCAGAGGCTGTCGTGTGAGCCAATTTTAATCTAGGATGCTCTTTCCTTTTGGCTCCCTGCAGAGATCACAGGTCCCTGTCTAATCCAGCTCCCTGTCAGTGTATAGTTGAGTCATAGGAGGCTTTTCTATTGCCACATCTAATAGCACTTTGCTATCAGGAGCAGAACATCAACCCGCCTGGCTGGGAGTCGGCACTGTCACCCAGCAGCCCTCCTTGTCTGGAAGTTGTTTTGATTCTTTTCTTAGACTTCTCCCTCTCTGTCTCTCTCTCTCTAAAACATTAATTTCCTCTAATTAGAACCTCCTTAACAATTCTTTTTCCCCCTCTCCTCAGTTAATTTCCTCTAATTAGAACCTCCTTAATAATTCTTTTGCTAAATCAATTTCCTCAGTTAGAACCACCCGCCATAATTTCTTTCCATCCTTTCAAAAGCTGTCGGAGTAGCTAAGCAAATTATGCTTCTGGGTAACCTTTATCTCTTACTTGGTATTTTAAAAGAACTGTAACAGGTTAGACAGGCACAATTTCCCTTTCCAGAGCTATGCTGGTCTGACCCCATTAGGTTATACTTAGCTGAGTGTTGTACTATTGTATACTTAATTAGGCGCTCTAGCTGTTCCTCTGCAACCAAGGTAAGGCTGTATTTATGAATGAATTAAACATGACACTTCATTATTCAGATCAGATTTAACAGTGTCAAAATCCATCTTTAAAACAGATCAAATTGCTGTCTAAGAATACATAAAACCTCCTGCCCGTTAGATGTCCTGCAAGCCAGCCGTTCCTAACTTTTCTTTGCAGCCATGCCAGCTTTCTTCTCACAACAAGCCTTTTAAGTAGCAATTGTTTCTAATATGTGTGTTTTAAAAATAATGTCTTTGTTTGTAATTTACACAGTAAGTAAATATTAATGTCACATTGCTTTTCACAATCATGCTGTGGGCCACATCAGCAGTTGGTATCAATGGGGAGGCAGCTGATGTACACATTATGGACCTTGGACCTGAATTTGCCTTTCCACACTATACGATTTCAAAATACAGTTGAGTCAGTATTTTGCATTTCTCTAGCCCTTTTCTTCAGGGTTGTTGATGAATCCTGTTGCAGTGGACAGGGTCCTGACAAGCAAACGAGACCACTAGGAACCAGCTCTTTCTGTCAGACCTTCCCGAGAACTACCACGTAACACTTGCTCCCCTTCCTGACTTTGGGAAGAAAAGGGGTAGGACTTGGTGGCCCTCCAGGTGGAAGAAGCCATACAGTTTTATTGAAGTCTATCTTTTCTTTTAAATATTAAAAAAAAAAAAAGATAATCTGAGCTGCAGGAACTCTCTCTCCCCACCACGAGTAGGTGCAGCACTGCTGATAGTGTTCCCTTCTCTAGTACTGCTTTCTCAGGTTAGCACCTATTATCATGCACAGATCTGATGGTTTCAACAAGTGTCCTTGTGAAAGAGAGCACTGCCCCTCCATGATGCATGGTAGAACAGGGCCCAGCTCACATGAAACAGACCAAAGACAGCTACCACTCAATGGACTTATGAACCTGCTTCTAGTCTTCACAGCATAAGGAATTTTCTACAAGTTTTGGCTACGCTGAACATAAGCTACATACCCCACTCCAAGTCCTGATCACAAAGCAGAATACCAGCATGGGCCCTGAAAAGTCTGCTCCAGTAAGGCAGATAGGCACTCCAAACTTACGAGGTGCTTTTCACCACTGTCTGAGGAAAAATGCCTCACTGAGTGGATGCCTTGGTTGCCGCTTGGTACAAGTAGTGAAGCGATCCACGAGCAATACTCCACAGACATCTTATGGGGACCTGGTGGAGGCTTTCAGCTACTCCATTCTTGTCTGTGCCACTGTCAGCTTTCTGGGCAGGTTCAAAACATTTTCACCAAGCCCAGCTACTGTGGGAAAGCAGTATTGCCACCCTTGTTCACCCCCCTTCTCTCCTTCTGACCTAGAAGCCCCCAGGCAAGCCTCTAACACAAAGTCTATTCTGGTTGAGATGGTCCAGAAGTTGTAAAATCTGCTTTGTTTCCTTTGCAGGCTTAGCTATGCAGAAAACTCCATTTATAATCATTTCCCATGAATTTTTGCAGTGGGAGTGGATGAAAAAATTAAACATTAAGGATTTAGTTCTTGACAAAATCCCTAATGTTTTGGGAAATAGAACTTTCTGGGCAATCTTACAAGGAGTAAAATGCTGGTGGTGCTGGAGAGAGGGTTTTTGGGATGGGAAGATTATCTAAAAAGATAGGATTGGGGGCTAAAAAAAAAAAAGCCGTCTGGTTCTTCTCAGAAGAGATGAGAGAGCAGGATGAAGGAATTCACCAGGTTGGATTGTTCAGAATGACAATCGACTAAATGGAAGAGACACTGTTCTCTATGCTCCTTGAAAAGCCTGTCTTCTGGCTTCCAGTCCGTTCCAGCTGAGAACAAAGGACAGCTAGAGATAGAGATATGCAATCCAGTAGACAATGTTGAAGAGCAGGAAGGCGGTGGGGAAGAAGACACGGGAGTAGGAGTCCAGGCGGGAGATATGAATGCGGACCCTCCCCTCCCGCCACATCCCTGTCTGACAGTCCTCAATGCAGCAGAAGAACCTCTCACATTCCTTTCCTTCCAGGCACGGGGAGCCAGGGTCTTCATCTTCATCATCCTCTATCTCTGGGGGCCAATGCATGATGTTGTTGATGTTGATGGCAGTGAAGGATGGCATCACCTGTGCGCCAGCAGGTGGCTGTAATGAAGAGAGATAAGTGGATTAAAGAAAAAGACAAGAGATCACGTTTGAGACATCCAAACTTATCCAACTGGCAATTAGTTCATAACATAGGCACAGTTCAATGGAGGGAGATGACTGATCCCCTCCCATCTCTGCACCTGGTTGTAGATAACCACCTTGGCATGCTGTGAAGACTTGGCAGCTCCCTGCATGAATGCGAGTTTCCTCCCTGGCATCCTAGGGCATGGCTTTAGGCAGCAATGAGCTGCTTGCTCTGATTCCCCAGCTCTGCCACTGATAGTCAGCAAATGGGCTGTTTGGTTTCAACTGTGCTGGCCTCCTCCTTCATTCCTCTGATCTCAGCTATCTCTGAAGGCAGAGCACACAGTGCAGATGTCTTCTGGTTGCTCTCACCTGCTGGGGACACCTCCTTGTTTTATGGGAGCCTTGGTGTTGTTTTGTTGTTGTTGTTTGTTTTTGTTGTTGTGTCTCACTTTCAGGTGCTCTGACCCAGCACACACGTTGGTCTGAGGACGCTATGAACATGGCAGAGCCCACGCACTAAACAGCTTCAGCAGTTTCCAGTGCAGGCTCAGGAGGGATATTCCTAAATGACTTGGGGTTGTAACAATAACTAGCTCTGCTAGCCCCTTCAACCTACCAGCCTGGCTTTCCTGCTGTTGTGCTCCAGTGGTTTCTTGTTTCCCACCAAGTAGTTGAGTGTAGCGTACTCCATGAGAGCTGCGAAGACGAAGATGAAGCACACAGAGACGAAGAGGTCCATGGCTGTGATGTAGGAAACACGGGGAAGGTGCTTGCGGGAGATGGTACTCAGAGTGGTCATTGTTAGCACAGTGGTAATGCCTAAGAGGAAAAAGAGCTGGTTTGGGTAAAGAAGAACACTTCTGTCTTCTGCGTGCACCCAGTCCCCAGAACACCTCCATTTCCCTTCTGTGGGAGAGAAATGCCTCTGGTTGTCTGGTCCCTTTTTTTGCTCTGCTTAGCCAGACTGCGGTCCTGCAGTGACCTCTGACCATGCTCCACTGTTTTTAGGATGTGGAGGAGCAGCAGCAACTCTTCCTGCACTCTAGCGCTCCTCTAAATCCACCTGCCACCCATTTCTGTGCTCACCCCAACGGCTCTGGGTAGGGGCACAGCAAGAGCTTTCCGTATTTTCCTGAGGTATTTGCATTAGCAGCTGCGATGTGACTTCCCATACATTTGAAATGCCAATGGAACTGGTCCGGTTTACATCTCCCTAATGCAGGCTGACGGGCTTCAAATGTGCCAGGGATCATTTATATAAAGTACAACAGGGGCTGTTGAGAGAATACATTACTCTTGATGTGCAGAGGTCACTTCCCACAGAGAAGGCCTGCCTTCTGGGGGAGCCTGCCTGTTTTTTGAGTCATGCACCACAGTGGTGTCTTTTTGCCTCTTGTTGTCCATTCCTTCCCCAGCCATGGACTATGACATACCTTCACCTCCATTGGAAACAACACCCCAGTTCCTCTCCTGCCCTGTTCATGGACACAAAATGAACTGGTTTTGATAGGGAGGTGAGGATGGCTGGTCAGAATGGCTGGACTCTGAATAGCCCTGCCTGATGCTGACAGCCCCTCTCCTCTCCTCTCCCTGCCCGCAGAAGCCTGCAGGCAGGCTGGCAATACAACCTCCAGTTAAAGGGAAAGTCAGCAGGGCTGGTGGGAAGGGCAGCGCTGGGAAGCAGAGCTTGCTGCAAAATTCAGGTACAGCCAAAGCGCTTTAAAGATTTGTAAAGCCCTCTCTAGCTCCTATCAGAGCAGGATTCAATCAACATAAGCTTTATTCTACCTCAGAGAGCCACCGCAGATTGCAGAGCAGATCTAAGCAATAGGTAGATCTTCCTGCCAGGCTTGCAGCTCCTGCCAGAGCTTGGGACTCTGTGGATATGGCAGAGCAGCTTTGCTCCTTACCCTGCAGCCTTCGTGTCACTGGACCTACCGAGCCCTTGGGAAGTCACGAGGAGACACAGAACACATGCATGTGTCAGGGGCCAGCATTGCAATGCCACAGCACACTCCTTCCCTCTCCCTTTTGGAGCATGAGAACACCACATTGTCAGCTTGGAAAAGGCCGTGTTCAGGTCTCAGATCAAGAAATGAGAGTCTTGTGCCACCCTGAAATAAGCCAGTAGTCCAAGCAAGAGCAGCTAGGGATTTAGTTGAGCTTGAGAACATTGCTACAAACAGATGGACGAGTGGTACCCTTTATTAAGCTGAATAATGCTGAAGTGTTTTAGGAGTTTCCATACTCCAACACTATCAGTCTGCTAGCCTTGCAGCAGTCAGCATGCAAAAATCTGTCTCTTACCCAGAGAAGTCCTGGCTGGTGTAGAGTCTCTCTTGATCCAGAAGGAAACCCAGGAGAGAACAACAGTCAGGATGCAGGGAATATAGGTCTGAATGGCAAAATAACCCATACGTCTACTTAGGTCAAAAGAAACTGTCATCACCATGTACTCCCCTAGGAAAAAGTGACAGAGACATTGGAATCATAACACGTGGCTTCCTCAAACACAGGAATAAGAACGCTTCAGAATTTGGAGTGTTTCTGTGGCTACCTGTCTGGCAAGCTGGCTCTGTGCCTGCCTGACTTTCTGATTTTGTGACCAATTTAAGAGCTGACTTTGTGCTTGCCTAACTGTCTAGCTGGTTATGTGGCCACAAGGCTGCATTTGTACTGGCCTTGCTGTGTATCCAAGCACACTGAGCAGCACACCATCTGGGAAAGTTTCAGGGAAGAATTTGAAGACAGTATTCAACCTCAGCTGATCGCTGCAAGGGCTTCTTTTTTATAGAAAGCTATTTAGCTGTAGCAGACTACATGGCCTGACTTGTCAACTAACTACCTGAGCTGCGACAAAGGAGACGTCCTTCAATCGCTTCCATTGACTCTGATTCTACCCTTGGAAAAGACATATGGTGCTACACATCCTAATTGCTCATTTGGCAACTTACAGCTGAGGTTCTTCCTCTTTTTCAGACTCATAGTGTGTATTGAAAGAAAGCAACCCTACAGCTCTAGAGTTAAGATGGAGCTTGCAAGCAATTACCAAGAAACAGAATTACAAACATCAGACAAACACTAACGCATTCAAGACACTTTCACTGCACCGCTCCTATTCTCAGTTTGTGCTGCCCAAGTTAAAGGCTGGCTGCCAGTGTTGGCAATAGCAACATTCTCTGGGTGGGAGAAACACTGCTTGAATTTGCTCCTTCAGAGGGCTGAAAAATATAAGCCAAAATATGACCCCACCTGAAGGAACCCAGAGGCTTTCCTCAGTAGTCTGTAGGAAGGAAAGGGGATGTGAGCTATTATGAGGAGGAGCTGAAGGGCCCCCATCCCCTCATTTCTTCACCCACACAGCAATATTTTTGGCTCTTAAATTAAAATTCAGGTGTTTATCAGCCCCACACCACTTTACATAAGGAAAGACTGAGAGAGGATTAAGACCTGCAAGTTCTGATTTCTCCATCCGTGTTCCAATTACAGTCACCCAGGGATCTACACAGCATGCACATACTCCAGCTAGAGGGGGTCTGAACTCCATCTCCTCTCCCTTCTGACCCTTTGATTAGGGATTCGTTCACATCAGCATTGTCCCCCTACAGTTCACAGATGTCTGTAGTTCCGACCTACACCTGCTTTAACTTCCCCTCACCTTTCATCTCCATTACTTCTGCTCCTTCTAGCAAAGGTCCATCTTTTCATTCTTATGTTCCTCTAACTGTGCTCTTGTGACCTCTCTTCCCACCCACGGAGCTGTCTGGTGACTCCTCTGCATCCCGCGAGGCCTCCGACAGCCTGCTGTTTCTGTGGGCTGTCTCCCTTTGCCTCACCTGCCCCAGTCCTGAGAACTTCCGAGGTGTTCCTCAGCCCCGTGAAGTCAAACTGGTAGAGCCTCCAGGTGCGCTGGTCGGAGACCTCAATGGAATAGCGCCGCCAGCGATAGACAATCTCCTCACGTGGGTAGCCGTCTGGGAAAAGGGACAAGGACATAGAGTACATTATAGAATCACAGAATAGAATCATGTAGGTTGGAAAAGACCTCTAGGATCTTCGAGTCCAACCATAAATCATGTGCAACCATCCCCTACACCACCCTGATTACAAAAGCACTTGCGTCTCCTTCCAGATGCTTTGCTAACATGAAGTTTTGAGGCAGGTGTTTCTGATGGTCAGATTACCTCAGGCATCCCCACATGCAATGGGAGCAGGGACTGCAGCTCCCTTTGGGGGCCACTTTGAGTCCTAGGGAAGGGTAAAATAATGCTAGAAACGGAGCCTTTCTAAGGACTGCAGTGGTGGGAAGTAGACTCGGGTTGTGTAAAAGCACTCTGCCAGCCCGAGATCTTTAAGTGTTTTAGCATCCTGAGGCAGCAAGGGGCTGCCAGTCCTCATGGCTACCCTTCCTTCCCAGGCATGAGTACACCAAGAATACAAAGCTGCAAACATGAGAAGAAGCATGGCTGGGTCTGCTCCGACAGTCTCTGCACCTCTCACCCTGGGAGCTGATGTTTGTAAGGAGAAGAAGAGGTCATGCACCCCGGATTTGCTCCATGGAGAAAGACACCTGGCTACTGCAGGCTGCAGCATGGCGTCTCCTGGCTCTGGCTTTCTTGGCAAAGACATGAGCCTACTGTCAGGCAGGGACCTCAACACCTACAAGAAAGCTCCTCAGAGGAGGGAAGGAGCAAAGCTTGGCAGCTAACGAAAAGTGTGCTTCTAATTATCAAGAATGTATGGCGTGCACTGTTAATTAGCAAAGAACGAGGGGTGGCGGGAGATGCGGTGGTGTTATCTCCTCAGCATGCTGCTTCCCTCTGAAGCACCTCAGCACCGTGTGAGCTGCATCTCTTCGGTGGCAGGGGAAGTGGGAGCGGCCAAAACAGGGCCACCGTGACTAAATCAGATTTCCAGCCAACGCACGAAGGCAGGAATCTCTTGGTGCAGAAAGGCAAAATTACCAGTGGAGATGTGCCAACATCGGCAGCCCTGTCTACTGATGAGAATGTACAAATGGGGACTGAGGGTGTGTGCGTGTGTGTGTGAGTCCTCCTCCTCTCAATTGCCTTTGGTACAGCAAGTGGGCTTCTCTCTGAGGGTGGTGTCTCCCTTGGTCTGGAAAGCCAAGCTGTTCCCTTGGAGAGCAAAAGAGTGACGATGCAATGTAGGACTTGTGTCACTGGTCTGCCAGCTGAAGGGATATATCACGTTTAGGAGGTCAGAGTGACCAGAAGGTCAATGAAATAAACACCTCCAACTGTCCGCCCTAATTAAGAAGAAACTCAGAGGTTTGTGAATCTGCACCTGAATAACTGCTAGCCCAGGACTGTGGGGATGCTCCAGGTAATGGTGGGTAATGGCCTAGGAAGAGGGACGTAGAGATCAGGTGAAAACGTAGCTAAAAGGGAAGATGGTTTCCTCTGAAGAGAGTTTTACTCTACTGAAGTTTCTCTACTTGCCTTCTAAAACTATTTCTGAAATATGGATACTCACAACTAGAGAAAACCAAAGGGCAGGAGTGAGTGTCCATTGGGAAATTCTGCAGCTGGAGCAGGCATTCGGCCTCGATCGTCAGCCTGAGAGAGAAAAGAAGGAGAGAGAGGGAGAGGAAGGCTGAGATTTCGTGCTGGTGAAGGTGGTTTGATTTCAACACCATAATGTGACAAAGGGATTCTCGCTTCCTTGAAAGAGAGACACTAATTTGTTGAAGATCAGTCTGTTTGCAGGAACATTTCAAAACAGCAGCAAAACAAAGCATATGTTTGGATATTTTCAAACTGAGGAAAACCATCTAATTTTCACATTCAAAAAGCCTTTTTGTTTAGAGAGCTTTTCAGATTCATTTATGAGAGTGGAAATTTATGGGAACAAAAGCCAAAAGTTTATTATCAAACCAAAATAGCTGGACTGACCAACACAAACATTTCAAGGATTTTGGTTCGGGAAACCTGTGATGCTTTTGACTTTTCTACTGGTATGATACAGAAAAATAGTTTGATTTTTTAGGGTGACCCTTTGTCTTGGGAAGAAGAGGCCCATTCTGTGAGCAGTACCGAATGTGTGAGAATATCAGCACTGGGAGGCATCTCCACTACTCTGTCCCAGGACAGCTGGATCTCTCCTCTGCCTTGATCAGCTCCCTGGTCCCTCACCTCTTCAGCCCAGCTATGGTGCCTGCTGCCCCTACCTGAGCGTGTAGAGCACTTTGCCGTCGTTCCAAATGCGGAGGAGCTGATTAGGAGTGGTTATCCAGTGGGAATCAGCCCGCTTGGAGTTCCTAAAAAAGGTGTCTGGGATCCAGATGCGGCTCACCATGTTGGTGTTCAGCGTGAGGGCCTTCAAGGTGCTGTTGAAACGGAGACGCCGGTCGTACCACGTCTGAGCAAAGAATATATCAATGGTGTATTCCTGTGGAAGAGAAGGAAAAACACACTTTTCTGAGAGGGACTCAGGCAAAGCAGCGCCCTGTGCCCTGGTCTGGAGGGCACCAGTTTGGAGTCACAGCCAGAGCGTTTGCCTCTTAAGTTTGGGAGCTGGTGTTGGTAACCACCGACAGCTTTCCTAGCTTATCTCTTCTTCAGGGTTAGGACATGCAGAGCACACTTAAGCAGGCCCAAGCACTCTGTTGGCTGGTGGGCTGAGCCGTAACATATTTGGCCTGACCCACAGACAGCCCAGACCATATGAACAAGGGCTTGGGCTTCCTCTTGCTAGGTAACACAAAGAAAACACTCCTGAACACAGGCACAGAAGGGCAGAGTGCACGCTGGCTGAACCCAGTCCTAAGTTAGGCTACACATCTCACACACAGGCAAGGAAACTGCTTGCCAGCTTATCAGAGAAGATGCACAGCCAGTATGTTTCTATTATTTGTTAGCATACAGCTCAGCAGCGCTCCGTACAAGTAGCAATAGTATTGGTGTACATAAACCTGGTGAAAATCAAACCTTTGAATATAGAACTTATAGTGTAAATCATTTATATAAAAACTTACAGAACTTATAGTGTAAATCATTTATATAAAAAAACTAAGGCACTAAGGGTTCCTGGGCAGATACCTCTTGCTGAAGATTAGAGAAGAAAGCTGGGGAGGAGCTGCTATTGACGCAGCCCTTTTTTTTTCGGTGCAGCCAGTTCAAAATTTGCTTGAGTAGTTTGTAGGCAGAAAGCAGAGTTTCCACCAGAATGAGAACCTTTGGTTTTGGTGAGAGGCAGGGTGTCTGAGCTCACCTAGCTAGCACTGGCTCACCAGCTCCCATCTGGATTGGACTGGCACTGGTCCACATCATTAGCCCACCGTTCTGCTGCTCGCTGCCGCTGCGAGTCAATTTGCTCCTTACCCTCTTTTTCAGCCTGCCTGAGAAGGTGCTAATTAGTGCCGTGCAGGAGCATGTCTGGCACTCAGTGGCTGTCTGAACCAGACCCCCAAATCCAGGTCCACCAGCCCATACTATAGGCTTTCACCTGCTTCTGCCAGCTCCTCTCTGGCTTGGACTTTGCTCCCTTTCACTCCTGTTAAACAGCCATGACCACAGAGGCATTGTTTCCCCCTCTCCTGTGTGCAAAGACGAACAAAGCCTGACTTGCCATCTCCCTCCCACTCTCCTCGACCCTCTATTGATTTATCCCCGTGGAATTTTTTATGACTGCAGCACGTCCTCCCTCCGCTGCCCTCACTGCTGGTTCAGAGCTGGCTTCCTCAAACGGTGCCATTAAAATAGATGTGGTGCTCTTAGGGCTCTCCCTTGGACATCGTGTCCTGCTTGGGGGAGGCAGAGCAGGGCAGCGCACGACTCCTGCTTCATTTTCCTCGCCCTCGTTCCACTGTCAGCCAACCGGTGATGAGTGATTGCTACCAAAAACGTCCCTTGCATAGAAATGAGATCATGAGAAAAGAATATTTGCCATCAGGCGGTCAATTCACTCTCTAGGCTGATACTTCACCCTGGTTAGACATAGGGATGAACCAAAGCGATGGGGATGAGGTCCTAATGTAGCTCTAAATAGGGACAGATGCTGCACGTTAAGCTAAAGCATGATAAAAGTGATGGCATTGCCTCCACAAATGATTCAAAACAGACATGAGGAGGCACAGCACTCCCTTTCTGAGGCACAGAGCTAGGATAACAGCAGCCCTCAAAGCCAGGCGCACAAGCGCATCCACCCTCTGAACACAGGAGGTGGGGAAAGCCCACTCCTGCATTTGAGTGCTCTGCGTTGTCCTGGGTGCTACTTGGACACAGAGACACATCTTAAGTGGTGAAACAGTGAGATAGAGCCCTTAGGTGGGCAAAGAAACATTAGCACAGCAGGGACAAGATCAGGTAGTGGGAGCCCAAGAAAATGACGTTGAAGGTGAAATCTGACTTCATTCTGCTTGGGGCCATTTTCTTTTCCTTGCCAGCTGTTGGGGACAAAATAATACAACATTTGACATATTCTTCCCCACCCAGATAAACCCTGTTTGAGCCAGTATAAGCTTACATTACTCCTCCTCAGGAACACCTCTGGCATAGGAGAAAGCAACCAAAACTGCAATGATAAATCCAGGTTAGATGCCACCATCATTTTCACCTCTTAACTGGAACAACCTGTGAGAGCTCAATTCAGAGCTGGCTGCTCAGGTCAGAGGCCCTGCTGTGAAATTCAGTAGTCAGGTCTGGGATAACCAGTGCTAAAGTCCTGGGAGAGCCGAGGGTCAGATATCCCAGGGTTTTAGCACTTGCTGTCAAGCCCAGGCTTTCAGAAGGGATCAGCATTAAAGAGCTCCTCTTGCGCCATTGATAGCCCGCCTTTGCAAAAAGCGCAGCACACAAGTCATTCAGCTCCTCTGTAAAATCTGAGCTGTTATTGTCACTGTCCTGTTGTTTGATCTAATTTTGGTGGCTATTATAAGCACAGTTATACATGAAGAAGAACTTATTGGCTGAGGTAGGTGCCTTGCCTTTATGCGAGGAATCCTTTGGGAGATGTTAGTATTTACAAATGGATTTTCATTCAGAATTAGCCGAGGCAAAATTTATACACGCATGCCCTGGCCTTCGGGCATCTCACCAATAATTCCTTCTAGCTATTATTATTCATAATTCACTGCCTTCCCTGGATGGCCAGTCCTCTGACCCACGGATACCGTGCTTGCCATATTCCTCCTCCTTCTGAGGAGGCCTCTGTGGATACCTTGGCTAGTGAGGGGGGCACTCTGTGGTCGTATGAGGACCTTCGGACTTTATCTCCATGCTCTCTCCAGGTGACTTACGTGGCTGGCTGCAAACTGCCCAAAGCACCAGCCCTGGGCAACAAAAACAGTTTGGAGAGATGCCAGAGGTCTCACATACACTGTTTGAATGAGATGCACTCAGAGCTACACACCCAGAAAGCAACCTGCTGCTCTCCTAGGGACTTGAGGGCAGGATGAGCTCAGCCCTAAAACCTATAGAGGTGCTGTTTCTTGAACTCCTGCACCTGCAGGTTCTCTCTGTCACTGCTTCATGCTCAGGCATCAGAAGGAGACTTCTCTATACCTCGATTTCCCCATGTGGAAAAAGGCTATTGTAAAATACGCCCCCAACATTACCATACCATCTGCTGTGCGGCACATGGAGGCTGTTAACTTCTCTGTAACAGCATGGGCTTTTTAGTTCTTTCGACAGAAGGAACTAGAGAAAGAAGAGGGATCATTGTAAGAGTTAGGCTGTGCCATTTGGATCACATGTGTAGTAGCACGCGCATGTTGGCGTGCATGCCATCTTACACCAAACTTCAGTCATAAAATAACAACACAAATTGCCAGCAAGGCAAACACTGAAGACTGCCTACCCCGAATACTATCACGTGAGTGTATCTAAAGCCAAGGAACACCCTGCAGCATCAGCATAGCTGGCTGTGTGGGCCTGGATCCAGCTCAGCCTTACAGCATGTCCCTGCTGGCTCTTGGTCACCCTCATCACCTGGCACTGCCGCACGTCACTGATCAGTCCTCGTTCTCCTCATGTGGACGGCACAGATGCTGGTGGAAACCCAGTTCCAGAAAAAGGTAAAATTCAAAACATTCAATTAACAAAAAAGATCTGTCCTGTAAAAAAGCATTTGGGGAAATAAGGGGGTGTCACATAAATACAGGAATATTTAATCTTGAAAAGAAAAAAAAAAGTCTAAGTGAAAAGCTATGGAATGTAATTGTGAAAAGTCATTTAAGAGAAAAAGCTGACATTTTCATTCCCAGCATTTCTGCTTGGGGTCAAGTCCCACCCTGCATTCAGAGATGATGTGAGTTAGGGCCATCCAGTTTCAGACTAAGAGCTTCAACTCACAGGGTTAGCACGACACAACCTGAAATCCGCATTTTGTATTTTCAGGTTACCTTGTACACCAAACAAACACAGTTGTACAGTGCCAGGAGATCTTGTGTTGTGTAATTTGCAAATGGCTCAGAGCAAGTTTGTGTGTGCAATCCAGCTGCCACCCCTAAAGGGTGCAATTAATGGGGTACAGAGGAACTGGCACCCGATAGTCCCCCTGTATTCATCTATGAGATTCTTCTGTTTTCTTTAAGAGCTCAACTTTCTGACAAATGCCAAAGAGAACAGGAAAGCCACAAGATGAAGATGTCTTCCTAAATAAGGATAAAGTTAGGGATTTAAAGATATTTTTTTTAACTTCGCTTTCATTTAACAGCAACAAGAAAACCTCCAAATAGAGGAGACAGAAATCTGGAAACAGGTTCTTTCATTTTCCTCTACTTGAGAGAAACCTTGGAAAAATCCTAAATAACAGCTAGGATGAGAGATTAATATCCTAGCCAGTCTCATTTTAGCTTTTATTGTTCTGATATTTTTCTCTGTTCCCTCTGCACCTCCAAGCAAATCCCTGGTTGCAGCGCAATAAAGCAGGCTGCTTGCCTGGGAAGCACGGCGAGTATTTCGGTGGGCCGATGTGAACCTGGTGGGTCCGTGCTGTCACTTGATAAAACACTTGCTAAACAAAGCAACTATTTCATGTAAACCCCTCGGGATGCTGCAGTTCAGTGAAATCTCAGGAGTTATTGGAGGAGACCCAGGAATGGGATATATTTCCTTCAAGGGCTGGCGGGTGTCCCTGCACGGCTCAAGGCAAGTGAGGAAGCTTCTCCTTCAGGCCAAACCTCCCCACCCACACAGCCTTGTGCAGGCGAGCGTTTTCCTCTCCACGACCTCCCACGCATCCCTCCCCGCCTGCAAACAGCTCTAACGGCACCTGGGCTGCTCGCCGCAGCCAGCTCCACGTCACAGGGAACACACAAAAAAGGTCTAGAGAAACTCTCCACGCTCTGAGAACTCAATAAAATGACCTTATTTCAGAAAACTCATCGAATGTGGTGCACAACTTCTTGTCCACGCAGGGTGTGGGCAGACGCGTGCTGCGGGCATGACACACGCAAGCACTGGTAAAAGGCAGCGAGCACAAAGTCCGTCTGCTAACAGCACAGGTAATGCCTGCCACCGAGCTCTTCAGCAAGAGGCAGTGTCAGGCTCCTCTCGGTCCTGCCACTGACCCGCCAGAGATGTAGGACACCTCGCTCGTGGATGGGGTGCCTCCCTTTCCCTGCTCCGGGCCAGGTGCTGCTTCTCAATGCAGGGCGTGCTGGAAAGGAAGGAATAAGCCTCCGGGGCAACAGGGCTGTACAAACCTCAGCGTGCAGGGAGGCTGAGTTTTGTCTTCCCAACACAAAGAGCGAAAGAATGAGAGTCTAAGTTCCATTATGCCTGCAAGATCCTCCTCCCTCCGAGTCACAGCCCGGAGAGCTTTCTGACCGTGACGCCGTAGTGACTGGGGGAGCTCACAAGGACAAAAGGAGCAGAGCTCTGCTGATCTGTGTTTTCAAGGTGACACGCTGAACTTCCCATCTGTTTCACTTCTGCAACAACACCAGCAGTGCTGTCCTTGTCTGAATGTCTTTCGCCTCTGCCCAGGGAATCTCGGTTGAGACAGTGTTCTTTTTATAATACCAACTTGCTGTTAAAAAACATCACCATGTCCTGCGCTCTTGCCAGGAGCCTTCAAACAGGACTTGCTGTACATGCTATGCTGCCGACTGCAAACTCCCCAGTCATGGCTTGCTCACCCTTGGAGTCTCTGCAGGTGGGAACCGGACCGGGCTTTCAAATCCAAGTGCTGCCCTCTGAGATTTCTGCCTGCCAGCCCCCCCCCACCTCTGCTCGTGCTGCTCCCACACACGCGCAGGCAGGGGCAGCTTTCCCAGTCACTGCTAGACACAGAGACCTACGCTTTGAGACACCCTTTCCAAAGCACAGCTCCCTGTCCTGTTAAAGCTTCCTTCACGTAAAACTGGCAATGAAGGTGAGGATGAACCAGAGAGGTACCAACTCCACAATAGGTAACTGGATTTCTGACGTTCCCCGGTGCTGCAGAGCATCCAGGGCTGGCAGATTAATCGTTTCCCTGGCACAGAGTGCTCTGAGCATGTTTGAACGCTAGCTGCTTGCTGGCCATCCCGCTTTGGAGTGACCCTGCTAACCAGGAAAAGCAGGCTTTTGTACCAACAACAGCCAACGACCCCAGAGTTTTTCTTCCCCCAAGCCCTTCCTCCTGAGCTGTTCCCCTGTAACGCCACTTACTGTCCTTCAGTGATGCTGTCTCCTCACGTGAAACCCCCAAGACAGCTGCTGATCTCCGTGGTGCCTGTTCCTCTTTCCGTGGGAGCACAGCCTGGCACATGGGGCCCGGCCCTGTGAGCCCCAGGGGCGTGTGACCTAGACGTGTGCGTTTTAGCATCTGATTAACAGTCATTACCCAAAGGATCAAGGAAAGTCCTTGAGTCGAGACATGACATCAGCCAGACTCGGGTTTATAGAAGCACGGTCTGTCTGCGCTGTCCCTGACGAGGTTATTATTGAAAAGG
Source organism: Anser cygnoides (assembly GCF_040182565.1). Classification (NCBI taxonomy): domain Eukaryota; kingdom Metazoa; phylum Chordata; class Aves; order Anseriformes; family Anatidae; genus Anser; species Anser cygnoides. Next base: position 11,316,578 of record NC_089885.1, on the reverse strand, counting down.
CAGAGGCACAGACACGGGATGCTGTATGCAGATGGGGCAGAATTAATTACAGGGGAAGATACTGAACACTTCAGTGAAGTATTATGCAAAGAACCACAGGGAAGGAGCTGCCTCCTTTCATTTTTTTTCCCAGCACCCTCAGGACAGGACACGGTCTGGGTGGAAAGTTATGTGTGAACACCTCCCGATGCACACCTGGATGCGGTCCAGTTACTGCGATCTCCAGAAAAAGCCTGGGCTGCTTGCAAAGCAATGCCACGCGTACCCAAAGTCTTGTCTGCCTGTCAAACCTTGCTGATAAATGCTGAAATGCTCCCCACAACGCTGGGCTTGAGGCAGCTGTGTGCCAGAGAAGAAAGCAGGTGTGGGGGGAGAAGACGTGAGGACAGAAGCAGGTAGGATAATGGGAAGAGAATACCTAGCACTTGGGGCAGGCGCTCCTGTTTCTTTGTCCTTTATGCTGTTGGGGTGTTTGACAAGACAAAAAGAAATTTCCTTTGAGAGGGCTAGAAGGGAAACCTTCTCACTGCACGCTGTTAACTCCCAAGGCTGCTCCTTCAGCACGGCTTGGCAAAATTCAGCCGAGAAGCCAGAATTCCTTTAACAGCACCTCCCTTTACCCCGATCCTACTCTTCTTACTCCTTCCTCCTCTCCAGACTCCCCTCAGCCTGTAGCTCACCACTCTGCCTCAGCAAGAAGGCATTACTACCCTGCCCGGGCTCCACCACGAACAGAAACAGCACAAATTATAACGGTCCTATTCAAGCATCACACAATTTCCCACCCCCTTCCTATCTTCTTATGGGACTCCGCTTCATCTCGTAAGGCTGCCCGCTCTCCAGGGCAGGGACCGCTCTCTCTGCGGACTGAAACATGCCTAATGATCTCAGCAGGGTGCCAACTGTCACGCAAAGAGAGCGGTCCCTCCCACTCCGGGCTTAGTGTCTGAGAAATCCCTACAGAAGCCGTGCTTTGGGGCCAGGACGGGAAGGAAAAGGTGGCAGGGAAAGGGAGCTGTAAGAACTTTACTTTCTCTGTGGATCAGAGCTGGGAGCGTTCTCCCAGCACAGGAGTTGCACGGCATGGCACAGCAGGGTACAAAACCAGAGGGGGTAAGGATGGGTGGGCAATGTCAGGCACCCAAGAGACAGGCGCATGTCCCAGACCCTGATGCTACACTGTCCTCTCACCAAAACAGGCCTCGGAGAGCACCGTGCACCCCTGCTGCCCACGTCCCTAGGATGCTGCTCTTTGTACAGAAATGCCTGTGCCGGCCAGGAGGAAAACCAGTGTTGGCCTGTAAAATTCCCTTTCTAACCCCTCACCCTCCAGGTAAAAATAAATAAATCAAAAAAAAAATCTGTGGAAGTTCTACTTCCACGAAACGCGAGGGGTTGTGCCCTCTGCACAGACCGTCACTCCTGACGCTGTTCTCTGCTGGCCCAGGATGAAGAGGCAGCGTGCTCCGCTCCACTGACTCTTTCAAGGAAACCTGTTTCATGTTGTCTCTCATGCCCCCTTGCTGTGCTTGCCAGCTTTCTCTTCTGGCCCTGCCAGTTCCTCGATTTAGCTCCTTCTCCCTGCTTCATTTAGTTTGTCCTTTCTCAGTTCTTCTTTTCAGGCTACCACAGAACCACGGCCCTTCCTGCGCACGGAGATGGGATGTAACGGGCACAATATTCAGTGTTTGACATCGAGGCATAGAGAGGTTCTTGACGCATATTGCCTCTGGTCACCCACAGACGCTGAATCCTGAGGAACAGCCCCTCCTGCACGTTTCTTGCAGGCAGATTTCACACCAGCTTTTTAGGGGAGATGGTAGGATGGCTTCATCTACTGAAAAAAGTTTTGCTGAAAATAAACTAAAAGCGTCAAAACCTAAAATGAATTACCTCAACCGTATCATTTCATTTAGAAGCTTTTTTTTCTTCAGTAAACTAAATAATATTTTGCTTTACCCTTACCTGATTCACGTCAACTTCTATTTTCAAACATCTTTTGATACTTTAGTTAGAGGACACAATTTATCAATATACAGAAATCAAATCAGAACAACTGGAGGATATGACATAAATGTTTTGATTGTCCATAAATCCATTTTCCCTCAGAAATGCTGAGGAACTTTAGTCATTTGTCCCAGGTGGAGGAAGAAGGTAAATGATGCTCCCCAGATGGTGGCTGTACACCCCAGACCAGAAACCCCGGCCTCTCACCAGCACGCTGACTTTGCTCTCACCTCCTACACCTTAAATATCCAGAGCTCTCCCGTGCAGAGATCTAAAGCCTTCAGCTCAGATAAATCAACCCTGCCTTAAAAATAATTCAGCCCACCAAGTGACAACTATTGGTACAGCTCAGAGCCTATATCTTTCAGATTTGACGCAGGAGTGCTTTCCCTTTGACTTGGAGGAATCAATTTAATGAGGTTCAGAGCACAGATCGGTACCAGAATCAAACACGTCCTTCCTGGCCTGGCCACAAATACACATCTCAGTGCTGAGATGCTGAAGAGCAACTCCATCAGCCGATACTGATGTGCTTGCAATGACAACAGCTGCATCCGTGCTCTTCCCCACGAGCTGCAGCTGTGGGGCTGCACTGAGCCCGTGTCCCACAGGCACACCCAGGTGACATTCCCACCTCCCAGACACGGGGGCCATTGCCCCTGCCTGTGCAGCCTGGCAAAGCCTCTTTTGATGTTCTGGCAGAGGGCAAAGCTCCTACTGAACCGAGAGACAGGTCACGCTGCAGCTCAGGTGCCAGCACAGGGGATGTCCCTCCAGCCCCCTGCCCCGGACAGAGTGAGGAGAGACCCAGGTGCTGGTGGGGACCTCTGGAAAGGGAGACCCAGATGCAGCTGCTGCAGGCACGACCTCAGTTAGAAAGGTTTTCTGGGGAAAAGGGCGAGGAAACACACATCGCAACACTCCCAGGTCGTGCCGGCGAGCACTCAGGCTGACTGCAGCGAGCATCCTTCCCTGCCTGCGAGGGCTCTGGGCAAAAAAAAACTTATACTAAGACTGGCTGAAGAAATGGGAGTTTTATCCAAAGGCTGGCACTAAATAAATGCGGAATTGAGCCATTGCTGCCAGCAGAAGGCCAGAAATCATATCTGTGGAAGACTTTACAGAAGCCACTCACTTAATTATGCGCGTTGAGTTACCCCGCGTTGCCTGAGGTCCGGAGGCTGCCAGAGCGAGGGGCTGTGTGAGGCACCTCTTTGCCGGGGCTGATGCTGCAGTGCAAGGAGCCTGGCTGAGTACAGCCACCGTCCCCATTTAGCGCCTAACTGGGGAGCACAGATGTTAATTAACTTTGGGGCTTTGCTCTCCAGAAACGCCTCTGAACAACAGCATTTTCCCCCCAGGAGCCAGCTGTCCAGATTTTCTTATTTTGCTCCAAATTTTAGAGGGGAAAAAAACCAGCTTTTTGTTCATTGTCCCTGATAACAGACTCCTTGTGTTTTCTGCACAATAAACAGCCTATAAATAAAATACCAACATGGATGCCACACAGAAAATATCTGGAGGGGATTAGTGTATGTTCTGGATAATAAATGGAGCTGGTTGAATTATTCATAATGAATAAATCAGCCCTTCTCTGGTTTGGGAGCAGACCCTGAAACTTGTGGAAGCTCTTGGGATACACTCAAGATGGGAGTAACTTATTTATTTCGTTAGACCTTCTGTGTGGCTCATGATTTGTCCCACAAGGCATACATGATCGGTGCTGTTCCTCACTGGCCTCGTGTTTGCCCGACCTCACCACGTGAATATGAGCAGCTACACGGGCAATGGTCCCCCTCCTGACACCTGGGCATGCAGGATTGGGCTCAGGTGACTGTTCCCAAATGTCAAGGAGTCAAGAGAGACGAGCCCTCTCCAAGCAAATGAGTATTTGTGGAGCCTTTATAAATGTTCCTCCAGCTCCGGCTGGGAGCTGCGCGGGGCCATCACTCAGGCGTGGAAACCAATGGCCAGAAAAAGCACCATGGCCCTTCACAGCCATTTCCCACCACTTTAAATTTCCGTGATATACGTCTTCATCACGGACCAAAACCCGACCTTGCTCGTTACCCGAGTGCACGTCCCGTGCGACTCGCCGGGATTTATGCTGACACCCGGCCCTCGCCGCGCGCTGGGCAGGCCAAGGGGAGCGCACAGCCTTTGGCAGAACACTGCTGCGTGCTTCGGGCGTTGCAATCCATCCCAGACGTGGGTGCTTCTGGGCTATTGCCTCCCAAACAGATGAATTGCGAAGCGTGTTTAAGTCCTTTCAGCTGAGAAGTGCTGTGCAACTGCTGGAGTCTATTATTATCGAGGAAGGAGGGGGGGGAGGTAACAAATTTCCTTTACCTATAGGCTTATCTCGTGCTCCAGAGCAACACATTCAAGCATCTTAAAAAGTGAGCCATTTTCATTTCATTTCCTCCCTACTTATTCCAAAGCAGCCGAAGCTAAGTATAATCAAGACTTAAGTGTTCCTCAGAGCCAGACAATTATTACCGGTCTCGGTTTCCCCATCTATTAAGAAGAAATGAAGATATTAACCCAAGCCTTGCAGCGGGACAGCAGGGCTGTAACCCAGGGCTTCCCGCAGCAGCTCCTACCCTCGCTGCCTTCCAACAAAGCCCGGCCGCCGCTCCTCGGGATGCGGCTCTGCTTTGGCGCGGAGCTGCTGCTAGGTGCCTAAGGGCTCTCAGCGAGGGTGGCTTAGCCCCGCAGAGCCCAGCTCCCCTCTCGGAGATCTTTTCCTGCACTGCTGGGACAGCTCAGCCGACCACAGGCAGCTGCCGATGTGCCGCACGCTCCGATAACGCGGCACCGATGGGGATTTTGCTCAAAGAGCCGCGAGCCAGCCTCTCAACCACCCGCAGCTCCAAGCGGGGAGGGAGCCGGCCTTGGAAGGGGCTGTGTGGACAGCCCCAGCCTCCCCGCTCCGCTAAGCCATTCCTGCAAGGAAAGCACCTCGACAAAGCGCCCCGGGTCCCCAGGGCGGCTCGGTGGCAGCAGCCCCCCCCCCAGCGCAGCGCTGCCCCTCGCCAGCTCCTCGGGATTTACATGAAAGCAGTCAGTGGGGAGTTCTCCTCAGTCACGCTGTGCTTACACTTCTAAATTATAAAGTGTGTCAAATGAGGGTTTAATTTATATTTAACAAGACAACGTTTGTAAATTAATTATTCATCAGCTGATAACGAATAAACATTCCCCCTTTTCTCGCCCCCTCCTCGCCCTTATTTCCCAGGGTTTTCACAAACGCACCACGCATGCACATCTATTAAATCTATCCTGCGATACTTCAGACATGGGAAAATACGTTCTTCGTTCTCAATTTCGTTAGCGTGTTGCATGGTAACTACTGCAGCCAGGCTCAGCAGCATGAATTTAGTAGTGCGCAGCTTCTCCTTCCCGAGGAGGGAAGGGGGGGGATGTTCAACACGTGCGCTTGGACGTATCGCCCTCCTCGGGCTCCAGGCACCCCCTCGGAGGGGGGGCTGTGAAGGTCATATGCTGCAGTAGTGGGGACAGGAGCTGAGTCCAACCCCGTGGAAATCACAGGTACTTCTTGGGCAACAGAATGTGGCCCTTGGTGAATGACAGAGACCCATTTGCTCTGTCTGCCCTTGGTATCATAAAGTAATGGGATCGAGGTGGTGCACAACCCCAGCAGAAGGGCTGTCATCAAGCCTGGCTACAGGACTTGGCACATGAGGGCATCTCCTCTGCTTCTAACACCCTCACACATATCACGGAGGAGTCTCCAGCCCCGAAACTACCTCTGATCCCGGACACCTGAAGCAGTGACAAGGCCAGTCCCTAGATGGGAAGCACGTGTCCCTTCGCATGGGCCAGGAGGCACCACGCTCTCCGTGTTGCAGTCCTCGAGCCTCATCCTTGGATTTGTGCAAGAAAGGAAGAAAAGGACAACTGCAGTGAGGGCTCTGGGAGGAATGGGAGAAGCTCTGAGCGGGACCTGCTCCATCCTCAAGGTAGGAACAGAGGCACTTCCTTCAATCCCACCCGTGCCGACTCTCACGGACACTTCACGGACGTCCTCGGGACCGAAAGACACCGAGCCCCAGCATTTGGCAACTGCCCTATTTCTACAGAGTCATTTCCTGAGAGTCATCCCCAAAGGAAGAACTCTAGGTGCCCTTGACACCGGTTATAATCTATGGCCATAATGCCGTCACAAAACAAAACCAGGAGTAAATCCCTCCAGCAAACAACCAGTCAGCGAAAAACCTGAACCCAGAGCCTCCTCCCTCAGTCCCCGGTACCGCAGCCCTCCCCGGCACCTCTTCCCTCAAACACGCTCAGAGAACCAAGGAGGGTTTTTGTACCAGGCTTAGCGATTCGCCAAGGACACCTAAAACCCATCTGCATTAATGGGAATCTAATTGGGCATCCAAACCCACGGCGCAGCTTGGAAAGCTGCGGCGCTGTGGGGGATAACTCATTTGGCTTGAGGTGCTGCTGGCCGGCACCCAGCGGCTGCAGGCAGCCCTGGAAGTGCTCCTGGCCGCGCACCTTCTTTCCCCAAAGGCACAAGCACAGCTCCCCACCGCCCCAGGCATCCCCAGGTGCCCCAATGCCACCCAGCCACAGCGGGTTCAAGGGCACGGGGATGCTGTGTATGCCCCTTTGCAAACCCCAGCCCACGCGGTGACCGGGACCTGATGGAAGCACCAGCTTTTCTGCACCCCTTTGCTTCTCAGCCCACCCTCTCTGCTCAGCCAAGCCCTGTCCCTCTGTGGACCACAACCCCTAAACCATCTTCCTGCCATTTAACCACCTCCGTGCCTTCTTCCCGGTTACTGCCCCAGGGCTGGCAAGGAAAGCCTTTTTCGCAGGGAGGAGAGAATGTAAAATCAGCTCAGCTACCTAAATGGGAAACAAGACTACCGTTCTGGTCTACAACAGATACCAGGAAATCACTTTGCGTCTCTTCCCCCTCCGAACCTGCCCGTGTTCTGCTGACTCCTGAATGTTAATGTTATTTATGACAAGTGATTGATGACGGGGATGCGGAATCCGCACCCGGCGCAGGACATTTTCAAATCACCTATTCATTTTTAAGGACTGGAATCAGTTTTGCATCCTGACGTGATTTATCATGTGGAGGTTGAGCAGTGGCTACGCAGGACCAGCTTCCAAGCACCGACAGAGCATCACCAGCACGAAGGCAGCCGCGAGTGGTTAACCCTTTGAGGGGCAGGGGAAGATCACAGGACACCAATATCTAAATTATACTGCTTAGATTGGAGCCTTCCTTTCACCAGTGCGTCAGGACTCTCCCACAGCATTCAGCTTTGGACTACACTAGCCTAAGCTAGTAGCCACAGCCATGGTGCTGTATTTCTTAAAAGGAGAACTGGATTTTTATCTTCTGCATGGCCTGGCTAAGTATGACCTGAAAAAGATCAATGGGACACGTGCCCTCCAACGGACCTGCAGCTTACCCGAGGCTCTGTACATGTTGCAGGCACCACAGACGCTCAGGCAAAGCATCTGAAAGAAATCTCACCGTGGGCTCTGGAGAGTCCTAGCTCCGAGTCAAATTCTGGTTCCCTTCCCATGGAAATGTGCATTGCCACGACTGCAGCCAGTCGGGACCAGCCCCACGGGACCCCACAAGCCCTCAACGCCCATGCCCAGCAGTTTCCTGCCCTGCCCCGCAGCTCCTCGCTGCGCTGGGTGCACTGACACCTTCCCCGGCTGGGCAGGCTGCGGCTGGGTAAATCAGCTCCGGGCAGCAGCACTCTCCCCGCGATTCTCTGGTGTCTAGTAAGGGTTGAGTCCTCGGAGGGAATCGCTGTTCTCTCCACCAGTCTTCACAAAATACTGGAGAAACTGAATATGCTCGAAACCCCTGCACCTGCTGCCAGATACGGCTGGTATTAGCCCGGCGGATCAAAAACCTCTGAAGGGCTGGGATGGATGTACATACGTTCTCACATATGCATCACCATGGCATAAGCTTTGTTTCTTAGGAAACCAGCACAGCAGCAGTGTCTGGTAGCCCCGCTTAGGAGAAGGGATAAACTCTGGATGCAGGGATGGATTTTCTAAGCCACTCTCTGCTCCCCGCACAGTCATGAGGAGCTCCAGGAGGAACGGAGTTTCCAGGGGGGGTGGGAGAGGGGAAGGGAAACAGATGAGGAGGAAAGAGGAGGCATGAGGACGTGCACTGTGGTTTGGCTTGGTTTTCTTGGCACATCCTTGGGTGGTGCAAAGCAGGTGTCTGTGGGCACCAGGGATGGCACCCACCCGGCCTGGGCTAGTCCCACATGCTGTGGGTCTTCTCCCAGAGACCAGGCCCACAGGAACAGAGACAAAAAGGGCTGCTTTGAATGCTTTTTGGAGTGAAAGTGGCGCTACGTCTACAAAGCCATTCCTCCATCCCCAGACAACTTTGCTCAGTGGAAATTTTCTACTTGGGAAAATAAAATAAACATATACCCATCATGAGATTTTTTATTTTTATTTTTTTGGCTTAAGAGAGGCTGTTTTTGCTTCTACTCCATTTTGCATGGAAAGAGCGCCTCCCTACCCCACTGTCCTGTGAGCCAAAGCTGACAGAAGTCAGCTTTGTTTCCTGCTAGAAAAGATGAAAAATGACTTCACACTGAAAACAATAATGGAAGTTTCCTGTTAAAAAAAAAAGCAATCAACAGTTGCTGTCATGGCCTGGAGGCTCTGCAGAGCAAAGAGCACCTCTGTTGGGTATTTCCAGAGCTCCCAGTGCAGCAGGGGCCTGAGCCACACGCAGAAGCCATCACAGGCGTGGTGGCATCAATCTAAGGTAGCACAAGCAGAAGCAGAGCTCTTGCACCTGAGGCACCCTGCCTGCACCTCCCAGCACCACAGGCTGGCCTGAACACCCAAATATTGCACCTTCTGACCATTGCCACAGCAACCACTGCTCTCTCTCCCCCAGCTATCACAGCATCGCCCTGCGCACTCCCTGGGCAGCACAGAGCCAGCAGGCAGAGGCATCCATCCGTCCGTCACTGGGGGAGGACGCAGAGCATCTCTTCCCCAAGCCTGTGATGATGTCAGGGTCACTGAGCTCACCGAGGGCACCCAGAGACCTTGCCCCTAACCTGGGATGGCCACCAAGCCTTCCTAGCTCCAGCTATCAGCCTGTCAGAGCACCTCTTCCCGAGGGAAGCAAACAAATCCACCTTTTCTTGCAACACCACCACCTTTGCACCACCACGACGCCACCACCAGCGGTGGGCCAGCTGCCCCCGCAGCCCACGCTCCGGCCCTGCCGCAGGGGTGCCACCACTCACCATCTGGATGACAGACACCGGCCCGATGCTGTTCACGTAGATATCCACGTCGATGAACGTGGGCTTGACTGTAGAGAAAATAAAAAAAAAGGTGTGGATGAGCTCAGGGCCAGGATCACTGGCTAGTGAAGGGCTGAAGGCCAGGGGAGATGTAGGTGAGCATCAGGGAGCAGAGGGGCTCCATCGGACCAAAAATCCCAACTACAGCAGCCACAAAGGCATGCAGAACATGGGACAGAGCCGGGCCAGGCTGTCAGTGGGGACACTTACTGCCGATGTCGGGCCTCAGCTTGTTGTCGTAGTTCTTCAGCAGTGAGTTGAGGATCTGCGTGGCATCAGTCTCCTGCGTCTTGGGGGTGAGGACCCAGGTTTTATTGATGCTGAGGTAATCGTAATCATACTCCTCTGTGCTCTCACACCTGGAGCAGAGAGACAAAAGGAGAGAGACATCACTGTGACATCTCTCTGGTGCGCTGTGGGAGTGGGGGCACAGCTGGCTTTCAGAGATACTGAAGGGGGGAGGAGGATGCTGAGTGCACGGAGCTCAGGGATCTCCTCACAGCGATGCTCTAAGACACCTCACCTGGCACCTTTGTTCACTTCACAGCCCCCAGATGGGGGCTGCCTGTTGGCTCCAAAACCTCAGCTGCTCTCACTGCCGCTTGCACCTGAAGCAGGATTCAGGTCAGTGACCAAAGAGCATTTTGGGGGAGCAGAGCATTTATAATAAAGGCACTTCAGAGAAAAGGGGTCCTAAAACTACCAAGCAGACAGCATGCACGTCTGGCTCGCCAGGCACCCAGCCATCTGCCCTGCACAGATCCTGGGAAATTAAAGCCTTATGCAAACTCCTCTGCCCTCGGGCCATGATCTGCCACAACCCATTCCCTGTGCTCACCAACCCTTCCTCCCCAGCCAGCTCCCAATTAAAGATGCTCCACCTTTCTGATCGTCCAGTTCCAGGCCAGAAAAATCGTGTCCTCCTTCAGACGCAATGCGCTGAGCAACAGCTTCTCCCCCTGCCTTTTAAGTACGCCCTCTCCAAGCCGTTTGTGCCTCTAGTTTTCCTAAAGGAGCTTTCCTACACCCTCTAATTAAATTAGGCCCACATGGTCACAGGGGAAACTCCAACCACCTGCCACCGATCTGGGCAGCTCGTTCGCAGGATCGTCCCTGGAAAGACACAGCCATATGTGGGAGAGGATGCCGAGCAATCCTGCACCCGGCACCCCCCTCAACGTCTGCCGTGCCGACGTGTCACCTGCTGCAGTGCCTGCAAGGGGCTCGCAGCGGGAGCTGCCACGTCCCAGCTGGAGCCTCGCAGCGCCGAGCAGGCACCGCGGGTACACGGCTCCCTTAGGCGCCAGGGGAGGCAGAGCCTGGCAAAGGCGCTGGGAGAGAAGAGAAAGCATTAAATTGACACGTTGCAGTTAATTTATCAGAAGCTCCTCTTCTAAACCCCCAGATGAAAGTTGCTTTCACAGCCACTTTAAAACTCTTTGCATCTCCCCAGCTTTCGGGCGCTGGGACGCAGCCCCTGGCAAGGGCTGGGCTGCGCGCAGCTGCCTGCCTGCCGCCGCACATTAGGTGTTGGTACATCAGCCTGTTGTTTCCCTTCTGATTGCGTGCTGCACTTCCTAACGAGGCTTAAGGAGTCTTAAGCAAGGCTGTCAGGATGTGCTTCCCTATCCGAGCAGCAGCGCGGGCTCACTGCCTTCCAGATGCAGCCGAGCTCCTCGGTGCCCGGGGGCAGCAGGAGGCACAGGGACCACTGCTGCGCCCACCCCAAACCTGGCCAGAGCTGGCTTCTGGGGACAGGAGGGACAAGGAGGGATACGTCTCTGCCCCCAGCCCAGCAGGGGAAAGCCAGCCTAGCTCCTTTTCCTCACTGCCTCTAGCAAAGTGGGAACAACTACAGCAAAACCTCATTTCAGTGGTTGCTTGACCCTACTGGAGGCCAGCCCAGGACAGGTTACCTGCCGGCACTGAACTCTTCCTATCCGGCTGTCCCACCAAAACCCAGCTCGTGCAGCCCTAAAGGCTGTAGCAGAGCTCTAAACATCCCCCTGGGGCTGAAAAAAAAAAACAGACTGGTTACTCCGATCTTAGACTTCCAGATTTCCCCCCATTTCTTGTTGCTGCTGAACACCCGGAGGTTTGGGGTAGCATTTTCAGGGAGTCACATTCCCATTACAGATGCAGTGACACTACCAAAGATATGCCTTTTTTGCTAATGCAGCTAATCCTGGGCTACTAAACCCCACTAAGCCATTTTAGCATAAGCAAGCCAGCTTTTACTGTAGAAAATATGCTTTTTGGGTGCATGCACGGACACACAGAGAGCAACTCTTGCTGGTCAGGAGCGACTCTCGTGCCACCATACAGAGTCCCTTGCCTCCTCCCCAGTTCAAATCAAGAAGGGAAGAGTCCAGGAGCTATTGCAGAGGAGAGAAGTGAGGGACAGAGGGCTGTGCATGTCTCTCCAGCTGCATCTGGGAATGTCACACTGCAAACCCACAGCGATGCCCCGTGAACACTTGCTGTCCGGGTGGCTCCGTCTCCTTGCACAAAGCGACTCTGGCTGTATGACAGGGGAAAGCCAGCTTCCATATGCCTCCATGCAGCCAGGAGGAGAGGCAGAGCAGTGTTTCCTCACCTCTGCTTGTGGAAATGTCAAAACAGACACCTTGCATTGCTGCCGCACACAGCCCCGGGGCCGGGATGCAGCTGGGAGGAGAGCAGGCACGGGAGGGCTGGGGGCACCTCAGGGCAGGGGACTGTGCGGGGACAGCCCTGGTCTGGCCGAGGCAGCATGGCACGGAGGTGTCCTTTTGGATGTGTCCAGGTGCACAGATGGGGTTGGACAACCCTCTTTGGGCAGCCCTGGGCTTTACTGCAAGACAGCACTGCTTGCCTCGCGTCCTGAACTGGGCGTTACGCGAGCAGGCACCTGTTTTACTGCTGGCTCCGAGCACACCGATGGGCAGATTTAAAGCAGGGCCAGAGAAGTTTTCCCTGCTGGCAGCCACCTCCTGGCAGGAAGGTCCAGGAGGAGGTGCTGACCCCAGGCTGTGACTGTCCCACCCCTCTGCCAACAGCTCAAAGCCTCACCTGCTCCACAGGAACAGACAGCGACAAAAAGCAAGGACATTTCACCTGGGTGAAAAGCACGGTGCTCAATCGCAATTACTGCATGCTAATGTGTCCTTGTCACCCATACTGATGCCTCCAAGGGCTTGCAGGCACAGGAACGTTCAGGCAAATTAATCTAAATTAGAAGCAGGCAGAAAAATTAGGGACTGAGGGCTCACTAAACGGTACCCTACCTGTTTCACATGTCAGCATACCTCTCCTTTCACAGCTCGCTCAGTGAAGCCCTGTTGGTCAAGCCTGCACAGCTCCAGCCATCCATCGAGCCCAGCTTTCTGGCGGTGTAATGCCGTGCAGGGTCCTGCCTTCAGGGCTCTGAGCTGGGCATCCCGGTCCCAGCTGGGGCAGTGCTCTGGGAAACGCTGGTGAATTAACCTCTGTGGTGGGGAAATCGTCTGGGGAGTGCTGAGTCACCCAGCACAGGGCTTGCAGCCCACCCCAGCACCAGGGACAGGTCTTGCAGCACATGCTGGAGAAGAGCTTGCACATGCTGCTTCGGTGTGGTACCTGCACCACGCTCCTCCGCCCGGTCACCCACCCAAGTGCAGAGCAGCCTACACCCAGGAAAATGCAGCAAATGCAGGACGGGACCCTGGTACAACTTGCTCCTTTTCTCCTTTTTCTCCCCCAGGCTTCCTCTGCCGCTCCATCACCTCCACACCATGCACAGGTGCTGCTCCTGGCAGCTCAGTGAAGAAGCAGGCACAAGGGACAGGGCAGAAGGGAACCTGGGCCAGTTATGGGGCAAAGCTTCCCACTCAAAGGCACGTGAATACAGGACTTAAGGGCACCGCCAGCTGATTTTACCGCTTACAACTCACCCCATCAAAACGCAGAGCAGGTGGCACTGTGCTGCAGGAACAGCAGGGCACAGGGGCCGGGACCACCATGAGCCCCTCGCAGCCCTCAGCCCCCCAATTCCTGCATGCTGGAGAGGCTGAGGACCAGCGTACGAGCCACGGGGCAGCTCTCGGTGCCTCCACGCTGGAGTGGAGCGGCAGGGACAGGGCTGCTCACACCCGAGTTCGGGGAAGCCTTGGCAGAGCAGACCGTCAGGAGCAGGATTCATGCTCCCTGCCCCTGCCTGCATTTGTAATGGGATTTGATCGGCTTTAAGGCGGCTTATTCTGCCAATTAGCTTCAGCCAGTGAAATCCCTCTTCCCCGGAGCCCCGGGGGCAACAATCTGCTGACAACATGTTCTTTCCCCGATCCAGCCATTAAACTCACCAGCAGGGCTAGCAATTGTTAAAAAAAAATAAAAATAAAAAAAGAAACTCGAAAAACCCCTTGTGCGTGGGGCCCTTCGTCACCGGTTGCATTACAGCACTCCGAGCCGCTGGCCCTGGGCGAGCACCGTAATGTGCCAGCCCCACGCCCCCGCTCGCCCCCTCGGCACCCGGGGCCAACCTGTGGAGCACGGCAGGAGCCTGTGTTTCGGGGTGGGCTTTTGGGGTGCCGAGGGCTGGGGTGCCGCGAGGAGGGGCTAGGGGCTCCTTGCCACCCAGCGCAGCTCCGCGTGGGGATGCCCCGGCGATGCGCGGAGCCCCGGAGTCGCCAGGAGGTGCCGAGCCGCCCCCGGGCGTGCCCCGGCTGCCCCCCCAGGACGGGGCTCAGCCCCCGGCAGGATTGGGCCGGCGAGGAGGCGACGGGCTGTCGGAAACGGGGCGTCGGGAAACGGGGCGTCCCCGCGGTTCCGGGCAGCCAAAGCGGGGACCCCAAGTGCGAAGCATCTCCCGGAGGAGGCGCAGAGCCTCGGGGGCGGGCAGGCTGGAGCGGCCGGGGGCGCGGAGCCCGGTGACCCCCCCCCTCACCACCACCTCTCCGCGACGGGGAAACTGAGGCGGGGAGCGGGGCGCACCGCGGCCGGCGGGGTGCTCACCTGGCGGGGCGCAGGGCCGGCCCGAGGGCCAGGCAGAGCAGCAGCACCGTCCCGGGCATCTCGGCGAGGCGAGGACCGGCTCCGGGCGGGGAGGGGGGGGGGAGCGGCGGAGGCGGCGGCGGGGCCCCCCCCGTGCCCGCTGCGCCGCGCTCCAGCCCCGCCGCCTCCCGCCCCGGCTCCGCGCTCGGCGCCGCCGGGGAGGCAGGGGAAAGTTGGGCATCTCTTCGGCGAGGGGAGGAGGGGCTCCGTGCGGGGTCCTAGCTCCACGCTCGGGGGCCCGTGCCCGCCCCCGGAGGGCCGGGCAGCGCCGAGCCTCCCCCCCCCGAAAAAACCTGCCGGCGCTGCGCCCCCAAGGAGCGAGCAGCGGGGGGTGGCGCGGTGCTCGCCCTGCCCCTCTGCGGAGCCGGGAGGCTTCGCTTGTTGTCGATACGTACGGAATAAGGCTAATTAAAAGAAACAATTTAGGGTAATTATTGTTACAGCACGCAAGGCTGAGCCGCCGAGGAGACGCAGCCCGCAGCGGGTCCTTCCCCACCTGTAGGGCCGCTGGCCCGAGGAAAAAGGGTGGGAGGGTGTGGGTAGGAGCAGGGGGTGGCTGGGGCTGCAGGGGGGCTTTTGAGCTCTCTGCTCCTGCTCCCCCCGGTTTCCAAGCAGCCTCGGGCAGTTCTTTTCACTGCTGGCATCCAGCTTGTAAACAGGGATAGCAGATTCCTCCTCGGCGTGCTTTGGGTGAGAGTTACTGGGACCCAACTTTGTTACAGCTACATGCAGGAGCAATAATTGTCCTTCATCATCTGGTTACAGCCCGTGTGACGCAGGAGCCTGTCCCCCAAGGGGCATGGTCCTGCCTCTCCCAGGGGATCTGGTACCGTCACTCACAACTGGGGACTTGATGCCATCTGATGCACTGCAGTGGCACCGTGGACAAGTGGCTCTCCCGGCCCTGCCAGAGCCTTTCCCACACAAGCACAAGCAAATCGCTTCCTTTTCTCTGCATCGTGCGTGTAACCACTGCCTTGTTTGCTCAGCAGGACGGGAAGAACGGGGAGATGTCCCTTCCCCACACGCATTCAGTGTCTAATAGCCAGGGCCGGTCTCGGCGGGGACGAGGGGGCTACAGCAGCACAAACAGTAAATAACAGCAGCACACCTGGGTGATTGTTCAAGGCTCTTCCTACGCAGGCTCTCCCTTGCCGATTCTAGCAATGATCACCTTAAGCCCTCAAGCATGAGATCTGAGCAGCATCGAAGCCGTAGGAGCCAGCTGCAGGCAGCACAGCTCCCAAATGGAATTTCCTTGGAGCGGAGCAGCTGCAGATGATGTTTCTCGTTAGTGCAAGCACAGGAGCTGCTCTGGGATGGTGGGTTTATAGGAAGCACATGTCAAAAGAGTAAATAACAAAATCAAAGCAACAGCAAAGGTGAAAGAACCCTTTAAACTTCAAAGCGAGGCACCTGATTGCCCCAGAAGTTTTGCAGGGATCCAGATGAAGCTGAAGTTGGGAGGGATGCATCAGTAGCCGCGGGGAGGATGTAGCTGTTGGGAGGTTGTGGTCCTGAACGGATCACAGAAAACCCAGGGGTTCGTACATGTGCTCTCAGCTCCCCCTCAAGACGCAGGATGTGAAGTGGCACGTGGGGAAATTCACTGCACCGGTTCGGTTTCTACTTGCACCAAAGGGAAGAAGGAAACATGTCGATGGCGTGTGTAGGAGAGCAAGAGGAGGGCGCTGCTTTTCAGACAAACACCATATTTACCAACAGCGCAGGCTGAGGCAGGCAGAAAGCCTTTTCAAATTCAGTGAATTATTTTGAACAGGAACAAACCACCCTCAGTCTGAACGCCAAGAAGCACGAGATGTCCTGCACCAGTGTTTGGGGAGGAAACAGTCCCTGTTTTCCACTTTGAAGAGACATTTGTTTCAAGATCTTCCATCACGGGATTCTCCCAACTTAAACGGGAGACAAAATGTTTCATTCAAGATGCTTTTTGTCCCTTCTGGTGCTGTTGGACAACCCAGCCACTGTCCTTGGTGCTCGCTCTCCTCGTGGTAACGAAACAGGGTTGTGCTGTGACCTGGCCATCGTGTGCTGTCCTCTGGGAGCCACGCAGCTTCCCACCCCGGGGCTTCCTGTGGGGCTCCTCCCTCTGTTATGGGAGAAGTCCCAGGAGAAGCTGGTTACAGGGCCTCTTCGGAAAACTTCTAGGATAAAACCCCATCCATAAGCCTAAACTCTCTTCTCCGAACTGGGGCACATCCTGTACACCAGAAACATTTTTTTACTGTACCAGGGCATTTGTTCAACACCACCGAGGTTTTGTCTTTTCAGGCTCACCGGGCACAGCAGCAGATGCTCATCTGGGCTCACACGACATCCATAACCGCTCCAGCTGGGCTCTGGCTTCCCACCGACACGGACAGCGATGATATATGAAGCAGACAGGACACGGTTTGATTTTTGGGTGCAGGAGTGAACTGGCAGTGCTTGCGGATAAAAAAAAAATGTTTGGATCCTGAACAAATGTGACGTGAACATTTTCCAAGGAGAATGAAAGGAGTGGGAGGACAGCCCAGGCCATAGCAAGAGTTTGTGCATGCTGTCCTGGAGGGCGATGGGAGCAAGAATTTTGCTTTCAGCCTTGGCTGCTACATCAGGCCAGGCCCGAAGGAGCCCCCACATCCCCTTCCACCACAGACAGTCCCTCATTCAAGCTACTTTGTTAGAAAAGATCACCAAATGGATATGTGATCCGATCCTGGGTGTCAAAACGGTTCTTGCTGTCATCCCGGGATGGGAAAGATGCCATTGCCTGCTTTTTCTTTATGGCTCTGCTCTTTTGGCAGGCTCCCCAGCTCAGGGCTTAAAATGTTACATTCCTCCTCGGGATCAATACGTAAGAAGAGAAAATGTACATAGGAGAGGGTGGGGAGGGGAGGAGAGTTGGCAGTACTTGGCTAAAAACTAAAAAAGGGAAAATCTCAGCAAATTGAGCACCAGGTGCCTCAGTGCAGTTTCAAACAGGAATTTGCAGCTATGCCATCCATCCGTCCATGGGATGCCACGCGTCCAGCACAGGACCAGGAGCTGGTAGTTTGGTGAGCAACCACCAGCATCGCTCCCAGGCAGGGTATTCCAAATAGTTTGCAACTCCTGACACAAACTTTGGCGACAAGGTTCCTGCAGCTGCAGGAACAGGAGCAATTTCTCCTCGTCACTGCAGAAAGGCACCTGCCTCTGGACCGAGACAAGCTAGCTCCTTGTCAACCTGCACCACATCAGTTCAGGGTAGGGGAAAAGAAACCAGGAAGGTCAAGGACAGAAGATGGTGCTCAGGACCAAATCCCATGCAGTCCCTAACCCTGCCCGACTCTCTCCGTGCCTGCCGGGAAGCCAAGGCACACCGTCATCCGCCAGCCTGGCAGGATTTGAGGGAGGCAGAGAGGGAGTCCCAGTTACATTTTCCGTTAATACCCTTAGGGCATTTCTGCCTGGAGATGTGGGGATTTCTTTCTACACTGCCTCGGGAATGTTTATCCAGTAGTAAATAATGCTCACTTGTGTGGCAGGGTTCGGATGCCCGCAGCGAGCCCACGTTCTCACACCTCTTTTCCTCTTGGAAGCTACGAGGCACAGCAGGGTCTCTTTGCTTCCCTTCCCTGTGAAGCTCTGGTATCACGCCAGCAGGAGGGAAATGTCCTGATGCCCTTTTCTCTCAAGTGCCTGAACCTGAGGGATGCTTTTAGGAGGGGCTGATTTTTGTCATGCCTTAGGGAGGCAGCACGTGGGACGGTGCCGTTCACAGAGCCACCCCAACAGGGGTTAGTGAGAGCTCACCGGGGAGGTGGCTGCCCTTTGCTGCCAGGCTGCCGGACCTGGTAATTGCCAGCACGTCGGGAATGAGAGATCTTCCCCTAATACTCACTAAGCTCCAATCTTAATCTTGTGCGTTGCTGTCAGGTCTCAGGAAACCGGGCCGATGCGCTGAAAGGAGATGAAGTGAAAAGATTCAAGAGGAAACTGAAGCCTCTTCAAAAAAAAAAAAAAACGAAGAGAAATAATCTTCAAAGGTTCCCACGAGCCCGCACACCCTGACCTGCAAGAGCTGCACAGATAAACACTGCGAAAGCAGCCGGAGCCTTGCAGGGCTTGTTTCTTAGCCTGATGTTTTCTGAGAGAGACGATTTGAGGCTGGAATCGGAAAGCGGTAATGGGAACCAAGCACACCAGGCTGGGCAGCGGGGTTATGGGGTGGACAAGTAGGTGTGGGAGCACACAGCAGGCTCCCCATGGGGTGCAGTGCTGGGGTCTCTCTCCTCCGGGTATTCCCAAACAGCCAGCACCCTGCAGCAGAGGTGGATTCCAGAGCCAGGCACTCATCACCTGCCACGGGTACTTTGGGAAGCCTGGGAAGGCAAACCATCAGCTCCTGGGGGAGCTGGGCAGCAAATTCCCCTTTGTCTTCACACATGGGTTTGGTGGACAGGGGACTCCTGCCTTCCAGGAGGCTGTTAGAGAATGCCTTTCAACAGCAGTCAAATCCACCAAAAAAAAAAAAAGGCAAAAAAAAAAGCAAGCCATAATTACACCCACACAGCTCTCCACACACTGCGCTAAGCTTCACCCCCCTGTCAGAAATGCACCCGCACTGATGGAGTGGATATGTTGATTAAAAATCCCCAAAAATGAATAGATCAAGAGAAATCTGCCATATCCCTGCAGCAAGGGTGAAGCGCTTTTTAATTAAGGACAAAGAGATGCAAATGTCCTGAATCATCACAAGCAAATAGCAAAATAGCACCTGTCAGAATATTAAAAAACAAGCACTCAGCGTTCCCTTGTGATCAGCTCGAAGGAGGCCTTGAGTTTAAAAAAAAAAATAAAAAAATCCCACCGAGAGTTGAAAAATGTAACAGGCTGAGATAGAGGGAAGGGCTCAACGAAAACAAGCGGGTGCTGCTCGCTGCTGATTCTGGTGCCAGAACAGAAGGGTCAGAGCCGTGCTCCCATGTGAGACCTGCCCGTGCCGAAGGAGAGAAAGGAGAGGGGAATTTCATTTTTTTCAGGAAATGAGAGCAACAGGGCTGGGGATAGGAGCTTGGCAATGTGAGCCCTGCAAACCCTTCTCGTCCTTGTTGAACTGAAGTCTCAGGCCCCAGGGCCAAGGGGGACACAGGGACAGGAAAGGCAGTGAAAGGAGCAGGCGTAGGGAAGCACGGCAAGGGCCGGCGCAGCCCAGAAGCAGCGACAAAGGGCTGTGAAAGGAAGGCAGAGCGAAAGGGAAATGCCTGGAATAATAAGTGACGGACGGATGCCTTTGAAGGGGACTCGGGTATCTCGGGTCTCCAGCCTGACCTACTTAAAACTGTCGTAATCTGATGAAGGAGCATCCTCCGGCTCTAAATATAAACTTCGCTCCTCTTCATTTAAATCCCTTCCCTCTGCCACCGAGGGTAGGACGGTGCTCAGCGGCTGGGCACAAGGCGCTGCGCGTATCCCGTAGGTCCTGGGGTCATGCAGAAGGGTCTCCCACCAGCTGGGGACCCCGGGGGGCTGCTGGGCTCTTTCCCCGTGGGAAACAGCCACAGAGCAGCAGGGGCACCAGCACGGGGCCCAGGGAGGTGGCGATGGCATCGCATGGGCTTCTAGCAGCCTGTTTAGGAACAAGGGCGACACTGCACGTTGCCTGTAGGGGAGTTAAAGGTTGCAGTGCTGTCAGGTAGTGATTCTTGGTGCAAGCAACACAAGGGACCCGAAAGTAAGGAGTCTCCTGTTAGCTCCTTGCATACGTGCGGTTTGCAGTCAGACATTTCTGTGGTCTTAAACGAACCACAAATCTGGTGCACAACAGAGGCTTGCAGCGTTTAAACAATTAGCAAACTTAAGCAGAATTTGGCAATTAGTTTAAGCTAAAAGCAGAACAAACAAAACCACAATCCAAGAAAAAAGAGCAGCAAAACATTTTTTTCCAATCTGTTTCGAAATGAAACGTTCTAAGAATACCAAAATGTCCCACCAACCCATTTTCTAAATGAATTGCTTCAAGTTTTTCCACCTCAGCACACCATCGTTCATTTAAAACCCGACCTTCTTTAAATAAAAAGGGTAGAAAAGGAACCACTGTTTAGGTTTGAACAAAATACCAAGATGACAAGATGAATTTTTTTTCATTTTTTCCCCATTTCACAGGAAAGCCATATTGGGGGGGGGGGGGGGGGGGGGGGGGGGGGCTTTTAATTCAATCTGAACCAAATTCACTCCATCCCGCACTCTGCTCTGGAGCAATTTCCACATCCATAATGGGTATTCCCCAGGGAGCCGCTCACTGCAGCCCCTTGGTGTGAGAGTGAAGGGGACAGCTGAGCGGCTCGGCAGAGTGCCTGGGGCAATCTGGTCCCTGGCATGAGCTCGGGGAGAGCTGGCAGATCAGAGCAAGACTCATAATACTCTTTTATCAAGGGCTTTCATCGAGCCCTGCACCTCCCAGCTCCCCAAGAATACCAAGTTTCCAGCTCATAGACTCCGGGACTGTACGAGCTATTTGGGAACCTTCGCATGCTTTAACCAACTTCTTTGGTTTGGTGGTGAAAATGCACGTAGGATTAGAAAGGAAAAACAATTACGTTAAAAAAAATGTCATTACAGAAAACTAGCAGGCTACACATCTCAGTACCACCAACAGACCGAGATGAGCTTGTTCCCTTTGTGGAGACAGGCCCCGTTAATTTTCTTGGCAGGATCTCCCATACTAAGACAACAACGAAAATGTTTGCTTTTACTTTTTTTTTTTTTTTTTGACAGAGTCTGTGAACACTGGGAAGCTTGGGGTTAAAAAAATAACCCTCTTAATCTGAAATGCTACATACATTAATTTTTGCAAAGCTCAAGTTTAGGGTAAAATTTGAACTGACACATTCTCCTTGAAGGAAGAAGGGGGGGCTGAAGATAATATTTACAAAAGAGAAAAGAAAGATCAGACAGGCAAAGTGGATTTTTTTTAAGCTTGCAGGAAGATACTAAGCTCAGTAATCAGACAAGAAAGGCAACGAGCAGTTATCAAAGCAGCAGCCGTTTTAAGAGCTGCGCTCATCTGAAAGCGACTTTTAGTTCTCGGGAAAACTGCCGCCTCAACAGCTGTCCCAATTAGAGCCAGCCGGAAATTTCCCAATAAACCAACATTTTGTCAGAAAATAATTCGCTGAGTCTGAAGCGCTCGGAGCTGGCTGAACTTTTGTTGGATGCCAACGCGGGGCTGCGGCGGGGGCTGGCGCTCAGCTGGCAGCTCTGCGCCACCAGCGGGAATGGGGACAGGAAAGTCAATTTTGGGGAGCAGCTGCAGGTGCCAGGAAGCGCCTGGTCCACGTCATTTATGCTTGGGATTTGGTTTGAAAAAAGATAAAAAGGCAACTGAGTTTCTTACAAACTTGAACTCGAGCCAGGCGGATTCGTTCCTGCCATGATCCCATATGCCTGACCCCATTTTAGGAGCTGGCGACTGGATCTGCCAGGAAAAAAAAGGGAAAAAAAAGGAAAAAAATACTGTGGAGAGGCCAGTGCTGGAAGTGTCTCCTGGCAGGAGGATGGCCGTGCCCAAGTCTGCCTGGCTCCGAGGCCAGCAGGTCTCCTGGGGGCTCGCCATCCTTGCGGTGGCCTCACCACGAACCTCCTGATACCTCCTTCCCCCTCTTCATTTTTGTAAGCATAGCAAAGGCAATGACTACGGGTGTCAGGCTTTTCAGCTGCGTCTTTGAAAATTGGTGTGTTACCACTGAACACCTCACCGGGTCTGTTCCAGCCGCCTCCCTGCACGGGATGCTTATGAAAAGGAGGACAAAATCCACATGACTTAGTCTAGAAGACCCTGCCCAAAGCTTTGCACAAGTACGGAGAGATGTTCACTAGCTGTATTTAGATTAT
Source organism: Anser cygnoides (assembly GCF_040182565.1). NCBI lineage: Eukaryota > Metazoa > Chordata > Aves > Anseriformes > Anatidae > Anser > Anser cygnoides. The sequence goes on along the minus strand of NC_089885.1, from coordinate 11,294,331 downwards.
AAATTTTAAAAGACACCACACAGGACTATTCAGACCCCCTGCCACAGTCCAAGGCACCTGCTGGGGCCAGAGAAGTCCCTGAGGAAAAAGCTGTGAACGGCTTGTATGCATCCTGACCAGCAGGGAAAAGCCTTTCTGAGAGCAGTGGTCATTAATTGCTAACAATAATCAACCTATAACAACAGGGAGGGCTGAGGCACACACCCTGTCACATGCATCTCCAAATGAAAACAGAGCCCCTCCCAGAAGGGATTTCTTCTTTACAACACCTAGAAATGATCATTTGCAACACAAGCAGAGTTTTTCCCAGCACAAGGGAACCAGCCAGGGCAGTTATCGGGGCACAGAGCCCGTCTGCAGGCACTGGTCCCCCTGCCCACACGGCTGGCTGCTGTTCACAGCGGGACCCGCCACATCCCTGCTCGTGTCCCTCTGCACCCAGCCTGCCCGCTTGGAGCTGCCGCCCTCTCCAAAGCCAGAAAAACCCGCATCTGCTGCCTTCCCCATCTCATCTCGCAAGCTGTGAGATCCCACCCCTCTCGCTGCCTGTCCCTGCTGACAGCCGTGCTTCCTACAGAGCAAATGGGCTTGAAACTCAGCAAGCAGAGTCATTTGCATTGATTTCCATGGCCTGGATTCTCCGCCTGGATTCTCCCGGTCCCCACAGCCACCCCATGCCTCCGGAGCGGGAACACCACAACCCCATCCTGGAGCTCTGCTGCGCTCCTGTTTGCTCCCAGAAAAGAGTGGTGACAGTGGCTCTCACTCCCAAAAAGGGTCCCTACAGCAGTCAGAAGAGCACCAGCAAAACAGGAAGACTGTGCAAGAAACTTGTGTTGTTTTTTTTTTTCCTTAGAGAAAATGCTTCTATTTTTGACAAAAGGACTTTCTGAGGTATGAAACCTCTTATGAAATTTCTCCCACGTTGGTGCTTTACATGAACTATTTTGCTGGAGTTGTGTTATTCATTGCACGCACTTTACACCCGTGTGAACTAGTTTATCTCAGGAGAGTGGAAAGTGGAGCCTGGCTGTAGGACATTCTGCAAGCCCCATCCTCAGCTGGGCAGAGGGGCTGGGACATACAGGAAGGGCTTGCACGCAAATCATGCCCATCTCTGACAGAGCTTCAGCCTGGTGCAGCTCATCTGATGGAGCAGAGCCACGCTACAGAGTGAGAAAAGGGTCTCATCAGCACAAACATCACCTCTAGCTCTGCAGGAGCAGGGTGTAAATGGGCCAGGAAACACCACTCGGATGCACCGAGGCACAGCCTCCACCAGTGGAAGCTGCAAGGACGAGCAGCATCGCACCGACATGCTCCTGAAGAGCCCGTGGCCGCAGAGCACGGTGAGAAGACATCCTCGGAGGGATTAGCAGGGTGAAGAGTCCATCCACTGCATTAGTATCGCAGCCTTAGTTTTTTTTCTCTGGGCCTGACATGTCAGGGCTGATAGCGGCGCAGTTTGTCTCACACCAAATGTACAGCGATGGGTCAGGAGAACGAGTGAAAATGCCACCTTTGAGGGGAATTAGATCATTAAAATGTCACAGCAGTATCTTGGGAAGCCAACCGGAGATTCCAGCTGCAACTCCTTGCTCCCTCTGCTAGGAAAAATAAATAACACCTGCCAAGCGAGACCAGGCCTTTATTTTCTAAAGAGATGACTTTTTTTTTTATATCACCATTGTTTCACACCACTCTGCCAGCAAGAGAGTCATGAGCTCATTTTCCATTGCCACAAAATCCGGTTTGGGGGGAATAAAATTTCCTCTCCAATCCGGGACTAATGGATGAAGGCTACATCCTGGGGATAATGCAGAAGGGAAACGTGTAAGCCATTCCATCTCCCATCACATTGGATAAACATTAAATTAATGGCAGAGCTATAATGGGGTTTATTCCCTTTTCTAGCTTTTCACCATCGCTGCTTTCTTTCTAGCAGCAAATTACCTCCTTGTTTCTGCTCCCCACCCCCCAAGCCATGCTTCCCACCATGGCTCAGGTCACCCAGGATGGAGGTGCAGAGCCAAAAAAAAATCTCACAGCAGCACCCAGCTCAGTCAGGCTGCCCTCGGGCTCCCTGATCCATCCGTCTGGTCACAGGACAGCTGATTGCAGCTGCTGCCACCGCTCCAGACCTTCCTCTGCATTCCTCTCCTGCTTTCCCTCAGGAGGAGCAGCTCCAAACCTTCCCAGATCTCACCAGACTCAGGCTCTTGAAGTGGCAACCCCTCTGCCCTCCCTCCGTGCTGTGCTTCGGTGCCTAATTGTTCTAATGGCTTCCCAAAGCCCCCATTCATCTCCTGCCATAATTCAGGTCTTTGTTCCACACTGTGGAGCGGAGGGAGTAAAGCAGTGTGAGGACAATGACAAATCAGACTCCGAAGGGCAGATGGCTCCTTCCCTTTGACCATGCACACAAGGAAAATCAGAGCTACCTGGTCTATTGTTTGTCAACGCCCATCTGGTCCAGGCGAGATAATAACCACAAACGTACAGAGCTGGGGCGCAAAGAATGGGGAGGGAGCACGCTATTGTGGCCGCCTGAGTGGTTCCACTGCTGGCACAGCAAAGCCTTTTGTCCACTGACTTTTTTTTCCTTGCAGATTACTTTATTGGTTACCTTTTGTGTTTTCCCTTCTCTTCCCAAGCATCTCATTACTAAGTTTGGAGAATAACTCCAGAAGTTTAGTGCTGGCCAGGAGAGGGCCATTCAAAGCCAGGGCTTTCCGGAGCTGAACCCCCACTTCTAAGGGGTCCATTAACTTTGCTCTGGAGCTGGACCACATCACTGGAATCCATCGAGGCAAATTTTTAACTCTTTTCCCAGTACTTGGGATAACCAATGTTCAGCCACAGACTAGCCACTGGGTTCATCCATCCACAAGGTGATCTCTGTGCCGCAGGATCAGCCAGTGAAGCCCCAGCGCATCCTTTCCTGTCCTTGATTAGATGACGCTATGATTTTCTAATCAGGAGAATCACAGATGGCAAATAAATGAAATGGTGAAAAAACAAATTAATATTTATTTATGCTAAAATGCATCGTCACTTTTATTTGCAACATACCATGCATCAGAGATTGTACTTCCCTGACCGGCTCAAGCCCTTAGCGCAGGAAATAAGCTAGAAAGATTTGGAGACAGGCCATACAAGCAGGTTCAAGGCGGAGAGACACCTTAAGAGCTGAATATATTCACATCTGAGGCTTTGATTCTCCAATCCTCCTCCTGGTGATTACAAGGAGGGGAGAGAGGGATTGTTTAACTTTGAAACTCCAAAATGGCCTTGGTGTCCACAAAGGTTTTAGAGAGTGCTTGCAACACAGCAAGAGCAAGGGATTAAGCTCTAAATCCATGTTTTGTCCCTGAAAAGCTGTCCTGATCACTAATAAAGCGAATTCTCTGCTCTCAAGAAATATTTATCTACATCATTAAAACTCCCTGCTATTGTTGGGCACGACTGGCAGCCAGCAGCCAGGAGCAAAACAGTAAAACCCCTTTGGTGTGAGATGGAAGTGCCCCTGCTGAGCAGAGCAAGGGCAAGGGGAGGATGGGAATAGCTGGGTGTTGATGGGGACGGAGGGGCCTGACAGCACCATTAGCAGCCCCGACCAGGACAGCAGGGAAGCTGGGGTCAGGGCAGAGCTGCAGAGGGAGGCTTGGAGATGGCAGCTCCGAGCACACCGCTGCCCCCATGGAGCTTTCATTGGTCCCTCCTTTATGTAAATATCATTTACTTCAAGTGCTGCTAACTGAGAGCTGCAGCCTGACAACACTCAGTCGGCTTCTGCGAAAAGCAGCACTCTGCAGAACAGGCTCTGCTCCTCTATAGCTCCTTCTGGGGTGGAGAGCACCGAGATGCTACAGGGCACGCTCCTACAGCCTGTGGACTGAGCTCATGAGAGGTCTCAGTATGCTCTGGAGTCATCCAGTCTGATTTTTGGAAGTGCTGCCATTCACAGAACCCGTGCTCAGGTGCACTGCACATCCCACTGGTCACAAGAGGATCCTGGCATGGGAGCACCCAAGTGCTCTGCTTGGAGCAAACATCACCAAAGGCACTCCAGGAAGCCCTAAGTTGGACACTGAGCAACAGGCACACACCTGAACGGTACAGAACTGGTACCACACTAACCCCACCTTTTTGGGCACATGTACATCATGTTGCTGCTCCACATCTCTCAGCTTCTGCTCAGGAGCAGCTGTACTCAGAGGTACGAAGAGAAGCACACTGTGCCTTTGTGCGCCGTGCTCAGCACAGCTTGTCCCTGCCCGGTCACATCCTGCAGCTGTGGCTTTGCAGCTCCCTCAGCCCCCAGAGCCATGACTCTTCCAGCTGAAAGAGCTCTTACATGGGGATAAAGGGCACCAAGTCCAAGTGCGTGATTGCGCAAAGCAGGAAAAGGATGGACAGGGATCCAGGGCTCACCTTCTTTTCTAATGCAAGCTCAACAGTGGCCATGCAATGAAAAGGTAACAAACAGACCCAAAGCCTAACTGAAAGTTCTTCATACCACAAAGCAGCAGGGAAACTCCTTTCTGCAAGACGTGGTCATGGCTGTTATGAGTTTACAAAGCTACTGGGCCAACTGACAGAACAGCAGCAGGAAATCCAGTGAGAATTATTAAGCACGAGGACACGTCTTTTACTGGCAAATCCCTGAGCCACAGATTGCTGGAAGCTGAGAAAGAACCCCAGGGAAGCTCTGCAAGATGCTTCCTATAATCTCAGGCTTTCACTGTCATGCATATGCTGTTTGACTGCTATCAGAAACCGGATACTCTTGCGACAAGCATTTTGGCTCTCCCAGTATATCAGCTCTTCTGTGCCCATAAATTGTGAGCACGGGAATCACCTGCACTAAAGCTAGGTTAAGTTTTGGAATACCTGTCTTCCCCACACACATAGCTGGGCAATAATTTCTCAGCAAATGACTTATTTACTTTACATACATGCAATTTCCAGGCACCCAAAGTGATGCAAAAAACCAGGTCAAATTCCCTGAATAGCTTCCACCACCAAAAAAAGCAACAACTGTTCTGAAGGGTTGGGCAAATCACACGGAAAAGGGTTGGAGTCCTTCCGAAATGCTCCTTTTTGCTGCTATTTCCGAAAAAGCTTCTATTTCAGGCACTTTTTATATACACTAGCAAGAGGCTCCCTGCAAGCATGAGAAGTGCAGACCCAGTTCCCTGCCCTCCCTGGGGTTACGTGCCCCCAGAGCTCCCTCCCCACCACTGCTGCAGGACACGATCTCGTCCTGCTGTGGTCGGTGCAGTTCTCTGGAGCCGCCCTGAGCATCCGTCCGGTTGGGGAAGGGTCTTGAACAGGCAGGAGCGGATGCCAGCTCTGACATAATCCTCACAGCATCATCTGCTTCCTGGGGATGCCAGATTACGGAGCTGAAATAGCACCTTGTGCCTTTGCCCTGTGCCTTAAAGGCTGACTTTCTGTGCCTGAGTTTAGGTGCCAAATGATTCTTTCACCTCTGAAGGAAAGTTGCCCCCAAATGACCACCTTATTCCAGGCAAAGAAGGAGATGCAGGATTTCAGACAGGTGTCAGCTATACCGAGGGGGGTCCAGATAAATGCTCAACCCACATCCTGGTGGTAGCAGTGCACCGGCTTCTCCTCACAAAAACAACTCCACCTGCAGACCTTTGGGTGCCCCCATAGCCAATTTTTAGGGGGCTGCAGAATCAAAGCCCCTGACCAAATGGCCAGAGTGATTTTCACTTTGAAATTAAGTCAGCACAACACAGCTTTTGCTGATGGCACATGGCATCTCCAAACTGGGAGTCTCTCACCAGAAGCCCAGGGCTTCCCTGGCAGAAGTGTCTCTCTGAAACCCCAGTTCAGGCTACCCCATATTCACAGGGGCTACCATCGTCCAGGTTTGATTTTCACAGAAACCACAAGCACTCATGATCAGAATACTGTGTAATAAGCACGTAGATATCTGGCTATGAGGGAGCCTTCCAAAGTACTTTGGCTAAGGTAACGCACATTGATCCAGATTTTGGGAACAGAGAGTTTCTTTGATGCAGATAATAGAAAGCACAGCAAACGTGGGGTTACTTTTGAAAGCAATTAAAGATTTCTCCCATCAGACCTGCATCCATCCCTCTCCATGACCTCCGGAGGTGCTGTCCCCCACAGCACACAGGGTAAATCCCTTTCCCTGGGCAGCCGTAGGGGGGACCGTCACCCCCCACAGGAAAAGGATTTCTCCTCTACCAAGCTGTTTTGGGGAGCAAGGTGGCATCAGAGCATCCTGATTGCATTAAACTCCTGTTAGTTGGCAGAATGCTTCACGAAACCTTCATTTTTAGAAAAGTGTTTTCTCCAACTAAATTCCACCCCATTTTCCTCGGGCAATAAATGAATTTTGTTTACAAAGTATTTCAACACATACATTTCATTTATGGAAAACCGGTCTTAGACTTCTGAGGCATTTGAAACCGTGCTGAAATACGGCAATTTCAAGCACTTACCTGTCTCCTTCCCGCAAGTCTCCGAATCAAAGGTTGCCATGACAACGAAGCCCACTCTCGGTCCAGCAAAATGAATTGTTTTTAAGTGACGTCATTATTAGCCGGGACCCAACAAAATTACGCAAACGAGCTCCCCAGACAGCAGGGCTGCAAAAAGCCCGAACAAGCAGCAGAACAATTACACTCCAAACTTAGCACAGGAAGGGAAATGTCACCCAAATCCTACTCATTAATTCTTTAAAACCCTACGGAGGAGGCCGACCTCCTCTCAGCACCCCTGATGGGGTGCAGAAGAGGAGCAGCTCTGCCCTGCCACAGGCTTCCTTTCCACCCTGGGACATGGCACAGCCACCTGCACGTCCCAGCAGACGGCCACTGGTGTGCCCAGCACACAGGAGCTGGTTTGCATTTTGCTGTTCCTCACCACCCTGAGCTCCTGTGACCACCACGTAATCCACCCAAGCTTCCTACCCCAGTACCCAGACTTTGCACGTCTCTGCTCCTCACCCAGGCCACCACACCACCTCCGTGAGATGACAAACCTCCAGGATTTCCTCTGCCCAGGACCATTTACAAACCCCACACCTCTGAGACAGGGCTCTCCCAAACCAGCTGCTTGGAGGGATGCCTCCCTTTATAACCACAGTCAGCTGAACCCAATCCTCTCCTCTCCTTCTCAGTGAAGCCTTCCAACACTGGTTGCTTGAGGGTTCACACTTGATAACGAGTGTATTCTGGCAGCAGCTGTTCTCCGGGAGAGGCAGAAGAAGGAATTGGAATTGGAATTGGAATTGCAGTGGGAGTGGGAGTCACTGAGCGCTGCATTGCTGTAGATGGTCATTCAAGCTTAATAAATCCTCCTTATCAACCCTGTCTCAATGCCCCTTGTAATTTAAGCTGGATGTAATAAGGCAGTGTGAAGGTAAAGGCCAGCTTTACGCTCGAACTGGGGATTACAGTCTGGCGCAGATACTTAAAGATTCACAACAGCAAGGAGAAATTGTAAGAGGAGCCTAAACAACTGCCCTCGAGTGCCGGGAGATAGGCTGATGAATTACAGTCCTTTCCAGCACGGGGCTGGCCTGATGTATAGCTGAGCTGGGATCCGACCAGAGACTTACTGCTCCTTGTGCAAATGTAAAACCTGTGCGTGCTGGAAAAATTACACATCAACTTTAGAGGAAGTTTCTGTCTGTACCCTATGTATTTTTATCTCCTTCTTTTATTTATTTATTTTTAAATCATGAACATCACATGATTTTCTTTCTTTTTCTGAATAAACTCAGCAGTGCCATTATGCCTCCTGTTCTCTCCCATTCCCCACAAAAGCCTAAGAAATACCTTTTCCCTTATAAGCAACTCGCCAGGCTGCATGGAGCAAGGAGCTTTTTCTCCCCAGTTGCCTCATTACCAAAGCCAGCCCAGCCCAGCCCTTCACAAGCCTAAGCCTGAAGTTTATGGCACCAGATCAGAAGAGGAGTTTGTGGTCTTGAAAGCCTGGCTTCTTTTCCCTGGCTGTGCTATCTGGGTAATAAAAAAAATACTGCTGCTTCCTACCAGCCTTGCCTCGCTTATGTCCTTAGACTATCACAGCTGCAATACCGCCTCTGCTGAAACCACTGCTGTCAATTCCTAGATTGCTATTTATCAGGGATCCCAAAGTGCTTTTATAAAATGCCTAATGCTCAGCTAGCTCCAACGCCTCTCCCCTTCCAAACGAAACCACCCAGTGCTGTTTTTCAGATGTTTTCTCTCTGGGAGCTGAAAGGGTGGCTTTCCCTCTGCCAGGAGGTTTCCTGTGGTTGAAACCCATGCCCACAGCTCCAGGCACACCGCCTGACAAAGGAACATGAGCATCCGCAGATGGAGCTGAGCAAGCCCATGCTGGGAAGTAGCCCGCCTTGCTTCTTGGGCTGCTGCACCTGCACTCCTAACGTGAAAAGTGAAGGTGCTGGGGGCAGGCAGGAGAGAAACCACAGCCACTTTTTGCCACCTCCAGTTCCCAGGAGCGTGTGCTTCAGCTGCCAAAGCCCGGGACCCCCCGCGGGGCCCCCGTGGCCTGCCAACGTGTGAAAGCTTAAGGGAGAGTGAATCCCAGCAAGCCACAAATCCATCAAGCGCAAACGTTCTCCGTGGAGTGGGGCGACCGCAAAGTCTCAAATCATGTTCCTGCCGACAAGCTGCTGATGGATGAGCTCGGTCAGGAGGAACCGGGCTTTGCAGGAAAAAAGTGCCGTTCACTCACAGGCAGCAGCACAGCGATGGAGGAGCCCCATGAGTGGGAATCCTGCAGTGTCAGACCTACTCACATCATGGGGAGAGGGAAGCAGAGTTGAGAGCTCCTTCCACAGGGGGAACCCCGATTTGGTGTTGGGGTTTCCGATCCCACCACCCAAATGCACGAATGCTAACTCCTGGCTGGCTTTGGGGCTCTTGCCCCAGCCCAGGAGGAGGTGGTTTGTAGAAGAGGTTTCTGGAATAGCCACAGGGGCTGAGGACCCTTGAAGGGCAGAGGAAGAGCACTGCATCCCAGGGGACATTTTCCTTCACCCGGCTGAGTGGGGCTCTGGGCCGTGTGGCCGTCCGGGCACAGGGGACACATTTATCTGCTCCCAAATGTCCTTCACTGCAGGAGCCATACATCAACAGTTCCCCCTCTGAGCGCTGCTGTGGTATAAGCACCTAATAATAAAAGCTGGCTATTGCTTCCCTAAGACACCTGTCAGCCGGAGTGTTAAGTGCCAGGGTAATAAATACTTGCTCTGCTATGCCTCTTCTTCGCGAATTCTCCTGGCTCTGCCTGTTTTCATTAGTATTTCTTTTCTGTGGACACTGCAATTACACTCTGTTCCTCTTCAGGGCCCTTGTTCCAGGTTCAAATAGAGAAGTGATAATGCAGGGAAGCTTTTTACATCGCTGTTTATTTTTGTCTCCTGAGTCAGGAAGATCTTTTCAGGCTGGGTCCAACCCTGTGCAGTTCTGGTGGAGGGAGGACTCGGGGAAAGGGGTGAAGGCTTCGGGTTCCAGCTTTTGTCATTGAAAACATTGTGGGATTCTTCCTCACATGCTCTCGACGAGGTCACAAGATATGCTCCTTCCTCGGGAAGACATAAGTATGCAGCCTGTACTGCCAAGACCCGTGATAACCATCCATCTGCCACGGCAGCTGCGAGCCCGCTGCTCCCAAGCCTCCTCTGTCTTCCGACTCTCTGAGCGAGAGGGAGGATTCAGCTGAAAGCAGCAAATTCAAGCGTGCAACTTTCCTGCTCAAGGTTGCAATATGTTTGGAGGGATTGTCCCGCCGGCAAGTCCCTGGTGCAGCTTCCAGATGGTGCTCAGGGAACCCAGGGAAGAGGGGAAGGAATTTCACTCCTTCAGGAGTGAAAAACAACTGGCTATGGCACTGGAATTATTTCCTTTTCCTGCTATTTCCCACTGGTAATTGGGGTGGGAGGTCCAAATGAAGTCCCTACACCTTAAATTTCCTTGCTAGCAGACAGCACGGTCCCCTGGACACACACGGCTGCTGGCTGAGTGCCATGGCACGGTCGGCTAGGTGCTATTAAATCTCTAGAAGCAGGGTTGCCACAACCAAAACTCCCTGCTGCAAAGGTGTCTGGACCAGGGTAAATCCTAAGTCACGCCTGGAAGCTGTGTGGGTGACCAAAGTGATGCTGGAGGTCGTTGTAACAGCTGAGCAGCGCAGCAGTGTGGGTCGAGCTGCCCCCAACCTGTCCTTGGCATGTGTTCCCTCTACCACATGGCCACGGACATTTGGGCTGAGGGCCTCCCGTGTCCTTCTTCCCACCAGGGTCTCCGTAAGGCATGATTTAGCTGAAGAAGTGTAAGTGGTGGGTGGTATAAGCCAGTGTCTTGGGCAAGGCCTTTTCTGGTCACCCCTAGAACGGCAGAAAGCTTCGTTCATGTTGTACGCGGAGAAATGCCGGAGAGTTTTACTAAAAAAACAAAGTCTAACCACAGGCAGCACTGGGGGGAACAAGCACACCCCCAGCTCTCACACCATCCTCCCAGCTTTGGGTCAGACCCCCAGCTCCCCAGCCAACCGGCCTCAACCATATCTTGTGCCCTCCACTCCCCTGCCATTGGAAAGGAAAGCATTTTAAACATGAGATGATGGAAGTCAGGGAACATTTTCCCCTGAAATACTTATTTTTTCCCAGGGAGCTTTCCTGCTCACCACTGGGACAAACTCTCCAGCTGTGCAGGTAGCCCAACGCCCAGAGAACTTGCTCCCCAGGCTTCCCATCACTTGCCTTTGAGAAACAGACCCTGGAAAAAAAACAATAGTGCAGCGCTTTTTTAAAATATGATTTTTTATTTGTTTTGATCAGAGTTCAAGAGAGTGGGTAGAGTGGAAAAGCGGAGTGATTTAGTTCAGTGAAAAGGTCTAGTCCCGCCTGGTGTGTTAGGCCAGGAGGTTAGGAGGTGGTCAGAAGAGTCCTCCTCGTCCACTCAGCTTGTCGATGTCGTTCATGTTGTTCTGGTTTCTGATGTTTTCTAATCTCTCTTCAGAACTTCACTGTAATTTTTGAAACATTTTTCTGTTGCTTTAACTCACTGAAAAAGCTAAAAGCTGAAAAAAATTGCAGGACTCAAAATCCTGCCAATTAGAATGGGCGATTTTTTTTTTCCAGCAAAGGTTGAAAAATACGATTCAAAAATACAAACAGGCATTGAACAGTGCACCAAAAAGCGTTTGAAACACAAATCTCAGAAAGAGAGAGAGGGAAAGAAAGAAAGAAAGGGAAAACACTGAGAGAGAAATAGAGAGAAAGAGGAAGGTCACAGTTTCCATGAGAAATCCCTTAAGAAAGTGGCTACCAGCTAGTCAATAGAGAAAATAAAGTCAACAAAAAATTAAAAAGTGTATTTTTTTCTAGTCGTTAATTATTTACAGCTGTAATAACAGGATTGTCATGCATCAAACTGCTGCCAGCTAGATTCTTTCTCATAGTGAAGTGAAGAGAGTCTCACAAGATGGCAAACAAAACAGAAGACGTACCAGGGGCACGGATTCAACCTGAGGCAGTGAAAATGAGCGTATTTTCTGGCGATTTGTTGCAATGTGTTCTTTCTTTCGATGGGCTGCCCTAGTGTGATGCTAATGCAACTCTCCCCAACGGTGGATGCCAGGGCTCCAGCAAAAGAAGCAACAGGCACTGACCCAGAGCCAGGGGACAGTGAAATTCTCCTTGACATGGGGGTACTTGCGAGGAGCCCTTTGACTCCAAACACATCCCCACAAAGGCAATGTGACAGCGACACAGGTTTCCCAGCTCTGCTCTTTTTTTTGCGGTTGCAAAAACCAAATTGTTCAATATATGATTGCCTTTATGTTTGCTGAGTTCCCTGTAAAGAGACAGGAGGAACTGACAGACTTTTCAGAGGAAACGGAGAGCTGCCAGCAGCGTAACGTGAGCCAATGGACTTATAAAGTTGACAGGACCTTCAAGCAGCAGGGGAGAGAAGAGCCAAGAGCCGTCGAAGACAGCAAGAGCATCCTGGCTCACGCAGCAAACTGAGGACTGGGCTTCCCTCTCCAGGCAGACAGGGTCTTAAAAGCTGCTTTGCAGAAGATGCGCCTACCTGCAGCATTCCTCTGGCCATCGGGATGGCCAAAATGGATCCAGCCAGGTTTTGTGTTCCCTCTTGAAGCAGGCTCAGGGTCGGGACCTCAAAACCCCTCACGATGCTCAGTCACACACACCCTGTGTGGGGCTAAAGGCTCGTGGGATTCAGCTGTTGGAAAAGCAATGCTGCTGGGAATATCCAAGTGTCTGGGGCAAGAATAAAAGGGCTGTGTTGGAGAATTTGTGATGCGTGGCACTAAGTTTTCCCAAAAGATGCTGGGCAGTGCTGCCAGGAGTGACCTTGGTCCCAGGTCCCAAGAGAGAGACTTTTCTCCCTCGCTCCCCTTGCTCCCTGTGCCCCCCAGACCTCCCAGAGCCACCTGAGGACCAGCAGAGGTGGATGAACCTCTTTGCAGAAGATTTAGCAAAGAGAATGAAAGGGAAGTAAAACAATTTAAAGCTGCCATTTTCTCTTTCAAAGAGAAAAAGCTTGACTTTTAGATACACTTTGTGAGCATAAATATACACACACTCCCACATATATATGTAAAAACCTTGGCTGACTGAACAATTACAAGGTCAAACAGTAAATATTTATATCTTGAAGCTATCAATCTCATCTGCGCCGTGGCATCTAGCCAAAAATGCCTTCAGGGGTAGTTTAGCTTGATACACAGAGAGGCTTGGTGAACCGTTTAAAGTTTTTCCCCCTGCTTCAGCATCAATAGAGCATTCACACTGCATGAGTGTGCCTCTCACCCTGGCTGAGCCCTCCCCACCACCAAGGAGGTCTGCAAAGCCCAAGTGGATACTTGGCGGGGTGGGTTAACGTGCGCTAGATTGCTCTGTTCCCCCGGCTGTTGCAAAGGAGCACCGCAGAGAGGCTGTTTTTATCGCAGCCTCTGGGACAGGAAACAGCTTCGGGTTTTAGAAGGTCTCAGAGAGCTTCTCAGCGTAACAGAGGGTCTTCCCAGACCAGATGACCTGCAGCAGGAGAAATACCTTCCTGACCTGTGATGCAGCCCTATAATTCTCCCCAAGGGGGCAGCTGAGAGGAATCTAAGATGTGGACACGTGTAATCAAGGCAGCATATGAGAAACGAATGTACCTTGTGTCCGCAGGATGGCTGCTTGCAGAAACAGGCTGGTCGGGCCCTTGTTGGCATGCCAGGTTTGTGTCTGGGGTCAGCGAGCACGGGGCTGCTCACACAGGGTGGTCCTACAGCAAATAAACCAGGTCCCCACCAGTGCCACCGAGCCGGTGGAGATCAGGAGGGGATGAGCTGTGTTGGCCTCAACAATTTGTTGTACAGCTTAGGGAGCAGTGAAGCTGACTTTGCTCACATTGAGCTTGGTGCGTGGAGAAGAACCGGGCAGCTGTGCCCCGGGTGTCACAGCCCTGGCTGGTGATGTTCAAGGAGCGTTTTCAGAGAAGTCATATGGGGATAGCTCCATCAGCCCTTTAGAAGCATGGGTGGCACCCAGTGACCCCTTCTCCCTGTCCCTCACACCTGCAGCACTGACCTGGTGCTTGCAGCCACCACGAGCTGCCTCCGCCGACAGCCTGGAAGACCGCAGCTGAACCATCCCCTGCCTTCCCAAGCATTCAGACCACCCCAAAACCACACCGATTTGGCCCACGTCTGGTCTCAGAGGAGGGCAGGGGCAGGGTGTCAGTGCCAAAACCTCCACCTGACATTGTCAGGAGGAATGCAACCGCAGGTTGGGACTACAAAGCAGGAGTACAGGCTAACAGATCGCTTTGGTCACTCTTAAAGCCTTCTAATTCCTTCCTGGGAGACTCTCATCAAGTCAGGGGGCTTTGAGCCTTGCAAAAAGAAAAGAAATGTTGGAGTATCGAGGTTCACAGTGAAATGCAGAGCCCACTCCGTGCACAACTGGCTTTCTGTGGAGTAAACTGTCGATGGCTGTGTACATGTCCATCCCTACACAGCCCAGTTATAAAAGAAGGGCCCCATAGAAGAAGGGCCCATCAGCAGCCTCGTGTTAGCTGGGAGGGAAATGTCCCAGTTTGAGCCTCTGACAGATTTTAAAAAAAGAACATTATCTTCTCTGTGATGTCTGCTGGCAGGAGATGCTAAACCACTTATTTATAACTATCTTCCCGAAATGCTTCCCTGATTGGAAGCCAAACTACAAATCCTGTTTGGTTTGTTGTCTTTAACCAAAGGATGCCGGTATTTCTGCTTCCAGCTGGCAAAAAGACTCAGGGCCAGTGCCAGGCTTTGGTGGGAATAGACTTGGCTTTCAAGGCGTGCTAACACTGATCCAGGGAGGGAGCCTTTTATCCAGCAGAGAGCAAAGTTTTCAGAGCTGGGGAGAGCAAAGATGGGCCAGCAGGTGGGTGCCACCAGCAAGCCAGCCTGGTGGACTGTGTCCTGCAGAGGAACAAGGGGTCTGGGGGCAGCAGGACTGAAGGAGAAGTGGAGAAGACAGACAGGAGGTTCACCCTGACAGTGCAGCAGGTAGGATTGCCCTCGGGCAGAGGGGATTTTGGGGAATGCCCAGGCTAGTGGAGGGGGCTGAGGAGGAGACTCAAGTCAGCGAAGTCACTGGATCCCATATTTAATCTTGCCTTTGACATAATTCCATTAGTAAACACAATATACTCTTTGTTACCATTTTATTGTGTTTGTTTTGCTTTTTATAGGGTTTCTATTTCATTCACTTAGGCCTGAGTATTATAGTGAGATGAATGTTTTATGAGATACACTTCATCTAGCTTATTTAAGAAAATGACATCCAAGTAGTCTCCCAAACAAACAGCCTCACGGCCAGTTAGCACAGCGATTACAGCCGGGGAGCTGGGGGGTGGCGGCAGCACCCACTGCTGGAGGGGACAGTGCTGGCATGGGGGGAGCACAAGGGGCACGGGGGTGCGCGGGGTGCAGGGCAGTGCTGGGGCAGTGCCAAAGTAGCGGGGATGTCCCCCCTGCCCAGCAGATTTGGGGACAGTGCGTCCTCCCTCCGCTCCTCCAACCTGATGCTGGGGCTTTCCCCTCCTCGCTGCCTGCCGGGGAGCCCTGGGGATGAAAGGCACTGTAGAAATGTCACGGGTGGTTTGGGGTGTGGATGGCACGGCTAGAGCTGGTTTCCTTCACATCTGCTTGGGGGATGTGCCACGTCTCGCCCCACGCTGCCTGCTGGTGGACGGGACACGCCGGGGGCTGAGCTGAATGTCTCTGAGCTCCTCTCCTTGTGCGCTGCTGCTGAGCCAGCAAGAGAGGTGAGGGACGGGCAGGACTTGCACCAACGCCACGCACACTGCAGGATGAAGCATCCTGCCCTGCCCCGCTCCATCCTGCCGTCCCCATGGATATTCCAGGTGGGGCGAGTCCTGCGCCTCGTGCTCAGCCCCGCTCCGGTGCTGGCAGGGGGTGCTGAGCTCGGTGCAGAGGCTCAAAGCAATGCTGAAGACATCACGCTGGGGGTGCTGGGGCCCCGAGCTGGCTGCGTGCACCCAAAATGTGCGGGGGGGCAGGTGGAGGGGGCAGCCAGTGACCAAGGAAAGAGGTGGCGCATCCCATCCTGGGAGCAGGGCTGCTGGCAGGATCAGTGCCACCCGTGGGATGGGGATGAGCACTCACAGATGGAGTGCTCCTCATAGCAGGACAGTGTGTGCAGGGGTCCAGGCACCAGGGCAGGGTAGGAGGGACAGGGCTTGGATGCCACCAACTTGTGCTGCTGCTGGGAAGGGGGCAGCTGCTGGTTTGGGACCCTGACTGAAGGGCCATGAAGAGAGAAAAAGCCTCTCTCCAAGGCACTGGGGGGCTTTCTTGGAAGGGTTTGCAGGTATTAGAGCTGTGTCTCATCTCAGTGGGTTTGTGAGATGGCGTCTGGTCACACATCTCCCTGGGACAGCAGTGTCACCACCACCACCACCCCGTTTCAAAGAGCCCCTTCTGCTGTTTTCCCCTGGTGGTGAGGACGCTCAGCTGCATTCATGAGGGACAGGGGGGTTCTTGGGGACCGACTAGAGCCCCAGGCACCCCCACAGGTGTCAGAGTGGTTCCTGGTGTGCCAGAGCAGGAAGGGGCCTGAACCAGCACTGCTGCTCAGGTGCACAAGAGCAGGAACACACCGTGAGCTGGATGTCCCGGGGGTGTGCTCCTCCCTGGCAGTGTGGCTCCCCTGGGAGGCAGGGGCTTCTCTGCCTAAATCCACCAAGCAGTGAGATATTTGTTACTGGGGGCTGCACAGTAGCCAAAGGAAGATGAATGGGGAGCAGAGAAGTCAAGAAGGAGAAGTGGATGGGGCCAAGAGAAAGTGATAAACTATCTGTCTGAGCTCTATGGCTTCCTGATGCTGAAGGCACGTGGCCTCACAGCTACTATCTCCTCGTAGGCATTAGAAAGCTCCAGTCCTGAACTCAGTCACTCACTGACCCTGAGAAAAATGATTTCTCTAGTAGAAAATATCCCGTCCTCTAACATGAATTGCCCCAAGAGTGCAGGATGTCAGACAGACAAGACCTTTCTCACCTGTTCTCATCTGGGGAGAAGCATGGAGGAAACCAGCAGCTGGGCTTGGTTGAAGCAGCTGGTGAAGACAGAGAGGAGGAAGCCCAGTAGATACCTACAAGATGCTGTCACCCTGTTCCACACCTGCCATGGTTCTACCAGCCCCTGGCACTGGCCCACGCAGCACCGCTCCCTCTACAGAGCAGCTCCCCTGCCCCTAGGGGAGCACAGCCTAGCACAAAGCGCCAGGCACTGAAGACCAGCCCAGTGACTGACTCTGGAGGCCTCCACGTCCTTGAGCCCATGCCACCAGGAGTGTCCACCACGCTAGGGCAGTCCATCGCAGAAGAGGAGGAGGGAGGCAGCCACCAGCGGAGAGGAGCGCGAGATGGCAGTGGCATGCAGACCGTGGAGGAGGAGAGATGGAAGCACAGGGTGACTTGGGTGGGTAGGGACATCAGATTCACGATGTTAGAGGCACAACTTGTTATGATCCTTTTTTTTTTCCTTTCATCATCAAAGAAAAAACAAACCAAAATAAGACAAAACTAAACGTATACGGGATTAAATTAAAATCACAGTTTTGTTTACATTATAAAAGAATGATCTAATAGTAATAATAATATCAAATGAACAATAATAATTAAACAAAACAGGAGAGAAGAAAGCCCTGGAGAATTCCTGCCTGGGTGTTGCTCACTGATGGAAGGTTTATTGGACCGGTTTTATTGTTTGGGGATCATTCCTTTGATAGCTGACTCCCGGTTTACATAGGTAGCCCAGTAGACTAAGTTGAAAATGGCAAAGAGGACTGGAAAGACGATGCGGGACATCTTGTCTACCTTGCTGACGCTGTTGTACGTCTTCTTACTCTCTGGGAGCTTCTCCTCTATGCGGGGCATCTTGGGGGGCATGTTGGTGGCCGTCGCGGTGGCAGCAGCACTCTTGGAGATGGTGGGCAGGCCGGGGTCCTTGGCGATGTTGAGGGCATATGTGGTGCCAACTATGTTGTAGGTGTTGTTGGTTTTCTTCGCTAGTGCCACCGGTTCTTTTTTCTAGGGAAGGTGGAAGAAAAACACAATAGAGATGAAGTGACTGTAGAACTGCACAGAGAATATTTTGTCCTCTGAGTTTACCTGCCTGTCTGGATGAGAAGATGGAAAAGGGAGCGAGGAGCAAGAGGCCGAGAAGGCAGCACTGTGGAAGGGAAGGAAGATGTGGTGAGAAGATGGCCAGAACCCATGACATCTGCCACATGAGGGCAGCTGGAGCAGCGGGATGTGCTGGTCTAGGGTCTCCTTCAATTACACCGGCTGCTCCGTGTAAGCTTGGCATGGAGCACGGAGCACAAAGAGGTCCTGGACTGGCAGCTAGTTGTTAGGTCTGGCTGCAAGTCAAATAACTGAAGCCACACAGCCTCACAGCCTCCTTGCAGCTCCTTAGATGAGAGCAGGGGTACAAAACGGTGCGTGCAGCTGCACTTGAGCAGTAGCTGCCCAAGATGGTTGACTCCTTGACTGGCCGAGTGCTGCCAAGTCTGTGCTGTATATTGCTAGGCCAGTACAAGTGAATGCAAGCTCAAACTCCACACGGACTCCTTGACTTCTCCCTCAGCTGGGTTCTGTTTTGTGTTGTACGTAAGGTTCAGCCACAGAGAGACGAAGCAGGAATGCATTCTTTAGAAAAGCATGAGACCCAGTGTGGTCATCTTAGGGGAAGAACTTGATTTTCTGCTTAGCCGGTCTGTTTCCTGGATCAGGTGAGAGGAGGAGACATCATAGACAGTTTTTTTATTTTTTATTTTTTAGCCAGAAAACCAGTGGCCTTAAGAATGTGGGTGACAGCACTGCAATGCTTTTGAACCATGATACTAAAAGGCCATATCTTACACTGCCTCAGTGCCCTGAATATCTCACATGGAATACCTCAGAATTTAACGTCACGACGTCCACAATGCCTCTGGGATATTTTAGTTCCTCTCATCACCTACCCAGGCAAGATACAGAACAGACAGAAAGGATTTGCAGTAGCTCTGGTTTTCAGGACTCCAGATGCTATAAGGGCAGAGGGGAGCCTTTCATCTTGCCTTCATATCTAAGGGTTGCTGCAAATCAAGGGAGAAAAGTGCAGCCCTCCCCCAGGGCTCCAGGGAGAGCAGTGCTGTCCTTGCTGAAGGGTGGAGAGCTTGCACAGGAAAGGGAAAAGACAGACTTGCGTTTGACATGGTGCACTAAAGGATGAAGGAGGACGCTTAAGACGGACAGTTCCGATGTTAATGAAGATGAGTGGATGGGAAGACAGAGCTAGAGAGTCATGATGGATGTTTCCCCCACCCCGGGGATCTTCCTGTTGTTGTCAGGGACTTGAGACCAGCTGCACCACAGGCCATATTGTATGAAGCAATCTAGGTCTACCGGGAGACGCCTGTTGAATTAAATCTCTTCCTGTGCAGCTATCAGACACCCGACATATCCCAGCACCTGTGTGTGTCCATGTGGTGTCCGCTGTAATTACACCAGGAGTCAGAGCTAGACACAGCAATCACTCACAGTGGGAATCTAAAATCTAAACTCAGAACAAGGTGTGACTTCTTATCTCATTTTCCATTCAAAAGCAACTGAAACACAAAACAAGGTTCATTCAGTCATTTCCCAGTGGTGTTTGGCACTGGCTTCTATGTACGTAGGCATGCAGACACCACGTGCAAAGTAAGGGCTGGGAGAAAGGGAGAGTGCACAGCCAGCAGGATGTGTTCATCTCTGCATCCTAGCCTGAGAACCAGAAAGGCTGGATTGACCATCCGACCTGCAGAGGTACTCCAAGGGCTTTACATTTCAGGCTGTTCTTGTGTTGTAAATGCGTCCACAATCACCAGGAATATTTCTGGTTACCTTAGGAAATGCATTTTCCACAGCAATTTTCAGTGGGATGCTAAAAAACCCAGACTTCTGCACAACCTTTCAACCCCTCTCCAGTAACATCAGAGCTCTGACTGCAGCCTCGTAGCAATTACAGAAATTAACCTCCTCTTAGAAGGAGGTCTAAATGTCTAGAAAAGTCCGGATCTGACTAAACCACTGATCAGACCATATTCATAGTCCTCTATGGATAATGTGGGAGAGGTTGTTATGATCTTTAATGATTAACTGTGTGACTGATTTCTGCAATCATTAGAGCCACGTTAGCTTGTACCCCCTGCACAGGTGAACATTTCCTGCTAAAGAGCTGATAAGAAGCAAATAAAGGACTAAAGATGTTTCACCTTCTAAAACATTCAAATGTGCTTTAGTATGATTAGTTATTAACATAGCTACAGGAGGTAATAAAATAATTAATAGTAGATAATGAAATGAAAAACATTGTTGTTTGCAGAATGTAATTTGAAGTTCACTGTGATTATTTGAGTATTAATCAGCCATGTTACGTGAATAAGATGACTATTAGTGACATGACATTTTCAACCTGGCTAGCTTTTCTGCCCCAGAGCTTGCAAAGTGGATCTGTCTTGTCTAGCCAACGGCATTTGAAAACAGAAGGCTGAAATTGAGGAAATTCAGGCTAACATGAATGCTGTGGGTGTTGGCAGCAAACAACTGCTCCTATTAATGTGATTCAGAGGCCCCCAAGATTTTGCTCGGGCTTCTCTGGACCTCAGATCAGACTGTTCAGGTGGTGCTGAAGCTTGGGAGCCTACAACCAGAGACATTTTTTAGCTGTCCACAGTTGCCCTGGTCAGTGCTGGGAGCCTGGGCAGTCTTTGCTAAACATCCAGAGCACATGCTTCCCATCAGAGCACACACGTGCAAGAAAACAGGCTCCTGAGACGTCAGAAAAAATGGTTCAGCCTGAAGATACTAGACTACGCTTTATAAATAAATGTTTTAGGCAAGATTTTGACAATCAAATAAAGCAAAACTTGTTTATTGTTGTCAGCAGCAAAGTAGCCCTCAGCTTTAATAACCCTGCACACTTATCTATGAGGAGTTTCATGTTGTACTGAATCAGATGGAAAGAGTGGAAAAACAAGAGGAGACCCCATATTTACACTGGAAAGACTGGCCTAGTTAAAATGTTTATGTTGAAAAGCTATTCTCGTTTTTATGTCCCAGTTTAGGCCCAGGGAGACTGAAGCTGCTGCACGAAGTTATCTTCCTGAGCTGCTCTCCCGAGGGAAATACTATAAAATCTGGTCTGAAGATAAATATGACCACAAACACACACGGTGGAGTACAATAGCATTTCGTTAAATATTCTTGTCTCCCAGACTCTCTGTTGAGGTGCTAAAGGCTGAACATCTGAAATTAGGGGAACTACTGGTTCTGCTGATGGTCTGTCAGAGACTTAGCTCTCTGCACCTCCTCTCTGGCAGCTCAGTATCTTTCTTGTAGTGAGAGGCCCAAGCCGAACCCAGTATTCGAGGTGCATCACTCACCCCTCCCATCCCTTCTTCATTCTGCTCATGTGGAGGTGACATCAATGATTCTACACTCTGCATCTCCAGACAAAAACTCAGAGGTTGGATCACCACCAGACACCACGTGGACAGTGTGGAGAGAAAGAGGGTGAAACGGTGTCAAAGGATGACACATGGAATCTAGTGAAGATTTTGGAAGCATAAATCATTTGCAGTGCTATGGGGAGCCACAGGAGATTGTGAACGCAGTAGGACAAAGAAGACTGGGCTGCAGAGCATGGTCAGCAAAGGAAAGTCACATTAAAACATATTTACCATAGTGAGGCAGAGAAAAAGGGTCTGAACCACCCTGTGAGTCTGTAAATTGGTTGAAAATTGTGGTCTATGAAGGTTGGTTCTAGCTCTTCTCTGTTGGAAGGAGGGGACTGAAACAAAGATGCCATAGGTGGAAAGAAACGAAGGAGAAAGAATAATGATTCCTTGGTGACCTTGATCAAGGGGTAAACTTCAGAATTGCTGAAGGGTGGGTTGGACAAAGATCTTGGCTTCACTCCATCAGTAGAGAAGGTACCTGGTGCAAATGGCAAGCATGCCAGACACCTCCAAAAAACAAGGAAGAAAACTCAAAGATGATAGTATCAACAGAGAGGTTTGGAGGATGCTCCTTGGTGACTTTTCCTCGGTAAAAAGACATGTGAAAAGCACATAGAAAATTTGGACATAACATTTTCACCAAGATCTACCCATCATGGTTAAGTCCTACCCAAAAACTGCTTTGCCTCACAGAATCCTCCAACTAAATTGGTAGAATGAAGGGGACAAAGGAAGAATAGAACCTGCCATGAGAGAGTGGACATGCTGGGAGTACCTGTCAGCGACCCGCAGCTTTTGCAAAATAGGGATTTCTTTTAAATAGGCTGGGAAGCATTGCTGCTGCCTGCATTTGAGGTGAGGGCAGGGCTGACACTTATTGATTTCTTTTTTTTTTTTTTTTTGTGTTCATGTAAGGAAACAATCAAACCTGGAATGAGGATCCTTGCCATCACATCAATAAAGAACATTCTTTTTGGCTGGGGTGAACGCTCTCCAGAGACCAAGGCTCAGCCTGGGCTTGTCACTGGCAGTTTTACTCCTGGTATCAACACTTTAAAATGCCAATAGTTATTCTCTGGCCTCCTCTTTCTTTAGTGGTTTCAACCACCTGGCTTGTCAATTGTTTCAAGAACAGCTAAATAAAGGCTGGAACTGAGCCAATGTGGCACCTCCCCTGCGTAGCAAATTCACTGCTTGAAAATATTCGGTGGAATAGAGACGAAAGCAAATATGGTGACACATCATATTCACAAGCCCCCTGAAAGTCCATGACTGTTCAGGAAGTTATCCTTGGATGCGTGATTTCAGATGTTATTGTTTGCAGCATATATAAAAGTGAAATAGAGAGAACAGGGTAGAGTGAGAGCTTCTGAGCTGCAGAGACCAGGGTGGGTTAGCCTTTTGAGTTTGCATCAGATAAGGAACAGGGTTGGCTTGAAAAAGAATCCACAAATTTGGAGTCCATTGCAATTCTTCAGGCTGACACCAATTGCAGCAAACTCTCCCAAGGAATGCTTTCTCTGAAACATTTCCAGTCCTGCTTTGGTTTCTTGTTCAATTACCATGTGTGCAAACATTCTGCCTGTTTTTACCGTATTGCTTCAGCATGGTTGGTTTTGCAGTGCTGGGTCAATAAATAAATCGAGGAAACTGCTTCTTTTATCATAAATTGAAGCTTTTAAGTCTTTGTTGCTTTTTTGGCTGTGCTCAGTTCACATAACTGCCCAAGGCTTTGTGAATCCTGACTTTGTGCTGATTTACCCATCCCTGAAAGGGATAGGGTTGCTTTGAGGACCTGCTCTGATTTTTTGTTCATGCCAATGACCTGAGAAAGATTCCTCTCCTCTCCAGAGGCCCAGCTAGTGCTATGGCTCACGATGGATGTGGAAGACAATGAACAGGCCTCCTCTGGAGCCCTTCTGCCATGAGCCTGGTGCTCAGACCACAGCTGCAAAAGCAAATGGATAGAGAGAGTCCAAGAATCACAAGACAGAGGCATTCAGCACCCAGTGATGGCTGTGGTTTTCCACAAGGCCTCCGTTCTTCTGCTGTGACCTCCGTACCAGAGAAATGGCTGGCTGTCGTCCTCCTAAAAGTTACTGTAGTTCTGCCAGGTATTTGCATAGAGCCCCACAACAATTTTAAATAACACATTGAAATGCAAAGGAGAAAAATATAGAAGCTCCAGAACCGAGAACAAGGACAAATGTGATTTTCAAATTGATTCAATAAATATAAACAAGGAGCAGCATGCTACAGTAAGCGATTTCTCTGCGCAGCCCAGATTAAATCAGTCAGGAGGGAGGGGGCACGGGCAGGGCTAGTGATGGCTGTCAGGAAGGATGCTGCCAGAGAGGCTGATCCTGAGTAGAAGGAGAAACGTGGGTGATGCCAGGCACTAATTTACTGCCAGGTGCCGTTTCCGATTGCTTGCTTCCCACCCATCCTCTTTGCCCAAGCGTACAAAGCGGCAGCTGCCAGCAGCTGTGGGCAACAGCACGCGCCTTAGGGCCTGCCCCTCGCTGCACCATGCTTGCCCGTGCTGGGGGAGACCTACGGAGGGGGTACCTGCTGCAGGGGACACAGCACAGTGGAACCATCACCATTGGCGAGGCTGGCATCCCGTGGTGTATTTGGGCTTGGGTGGCATGCGGGCGAGATGGAGCGGGGCATTTACGGGTTTGAGGAAGATGGAGAAAGGAGACCACCAGCAGAGTAAGACCAAAACGTGCACGCATTCTCATTTCCACCAGCAAACAGTCATGCAGAAAGGCACAGGAAAGAGCGAGCAGTCTGATCTGGGTGTTTTTCTCCAGCTAAGCACAGCAACCAGCCCTCCTCCCTCGTTCCCCAAGAACCGCTGCAGTCGAGACCTGAGCTGGGAACCCCAGTAAGTAGCACCCAGCCTCCCGAGTGCTGTGGGGCTGCATGCTACCCACTCCCGGTCCCAGCGCAGCTCTCTCGTGCAGCGTTTCTTCACCGTCCCCGGCCTCGGCCATGGGGCTCACCTTCATCTCTTGGGCCTCCAGCACCTTCTTGCCGTCCCAAGCCCAGCTGCGCTTGGTGAAGTAGTTGACGGTGGCAAATTCGATCAGCGCAGAAAACACAAAGGCGTAACAGACGGCTATGAACCAGTCCATGGCCGTCGCGTACGCCACTTTAGGCAACGAGTTTCTTGCGCTGATGCTTAGTGTGGTCATGGTGAGGACGGTGGTGACACCTGTGGGAACACAGCAGGAGGCAAGGGTGCTGTCAGACCGTACACTTGCACTCACCCACCCTCAGCATCTTTGTGCCCTGCCCTCTCAGGGGAAAAGCCGGCAAGAAATCTTGTCATGGGTCACATTAGCCTAGCCCACAGATGTACTGGCTCCTTGAGAAAAGGGGGCATTTTGTCCACCACACACACGGACAGGGATACAAGTACTGAAGACAGCAGGCTCCTGCCCAAGGTGCTTCCATTGCATATGGACTTACCAATATCAAAAGTGATCTGGCCACAAAAGGGATGTATCAGAAAAAAAATCCTCACTGCCCAGAGGGCAGGGAGCAGGCCAGGCTTAAGAAGAACTGAAATCTGCTCCTCTCTCTGCCACTGACATTAAGCCAGGCCTTGGTGTACCACTTCACATCTTTGTGCTTCACTTTCCCCACAAAACACACAGCTGGCATTTCCATCACATACTTTTGGGAGCTGTCCTCTAAGCTATGTGGCCCATGTTCCCACTGTAATTAAGGGACCCCTAGCCAACAAAATGTGCTGTAATTAAGGGACCCCTAGCCACACCAGTCCACGGTGCAATTTGCAGAATAACAAAGAAGTTTAGGCTGAGAGGGAACTCAACTAGTTCAACCCCTGCTCGAGTCGGGCCAACTGCAGGGCCTTCTGTGGGCCAGTTCCAGGTATCTCCAATTCATATAAACAATGGCACACACATTAGGATAAGAGGAATCTGACCCAAACTCCATTGACTGTATTTCTGCTCACTATGAAAGAGTCCTACCTCAGAGTTAGGCACCTACATTTAATTCGGGGAGTTTAATTCCTCATCTGTGAATTCCCTGACACTAGGCCTAGCTCCCTCACATGGAGCCTGGTGTGGAGAAGCCTCTTGTTGCTACTGTGATAAAATAAAACAACAACAATGACAATAATAAGGTACAGCTACATAGTTAGGATTTCATGGAGGAGCAGAAACTGGCCACTCTCACAACGCAGGTCTCAGAATATTCTGGAAGTGCTTTGTGGGCTACATGGATGGACTGTGGGACCACAGGTCCCGCCTGCACGGCCAGGCACCCGTCAGTGGTGCATGCTGCCGGAAAAAGTGTCACAAGGATTTATCTTTTAAAATGATCTGTAGCAAAATGCCTATTAAAGCTTTTTTTCATTAAAGCAAGCAACCCTTGCTATCCATTTTCCCCAATAATATGCTTTTCAATTAAAAATGCATTAAAAACATTATAAAAATATTGACTAATTTTCACTTCCCTTAAGCTATACTCCTGGTAATTGAAGAGTTTCAGTAATATTGTTGGTAATACTTTCTGAGAGGGAAAAAAAAAGAATAAACAATTGAAGTTCTCATTATTCTCTTAATAGCAAAGCAAAGCAATTTGGGAGCTAAGACATTTTTCACAAAGGTAGCTTTTAATTTTTCAATCAGCTTTTTCCTGAAGAATCTGTGCTGCTACTTGAGCAAACCTGTCTAATTGCAAATATTGGGATAACATGAGAGGGAATCAAATATCCTCGGAGAAGGGCTCAGCCCAGGCATTGGGAGAGCAGAGGTGCTCCAGAGCTGGTGCAGGAGTTCTTTTGAGAAACACTCTTTGAGGTGGTAGAGAGCTTCACATCCTTCACTATATGATGTGCAGGTCTGCATCCTTCCCTCCAGCCTTCCCCCGTCGCAGAGCCAAGGCTCTGTCTGCCCCCTGGCAGTGGGGTATGGTGGGGTGGTGGTTTGGGGGTATAGATCCTGAACTCAAGGTCTTGGCAGGAAAGCACAGAGCAATTCTGTTATCATATATTTGCTAAAGTTATTAATACATGTGCAATGCCAGCCTGACACTTTGCTTCAGAGAGGGGGTCTGAAACCAGCTGAAGAAAATAATAACAAAATATTTACTGTGCAGTTAAACTGCCGCAGCTCAGGATCCTGTTCCGTGGAGTCTGACCAGGGGCACATTAGCAACTTCAAAGGTAGAGCATTAAATGCCTCCCCATGTACCCACCCTCTCCTCAACTCAAAAGCTCATACAGATAAGCAGACACAGCCAAATGCATATAATTAGATGATCAATACCTTGATTACTGTTAATATTTATGGCTTGGCTTGTAGCAGAAACATGGACAGAAGTATTTTTTACAGAGATTCAGTGGAAATAGGAGCACTGGAAAGACACTGAGAGCTATTATGGGAAATGGCCAGCGGCTTCACTGATGCCAGTCAAGGCCGGAGAAGACCAGCTCTGATGACTGGTCCTTCCTCCCTTTGTTTCTCAGCCACCCCTGAAGCCTGCCTCGTTCTGTAGTCTTTCTGTTCCCATGGGATCATTTTCTCCTCCAAGCTGTGCTCCAAGCACGACACGCTGACTCAACTCGTGGCAGCCTATGTGTGCTGGAGATCAGGATTCTTGATAATTTAGCTTTTTTTCTGCCAGCTACATATTAATAAGGCAGCCCAAGAAAGGAGAAACCATCCACTGGGGTCATGAGCCAGAAACTCGCTGTAAGGCAGCAGCCTACACCGCCTCAGCTCGTCTCCTTGCATGGGGCATGGACATTGGTGTTTGGGCCCAGACCTCAGCAGCCCCATCAGCCTGGGCCAGCTGCCTTGCAAACCCCCAGGCCACCGGGGCAAGGGGAGCTGGCTCTGTAGCATGGTGATCTTGTCTACCAAAGGGATGACGGAGGCATGGATGGGGTCTGGAGGCAGAGAACTTGCTGCATGCACCGAACTACTCTGTGCTGTGAATCTGGACAAAGCAGCAATTTCCCATTGCTTGCCTTTCTCCCCTGACCTGACCAGAAACCCCACATGCCCCCAGACTCACCAAAAACCGTTCGGGCAGGGACAGACTCCCTGTTGAGCCAGAAAGAGACCTGGGACAGGATGACAGTCATAATGCAGGGCAGGTAGGTCTGGATGACGAAGTACCCAATCTTCCTCTTGAGGTGGAAGTGTGTGGTCATGACAACGTACTCCCCTGCAGAGACAGATGGTTAGAGACACAGAGCCACCACTGTGCTCCAGGATGGCACCGGCTGAGCACCAGTCCCTCTCTAAAACACCAGCGGTCTGTCCTGAGCGCACTTGCAAACTCCAAGATGAAATTCCAGTCTGTGAGTTGTATTGGTGCTGGCTGGCACGATTTTGTTTTTTCTGACAATCCTGACAATATTTTGCCTCTCCTCACTTTAACCATCTCAAAAAACCAGGGCAAGTTCTGTTGTTAAAGGTCTGGGCTGTAGACCAAAGGAGCAGCCATCTCTATTTTCCTCCAGTACCCTATTCCTCCACTCAAAGCAATGCACCAAAGCTTTGGATATTTCGCTGGGTTATTGTGCCTTTTTGTTGTGAGTGTGGCTCTGCTAAGTCATTACACGCAGGAGCCGTTAGCAGCTTTCTTGCCATTTCAGGTTATTCATCTGTACATTTTACTACAACTTAAGTAGAGAGATGGGCCAGATATTATGACATTTAGTCCCCTGGACTCCCTACATTTCCCCAAGGGAGGTGATATGAGTTGTTACAGACAGACACTATTAAAATCAAGTGCACCAGAGAGGAAATATTCTCAAATGAGAGAATTACTGGTGCATACAGAAGGAAAAAAAAGCAAAGAAGAAAAGAAAGACGAGAGAAACACATGAGATAACAGAAGCTATCAGTACCTGAATTCAGAAAGAAAGGGAGGAGCAGCAGATGGGAGAGAAAGATGATTAATATTGGTCATTAATCAGAGGAAACATTTGTTTGGAAGAATCTTCTATTAGCTGTGATAATATTTGTGTAAACAGATGCAGTGAAAATCACACAACATCATGTTGCATTCACCTCCCCTGCCCGCAATGCTCTCCTGACGGGCTGAAAAGGGATCTGAGACAAATGAGTCTACAGTACCAAGGACCAGCTGGGCAAGATGGGGCAAATTTTCTGCACATCAGGTCATTTTAGATGCTTGAAATCAGTTTTCTAGAGGGTACAGATAATAAGGATCTCTCTGTAGAACCCACTAAAAGCTAAACATCTTAGTGCCTCAAGGTGACAGCCCCAGATGTCCTCAGCCATGTTCTCCAACATCACAGGGCTTGAGAAGCACCATGTTCCTCACTGCCTCCATGTACTGCCTGCATAATTACGCAAAATCATGGTATTCAAAGCCCATGGATATGTCTTGCCTGACAGTGTGCTCAGCCCATGCATCTCATCATGGTCCCACACGTACCTGTGCTGGATCGGACCATCTCTGTCCCAACAACGTGGCCCAGCAGGTCATACTGGTTCAGGCGAGATCCACCCTTTGCTACTTCCACTGATTTATCCTTCCCCAGAGTCCAGGTGTAGATCACCTCTGTCTTTGTGTAGGCATCTGCAGAGGAGAAAGAAAAATGAGGTTTGTGCTTCTGGGTGACCTAAAATATACCAAAATTAGCCTGTAGCCTGCAGCCTCCTTGCTGTACGTTCCTCAGAGCCACATGGCTGAGCACAGCCAAGCATGGCCAGAGACAAAGGCAGCTCAG
This sequence comes from Anser cygnoides, assembly GCF_040182565.1. Taxonomy (NCBI): domain Eukaryota; kingdom Metazoa; phylum Chordata; class Aves; order Anseriformes; family Anatidae; genus Anser; species Anser cygnoides. The sequence continues at coordinate 11,265,505 of NC_089885.1, read as the reverse complement.
CAACTGCTAATTGAATGAGCAAAAGGGAACTAGGGTTTTGGGAATGGAGCTGGAAGGAAGATAGGGGCAGAGCAATGTCACCAACAAATGCTGTCGCCTTGACACAGTGGCTCTGCAAGGGCTGGCTCCAAGCAGAGGCAAAATAGGAAGGCATCCAGGCCAGCATGGTGCTGGGGCAGCAGGACAGCCACCACCCTGCCATGCCAGGGGCTGGGACAGTTACGCCGTCAGCGGCTGGCAAGAGGGGTTACACACAAATGGGGTTGAATTTCAGGTTGTTTAGTTTAAAATAAATAAATAAATGCAAATCTTTACCTTCAGGCGTAGCTGTCCCCAGCCTCACAGCCCTGGAGGTGGTGTGCCCTCCCACCAGTGTGTTCTGTGCACTGTGTGACCCCGTGCCTGCAGGGCAGTGCTGGGAAGACACTGCCTGCACGTTGCAGAAGACAGCAGGCAAGTTCTGCTGAGCCACTGCAAGGGGCAGCACTGGGCTCACAGCCAGGGCAGCCTTCCAGTGACTTGCAAGCTCCCCTCTCCATCCTTGCCCAGAACCGCCCTAAAACACGCACGGTCACCATCACCTTCACAAGCCTTTGTGACCAAACCCCTGCTTGTTCCCATAGCTGCTCTCTTTCCCACTTGTTCTCTCAGTATTGCCAGTCCTCCAGTATCTAGAAATTAAGTTTCTCCAGGCTCTACTAGGTGCTACAACTCTCCGTAATGCTCTCAAGCTTCCTGTCCAGACCCACTCTGCAGTAATTTTCTAGGCAAGAACAAAGTTCACTATCTGCAAAGCCATTTTAACAAGTGTTTTTCATTCATTTTTACCACCAGCTTCTTGTATGAAGATATTAAGACATCTCTGGCTAGGGTCAGCCCAAGCATTGGGTCAAGTCTACTATGGAAATTTCTCAGCTCATGCTTTGTGGATGATTGTGTCCTAAGACAGCTAGATTTCTCTGATCTTTTAAAAACAACCATTGTTATCCCTGCACTGTGGGTTTTGGCAAACCTGCTAAACGCTAAGCAGACACTGTGTGAAGCAGGGGGAGTGGTTTTGATGATCAGCCAACGTTTCTCAGCACGCCACTGTGCTGCTTAAGCACTTCAGATGCAGGCTGGCACTTCTCATCTGATGTGCAACACTGCTTTTCCAGCCCCTCCTTCCAGCTCTCCACATGCTCCTGGAGACCACCTTCCTCCTTCAGGCTTAGCTTTGTACTGCTCTGCCAATGCTCCTCTGCCTTGGTGGGCAGCACCTTCTGCTCTGACAGTCGCAGTTCTCCCACCGCCACTCTCAGTCTGCAGGGGAAACATGTACACGTCTTCAGTGCCATCCACTTCGCTTCATACCTGAAAGTGCAGGTTTCTTCTCATCTGGTTGTCCAGGACAGAAGTGTATCTGCTGTCATGTAGCCATAGCACGGATAATTGGAACCTATTTAATGCCAGGAATCTGTTTTATTTCTGGTCAATGACCCACTTGCAATGCAGTCTAGTCCAATTCAAACAAGGACAGTTCTGTAACATTTAGTGGAGCTGATAAGTCTAGCAACATCTTCTGCTGTCCTAGTCTCAGCTGCTGTACAAATCTCCTATGACTGTCTTAGAAACAGTTCTCTGCTGTGTTCATCTATCTCTTAGGGAGTGTGGAGAGAGGTAAAGCCATCACCTTCACTGCACTTTTGGTCCAAGGAATGAAGTGAGCACACGGTGTGCACTTGGGCAACTGTGGCTCTCTGAAATGGCTGATCCCCTTACTTCTCCTGCGAGCTCTCTGCTTTCCCACTTGGGGTACATGCCATGGTGGCATGGGGACAGGAGGCCTCTGATAAGCCATTCAGCTTGTGGGGATCACTTGTCACCGAGGCAAATTTGGCTATCCTTTGAACAGCACGTCTGGCACTGGCACTGCCCTTGTACTTACAGAATCTGAACCACATTAAGCTTCTTGCAAATGAGCAGCTTCCAGCTATGGGCAGCTTTTTGGTGCAAACAGTGATTTAATCCTACTCCAACATAAGAGAGGTGAACTCACATGCTATGCAAATGGGTGCTTTAGAAATATTCATAGTTACATTAATCAAGGGCAGCTTTCTGAGCTGCTTGTGTCAAAACTCCCATCATTTAAAGGGCAAATCAGTAAAAAATGCCCAGAAGAACCCCAAAGGGTATTCCAGCAGGAATATGCACATTAGTCTCTTTTCCTCACCAAGAAAGTAATTAGATATAGAGTAATCTGCCTTCCTGAAAGTCTTGTAATAATCCCAAAGTTTAGGCCTGAGGTATGAGATTTTATATCCCTCCTCACAAGGTCAATTAACATTAATAATTCATCCTTCTCTAAGGCTTGCTAATTTACTGGCCTTAGTTATGTCTTGTGGCAGTGAGTTCTACATTTAATAGGAGCTGCCTAAGAAATTACTTCTTTTTAGAAGTTTTAAACAATCCAGCTTCATGGATGCATTTTGTCAGAAGACAGAGGGGCAGATGCACATGATAAACATGATTTCTTCTGGTGTCAATCAAATTCTTCCACTTCCCACAGATTTAACCACAGATTTGCTCCCTGCTCATTCCTGATGATGGCAGGAATTGCGTTTGAGATACCAGAAACAAATTTTTAGTCATGTTGCCATTAGCAACTATGCTACAGTTAATAACACCATTAATAAAATCATGGAAGACACTGGCCACGCGAAGGACTGTTCTTTAGCTCTGAAGCTACCACCTTGCAGAGGCTGATCAAGGTACTTACAGCTCCCAAATTTCAGTGGGCAAGCATGCACATCCATTGGGAAGTCCTCCAGGTGCATGGGGCACTCGGCATGAATCGTTAGCCTACAAGACAAAACAAAGGGAATGATCAGAAACACACGGCTGCAGAGGCTCCCACCTGGCCCTTCTGCCATGACATCTTTACACCGCATCCATCAAAGGCCTCAACGTCGTCCCTAACTCCTGGGTCTTCAGGCAGAAGGCCATCAGCTGTGGAGAGAGCAGAAGGCATGCAGATCTGGCCGCCTTTCCCATTTTTTGAACTCAGCACTACTGACTGGGTTCATCTTTATCCACTCAGTGCGATCAGAAAATCTGCCAAAGCCCAGGACTTGCGTTTGCTTCTGCGCTGTGCAGAGAGCTCATTAACACCAGGTGCCAGGGGACACCTCACGGGTGGTGTTGGAAAGCAGAAGGAAGGGCTTCCAGGGACACCTAACATGGCCATTGCTTCCTGACGGGCTGGGAGGAGCCAAGGGCTGGCAGATTATTCACCGAAGCCAAAGAATTAAGGGGCATGCTGAGCAAAGTGAGAGCCGTGAGGTCGCAGGTGGCACTGCAGGGCACGAGGCCGCAGTGCGCGTGGGGCACCACAGCCCACCTCCAGTGGTGGTGGCACTGCAGAGGACGCACACGGGAAGATGTAGAGGTGCCCGTCCCGGGGCTGCTGGCAGGAGTGCTGGACTGCTTTTGTGCTCTACACGTCCACCAAATCCCAGCGGGATGCCTTGTCACTAAGTGGTTTCATCAGGGAGGCGCAAGCATAATCACAGCACGCTGCAGAACGTGGGGCCAGGCATGAAAGGATCCGTTATAAAAGGCTCTAAAAAAGGAAGCTCTGAGCTCTTCTTCTTCCTCCTTGAAGTACCGAAAAGCCTGCGGACTAGGAGGGAGAGCCAGAACAGATAGCTTCCCCGGAGACTTCTAATATGGTCTCCTCTGGAGGAACAGTTTTGTCAAAATGGACCCACTTCTGATGGCTCAGAAAAATAACAAGGAACAAATAATCTGTGATGGGAGCAAGGGGTGGGTGCAAAGGGCAAGTGCACAGACTGAAGGCTGAAGGTGGCTTGTGGAAAACACAGGTCAAGAGGCACGGTGGAAACCTTCTATCAAGACATTTTCCTTTAGCTGGAAAATGGCCTTTTAACCAATGGGAAATGTTCAGGTCAGTTATTCTCCACAGGAAATATTAAGGCTTTGTCAAATGCAAGACAAACCTCAAAAATAATAGAGGGTTCAGATTTTCTTAGGAAAAAAAAAAAAAGAAAGAAAAAAAGAAAAAAAAAAGAAAAAAAAGAGGAAAAAAAGTTTGAAAAGGGATTTTGTTTTCATGGGAGCAAGCCTTAAATGATTCTAGAGAGAAAAAAAAAAAAAAAAGACTTTTTTAAAGTTATCATCAAAGAATCCTGCTGGATGACAGCAAACACTTCCCAAATCACTCCAAGCACCTCTGTGAGGAAACATAAGAGTGCCAGCGTGGCTTGGGGATGGTGGGGCCTCCGGAGAGGATGGAGGCAGCGGTGATGGTGGCCGCAGGCGGCAGATGGTGCTGCGGCAGGCAGGACGCGAGCTCTGTGCCAGGGAGGGCAGCAGCAGCAAATTCCTGCAGAGCTGCTCCGCGTCAGCTGCTGTATCCTGGAAACTCCCCTCCAGCAATGAAGTTTTTGGTCTGCCACCGTGAGGGAACGAACCTTGTGATTTTGGAGCCACATCCAGTATCATCAGTTTCTTTTCGAGGATCTGCAAAAGCTGGCACCCCCACCCAGGCAGAGGCGTTAAATCAAGAAGCAGAGGAGCAGAGCTGGAAGCTGACATAACCTTGATGGGGTAGGGCTGGGTGGACAAAACCCTCCTGTGTGACCAGAAGCCCCCACAGCGGGGGTTTCAAACCCTGCAAATCCAGCCTTTGGGGAGGTCCGTGAGGTGAGGCATGCTGCCCTTTGCAGTGGGGATGCAATGCTGCAGAGCAGGCCACACCACGGGGAAGCCTGTGCCTAATTCCTGCATGATATGGCAAAGGGAACAGGTGAGGAAAGTGGTTTCCTGCAGGCCTTCTGCATCCATCCCCACCATGTTTCAGTGATGCCTCCCTGCTTGTTAGTGCAACAGCAGCAAATGGTTTTTTCTGATGTTTTCCAGAGCCAGGTACAACTGCCCCATCTCCACCTGGCACATCTACCCAGGGGCAACTATAAAAACAGCAACTCCCACAGGCAGGATGGCTCAGTTCTGGTAAATAGATCTCAGCAGGATGTGGCCCATACACCCCGTGTGGACTGGTGAGGTTGCATTTGCTGTTGGGTCACAAGGGCTCTCAGCCCAGCCGTGACAGATACGATGTCTGTACTCTGGCCACGTTAGTCAGAAGGGGTTTAAAGTGTCTGCGCAGGCAGACTCCACATCTAGTAGAGGAGGCCAGGAGGTGGGGAAGTACAAAACCCAGGCATGTTCTGAGCAAGTCACTCCTTGCTGTCCTCTCCCAGCAGCTGGTGGCTTACAGCTACCACGCTTCAGAGGCTGCATTTAGGCTTTTGAGTGCACAGGAGACCGAGGACCTTACCTTGTCTGTGAATCCTTTCTGAACCCACGTAGGGGCTGGCGACCACCATGTCCTGAGGTTCTGCTGAAAGAACTGATAAGGACTTTCCTGCTTTCATTTTGTCTGTGCCCAGCTTGGTTTCCTCAGCCTACCCAAGAACCACAGTGTGGACAACGTTACTTCCTTGAAAGCAAATCACTTCCTCTGACCTGCTGATCTCATTTTCACCTCTGGACTGAACATACATGCCCTTACATGAGAGAAAAGCAGGACTGAGCTTTAGGACGTCAGCCAAGACTTACTAATTTCAACAATCCTATCAGCACATTGCTGCAATGATTTTCTGCTGGGGATCATGTGCCACCACCAACTGCTCTTTCACCTTGATGTTTCTTTTTTATAATCTGGATGAAGATTAAGATTTCAAGAAGCAGGTATAAAATCCTGGTAGCAAGGCATAAGTTAAACAGTCTTTGCTCTTTCTATTCTCTTTCTTGAGTGATGCTTTCTTTTTCCAGCTTGGAATTTACATGGGGAGCTTTGTTGTTTGTAAGCATGTCAAGCATATCCTCACTGATTTTACCACTCAATTATTTCTGTTTCCTCTCCAACTGCAGTGGACTTTTTGCTTCTAGTATTTGTCACTGTCACTTGCATAAAGGAAATGTTGGTGCCTCTGCATGCAAAATTTAGCATTCCACCTGTTTCCCTCAGGAGGCCACACAAGACTCTTCCTTTTAACCTTCCTGTTGCTTCCCTGGCTTCACTAACTGCTTTATCATTTCAAAAAGCTCTTAGCTGGGTGTTCACAAAGTCAGCTTTTCCAAAAGACTTCTCCTAGTCAGTGCTTTCCTTCTGATGTATCCTGAACTCCCAAAAAACAGAAAGGCCTTTTTCACCCACTGTTCTGGCTGCAAATTTTGGCTGTGATTAACAGCTACTAGGGATAAAGCTGAACATGGACAGCTCAAGGGACTGCAGATTGTGGGTCCGGTGGCTGAGTGCCATTTAGAGCAGCCAGAAGGAGCCTCGGAGGGGGCCAGGACAGCAGCAGAGACCAGTTGGGCACAAGCTGGCCTTGGCCATACCCAACTACCCACTCCAGGCCATGGCCAACAAGAGCAACTGTCGTCAAGAGGAGACAACTTTATAACAATGCCAGATGACTCTGTGGCTGTGTGGGAAAGCAGCAGTCACAATTTAAATCTGAAGTGTGCCTTATTAGCTGAGCCAGTAAGCAACAGCAAAACACAATAAATATATCAGCAAACTACTGAAAAAAGCAACCTAATCCACCACCTCCTCCACCCTCAACTGAAGAAGCTGGGTCTTTTTTTATCTTTTTTTTTTTTTTAAGTCTCCTGAAATTAAATAAAAGCAAAATGCCATATCATCCCAGTGAGATGAGCGTGGTTCAGCAATTTCAACCAGCCTGAAGTCAGCACATTCACGGGTAACACGTGAAGGCAGTCAGCTTCCTTGCTGAAAAGAAACGGAGCATAGGCATTCCCCCTCGCAGCTATTCTCCTTGGCCTGAAACCTCTTTGTCTTTGCCCTGTGTGTGCTGGCCCTGAGACGCTCTGACCCATGTACTGTTGCTCCCCTTTGCCCCCCACATCCCTCAGCTATCCTTCACTCCCCTTCACCGTGCTCTCCTCTCCTGCAGCCTCTCTTGCACACACTCATCGTTCAGAGCACTAATTAGCAGCAGCATTAGGTGAGCTGTGGCATCAATCACCGCTGAGGAAGTGCCCGTATTCCTCTTTCACCCCCCCAGCTCTCCCTACAGCCTCCTGTTGCTAGAAGAGGGCTCCTCAGCACCATATGCTTTGCCTAATGAAACGTCAAAATGTCAGACTAAGAGGAATGTACCTCGCTTCCCAGACAATTACCGCTGCTTCTGTGGCATTCGTGCAAGAGAGCCTGTTGCAGAAATTCTCATCTTTGCCCCTGACCCTGTACAACAGAGCTCGTGGCCAGATAGCCACAGAGGTTTGCTTCATTGCCCTGGTGTCCTGTTCAGGTCTGGACATCTGAGCCCTGAAATGCCATTACAAAGCCTCAACAGCATGTGAAAAATAGCCAAACTGCCAGCAAACACATCGTCCAGCTGTTGTATCCTTTGGCTTGTCCGTCCCAGTCACTAACAACTTCTGCAGACCTGTCTCGGGATCAAACCGCCAACTCCTCGTGCTTTCCCTCTGCTTTGCTGCCATGGCAGCACCAAAAGTAGAACATCCAGTGGAGAAGCCATGTTTTTCCCTCTTTAAAGTCACGGGGAGCCCTTTGAACTGCTCAACACAATGGCAAGAAGCGTGAATCAGGCTAAACATACCTCTCCCAGGGCTGGCGGTACAACAAACCTCTTCAGCTGCGTTCTCATGGTTACCGGCAGCTTAGCAGAGCCTTTGATGTGTCATTAGAGCCCCCGTCGCTACCTGCCTCTGCCTCGTGCTGCAGGATGAGGGAGAGCCTCGGTCCGATTTCTGGGACGCAAAATGCAATAATCCCTCGGTGTACGTGTGCTCCAAAACATGACAGCACCCCGCACAGCGGAGCCAACTTTGTTTATGCCGGGGAGATTGCTTGAGTTTTGTCCTGATTTCTCCTCCAGGAGGTTTGTTAATAACCACAGTCAGGATGAATAGGTAGTGTTTGCGGTTTGGGCTGTGTGCAAATCTAGGTTAGGTTTAATTGCTGGGGTTTGAGTTTGAAAGCCAAGTTTTTTCTAGGATCCTTGTGCTGGATCTGAAAACGCAGAATTCACTTTGCAGCCATCCCCCGGAGATTTCAGCCCATGATGGCAGAAATGCAGGGAGATAAGGCGATCCCTGAAGATTTCTCCCTCCTGGGATAGCTTCCTTATGAAAGTGTGCCTACATAAAACCAAACCTGGAAAATAGGTCGTTTCTGCCTTTGGATCCACTCAGGAAACTGTATGGAAGGGAAAAGCTCCAAACTGACTCATAACATCTCACCTCATCTATTCAGGGGCTTGTGTGCTCAGCAGTGTAACTTGGTCTGCTTGGGTCCCTTTATGCCGTTGCCTACACCAAGCACAAGGTAGGATGAAGCCAAATAGCTGCCACTCTGTACTATGCAGAGGAGCTAGTTCTGGGATGCCTGAGCTGCTCCTGCTGCAGAAGGGAGAAATATGGTTGCACCTCCACTGCACAGGAGGGCTTTGCAAGATGCAGCCTCCAGTTATCACAAATTACCCAGGGGTTAAAGCAAAAAACAGGTAGTAGAACAACCCAAAGCTTTTGCTGTGAGAGATTTTGTGAGACTGTGATTTCAAACAGCAGCCTGGGAGTCACAACCCCCTGAGCACACTGCAGCAGGTATGGGGCTTGCTATCTGGGGCTCAACCACCCTGTTGGGGCTCCACGTGCCCTGGGTGCCTTTGTGCCCAGCTTTGCCTAATGCTGTGCCTCCACCTCACCCAGGGCTGCACTTGTCCTTTCCAGGTGCTTGTGAGCTGCAGCTGAAAACTTTACATTGTCTTCAGCAATACAGGTGCTTGAGGCAAAGTCTTTGGGCATGCAGTTGAATGTGTCAGCCTGGCAGTTAAAGAAAACATCCTCTGAGTGCATAACTTGAGCACATATTGTCTGGGAAACACTCTGACAATAACCACAAAGCCTCAGCACGCCACTCTGACAGTGCCTGTGAAAAGCAGAAGAGCTCTTTAAAGCCTGGATTCACAAAGTTGAATCCCATCGGCACAGCATCAAGCTTTTGCTATTTTCATGTTTCAAGGCCAGGAAGAACCAGAATATTATCGATGTGCCCCACACAATTTGAGCCAGAGATTACATCCAGAGATTGCTGCAGCAGCTCAGTTTTTGTCTGTACCTTATGTAAATCCACGTGCAATCCCCGGTTTGTTGTGCTCAGCTCTGACACCAGAGCTTTGAGGCCTTAACTGGGCTTTTGTGAGCTACTCAGATCTTGTAGGAACTCCAAAAACAAGACAGCAGAGGCAGGGCTACATGACAAAGCTGTGTTCCCCGCACTCTCTAAGGCAGCCAGAGCAGCAGGGAAGGGGCAGAAGGATCAGTAATCCTGTCCGTTGCTCAGCAGCCAGAAGGAAGGGAAGAGAGAAATACAATTTTGTGCTGCGGTCACAAAGGCCATCTTGTCACCCGGGTGCCAAGGCCTGAGTCAGGGATCAGATGTTTGTACCATGATGCCTAAGGGATCTGCGAGGCGGCTGTGCTGTGACTAAGGGAAATCTCTGGACGCCCAGCTACAGCTGGTGTGCGGCTCCTCGAAGCTCAGGCCAGTGATAAAGAGGCTCTCTCCAGGAGCCATAAATATTGTCACACCGGTGTAATTTTGCTGGATGCATGTGTCAGAGTTGCTGTTCCACCAGAGCAACTTCATCTATAAATGTAAGCCTTGACTAAGAGAAGTGGGCTTTCACGGCAGGATAAATAGCAAGAGACATGCCTCTAATTGCACATCAGCAGAGCTGATCCCCCAAGGATATTGGCTGGTACAAGGTAAAGGAGGAAGATACGTCTCAGGAGTCAAACCGCATGGCAATGCACCAGCCTCGACTGAGCCTGCAAGGAACTGCATGGGGCAGGCAGCACGCAGCCCTGCCAGTCCTGGGAAAAGCTGGCGGAGGTCAAAACTCACTCTCCAGTCAGCAGCACGGAGTGGGACTTTGGGGTTTGCACTTGGCTGGGCGGCAGCTGTGTGTGGCTGAGACTGCCTTCCTGCTCCTGCTCCCTCCTTTCAGAAGGGCACGCGTGTGTGCACCTTGGAGCTAGGCTGGGACGAAAGAAACACAACATAAAACAAGTCTTCCTCCAGCCCTTTCCTGGGGGGAGGTTTCAAAGCACCTAAAGAGGGAGGGCAATACCATCACTATCATTTTACAGAGGAACTGAGGTGCAAATGCCTATGAGTATCTAGAAGCCCGTGGCAGAGCCAGGTCTGGTCTCTGAGCCTCAGCCTGATGCACAGCCCTGGGCTGTGCAACCTGTGCCCTTACGTCTTCTTTCTGAGCTCCCACACGAAAGACCCTGTGTGGCCCTGAGTGAGCTTTTTCTTCAGCAGCAGGGAGAAGAACAACCATCAGCTGTGCCGTGACAGACATCCTGTCCTGCGTGTATCAAACAGCAAACCAAGAAATGATATAAAACCTGCTTCATCCCTAAGACACTGTCCTGTGCAGAGCTGTGCTTTCCAGATGCCTTTCTGGCCAGCTCTGACCACATCTCCAGTATCAGGCTGGTCCAACAATGCTCAGGGCTGCACTGGAATAATTTCCCACATGCTATTGGGAAAGTTTGCAAGTGACAAGCTCTGCTGGACAAGCAGGAAGTCCACGTGCACTATGGCTCCTGGTACCGAGCAACACAATGTGACAGATATCCAGTCCCCACCTGCGGGTATCTCTGAGTGGGCTCTTCACCTCTTGCAAAGACTTGGAAGTACATTTAAGGGGGGCATGAGCAGACACAAAGGTAGGTCCCTTTGTGGTCTCCTTCATCCCCCCTCCTTCCCTCGGAGATGGCTAAACTGAAGGATGTGTTGAATTTATTTAAAACCCCCTGTGACTCCACTTCCTTCCAGAAGCTCATTCCCAAGAGCCTCGTGATGCTGTCACCCTGGCACCTGCCCAGCCCTAAACGAAAGAGCAAATTCAATACTTTCCCAGTCACACAAAACTTGCTGAAGGTAATGGTTATTTGCTGAATAAAGAACAAGCAAAATGATATAAAAGCCCTGAAATTGGGTCCTTTTTTTGCTGCCTTACGCCAGTAGCTCCTATAACGCTTTGCAGTCAGACAGGGATACAAACTGGGGGAGTGTTAGTCATCTGACATGCAGGTCAGACAGCCAGGAGCAGAACTGAGCCCTTGAGTCAAATTGGGCTTCTCCCTTCATTTACCCCATCTGCCTCAGTAACGTGAGATCACTGATGTTCAGAGACCTCCACCCCCAGGGCACTGTCAGGATTAGCTCATATTTGAGAAGTGCTGCACAAGAGCAGAGCATTGTTTATCAATGTAGGCTGTAAAACTTGCTGACACTGTGTAGATTCACAGCCAGCGCAGCTATGAAGAGATGAAATCCTGTCTGGTCCTCGAACAGCAGAGGTGAAAGTGCAGCATCTCGGCACACAGAATCCACAATGAAGCGTGTTATTAGTTTGGGTTGGCTTGAAGATGGAGGCACAGAAAATAATTTTTGAAAACAAGGATTTACACCTTCCCATAAACAACTCAGTCCCATTCTTCTGCATCTCCGAGTATCCTGCTGTTTCATTTATAGGTCCATTTACCTTGGAAAGCAGATTAGTACAGCAACCCCAGGTGGCAAACTTTAGTTACATGGGTGAATAGCTTCCAAGCATACAGGAACAACTCAGTAATTCCTGAATTAACATACAATTAACCCAAACTTATTTCTCCATGTTCTCCACCTGTTGCAGTTCAGTGACAAGTGTATGTACCAGGGCTGTTCTTGAGAAATCCATGATCCCCCAGGCATGGCTCCCCAGGAGCAACCTGTGACTGGAAGGAAGGCCCCAGCTGCTGGAGCTGACGGTGAGGCTGCACAGCGTGCAGCACTGCCTGGAGAGCCCTTCCTAAGCACTCACACTGCAGGGTTACCCCCTGTTTGGGGCTTCTACCGGAGCACAGTTTTTAAAAAGCTGGTGATTATTATTTTTTTTTTCCTAATGAAGATCATTGATTACACAGATCGGGTTTTTTCATTTGGTGAAGTGGGGAAAAAAAACCACTTTTTTCTCACAAGCAAGCTTGGGCTTGTTAGATCTTTCACAGGATTCTGGAGTAATATGCTAACAAATTCAGAGCTGCTCTCAAGCTGTTGGAGAATGCCAAATTCTCCCATCCCAAAGTTTTTCTGCCGTTACCAAAAACCTGACTTCATATCCCATCAGAGATCAGGAACAAACATTACTTTGGTGGCAAAGAAATTGCATAAACTACAGATCCATACCTGCCTTCATGGGACTGTCATGTGTAGGGGGACCTGGAAGGCCATGGCACGAGCTTACCTCATGGTGTACAGCAGGGTGCCGTTGTCCACCAGGCGCAGCAGCTTGTTGGGTGTTGTCATGTTGTGGGCGACAGATTTTTTCCCGTTGTGGAAGAAAGTGTCGGGGGTCCAGATCTTACTGGCCAGCAGGTTGTTCAGGGGGAGTATCTTCATGGGACCATCGAACTTCAGCCTCTCGTCTCTCCAGGACTGCCGGAAAAAGACATCAATGGTGTATTCCTTTGTGGAGAAAGGAGAGAAAAATAAGTCTCGTTTTACTTAACTCCTCGTTGAAGTGCTTCAAGAAATGGCGAACATCTTCGATCATCGAGCAGGTTCTGTTTGGGCAGCCCTCGGCTGATACGAAGCCTGATGCAACAAGGAGGCAAAACTGTGGAGGATGACAGTCGCTTGCTGTGTTTTGGAAAGTGACTTACATGCGATGCCAAAACCTGCATCTCAGTGTTTGTGACAGACTGCAGACAAGCTGCAATTCAGCCTGCAGTGGAAATTGGGTAGTCCTGGGGAAGCACTGCTGCACCTTTATCCAGACGTCACGGGAGAGGGGAGCATTGTGTGCTGCTACGTGGGAGTTTGAACAGGCAAAAATGAAGTTCCATGATGTGCAATTGGGCAAGGATGCCTGTAATTCTACTCCTACTCCTAAAACAAACATACAAATAAAGTTTCAGGACATCATTTTAACGTTCTTTTGTTCCCCAGAACATCTCCAGCAAAACATTGAATCAAGGACCACATAAACTTGTCATTATACAACATTCAGTGACTTCTGTTTTCTTTCTTTCCCCTTTTTTCTCTTTTTTTTATTTTTTTTTCTAATGTAGAAACCCATTTCCTAGGCTTATTTCCAGCTGGGGCAATTAGAAGCTATTTCTTTGAAATCCTGCAGCTAGAGACAGCTCACAGTTTCTCAGTGTTACTGACAAAATGGATTTTTGCCATCCAAAGAGAAAGCCAGAAAAATAAACACCAAACGCACCTCAGCCTTCAGTAATAACGTAACGTTGAAGGGGGTGCTGGAGAAATATAACTTCAGCTGTTACCTCTGTGCCTCAGCCCCTCTCCCAGTGGTGGGGCATTCACTTAGCCGCAGCTCTTGTCCCGTGGAAACGGTGGCAAGGTGGAATCAAGCGTGCAGGGGCTGAGGGGTCAGCTTTGTCCCTGTGCTCCAAGTCCTTCTGAGAGGAGAGGGGAAAAACTGGGGAGATATTTTCAATTTGGGTGCAGAAGGACAGGAAGAGGTGCAAAGCCACACGAACCCAGAGCAGGGCACTTTCTGCAGGAGACAGGGCTCCGTGGTGACGAGCAGGTTTCACCTCGCAAGGATGCTCCTCGTGGCCATTTTATCAGCAGTTATGCAAGGCAGCAGGACGCACCCCAGCAAACGTCACCTCACCGAGGTGGCAGACTCACGTCCCCAAGGCCAGGCTCGCAGTGTCCTCAGCCTCAGCAGCCACCTGACAGAGCAGCAGAGGCACTGCAGCTCGACAGCCACCCCGGGACAAAATTAAATTAGTCTCTGGTGCCTGGCATGTGGGGCTGCCATTGCCTCCGACCCAAGCCACTCGGCGTGCTCTCAGGGCTCAGGGCCCTTGGGGGAACTGCCTGACCCCGTCAGCATGAGCTGCTCCACTGCTCACCTCCGTGGCACGCACCTTATCTCGCTAACAAAGGATCTCATTAGCTCCCGAGGTTTGTGGAGAGAGACAGGGACTTTGGAAAAGCTGTCCCAGCTGTTCTTCCCCTGCCGCTGCATTTCATAGTCTTTATTTATGGGCTCCTGGAGGCTGCAGAACCAACTAAACTTATCATTGTGAGTGATTTCTTTCCTGCAGCTCTTCTCAGCAGCGTTTAAAAGCTGCTGCACGTCAGTTTCCTATAGGTCATAGAAATTCCTACAGGTTTTGCAGCAGATGGCAGCTAAGTGAAAGCATCTCAGTAAAGAAATTCCTCCCTGCTCCCTGACCGCAGAGCCACTTCTGCCCAAATGTGAAGTTTCTGGAGCCTGGCTTGGGGAAGGAAAGAGAAAAGACCCTGTTGTCCCACAGGCTGTGCCCTGTGAGGATGTTCTGTCCCTTCACAGAAGGCGATTATCCCTTAGTGGTTTTAAGCTCAGTAAAAAAATAAACCCAAAGGAATGAGCCTGTGTCTAGTCCCAGGAGGTAGCTTTGGGAAAAGCCCTGATCAGTAGAAAAGCTATCTTATTCAGAACCCTCTGTTCCTACTTTAAAAAAATTACTTTTCTGATACATTCCCAGGTCCTGCAGGTCTTCTTTTAAGCTAAGGAAAGATTCCTAAAGAAAAGAGAAACCACGTACAGATTCTTCCCCTCTTTTCTATCCTTCTTTCCATAACAGCATCATTTCCAGGTCACCCCTTCCAAGGAACACACTTAGTTCTAGGCTGTGCTCTCCTCCACCTTCTAGAAGTGGCTGAAAACACGAAGACTGAGTCCTTCTCCTGAGTCCATCCATCAAAGCTTAAAGCCCCTGGGATTTATTAATTTTTATATCCTGGGGACTAAGACAAAACTGCAAGAGCTCACTACTGCAGATTCAGGCACATGTCAGGTCCCATCAGGCTCTTTCCTAACCAAACTGAGACTAGAAGGCCCTTGGAGCATCTCAGGGAGAAGGCGCTCATGTCCTCCCCTGTGCTCTGTAAGCGGCTGCTCTCCTCCGTGCTGCACGGCAGCTTTACCTGCCTCTGCTCCATCATCATCATCATCATCACAGCCTCTGCCTGCATCAGGATGCGCAGGAGCAGCTCTCCATCGAGGTGAGGAAGGGCTGTGGGAGGGACGGGAGCCAGATCAGCAGGCAGATGCCAGCAGGGAGGGAGGGACTTCCCCACGCTGAGATGAAAGGGAAGGAACCACCGCAGAGGAGCAGGCTCTCCCCACGCTTCCCTAGGAGATGGGCTTTCTCTCTCACACATCCGAGTGCGTTTAACACCGGAATGGCACGCTAAAACACATTCGCTATGCATTTGCAAAATACACGGAACTAAAGCATGCAAGGGGGAAATAATTTATTATTCTTTAACTGTCTTGCTAATTTTAAATTCATTTTGTCAAATCACATTGCAGAGAATACCTTCCTCTTTCCAATACCTCATATTTCTTCTTCACAGTTCATTATACACGCTCCCTTAATCAAATATGCTCCACCTTGGAAGTAATTATCAGATCGTCCCCAAGGGCTGAGATTGCTGAATATATTATGGGTCTCCGCTGCGGTAGGAAAGCAAGCAAGATAGAGAGAGAACTCAGATGAGATTAATACTCTCGGCTACACTGACATTAACTTCTCACCCTGGAAGGAGTGCTCTTTCCAAAGCCATTTGAGGCTATGTGGCGGGGCTAGCACCGCAACGAGATTTAATCCTCCACTAGCTCCTCCACTTCCTAGCACTGGACAGTTGGTGAGGGAAGCCCCAGGTTCACAACCTTGTGGGCACAGAAAATGAAACCCTCCCGGCTTCCGAGGGGCTGCAAGAGCTGCAGGACGTTGCTTCTACGTGCCCCAGCTGGTGAGAGCACTGTCTGCGCCTCCTCCTGCGGTGCGCTCCCCCCGAGCCCAGTGCTGCCCACCGCCCAGCTGGGCCGTCCCAGCACCAAGTCCCTCTGGGACCAGCGTGCCGAAGGGGCTCAGCACCAAGCCTGTGACCATCCTCGTGCGGCAGCCCCGAAATGTTGGGCAGCCACCAACAGCCAGCTCCTCCCTGAGCGGCTGGGCGCGTGTGGAGTAAGAGCTGCAAGAAACACTGTGGAGAAAGCTCACTATTAATTATGCTCCACAGTCCTGTTTTAATTAGAAGACAAACTGTTGTGGGAATACAAGCCTAGATTCAGACCTCAGGCCTTTTCATTAATAATTTTTCCCGAACATGTCAAAATACTGCAATCAGTTCGCTCGTTTTGTTTTTTCTGTTTTGCCTCCCTTCTGGTTCAAGCACTAAGGACCATTTCTTGGTGGAACCTCTTCTCTCCTGGCATTGCCATCAAAACAAGCCAGGTTCTGTGATCCTCCCTTCTTCACAGGGAGCGCCTTCCTTCCTCCACACACCGTCAGGCTGAAGAAAGCTGTGCTTACAGGAGATAAAAAGACCCTTGCAGTGCTCTTGAGTAGTGCAACGACATCAACTCTTCAAGTTTGCATTTGCCATTATCAACCTCTGATGGGACAAACCATCCACGCCCTGCGAGGCACCCAGCCAGCAGTACTTACCATGTCTGTGTCCGAGACGGGGCCAAAACTCGTCACGTAAATGTCTGTCTTGACTTCAGTTACACTGTCTGGAATGAAAAAAAAAGGGGGGGGGGAGGGTAATTTAAAAAGCAATTAGAGAACAGAACTCATTTATCCAGAAAAGGTTTTGACATGATGCACTTTCATGGCAAATGCCACCCTGGCAAAGCCCCTGGTGAGCTGGCATCGCACTTTCTGCTGTACCCTGAACAAGGGCTGATTTTATCACTTGTAATTGGGCAAATTCATCTCTGAGCAGCTCTGCTCTTTTCCACTTTTACACCAAGGATGAGTATGTCCCACGCAGCCAGACGACGTGTATTTGCAAAATGCACACAGCTATGCAATACATAACGTGGTGCAGATCCACACATTTTCAGTGTAGAGGTAAGCCCTGATGTTCTGAAACTCCTTTTAATCTGCAATCCCTTTGTGTCTCCCAGCCTGATAAATAGCCTAGCAATGTTCTACTGGTTTTAGGAAACCCTGTTTTTGTTACAGCTCCAGGCTTATCTGTACATAAAAAGAATCAATATTCTGATTGCCTTTTACTCCCATGGCGCTTGTTTTCCTGATGAGCAGCTGCTCTTGCAAAGCTGCTGCTCCCGTGCATCACACAAACACCCACATGCCGACACACACTGCCCCCGTGGGTGCTGACCTCCAGACACTGCCCAGCAAGAGCCCCAAGTCCCAGCTCCTGCCCAGAGCACTAAAACTCAGGGCAATCTTACTCATATGCCTTCAGGTAGAGACGGACCAAAGTGCTGCCCAGAACATGGCCAAAACATCACACACAGCTCTCATTCTGGCTTCCTTCATTACAATCTCGGTGTGTTTCCCAAACAAAATCTCTCTGTTTGCAGGGAAATCAAGGCACAGGGAGTAGCTCATTTTCCAGATTCACAGCTCTACGCTCTCTGCCCACCGGGTTATGCTGAAAAATGATGAATGAGATGAGCTTAGCACCATGTTACCATAAATCCCCATTGCTTTAGGGATAGACAATGCAATTGTGCTCCTTTTGTACGGCATTAGCTGGCTTGGAGCTGCTTTCTGAATAATCAAATTAGAGCCACGAGTAAGAGCTCACGTTTTATCTGGAGTATCCCATTCTGGCCACTGCAGCAGTTCACAGGTAGCCTGGATAGCCCATTGCTCAATTCAGTTATGGAAATCCTTCCATCCCCTGACAGTTATTTTGCAGTATTACGAAGCTTAGTCTTATGCTTCAAAGTTTTGTATCCAAAAATAAGATAATGCATTCTGGCAGAGTTTTCTCCTTAATGGCTAAAATATACATATACATGTCCTCAGTTATTATGGCTGGAAAGCATCTGATGCAGCCTGTGGCTGATATTGCTGTGCTATATAAGTAACCCTTGATCTTGTCTTGATGCGATAAAAAGAAGGTTAAAGAGAAATATGTATGTGGTACACTTTCTGAAACACTCAGAAACCAACGAGACAGCATCCTGAGCAAAACGAGCTACTTCTGTAAGACTTCAGCACTCAGGGTATTCTCTCCATCTCCCACCAAGCAAGTCCCCAAATGAGATACACAGAAGAAAACTCTAGCGAAGCAAGGCTCTTTAACACATGCGGCGAGAAAACTAATTATATTTTAGAGAAAACAAGCTCTCTCATCTCCCCTCCTCCCTTCCTAGCATTCCGCTTGTCCACAATAAATGATTTGTAGTCACGGGTCTCAGAGCAGACCCGCGGCTGCCCGTGCAGCCAAGGGGAACTGAGCTGGGCAGAGGGGTGAAAGGACCCCCACTCTATGAAGGGACCCTCGGGATCCAAGCTCTGGGGAAGGGATTTGGGAAGCAACGAGGAGGTGAAAAGGCAGGAGTAGTTTGGGACACCTTCACATACGATCATGATGTCCTTATCGTACTGTAACCTGGCTGTCACAGAGCCCATGGACCCTTTCCCACCCCATCAATCTGGCAAACCCAATCCAAGATGATGACGTTTATTAAGATCTTGTATTAAAAAAAACACGACTTGGGACTGACAAACAGACAGACTGCTCACCCAGACTATCTCATGGATGTTCGCCTGCCCAGCAGGATGAAAGAGAGAGGTCTGAGCTCCATGGGAGTGCTCCAGGTGCCCAGCGAAGGAGCCATAGCCAGAGGAACACCTTGTCACCCACCCTGTAGAATAAATTCCATCCTAACTTCTCCCCTCCTCATCCAGGCAGCACGGGCTTGCTGAGGACCCCCATTGCCAGGCCACACAGCCTTGCTGCCTCGGGGCAGGTCATTTGAACCCGGCGGCAGCCCCACATGGCTGCAGCGCAGCTCCAGCACTGGGACAAGCCGGGGTGGCTCGATTATCGATCTGCTCTAGCACTTGGGAAAATTGGGCTGCCTGCACCCTTTGTGGCAAAATCCGCTCAGAATTTCCCCATTAACATGTGCTCCTAAAGCAGGGCAGGGACTGGCCAGGATCCAGAGGGATTTCTGAAATTAAATCATCCCTGAGCAAGCAGGGATTTCAACAGAGCAGGGAAATCCTGAGATCAGTAAAACACCAGCAGAACAGAGCAGCTCAGAGCTCCCCTTCCTGCCCGGTGCTGCAACCCGGGAGCTCCCACACTGCTCTGAGCACCTCAGCCCATGACGGTGGCGCCTTCTGCTGCAGTGATGGGGAGCTGCTCAGCCAGCCTCCCCTCCTTGCCCTCACGTGTTCCCCCCTCGGTCCGAACAGGGGGAAACCTCACTCATTTTGCGGCAGCAGAGAGAAGAGCATCACCCGCCTCAGTTCAGGGACACCCTAATCCCCAGCCTGGCTGCTTTTTCTGATTCCCACCAAAGATGTGATAACTAAGGGCTGCGCTGTAGGTAGGTGCTTTCCCCAGGCCTGTTGCAGAACGTTAAGTGGTGTTTTTCCCTTCCTAGCACTGCCGTTCCTTACCGCTTGAAGTTTTTTATATGCATGGTGAATTGAGCCTTCAAGCCCGCTGGGAGGCAGGTGGAGGCTGCCAGCCCTGTTTTATAGCTGGGGAAGCAAAAAAAAAAAAAAAAAAAAAAAAAAAAAAAAAAAAAGGAGAGGATTGGCTCAGGTGGGAAGCTGGAGCAGAGCACAGACCAGAACCCCGGGGGCTGCACCACTGCCCAGCACAGGGCTCGCCCTGCCTCTTGGCACTCGCACCCTCAGGCCCCACGATGGCCCTGCTGCTGCCACCAGGGGACTGGGGATGAAAGAAAACGCCTTGAAGCAGACATGAAACCAGAACGAGGGATTTTCAGGTTCAGTATTTGAACACTGGCAGAGTTTAGATACCGAGTGGTGTATCCTGTTCCCAAGCCATTTGTTCAAGGCTGGTTCCCTCGTCTGTGCTTTTGCCCACTTGTGGGCTCAGCTTACTCCCAAACCTCAGCACACCTGGGTTTCCAAAAGCGTGCGAGCAGGAGCAAGGTTCTGTAGGTCCCTCAGAGCTGCCCCTTCGCTCACAGGGCACAAAGCCTGGTCCCTGCCTGCCAAGCACCACGCTTCGCTCCTGCTGCAGAAATCCCCCACTGCCAGACAGATCTGCAATGCAAATGTAAAACAAAAGCTGCAACATCCCTTCCCACAGTGTTACCATGGCATTCCCTACACCTGCCTGCTCCTTAAAAGCTGCTCCTCTCTTTCTCCAGGAATTTTCTACGCCGCATCTAGCTGCTTATGCAGGCAATAAATATCCTTATTAGCACCGCACAGAGGGCTGGACTCTGCCACCCCACGCCAGCAGGGTGGGTTGCCTCCCTTTCACGTGCAGGCTGCTGCCGGGGTGCTTCGGGGTTCCCATTTCACAGCACAAACTCCCCCCATCCCCTGCTGCTGCCCAGAGCCCCCCCGTCCCCTCCTGCAGGCGCTGGCTCCCCGCAGTCCTCTGCAAATGGTGAGGCAGACACCCCCCTTCCTGCAATCCCCCTTTTAAGTGCTCATGACTCCCTAGGCCTGCGAGGAGATCGTTATTATTTACAAAATGACTGAGTGCTATTTTTACTCTCTTCTTGGAAGCAGCGGCAGAGCTGGAATACAAATCACGCCGCCTCTCCCAGCCCGGCTGTCGATTGCAGGGCTGCCTCGACAAGTGATTACAGGAGGCAGGGGGGCACGGGGCGGGGGGAGACCGAGAAAGCTCTTATTAAACATCCCGCTGCACTCATCAAGCGTTGTTTATTTAAGATTCTGGGCCGGAATATAATCGACTCGGTCGGTTGTGTTTCAGCTCTTGAGGTTTGCGGATGTGCCGAACGCGGTCATGTTTTCCCAGCCGGGGCTTCCCAGAGGCTGTGCCGCAGGCTTGCAGGAGCGCTGGAGGTTCCCTGCTGCTGCGTGCTGCTGAAACAGGGGCAAAGCAAAGCTGCTGCGGCTCTGTGCCGGGGATTCCTGGCTGCGGCGCTGACGTAGGGGAGGCTCCCAGCCCTGTCTCGCAGCCGAGCTGGGTGAGCGAGGGGACGGGGATCTCCACGGGGCTGCGGAGGCTGCAATGCTGGCTGCAGCAGTGTTTCTGAACCTGATGGCACGGATGGGGCTAGAGAGGAGGATGGTGCTGCCCCTGCTCTGCAGCACCCAGGGGTATGAACCCTAAATCTGCTCCAGAGCAGTTCTTGGATGCAGATGTTTCTGCACCGGGCTCCTACGAACTGCCGCAGCCTGAAAAGCATAGCCACAAGCTGGTAATGCCCCTTAATTCTCTCCTAGGCTGCATTTATCCTCAGCTCAAGACTTTCTCAGCTTGATGAGGTCCCTTATTCGGTGATCCTCCTCCAAGTGTCTGTGCAGCGTCCCCTCAAACACACAAAATCCTCCAGGAAGGATTCCCACCAGCCTGTGGCAAGGGCAGCATCACCATGCAGAGAGAGGGGATGCAGCACAGCTGTCCCACATCAGGTAACCCAGAGTGAGCATGTGGGACAGGATGGGGCATCAGAGCCGCCACAACATCCCCAGGAAGGGAAACACAGAAGAGGAGTTCGTACAACCAGCCCCCACCGCCTGCCTTCCCCCAGGCACTTGCCGCACTAGCTAATTTTTGCAGCTGCACGCAAGTTTTTTGGGTGTCTCAGTCTTCGTTTTCTCAGTCTCCCACTGGAGGGATTTAATTTCCTTTCAGTTTTAGCCTCAGGCCAGGGCAGGTCTCAGGGGGCTCCCTCCCACTGCCTGCGGAGCACAGCAGACACCAGCGCTGGCCAGAGCCAGCAATGGGTCTCAGAGGGACATGGAGGGGACGGGGCAGGTTTATCATCTCTTACAAGAACATCACAAGAGACGTTCAATAGATTTGAGCCGTCTGAAATCAGCAAGGTGCTCAGCAGCGCAGCACACAGCGTGCACAGCCCATGCAGAACAGCAGCCATCACAGCCAAGAGTGTCACCAGCAGGGCTGGCAGCTGGCCCGTCCTTTGCCGACCAGACAGAGCTAACAGCAGCATCAAGTTTAATTCCCCGAGCTGCCTAAAACACCCTCCGACCTGCAGGAAATCTCACTTGGGTGGAAGAGACAACATCAAGAGACAACAAAGACCCTGTTGACTCCATGTTGTCTATGGAGGGAGGGTAATCCTGAAGGTAGGTGAGGCCACCCAGACCTGACACCCTCTGGTGGCATCTGCCTCTCTCTAGTGAGCAGGGAGGAGATGAGGGTGAGCAGGGTCCTGCTGGTCAAGGCTGGCCTTAGCCTCATGCTCCCACCTGCAAAGAGCAAGTGGACATGGGGTTAAAGGTAACGGGATGCTCGTCCACTGCAGAGTGGGTCAGCCAAGGACCGAGCATGGGGAAATTTGTACCCTGCAGAATAAACCACAGAGCAAGGAAAGAAACAATATAAATGTCTGAAACAAATGCCTTATCTCAGCAAAAGCAGGGGTGAGTAAGAGCCTGCAGGGGATTGCCAATGAGACCTTTGGATCAGATCCGTATCTAGCTCTGCCTATATGTCATGAACTATTTATTTAATGCGGTTTTGCTCAGCTATTTCCTTGTTTTCAGAAGTGGTCTCCCCGTCTCACAAAGCTGAGATAACTCAGCCTGCGTAACAGATCTGACCCCCCTCTGTTATGCTCCCAGGGACTTCTGAAGCCTTGTGATCAAAAAGGCACCACAACTGTAGAGAAAACAAGGCTATTGCTGCTCTCCTTGAAAACATCAGGCCTGTCCCTCCATCCTGGGGTGCCGAGGCGTCTTCTCACAGGGACGGCTTATCACCCACAGCTGCTGCTCAAATCCCCCGGGACCACCAGCAGTTACTGCGCAGCCCCTTGCAAAGATGCTGCTCCCTGAGCTGCGGTGACTAATTGTGCCTGGGTGTGATGGCAACTGCATGTCCTCCAGCCGGGCTCGAGACAAACCACGGCATCTGTAAGCACAGATCTGCACGTGGTGCCACTGCCAGCAGCGCTCTCCCCTTTCTACCCCCCAGCTTAGATATTTCAGCACAAAAGGGGCAAGAAGTTAAGAAGAATTTCGGGGAATCTCTCAAGAGACAGACAACAATGAAGCCACTCACACACCGTGAGAGACCAGCACGGCCTGCAATTGCAAGCATTCAGTTTTTCAGGCCAGATGAAGTGAAACGATGCCTGTCACATCCCTCAAGGAGACAGCCTGCTGCCCTGGCTCTCACGCTTAGCAGGGCCAGAGGAGAGCTGATGCAACGAAGAGATTTATGTCCTGTCACACACAGCACACGGTGTATGCAGCTTTGTGACCCAGCTGCACCTAGTGTCCTCTGCAGGAGCTAGACACGGACCAAGAAGTGACCCAGTCACCCCTTGAGCATGGCTTGTCCGGGATTAATGACACCGCCGTGCCTAGGTGGTTGTCTCATTCCCAGCAACTCCTGCTGCCGCCTGGGGCACGAGCTCCTCAGGTTACGTGGGGAGGATCAGCTCAGCCTTTGGGACAGAAATCCCCAAGTGGTCTCCAAATGCTCATGGCTCTGAGCTCTCTCTATACCTGTGCAATGTTGGCTGCAGAGTTTGGAGAGGCTCCAGCAGCGTGTCCAAAGAGACAGAGGCTCCAACCAGCCTAGGAGCGATGCAGCTCTACCAGCAGTGGGACCAAGAAACCCTGCTTGCCTGCAGATCAGCTTCTCCTGCCTGTTTTTTCCTGATGCCTAACACCAGTTGATCTCATCCAGCAACCCTCTCTCTACTTTAGATCTTTTCCCACTCATCTGCATAATTTCACAAATCTTGCAGGGACTTAAAATCTTTGATATCTACTTTTCAGTCAGCCTTTGTTCAGATCAGGAAACCAGCTCAAGAGCTTTTAGAATACAAAAGGCAGAAAGAAAGACATAAGCCTTGCCCCATTAGGAGCCCAGGAGAAAAAAAAAAATCTACCACAAGACTCAACAAAACCATGCTTACAGCTCAGGTAATTTAATTTAGCTTTCCCTCATTGCTCCATGCACGTCTGCATATTCTTATTACTGCGTTAAGTGAGTGACATTAAATACACATCCAGAGGCTAAAAGCAGTACGTGGTGCAAGCTATTGATAAAACAAAGTCCAGGCAGAGGAGACGAGAGAGTCAGAAGCAGCAACTGCGTGAGGATGTGCAGTCATGGAGGCTTCACACACACCCCTCGTTCTCACACATCCAGACTACAAACAGAGACTACAAATTAGTTGAGCTATTTTTGCCACAGACACAAATGAAAAAAAAAAAAGAACAAAGCTACTGTAGTTACTATTTTAAGGACTTAGGACACCCTCAGATGCTGTAAAGACAGAGGAAGAATACGTATGTGCGAGCGTGCTTTGAGAGCTACAGCTCGTTGAGACCCTGTGGTAATGGAGGAGATGCTGCGTAAACATGTTTGTTATATATTATAAATACGACGAGAGGATGTGTGAATATAAATTAGCATACATAATTAAGCATACTCAGTATTGATGTCTGCCCATGACGGCAAAGCCAGAGGCGCTTGGGGAAGGCAACCCCCGTGCAGACACGGCTCGGGTTCCTCCATCAGGGAGCGTGCAGACCAGCCCTGGCACGTTATCACACACTCCCTTCCCAACTCGGTCTCAGTAAGTCTTTCTTTAACACAAACTATCACCTCTGAAGTCCCAACAGGCCACTCACATGCTTGAATAGGAGCTGCAAAAGCTACAGATCATTGCCAGCAAAATCCGTCGCTTTGTAAAGCAATTACAGAGCTCTGTAATTCATCAGAGCTCAAGGCAGATCTCCGGGAGAAAAGATAACACTAGGGTGCAATACAGAACTGCTATTTCTAACCTGATAATCATTGATACACAGAAAACAACTGGAAAGACTGAAACACTGGAAAACAAGCGAGGAAATGCAAGAAAAATCAGAGAGACTTGCTGCATTACATTAATTTTATGTCGTTGCAGAGTCAGGAAGAATAAACAAGCCCACTAGAGCATGTGGGTTGCAGGCTGAGCCCTGAGCTCCAACCTCATCAGCGCCAGCCTGCACCGAGAGCGCAGTGCAGCTCTGCTGTGCCTCAGTTTCCCTGTCTCTCAGCCTCAGAGCTGCCTTCCCATGCCTCTGGCTGTATTGTGTCCCAGACTGCTCTGAAGGCTGAGGACTGACAGGCTGCATGATGGACAGTAGCATGCAAAAAGAAGTTAAAAAAATAAAAACAAAGGCAGCTCCTGGGGCTTGCTGTACAGCTGAGAGCAAAAGTCCATTTAATTCTCAAGCCTGTCCCCTGAGGCCAATGCCAGGTAGTGAGATGAAGATACAAGAAAACCCTAGCAGGAAGCAACACAGTAATTTGCACACTGGTTCCCTTATCTCGCCCGCTAGCTCCTGCCTGGCGTGTCCATCAGCAGGAGAACTTTATCAGCTCCTGCAGCGGCGTGCCTCCGGTGACACCACTGGCATCCATCACCACCCCCAGGGCGACGGCAGGCAGCGCGCTCCTGTCTGTGCGCACCCCGATGCTTTCTGTGCCATTTGGAAAGCTGGGCTGTGCGCGCAGCCAAGGCTTCCACCGAGCTGTCTCCCCGCCGTGATGCATGGGTCACTTGGCTGCATGGTCACCGCTCATTTAGTTTGCAGCAATGCCGATATGCAGTGCAAACAATCTCTAATTCGCACTGCTTTGCGCTGCTCAGTAGAGCTTTTTCCACGATGCTGGAGCCCAGTCCGCTGCCTCCCAGTGCTGCCCACGCCAGGAGCAGTGAGGTGCTCCACAGCAGGCTCATTTGTGTGCTCGGGCTGCTGCTTCATCCCCACATGAAGAAAACCTTCTTGGAGTAAGTTCCATGATGACTCTAAATCTTTCACTCCACAGCAATTTTCAGCTAATAGCACTGTTTGTCCCACGGACAGGGAGGCTTTTTGTTTACCAGTTACGCAGGGCAATAAATAGCAAGCTCCCTGTCCTACCCACTACATGAATTACGACATGCTGCGCCGTACTCTGACACTCCCATCAGAGATGAGCAGAGGGCAGATACCTCCAGATGTGATTTTTAATTTCCTTTGCTGGGGGGAATGTTTTCTTGTTCCAGCGACATGCACTCAAAGCGTTCCAGTTCCCATGGCAACTCCCTGCTTCCATTTAGATGTCATCTTTCATCCCATCCCTTCGGAATTAGACATCTCCTAGCAGAAGTTTTGAAGAAATGTCTCTCAAATATGTATTTATTAGAGACAGAGCGTACAAGTGTGCTTTACTGACACGTTTCTTAGGCGATTCACAGCCTACAGAGGAGAAGCTGTCTCCAGAATATGCTGGCTGCCAAGCTGCCTTTTCTCAGCCTCTGTCTTCAGCCAGAACTCTCCCTTTTTTTCCGTCACATAAATATTAGTTAGAAGCTACTGTTTTGCCTTTTTTTCCTCCTCTCCCTCAATTCCTTGTTCCCTTTGCTCCCCCCGCCCAGGCTCAGCCCAGCTCCCTGCTGGGGTGCCTGCCCAGTTCCACGCACGCTGGAGGTACCTGCAGGGCCTCTGGGGTATCCCTGTCCCGCTGGGGTAGGGCTGGGAGAGGGGAGAGGAGCTGGTGGCAGTGCCGCTGCCTGGGTACCTCCCTTGTGTCATGTCGAACCTCTCCCACCAGATCAGAGAGAGGCAGCGCCAGCCCCGGCTGGAAGCCATGCTAGCACTCCCTAATAGAGCTGTAACATCGCAGCTTCAAATTGCCTTCCTTCAGGAGACAAATCCAAGCAAGCTAATTGCTGGGAGCCGAGCGGATCCGGAGGCTGATGGAGCTAATCCCAGGCATGTTTAAATGCAAAGGCCCAGGGAGTCTCACTCAAACCCTACGCGATCACTAAAGCTTGCTGCTCTGCCTGATTCTCAGGTGCAGCCTGCACGGAGATGCATGGAAAACACAGAATAAGGCAGAGAACTGGGAGCAACAGCTTCAAGGTCAAGACGTTGGCCCTCAGTGAAGCTGTGCACAAGCCAAAGAGCACCAAAGCTGCACCTCCTGTTCACCCCACCGCAGACACCACGCAGATAAACAGCCCTGTCGTCCCTCTGAGAAGTTTCTACATTTTCTTAGCCCAGCTTCCAGAAGGGACACACAGGCCCAGGGGACACTTCTTGCTGACTCCAGACTTCATGTTAATTGTACCATCCCACCAGCCATTAATCAAACGTGTTCCACTGGCATTTTTATTGGAAATCAATTTAATAAAGTAGGTGGGAGTCCACATGCTTCCATAACACCGGATAAATATTCATGGGGGCTTGTGCTGCTTTAGCTAAATGAGTTTTTTAAATTTAACTTGTGCAATTCCTTGTTCCTTACTATACAGTTTGGCTTGCCCTTGGTCAGGACACTCAGGAATTAGGCGAGGTGGGACACGGCCCTGCGCTGGCTCCCTCTCAAGCACACCAAGGAACAATCCCTTGCTCTCTGGCCAATACCTTTTGGCAGGGATGCTGTCATCTGTAATTGGAAATATGAGTCTGCTGGGCTCACTGCAACCCCAGCACCACAGCAGAATTCAGATGTCCACCTGGAGTTCAAACCTCACTTTCAGCCCCTAAGAGCGCGTGGCCACCATTGCAACCTCTGTATGTGCACCATCTGATTTCTGCTTTTCCCTCCCTGTTTAAGCACCTCATGTGCTCCAAAAGCAAGTAAATGGACACCATGGGAAATTCTCTTTGCTCATGCTTATTGAAGGAGGTTAAGGAGCTTCTAGCAACCAAAATATCTAACAGACCAGTGAAAGGACCGAAATACACCCACACAAAGCTTCGAAATGCATGGGACGTGAGTCCCAGGAGAAGAGCCGAGCACCAGGCTCACCCTCACGGAGAGGATCTCCCTTCTGCAGCCCCTGAGGGGAACATCAGCCCTCGAGTTGGCCTTTGCTGCCTGCAGAGCCGGGACAGCAGCAGTGACCAAGGCTCCTCTCTGCAGTCCTGCTCCTCAAAGGCAGCTATTAGTGTCCAGACGGAAGAAAGTAAAGTCTGACACACTGATCAAATTTAGTAGAAAGGCAGGATTCAGACAGCCCTTATCAGCAAGAGATTTTACAGCATCTAACAGCTTCATTGTTAACTGGAGCAGCGAGGAGCTGCGGCTTCCAAAAAGCGGCAATGCAGGGCAATTCAAGCGCTGCCAGGACTCCTGTCATGTTATCCTAGTGATACCCTTCTCTTGAGAGGCAGTGCTTTAGAAATCAAATGCATCATCATTTTGCCTTTGTTATTAACACAAACTGACTTGTTTTCATCGTTACAGCCTCAACCTAATTCCCTGCGCACACGTTCCCTACAGCAGCTCAGATCTCTGGACAGGATTTGCTTTCCGTGGGCTTTAATGACATGAAGATTGTGACTAGCCCCAGAGATGTGCACAGAAAGCCTAGGACCAAGAAAAGGTGCAGAGAGCATTCCCTGCCCTGTACACATCCTCACAAGCTAGCGACAGTCGTGTTTCCTATGGCCCAGCCCCAGGCTGGAGATGACACAAAGATGAACACAGCCCATAAAGAACCACCACAACCCCTTTCCCTCATCCCAGCAGCTACTGCTGGGGCAGAGGTGGACATGAGACAGTCTACTCACTTAGTCCCATGAGATAATCTAGTCACTTAGTTCCTCCAAAACCCCATCTGCTACATGGACAGCTCTCCTGCAAACCTCCGAGCCCTCCGATCTGTCGGATTTCTCCCGTTAAAGCAGCAGTCCTTCTTCTGGGAGATCATCCTTGCTGGAGACAAACTGCCTGTCAGCAAACAGCATTAAATATAGGGTATCATATTCAACAGATAATGGCATGCTTTTAGTTTATTCTCTCTTGGATGCAGGTCACACAACTAATGTCATCTCTAAACACTGAAATCCTGGATGTGAAAAGGTAAAGCTTAATTGCCTTGAACAGCAACTCTTGTATTGACTCCAACAGAAGGCCCATAAATATTAATACAGCTATATTTAGCCCCTTTCAATTATACATACAAAATTAAACATCTTTCTGGGAACAAATCAGTCAGGATAGGGTTCAGGGGTTTTATTCTTTCCCTTTTTAATGCATCGTGCATCAAAATAATAATTCTGATAGAGCTGCAGCTCACAAAAAAAAAAGGAACAGTTGGAGGCAGAGGCTTAAAATACCTTCACCTGGCTCAAGCAACTCACTCCACACATAGTTGGAGGCACCTGCAAACCCCTGGTCCCACCTGCACTACGGCCGTGCCCAGGCAGCGCCTTCTGCAGTCGAGGCCCATCTCATTGGTATAGAAATCACATCTACTTCCCTGATTTGCACATTAATTATACTTACCTTTCTTTGCCAAAGTGGACTTAATGGTATTAGTGTTACATGACAAAGGGAAGCCATCAGAAAGCCTCTCTCATAATGACAGCGAGATCAATGAGGAAAGAAGAGACAAGGTTTCATGCTTTCGTTCTTTAACCCTTCTACAAGCAGACAGAAGCCTTTCCTAGGAAGAGACCTTTCCGAATTCTCAACGTGAGAACAGGTGAATCTGTCCAACGGGAAGGGCTCTAATCTTTCAAACAAACACCTGTAATTCAATTCACACACATGCACAGTCCCTTTACAGAAAGGGCAACTTGTGGAAAGAGAAGTCTGCACCTTTATTTTTTGCATGACAGGGGCTTTATCTGGCTAAAGTGACATTCGCAGCTCTACAGGCAATGTGTCTGCAAGGAAGTAGGAACTCAGGACTGCAAAAACCTTATCTGGTCTGTATGGATACAAATAACTTCCTTGACAAGAGTTCAGATGGGCGCAGTAAGCCTTGTGCAAAGCCTTTGCCTCCTTCCCCTTTGCAAATCGCAGTGTCTTTTCTTTATGGTCATCAGCTCCTTTCCTTGACAAGTTTCTTGTATCAGAATTGCAACTGATCCTCTAGAAAAGAGGCACCTGAAATGACTTTTACAGGGTTGAAATAGCGTCTGCTGAATTCTCAATTTATTTTCCTCCAGTCATGAATCATCCCATCCACTGATTCAGTCTGAACTTTGTCAGAAATAGGATCTTCCAGTAGGCTTGGGGAAAAAAAAAAACAACTTGTTTTTTCCAAGCCTGTTGTTCTCATCGTTTTGGTCTGAATTATGTTCTCCCAAAAGGTAAAGCGAACAGGCTGTCCCTTTCTCACAGTGCAAATTGTAGATTGAAAACTCTCCAGGCTATACTCTATGCTTGTAATTCCCAGTACTCCACAAAACACGCTTTTTTAAAAAAATGAATATTAACTGTATGTCTTTCAGAGACACGCTTTTAAAGTAAACTACAGGTTAGTATGCATAGACATATCATTACATTCTTGGCCCCACCAGATTCTGTAAGGCTTGCCATTTACCCTCAACAAGGTGAGAATTTCACTGACTTTTAGCAGTGTTTAGCCAAGGGACCCTGTACCGTTCCGCCTGCACAGCCTTAACAGCAACATGCTCCCCAAAGCCCCCTGCATCTTCCAGAGCCTCACGACTGCTCCAATACTTTTATTTAATCCAACAATAACCTTTAAATAAATGAAACAGCATTACCACAAACTGGTCTGAATCAGCAGCGTTAATCCCCCCGCCACAGGGGGCCCCCGTAGAAGTGATTTGATCTCTCCCTCCAGATGGAACCAGTCCGAAATCCACCAACACAATCCATGACAAAACATCCTCCAACAGACGCTATCAGTGCCTCTGTATAGGTGCACGAATGGCTGCAGACATTTTATTTTGTAGCTCAATGAGTAAAATACCTGCTGTTTTCTCAATATTTGACCAGTTGTTTCTCCACCAGCTTCCCTGAATAAAACAATTAAAGTTGTTTTTAAACTCGGTAATACCTAATAAAAAAACCTTATTTCACACTCTGAATTAAAGACACATTATAAATCCTTTACATTTGACTAAACGGATGGAAATTCTAATAAAAGACTCGCTGCCATAGTCCAACAGATCAATAAAGACATCCTTGCAGGCAGTTTATGGCCATCTATAACACCATCTACTAATGTTCTTAGAGACATCTAACACATGTTCAACATGCTTAAACGTCGGCTCACGCCTTCCAGAGTCATTACAAACAAATAGCATCATCCTGTCTCCAGCACATACCCACCGGCTTCCCTCAGGGCAGGGATGAGCTGCCTGATGCTGGCACTGGCTCGGTGCAGGTGCCTGTTGTAGGACTGAAGGTCTGAGTTCCTCCAGTACAAATTTCTGGCATTAGAAGTCCTCCATCTGGATCCGTTCTCCCATTAAAATTCTCACCCTTCGTGAAAACCTTTCTTCTCACCCACATACATGGATATATGGAGGGGTTAGTAGGACAGACTCCAAGTTAAGGTACTACCTAAAGAGAGGCATCCAAAGCAGCACGATAAACACCTTTCCCTCCCCAGTCCCTGATGCCCCAGGACTTGGTTATTTCCCCTCCGGAGAACCCAGGAGCCCAAGGACAGCTTCACCACGGTGCTCAGCTTCGGCTGCACAGCTCCTTCAGGGACCTGGTGCCGTGTTTGTCCCCTCCACCTGGCCGTGGCTCTGATGGCCCTGAGGGACATGGCGCTGACCTGAAGCCCAGGTGCCATTTCACGCTAGAAACGATTAATCTTTTCACAACGGATTTCTGACCCCTCCGGAGTGTTTGTGATATCCCTGAAGCTCTGATACAAGCTTGTTGCCCTAAGCAAATTCATAACTTATTTAAGAGAAGACTTTCACCCTTAGGCGTAGCTGTCAAGCCTGTACTCCTCACTCGCCCTCTGATGTGTACATGCCTTTACGCGCAGAGCTCCCTCTCCCTCTGCTCTGTGGATTTAAGCAGCAGCACCAGGGATTTCTACATGAGAAAGGAGAGCATCAGGGGCTGCGCAAATCCACGGCAAATCTGCCTTCAGAGAACTGCACTCGAGGGGAAGACAACCTTTTTTTTTTTTTGTATTTGTTCATAGATCTTAACTTCAGAAGTTCGACAAGACAGAGCAGGGTCCCCGTTGCCCAGAAAGGTAAATAGAAGAGATCGCTGTTCAGGCTATGCCTCGGCTTCAAATTAAAACTCATCAAGGAATCTCAGCCAAAGACAAAAATCTGAGATAAGACATGGATTTTCTCTAAGAAAGAGTCAAAATCCTCCCTGGAGTAATCAGTGCAAAGCAAGAAGTCAGATCAGAGAGAAAAGATGAGAAGTTCGGAGAGGTGGAACACTCGGAGAGAAAAACAGGGTAAACACAGTCCTGAAATCCTGGAAATCACAACGAAACACACAGGGCCACTGGGTTTGTCATCTGGTGTTTCTGTTGCGCAAACAGCAGATCAGGAAAATGTTTATGACGCAAACCGTAGGTAGCTTCACAACCCAGGTGAGAAGACAGCATCCCGGTGAGCAGAGGAGCTGGAGGGCCCTGGTTACTGGGGATCAGCTCTGTGGCAACAAGAAGCAGCTTGGTAATTTTCCTATTCTGTCTCAGCCCCTCCACCTTGATGGTCACACAGCTGACAAGCCCCTACCTGCATGTCAGGACGAAATAACAGAGGTGTGAGGGTGCAACACACCGAGCACCAAACATCTCTTGGGTGTCTCTCATCCTAGAGGGAACCACTCTCAACCCAAGACCAAAACCTTTCAGCTGTCAGCACCTGAATCAGGGAAACACAGGTGGCGAAACAGGGATCCGGATGTGTCTTGCTTGCTCAGAGGCCATCATGCAAGCTACACCATCATCAAAACAGGAAAAGACACCACACCATGGAAAGAAAACAGGAAAAAAAAAAAAACAGTTGCAGTGCGCTTCAGTTACAGAAGAATAAAGGGAATACATCACCAGGATAAATATTAACAGGTGGCTACAGATCAAAACCACTCGCAGGGCAGAGCTGATGAAGCAAACCCAGATAAAAGGCACCAGAGGCCCGTGGTGGGCAGCCCTGGTCTGAGTCCTACTGGCAGAGCCCAAAACCTACCTTAGCCAACGTGTGTCTGTGCTGAGCCCAGCGAGGGCAGGGAAATGCCGACACCAAGCCATGAAAAGCAGCCCGGTAGAGATAAGGGAAAGGAAAAGGAGGCAGCCACGAGCCCAGGCTGCTCTCTCACCCTGGTACGCCCACCTGTGAAGGCACAAAGCGGGGCTTCCCCTCTGCCTGGGGACCCACTCACTGCCAACCCTGAGGCCACGGAAGGGGTGCCATGCCTTTCCCCAAGAGAGAAGAGACCAAGGGGGCCACATGCCTTGTTCTCCTTGCAGGTGCGTTGCTTTAAGCCAGTTGCCTGTGTTTGCTGGTAAACCCCATGCTCTTCAGAAGGCTCCTAACCCTTGTCACAGCACAGGGACACAGAGCAGCAAGATGCTTGTCCAGCCAGTGCTCCTCCAACAGGACCAGGCCAGACATTTGGAGACTCCAGAGAGATGTAGAAGCTTCTCCAGGCAAATGCTGTGAGTTATGCTGCAGGTGATGCTGCATCCAGGAGGAACAACAACCACCAGTAGCAGCCCAGCTGCTACAAATTGCCGTTTAGTTGCAGTCAAAGAAACTGGCTCATCTAGAAAGTTTAAAGCCCATCTTTTCAAAGAAAATGACCAACCTACTCTCTCCTTGTGGCAAACCCTTTTCCTCCTTGGCAGCCCCTGGAAAAGGCCAATGGCTTTCTGGAGTTGAGGCTTCCCCGGCCACCCAGTAGGGAGATTTTGTCCAGCGCTGCTCCAGATGCTCTCAGGACCTCAGCCTCACACCAAACACTGCAGACGCTGACACCCTCTCCAAAGCAGAGATCCTCTGGCTGAGACAGGAGAAATCCCTACCCTGCTTTGCAAAGAGCTAGACACGCGCAAGATAGGCGTGTTTGGCTTGTGACACTGTGTACCCAAACTCCACTGGTTAGGAAATAAGGCCACAGCAGGTAAGAGCTGCACAGGGACCATCGCTGAACCCCAAACCACCCAACCACGGGCACCACATCCCCTCTCAGGTCATGGTGCCAGGCATCCATCTGGCTGCGTAAGGGGTGCACATCGATCACTCCTCGCAGAAAGCAGCATGGGAGCATGCAGGATTTTCTGTGCATCATTCTCAGAGGGTCACACAGTGCCCCATCACTCACATCCCACTCCCTGAGCACCCTTTCTTTTCAGCTATAGGATGCCTCTCCCTTTGTCTGCCAGTTCTACCTATTTCTCCTGGCCCCATCTCCTGCCTCCAACCCTCACAAGCAAGGCGAGCTCCGGGTTCAAAGCAGAGACCTCTCTGCACGCCGGCTCTGCAGGGAGCCCCAGCAGCAAAGAGAATTTGTGGGCTATAAATAGATGCCCCTCGCCACAGCCCCGTGGGGCCAGGAGAGGATCCACGTGAACGCACAGATCCGGACCAGGAGGGGAGGCCGAGGCTGCCCACAGAAACTCTCTCAGCAGGAGATTTTCTTCTCCTGCAAGGTTGGCCATGACAGCAGATGTCTGCATCCCCTCGGGGTCCTTGTCTGTTCCCCTTCTGACTTAATAGCCCATCTGCACTGTGTTTTCTCAGGGGAAAGACAGGTTATCTGCTGAAAGTTCCTTCCCCTCCAAGCCCCATAACGTGACCTGTTTATAAAGCTGCCCCTTTCCCAAACACAGGCAGAGGACCCAAACTCAGCAGAGGACTCGGCCCTGATCAGAGCAAGCCACCAGGCAGAAACAGGGAAGAAACTTTCTACCAGCCCTAAAAGACTTCTTGGTGACACAAGCGATTGTGCCCCCACTGCTATGGGGTTGTCCAGCAGAAGGAGGGGCAGACACCTTCTCCCTCACCCAGAAAACCATCCCTCTTCTTCTAACCTGGCTCGGTGTGTGCTCACAAACCTCAGCGTGCCGTCAACACTGTGAGGACTGCTGGCTCGAGAGGATGCCCTGAGCCCCATCCCGGGGCCAGGCGCAGCGGGGAGGCCCAGGGACACCCTCCTGCAGCCCCGGGTGCTCCCAGGCAGGCTCAGCGCCGCTGCGCCGCGCTCCGTGCCGGCGGCATCCCGGTAGGCAGGGGAGCGCTGGCATGGCAGCTATTAGAGTGGGTGGCAGCAGATGGTGAGAACAGAGGGGATAGGAAAATAAATACAAAGAGGCTATCTTGAGGGGAGAAGTCACCGCATCAACACTCTGTTGCTTACACAGACTTCTCCCAAAGCCTAAACAAACATTGCTCAGTTCCTGGCACACGTCGAAGAGGCTCTGCTGGGTGCGGGGGCAGGTGTCTGGGCACACCCAGCCCCACACCCTGCTTATAACCTGACCAAGGGTTTTCAGAGGGATGTCTCTGACAGAAAGCAGGGAAAATGGGGCCAAGAAGTGAGCCTGCACGTCCTGCCGCCCTGTTACCCACTATTTAGGCCAGTCCATCCTTCCATTAGCCTGTCCCCGGCACAATCCTACCATATCTGCCCTTTTCAAATACCAAAGCAAGACTCCGTGGTATTAAGAGATGCTTTCTCCTGACGTCCTCACGAAGAAAAGCAAATGGAAGATATTCCCAAGGGAAACAGCAAGAGCCCAGTGCTGGGTCTACACGGGCTGCCCCTATCTCACAGGCAAGCCAAGGAACCGTGCAAGTCACCGAACCACCCGGCAGCACAACGCTAGTCGTGCCAATTTGGAGCAAAGCAGTCCGTTTCCCAGTTTTTACATAACCTTGGACAACAGAAACTCACCTCATGCTACCAATCACCCCAGAACAGCCGATTGACCCCTAAGCCTGCAACAGGATGGTTTCTGCCTCTCTGGCCACCAGAGCCCCCCAGGCCTGTAACCTTTGTCAAAACTTCCCACCTGGGTCTGCCAGAGTGCTCCGGGAGGGGAAATCAGAGGCGAAAGCAGTCTTTGAGCATGCAATGTCTGGTTCAGGCAAAGGCAATTTATTATGTTAAGCACATTATTAAAGGATCTAAAGCAACAGAGCAGAGATATTCCAAGAAAGGTTTTAACTTTCCCAGCAAGGGGGCTCCTGGGAGTCCTCTTGTTAATACTTTGCACAGGGTTGTCTGCAACCAAGCCTACAGTGAACATAAATGCCCCCTCAGTCCCCTCTCAGAACTCGTTTCAGCTAAATCAATACAGCCATCGGGGAGACTTGAGGAAGCAAAGCTATTAGTGGGACCGCAGTTAATTCTGGGGGAAAGAAACAAGCAACAAAAGCAATAAAGCTGACGGATGGCCTATGCAGATGCAGTAACCCTTTCCCGGCCAGGCTCTGCAGCATGGCAGCCTGTCAGAGATGAGGATGCTCACTGGAAAAACCCTTCTTCCCCAGATTTTGCGTGGTAGCTGCTTGGGGCCATAGCCCTCCTGGAGAGATGTGAGCAGAGGGACAAGGCAAGGGCAGAGAGGGGATTGGGCAGGAGGTGCAATTCCAGCCTATTACTACATCACCAGAGCCCCCATCAGTATGCAAGGGAGAGGGAAAGCTCATTCCCAACCTCCCTTGGCAGCCTGGCCTTCAGAGAATGGCAAACACATTGCAAGTCCAGCTCTGTGTGGGAATCGCGGTCCAGCAATGCACCAGGAGCAACATCTCCCTGTAGCTTCTCCCTCCGTATGCTATGCTAGGTGCGTGCCGTAAGCACTGGAAGGGAGCATGAGAAGCTGACTACCAATGTTTTTGCTTTCCAAAGCACAGCACACAGAAGAGCTCCCTAGAGAGTGGCTACGTAGGAAACAGCTGAAAGGACATCAAGAGAGGCTGTGCAGCAAAGCCCACCGACTAACACGTAATACCAACACGGGTCAAAGGTTCTAGTGGTGACTAGTGGTGTCATAATTTAGAGCATCACAATGTCTATTAAATTAGTGGAAATAAGTAAAATCCTATTTGCTCCATCTACAGGCCTATCAATGTAATGTCGTAGAAGGCCACAACACGCATGGAGAATCGCACCACTCTTCTCGCAGAACACCAATGAGATAGCACAGACCGAAATCGGGGAAACCAGCAGCAGACTGGCTCTAGCACTGAACCAGACTCTCCTCCCAACAGGGGCAGACCTGTTCAAGCCATCGGGGCAGCCCCTCTGTCCTGAAGCTACGCGGCTGCGGAGCACGGCATCGCTCCACCCAACTGACCTCCGAGTCCAGGCCTGAGGCGGTTGTCGTAGCCATCCAGCAGCCTGTCCAGGATGCGGGTGAAAATGGTGATGTTATCTTTGCTGTCATCAATGACGTCGGAAACATGCTTCTGAGAAAGCCTGGTGCATTTGGGGAAAAAAAAAGAGGAGAGAAAAAAGGCATGATCAGAAGAGAAACGTTCTTTATATTTCTCCGAGCACTTGTAGAAATGAAAAGACACTTATCTATTCTCCAGCCTGCACCGCAATAGGCCCAGAATGGCAGGATGCAGCACATCTGTTGATAGGGCTATGTGCACAGGACCCTCTGCAGGGCTCCTCAAACCAACCTGCCCAGCCTCTGCAGCCTTCACAGTAGGGGCTGGTGAGGAGTCCTCCCCTGCCCCGGTGTCTTTTGCCTGTCCCTAAGAAGGATGTTGTAGGAGCAGAGGCTCCAAAACCTCAGGGTTACCCGAGTCCTGGTTTCTCCTTGTAGGAGGCAGAGTAAGAGGTGCCAGTTATTTACCCTATCAGCCCACTTCCAAGTACTCTGTTCCTGGGAAGAGGGAAGGGATGCAGAAAAATTGCAGTCGGGAAAGCAAGATGGGAGGCTGAGCCCATCATTAAAACTGTGAACCGTTTCTGCAGTTTGTTGAACTTTCCCTGTTTATAAAATCAAATGAGTTCTCATGTTCCTATCTCCACTCAGCCCAAGAAGCCCGGGAGCCCCAAATAGAATGATTTCCTTGGGGCATTTTCTGCCCCAGGTGGAATAAAATAAGCAGCAAATTTCTCAAACAAAACTCATATCACCAAACAAAATATCCAATGCAATTTTGCAAGCCCAAAGGGCTCAAATAGTAAATTTGCATTTTGTGTCTCCTTCTCAATCAACAGAAAAGGAGCCCATGGACCCTAGTGAAAACAGCTGCTTCTAAAAGAGATTTTGGACAGCACAGGGTATCAGTGCTGTGGCTCCAAGCACAGCTTTTCCCAGCAGAACTAGCTTTTGGGACTAAAACTAATGGAAAGGCAGAAAATTAAGCAACAGAAAGCCGAAAGAAGAAAAATCTATAGAGATGCAGAGATTGCAGGTAAGATGGAAAAGGGAATAAAACAGACACTGATTAATAAAAAAAAAAAATGGCAGAAACACACATAACAAGCCCAGCCAACCCCTGGGTATAGATTTTGCTCCCCATTTTTCTGTTTGGGAGGCATGAGCAGCCCCAGAGCACAGAGCTCGCTCCAGCCCACAAGGCTGCCTCAGCATCCCCTGGCAGCTTGTGGGGTGCTGCCACGGGTTTAAGCAGGAAAAACCAGGGACCGAGAAGTAATTATGGAGAGAAAAAAAAAGGGGGTGGGGGTGAGAATGTCAGTGAAGCAGTTCAGAGCTTAATCCTGCAGCATCCCATCTGGTTAGACCAGCCACCCCTGACACTCTGGGTCCATTTGTAAATACTCTGGGAAGGGCTGAGAGGGTGACAAGAAGCAAAGCTGGCTTGGAGTTCTCCGTCAAAATGTTCTCCTAACAGAAAACCCAGGTTCAGTAAGATAAGGGACTAAAAAAAATGTTTTCAACAAAAAAATAAAAAATTGGAGCAGGCAAGGGTGTGGGTATTTTTAGAGTCAGGCTGGATTAATGTTATTCAGCACGTTGTCACTAATTGAAATATTTCATTTGGGGGCAATTTTGACATTAATCAGTCAATGACCAAACACTGTGGGAAATTGCTTTCCAAGTGTTTGAGGTTTATTTCTCTGGGGATCAGATCCCACTTCTCCTGAGGCTTCTCGGCCTATAATTTTTGGCAAACTACTGTCTGTTCTCGTGCTGAGAAGTGGCCAAGCCAGGAAGCTCAGCCTCCAGAAGCAGGCATGAAGTGTTTGAACTGCAGCTCCTATAAGCATGGAGCAAGGTGGGGAAACATCCCCCAGCCCCAGTGCAACCAAATCAGTTCTGAAACATCAAAACACCCCTGCTATTATGAACTGCATCGCAGCCTTTTTAGACTCACTTGAATCAGAACACGGTTTTGGCTTTGCACCTGAACTTGAGCATAAAGCAGATTTGAAGGATCTGCACTCCCTGAAGATAAGGAGAATTTTAAGGAATTTAACAAACGTCTACAGTAATTAGTGAGGTATCAATTGTGTCAGCTTTCACTAGATGTCACAGTTAAAAGCGATCTGTACCAGTGTGTGCTGATGGGTATATAACCATCTATAACTTATGAATAGCTAGCATGCTCATGAAAGCTCATTCATTAATGTTTTATAAGCTATCTTTAAAAATTACCCATAATATAAAGAGGGAGAGGACAGATTTTTGTGAAGGAACTCCTGGCAGAGGCTCAGCAGCGATGGGAAAAGTGAGTTTACAAATTTCAAAGCCACTTTAGCTTAGCCTGACATTCGAGGTTTTGACTTCAATGTGAGCGGCGTGGGATCAGCTTGGGAGGCACCGTGGGAGCACGGTGCAGGCAGGGAAAAGATCGAAGGGCTCCGGCAGGGGAGAGCCACCAGCCCCACTGAAAAACTCAGAGGAGCTGCGCAGAGGTGTGTGGCTCATGGTTTAAAACCATTTAAAAGCCTTAAGGCAGAGAAGACAGTTTTACAGCAAATTTAATTAGGAGAGGCTTGAGGGAAAGTCATTGCCTCACCGCTCATCCCTGTGCACACGCTCTCTGGAGAGCTGGCTGCCACGTTGGCAGGTTAGTGTCTGAAGAAGGAGCCCCTGGTATGTGATTTAGGAAATGAATCCTCCTGCAGGAGGGATGGCAGGTGACAAGGGAGCAGCAGCAGCCATCAGACGATTGGAAGCAAAAGGTCAGCAGGAGGGAAGGGGGAGGCAGGGAGGAACTGCAGCTGTCCCCCTGTGGCCAGCACCACGATACCAAGGTCAGCGTCTGCAAGTCCAGGCATACGTGGGATGCATTTGTCTATGCAAAACCGGGTGCAAGCAGCTGAAGTGGTAAGAGCCTGCAGCTGGGCAAACAGCTGCATGCAGAGGGGGCACGGGTAGAGCACAGAACCAGGACATTTGTTCCTGCACGAAAATCCTCGAGTGCTGTTAGACTTGTACTCAGCAGACATTTGTGTCTGTACTGAGCACTCTAAAGATAATTTTCTAATTCTTTTATAGAAGCCACATATTATTTGCATCTCTCTCCCTTAGCTGTGCCAGGGGGAGACCTGCCACACTTCCTCAAAGGGCTCTCCAGGCTCCCCAGGCCTCAGCAGAGACTCAGGCAGTGCAGGAGGAGGGTTGCTGGGCCTGTCACAGTCTAACAGCGTTTCACCCGCTCCTAGAGGCCGAGAGGAAAGGCTGGTGGCAGTGTCCAAAGCCAGGAGGTCTTGGAGGAACCAGGGACAAGGCTCTGCATTTATACCTGGGCACCCAAAGAAACAGACTTCTTAGTCTTTTACCCTGGACTGCTTCATCCAGGCACCAGCTCAGATATATTCAAGCATAGCAAGGGGACTGCAGCCTTAGCCAAGGGCCTTGGCTCTCACCACCTTACCCAGCGTCAGCAGGGAGAGCAAAAAGCAGGACCAGGACTCCAAGGCCAGTGAGAGAGAGAGATCCCGTTCCCGGGAGCCTTGGCGCCATGGCCTCGGCACACAGCCACTGGGTCTTCACAACCTGGGCACAGAGGGGAAGGAGAAAAGAGGAAAGATGTTATTTATTGGCAGGAAAACGATCAAGTTAATTCCATTTTTCCCAGCGGTTCATGCCTGTTAGCCAGAATTTGGTATTTCTGGGGTCTCCTATTTGAAGTCCCAAAGGCCCCACAGGGACCAGCAGCACTGCCTGCAGCACTACTGGCCCTGGAGAGCCTTGTGTGGGGTCAGAGCCGGGGGTGTCCATACACACAGCTCTCCAGGGGCTTTGACACCTTCCAGTCACTGCACAGTTTCACTTCCAGCACCTCTTTTTACACCCATTTCTTCCCCCTCCTCACCCCATACACCCAACCACCACGTCCCCTTGCAGCAGCTCCCTCAGCCCATGCTGCTTAGAGACACGTGTACAGCAGAAATGAATCTTAAGACCCATTTGTTCCCCAAATATCCTTCTGGACAGTTAGGCCCTCATTTAATTCTGCTAATGACTAGCACCAGAAACTATTATAAAGTTCGGGTATTGAGGCCCAAGCAGTGGGAGTGTTCAACCATACCACGCATAGCATGCTCAGGTTTTTCATTAATGCTCGGTTTTCCTTTTATTGTGATGCTATTACACATTTAACCGCCTTTCCCCTTTTATATACCCCATTATGTTGAGGCACCTTGGAGCAGCAGCCTGTATAAATACAGCTTGTTGTGACGCCCACCCGACACGACACCTCTGCCTGGCACAGGCTGGTCAGTGCCGCGGCGGCCAGGCACGACCATGGGCTCCCAGAGCAGCAGCTGAGGTGCCTGAGGGTGAAGGGGACAGCTGAGCTGTGAGAGGTACTGAATAGCAGGGGCGTGCAGACACGGGATCCCCCAGCAGACATCCCATACAGACAGAGCAGGCTGGGAGGGACAGTCTTGGAATCCAAGTATTTGCTGACGAAGCACAAATTAGGGATTGAACATCTGCTCTGTGGGAAATCCCAACAGTTTGGGGAAACGTGTTCCAACTCAGAACAAGGACAGCTAAAACGTTGATGTTTCTTACGAGGCAAATCCAGAAGTCCTTAAATTAGCAGCTCCCCAACAGATTTCATTTCAATTTTCTTAAACTTGCATGTTATACAATAGGATTTAAACACTTCTTTCTGAGACAGCTTCAAGCACTAGCCAAAAGCAGAAATCCACTGCTGGCTTCCCCCTCCCTTCCCCACACCACCGCTGAAAAGACTCATTGAAATCAACACTTGCCCATTCAAATGAGGATTTAAATAATGGTTTGTTTTGGCAGGATTCGCACTGCCAGCAGTTTTTGACCAGTACTATCTACATGAACCAGGACCCTCCAATTTCGCAGCAGTTCCTCCTGGTTCTGCAGAAACTCACTTTTGGTGAGACCACAGGCTGGGAAGATCATACACCAAGTCTGGGACAGAGCAGCTAAAGAAAAGAAGACCAGAAAATGAGGCAGTGAGGTAATTCAGAAAGAGATCAGGCCAGGAACAGTGACAAAAGCCACTTCTTAGTGTCTGAGCCAAGAAGCTCAAGACAGCCATGTTTCCACCAGACCTTGTTCATGCAGTTTTCTTCATTATTATGTAAAGATGAATGGCTAATTTTGTATTTGGGATAGTTCTGTTGAAGATGCGAGCCAAGAATAACAGGGCTGCCTGAAAAGAAGTTAAATGCACACTCCGGTCTCATTTTAAGCATCAGGACCAACTCTGCATACCTGCATTGGGACAAATTCTGTTTTCACCACTTTTCTGAGTGACTACTTTGCCAGACATGGCTGTTTTGCTATGGTTGCTCTTACGGACTCGGAAGGACTGTGCAGCATAAAAAAAATAGCTTGGCACAATTTTCTACCTCTTTCCTTTGCTTCTTGTTCCATATTAGCCTGGGGGAGTTGGAGAGAAGAGGCTCTGCTGCATTTTCCCTGCTCTTTGTCTGTTACACTTAGATGGATTGTAAAACAGAGCCACCCGGTCCTGAGGATCACGACCGACATTCCTGACTAGCACAGGGTCTCTAACCATTGGTGATGAACCCTGGTAGCACTGAGACAGAGTCGGGGCTGGCCAGGCAGCGCTAGGGCAGCCACAGAAGGAGCAGTTCCCTCCCAGCACTGTTGCTCATGACCCCATTACTAGAAAAACACCATCTCTGGAGGACGCAAGGAAGCCTCTGCAGGGGAGGTTTTCACTCCTTTCCATAAGGCATACGGTTCTGGGGCTCTTTCAAAGCTCCCTATGTGCATACAGCTCAGCCAGACCCCAGTAAGGTCCCCATGGCACTGCAGCTCCCAGCATCACCTCTATAAGGATGGCGTATGCTCAAAACAGCTCTACACTTCCTTATTCCATCTGCCCATGGCTCATTTCTTAATAGCACACTTAGCAAATGCATTCATCACTAATTCTGCAGTTGCTGGTAACCTCCCCAGCTGAATCAAATGCAGATTTTCTAAGGAGCCCTGCTAACATTTTGCAGCTGGGATTAAGCAACACTTAAAGTTTACAATTCAGTACACTCTGGATTTTGGCAGGTTTCTTTACAAACAGATACCTAAAGGCATTGTAAATATACCCACTCCTCTCCAGCACATGCTGTCTGTCCAATCTCCAGAGCACCACCGCGAAACAACACTCCCAGGAAACACAGCTTTCCTCCTGGCTGTGCAGTTTTGGAAAGAAGAACTGGAAAAGCTTCTCTCTCCCCCAACATACTCCAGCTGCTGTTCCTCCTGAGGTGGGTTTGGGAACCAAAAATGTGCTGGTACCTTTTGGATCAGCAAGGTCCCCTAGCAGTGTTAACATTGAGGATCTCCTGACTTTGCATACCAGGTCTGATCTTTTCAGCAATCCTTACTGTAGCAGCCATTAAATATTCTGAAATGCCTTCCTAGGAAAGAGTGATTAGCACAGGCTTAGTGCTGACAAGGAAAAGAAAGCTCTGGAGGTGGAGAAAGAGGTAAAGCTTGCAAAAAAAAAAAAAAGAAAGAAAAAGAAAAAACAACCTGGGAGTACAGCTCAGAGAAGGAGAATGCAGGCAAAGGAAAGTAAATAGAGAGAAGGGTCCCAAAAACCCACATGGGTACATTTATGAGAGTCACATTAGTATCTCTCCCAAATTACTGCCTCCTTGAAACACGCACAGTCAAGGGAGCAATTTGATTCACTTAGCAATAGTCTCGTCACGCAGGTGGCACTT
Organism: Anser cygnoides; assembly: GCF_040182565.1. Lineage (NCBI taxonomy): Eukaryota > Metazoa > Chordata > Aves > Anseriformes > Anatidae > Anser > Anser cygnoides. The sequence goes on along the minus strand of NC_089885.1, from coordinate 11,221,587 downwards.
GTGAAGCAGCAGCCCAGAGGACACATCTGCCCGCGTTACACACCAAGAGGCAGCGTGCCTGCAGCGTCACTGCTGGCGTGCCCATGTGCCGCACACCCATAGCAGTGGCATCAGCCAGAGGAGTGCTGAACGCTTACAGCTCCCCCCCGGCCCCCAGGACCTGCAGCTGCTCGGCTTCTTTGCCAAATCAGGTATCTCAGGGGCATGTGAGCAAAGAAGAGCTGGCGCTGGGAAGCCAGCTGGGAAGCAGAGGCAGCCACAGTCTGAATGCTCAGATACAAGCACAGGAGGAAGGGGGTGATCTAGCCTCAGTTGGTGCTGAACCATCTGCCCACCTGCACAGCTGAGCATAGCGCTGTACGTGACCTCAGCACCTGCCGACTTACCCCCCAGATCAGGTGCACTTGCACAGCACAAGCAGCTCCTTAAAGCTGCTCCCTCCCTCATTGCGCTGTAGCCTTCACAGACCAGGTCCCGGGTATTCGGGAGAGGTCCTCTGACATCCTTTATGGACTCCAGAAGCGTCCAACCTGCACAGGCTGTGCTGTGCCTGATCCTCTGCAGACACACCAGCCTTGAGATTGTCGCTGCCGTGCCTCTTCCAGCACTGCTCTGGGTACAGCTCCGAGCCCTCTGCAGCGATGGGCAGCCAGCAAGCACTCGGTGCAGCAGAAAAGATGCAGATGATGCACATGCTGCCCTGTGTCCCTGCTGGGGTGGGTTTGCTTCAGTTCTCAATCATTTCAGCTAAATAGGAGGATCCCTTTTAATAAAACTCTCTCTTTTTTTGGGTGCAGGGTTAGCAATGAGCAGACATATTTTGTCTTGGAGCCTGGAAACGGTAGAATAACACTGTGGTGTTTCACAAGACCCTGGTCCTACAGGTTCTTCACATCCCTTTGTTGCGAGATGAGCTCGCTGGGATGCACACGTGTGCTGCACAGTGCAGACACCAAGCCAACCTGTACTGGAAGCAGTCCAGCCCCGCTAGCAGCACGCTCTACCTGCACCAGCTAGTGCAGGGGAAGGCTTGGTTTGTCAGCCTGGACGCTGCTTCCAGCATCTGAGATAGCCTGCGTTTCTCCAACGTGGCTCTCAGTTCAGCTCTTTGTGCTAAATAGATACTGCCAGAAGACCAAAAGCTACCACAGCATTTGTAAGAATGTGAGAACAAGAACAAGGCGGCAGTGCCCCTGCCTACCTGAATCAAACTTGCTGTTTGCCATCTTAGAGAGCCAGCGCTGGCGCACAGCAGGCAGCTCATGGCAGAGGAACCAGTCTTTGACTCAAACGTGAAAATGCGCCTGAGAGGTGCACATTGAGCAGTCCTATACACACACCCTGCACAAGCCATAAATCACCTTCCTATCAATCTGCCACACAAGGTACAAGGCACGCGTGATGGTTACCAAACGCATTGTCTGCAGCTCTGCAGGAGACACCAGCTTAAGAGGACACAAATCCAGAGGCACAAGGGAAGGAAATGTAAAGGTTCAAATGAACACGGAAATTTTGAAAGCAAACCTTAAACTGGGTCTCTCCTGCAGAAGGTTGGTGATGTTGAGCAAGCTCCATGCCCAACTCTCAGCCCAGCTTTAATTTTTTTTCAAAATGAGAAGCCACTTGACAATTTCTCAAAACAAAACTAATCCCAGTATTGCAGCTCTCTGCTTGAAAACACATCCAGAGGGACTGTAGAGTGACTCACACCCACAACCGCTACAGGAAACCGCTTGCACTCACAAGTGTAACAAGCCAACACTGATTCACCCACATAATTACAGGCAGACACTGATTCACGGCTACTGCAACTGCAGACAGACTGACTCACAATCAGAGCAACTGCAGACAGACTCCAGCTCCCGAGCACTACTGGAAATACAACCACGCTGACAATATCCACAGTCAGCAATCGTGTTGTATGTACACAAACCCCTGGAGAACTAGCTAGCACCCTATCCAAAGCAAAGAGCCAGCCAAACCCTTTACTTTTTGCTGGTGCTGGTGCTCTTGACCTTCACCTCCGAGCCGTCTCTCCTTCCCCAATGGAAGGACGACCACGGCTCTGTCGTTCCTCCCTGAGCTCCTCCTTGCCGAGCACTGTTGTCAAAGGCTGAACCCAGGAGCAGAGCTGTGTGATGCACATTCACACACACACAATGCATGCGTGCAAAGTATATACAGTGCAAGACATCACTGTATGTCTACTTCGATACCATACGTGTGCGCTAACTGTGCTGACTTCGTGGTTCCAGAATATAAGTAAAAGCAAGCCAAGTATAATACATTTAGCCCAGGGGTGAAGGAGACGGCAAAAGACTCACCACTGGGCAAAAGCTTGAAAGGCAGGATTATTTACTACACTCTGGCTGGGTATGCAATTATGTCAGCATTCAGCCTGGGTATTGTGCTACTTTTTGTAAACAGTTGGCAGGAATGCTCCTGCTGAGATGAGGAGCTGGGCTTCTTCTCTAGTGTTGAGAGGGAGCAAAGTGAAGAGGACGAGGTCTACTTCAAGAAAAAGAAACAGAGGTGAAAGAACGGATTAAGCAGAAAAAGGCGAAGGGGAAGCTGACAGCGAAGTGGGACAGGTGGCAGTCTCCAGACAAAGAAGAAAGGAGAGGAGAGAACAGAAGGAGGAAAGCTGCATGATGCTGAGTGATAAAGCTCCAGAAGCAAGGAAAGGCCGCAGCCTCCCAGTGTTGAGCAGGTCTCGCAGCGGTGCAGCAAATGCATGTGTGCGTACCCCTAACACAGAGCTCTGCTGTGAACTGGGAGGAGGTGCTAGGGAAAAGGATGCAGCCCCCAGCCAAGCATGTGCCATGGGGCCCAGGTGCAGCCACAACTGCTCCAGCTGCTTGCATCTCTGGAAAAAAGAGCAGGAGCAGAGCGTTTGCGTTCCCCTGCCGCTGCACTTGTGTGCGCACGCGTTGCAGGGCACCCAGCCGCCACAGACCCAGGCTGAAGGACAGGCAGACAAACTCCACCAGAACAACAGCATCGCCTCAAGACAGCCGGAGATCCTTCATCCGCCAGGGTAAAGAGAAAGTTAAGAAAGACTAGAGAAAACAGATGACTTGCCTGAGCCACATGCAGCATCTCCTAGTTGTAGGCTGGACCTGCCTCACCACCTGTTATTTTTCTTCTTCACACCTCCCCCAAGGATCAAGAGGTGAGGGAACAAGCGTGCCCTGCTGCCACCGTCAGCACACCTCAGGTGAGCAGGGATAAGAGCTGCTCTCGCCAGCTGGCCCACAACAGCGGCAGTCTCACCAGAGGGTCCCGGATCCCCCGTTCTGCCCGAGGATGCTGCTGTGTATGCAGGCAGCCAGCAGATTCAGGAGAGAGACTATGGATGCAATTGGCCAGGGAAATGAACTATTTGCTCAATTATGCTTCCCTCATCCAGACTAGAATCATTCTGGCAGAAGGCAAAGCGAAGAACAATGGATAAACGTTGCAGCGGGGACTGTCTAATGCTTAATTGCATTACGCTACTCCCTTTAAATGATCCGTATCTCAGTCCCAGTAACTCGGGGGGGAGGGGGAAGGATCTGGAGCTCTTTTCCCTTTCCTCCCGTACCAGCCTTAGAGACCGCAGCCCCACAAAACTCCTTTCGCCCTCCCGGCTTCCTTCCCCACCCCAAGTCAGCATCGGTACCCATTAGGCCTGGCTGCAGGATTCAGGGGGAAATTTGACTTTGCTTTACTACGCCGTCCTCCCCGATCGGCCCTCCCCCTCCGTCTGCCGTCCGGCTCTCGGAACCGGGCTCGACACCGTCCTTTGGCAGACGTTCCCCCCGCTGCCTCTCACCCCTCTCCCCGCTCCCCAGGCGGCTGCCGGGCACGGCTCGGCTCGGCTCGCTCCGGACCACCGCGCTCCGGAGTTGCTGCGGGAGCAGCGCGGCTCCGACCCCCCGGCCACCCTCCCGAGCCCCCCCCACCCCCCATCGCTCTCCCCCCACCCCCTAAACCAAAAGCCGATGGGGAGGAGGGTGCAGCTCCGGGGGTCCCCCCCCAGCTGGGGGGGTCCGCACCGCCCCCAGCATCCCGATGCCCGCCGGGGGGTGGCCACCCAGCTAAAGGGGGGAGCCCCGGTTTTTTTTTAAGGGGGGGGGGGGAGCCGCCGCGCCCCGCACGCACTCACCGCCGCCGGCTGCCCCAGCGGGGGGGGGGACGGAGCCCGCACGGCTCCGCACCGCTCCGCACCGCTCCGCACCCCCGAGCCCCCCCGGCCGGGGCTGCCAGCCGCCGCCTGCGCGCTCCTCCGGCCGCGGCGAGGGAGGGAGGGAGGGAGGGAGAGATAGAGGGAGGGAAGCAGCATCCCCCCGCCTTCCTCCTCCTCCTCCTCCTCCCCGCGCCCCGGAGGAGGGTTTAACCGCCCGCTTTGTGCCGAGCTGCCCGCCCCGCGGCGCGGGCGGCGGATCCCCCCCAGCCCAGCCCAACCCTGCCCCGAGCGGGGCCCCGGAGCCCTCGGCCGAAGCCCGGCACGGCCCCGGCCCCCGCCATCCTTCCTGCACCGGAGGATGAGCCGAGCACGGCCGGCTGCTCGCAGCGCCTACCTGTTGAAGGGGGGGAGCTCCCCAAGGCGCTGCTGCTCTGCGAGGAGGGGGCCGGCACCCCGAAGGGCACCGCACCCCGAAGGGCACCGCACCCCAAACCCTGCCAAAACGCCTCTTCGCTGCCAGGCCCGGCCAAAACCCCCGGGCTGCCGGCGGGGCGGGGAGGTCCGGAGCACTACTTGGAATTGCGGAGGTTTGTAGCGCAATAAAACAGCATGCAGAGGGAAACAAACGCAGAGGAAGGGAAGAGGAGGAAGAGAGGTTAAAATGCTGCAAAGAGTAGGCAGAAAAAGAAAAAAAAAGAACAAAAAAAAAAAAACAAGGACAGGGTGGCAGTGCGGGAGTCCCCGAGGAGGCTCGGTACAAGACGCGCTGGCCAGGGCTGGCTGGGCTCGGGAGGCTTTGCGGAGCCCCACGACTGAAGCTGGGCAGACGAGAGCTGACAGTAGTAAGGCGCACTCAAAATATATTGTCCCTGCAGAGCTCTCCTTGTGAAGCACTCTGCAGGACTCAGCCGCAGCTGTGACTGGTACATAACTTCCACCCAGCGCGGAGGGGCTGGGATGAGATAAAGGTTCATAACTGCAAGCACCACCGACAACCTCAGAAATACCTCTAACGCTTATTTTTGAATACTGAAAGCAACATGCAAACATCCTTGACAGCAAGAGCCCTGAAAAAGGGCATGAGAACAATCGAATCCAGTCTAGGTGTCAGTTCTCTGCATTTCTGTATCAGAAAGTGACCCAGCCCTTGCTACCCAGAAGTCAGACACAATCACTCTTTAACCTATTCCTAAAGACCACAGCCATCCCAACTTTAATGAGACAGCAGTATCCACAAAAGTATTCATAGGCTTCCTGAACAGCAGGAAGAAAACAGCCTCTTTCAAAGCAAAGATTCAGTTCCCTGTGATCTGAGCAGTTTTTGCTAGTCCATATATCCCTGTATTTATCTATACATCTGTCAGCAGCAGTTCAAATGCCATTAGAGTTCAGCTTTCCTCTACTAGGCAGGGGCCATAAACAAGATTTGACAAGCCTCACAACACACATCTGAAGACCAAAATCTTGACCAAGGTGCAACTGAGGTTGCACCAGCACAATGCCCCCACAATCATGTCTGACACCTCTTGGACAAGAGGATGGAGAGCCCTTAGTGTTATTGCAACACTTGCATCTCTTACAGGGCCTTCCAGCTACCACAAACCATAAGCAACCAAGTTTCTCCAGCCCTCAACACCACACCCAGCCGTAGCCAAAAGAAGCAGACAATTTTGAAGCAAATAGGCCTCCAAGTTATTTTCTGATCTGATAGATATTTTGTCTGAGCTGCAGGGACCTTTGCTTTTGAGATCCCATGCAGACAGCTAACATTTCATTGTCCTTAGACTACTTCTGCATGAATGACAGCAACCAGTGCACGGTGTGGGGCTGTTCTCATTTTAAAAAATCTTTTTCTGCATTGGAGTCCTCCTACAATAATCTGAAGTATCACTCAAGAGAAGAGTGAGCTATGCATACATGCCAGCAGAGGCGCTTTTGCTGTTCTCCACTATTGTGGCAAATCATAGGATCATAAGAAAATTCACATCGGAAGAGATCTCAAGAGATCATCCAGTCTAATCTGCTACTCAAAGCACACTCAGCGAAGGAAGAGCCCAGGGAGCAACACAAGTTGGCCATACTTATTCACACCAAGTTTCTGTTTACTTCAAGGTTTTTTTGAAGGCACATCCCCTTCTGTTTCTGATTTATAGGCTTGCAAAAAAGCCTTGGCAAGGGAACAGGGTAGAGCTCAGAGGAAGACCCAAGGCACAACCAATCCCTTAACTAAAAACCCCAAGGATCTGCTCAACCACCTTCCCGCTGGCTCCATTGGAGAACATTGCTGAGATAACCATGCCCAGAAGTAGGACCGTGCATAGGACCTGGCTGACTCAAGAACACTGATTCCCTGGGGGATCAGAGCAGAGGAGGCCCTAATACTCGCTCTCCCTCCTTTCCAAACTGACTCAGCTGCTGGCATGAGCTGCCTTGGGTAGGAGAACAGGCATGAAACAGAATCAGCGAGACAAGCATATCCGGAGACAAGTGACTCAGGATTTTAAATGGCTCATATTGAAGAACATTCCAAGATTTACAGGTTTAAGTAGTGCTAACAATAGTCACAGGCAATGGAAACCATGGTTCTCTTGGGGCCTCTTCATCCATAACCACCAGCAATACAGACTTGCCCAGGAACACCATAGCTCACACCACTCTGACATGCCTTCTCAGCTCACCCAGAGGTCTCCTCTGACACTGCCAGCAGCCTGAAATAGTCTTGGGCATGAGACCCTTTATTGAAAGTGTTTTTTTGTTTTGTTTTGTTTTGCTTTTTTTCCTATCAGTCCAAAATCAAGTGAAGTCCCTCCCCTTGGAGCCATACCACGCAGCAAGTTCTCCTTGTGAAGGCAGGGAGAAGGGGCCGTGACTGGGTCAGGCAAAAGTACAAGCTGAAAAATTACAGGGATGTAGCCATACAAACAGTGAGCTGCTGCCAGCAGAGCAAGAGGTACCATACTTAAAAGCACCCTAAATTAGAAGGTCAGTGGATAGGCACATTGCAACCCTCCCTACTCCCCGAGATGTGCTGGATTCAGGCCATATTGGCTCACGCAGATCCTTGGCAGAGCAAGCACTTGTGCTCCACAGCAAGGCCTACTTCTAGCCAGCCAAACAGCAATAATCAAAATCTCCACCAGCCAAATCCCAGCCATCACCCCTCCTGGGCAGGCTCCAGAGCTTTGCACGACCTGTGCCCCTTCTGGTTTGGCTGCAGCGATAAGGGCTGGCCAGTCCTTCCTGCCAGCTAGCCCTGCAGGGACATCACGGGAGGCCCTGGACAGGGAAGAAGTCATTAGCTAGCTTAGGAACTCCGGCTATAGGAGACCTTTTCTGGGAGGCAAAGGGAAAGCAGCCTTAACAATAGCTGGCCTTAGCTAGCCAGAGTTGTCTTGATCTTCACCCTGTTTGGAAGAAATGTAGCCCTGCCCTGAGAGCATCAGTCTCTGTGGGGAGCATCCATCAATGTAAGAGTTATAACAACATCCTGTGAAACCTGCAAGCAGTCATCTTTTAATGCATGCTTCCATCATCAGTTTTTGGTTTATTTATTTATTTCCTTAAAATATTATACACACCCCCAAACCCTCCTTTACTTGTTGGAGCGCCTACCTGAACTCTGGCACGCTCCAGGAGGAGACTGCTTTGAGGCAAAACCCTTCTTAAAGTGATCAAGGTTAAACTTTAAGGCTGTCACCATATTACTGAAGAGTAATCTCTCAAAATGGAAGTACAGCAGCCTGGGAATATCTTGCTAATAGTTAGCTAAGGCTTTTCCTCCTACCACCTTGCTCAACCAGCCAGAATACAACTGTGCTTAGTTTTAGGTCCGTGCTACAGTGCCCTTGAACTGAATGGAGCTGCAGATTTAATAATCGCCAGCCCAGTGAAGCTTTTAGACTGGACAGGCCTTTCTGTAGGTGCAGGCTGGAGCAAGGGATTCGGGACACGTGGCACAGCTCTGGTACACCCAGCTCTTTGGAGGCAAGCCCGTGCCATCCCCATTGATCCCAGTTCACGTGCAGACCCAGCGCCCAGGGGAACAGTCACGCTGCAGCAGCCAGGGCAGGTGGCTGATCCAGGGAACGGGTGATGTTCCCCAGCGCCGTGAGGCAGAAGCAGCAGTGTGTGATGGAGGCACGGCCCAGTGACACACGGCTCCGCACGTAACCCCACACGTAACCCAACCCTGAGCACAGCTATGAGTCCTGCGTGCCAGTCCTGCACCAGGCAGGCTCTACGAGCTGATGTTCCCAGCCACTCTGAGGCCCACTCATGCTGCTGGGGAAGCACCCAGCCCACAGGCACTAAGGGAGCAGGCTGCTGATGCAGGCAGGAGGCCAGAACAGAGTGCCCGAGCTGCACATGGGGCCAGCTCCTCCACCGAAGGCTGCTGGTCCCACACACCCCTAAGGAGCACCATGTCGAAATCCCCCTCCCCAAAGGGCTGGAAGATGGAGGATCTTTCTCCCTTCGCCTCCTTCCTTCTCAAAGCACCCAGGGCCCTCTCAAAAACCCTCCTCCTGTCCTGCTCTCCTGGTGCTCGCCTCCATCCCCGCCAAATCAGCTGCCCCTTCTCCCCACCCACCTGCTCGCCCGCTCCTTGCACCCGTAGCAGGGCCGCCATCGGAGCCAGCTGCTGCCTGGTGCTTTATTAGCTTGTCTCCATGGCAACTCGCCTACAGCTTAACTCCGAGAGACCCCTGTCTCACCACAGCCATAAATCAGCCACCCGCCCGCGTCCTCGGTTGGGGACGGGGGTCACCGCTCACCCCGCACGCTGCCCAGCCCCGCTGCTGCCCTCCCGGCCTCCCCGCCGGGGCTGCCCCACGCAGGCAGCGGGCACGGCAGAGCTGCTCTGCACCACGTTTGCAGCCCTCAGGCAGAGTCTAGCCGTGAGACAAAGCAGCACCAAGGAGATGGTGGCTTTCTCAGCCTGCAAGCAAACTGGAACCTCCCATGCAAACCAGCACCGATCTGGTACTCGTCCTCCTTCGGACAGGAGGAAGAGCCTTGAGTTAGGATCAGGTGCAGTCATGCAAAACTGAGGTCCAGTTCCTACAGCATGCAGGAAGGGCTGCACCACTGGCCAGTCCCTAAGAAGCAGGCACAGCACTGGGCTGAGGCAGAAAGGCAGCATCTCCTTCCCTCAGTGTGAGAAAGCCTCCTCCCTCTTCCACACCAGCAAGGGCACAGAACTCCCCATATCCAGGGTAAAGCCCCTGAAGGGGACAAAAAGCCACCTGAAATACTATGCTCACCCTGGGCTCCAGAAACAGAGCAAAAGCAGCCTTTCCCTCAGCACTGTGCAAAGCGGAGGATCCCCTTCAAAGCATGCTCTCATCAGCACTGCCCTTAGGGTAGCACTTTTCCAGCAAACCCACTGGCTGACATCTTGTTTGTGCTGGGCAGTTGGGAGTAGGTGGCAAGTAGGAATTTGCTCGTCCCTGCAAGAAGCAGACTTTCCCACACACTTGTTCCCTGTGGCCCTAAGAAGGGATTGCAGGACACACTGCTCTTTCCATCCTCTCAAACAGAGAAAACACATCCCTGCTGCTGAAACTCTCCAACCCTAAATATCAGACCTTAGGAAATGAGACAGCTATCTCTAGACCCCACATTATATATTATGCAGTCTGTGACTTCACCCATCTCAAGCACCTGATGTTGGGAATAAATCTTGGAAATAAACGCGAAGGTAGTTTCCACCACCAGGAGTTTAGTTTACAGAAAACTGGCAAAGCAGACAAGAAAGGAAGCATCATCTGTAGATGTTGGTGCATTGCAGCACTGCTGGTGGGAAAAAGGAGGGCAATGGGCCAGGGCAGAGTTTTCAAGTGATTCACTTGAGATTAAAGATAATCCATGACAAAATAGGTAGGTTTAGCAAAAAGATGGTCGTTTTTCCCCTCACTTTTCCATAATCCCAAGGGATGGTTGAGGTGCAACACAATGCTTATACACAGCATCACAATCCTTGCTGCTTTAGATAAGATCTGGGGTTTTACCCAAAATCAGACATGCCTAGAAGTGGCCAGACATCCAGAAGTGGCCACTGGGAGGGCCACATATCTTCAGTTTATATAGATGCTCAGCTCATATATCCACCCAACAAACCAAAGACCCCAAAAAACTTTATAGGATGTTGTTGAACTCCATGTCTGTGTCCTAGCAGATGCTGGCAGAGCAAAAGAGCTGGAGTCTTGTTTCTGTGACAAAGTGTGCCCATCCATATCTCCATACGGCAGACCCAAGTCCATGGAGAAGTATCAGAGCTCTTTTAGCAGGGGTAGCTCACAGTCTTGAATTTCAAGAACTATAAGCTGGCAGTGGAACAAATTCATAAAAACTAATGGGCCTGAAAGAGACTGTATTTGTCCTGCAGTCCCTTGGCAAGGGCAAAACTAAACCTGGAGAGAGACCTAGTCACAGACTTTCATCTCTTTTGCAGTTACAATAGCAGCATCAGTTCAAAAATCCCCCTGTGGAGTCATGAGGTTTTAGATGCTTCAGCATTTCTATTTCTAACACCGCGCATGCTTGTGAAATCCAAATTACTTAAGCATTTTAGGTACCTAAATGCTCATCTAAATCATCTCTACGGGAAGGCTGGCTTTAGGGAGGGGCTGACTTTTTTGTTTTTCTCATCTGGATCCTTCTGGATTCCTGTTTCTCTCTGCACCTACAAAACCAAACTCATTTTTTTGTTTCAAAAAACTCGGAGAGTGGTATGAAGAAAAAACCTGGAGCTTGAAGCAGGGCCAAACAACAGGAGATTCACACCAAATCGCAGGAGTTGATAGCATCAGATGAGGTCTTTGGAAAATGCCTTATGTTCATATTACACAGAATATTATTCCAGGTCCCCCCTTCCCTTCATAGGTACCTTCCTCAGTCTTGTATGTCAGCTTGAGCCTCTCCTTTGAAGGAAATCTTGGTCTCATTACAGCTTGATAGAAATAAGCTACTTCACAGCTGGACACCAAACAGCAAAGCTCCTGGCTGAAAGACATGGCTGGGCTTTGGGTGCAAAGGCCATTACAGCAATAAATTCCAAGGGAAGTACGAACTCTGTGTACACCAGAACTTACTGCATTTGGAGACTGGCTGTACTTTCATTGAAACAGCAATTTTAGGATCCTCTCCATCAAGCAAGATAGTTAGCCACACGGTATGGTTGTAGATAAAGCCTGCCAGCAGGAGAACAGAAGTTTCCTAAAGACATCAGCTGAATCTGCTATTTTAACAAGGGCTCTAAAAGTCACCACATTGCCTGTGCTATGGTCCCTGAAAGGATTAATATCTTGCCATGTTTGGTAAACTTTACAAGGACTGCAGGAAGCTGAGGGACGGGAGACCGCCTAGCACTGAGTGGATCTCATCAGTGCTAATTAGCTGAAACAAAACAGCAGAGACCCAGGTAATAAGAGCTCTTCATGATATTAAGGTGAGTGGTGGCTGCAGGAGACAGGACGTTCCAATCTCTGCCTCCTGGAGGCAGCCACACGGGAAGCCGATGTTGAGCCAGAAGCTCAGCACTTAGTGAAAGGAAGAACTGCTCAGAAAGGCTTGCATGATGGCCTTCTGCTGGCATGGGCTAAAGCAACCAAAAAAGGAACAGTCAAAGCATGCTCAGGGGCTGTCTCCCTGTCACTCACGCAGCTTCTCACGCGTACACCATCTGCACTGCTGGTGCCAGGGGTGGGAGCGTGCAGGAGCGCTGGCTTGGCCACCAGTTCAAGTCTCCTCCGTCCCTAACTACATCACCACTGACAGTGAAAACCCACTCTCAGAAACACCTTCACGTATATACATGATGGAAAAAACTACACCAGTTGCCCAGCAGAACTGGGGCAACACCAAGGCTTAGAAAAGCCCGATGAGCTGCCAAACAGCCCTCTGGGAGCCCCTTCACCCTGACCCCTACCGATCTGCCACACCAGCAGCAGACAGCATCAGGCTGCAAGTCCCGGGGCAGGCGGCTGGGACTCCTCCTGGCACAGTGCTTTGGAGTACCCAGCTGCCTGTGGCTCTCCCAAACGTACCACCAACAGGCAGTGCTCTCCCAGGGCCTGTCTCCTTCGGGAGGGTTTTTAGTGCGAACAGATCAGAGACAAGCAGCAAAAGGAGTCGTGCATTTGATGACAGGAAGACACGGCAGAGCAAAGCAGCTATGCACAGGAGGAAGAGCCACAGGGCACTGAGGCAGGCAGATGTTGTGCCGCTGCTCTCAGCTGTCTGGCAGTGGGATGCAGAGCCTCTGGAAACGCCTGTCAGCCTGAGCCAGTTAGGAACACATGGGCCCAGGGATTCAAAGGACACTTGATATGAGAAATGGGATGCTCTAACTGCCCCAAAGCAGCAGTACTGAGGTCAGGTTGCCTCACCCTACAGAGGGAAGCCCTGAGTTCGGTGGGACTGTGATGTGGGTCACTGCTTCCACTCAGCCCCACACTTCGCCCTTCAATTCTGGGAAATTTGAAAGAGCAAGTTTTAAGTCTTCTCCCTCCCACAAGAGCTGGAAAAAGAACAAAGCAGTCCTGTATTGGCTTGGTCAAACACCTACCAAAGATCTAGGGTAGTCATTTCCTTCATACGCCCCCTTGTCCCAGGCCCTTTGCTATTCAGATGACTTAAAAAAAAAAAAAGCTGCTAGCTTGAGCAAGAGTCCTGGCTCTGAGCTGTCCCCAGTTCTGATACACTTCATCGACAGTGCTGACTTGGATCCCAGCTGTTAGGAGCCAGCTGCAGCATCTGAGCACCAAATTTCTCAGGATTTACCAGAGCAAGCTTTATTTTGTTTCAACTGATTGCATAGAATGGGAGAGGATAACAGAATTAGCAGGATCCATTCTGCTCTTCCCAACCTGCCCCCATTAAGGATGAAAGCTCCTCTTGTCTGGGAGCCACTGCACACAACACCCTCTTGATTTGTAATTAGTGGAATAGGAATGCTCAGTCAGCTGGGAAATCTGCCTGAGTAAATGACATCCTCAAGTGTTTTCTAATCCAAGGCATGCAGCCTCTCACTTTGCTGCTAATGGGCTGCAGTGGGGAGTACCAAAATTTCTGCTGTGGACCCACAGGCATCCAGGAACACCTCTTTAGCTAATTCCCTCCAGGATCCATGCCAGCAGCCCCAGCCTGTCACCTAGGAGAACCTGCTAGGTCCTGCCAAGAGATCGTGTCGGTAATTAAACCACCTCAGTCTCAGCTCTTACTACCCCAAGGCATCATGAGCATACACAGTTTAAGGAAAGATCTTTGTCAAGCAATATGGGAGCTACAGAAAGCCAGGGGGCAGGTTCAAGGATGGCCTGTAGTGCTATTAGCACAGACAGGACTTTAGATTTGGAAGAACAGAGGTTATGAATCAAGACAGAAGCTGCACAGCACCTGGAAAAATCACACACCAGAATATTAACTAAAATAACCTTCTGCCTCATCTCTTTTAAATTCAGATGCACAGGGGAATCCATCAAGGTAATTTATGGTGTGTAGCTGCTGATATGCCAATCAAAGGAAGCCCAGAGTAACAAGTGTGCTAAGAGACCTCATTGATCGTTATCTCCACAAACACAGGCTTAATTCCCTCAATCCTAGTTAATCAGGCTACTTTGTTACATCTCTTATACAAATAGGTAAGTGATCAGTGGGAAGCATTAGGCATTAGATACCAGCCCCCAGATAACTTCAGTCGTCTGGAGGCAGGATGTGGAGGTGGTGTTTAGGAGGGCACGTGTTCTGGAGGAAGCCTGAAAGGTCTCCACCCAGAGGTTTTCAATAGGACATTCTTTCATAAGCAGAAATTTCTCCACATATGAAACACCAAGATTTTGATGAAAACCTGATAATTTGCAGATGCGGAGATTATTAGAAAGGCAGAAAAGAAAGCTTCCCTAAATTCTAAGAGCCCACAGTCAGCTTACACATAAGGAGCAGGTTTGCATTTTTCCAGGAGCCCATCAGATCTTGCTCAGTGGACTGCAGATCTGAAGGTGCCAGAAGCTGCAGTGGGAAGAGTAATCACTACAGCAGTTTTTCTCCACCTGCTGTTTAGCAGTACAAGCAAAGGCCTCCTTGTCTAGGTCCAATATCTTTTTGTTCTCTACTTGAAAAGAAAGCAATTCTGATCAGATTGGTAAGGACTTCCTCACATGGAAAGATGTGCTATTGTATTACTATAAGCTGTAATGTAACAGCACACTGAGAACTGGGAAATATTGAGAGGAGGTAATGCACAAATCATGACTAGATTTAGCCTTATGAAATATCATAATTACTGATCTGGAAGAGGAAATTAGCAGCACATTAATTCTGATGAGGATCTGAAAGGAGTTGCCCATAACAGACGAGGAAAGGCTTCAAGAAAAAAAATAAAATCATGTGACAAGAAAGTAGAACAACCCATCAGCAAAGGAAAAGACACTTAGGAGAGGCTGGGGAGGAGGCGGGTTCAACCTGACTTCACTCTAATAGCCGCCAGAAGCCCCTTGCTCATCTTCACCTTCTTCCCAAAGCCTAAGCAGCTCCCTGTCAGAAAGAGCTTTCACACACCCCTGTTGTAATATAGGATCCCAAGGTGTGTTTTTTGTTGTTGTTGTTTGTTTGTTTTGGTTGGTGGTTTTTTTGTTTGTGTGTTGTTTTTTTTTTGCCCCCTTTTTTTTTGCTTCATTACAATTAGGAGAGAATGATGGAAGCACCGTCCAAAATAAGATGGAAAACTGTTGCCCACTTTGACCAAATTGCCCTTTTAGAAAGCCGTGAAAGTTAATGCCACCTTCCTACCTTCGTTTGCATTCCTCTCCCACGTCTTGCTCATATGCATGCTCCATAGCTCTGATGCTGAGCCAGCCCAAGCATCTATCCACTGGAAGAGTAATCCCACGTTATTAAAGTCCATATCTGTCTTGCACATCTTTATGGCTGATGGAGCATTGGTCAACATCTGCATTAGTAGAAGTGAAAAAGTGAAGGACAAACACTTCCCACGTTGCTGCAAAGAACTGGACTCCACTCATTCCCCAGGCAACTTTCCTGAGTCCCCTATAAAAAACAAAGGCTTAAGCACATCCTGAACATGCCTAGGAGGAATTCCAGATTAAAGGGAATAAGAGGGAGGTCAAGTAGGCCAACAGCTCTACTCATGAAGTCAGGGGTGGGGAGCTAGGAACAACTGTGACAAGAATACATGGAAAAAATGCTGGACAAGAAGACATAAGACCCTAGACTATAAAAAGCAGCCAGGGCATGCAGGGAAGAGATCAGATTCCATGAACTGCTGTGGCCACAGGTGCCTGATGCTAACAGTCTGTGAAGTCTCTCCAGAAACAATACCCACAAAGGTGCAGAGTCAGACACTCAATCAGGATTGCCAGAATTCAGAGCAGCCCTGCTGCCCTCATACAGACATAATTAAACTGTCCATAATTTGCTGCTCTTATGTAATCCTATTTACTTCACTACCGGACCTCCAGCTCTTTCAGCCAGATGCATCTATCCCAGACTGAATTAGCACAATGAAGTACAGCAGGTCCTGTTTACATGGAAATGTTATTTGATGCAGATAATGAGGTATAAATAGCACATAGCCATAAAACTGCAGAAAATATAGTAGATGCTCATCTAGTGAAGGGACGTTACAGGAACAGGTTCTTCCTTTGCCCATTGTAGAGTACTAGGGGAGCCACTCAAATACAGTTACTGTGCTCTTTGGTTCCCAGAGGCACAAGATCTCCTGGGTCTGCCTTACAGATGTGCTGGGCAGTCACTACCGTAAGTCAGGAGAAGCTTCACTGCAGAGAACCTTAAGTATTCCAAAGTCATGACCTGACATATCTTCTGTTTGACAGCCAAAAGCATTCACTTTTTTTCTCTCTAAGTTCTGCATGTCAGTTTTCAAATGTAAAAAAAATAACCTGACTTCTAGTAGTAGCAGTGTGAAACTAAGTTCAGTACCATGTGTGATGCAACAGGGATGAGAACTACTGCACAGCACCTGAATAGGCAAAGAAGCAGATCTTATAACAGGTGAAAGAAGAGACTTAACCACATTGAACACAAGTACTGGGAATCCTGTGTACTCAGTGAGGCAGAGGTGCTTCAGAGAAGACCAATGGGGAGGTCATGTAACTGGGCTATTTTGTCATATATGCACGCTATGGGGTGGGGATAAGGTAAAAAGAAGATGGTTTCAACTCCCAAAGATTAGGATTCACACCCTGAACTTCTCAGTAACATCAGCATGCGAAGTACAGAAGGCTTGCTAAAGAGAAGGTTACAAATGAAGTTAAGAAAAAAAGAAAAGTTGGGCCAGAAAGACTGTTTCCTAGATTCAGAGGATCTTGCCCATGATTCCACTTCCTCTTCTAGTGGTGTGTCTTCTAAATAAAGTTCATTCCATGGAAGCTGATAGCCTCCTCCTCATTCATGTTTATAAAACTGCAGCACAACCTACAGCTGCCTAACAACAAATTTGCACACAATGGTGCTCCTAATCCCTTGGAAGGGCATTGAGAAAGGATTGGGAGTGTGAGAGACTCTGCAAAGGAGCAATGTAGCTGAGGAGTTACTGCCAGGAACCAAACAGACCTCACTGCACATCAGCTGCAGTGGGCTTCAGCACTGCCCTGCTACCAAGAACCAGAGTTAAAAGTATGTGTTGCTGGCAGCATCTTCACACTAAACTAGATTCTGTGGGATCTTCTACCCTTTTGAAAAACTGACACCTCAGCAACTTTAGAAATATAAAATGAAAGCTTACCAAAAAAAACATTTTTGTTTAAGGTCTTACATTTCTAGTTTAAGCTGTCTCCCAGCTACAACAGCAGTAAAACATTTTTCAGAGGAAACAATTTTCTTCCTTTTCATCATTCTGTCTCCACCTGAGCCACAAATAAGTCAGAATACTTTCTGAGTAGCTACTGCCTTAGTCCCTTTCCCCACTCTCACTTTACCAAAAGTGATGTGGTGTTTCCCATCACCAAGAAAGCTGAAAGGCTTGATCAGACTGCCAATGAGAATAAATAAGTAAATAAATCAGAATAAAAAAGTTTTGTCAGGTGAAAACAGATGAGAAAATTCAAAGAGAGCAACCTATTTCTCATTAAGAAGCCACTCATTTAAAACAGCTTCAACTCTTTTGCTAAGGCGTTCTCTTAAATAAGAGGGTTTAGTACTTGCTGCTAAAAATATTTTTAACCTGGGCCAATATCAATTAAATCTGTAAAACCTTGGAAAATGAAGCC
The DNA here is from genome assembly GCF_040182565.1 of Anser cygnoides. Taxonomy (NCBI): domain Eukaryota; kingdom Metazoa; phylum Chordata; class Aves; order Anseriformes; family Anatidae; genus Anser; species Anser cygnoides. Next base: position 11,204,172 of record NC_089885.1, on the reverse strand, counting down.
CAGTGATATACAGAGACAGTAAATCTGTCTTCACCACCTCACAGAAAACTCAGAGCCCCAGGAACCAGGCAGTGCTACACACTGATGGCTACACTGCAAAGAATAGCTGCAGCCCTGGTCCTGGCCAGGAGGGCAGGGCTAAAGAGCAACACCAACTGCCCAAGGTGTTTTACAGGGGGATTAAACACCAATAAAAGCTACTAAGATATCGTGAGAGTATAGCCTATACGAGAACAGCCTTCCTAAAACAAAAACGGAATGAAAGACTACTGGAGTGCCTTTGGGGTGTGCTGATCATGGCCTTTTTCCAAGCAGGACTGCCATCCTTTGGAAGTGACTGGCACCAGAATGCCTTGTTTCAGGAGACCTAGAGAGAGGCATCCACAAGAAGGCTACTGAGGGATTCCCTCAGCTATTGAGGCACTGAGATACTTGGCAAGATGCTCTCTGGAAACTGCAGATACAAACGCTGTGCAAGCTCCCTCTGGGGCTTTTAAGTAGTGTCTGACTCAAATGGAAATCAATGCAAGGCTGGAGTCAACTACTCTGGAGAGGAAAAGCTCTATCCAGAGCCAAGCATAGGCCAACCTCTTTGTACCACCCTTGGCTAAGAAACAGTGTCCCAGGGCCCCTGATGGCTTCTGGGGAGGGAGCAGCACACCAAGGGGAGCTCAGGGGGGCTGCTCCATGTTTCTCTTCACCACAGCACTGAGTTTTCCCCCTGTTTACCTGCCTTCTGCTCTCTTCCTTCCTTCACTTAGGTTCTACCCACAGCCCTTCACCCCTATTCTTAGGGACAGGACTATGCCCTGGTCCCAGAGTAGCCCATGACCAGAAAGCCACAGTGTCACCTGCAAGGGAGCAGGAGACCTTCTCCTGGATATCACAGCACAGGCTGACAGGGTTTAGGAAGTTTGTTTTGCAGAAAAACAGCCTCTTCCCCCCTGTTCCTAGACAAGGCTGGGGAGGAGAAGTTGCTTGTCGTGCAAGGAAAGCCCCCTAAATAACAGCTGTATCAGAAGCCACTGCAGTAACAGCCTCAATGAGCCAGCCAGGCCACTGCCCCGCTGGGGAAGGACGCCACTATGAAACCAGTTCCTAACATGGGACAGGACAGCATTTACTCCAGGCCACACTCTGCCCCTTTCTGCACCAGAAGGCCCCTGCAGGTAGCACCAACCGTCTAAACAAGCACAGAGATCATGGCAAGGGGCATCACTGGTATCAACAGCACCCGCCCGCAGGCCTGCACGTGGAAGGATAGCCCGTAGGGACACGGGATGAGAACAGCGGAGGAGATCGGCAAACAGCCGGGCCCTCCGCAGCAAGCCCTGCCAGCAACCCTCTGTCCGCCCCCGCCCCACAAAGTGCCCCCACAGCCGGGCCGGGCGGGCGGTGCGGCCGCTGCGGGGCAGAGCGCAGGGGGCGCGGTCCTGCCCGCCCCGCCCCGGCCCCTTCGGGCTCCGCCGCCGTTCCGCGGCTTCTGCTGCCCCCTGCCAGCCACGGCGGGGAAGTGCGCGGCTGCAGCAGGGCCGGGGAAAGGCGATGTCCTCCGGACACTTTCAGAAGGAGCGCGGCGAGTCCGCGTAGGCAGGCGGGAGCATCCTGCCCTGCACCAGAACAGACTCCCAAGGCAGCGTCCAGCAGGAAGACCTTCGTCCCCCCTGTCCGCCCCGCAAGTGGCGGAGCTCAGAGAACCACACATCAGCCAGGCCACAAAACACCCATCCAGTGCTCAGAGCAAGGCACTTGTTTAACAGAAACCTCAACAACTCCCCTGGTGATAGCAGGTTACCAGATGAGCACTGTAGAGCAAAAGCAGCAGTGATCTGGGTGTACAAAGGCACAGCTCGTTTTATTTTTATTTATGCATATTTATTGCTGCAGTGAAGTGACCAAAGAGCAAGCAGACAGGTTGCTCCCTGGAAATCATTGCCTAACAGGATTGAGACTTGTTTGAGAACTGCTTGCTCTCCAGAATCCAGCAAAGCCCCGGTTCTCCAGTTAAATGGACAGTCCAACTTTTCTTTAAGAATACCTCCCCACACACACCCCTCTCTTTTTACATAGTTCCTCTGGCAGCTCTTTATACATGCTTCCCAGAATATCTTGGCAACAGTCACTTGCTCCAAAGCAATGAAAAACTGTAGAACAATAATAGCATCACCTGCAGACATGTGCCACAGCCATTCAGGTCAGACAGTGCATTTCTGGTAACTGGAAGTGTCTGTGGGAGACCTCTGCTTTCCTAGATTAACTTCCATTTTAAAGTGAAGCTTATTCAAACACTTACACACCGGTGATGCATGCAACTGTCCCTCTATAGGTAAAGTGACCATAAGATGCTATTTCTGTATCCAGACTTCTTTAAAGCTGATCTTGATCAGCTAACTGGTAGCTTGTTAGCATTTTTCAGGGACAGTCAGTGTTTAACTTACAAGCTCCACTAACCCAGACAGGGCAGACCCCAGCCCGTAAATCAACCCAGCAGCAAAAATGCTAAAGCCAGCAGAACTGCTGATCACACCCCCCCCCCCCCCCCCCCAGCCCAGCACATGGGTAGTTCTCCCATCCCACTCTGGCCCTAACCTTTGTCTGTGTCCACAATAAGCCACAGAGTGCCTCTCTGAAAGCCTGCTCCTGCTGTGCTCCTCATTACCCGGACCTCTCCAGAGTTTGCATAAGACCATTGGTTTTGCTTTTCTTTCATATTAGGACTTTAATTACTACTCACAGCTTGTAGGTAAAACCACTGGGTTCAATCCCTCAGTTGAAGAACCTTAGTTTGATCTCCAAGAGGAAGATCAGCTTTTAAGAACTACTCAGAAAATGGCATAACAGGGCATCTATTTCTTCAACAGATCTGCTTCCCTGCATTTGTTTGAAGTCTGACCTGATTATTCTTGCAATTGTATTTTTAATGCTCATCAGGTATCCTTTGAGAAATGGATAGTTACTTTTTTTTAGATCATGCATATGCAATCAGACAATATATAGCTCACCTGCTCTCCACAGCCAAAAAACACATCCTTAACAATTAGCTGTTATTTTCTTTGGAGCAGTCAGATGGGACAGAGGATCACTTTCTGATCTGCCTTGGGCACACGCACCAGAAGTGCCATCTGTCTTCATTGTAGGGAAGAATGCTATACTCATACTGAAATAAGCCAAAGGAAGTTGTCTCCCTGCCACTGTGTGTTTGCTCTATTCATATTAGGTCATACAGTGCTTTTCTGTTTCCTCTTCCCCTAAGTAAGGATCTCACATTTGTACAAGACCACCTGGATGATTAAATTGGTAAGTCCAGCTCCTTGGTTTTTTTTTATTCTTGTTCCACACTGTCTGTTAGCCATTGCCTGGACATGGCACAGGGATAGTTGGGATCTCTTGGCACTTTGCAGGGGTAAGAAGTGTGCCACTGAAAGGAGAGGCAGTGTAATTGAGCAGAAGCAGCAGCATCAGTTCAGCACTTGGTGTCTGGTGATGTGATACTTACATGTGCTGGGTCACACATCATCCCCATCAGGCAGTACAACCTTAGCACTGGGAAAATGAAGCAGAGGGCCTGTAAGATCTGCTGAGGAGGCAGCTGCTTACACTCAGCCAGACCAGCCCACAAAGGGAGCCTGAGACATCAGCTCCAGCCCATGAGCACACCCCAAGCTCTTCTGATCTGAGGCTTGTCAATTTTCACAGTTCCAGGGCATATGAGATTGAAAGGCACCTCCTTGTGGCTGGGAAATACCACCTCACTCAGGTATCACATCAGCTCAGCCCCCAGTGATCCAAGGCCAAGGCTGCATTTCTCTCAGCCTTGCTGTTGAGCAGCTGTCAGATTGATGTCCCATCTCAGTTCTTCCCTCAGCACTCGCAGAGCCTCTATCCCTGCTGTCAAGCCCCCCAACAAGGCTGGGAGCAGGGACAATAAGCCCAGGGATGCAGGGGAGCTCCACACACACCTCAGCAGCTAGAGCCACAGTAACTTATGCCTGAAGGGGATTTGAGGCAGAAAGTTTGAGATGCTCTAAAGTGCTGCCATAAGCAGAAACCACAGACACAGGCAGCCTCTGCACCTCATAAATCATCAGGAGGGGGCAGAGAACTGGCCACCATTTCAGTTAATTACAACTGTTAATCATATTTTCATTAACCTGAAATGAAACTGCCAGCATTCCCTCCTTCCCATCCCCCTATTTCCACCCCATGCCCCAAATCCCATTTCTCAGACAGCAATTCCTTGTCAGCCAGGACACATGCTGTTGTTTGCAACATGCACTTGGGCAGCACCCCATTTACCAGGGCTTCTAGACCTTGCTACTTTGCCTCCTCCACATCTGCATTCACACCCCTTCCCAGGCCTCAGTATGCACACATTGCCATCGCTGTATAGATGGCATGTTTATTCCCTACTCACTCCTTTTGCCCCGCTCCAACAAGCTCTGAAAGACTCTGCTCAAAGCCACTGCCACTCTAATGTAGCTTAGAGCGTGGAAAGCATGCAAAGCCCATGCTTTTGGCTGTCAGACTTCCTAATATATTAAACATGTTGCTATAAGAATGCCTGTCTTCCTCCCCTTTTTTAGGGGACTGATGCTACAAGCTTGCTCCTATAAAGGACTGATCTCACCATACACACCTGTAAACCAAGCTGCTCATTCCAGATATCCCACAGGACTGAGACAGGCAGGAGGCATGTGGAAGTCTTGGGCCTCTTCACACCCCAGGTCTGCTCATAATTCCCTGTCAGCTTCCACTTCTGCTCTCTCCATGAGAAGGGGGTGTTGATTAATGTCAAATGAAGACTTGAGACACTACATCTTCCCCCAGTGCACATAGAAATAACTCATATATTTGAGATCCCCTTTGCCTGTGCTGCTACAGCAGCATACCTGAGGGGATAGCACACCTCTAGGGTTGGGAGGTGGATTCAGCATCTCCCTGTCTTCACTTCTTGCCTTTTCCTGCTCTGGGCCTGGAAAAAAACCCTCCTCTGGGCCAAGGCATCGCACCCCTCTTGCATTTCTGCTCTCAGGAAAGTAGCCCCTGAGCGGAACCAGACACTCACCAGAGGAGCAGCACCGTCTCCAGCCCTGCCATGCACAGGGCACCATGTCAGCTGAGCAGCACTTAGAGCAGGAGATGGAAGCAACTGCATAAGCAAGAGCTTGCTGCTCAGCTTGCTTCTTTGCTCTTGGTTTACACAAGGTCACTCCCAAAGTGAACTAGGTGGGTTGAGAGAAGATCAACTGCTTGGCTGAAGCCAAGGGGCAGGACAGCGCTTACTCAGAGTGCTGCCAGATTTCTTACCCAGGGATGTCTCACTTCTTCCTCCCCAGTTTCTTAGTCTCTTCAAGTCCAAGAGTGAACTCAACTTTTTGCTGTTACATCACCTGCAGGGCTGAAAGGAGGTCAGAAAGCCAGCCAGGGAGGGGAGGAGAGCTTGGTTCTAAGTCAGGACCAGAGGCTCCAAGTTCCACAGCTGCTTTGTTATCTCCCTCTCCCCCACTCTCCAGGAGCATCAGATGTGCTAAGCAGCCTGTGAAGGTGTTAATGGAGAATGTATCACCTCTGTCACAGCTGCAGTGCAACAGGGCACCCAGCACAGAAATGAGATATAAAGAGTGTACTTACTCTCAGTGTGAAAACTGCTGGGTTAAATATAACCAAGGATAGCTGGCTCCAGCAAGCAGAGCTGATCTCTTCATTTGATGGCAGAGTGGTTACTTTGCCAAACATAGCCCTCAGTCCCCATGGTGCTGGCAATTTCTCCTGTGTTAAATGTGTATATACATTACCAGGTATGATAGAGGTGCATAAATTGCCTTCATTATATATATTTCCATGGAAAGTGTCACAACATCTCAGACAAGCCCAGCCTTTTTGTTCACTACAGTTTGATTGGTCTGAGTAACAGCGGTTCCTGCAGAGGCAGGTGGATTGCAAAGAAGGGCTATGAAGGCAGCCCTGGCAGCCTTGCACTGAACTTGCCATGAAAACCCCTTCAGACAAGGGTCAGGAAATTAGGGAAAGAATTGTAGGTCTGTGTTCACCTCAGTGTCCTGTAGAACAGCAAATCAAATTCTTTAGCTGAAAAGAGACAGATTTTGGTCTTTGTTAGTGTGCTCAGTTGAGTAGGAGGGAGGGAAGAAAGCAGAAGCTGGTCTGTTAAAGGAAAGCCTTTTCTGACCCCATTTCCCAGTCTTAGTCTACATTGCTTTCCAGTTCCACAAAAATCACTTCCACATCCCCGAAGTGCTACACGAGCTCCTGCCCTCATCTCCCAGAGACACACCATGAACATGCAAGGTCCTTAAGAGCAGAAATCACAAATTCCATCAATACCCAAGTTTTTCCCTCTTAGTGCCCTACCATAAACAAGATATTTGATCTAGGCACATCGGTAATATACAGCAAAAGTGGGTTTTGTTTTGATTCTCTAGTGAGATAAACCCCCTATTCTTCAAGTTGATTGAGCCTGTACCTCCTCCAGGCAACTACCAAGACCTCTGTCCCTTAACCACGCACAGCACAACCCTGCTGCAGAGAAACAGTGCTTGGGGAAGGGGTCTCCTACGACCCTGCTGAGCCAGGAACCTTATCTTAGGATAAGAACACCCAGCTGTTGAACTAGAGGCTTTTTTGCCCAATTTGCACCACTGGCAAAGCATAATTAGGTCAGAACACACCTAACTAGTGCAACCACCAGTGCTTTCAGTTTCATGACTTTGGCTTGAGCTGTCCAGAAAGACTGAAGATTCAAATTAATGACTCAAAGGACGACACCAGGCATACAACACCCCAACGTTCCCTTAAACAGAACAGACAGTACAAGATGAGTTGAAGCTATATTTTAGGTGACCTTTCAAACCAAAAAGCTGGCACAAGACATGAAGGGAAGTACATTGCCTCACTAATACGACCACTGCATTCAAGCAGAGGCAACAGAGCAGCAGACAAGCCTTGAGTGAACATACATTTATTAATAACATACAGAAGAGATGCCCTAGTGTTCATAGAGCAAGCCCAGTGCCTGGTTCAGAAAAGCTTTAGCAGCAGCAGCACAGTAATACAGAGCCCAATGGCCCAGGGAGCTTTGCTGCACCCCAGCAGGCAGAGCTGCCCTGCTAACAGACAGGACAGTTTCCTGCAGCCTTACTTCACAGCCCCTGAGAGGCTCTGGCTGCACAGAACAAGCCCAGGTATGGCAAGGACACTGCAAAGAGGCCCCAGCATTGCTATAGGTCAGGGCCTGCTTCTGTGGCAGCCTTGACAGTTAGCACCTGCCTTCTGGTTAGAGCTTTAGCTACAGATTTCCTCAGCCCCTTTATGCTTACCTGACCCATCATGCCCCAGACAGTCAGAGTGAGGATAAGCTGCATTTGTAATATCCCATCACTCTGACAGCACAGACTACTTGGCATTCACCCTAGGTCTCCCACAGGATCATTTGTAATCCCTTGGACTTCAAGTCCAACACAGGACATCCTTATCAGCTACCAGTGAGGAGAGCTTAAGTGCCAAATAAAGACTCCATGAGTTACAGACCTGCTCTCCCAGCTAAGCTGCTCCCACACCTTGCACCTGTGCGAGACCACAGGTACTCACCATCATTTAAAGCTAAACTTCAAATACAAAGCCCTCTAAATTCAGCAGTAAACTCGGTTAGTTTGTCCCTCTAGTTCCCCATGGAGAAACAATACTTGCTTGCCTCATTTCTACCATAAAAACTAGACTTCATAGTTTGAAATTAGACAAGGAAAAAAAAATCAAAGCCAGCCTTTTTAATGGCAAGGATAATTAAGTGTTGCATTCACTGCAACTGCATTCCTTATTTATCTGATTGCATGGGAGTTTGTGTTTACAAGAGGTCTGCAAATCAAAACTGTCCTTCTAACAACTGTCCTTGCCAAACATACTCTACCTTCATCCACCTGAAGTTATTGGGCTCAGCTGATGTGTTAATCTGAAATTTAAGGACCCACTAAATAGAACTCACCTAATCACCTCTGGCCTCAAACTCCAGGAGCTCAGGCCTCACACCCTTAACAAGAGTTGAGCTGCTAAGCAATTCCTTTTACCAGACTAACTACCAACAACATAGGAAGACACTTACCTTAAAAGTCAGCATTAATATTTACTAACTGAATGCAAACTGCATAACAGCTCTTATCTGTGCTGCTTATCTGTGCCAGGTTTAAGAGCAGCCCAATAAAGGCATGGCAGCAAGACTTTTTGTAGAGATACATTACATCTGACCCAGGGATGTGCCAAGAGAGCTTGTTTTAAGTGAGGATCTGTGAGAAAGCAAGGAGATTCATTGCTTTAAATGCATGGTATAAAACTGGGTTAGACAGGACTGCTCTCCCTAGGGAGCTGGCTCTGCCAGTCACCTGGGGGAAGTATCTTTTAGATATAACTCAATAATTCTCAGTTACCCACTACATTTTTAAGATCATGGCCCTCTACAAACCCAGCTTCCCTCCTCAGCCAGGAACACCAGCTTGGTGGATGGCACCCTCAGGCCCATGTTTTTTCCTAGGGTGAGTGGGGGCACACCACAAGAAAAGGCTACTGCCCTCCTTGCTCCCCTGCCACAGCCCACACCTCCACAGCAGCTACAGCTTCAGTATCTCCTTGCTTTGCAATGTGTCAAACTAATCCAGGTCACTCTCCATAGAAACCCCAAGGAACAGCTGCTAGCACATCCCAGCCTGTTTTCAAGGAAAGGCCACATACAAGGTTTGCCAGCTTTCTTATATCCATGATAATTTCCTCTTCATTTTAGTACCTAGCATCGTGACACAAAGCAACACAGCCTGTAGCTAGAACACCGTGCTCAAATTTTCAGCAGCATCTCAGACAGCAGACTCGCTGCCAGGAGAACTGAAAAGCAAGATGCATATTAGCCTTGTTTCTCCAGGCTGAAAGTAGTGCTTTGAAGACACAAAGGGGAAGGTTTCAACTCACCTGAAGCATTTTGCTAAAAATAGCTTCCCTAACCCCATCAGATACTTAGGTTAGACTGTTGGAGTATTTTAAAAGAAAGGCTATACATACAGCTTCCTTCTCTCACCTCAAATTTCTGATCAGCAGCTGCTGTGCATACACAACACTATAGCAATTCTGCCTTTAGGGCTCAGTCAAAGTTTGGGTCTAGCTCAGACATAATACATTTGCTATAGGGCAATAATAGCTCAGGTCCCATCAACACTTTGCAGAAGAACCACAAAACTTAATTCACTGCAGAAGAAAAGTCAAAATAAAAAGCAGAAGCAAGAACCAGCACCTCGCTAGAGCAAAGGCTAAAATCAGGCTCTGCAGTGCAGACACCTGCCTCCGAGGGCATCTAGTTGCACTGCTGACATGGGGTTCCTCATCCAGGGCCAAGTCTCCTCCTCTATACTCCACAGACCCACCACAAAGAAACTAAATACAGCCTGGCACCTCCCACAAAAAAACATAGCACCACATTACAATCAAGTAAGATCTGATTGTGGTCAGCAGGTGATTGACTGCAGATTTACTGCAGTCTGTGGGGCAGATCCAGGGGCTCCCTACACTACCACAGGTGGGCATACTGCTGGGGGCTTGCACCTCCCTGTGGCTGGAGAGGAGATGGATGCTGGCAGCAGTGGCCAGGGCTGCTGCTCCCAGGATCACATTTGGTCCTGCTCAGGCTGGGATTGCCCCAGGTGAACACAGCACTTTCCTAAAACGAACAATGCTTAGAATAATTCCTTAGCAAACACCCCACCTGGAGAGCAAAGCCTTCCTCTCCTATGTCCTGTTTTTGCAAAAGGGTTTTTTCACTGGGCTTTAAAGTCATCTTGTCTGCTCCAGATCACCAGTGAGAGATGATGTTTGTGCTAATGCTCAGCTACATATCCCAGGGCAAAGGCCAGGGAGAAATACTGCAGGAGAGCGGAGAGGGAGGGAGAGGAATTCCCTGAGCAGAAATTATTTTGAGCAGAGAAAGCTGCAGAGCAGTGTGGAGTGAGGCAGAAGAAATGCAGGAGAGGGAGGTGGCTGTGCTGGGGGAGATGGAAAAGAACAGAAGAGTGGAAGCTCAAAAGGCTCCTCCAGAGAGGAGGGGTGGGCAGGATGCTGCTCACAGGGGCTCTGTAGAGGTTCCCTGTCAGGAGCAGGCTGGGCTCAGCCATGCTTTCCCCTGCAAGGGGATTCCCTCTGCCACCTGCTATTGGTCCTGGCGCAGTGACAAGCTGCTGGAGTGGATTTTTTTTTTCCCTGCATACATGGTGGAGGTATAGAAAAACAGCAGCCTCCCTCCTCCCACGCAGAGGAGCAGGAATCCCTCCCCTGCCAGGCAGGATGCTCCATGCTAGGGCTGGGCACTCACACAAATCCAAGGGACCTGTCCTCAAGGAAAGCCACTGAGGGGTGTGCTCAGCCTGTCTGCAGGATGCAGGGGGAAGGGGCCTGTGCCAGCAGGGTGCTAGAAAAGGGATTCAAAAGCTCTCCCCGGTGAGAGACAACATCGCTGCCTGCTGACACTGAGATGCTCCCCACCCCACAGCCATGCTGGGATCCTGTCTGTCCACAGGAAAGACAACACCCAGACACCAAGCGGCCTCACAAAACTATCAAGCATATGCAGAAGTGGCAAGCAAAGCTGCCCAGGAGATGCAAGACCCATGCTTTCTGCTTCACACAGACCAGTCCTTATGGCTTCCCACATTTGTGAAAAGGGGCTATGACTACCCATCCACATATTCAAAATAATGCCCCATCATAACAGACTGCAAGAATTTTATGGCCTAAAACCCTACCTTATGTTCCAGCTGCATCTTATCAGATAACCACTGATCTTCTGTGACATGGACTTCCCGAGTGACCTCAGGACACTCACTTTTCTTCTAGCTTCTATTTTTGAGGAAAAGATCTTCATATATTACCTTAAGGTTTGCTTAGGAGCAGGCCCCTGCTCTGCCCAACCCTACTGAAGCCTCTGTTCAACTATGAAGCAATGCAAGGAAAAAAATGCAGTGAAGGGGACTCAACTAATATCTCCTTCCCAGGAGGACACCAGGTACCTGCCTTTCTTTGGGGATAGGAGCTACAAAAGGGTCCTCAGGGGGCTGCTCCCACCAAGCACCAAGGAAGCAGCAAGAGCAGAATTGCTTCATGAAGAGGGGCAAGTCAGAAACCAAAGGTGACCACAGCGCAAGCAGAACCCTTACCAGCCAGGGTGCAGCCCCACCATACCTGAGCAGGGCGAGCAGAGCAGGGTCCCGCAGAAAGCAGTAACTCAGGTCCAGGATATCCAGCCAGAGACAAGGTTGCAAAGCACACCCGAAATCCCTCTGAAAGATAGATCTAAAAGCAGCCACAGCATGGTCCAGGAGAAGGAGTAGGTGTAGGAGCCTGAGCTTAAATGAAGCCGTGGCCATAGGTGGGTGTGAATGGGTGGTGGGTGTCCCAGATGGGGCTGGTTAGGGCACTCAGGACCCTGGCACAGCTGCCACGTTGAAGCAAAACTCTCCAGAGGCAGCTGTGTCCTGACAGCTGTGCATTTTTCTCTGTCACAGATGACTTTTCCTCGTCACTTCTTGCTTTATGCAGTTGTGGTTCGGGAAAGGGCAGCACACAAAGTGCTGGTGTAAAGTGGGGGGGATATCAAGAAGAAAGTGGTTAAACCCCCTCTCTCCCCTCTCCCCGACAGCTTGGGCACAGATTATGCTGTTTTTCTCCCACCACAGTAACATCGTTATTCAACTTGGCAGCACAAGGTGGAGTGAGTGAGTGAGAGAGGGAGAGTGTGTGAGGCTGGGTTTTTTTTTTTTAATCTCCCAAACCCTTCCCAGTTCTGCCAGTTGCGAACCCCTGCCCGGCCATCCCCGCCGCAGCATCCCGCGTTGCCATGCCGACACGGGCTGACATCCCCGGGTAGCAAAGGGAATGCTCCGCTTTCCTGGGGGCTGCAGGGTGGGAGGGATGTGCATGTGCCCGACTGGTGCTGACCCCTAACCAGGGCATTTTGGGGTTATTTTTCCCCAGAGCTTCCAGCGCCGGGCAATGATTTGCCCCTCATCAGCCCCTTTAAGGTGTCATCATCAACACTTGACTTAATTAGGACATCTTGGTGTGATAAGCAGCCTTCTCCTGACCCCCGTGCTTCCACTGCGAATTAGATATAGCAAAGCAAACAGCTCCTCAGTCCCCGCAATGCCTCACCACCTCCCTGCCCTTGTCACTGCTGTAGGGGGTGGCAGGGCTGGAGGGAGCCCGCAGATCAGGGCAGCAGAGCCCGACTGCCCGGCTGGAGGCCAGCATGGCTTCTTTTAGAGCGTGTTTAAAGCACCAGCTTCCTTGGGAGATGTCCTACAGGGCTGGCCAGGAAATAAAGAAAAGAAAGTTTGATGATCTTCGCTTCTTTCCACCAGGGCGAAGATGCCAGCGGGAGAACTACAGCTGTAGATCTGAGTGCTGCCGCCAGGAGACAACAGCCTGCCCAGGGTGCCGGTGGGATCTGGGGAGAGGGAAGCAGTAGATCTGCTGCCTGGTCCAGCGCACACCTGGCTGTCCTTTCTGGAGGTAAAAATATCCTTGCGGCCATCTGGGGAAGGGGCACAGGGCTCGTAATGGAAGAAAAAGCAAGAGCACACTGCTAACCAGCCCTTGCCTGAGACTGGTAAAAGAGGAATCCCCTGGCATCAGGAGTGCCCCTTGTTTTGCCTGCTGGTCACAAGGCACGGATGGCTTGCAAGGTGAGGGGAGGTTGGATTGAACTAGGTGATCTCCAGAACCCCCTTGCAGCCGGTGTTTCTATGACTGAATCTCTGGTAATCACTGGCTTGTTGGTTCAGGTTTCTCTGCAGAACTGGGCAGACATTGCTGGAGGGATCGTGTGTTGATGATGAAGGGAAGAGATGAAGGTCTGGGTCCAGCCTGAGCTGTGGGTCACTTAGGCTTTGCAATACACTTCTGCTGGTGGTCCCAGGGGAGGCAGCAGTGGGATTTGCTTTTACTCAGTAAAAGAAACAAAACAGAATGCATCACTGATATCTGCAAAACCAACATGGCCAGCTGCTGGCTTTAGAAAATCACAACCAGACAGACGTGTGACCACACCATGTCTGTTCTCTTTGTGCCTGCTAGGATTTCTGAGCCTAACATCAGGCCACCTCCTACAGCCTTTTACTTTACAAATGAGGGCCAGAAACTCTAAAGAAATAAAAGAGTAAGGTGAAGTTTCCAGGAACTGGGAGCTCAGGATCACACATCGCCTATGGGATCTAGACCAGCCAGCCCCCGGTGTGGGCACCCACTGTCCACCCAGCCAGGGCTTGCTGGGTCCCAGCACAGCCCAGCACAGCCCAGCCCAGCCTGGGGTCCTGCTCACCTGGGCTGCTCCTGCCTGCGAGCCCCTACCTGCACATCCCGCAGGGGTGCTGAGTGCTGTGGCCACTGCTATTCCCATTCATAAAGGAAAGTGCTTTTCCATCCCAGAGGAGTTTTGTACTTAAACTGCATTGCAGGAACACATTACAGCTCCCTTTCCAGTTGCTTTGTTCTCCTGCTTCCCTGCAGTTTCCTTGGAAAAGTTCATTTTCCCTGTGGACTTCCTTTAGATTTAAACATTTCCCCTCAATGGATTTGGTGAGCAGAGAAAGCTTCAATTTGGAATCTGAATAGAAATAATTTTTAGCACCTTGGTGTACAAATTATGGGCATACATTGAGAAAGCTTGTACACCTCTACCCATGCCTTGGTTCACAATATGTATGAGACACAGCCTCAATTTCAGTCAATAGCTTTCCAAGAGCTCTTGTGCAAACTTCAACTCACTTTCTACTACTTTCTGCAGCAGCTGGCACCAGCATAAAACAAATGTAACATGCTACTAAAGTGTTATGCACTCACTTTAGGCTGGTGCTAGCTGCAGCAGGAGGTGTTGGCTGGTGGAAAATCAGATGTTTCTGCTATTGCTTCAATTATAGATAGCTCTTCCTGTGAAAAGACTTTTCTGCCTGCGAAAAGGGCAGTGGAGTGAGAGGAGAGTGACCTGGCATGGGAGAAGATTCACAGCTCCTCTCTGCTCTGCATGGGGAACATGCGGTAACCTTCTTCTTCAGACATGTTTTCTGGCTATCATTATTTAAAAAAAAAAAAAAAAAGTTCTTTCCTGAACAAAGCTCACATTATGGCAAGGACAGGCATGTTTAGTGACACAGCTGGCACGGGCAGGCTCAGCGTGACCAGCACACATCCTGGTCTCCCAACTGCTTCGTCCTGTGAGTGCCAGCTTCGGCCCAGAGGAAAGCTCCCCTTTGGCTCTTGAGCTCCATGCTCAACCCTAATTTGTAAAGGGAAAACAATTGGTTCATTTTCTCAGGAAACTCTTGTGATACAAGATGGAAATGATCCACAGAGAAAGACTGATCTTTTTCCTTGGTGCTCATGATAGAAGATTATAACACATTTTGTTCTGATAACAGAACAGTTTCAGTCCGTATCAGTTTAAATTTAGTATTGCATGATATTAGAAATTACAAGAAAGGTACAGATAAAACAAAACTTATTCCAAACATCTTAGAAGTAGCTGTAGTTAGGAAAAGTCGTTGCTTTTCTTTCCAAGTTGGGATAAATCAAGTCCTGAACTTGGAATTTCCTGCCAGGCAGCAGTCCTGTTATAATGCTGTTTTCAGTCAGGCTGGATGGAAAAGCATTAGGATGGAAAGAAACGAGCTAAAAGGTTTATCTTAATTATTAAGACTGTAGAGCAGAGCACGGGGAAACCACAGTCTGTTGCAACCCTGCTACTGCATCACTGTGTGAGTGCGAACAAGATACCTTGTTTTATGTGCCCCAGAGGAAACATGGATGGATGCCTCCTCCTGAGGACACTGCGAGATGGCGTGCTTACTCTAAAAAAGCAAAAAGGGAAGCAAGAGAATGGCCAAAGGGACAGCTGACATCATTTATGCAACATATTTTGTGCAGGGACAGTCTTGTGTGGGGTTCAGTGCTGAAAGTGCGCTGAAATGCAAGCAGAAAGAGGTGGGGAAACCTCGTGCACAGGACAAAACAACATCCCCAAACATTTCTTTGGGATGCCTGTGGCAGAGGTCCGCAGCCAGGACTTGTGGTGCCATGCTCCAAGGGGGGGAATTTCAAGCATGAGGTGCAGCGAGACCTGTGGCTTTGAGTGGGGTTACCCAGTCCAGGAGCATTTCTTGTGGATGGAAAGCAGTTGCTCTTCTTGTCTGTTTGCCCATGTCTTACTTTTTTTTTTTTCTTCCAATTTTAATTTCCAAACAATTAAAGTAAAGAAAATGAAGAATAGACTCACACCTTCTGTGCTGAGTGAGCCAGACCTGTCAGCCTGAGCATCGTCCCTTAGGATAGCCCGACTGGGGCTGGGATCCTGTTGGGACTGGCCAGAGAGGTAGTGTTATACCCAGTGAAGCCTTGTGTGGATGCTCATTGCTCAGAAAAAAAGTCCCTCAGCCCAAATCAGCACAATCAACCTTGAAACTTGGGTGAGGTCTCCAGGGACTGTGAGGGCATCAGGAGTGTATGAATTCCTTGGAGGAGAAGAAATCCGATTCAGAGGAAATGTGCATTTTCCTGCAGTTCCTTGGGGCAAAGAGAGACCAGAGCTCTCCCTGTGAGGTGACAGCCATGAGCCCTTGCAGCTCAGCCAGTGCCTAGGTGCCTTCCCTGGATCCTTCTTCCACCTCCCTTTCTCTGGCTTCTCTCTTTTCCTCCTTCTTCATTGGAATTTCTCTCCCTCATGCTCCTTGTCACGTTTCTGTGTCTGCCTTTGCTCCAAGACACATCCCCCTCTGCAGGGGCGCGCTCCCCTTCCCTGTGCCACGTGCGTGGAGCCGGAGGTGCTCCTCTCGGCACAGCCCTGCAGAAGGCTTGCCCTGTGCTCCATCCCTCCCAGCCTGTTACCAGGCAACACAGCATCACGCAGATCTCACTCCCAACCTCCAAAACAAAATGTCTATACGGGGGATTTTCCTCCTGCTCCTCCAGAGAGGAACCTCACGGACACGTTGGCTGCTGGCTGTGCCTGAGCACTGCTCTGCCTGGGGCAGGGGGGCTGGGGTGAGGGCAAAGAAGGGGCACCTGTAACTTCTGGCACAGCTGGGACCGTTTCCTTGTCCCTTCCCTGCGCGGTGTGCCCATGCTTGACATCTTCTTCCCACTCCGCATTCAGAAGGGATTGGCAGGAAGGCTTCTGCCAAACTGGGGGACCGGCGCTGTGTTTGCCATTACACTGGTGCAAATCCAGAGTAATTCAGTTCAGGTCAAGGCAGTTTCTCACCAGCATAAGAAGGAACACAGAACTCATCTCAGTTGTTTTCTCTTCGCTGGCATTGGCATACATAACACACAAATTTGGGGCTTTGCACACTTACACCGGTGTTTTGTTTTCATGTCTACAGAGTGAATGCTCAAACGACTTCAGAAGTTGAGGCATGACCAGAGCTTACGAGCTGTCAGCAGGCTGATGGACTGTCAGACCTATTTCAGGAGCAAGACACATGTCACACTGTCTTCTATCCTATAATGTACAAATTGCATTTCATGACAGCAATATAACACTCCTGAGAGCAAATTTTGGCACAATTATCATCCTTCTCAGGTCGTAAAAGTCACTCAGCTCTTGGCCACCTGTTTTAGAGCTGTCAGCCAAAGCCCCTTGCAACCTCCGCAGTGGCTGAACACCATGAGAGAGCACACATGAATATTAGCTCACAGAAAATACGGAGTTAACGAGGAGAACACATCATGTGCCCAGTGAGAACGTTTTACAAATTCCCCATCCCAGACAGGAGCAGTTGTAGAGGAAGCACGTATCTGCCTCAATTTCCCACTTGAAAAATAAAACCGGGAATTTATGATAAGCAAAGGAGTAGGGTTGTTCCTTCCGCATTCGGTCTTGGAAAACTTGAAAGCAATTTTAAGTTCTCTCTTTTGTCTCTGCTCTGAGCAGACAGCTCCAATAGGCACCTCGATGTGTGCAACACCAGTGTCCTTCACCTTCCAGTGGGGGGACTTCATGTGTTTGCTTCTCACCCTGGAGCTCTCAGCCTTTGGGACACTCCCTTCAGTAACATGTCTGTGCGGTCCTCCCATGACATTGCCACTTTTTATTGCCCTCCACCCCATGGCATCACAGGTCATCTTTGTTGTGTCCAGAGCAAATACTGCTTGGGTCCCCCCGAGTAGGAAAGGCATGGGAGGGAGCCCCTCTGTCTACAACCACTGGGTCGCTGCCCATGGAGGAGACCATCAGGAGCTTTGGGATAAATACAGATGAAATCTTGCTCACTCCTATGTGCCTGTGTAGGTGGGGGCTTGACCAGCATCAGGCTAATGGGGGAATTGTGTCCCCTGCAGCCTGCAGGCACAATTTCTTTTATTGTGTTTGCTGCAGCTCCTCAATGTAGGAAGTGAATGTGACAAAGCTTTGGGAGAAGACAGCTTCAGGTAGCACCTGCAAGGTTTGATCTGGAAACTCCCTGTCCCTGTGGCCAGCGGATCCCAGGCACCAATTTTGGGCTCCTCCTGCCTCCTGGGTGGTGGTGCTGAGAGGACCTCAAAGCACGAGACCTGTATGGGGGCTGAAGCCACCCACCCCTCCGTGTGCTGTTCAGGAATATTTTTTTTTTACTTAGATCCTTGCAGCCCACTTCATTGCAACTTGCAGCACTTTTTTCTGGCTGCAGGACTGCACCCAGGAGGTCTGGCTGCGAAGGAGGCTGGTCTGCTGATGCAGATGGGAGGGAGCATCCCCAGCACTGAGGAGTGCCACAGCCTCTGAAACTGGGGAATGCCCAACAGACACGCTCCGTGTCAGAGCAGATCCCCACCATTAGCAATAAGGAGCGGGGAGGCATT
Organism: Anser cygnoides; assembly: GCF_040182565.1. Taxonomy (NCBI): domain Eukaryota; kingdom Metazoa; phylum Chordata; class Aves; order Anseriformes; family Anatidae; genus Anser; species Anser cygnoides. The sequence goes on along the minus strand of NC_089885.1, from coordinate 11,186,298 downwards.
TTTTGTCACTTCTTAATGGTCTGCAGGGGCTGGGGCTCCTTGTCCTTGCCTTGGGCCCTTCGCACTGCCGGTGGTAACATGATCGGAAATGCCAGTCCCAAAGGGCACCGCTGCTGTTCTGAATCGCAGTCATGGAAATTAAACTCGGGGCCTTTGATGTGCTAAGCTCCAACCCGAGGAAACCTTTTCCACAGACCAGGGGTTCACAGCCCTGAGGTGGGATGGGCAGGTGGGATAAGCTGAGGACACGTCGCTGCAGGAAGCAGCACCAGGCAGGCTTATGTGGCCGAGGAGCTGGCCCTGATGCCCACACAAAAGCATGTAGCCAGAGGACATAGAGCCATCCATGCATTCATGAGAGGACCGAGGGTCTGAGCTCTACTTCCCCTGGCACACATGTAGGAACAAACTCAGGCCTCCCTGGGTGCCCCAGCCCCTTAGGCTGCCCTGTGGCCCCAGCTCACTCGTCTCCCTCATCACCAGCTTACACGGCAGATGCAGGTACGGCTCGAGCAGGTTGTCCCTGTGCCACAGGCCCGGAGTAGTGGCACTGCCACTCTACGGGCTGTCCGCATGGCTTGTGAGTTTGTGGCATGGGGACACCACCATGCAGAGAGCTGTTCTTTCACTGCAGATCCAGGAGCTAAAGCTTCTCAATAACCACAGCTGTCACAGCACTTCCACACTCATAATCGAAGGGCCTTCACTAGGCCGTACCGTTTTTCAGATGAAAGAAAGCTCAAACCAGACAAGGTCTGCAGACTTGTAAGAAAAGATGGCTGAAATGGGAGGTGGTGCGTGAACCCATCTCTGTTGAGAATCCTTCCTGCCACACTTTCCATCCTCTGGCTAAAGAGATTTGAGCACAGGCAAGATGCGCGGCTGCGTGCAAAGCTCTGCTCACCAGTTCACCCATTCACAGCTCCTAAAAATAGCGAACATTTCCGCTCACTCCAGAGAATTCTGCACTATCTTGCAAAGTGATGAAAGATCTTTAACTCAGCAAAGATGGAGAACCCTGACTATAGACTATGCCTTTGGGATATTTCTTTGGATATATACAGCTTCTAGCACATGGTGTGTCCAGGCACAGCGGCTCACGGGGCTGATATGTTAGGGAGTGATTTGTGATTTAAAGGGCACAGGGTTGCCAAAAACGATGGTCCCAGCTGTCTGAGCAGTTGCTGGTTGATGTCTACCACATCATTACATGGGGGTAGTGACTTGTGGTCTTCTTTTCCAGGGCCAATGCCTGAGGGTGATTACGTGACACTATAATTGCTGGTGGAGCCTTTGCCAGTGGGATGGCTTGAGGAAAAACCTTTCCTGCTGGGAACCCAAGACCTGGAACTGCAAAAGGAACTGCACCGCCTTGCTGCACTACTTGTGCAGCCCCTCAGGGCAGCACTGATTTCTCTCTCCCATGGCACGAACCCAAAGATGGAGGGGGCACATGGACAGACACACAGCAAGTGCTGGACAGTTAAACACCAAAGAGAAAATAAAAAATAAAACAAAAAAAAAATAAAATGGGGGTGGGGGACAACCTGCACTATGGTGGCTATAGACCAGAAGCCCTGATCTGCCATGATCTGTAGAGGCTTTTGGCACAACACTGTCACACTGCCTGTGACCCTGTGACTTGGAGCCAGGGGTGGCCACTGGATGAGAAGGGAGGTCATGGTGTGGAGCTTGCAGCAGAGCAACAAGCAGGGGGGGAGTTCACGTGAGTGATTTAATAGCGGAGGACAGCAAAAGGCCATGAACAAAATCCTCCACGGCCTCTTTGGGATGATTACAGCCACAGCATGTCATCTCCAGCAGCCTCTCATAGCTCTATTTGGACTCAGAATATGAACTTCAGAAAAAAGAAACACTGCTGGGCTCTCTCTGGAGAGAAGAAGGGGAGGAAGACACAGCCCTTGGGGTTTTGGGGGGAGGCTCGAGGCTGCCAGTCTTCTGGAGGGAGAGAAACAAACACCTCAGTGAGCATCTTCACGTATCAAGTGCGCATCAGCCTTAATGAGACTCAGCAGAGATGGGTGACTAATTCCAGAGCAGTCATTTATTCGTGAACATGGCTTCAGGTAGATTATTCAAGAGCACACAATGGTTTCTTTGAATGCATTTGCTGCTAAGCAATTGGCTTCCCAAAGTTCCACGTTGTGGCTGAGTGGTCAGATAATTCATGTGACACGGTTTCTGCTCCCGACTGGGTGAACTTGCAAGCACAAATGTCACCATTTGTGAACATAATTTTCCTCTTCATGTATACCTCTGACATTTGCTTTCCACTTACCTTTTTGCCAGTAACATGCAATCACAGCTGGTGGGACGGAGCAGTGCTAACGGGCCACAGAAGGAAGGAGGGGAGCGGCCCCGGGGGGGCTAAATGGGGCCTCTGGTGCCCAGAGAGAGGCAAATGCTGCTCAGCTCCCCCAGGAGCTTCTCTCTGGTACCCAGCAGCTTAATTCGGAATAAGTGTTTCAGAAACTTGCTGCTGCCAGGAGATCTGTGCACTGCAGCAGCAGTCGGTGAGGTTAATGCCACACCGTGCAGGGCTGGCAGCGAGGGGAGCTGGGGCTGCTCGTGTCGGGCTCAGGGCTCCCAGGGGCACATGTGCGTGGGGGGGAACACGACAGGGTCCCCATGTGTCTGTGCCAGGGCTGGCTGTGTCCTGCAGCACGAGGCCGGGCACTCCGGATGAGCCACGAGCAACCAAAAAGGAGACAGTCTGCCACGTGGAAATGGTGGAATTGTCTGATCTGGGGCTTGGGGCTGAGCCTGGCCAAGTACAGCTCAGATCTGCTGGGCTGGTTCTTTTTCTGCAGGAAAATATCTGCAAGAAAATTCTGCGGCAATTTTCCTATTGTTTTGGAAGAGCGCCTTAGCAAAGGTGAACCCCTCCAGCCACAGGTATGATTGGAGATGAGCAGGGCCCATTTTCCACCATCAGGGGCTTTCAAACCTCATCCTGCCCAGCTGTAGCCACACATCTGCTCTGCCCTCTTGGCCCAGAGGGCTTGGAGAGCTTCCACACACAGGTGTCAGCCAGTGTCGGCAGGGTACAGGAGGAGGGGAGCCCCCTTCTCCGAGGGTCCGCTCCCAGCTGCCCAGACCTCCGGACAGGAGAGCTCACGTGGTTCCTCCTAGGGCTGCAGCTTCTGCTCTGCGCTCACAGTGCTGCTGGGTCTCTTCCCAGGAAAAATTCCTCCATGGAAATCCATCACCACATGCCTGATCTAGAGATGCAGAGCTCCTTAATTATATTACTTTTTTTAAGATAAAAATCAGAAGCTGATACACAGGAGATTGACCGTGAAGATTTCAATAACGGTTACCATTTCAGGGGGCAAAACTATAGCACCTGGAGCTGAGCCTCAGCAGCATTTCTGGAAGTTTAGGCTCCCTTTTCCCAAACTTTGTTGTGCCTGTAATGCAGCACTCCCTGGGGAAAGCTGAGTATCCCTGCTGAGTTGGGCTTCCCTGGCCTGGAGAAACTCCCAACCCCACCAGAAGCTTCATTAGATCTTCCCCAGCTCCCCAGGATTCCACCAGGCCCCTGTGCCCTGGGGCGTGGAGGGACTTTCAGTAAATCACCTTCTCCTTTATGTCTGTGGCTGAAGGAAGAAGCCCAGCCTTTGCTGCTCACACCATTTCAGACAACCCCAGCACCCAGCAGCTCCTGCAGCTCAGCCACTCTTGTCCAGGAGCATCCCCCTGCCTGCCAAAACGCTCCCACCTTTCTCTCCCAGTCTCTCCCCTGCTCCCCCCTCCCCAGGAAAGAGCACGAATTCCCCTCTGCAAGCCGGCAGGGGTTAATGCTGTCAGCCATGACGTCAGGATCCCAATTTGCCCGGAGAGTCCCCCTCCCCATCCCCAAACTCCCTCTCTCCTCCCCTCCTCTTGTGACTTTGCAATGAGCAGCAAAACTCCACAGGAGCTGCGGCAACAGCACTAGGGAGAGATCCAGTCCTCCCTCGGAGAGCAGCCCTTCCCGCAGACAGGGATTTATTTATTTTCTACACATGCATATATGCATTTCTTCATTTACCGGGTTGCGTTTGATTTTCCCTTCCCCCCCCCCCTTTTTTTTTTTAACCCTTTCAGAAAAGCCCCAACCCATCCAAGCGATGAGCCCCAGCTTTCCGTAAAATAAAACAACAGCGCGGTGGGGTTGCCTTGCCTCCCCTTCCCCCCTGGAAAATAAAGAGGGAGGGGGGAGCAGGTAGGTAAAATCCAGAATAAAATTGTGTTGCTAGATAACTCACAGCTCCCCCCTCGCGCGCGCACACACACACACACACACCACTCTCTTTCTCCTCCTCCTCTTCTCTGAAGGTGGGTAGCAGGAGCCATGCAACATCTGCAGAACCGGATGGCAAAAGAGCAGGAGGAAAAATAATCCAAGTGGAGTGCTCAGGGGACGTTGAGTTCTTTTTTTTTTTTTTTTCCTTTTTTTTTTTCTTCTTCTCCTGCGTACCTGTGAGATTCAATTTCACATTTTGCTAAGCCCATTTTGGGGCATTTTGTTTTTCTTTCTCTTGGGATTTTCTCCATTGCCAGAGGATGTCTCTTGTTGAGAGGATGCTGAAAGGAAGAAGAAACGAATTCTTTGACTGGCACTGAAGGAGGGGGGGGGATATTTTTCCCCCACGTTTTAATTTTTCTCATTATTCTCTTTCTCTAGGAAATCACTAACTGGGGGGGGTTGGTTTCTTTTTTTCCCTCCCCCCCTTTTCTTGGAGGGGGATTTCAGGAGATCCATCCTTCTTTCCCCTCCCCTCCAAAGATTTTTTTTTCATCCTTCGTCTTTGTGGAAATGTGGACATTTCAGGCAGACAGATTGAGTGGAATTGTCTCTGCTTTGGCAGCTCTTTGTCTCGCCTGCTGTGCGCAAAGGTAAGGATTGCGATCCCAGCCCGCAGGGACAGGGGGGCTGACACAGGATTTGTTTGTTTTGTTTGGGGGGGGTTCTCCATCGATCTGCGTGTGGGAAAGGGGAGGGGGTCCTTTCCCCAAATCGCTTCCCCTGCTGCCTGCTGCTGTTATTTCCCAATCCGTGACATTTTAGGGGGAGGAGGGATGCTCATCCATGAGATGTGGAGCAGGCTCGCTGCAGACGGAGCCCACCTCGCAGCCCACTTGCAGCACGTCCCCCCCCCCTCCGTGCTTGACCTGGGGGAAAATGGCAAAAGGAGCTGTTTTGCTGGGGAACATGGTGTCCGTGGAAGCCGAGAGAGTGCACGGCACCGAGCTGTGTGCATACGCAGCCGGGCACAGGGCTGCCTTGGCCATGCCCGTGTGCACACACACGGTCCACACGCAGCCACACTCACATCCAAGCGTGCTGTGCCTTCACCAGAGCCCCGGCTCTGCGGTGCACAGGAGGCAATGCCTACGTCTGTGACTACACTCAGATTTATGGCATGCCACATAATCATCCGGGGGGGGGGGGGACAAGCCACTCAGATACATCCCTGCATGCGCACATTAATCGGTGCCTGTTCGGGTGCACACGCATGTGTGTCACGACACGCCGACAGCACAGCACAGTTTACCTGCTCTGTGTGTAGCCATGCAAATGCTCGCACTGATTCCCTGAGCACTCGAGCTGCAGCTGTTCCTGCTGCATGCCTTGAGCTCTCCGAGCAATCCCAGCAGCCGGAGGCGTAGGCACCCATCCAGCCTGGACAAGGTGTACGGAGCACACCTGTTTGCTCCGGCACAGGCAATTACCTGCCGCCTTCACACGCCAGAGCAGCGCTGCCTACTCCTCACCCTCCCTTCTCACGCGTGTGGGCAGGTGCCTTTGTACCTGTGTGCACGAAGTCTGCTGGGGTGGGAGCTGGGGCATCGCCTTGCCCAGCCACGCACGCTGAGCAGTGCGCTCCCGAGGCACAGATGCAGGTCCCTACCCAGGCTTGCAGATCCGTATATACAAGGATTTATGTTCCCATAGTTATAAACACGCACATGCGCAGTCATGGCCACCTTCTCCACACCATTTGGGCATGGTTCTGCTGGGTACGGACACACACACAGGCGTGCCTAGAGGCGGTGTCCAAGCAATCGTGTAAAGAGCAATGCCCACATCAGTAGTCTGTGTTCAGACATGTCCCTGCATGTGCGTTTATACCTGCTTGTATCCTGGACCGAGAGTCCCCCGTAGTCCCAATGTACATCTCTGCACATCCTGGGGACAAACCACTCTGCCATGTGCACATGCCTCCAGCTACTCCCACACACCCCCGCCAGCAGCACGGTGTGCATGTATGTTGCTGTTTGGCTGCAAATGTACGTGTGTATGTAAAGCACATGCACGCCCACACAGCCAGGGACACGGTATTCAAAAATTCAGTTCACAGGCTGGATGTACGTGCTCCCTCAGCGGATGCAGACCCACATTTGCCAGGAATAGCACTTGCATGCAGCTGCTCGCCCACAGCTGGGCAAATGCACAACTTGCCTGTGCAGTGGGAGGGAAATGGCTTTTTGGATCAGAAAGAGCACTGAGAGACATGAGACCTTGCCCATAAACACGATGCCAGCTTATACCCTCACGGGGCCAGCTGGTATCTGAGGAGGAGGAAGGAGCCCAGCCTCCCTCTTCCCACTCTGCCCCTTTCTGCAGGGCCCCTGGCATGCTGCTTGCTGCCTCTGCCTCGGTTTCTTTGCCACTGTGAAGGAGGCAACACGGCTTCTGAGCTTGGGGCCTGTGAGGGGCCTGTGAGGGGCTGAAGAGAAGTGTCTAAACCCCCCTGAGAAATACTGAATATGGAAATCTATGAATATGGAAATGTGTACCCAGGAGTGACTATCTAGAGATGAATAAATGCTGGTGCACACTATCAATCCACAGTGAGTGTATACACAAAAACACAATGCAAAAACTCACATACCTGCATAGAAATCCACAGGTGCAGACAGACCTTGCAAGTACAGGCACTGTGTTGTGAAAATGTCCACCTGTGTGTACGTCTCTAGCCTTTTTTCAGTGAACAAAGCGATGCAATCAAGAGCTATCTCTTTGTAAGGTGCCCAGTCAGGAGGACAGCTCAGGCACAACCCCAGCACAAGTGCTGAGCGGTTTGTCCATGCACGAAGCTGGGCCTGAGAGGTATGCCATCTCACATTCATACATCACTACTCAGCTGAGAAACCCCTGCACATCCCCAGCCTGGGCATCCAGAACCTCAACGCATGCCCAGACTCCCTGGCGATCCCGTTGCCTCCACCCACACCTGTACGGAGAGCCTGGCCACCCGGGAGCCCAGCCTCTGGCACCCACAAACGCCTGTTTACGTGTACCTGCCCAAATCACATCCACACCCCAGCGTGGACATCCTGACCTAACCCGACGGAGCAGGTTCTGCACCTGTAATCCCCTCCACGCAGACTTGGAGGTGGTCACGCACATGCACACACGCTCGAGCACATCTGCCACAGCTGCAGCCCTGACGTTCAGTGCTTTCCTGTGCCTGCATGTTTGCGTGCCCACGCAGGTTCCCTGCAGAGTCAGCAGAGGGTGCAGACCTGTCTGTGTGTGGACGCACGGACATGTCAGCACAAACCCCCGTGTCTGTCCGGAGAGGTGCAGGGCTGGCTGGCAGAGGTAGCGCTAAGGTGTGCCTTGCTTTTGCCTTGGATGGATGTGGGAGGCAGTGTTGACAGGGAGACATGCTGTTTTGGTGGGTGACTGCAAAGAGCAGTGCTTGTCACCGGCAGGGCCCCTATTCTTATGCAAAACAGGGGATGGAGGTTGGCACAGGGGCTGGGTTTCAGTTGACAGAACCTGTATACCCCGCAGCATTGAATAGCTTCAATATTTTTAGCATCCTCTGCATTCCGGTTTCCCACCTTCAGCTTTGCATAGGCTCGTGGGCTGCTTTTAGAGAGAGCCCCCTTCTCGCTGGAGGGGCTGGAGCAGCGCTAGGGAGGGCAGCAACCCCTGCCCGGCTGTCAGAGGGCTGGGAGGGACAGGAGCCGGGCCCTGGCACGCAGCGAAAGATGGACTCTCCTTCCCTTCTCTGCCTCTCGAGTCGCGTTGCTAAGAAGCCATGGTGATGCCGAGTGGCAGAAAATGAATGTTCACATGCCAAAGACTGTCTGCGTGCTATGGCCATAGGAGCGTTGCTTTTTCCTGTGCCTCAGGAACACGAAGGCACAGCTGGGCGTGCAAGACAGCAGCGCTTGCACGGGGATGTGGCAGTGCAGGCTGCGTGCTGGGGGCAGGCGTGCAGCAGGGACCTCAGTGCGGGACGGCTCCACGCTGTGTTGGGTGAGATGAGGAGAAAGTGCCCAGCGAGGCGGGCTGGTGGCCAGCAGCACAGGGCGAGCAGTGGCCACGCAGGGGTCCTGCGGGATGGCCGGGACACAGGCACGCACCAGGAGGCAGTGCGGGGTGCGTGGTGCTGAGGGGTGCGGGACATGCAAGGGGTCCTGGGGGATGCCGCGGGACGTGAGGGGTGCTGCGGTGGTGCTGCCTGGCTGGGACCTCCACCCACGGGGCTGGGAGCGCGCAGGATGACGAGCAACCTCTCTGTGCTTTTTTATTTCAGCCCCTCCACTGGGAATATTTCTGTGGTGAAAGAGATCGTGGACAAACTGCTAAAGGGCTATGACGTCCGCCTCAGGCCTGACTTTGGAGGTATGGTGATCGGCCTGCAGCGTGCTCCCTCCTGCCTCACCTTCCCTTCTTGCCTCCTGGTTTTCCTCTCCATCACCCCTCTCCTCCCACCCTTCCCACCCTGCTCTTTCCCACCCCTGGCTCCCTGGTGCCCCAGTGCCTGCCTTGGTCCCCCAGCTCCCATGCTGGGTGCTGAGCTCCGTAGTGCTTGGGTCAGCCAAACTCGCTTGGGCCACGTTCAACCTTGCTGAGAGCCACTGGAGAGCAGAAATGTGGGGAGGAAAAAAAAAAAAGAAAAGGAATCCTACTCCAAATTCACAGATTCTGTACACAGATGGGGGATTGTCCATGGTGGGATGTTTCTGGGGACTTCTTGCTGGGACAAATGCTCTGGATTTTCTCTGCTCTGATATTACCTCCATCAAGGACCACAGGTTACACTTCCACCACTTCTGCTGCTCCCCGTGCCAGAATTTTTGGCTATTTTCCCTGCAGCAGGTTGGAGTGTCCACTGGCAGGGCTGTCAGTCAGTCTGCCAGGCTGCGCCCCTCAATAACGATATGGGATAAAATAATCCCCGAGGAGCTGGTGTCCTCACTGCTACTCTGTAGGAGATGGAGAGACCTGCGATTCCTCTCTTGTGTCCTGTGAACAGAAAGGAGAATGGGAAGGCCTGTTATTTGCCACCCTGGTGGAGATAAGATACGAAATAATCCTTGGGTATCATCATCCTGCCGGGTACTGCTAAGGTCCATTATGGGAGACAAGCAGGCAGTGGAGAGCCCACGACTGGCCACGTAGTGGGGGGATTTGGAGCACTTCTGGCTTCACCTGCCGTGCTTGGCTGTTTTTGTGTTTTTCCGGGCACTGCCAGTTCCTGCTCAGGAGGATGAGTGTGGATCTTGGGGAGCTTCAGCCTGCAGGAGGACAGGAGCCACGGCCAGGTGTTCTCCAGGCAGCTGCTGGGAAGGGATTTCATTCGGGGGCTTTCGAGGGGAAGAGATGCCAATGGTGGGCAAGGAAGGAATTTTATCCCAAATGGCCTGATCCAAAGCTCCTTGCAGCTGGGGGCAGGGGAATATCCCCACTGATTCCATCAGGTTTTGAAGTCACTCCGGTGCCAGGAGGGCAGTGTGAGGTGCTGCAGGCCCTGGCCTCGTGGGGGCTGTGGGGTGGGGGCGATGCTCATCCCTCTACGGGGCAGCCGGGTGGTCACCTCAGTGCATGGGGTGCAGCTTTGGGGGGGCTTGCAAGAAAAATGGATTCCCCCCTCTTTGTCTTCTCCTTTGAACGTGGGATATGGCTGGATTTGATTTAAGGGGTCTGTCTGGGAAACATGAAATGCCCTCTTAGCTGACCAGCCCCAGTCACGAGAATTGGTGCAGTCGCATTTTATGAGGGGGAGAACTGCAGAGATGACATAAAAACTGCAAGGAAAACCACCTCGTAAGCCTCTGAGATGATTTTGATCCAGTAAAACAGCAGGTGACCTGGCTCCACAGGGGCACGGAGCAGAGGGGCGCTGGGGGTGCCGTGGGGAGCCGTGGGGGTCCCGGCTCACAGCCTGCACACCCTGCCCATGCCCCTGGGACAGCCAGCTCACCCCGGGACACACCGCCACATCTGTCAGCCCAGGTGCTGGCCATGCTGCCGGGTCTGTGCCATGCACAGGCTGGGCATGCATCACATTTCTGGCTGTAAAATGGATGGTTTGGGGAAACCATCTCAGCTTATTTGATTTTACCATGAATACCCAAAGTACAAACTGCATTCTCCTCAGACGAGCAGAGAAAGAGAAAGACAGCAGTAGCTCTCTTTCCCTGTATGCATCTCACCATTGCCTTTCATCTTCTCTTGGCCTTCCCTCTGCTCAGGAGAGCACAGTCCCGGCTGGCAGCACCCACAATCGTGCCGCTGGTGCTCAGTGCGCAGGGACACCCTAGCTCTGAGCACGTCTGGCCCTGTGCCCTTGAGGATGAGTTTCTGTGTACAAAAATTGCCCCTGCAGCATTTACAAACAAGGGAAGGATGGGCTGAGATGTGGGTCTGAACGCTGGAGATCATTTGCATTGCACACATGGAAAAGGAGTAGAGGTCTCCTCGCACCATCGCTGTCTCCAGAGCTCACCAGTTCCCTGAGATTTGGGGCCAAATCCGTTGCCAGGGTCAATCCAGAGGGATCACACCAGGACTCATCCATCCCCTTGTGGCTTCTGGTCCCAGGAGACCAGGCTGTTCTCCAGGACACTGCCCCATGCCCTGGCTGCTGGGCAAGATGGGTGTAAGCCATCTCCGCTTGGGAAGGTGATCACTTCACCACCCATTTGGGACCCCATCCTGGAAAGACCAGTTAGGATCAGCTGTAAACGGCTGAGACAATATCCTGGAAGGGTGGCAGATCCTGCTTGGAGCCATGTGCCCTGGAGAAGCAGCATGCGGCTGTCTCAGGGCTGGGCCCAGTGACTGAGGTCTCTGGCTGGACAGGCAGCTGCCTGCAGGAGTGGGCAGCAGGAGCAAAGCGGCTCCTCTCCCCTGCTGGCACTAAGGAACACGCTCTCCTCTTTCACTCTCACACCCTGGGTCCATTGCCTTCTCCACGGCCAGGATTTGACCCTGGTCCACCTGCAGTGACAGGCTCAGATCTGAGGCAGACAGGTGCAGAAATCAGCCCACTGGCCTCAAAGCAAAGAATGCTGCTCCCCGCCTCTCCCTGGGGAAGAAAGGATTTCCAACAGCACCTTCTTGTCCTGCTGCCTCCATCCAAGGACCCTCCTCATCCCAGCACCCCCACTGCCCCCGGGATGCAGTGCTTCAACAGCTCCAAATGCAACTCACAGTTCCCCAGTCCTCTTTTTTTTTTTTCTTTTTTTTTTTTTTTGAGAGAGAGAAAGAGAACTCCGACTAATGCCAAAAGGAGGACAGGCCTGCTGGGGATTGCAGTTCACTTTTTAATTTTGAGATGCCTCGTTAGCTCTGGGCCGAGCTGAGTGGCTGAGAAGCGTCAGCCACTCGCTCGCCTCCCCTCTCCCCCACCCCCTGGAAACCCATCAGGGCACTGAGCGGGTCGGCTCTCGGGGGCCTGGGAGCTGAGCTGAACAGGGGGAAACAAAGGAGAAAGGGGGGAAGTTGGAGCCGTGTAGCGGTGACGGAAAAATCTGGGAGCACCTCCTCCAGAAAGCCCCCCCTGCATCAGCAGGGGCAGCCCAAGGGAATCCCAAGCCAGGAGAAGTGGAGTGGAGGGGGTGCTGTTGAAGTGGATGCTGTGGGACCAGCAGGTACTTGAGTCTTTGGGGCACAGGTGATAAATCCTTCCGGCCCGCGGAGCCCTGGACAGTCCCCTCTTACCTCCCAGTCACTGTCCCCCAGATCCCAGAGGATCACACCAGGCCGGGGAGATGTAGGACACCGGCAGGGTGAGACATACAGTGACCACAGCACCCAGTTTTCAGGGGCTGGGCAGGACTGCGGCGGGGCACTGGGATATCCAGTGCACAGGAGGGATCTGCAGGGTAGGAGAAAGACCCAGCCAACCATCCCAGCCTGCTGAAGAGAGAAATCTCTGCCCTGGTGCTGCAAGAATGTGGCAGTGGTGGGGAGCGAGGTTTTTTGGCAGGATGAGCTGTGGAGCCGGGGAGCCTGCCTCACCGGGACACCAAAGGGCAGGCGGGTGGGATCCGGCTGGCCCGAGGGATGGGCGGCACAGAGGGCATTGCCACCTTGCAGTGGGTAGGTTGCAAGCCAGGCCACGGTGCAGCAAGCAGGGTGCTCACGATTTAGGGCTGGATGAGCAGCAGATGCTGCAGATCAGGTCTGGGAAGCATTGCAGAGCTACGGGTGGGGGAGAGAGGGAGAGGGAGCTTTCAGAGCAGCACCCTGGTTCTTGTAAATGCTCTTAAGCACTCACTTCCAGAAGCGTTAGTTCCATAGGAGGGGAAAAAATAAAAAAGAAAAGAAAAAAAAAAGAAAAAAAAAGAAAAAAAAAAAGAAAAAAAAAAGAGAAAGTAAATGAAGACTGTCTTGCCCCAGGGTAGAGAAGGCAATGAAGGAATGGCAGGAGGATCCCGCTTGAGCTCAGTGACTCAGCTGCTCTCTGTTGGTGCACCATCTCCAGCCCAAAACTTTGCAAGAGTTTCAAGCAGATCTTTTCTCTGCGTCTTTCCCAGGAGCTGATGGAAAGGGGCCCCTGCATGGCTTCCCAGCATCTTTTACTGATCTTCTTAGCCAAAAAAGTAAGGGGAGAATATTCTCTTCTCCCTGCCCCTAGCCCACCTAGAAAGTGTAGGGTTCCTAGTGTTTCTCCTGGGTGACGTGCACAGTGCCTGAAAATGTGTGGTAAAAAAGGGAATGATGGGGAAACCTTCAGGATTACACAGTAATTCCTGTGTTTCCATGCCTGTGGGTCCAGCAGCCTCCAGTTTTTATTCAAACTCCCCTAAGGAGAATTAGAGCTTGGTGGGGGGTCTGGGATCAAAATGAACCTGTGCTCTGCTCCTCGCCTGCTCTGCAGCAGGGACCTGGCTTTCCAGCTTTCACCACTCTGGCCCAGTATCACCACTCTCCTCTGAGACACGAACCCCTCCTTAGCTGCAATACCTTGCCCTCCCTGCTTTGCTCCTCCTGCTCTCACCCCCCCCTGCTCCAGCACTCCTGCACCCTCTCGTGGTCCCAGCCCCAAGTTCAGCGGACTTGGCGGTGAAATCCTTAGCCACTCTGCGTAACGATATCCCTTGAAGCCCAGAATTGTAAAAATAAATGATTGCTGATGCATAAAGTGTTGCAGTGAAGCACCGTCGGTGGTTCAGGGCTCGGAAACCAGCGGCGCTGGCAGCAGAGCGGCTGTGTTGGCTGGCACAACTGCGGCAGCAGGCGGCGGGGGCCCGAGCCCTGGCCCACCAGCCCTGCGTGCCTGGGAAACAACTGGTCTTACTGGTGCTGTACGGGAAGGGTATTCGGTGTCTTACGTAGTCAAGGCTGGCAGCGTTGCTGGCTCTTATCGCTAAGGCTCCCTGAAAAGGTCCCTGTTTTCCACTGCGTATACAGCTTGGCCACTGAGCTTGTGGTTTTTTTTGTTTGTTTTGTTTTGTTGCTTTTTTTTTTTTTTTCCATGTAGCTAGCTTGCTTTGACTTTTCCGAGGGGAAGGGGGAAATTTTAGGCAAAATGATTCAGACGTTTCTGAGAACAAGCCAAGGCACATACATGCTGGGTTTTTTTTCCTCCTTCAAAATGTTGGGGGGTGAAGCTGGCAGCCCCCCCAGCAGGGCTGGCCCGGTGCATGCACAGCCAGGTGCCCAGCACCACCACCAACACAGCTGGCACCAGCATCTCGGCCCCACCACCTCCACCCCATCACAAAAGCCTGGCTACAGCAGGAAATATCCCCCTTCCTTCCCTGTACCCAGCTCTGTGTCTGAAAGCAGAGTGGTGAATTAAATCAGAAGGGAAAAAGGCATAAACTGAGGAAGGAGAAGCAGGAGCTGTCTGGAGACGTCAGCAAACCCCTGTGCCACCCAGGGCCAAAGCAAAGGTGGCTAAGCCATGAGGGCCACCAGTAGCCCCACTCTCCTTCCTAAGCAAAGGGTGCTAAGCAAAGGGTGCTCTTGGTCAATGAAACTGGCTACAGCTGCGCAGCCCCCACTGCCTCCCCCATTTACATGACTTCTGGCTCCAGACCATGGGTCACATCCTCTCTAGGGCTAATCCAGAAGGAAGATGACAACCTCCTGCTGTTGTGTCTTACTTCATTAGCTGAAGTGGCAGGAAATGAGAGGATCCAGTCCTTCTTGGGACATATGTGGATGTTAACACATTGCCACATGATGGGGTTTCTATTTTTTTCACTTTGCTCTTTTTATAGGAAATACATACTGTGATAAGGACTTTGAGGCTGTAAAGTCTCAGGACTTTAGAAAAGCCAGAACTGAGGTTGCTGCCTGCCTCTGTGTTTGGTCCCCTTGTGAGGGTGCATCCGGAGATGAGATCCAGCAACATCTTCCTCCTGCACACCTCTCCAGAGGACCCAAGAGATGCCTTTTATACATGGAGCTGCTCCTTCATGTTCCCCTCGTTTAAAACCAGTCCAGGCTGGGAGCATGACGGTGGGGACTAGCTGAGGTGGTCACAGAAGATGATTAGGACAGGTTGAGCCAACAAAAAAGTGGAGTGATCTGCAAGTCTGGTGCAAAGCCTAGGACTGAGCGGGCGTGAATGTGTTTACACTTCCCCTCTGGGACCCACCCAGTCTTGGAGAACAGGACCCAGCTACACAAACAGCTCCTTGCCTTTCCTGGAGGCCTCCCCCTCACTCGCTGCATGGCTAGCAGGTTCTTCAGCAAATCAGGCAGGGACCCCACTGACAACGCTGTCCTCTGGTATATAATCCTGCGTCATCCTCAGAGTAAATCCATCCTCTATTGAACGAGGAAGAGGAATGAACAAGGATCCTGTGGATTGTTTAATTAAAAACTGCCTCCATAAGATCCATTCAGCAGCGGGCATCATTCTACCTAAGTTTCATCCCCTTTGTTTTTTTTTGGGGGGGGTACAGTAATACTTTAGAATATTAGAGCAGTCCCTTCCTCCAGTGTGACAGAGCTTGCAGACCTCTTGTTGCATGTTGAGCATATTTATGTGTCCTTCTGTGGCCCTACAAGATCCTTATTTTCTTCCTTCGGAGACGGGAAGCTCTGGGTGGTATGACAAAGAGAGCAGTGAAGGTGGGTTCCCCCAGCTCTCAGCACAGAGTAAAATTGGATTTGGGTGTCTGAGCAATCTGTATGCCTGCCCTAGATCAGTGCTCGGTAGCACCAAGTGGTGTTTTCTGGGTTTGGTAACCAGTGAAGGACATGGAGCCCTGCTGTCATCCATAAAGCCACTGTGTTTTCACAGCAACAGGAGCTGTTGATTCTCTTGTCTATGACGAATCCCACATAGGATTATTGCATTCAGTTGCCTTCCTCCTTCCTTTTCCCCCTTTCCCCACCTTCCCACCCCTGACACAGCCACTTTCAGTGCTGCTGGAGCTGATCCTCGGCAGTGCACTGTGGCTGGTGTAGGGCTCTGAGATCTCTCTCCCTAAAAGAAAGATGTCAACATTGTTTTTGCAAAGCATTTATTCCGTGAATTTTGCCTCTTTGCTTAGTCTCAGATTTTTTTATTACTGAAATAAAATGTATTCAAGTTATTGATTAGCAGAAAAAATCCAATAATTCTTAATTAATTAACTGATCAAAAGCAGGCTGTTGTTTATAGCCAGACTGGAGGATGTTTGCCATCTCACCTGGGCACATCTTTCTCCTTGATTAATATCTAAAGAACATTCAAACATTTCTGAGTCTATTCTGCCAGTAAACTTGCCTTCTAGGGACTGTCACTGCAAGCAAAATGTGAAAAGAGTGCAAAACCCATTAGTACAAGTCTTTTTGATTACTCAAAATATATTCCCACAGCCCTAGAGCTGTTCATCAGAGCAGCTTTACATATCTGCATTGTTCATTTCCTAAGACTCCCAATATCCCAGCTAGGCAGAAAAATATTTTTAACCCATAGAGCATGAAATGTAAAAGACCAGGGATAAGCTGTAGCTTTACTCTTACATGAAGCACAGACTATGTGTGCATGTCAGTTTTCTCACCTATGTCTGGTTCAAAGAAAAAAAAGGCAGGAGGCTATTAAAGTGTCAGGCTGAACTGATGTAACACAGTTCTTCAGCCATAGTGACAGCATTTGGTGTGGAAGACTCCAAGATTCATTCTTGCAGATAGCCCTTGGTGGGGTTTCTTAAGTGTCTATTTATATCTTGATATTTCATGTGAAATATCATGCACTTGTTAAAACATCACTAGAAACACGGGCAAGACAAATGAAGTGCTTAATGATGGCATAAAGCCCATTAAAGGAACTCACATCATATACGTGAGAGAGGGAGAAATGCTGGATGGTGCAGCCCTATAGCATGAATAGATCTGTCAGATAAACAGGTATTCTGTTGATCCAGTGATTGATCCTGTTCCCATTAAATGGAAAGCAACAAAGCTCTGCTCAGCCAGCCCTTCCTCCCAGGCTGTAGGAGCACTGCTGTTTGCTTTGAGCAGGGTATGAATTTCAGCCTGGTTTGGAGAACACTGATCATGCAATTCCTATAGGCTATTCTTCTGATTTGGGCATTTATTCTTGGTTCTGTGTCAGAGCTAAAAACTCTTTTTCTTCTCTGATCTTCCCTCCCTTCCCTTTCTGTTCCTTTCTGTCTCTTCCGCCCTTTGTACTCCTGCAGGAATAGTGCTGTTAAGTAATTGTGCACTTACAGACGTCTGTGCTTGTGACAGGGGTGAGCCTCAGCCAAACCTACCAGGGCTTGAATTTCCCTCCCCAGACCTCAGGACCTCTCAGTTCAAGTCTGGGATGGCTCGGAGTACCGTTATGGTTGGAAAAGAGCCTCTGTAAAAATTACATCTTGTTGTTCCATATTTATTCTCCCTCAGTGGTTTCCATGTCAAATTTGCTCAGTTTACCAGTCAAAACAAGATATTTCTACCTGCCAGCTCTGCCAGCTCAGCCCGGGCTCTGGAAATCAAGCTGTGCTCTCTCTGCTCTGGACATCATCACCAGCCAAAAAGGATTCTCGAATCGGGGCTGAGCTGGATGTGATTTTGATTATGCATGAATATAATTTGTTCTCAGGTAGTATTATGGGCTCTGTGCGACAGCGGCGAGGCTTCTGTGCTGTACAAATATTGACTAACAGATCCTCCACGCAACCTGTGGGCTGATGGACTTCTGCTGGCTCCATTTTACATCTAGTGGACACCAGGAGCTGGCAGTCTGTTGGGAATGACACAGAAAAACCTGTGGCAGAGCAAGGAATAGAATTGGGAGGTTCTGCTTCCTGCTATTGCTATTTATTCACAAGAACACACCTGAGGGCTGTCAGTGCTCTGGTCCACTGCTTGGTCACCAAACCATGACCTTCCCTTTGACTGCAGTAGCCTGTGAAATCCCCGGAGGGAACGGGTACAAGCGCCCATTTCTTGCTGCAGGGCTTTCTTTGGGCAGCTTTGCATTAGTGAGACCGCAGTAGAAGACTCCTTCAGATTGGGGGAAGCTGTGTTTTGCGAAAGGCCAGTTTCCGGGGAGGCACTGTGGGTCTGAGCAGTTCAGCAAGGAACGCACACAGGAGACTCTCCATTACAGTTCCTAAAGCTCTGGGTGTAACATCAGAGGCTTCACTCCACGACCGGAGGCCACCCAGGTCATTTACGCGTGGGATCTCACTGCTGGCACGGTGTTAGGTAAGGAAGGAAACCTCCTCCAAATGGGGAGAGGAAGCTCTGCTGGGCAGAAAGGCTGCGTGGCAGGTCTGCAGGAGAGCCCAGCCTGCCGGCCTCTGGGGAAGGGTCTCAGCTTGGCAGGAAATTTTTGGAAGAGAGGGAGAGGGTAGACTATGATCTGATTTTCTCTTCTTATTCTCCTTTCATAGCAAAAATAGAACATTCATCACAAGTTCCTCTACATGTTTTTCTTCTCTATTGCACACTAGATCCTTGCTAGTATTTGAAGCTAGAGAAAAAAAATTGATGAGTACTCAAGTTAATAATGCGTGATTATTATGTTGATGAATTGCTGGAGATGAATATATATGTAAAAGCTCTGCAAGATTCGCTCATCCATGCATCCTGAGTGAAAGCAATTATTTTGGTGAACAAATTTCAGTTAGTTGTATCTCTTAACAAGAGGTGCTGGGGTAAAAGTTGGCCTGGGAGCTAGTCCTGCTGAATTTCCAGGGCATTTTTGCAAACTGATCGCTACCTGATGGAAACACCAGCCTGAGGGTCAGTCTTTCAGAAGTGACCAACGTACAAATTTGAATTCTTCTTCCTACAATGGTCCTGCAATTTTCAGTCATCACTGAATTTAGTGAGATTTTTTCTGTCTTGACACTGGAGAAAAAGCAGAACCTGAACAAAACACATCCAAGAAATTAAGAACCTGGGAGATGAAAACGTATAATCCCATATATAACATTTGGAAAGGGGGAGGCTTGTTTGTGTGTGCTTTGCTTCTCATGATTTCTAACTCAGGCTCATGATTTTAATGTGAATGTCATGATATTTTCAGACCTGACTCACTGCTTTTTTCACTGGCAATACTTGCACTGTAAATTGTCCTGACTGTCACTGATCATAAGCCTTGGGCACTACGTGACCCCAAAGCTCTTCTGCTGAGCTGGGCCACATGCTTGGGAAGGTAGGGGTACGGGAAGGAGCAGGTGTGTGATACAGAGAGGTGCTGGTGGGAGGCATCCGAAGGCAGCATCAAGCAAAAGCCCTAATAGCAGTGCCAATTGGGAAGGGCAAGGTGGACACTGAAAAAAGCTATATATCCACTAAGGACTTGACAGAGGTAACAATAAAGGAATGGCCATCTCTCCCATGGGGACCCCAGCCATCAACTTTGTGCTTTGTTGGGGGATGAAGGACCATGTCCAGCAACAGCAGGAAATCACCTCGTGGCAGGTATGGCAGGGTGGCCACAGCAGGGCTGGCCACAACTGCCCTGGGATGTCCCAGCCCTGATTTCACTATTTGCACAAGTTTGATGTGCCCTGACCTGGCCATTGTGATTCTTTCAACTGGATTCAACCCAGGAATTAGAGATAGTGGTATCCTTTATAGACATGTCCACAAGCAGTGATGAGGACATGTGACTAACTCATTAAAAACTGAAACAGGGGAAGAAGGAAAACACCTTCTTGTTGTCACTTTGATAAAAATGATAAGTCTAGATATATTGTTGTTGTTCTTACAAATACTTCCAAGACAGAGTAATGGATTGGATATGAACAGAGAAGCTTGTGTTAACCCATTTAAATTAATTTGGTTCGGCTCATTTTCAGCTAAGGGGATTAGATGGCTCAGGATTTGGTAACGTATGAAAGTGTTTTCCCAGAGAGGTCACATACTCAAGTACAGCCTTGGTCTGCAGTTGTTTGGGGGTTGATATTTCCAGGGTATCACAAAAGAGAGCCTCCTCCACGTAGCAGACATTTTTGAGTTACATGCCAGGAAAACCCAGTGCTGAAGAGGTGGGTCAGGACACATCTGTGCCCTGAGCCCTCAGATGAGATGGGAGGCAGACTGGTGGGCAATGTGGGATAGGTTTCACCAGTTATCAGCTGGTATGGAGGAAGAAGAGCAAAATGGTCTCACCTTTGTGCCATCAGGAAGCCTCACCCAATAGGCCAATGTGGGGTGGGCTGCCCCACATATAGTACCACCTTTGGGCATGGGGGCTGCTTGGCTGGGGGTGGGAGGGTAACAGTGGCTGCTTCTGTGATTTTTCCATTTTTTTTTATTTTTTTTTTTTATTTTTTGGAATTCTCACCTGCTGTGCAGCTGTAGGCATCCCAGTATTGGGCTTGAACCCAGAGGATGCACGCTCTTGTGGGGTCTAAAATATTTAATGCCTGTGTGCAATTCTTTCTACAGTTCTGCCCCTGTCTGCATGTTCTACAAAGTCAAGTAACTGGCAGTGGGCTAGGAAATGGCAGCAGCAGGGTGTAAAAGGCTTCCCAGCCTGCCTGAGCTGGGGTCAGGTGGCTCTGGGAACACAAGTGGCAATGAGGAGATGTGAAAAACCTGAGCACTGAGGGCCTGAGTAAAAGCAGAAGGGATGGGTTCCTCCTGAGTTCTTCATAGATTCCCTGGGTGGGCAGAGCTGTGCCCTGCTGCTGCACAGGTGGGACTTGCAGGGGAGATGCCTGCCAGGATCCTGGTGAAGGTAGGAGGGAGCCTTCTCAGGTGGAGAACTGTGGGGGTGGCTAGTCAGCGTGGGTCTGATGGTTTACGTTGCTGCTGGAGGAAAAATGCCTGACTTGGGTTGATCTGCTGTTGGTCTACAATGTGTGCTTGCTTGGGAAGCCCTGTTGTACTCCTGCTACCAGTTTTGGTGGGGATTGAGAGCTGAAGGAACCTGGGGCACTTGGTGCCTCTGTTTTTCCCAGACCCAGCTCTGCAGGAAAGGGTATAAAAGCAAAACTATCCAAACAAAATATTTGCTCTGTAGACTGCAAAGCTAGGGAGCAGGTCTGTGTGTGTGTGTGCCCTGGAGGACATATGGAGGAATGTCCCCAGAAGGGAAGGGTGGGTGACTGATCCTCGCTCTAGCAACATGGTGCACCAGGGTGTTGCCCTCATCTCCTGATGGCTGGATGTGGATCTACCTTCTGCAACAACCCTGTTCTAACAAAGAAACCAATGGTGGTGGCAGCCCTGCAAAGTAAACTTGCTGCGGTCTGGGCTGGGTGTTGCCTGTATCAGGGCATGGAAATTGGTGGTATTTGGAAATTGGCGGCTTTGGTAAGGTTGTTCTTTAAGAGTTGATTGCTCAGGACCAACTGCTGATGCCAGGCTAATAACTATCAGACTAGGTAAGGTGATAGAGCTGTGTATGTCTGTAAATGAGAACAAATATCCAGTTTCTTTTCCCCTCAATTTGCTGTAACCTTAACAAATGTGTATCACCCAGGCAAAAGATAAGCCTACAGAAGGCTTTGGAAGGCTATCTTCATCACTGAGGGTGAAATAGCTTTTAAAGTCTGTCTCCTGAATACTGACCTACAGTCTGTTCTACCAAGAACTCTGGGAAGTCAGGGATTTTTCTTCATACTGAAAGCCCTGTGCGTGTACAAGTGCTTTGCTGAACTGAGCCCACCAGTAGTACAGATGTTGTAAGGGTTGGTGTCTACTTTCTTGTTCCATTTTTAAGCTTATACATTAAGATCTTGTTTTTATTCAGCTTGGTTAGCTGTCTACCAGCAATCTTTTAAAATCAACCTTGATTTAGCTTCCTCTGTAATCCTTCAATACTTCTGGGACAACCTTTACACTGTTTTTGCAGCCAGTTGATTGTTGTCTCTCACTTCCAAATTTCCATGGGATATTTGCAATATCCCACTCTAATACCTACTAATCCATTAAAAATACCCATGAGATAGATTAGGTAATCCACTGTGCCTTGCAGATTGTGCTCCTTAGCTCTCTGCTTTCCCTGGAACAGTTGCAGAACGAGCGTTACATCTGCATTGGGAGAGCATTGTTCCTCCAGAAGGATCCCTCAGCACTGGTTCCCAAGCAGGTACAGCTTGCTTCAGAAAATCTTCTTTACTCACATCTACAGGGACAGCTTCACTTGACATCATGGTGAAACTGTGGCTGTTATTATCAATGTTAGCCCTATGTTTGCAGAGGGCATCACGGGATAGTACTTGAGTGGTCAGTTCTGCCTGCTCTGCATGTGCTGCATCTCTTGGCTCTGATGAAGAGTCAGCTTGATGGCTTGCTTAGAGATAAGCCTGTTTCTTACCAAGGTCCTTGATTTCTTCAGTGTTTGGATGTTCTGAAGATCTGCTCAAGAAATATTCTAGTCTAGCCCTCCTGGCTCATGAGTTGCAAGGGCCAGGAGATAGTATGACTCAGAAAAATATGTAGGTTGATTATCCCTTAGCTGTTCCATCAAACTTGTGTGCCATCCTTGATGTCACTGTCTTGGCGAGAGCTTGTTCTACCTTCCCATTTCTCTTGGGAAGTCCCTAGTATTCCCTCTTGTTCAATGAGCAGTGCAAGTTCAGTCATCTGACCGGGTGAGGTGAAAAACCAGGCTGTCCGCAGAGCAGACTGGTGCAGGCTGGAAACCCTCATTAGCCTCCTCACACAGGGTTACCCTGTGTCTGGCCTGATGTGGATGGATGGCACGCCTGGCAAGGTTAGGCACAATCTTGTTCAGTGTTAGAGGCTCAGTGGCTTAAAATGTGCCAAGCTGTGTCCCTAAGGAAGCATGGCAAAAGGCAGCAAAACTGTCAGGAAGAAGAAGCTGTTTTCTGCCAGACCTACCTGGAGACCAGCTGCAATCTCCATGAATCGGTGGTGGTGGACATCCCTCTGCCCCTGCTGAAGAGTGAATCTGTGGGGAAGCAGCAGGCATGGCCAGACCTATGTATTCTGGAGATCAGGGCCCTGTGTTTTAGCTCAAAAACACACTTTCTTCACATGAAGTAAGGAGATTCCTTAGCAGCAAGAGGTCCCTCAGCCCCCATGTTCCCCCACGGACCTGAAGGCAGTGTAGTAGTAGTTGATTTGCCAGGAGACCATCTCTGGTAATGTACAACAGTGGCTAAAATCCCCGTTTGCTCTTGTAAATCCAGCAGATGTCGTGGAGTGACTTGGTAGGGGTAGTGGGGGAGCTCCGATGGATGTGTGACAGCTCTGGCTGTTGTGCTGAGGCTGGCAAGCGTACTGCACAGCCATCGGCTGCGGGTAGGCGAAGAGGTCAGCAGTGAGTCATAGAAATAAGAATAAAATAGAGGAAGAAAAAGGTTTGGAGGGTGTTTAATGGGTATTTAAACCTAGATTATGTTGGAAAAGTTTACGTAGGTGCTTAAGAGACCCTGCTGAACTTGGCACTTCCAGATGTCACCACAAATCAGAGATGCTGGATGAAAGCTGCTCCCAAAACATTTGTGCTCTCATGATACGTGGTCAACTCTTCTTGCTCATCCAGCAGTGTTAATGCTTACTGAGCTTGTGCTTAATGCTGTACCTAAGCTAAAAGGAAAAGAATGGAGAAGTTATTATTGGAAACTTCATGATTTGACTTGTGTTGCCTGCTGGGATGGCATCTTTTAGAAATTCTCCTATTAAGTGCTGTAGCAGAGCCTTGGTCTTTCTTGAGATCTATGAGCACAGCCATTATGCAGATAGCAATTTGCAAACTCCTCTTACAGTGTTCTTCTGTTGTGAAAAAACAGGAGCATTTTCATTCCCATGGTGCTGGGCGATAGGCGTGGGCTCCTCCACAGTGAAGGAGTGTCCGGACAGCAAGCTGGGCTCAGAGTTATCTTCTGTGAAGATTTGAAAGAAACTATGGCCCAGGAATAATTTAGTCTGTGAGCTGAAAGCTATCTGAGAGCATATGTTTTGGGGCAGTGGGATTTCTTAGGAGGTTGTATGGCTGCATCCCTGCAGCAGCCCCTCTGCTGGCAAGTGGAACATGGCCTGTCGTGCACCGCTGATACCTGGCAGTCCTTGCCTCCTAACTGCGTCTGTCAGCCCTTGTATAACCAACTCTTTGCTGCACGTAGCAGTGACGTGGGCCGTGGTTTTAAGTTGTAAACAAAGCCAGGCTGCCCTGAGGTTCAGTGCTGTGAACAAAGCAGGGGCAGTGGCTCGGGCCAACCTTTTTCTGCAGAAAGAGCAAGTAGGCACTGAACAGTTCTGCCTCCTGCAGGAAAGCAGGAATAACACTGAATGAAAAAGTCCTGGGAGTGAAATTAGTCTGTGTGCTGGTCTTGCCTTTGGCAAGCCTCAGAATATCTTAATGGGGGGTGGATGGGGATGGTGACTAGGGGAAGGGGAGGGGAATCAGTGAAAATATAAGTAAGACACTGCAGTCCCGTAGCTGATATGTATCAGGAAACCTTGCCCTCTCCATGTCTGCCTGTTCTGCCCTGTTTTTGCAGAAACATTTCTACTAGCCAATGCAGGGCAACCTTGCCTGGGACTTGCTGTTTCTGGGCTCTAGTGCCACAGCTCTCCTCTGGTTTTTGGAGAGCTGAGGAAGAGGAACACGCATGGGCATTGTGCCCCATTGTAGGGTGAGGCACAGCCTTGCTCTATGTGCAGGTTTAGTGGGTTAAAATTCATCTTCTCTGACTGGTTTTGTTTATTCACCGGAAGACTTTAAGGCAGTTTTGACGGTGTTGCAGGGATCTTGGAGAGCAGCAATGCCATGGGTAGGCTCCAAGCAGGGAACACTGGGGCTCATGCATAGAGCTGTGTTGAATGAGCTCCACTCTTAGCCAAAAGACAGTGCTGCACTCCTCCTTTCTGCATGTGTTGCACTCAAATGGCGAGAGTGGGGCTGCCCCATTGACGTCTCTAACCTCCTGCACAAAGTAAGTAGGTCTCAGAATGGGTGTAGTGGATTTGGAGAGGTTTCTGGGCATGAATATGCCAAAGTGGTTTTAGGAGAACATACGTTGGAGGTTTTTTATTTCTCTGCTGGTGACATGTCATCTTTGCTTCAGTGTCTGGTTTCTGGCTACCATGCTTTAAAATAGAGATGTAGACAAATTGGCAAAAGGCCAGTGGAGAACAGCACTAATTGTTATAGCTTTAGAAAACATGACCTCTGAGGAGAGGTTGAGGAACTCAGGTGCATTTAATCTAGGAAAGACAGTATTAGTGGGGGAGGGAGAAGGATGCCATGGTTTCTCTGTACATAAAAGCTATTGTCAAAGAAGGATGATTGATTTATTCTCTCACTATCATTGGGGGAATGATGAGACAAAAATCAACTACAGTTTCACTGCAGAGAAGGTTTAGTTTGGATATTCAAGAAAAGCTTTGAGTGCAGTGGAATGCAGGAGGAGATTGTCCAGGAGAGCTAGGGAATTTCTGGTATTGGTGGTCTTAAGTCTTTAGTCTGCTCCCATGAAGGTTATGGTCTGTGTGACCTCCCCAAATCCTTGTCAGCCCTTTGTTCCTGCATTTTGGGCTAAAGAGTAGGCTTTAGGCTGATGCCTGTCCCTTAGCAACTGCAAGCTTTTGCTGTGCCAGCATTGCCAAGTTCACGTGCTCAGAAACGCATGAGCCAGGCTCCTCAAAGCATTGGCTGTAGTTCATAAAAATGAGTGGCTTTAGTAGGTGATAATATAATGTAAGTTCTGGTTATCTGCCCACTGTTTTTGAGCCTTGTTGTCTGTGTGTGTGTTGCAGTTGGAAATCTGATGGCAGAGAAACCCAAGCTCACTCTAGTTTAACTTTCTGGGTTGGGAGTGTAGAGAGGGCAGCATGGACTTTACTTGCACAACTGGTCTGCATTAAG
Organism: Anser cygnoides; assembly: GCF_040182565.1. Lineage (NCBI taxonomy): Eukaryota > Metazoa > Chordata > Aves > Anseriformes > Anatidae > Anser > Anser cygnoides. Next base: position 11,160,793 of record NC_089885.1, on the reverse strand, counting down.
CATTGAGTGTCTGGAGACCTATTACACAGAATTTTGTGCTGTGGTATTTGCTTCTTCCTGCAGCTGAACTACCAAGCTGAGATCTGCAAGAGACGTCTTGATCCAGGTTGCCATCACCTCTGGCTGTAGTGCAGGCAGACCCAGCCTTGGAAACATGACCATTCCTCTGCAGTTGTGCTACAAGGATGGCTTCTGTGGCAACTCTAGGTTCTGGGGCTTTAACGCATTGTAAAATAAAATGTGAAAGTAATAAGTAGTTGCTGGAAAAAATATTGCAGATTAGCACAACTTGTTCTCTACCTTGGCTGTTTTTGTATGTGACAAGTATCACTTGCAGAAAAAGGGCTGATTTTATTATAACTCCTTTGTCTGCTTCCCTTCCAACTTCCCCTGAGTACATTTTTCAGACGTCAAACTGTTTTGAGGACAAAATGTTGGTGACTTTTCCAGTGGTGATGAGAAGCGAAGATGTGTGATGGTGCTGTTCACCGGTGGAAGTGGCAGAATTTCTCACATTCCCTCACTTGTGAACTTGCCTACAAAACTTTTCTACACGTAAACATTTTCTTTAAGAGGGCAAAAGGTCTAGTTTGTGTGCATTGGTAAGGCACAGATAAAGATATGTATCTTTAATATCAGGATTTCTTTTGCATCTTTTCAGATCCACAAATGCAGAGCTCTGCCTTTTTGGACAAATTCACAGATGACGTTATCCTGTCTTTTAAATACCCTACTTTTTGTATCCCTCTTGCCTGAAGCTATTAACATTGGCAGAATTGATGTCCTTTGTTTATTTTGTGTACTACTTACAGCCTGAATGTTGGACACCAATTGATCTAGTTTTTCTATGGTCTGCAGAAAGAGGTAGGGCAAGCTTGTTTCTGCTGGCTGTGTACGTACATGTGCGTGCATCCCTCTTCTGAGGAGACAGACTGCAAGTCCATCTTCACAACAGGGATGGAGAAGGTGAAATGGCTTCCCTGCAATCAAGCTAAGAATAAATCCAGTAAAGGCAAGACTATTGCACACCTTCATCTCTAGAGTGCTGAATGACAATCTCATGCTTGTGCCTGTGGGTTGACAGATCCACATCTGAGGGCCGCAAGCAGGCGGCAGAGCCTCCCACTTGCTGTGATAGATGGGGCGCAGAGGTGTTGGCAGTGCCCAGAGAGGCCATTGAGTATATTGCTGAGTGTGGGGGGGAGCAAGGGGCAGGTGAGCCCGGACTGATGGGGAGCTGTGTGGTCGTTCTCTGCTCCAGCACTTGTCTTGGAGCTGGGAGGTCTGGATCTTATCCACGGCTCTGACACTGAGTCACTGCATGACCTCAGGCGCTCAGATACCATGGTGATGAACACAGCACAAATGTCTAGACAGATAGATTAGATTGGATGGACTCTGAATTTGACAAATATTTGTATATCACCACTGTCAGTGCGCCCCTGTTATTGCCACCCAGTCCAGTAGTTTCAGTGGGTCTCTTGCACAGCAGGGGGAAGAGACACTAATTTTTTGCACTGAGGAAGGGACACCTAACCACAGTACCACAATGACCAGTGTTGACAAACTGGAAATAAAGCGGGCGGTAGGGCAGCTCTTGGAGGAAACGTTGCATGGCAGAAGGGCTCTGTGGCAGCCCTGACTTTGCCCTTCTTTTCTCCTGTAGCCAATTAGTCTCTAAGGTCCTTAGGGTGGTGGTAACTTCTTCCTCCTGCAATGGCTTCCATCACAACAAGGCCCTGGCTTCAGAAAAGAAGACAAACTACCAGAAGTGAGACTTCCTGAAGAGCTTTACTAGTGCCACTGTCAGCTTCTGGCACAAGGGAGGATGCAAGATGATCGGCTCTCCTGAAGAGACTTGTGGTTACTTTCCCACCTGGTTCCTTTGTCACAGATGAGCAGAGGAATACAGCAAATAGATGGCCAAGAACCCGCCCTGTATGGGGATTTTTGAAGGCTCTGCAAAGTCTCCTGAGCACCCCTCTCTGGCACCACTGACAATGAGCCAGAAGTGCTGGAGAAGAGCACTGCCTCTTTAAGGGGATTTGCATAGCAGGGCCTAATTACAGTTGTTGATTCTGATGTTTTCAGTGTTGTTCATATTCTATTAAAGGATAATGCTGCTTAATTTGCAGCAGAGGGTCTCGGTTAACAGTGCACCCAATCACAAGGCAGCCCTAATGACACTACTTCCCTACTTCTGGTAACACGTAATTAAAAAATCACTTCATTTCCAGTTGTGTGGTTCTCCCCTCTCCCCCAGTCTCCTAATTACTTTCTAAGCCATTTCATGATTATCTGTAAATATTTCAGCACTTAGATCTACTAATGAGTCCATGGAAGAGTTAATAACTTGAGTGGCATTGCTGTTTGCCATTCCCCCTCAACTACTGCATCGCAAGGAATCATTTTCCCCCTGGCACGTGTGGGAAGAGGGACTTTGGTTGTGGTGGGATTGTTTGTGTTTTGGCTTTGGAGCTGTGGGGATAACTGGAGATGGGTGGCGTTCAGAAACGCCATCTCAAGCTGCAGGAGGTCTTTTGCTGATTTTTTTTTTAGTAGTCGCTGTGTATCTCTGCAAATAGTTTTACACAACTTAAATCCCACTGAAGGGGCTGTCCTGTTGCCTGGCTGTGAGAACTGCTTGTTAAGGGGCTGAGGTTGAGCTGGGTATAAGTCAATCCAGCTAGGAGGCTCACACATCTGGAAGTTTTGGCTGAAATGGTCTTCTGCCCCGAGTCTACAGGTCTGTGGGAAGTGGTAACTCAGCTCTTGCTGCACTTGGACAAGAGGGCAATAGGTCTGGCTGTGACTGCCCTCGGGTGGTATCTCTTCACAAGCTCATCTTGCATGCTGCAGTCAGTGGCGTTTACTGCAGTGTGAGAGTAGCTTGGTTGCTGGGTAAGGAAATATCTGCATTTCCCAGAAAAGTTGTGTACAGATATCTATCAGAGCCCAGTGGCTGTGGGCAACAGGATGTGGGGTAGGATGTCCTGATACCAACGGTGAAATGGGGAATTTGTTCTCTAATCCTAGCTCTGCTCTGAAAATCCACCGTGCAAATGCTGCTTTCTCACTTCATGGGTCTGGTTCCTGTACTTGTCTGGTATCTTGGGTATTAAAACTCACTTGGGCTTTTCAAACGGTGTGCTGCAGAGCTGGCAGGGTGATGGAGGAGTGATTTGGAGTATCTTTCCTGCCCACGTGTTACATGGGCTTGATTGCTGTGTTCTTTGTATGGTCAATCAGCAACACCTTATGCAAGTCCTCTGGGAGCTTTCTGATGTCTCTGAAGGCATTATTTGGAATAACCAGAGATAATTATATAACTAGGGGGTAATTAACTTCCAGGAATTAAAGAATCAAGCTTAGTCTGCACTACCCCTAGGGGTGAGTCTATAAAGCTGGGAGTTAGAGAAATCTATTCCTCTCTCATCATTTGAGCACATGTGACATTGAAATTCTTGAGACTTGGGGAATGTGAGGCTGCTTCAAATCATATGGCAGCATTTCTAGTCAATGCTGTAATAGCATACGAGAGGAGAGCTTGAATATGGTTCTAATCCAGTCCATTTGTGTTTCAGGTAACCCTGTCACAGTGGGAATGAGCATCCATATCTCCAGCATTGACCAGATCTCTGAAGTCAACATGGTGAGTTTGGGAGGGATTAAAAAAAAAAAAAAAAAGCCTAATAAACTATTCTTCCTTTTTCTGGTTGAGATGCACACCCAAGACAATGGTTCCTTGGAGTCATCTGAGATCTTAGGCTACCCTTCTGAAAAAGAATAGTCACCCCTGGTTCCTTAAGCTCCTTCTGCAGGTCTTCCCTGCAGCTGGGAAGTTTTTGGAGGAAGAGTGGCACTTGTCTGGTACCGAATAAGTGTTTTTTCTTCTGATTTGGACACAGGATTCTGAGGGATGATGGGAGCTCTGATTTAAGACAGTTCTTCCTCACTAAAGCATAAGGAATTCAAGCATGATTTCTCCATATACATTGTGGTGAGAAGTTAAACATCATTGGGTTGTACTAAATGAGTTTTCCAATTTTTTCTGGGCATACTGGTTTCAGTCTGAGCCTTCCTCTTTCTGCCCACTGATTGGCCTTTGTCACTGGACTGTCTGTCAATTGGCACCACAGCCCAGCTCCAGGCTCAAAGGAAAAAAAAAAATGAAATTCTAGCTTTGCTAGACAAGGTTGGCTTGATCGACCTCTCTGGTACGCTCCTACCTTTGCTGGCAGTATTTGTAATGTGACTGAGAGACTGTACTTTGCTTCCAAAGTTGAAGTAAGTTCTATTAGCGTTAGGGTCTCCACTAGCTCACAGGAGCATCTCTGGTGTCATCTGTCTGGTGTTAGGGACGGAGGATCTCAGCTGGCCTCTCTGGAGCTAGTTGCATCATATGCAGAGCAGATTCTCATCCCTTACCTTTCTGTGCTAGTTGCACAGATCTCTCCAAAATATTAGTGCTTATTTCTTAAAGTAGGTTCTTATATTTTTCCAGTGACACAAAGGCAGTGATGGTTTTACAGTCAGCCTGTGATTGCCAAGTTGAAAAACAGGCAGTGGCTTTGTATGCTTGCTGGTGGTAAGCTGGCATTTTCCAGATGTGTACTGGAAAGGAAGGAATCTAATGGTGATCTGCTTGTTTGGGGTGTCGTTGATAGGCTGGAGCTTTTCATACCACTGAAGAAAAATGTTCTCTGCTCAGATCACAGATTTTTACCCCCAACCGTTGCTAAGGATTTTGGTTATGGATGGGATCCACATCTGGGATTATGCTATCTCTCAGAAGCCCTCAGCACCCAGCAGAGGACATGCATTGCACTGATCTGTCACCTAGCCATGCCTTCCTCTCTCCTGCCCAAAGGCTTTTCTTCCAAGATTCTTTGCTTTCCAGGAGGCTGGGTAAGAGAGGAAGGCTGACAGGGACCATTGGGAGCAGCTGTCCCGTTCCTCGGTTCCAGACCCAGTAGGAGAATCCTAGGCCAGTTTAGAGCTCTTGCTCATCAAGTCAATTAAAACCTTGGTCTCCCAATGCTCCTGTCCTATTTATCCAGTTCTGTACTCTCCTGACCTGTTTCTCTGTCCCACCAGCTATTTTGCTGTCACATTGAGGGAGATGGGGAGACAAGACAATCATCTGACTTGTCAATTTGTTTTCCAAAGCTGCTTGAAACTTCTGAATGTACCTGTTGATACAACTCAAGCTGAAGGGACAACCACAAGTCTTCAGGTTTTCATAAAGAACAGTTTCTTTTGCATTTTCTTATACAGAAGAGGCTTGGAAAGTAGGGATCAAACAAAGGTCTGGGCCTTACTGGGAAAATTAAGATGAGCAGTGCTGACCTATGGGTTAAACCACTACAAAACGTTTGCTGTTTCTTCTTATTCTAAGCTATGGAATATACAGCAAATTGCAGACTCTCTCCATTCACCCAACCTTTACCATCATCTGTATGCACGTTACACTTCAGTGTTAACAGTGACACTGGGCAGTACATCTGTATAGAAATTCAGGTATGGACCTGTGGCCCCATTGCATTGGGTAGCTGTGCTTGAGGTTAGGCTCAACTTAGAAGAGACAGATGGCCTAACCCAATTCCATCTATCTTGCCTGTCAGGACAAAGCTCATCTCTAAGTCACCTCCTCCCCCAGTCTCAAATTGGATCTGAATTTTCCTACGTGGTGAACGAGCTGTCACCCGCCTTGCTAGAGCCAGGATGAACAGTTTGGGGTCTGGGAGCATAGTCTAAGACCCTAGCTTGCAGAGACATCGCTGGAGGGAGTGAGGGATTTGACTATTTGCCTGCTATAATTGCCCTGATCTTCCACTACAGACCTGAGAAGAGAGCTAGGTGCTGCAGAGGCAGGTTCAGAATGAAGCTCCAAGTGATGTGTGGGGGCTAATAATGGCTTCCCAAGCTATTTGCCATGCACCTGTTAATGTCAGGCAGGTTACGCCCCAGGCTAGTAGCCATTTTCTTAGCAATGCTTTCAACCCTTTCCTTATGAAAGCAATGTTCTCCCCTTTCTGGTGAACACCTTGTTTTCCTCTACCCCAAATTCCTGGGGCAAAAGGACATTTGGGGCTGGGGAGAAATCCACATCACTGTGGGATGCAGAGGAGAATGTTTCCCAACATGGACCTTCACCCACGTGTTGCTCTGGGTCTTACAGAATTCAGGCGGCACTATTGATGGACACAGTGTTTTGGTAGTCATGATATTATACTCAGGCTGGGCACTAGGTACTATGGGAGTTTATGCCATGCTCCTGTTGATGCTGCTAAGGCACCTCGCTTCTATGCTTTTCTCATCCCTCCTGGCATTCTGTACAAGTTGACAAGCACAATCTCCCAGCCATCTGTCCTGTGTATGTTTGGGAGGCTACTCAAGATCAAGATCTATGGGCATCATGGTGAGGCATCTTCAAAAGGGGTTAAAAAAATCAGAATCATCTTAAAGAACAAACAGGGAGCAGAAGAGTTCTTGTGTGATGCAAGTTTCCAGGCTGAAGAGATTTATGTGCATTGTTCTTTTGTGTGACAGATGCCCCGGGGAAAGGGCTGTCTTACCCCTGCTCTGGACATGGTTACGGGCAAGAAAAACAAGACATTTTTTGGCATTGTGTGTGATTGGAGAAGGGAGTGTGCAATGAATAAATTAAAGGCACACAAGTGGAGCTGGGTTGTCACGGCAACCAAATAGCTTCTATTGTTCCACAAGGAGTGTTATTACTTACTGCCCCTTGTAGGATAATTAATTAATCCTCAGACATCCTTTCTGGAACAATGGCCCTGGGGCTGGGCAGGCTGAGGAGAGCCCCCCACCTCTCCCATCGCTGGGCTTCCTGGCACCTACCGGCTGCGTGATGGTGGGGAACAAGTACTGCCAGGGACTTGCCACTGCATGATTCAAAAAGTTGTTTTCCATGGGAGTCCAGCTGGACGTGGTGCTGTGGAGGAATACAGCTCCATCCGAGATCTAAGCAGCCCTCTTTGCCTTCACTCCCATGGGAACTGTACTGCCGAAATGATGTGGTGACATTTCAGTCCCGGAGGCTACAGGGCTCTCTGCTAAGGCAACGCAGCTATGTCTTTATACTGGAGGTTCCCAGACACTGATACACGGAATGCATTGCAATTGCCTGTATGAGCTCAGTGTCTTCTGGTGCCTTGCTGTTACAAAGGCAATGCCTCTCCACTGCCTTGAGGGCCATGCCCCGGTGCCATGCCATGGTATTGTGCAGATGGAGTTGTGCCGGGTTAAAGGAGGTTCCTAGGTGCACTGTAATGATCTCCCAATGATGAGGAACCAAAGACACTGCTTTTATTTAACAAAAAAGGCACCTTGTTTGCTGCAGCTGCTGCCTGTGTGGTCAGCCATATTTCCAAGCTCACTTGCTCAACTAATGTTTTATTGCTGTGTACCCCTCTTAGCCCTGCTAAACAATGCTGAGCTGCAGCCTCTGTTCTTGTCAGTGATTAGCAGGATTATTTGCTGAGCCAAGATCAGTGACATCAGTTGAAATGCCTGGGAAAGAATGCCAGGGGCCAGGCCGAACAGGTATTGGGGAGGGCACATTTGACTGGCAGACCCTCTGGGAAGTGCTGCTCCACGAAGATGAAAGGCCTAGCTGGAGACTCTTCAGATCCTGTACAAATTTGCAAGCTGAGGATTTAAAGGCAGACTGAAAGGAGAAATATCGTCACAGTGATGTTCTGTAGCCCAGATGATAGGCTAAGAATGGAAGGATGGTATCTCCCAGTTCTCCTCTAAAGAAATAGGCTGGGTAAATTATCTGGCAAATGTCATTTTGCTACAGGTGGTTGAGATGTTGTAAGTGTGCAACAATGTGCAGGTATTTACGGATGCTTGTTGGTATATAGTGGTACACAGCTATGTCCAGGCCTTTATGCTGTCTGAACTCACTATCTGCTTGGTGCTCTGGTTCAAACAACCTGCTTTGCTGGCTCCAGCTCAGATGGTATCTAGTCCCAACTGCTTCAGAAGGAGCTGGAAGCCTTCCCCTGTATGCCCATTGAAAAATGGACAGCTGAAGACTGGCCTGCTCAGGGTGGACTGCGATGGGTGTAGAGGCTGGTGCTTCCAGCTGCAGCCTTGTCTCTCTAATCCTTGCGGACATATTTTTCCAGTACCAGACTGCTCAGACTCCCTTCAAGCATTAATGAACTATTTCAATAAAGAAAACAACCAGAAGTTTTTTATGCATTTAAAATAAGAGATGGTTACCCTTCATAACGCTTCAATTTTCCTGCCCTATGATCTGTGCAGTCCTAAACCTGCTCCCCCCTGTGTTTCTGCACGCCATAAACAGCTTGGAGCACGCAGCCTTAGTCGTCGTGATTTCTTTGTGGCTCCTATAATTTATTCATCCCAAGATGCTCTCCTACATCTGCAATAACATTGTTTCAGTTTGTTATAGCACTAGCTTTAAAGTTTTATAAACCTGGTGACAAGTTGAAAAGTTACAAGAGAATTATTGTAGAGGGCTAGTGTAAGAAACAAGGCTTCCAAATAGAAATGTCTGCTGCAATATACAACGTGCTGAATGAACGATACCTGCAGGATGGGTGATACCTTTTGCTGGGGGACAGTCTGCAGTGCAGACGGGTTAGCGTTTGGTGCAGAATACTTGGCAAAGCGAACCTTGGTGTTTTGCTTCATTACATCCTACTCCTGTATCATCACCTCTTTCCACGTTGCTGTCTTGTGGGAGTGACTGCACTCACGCTGGTGTGCTGTACTTGGTCACTTGGGGGGTACAGGAGGAGTCATGTCTGCTTTTTCCCAACTTCCCAAAGCTCGTTTGAAAACAGAGTTGTCTTGTTAAGAAGATGAGTTATCCCTGTTCAGCAGAGATGTAAACTATGTCCCAGGAAATCTAAGCTCCAGGTGTTTTAAATTGCCTTTTAACCCAAAAGAAGGTGGATTGGGTGTGTAAAGATGTTCTTGAGCAGGAAAGATCATTCTAAAACCTGTTGTGCCATCGTCACTGGGGCACCACTCTTCACTATGTCAAATTTTCTCTCCATCAGGAATGTTTGAAATAGTCTTTGTAAAGGAATCTGTCCTGATGAGGCATTGCCGTTCTGTTTTCGCTGGAGTATGAATATGCACTGCCTAGGTGAATCTCACTTCAGTATAACCAATGCACGCTAATACATGGATGTCTGCTGTCTGGTAGGCATAGCTGGTGAAAGATGTCAGTGTGGATGGACAGACTTAGTATGAGAGTCTTTGCACTACGCAGCAGCTTCTTAGGATGCTTGCTCATGGACACAGCTCTTGGCCTTTGATCCATTTCAGGTAGACCCTCTGTGTCTGTAATAGCAGGCAGGAAACATTTTTGCTGCAGTATGTTTCTGAAAAGGATTTTCCATTGATATGGATGTCTTGAGTTTTTAAAAACAAGATTTTTTTTTAAGGAGAGGTTTCTGCTACCTACATTGTACTATCATGTATTCTCTTCAAATATATTGACAGTTTTTATTTAACTAAAAATTCTTTGTTAACATCTTTTTTCAATGGAAAAATGATATGCAGATCTTTTCTAGTCAGTCTGTTCTATGTTTCAGGATATCAAAAGGTCTTAAAACAAAGGTTAAAGCATTTACATCCTACAATTAGAGGCTTCTGCAGTTATATGTTATGAAATACAAGCATGACAGGACGCTCCAGTGCTGTAACTGTTTCCCTGTAGCCTCGGGTATCTCCAGGCCCATGACACTGCAGTCTCTAAAGTAAGCGTGTGTGCGTACGTTGTATGTAAGTTTGCTGAATATTGAAGACTTCCAAAATATTTGGAAGTTGAGACACCTTTGGTGCTGATCTTAATGGGTGGTGTGCTGTCCTAGTACTGCAGGGGCTGTAGGATTGCTGTGGGCTCCTGGGGTGGTAGCACTGCAAGTAGCAGAGGATGCAGCAGGATGCAGCGGTGCTCTGGTGCCGAAGAAGGGCCTTGCTCTCGTACTGTGGCATAATGAGAATGGGACAGCTCTGATTTACAGTGAGATCCCTAGATTTTGTGCTGGCATGGACAGATAGGAATTAAGTGCTTTTCTTCACATGCTGGGGGCTTCTGTGTGCTGTGAGTTAAGCTGAGATATTGCAAGCATGTGGCTGAGATAGGTTTCTTCAGAGCTGACAATGGTCTGTGCCTTCTGCTGCCAATGACGGCTTCAGTACTACTTAGGTCATGCAGCTATTGTTGCTTCAAGTCCTTGAGTGCAGCTCTGTAACGCACTGGGTGGCTGCTTGGAAAATCAAACAGCGGCAGTTCTGTACATAACAGGCTGTTGGGGCTCAGCACCGATACACATATTGGCTTTTTAGACTGTATATCTGTTCACACCACATTATATTTTAACAGAAATCCCACTGGTTGTGCTGAAAAGACCCCTTAGACTAAGGTAGTACATGAGGACAAGTAAAGCATCAGACCTCAGGGGAGCTCCTCAGGGGAGCTGTGCTGCGTGATGGGATGTGGGAATGGGCACTGAAATTCAAACAAGCAGTGGTACCCTTTCTGCCCCAAAGACAGGGATAGTCCTTCCACGAGAGGGTGGGGTTCTTGTACAAAACAGCTGAGAAAAAAGCAAACTGCTGTGAAGGAGTCCAAAGTACTCCACATTTATAGGTCCCGAAATTGGTTATGAAGAGATTGGCCTGGCTTAAACTAGAAAATAGGTCAGTGTGACTCATATGTCAATATTTACTGCATTTCTGGCAACTTGTAGAAGGGAAAAATCTTGCGTCTTCCATAATATTTTGGAGATTATCCTATTTCAGTGACAAAATTCTCCCTGTGTCCTTGGTCTTGATGTTGGCTAACTGCAGAGGCAGCCCAGTAAATTCACTACATCTTAGAGTCAAGTTGCTAAGTAACAACCCAGAGATCACCACACAGCCTCTTCAAATGCAGTGGCCAGCAGAAAGCCAGGATCTTCACAAAGAGCCAGCAGTTTCTTCTGAGATGGAGGTCTCAGACTTGGTGCGTAGCAGAGGGCAGTCAGGTAAAGCAGCAGTCCTGCGGGGAGGTGGCTCCGTGTGAGAAGGGACAGCTTTAGAGCTTGCCCTACAGAGGGGTCCCCTATGTTTGTGCTGTTGTCTTGGTTCTTAATGATGTCCTTGAATGAAATATTTTTGTTGGTTGGATTGTACAGTTTTGACATGGACATAGATCAGTCGATAATGAGCTGTGGAAACCTTGCTGAAACAAGCTCTCAGCTGAAAACAGACTAGGAACTGCTGGACTAGAGTATGACTCTTTCCCCCTGAGGCTTTCTATTATACCATGCTGATTTCCTCCTAGAAATCCTGTAGCATTCACAGGATAGCTTAATGGGAGGGTTTGCAGGAAGCATTTTATCTGCATAACTGGAGATGCTTGGCTATGGGCAAGCTGTTGGATGGACTGGCTGATTCTTAGCCTAAACCCTGGGTTTTTCAGCACTATTAAAATGTGGTGGCAATGCTTATTGAGAATAAGCGTTTACGTGCTTATTTAAATAAGCATCCCCCCTGCACATCTTTCCATGATGTTTTCCCTAAGGAGCAGCTCTGCAAGTGCTCCAGTATCACAAGTTCGAGCCTCAGGAGGGCTGAGTCAACCCTGCTTCCAGTACTGAGAGAGTTCAAATGCCTGGCTCGCTAGGTGATTTCCCCAGTGAGAATACTTCTGTGCTTTCACTAAAGAGACTTAAGTTCACTCTGCATGTCATAGATGACTCCACCCCACGGCAGGAAAGAAGTCATATTGGAGAGGATGAGAATCCATGGCTATATGGCTTGCAGCACGCTTTCAGCTGAACAGTGCTATGTATTGCAGTGCTCCATCTGTTCCTGTATCAGCCAAGTTATCTTTAGATCTGAACATGTCAGTGTATGGTGGTGGTATGAACCACTTCGGTTTGCACTCCAGCATTCTTGTAGTAGTTAGAATTGTTACTGCAGAAAACTTTGTCCAGGATAAAAATGACTTTTTTTTTCCTGCTTAGGTTTTTATTCAGGTTTTTACACAGGCGGAACTCCCACAGCCTTTATATATATTTATATATATACATTTAAAAGCTGCATGTATTTGAGAGCAGTGTTCCAAATGGCCACCTGTTTCAATAGCAGTGCTGCAGCATTGGAGAGGATTACTGCAGAATGCTAAAGTATCTTCCCACAAGTGAGAGCTTTGTCTAGTTTGATTGAAAACCGAATTAGACCTTGAGGATCTGACCTGCTGACATCTTGTCATATATACATTTAAAGCGTGCAGCAATAGTGTACGTGCACAAGAGTGCCAGCACCTCAATATAGAACCTAGATTGGAATACAAGTGCGTGCGTGTCGTGTTGCTATTTGAATATGTAAATAAATGGGGCTATATATAGCTCTATGCTATGTACATGTTGAGTGAAGGTGGCAGATACGGCAGCTGAATAGCTTTGCTGTTTCTGAATGCTGGTAGAGGCTCCCTGCGTGCTCCCCACATCTCTCCTGCTTGCTCCTACCCCTGTCAGCCTTTCTGCTATCAAAATTTTCAGGCCTCTGGAGAAGATCGTGTGTGGGGACAGGAGTTGTTAATATTCTGAGTCTGTGCTGAGTTGCTAGGCTACAGAGAAAAATGAACATTCAAGGAAAAAGGATGGTGAAAGGGAGAGGATCTGCTGAGCTGTTTGGAGACCCAGAAAGGCCCTCTAGTCAAATGAAAGGGATCATTTTGGGGAAGGAGTCAGCGCATGCATGTGGGATGAAATGTGGGCAGTCCCCGCTGGCCTGGCAGAGGCAGACTCAGGACAGCTCCAGACAGAAAAATGGCAGAGAAAGAAGTAAAAGACAGGATCCTCCAGCCCCTGCTCCCTTCCACATCACTGCGTGCAGGGCATGTGCAGCTGGCTGCCTCCTGGGTGCAATGGGTCACCAGGCTGGGGCATACACTTTTATTCCAGGTTGGACGAGGCCCTGGGCAACCTGATCCAGTGGGTGGCAGGGGTCTGGAACTGGGTGGGCTTTCATGTCCCTTCCAACCTAGGCTGTTCTATGATTGTATGGTTCTGTGATGCATCCCTCGCCCCCTCTTTGTAGGGTGCTTCACGTGAGGCTCTAGTGAAGAGGGAAGCAAACCCAAAGCATGTTCACAGCTTGCAGGTTGGACTTCATCTCCCTCTTTCACTGCAGCAACCTACTACCAGAAGATCTCCTTTAACTTCAGTGTAACTGCCTGGGAAGGCAACTTGTGGTTTTTATCTCCCTGATAAAACCTTTGCATTCCTAGGTCATGGATACACAAAGTACTGACCCTTTTATCCATCAAGAGTTTTCAACTGAGGTTCAAGCAGACTTGAGGGTTTATAACACACCAGCTGCAGCCTGATCCTGGTTTTCCTGAAGCCCAATCTAGCTCCTGAGCACTGACCCTCTTCAGCTGTTCCCCTCCGTAAATGAGCGTCAGGTATGTAGCTGCAGAGGCTGTGAGCCACCAGACCTACGAGGTGTCTTGTTGCCTTCCTCTCTTCTGGAAGGCTGGCTTTGCCCTGTGCTCCTGTTCCTGTCTGCAAGATTTGTTCCCTCTCAATATTGCTGGCTGTATCAGAACCCTCAGAAAAATTAAACAGTGCCTTCGGGTATTTTTATTATCTGGATACTTTATTTACCGAGCTCACATGGGCTCCCTGCCAATAACTTTCAGCCAGCTCTGCAAATAGAGCTCCTTGGCTCCAGGACTGTTGGTCCTGGTACTGCAGAGAGCACTCACTCAGCATGGACAAGGACTGCAGCTTGTTCTCCGCCATCCAGTTGGCCGTGAAGTCAAAGTCTGCTTCCTTGTGTACCTCCACAGCCTGCTGAAATCTGTTCTTTAACTCGTGCATCCTGTAATAAACTTGACTTGTCCAGCAGGATCAGGAGTGTTTCATACAGCTGTATTTTGAATGCTATTGTCAGTTAGCTGCACTGCACCCGTCCATCAGGTTTATGTTCCCGCAGCCAGGACCCGAATAGCTAAAGTGGAAGAATGATGGCATAGGCCAAAATGTGTGCAGTGCTGCTGCTGGTGGCACTCTGCTTCCCTCGGTTTTACCCCGGCTCAACCAAAGGCAGACTAACCCAGGACTGATGGGGTTCTCTATTTCCTGTACCATTTCCACACCATCTTACCTGCTTACTCGTGGTTATCCTTCTTTATGTGATCAAACTCTTGGGCTTTTTAAAGGAGACTAACCATCTTCTAACCTTTTGGTCAAGCCACTCTGTGCCAAATTAGCATTGTGCTCTTTACCAAATTAACATTGAGCTGATACAGATGCACAGAGGTGTTACTTTAGAGTACCTAAACCCAGTGGGCTTCTAAGCCCCTTAAAGGATTTTGAAGTCTCCTTTTCTCCTCCCCATTCCTCCAGCCTCACTTCCTATAGTCTCGGGCAGTCAGTGTCTATGGGAAGGGCTGCAGGACCTCTCCTGTCTGGAGTAGGCTGTGACTAGATTAGTGTCCAGTAAAACCATTGGCAAGATAGTGAAGAGGATGTTTCATTTTAAACAATAAATAAAAATAAAATAAAGGTGAGTTCTGGGACTATTCTAGTGAAATCGCATTTTTCTGTTACCATGTTGCTGCTTCTAGAAAGCCTATCACGTGTTGACCACTTGAAGCGAGCATTTCTCAGCAGACAAGACGTAAAGTCACTACAAAATTCTCTGAAGGTATGTGCAAAGGCCTTTGAAAGGGTTTAGGGAACATCGCTGGTCTTCCAGAATCACTTTTCACTTGGCATAATCCAGTTTTCTTCCCCCAGCCTTTTGAGGGCTTTAGAAACTGATATCTTCACTAGTCACTGTTTAAACGTCTCACTCAAATTTAATTTAGCTTAATAGGCTAGTTGTTGCATGTTTAATTAAATACAAATGATTATTAAAAACATATTTTTGAGCTTTAATGGCTGTATATTAGATATGCCCATATGTGTATGCAGCAGGGCACTGGAAACAGATGCTGTAAGGCAGAAAGGGTAGTGCCTGGTAAGCACAAAAGAATGGGCTGGGGGAGGCTGGGTGGGAGATGGGAGAAGGGACAGGATACAGGCACCAGCACAGTTTCATGGTTTGTTGTGGGTGTGCAGACGGTAAATATATAGCATACTACAATAGTGCAGACAAACAGCAGATTGCTGCCCTCCCTCCAGTATCCTGAGCCAGTTACCTCTCTAATTTGTCTCTTTCCTGGAAGAAATTGCTCAGGTAGGGACTTGTCTGAGCTCCCTCCTGGTTTAAGTGAGCATCTTATCTGCTTTTCGCTCCCCCACGTACTACAAGGAGTCCTTACCAGTTTCCAGACCATCTATCAATGTAATTTTGATTGTGCAAGCAACACCCTTCCAATTTTCTGCCTGAAAATTAGTCAAACTCATGCATCAGGTTTTACTGAACTTTTAATATACAACCTTGCTTCTCTGGCCTTAGCCATCTGGACAAAGCATGCCCTTCTGTGCTGGTTTGGCATGGGAAGGTATAGGCACCAAGCATGAATCTGACCACCTCTCATTCGGTGACTCCTCGCTGTGAAAGAGGACAATTTCTCAAGTTATGATGAGGTTTGGAGTGAAAGCTGGCTGGTGACTCAGAAATGGGAAGGCCAAACCATCCTGCTCCTGGGGGTAGAACAGGCTCTGGGATTTGCCCAGCCACTAGCTCATGTGGAACTGAGCAAGGAGACCAGACCAGCAGAAATAATATGCAATAGCTCACAGATTCTGGGGCTTAAGAATAGAAACTGCCTGGCAATGATTTTAAGGTCTTACCCAAGGAAGATGGCATGCTGCAGGTGGTGACTTTGGGGTTGCTGCCTGTACCACTGAATGAGGTTGCTGGGTTTGTTTGTTCTCACAGCAGGTGCTATGCTGTAGTCTCCTGACTTTCTCCTCTCAACATCTCGAGCATCCAGCTCGAATGGGGCTGTTAAGCAGACAATATACGGTGTTATTCTGTGCTCAGATGGGGCTTTGCTACACAGGCTGAGGGGTCTGAAAGCCTTGTCATGGGCAGGCCAACCCCCTTTGGGCAAAGGATCCAGCTAGGTATGTCCTGTCTGACAGCTGTGGGACCAGCACCAGCCCAGGTGCTGCAGAGATGGGGCATGGCAGGACAGAAATAGGGCAACAAGATAACACTTCACTTTCACACCCCTAGCTGTGGAGGATACAGCTGATATGTCCCAGTTTCTGGACATGTATTCAGCAATTAAACACATGCAAATTACTACAAAAGTAGATCAGATCAGTGAAGAGAAACATCTCCATGCAAAGTTCTTCTGAGGTCCTAAAGAAAATGAGTTCAAGAGCACAAAGACCTGCTGCACAGGAGGGCACAGCATATCCTAGATGCAAACACATTTCTGTCTCCTTGCCTTATGCACAGATTGTAGGTGCAAGGTGGTTTTCCTGCTCCCCAGGTCAGGTGGACAATTGGTTATTCGAAACTAAGGGATGTGGAAGGAGATTCTGGTTTTCTCACCTGCTAAGCTGAAGCATAAGGAGAAGGTCAGTATCTAAAATAGTCGTCGCTTTATGTATAACAGTTGTCAAGCAGAACTTCAGACTTGTAAATCAGGCACTGGCTTGCACCAGAAGATAAATTAAAAGCAGAATAAAAGCAGAATGTTGGCAGAATACTCTCCCTATGAAAAGCACAGTAAGTACAAGAGCTGCTGCCTCCTGCCCTAGGCAAAGGTGAGGATCTAAAGCAGACTTTTTGCTGTCTTGGAGCTGGAAAGATTGCTATCGTGTGTTTGTCAGATTAACTGGTGCTTGTTAAGGTCTAGAACCCATTGATTTGTCTTATCTACATGGAAATGGACAATCCATTAGGAGGGCAAAGTAGCTTTCTAAAACAAGCTTGCTAAGTAAGGAGTGTGGACATCTTGCTCTGTCCTTTCCATATTCTCCTGTACGTTTTACACAGCTCTGATTCCTTGCAGCTGATTGCAGGCACATTGTTTAATGCTCCCCTTAAAAATAATTCTTATTTCCCCTAACACCTTCTTAAAATGAAACATACTCGAGGACTGCTTTGTCCTTTAATTTCTCTCCCAAGAATGACGGGAACAGGAGCTGGTGTTTAATCATCAAAGAAGTCGAAGCCAACAAACTGTTCATTAGTCTCTGGCAGTGGCAGCTTGGTTTTTACTAAGTCAGATGTTTCATTTTTCTCCCTCTTTCTGGAGCATCTTGGCTTTCCTAATGTTCTTTTATGATCTTGGACAAGGAGACCATATGTCATTTTCTTATATGGGGTAGGACTTTTATTTGGTCACTTCTCCAAAAAGAGGTGATTTATCAAAGTCAGGGGTGGAGGGGAAATGGGGGACAAAGTTAAGTGGCATGGCTAGCACTAGAGGTAAGCTGTAAAGCCTCCTTTATCCCCCTCATTGTTTCCAGTACCTTTCACAGCTTGGTGAAATGCTAGCAGCCTGCAGTAGCTTTCAAAGCTACTTTGCAGCACTTTCAAAGCTCCCCCCAGAAAGCTACCAGCCATTTGTCGTACACAAAAATGGACTAGGCACAGAAGACATTCATATTACTGGAAATACTGTGTTCTGAGCAAAGATTTGGTCCTTTCACACGTAGTATTTCATGCCATTTCTAGGCCTCTGAGTCCACTGTAGCCTCTAACAGGGGTGCAGACTTCTGTCTCTGCTCAAATTTAGTACTGGGCACTGTAGAGGTCACAGGACAGAAAACCAATCTGCCCCAACCTGCCAGCGACCCACATCTCCCAGAAGCTGTGCTGAGGGTTTAAGAAGCAGCCTGCTCAGGAGGGATGCTTTAGGTGACTTTCTGTTGGAAGCTGGACCTTCTGCCATGCAGCAGGATCTCCATCCTTGGGTGGTTCTCCTTTCCTGTTAGTCCCTCCCCTTTTATGACTCGGAGGACTGTTTTTCCATGTTACGCCTAGACCTTTCAAAGTACTGCTAAGTACCTGACCTCGTGCTTTTTCCATAGGCTCTGTTGAAAATTTTTTCCATTACCTTGCCCTCAATCTGTTCTTATATAGCAACCCACTGCAGAAAGTCAGATACTGTCATCATACAGCTGTTTTGTTTTTAACCTGTGTGAAAATTATTTCCCCTTTGCTGCTTCCTGCTTCTGTCAGAGCCTTTATATTATTTTTGAGTATTTCCTTATTTGTATACTGCTCAGTAACCCTCAACTATCTAAAAGTGTGGGACTCTGTAAGCTTAAGTAGCACAGGGTTATGATTACTTACTGACTTAATACAACCACTACAGGGAATCGGTTAAGAGTAAGTCTGATCTGTACCTATTTTTAAGTGATGTAAATACAGTGGAGAGCTAAACTGTAGAATTTGCTACCTACCACAAGGCTGCAGGTGCCAAAGATTCTGAGATGAGACAAACTCTCAGAAGAGAAACTGAGTGTCTTCAATTAAGAAGGTATCAGCTCTGGCTCAGGAGATCGTTAAGCCTGAAACAGCTGGAGAATAAAGTATCATAACACAAATACCCCGTTTTTCTTATATTTCTCCCTTCTGTTCTCTTGACTGGTACTGGAGACAGGACGCTAATGTGCGATGACTTTTGGTCCGACACAGTACCGCTGTCTCCAAAACGAGTACAAGCACGCTTGTAAGAGTATTACTTTGGGCATAATGTGTGTCCTGTATGCTGATGTATCACTGCGTTTATTGTCTTTGGGGTTCTACAGGAAACACCTTCCTCCATTCACACCTCTCTTGTGCCAACATTTCAGCTGCTTACTGTTGAGTCCTCTTACATCTTTTTTGTTTTGGGGTCTCTGCTGGGTTTCAGGAAATACTGGAGTTATCAGTCTCTTCCTCTTGTCTGGAGATGTACTCTTACAGCCCCGTCATCAGTAGCTGGTAGGACGCACTGTCACTTTAGCATGTGAGGCCCCCAGGCAAGCTCCTCTTGTTCTCTGGGGCTTTTCCTAGCCCCTGAGAGAGCTGTCCTCTCTCCTTGCAGGGAAGCAGCTCTGGAGTGTGAGCGCCTCCTGCTCCACATGTTGCTCTCACCTCTGCTTTGTGGATGCATCATGCAGCTAGGAGGAGGAGAGAGGGAGCAAAGCCTCTGCAAAACCTGAGATGGAGGAGGCGCAGGGAGCGGGAGCTGGGGCTGACAGCTCTCAGCTGCTGGGCAGAGCAGGGTGAACAGAGGCATGCGGAGGGATGTCCCACGGGGATGGTCACGCTGAGCAGCTTTCCAGCAGGCTCAGGTGCTATCTCGGCTTTGTGAAGGGCTGAATGGGAGCTGCAGTGCTGAGCATAGCCCTGCGTGCAGCTGGGCCACGAGGCGTGCCTTGCAAGGCAGCATGGAAGTCTCGTAAATAAATAGAATGGAAATGGTGCATCGGTGGCTGCCTGTCCCCCTGAGAAGAGCCGGGTACCAAGGGGGGTGAGAGGCTCCAGAAACTCAGGTGCTCTGCTCATACTGCAATGCAGGTCCAAAGTCACTGGGAGGGGTAACCAGAGAGAATATTTTCCTTAGCAGGGTCTTGACCAAAGTGAGAATGTTGGTGCCCCTGAGAGATGGACTGTGAGGCTTCTGAAGCAAGATCTTAGCAATCCTTTAAAAAGGAAAGCAACACAGTTTCTTGGCCAGAAGCCTGTCACTGTGGTTTTGCTCTTTTCAATATAATACAGAAGGTGACAGATATAGCTTTTGTATCCAGACTACACCACAGATTCGCTCCATGACCTTTCAGATATGCATGTGGGTCTAGATTTCTGAATCATAGTTAGATACCCGAAAGCTGGCATACCCATACTGTGGGATTATTTGAGCTTGTTTTCAGAGGTGCTAATCAAACCTGGCTTTGAGTAAAGTCAGTGGGAGAAGACGGGCAGGCAGGATGCCTCTGTGCTCAGCCCAGATGTTAGTGCATGAGCACGGTCCTCGCCAGCACCTGGCACAGAGCTGGCAATGCAGAGCAGAAATGTCCCTCGTGCAAACCTGCGTGGTCAGGAAGAGGATTCCTTTGGCGCTTTAAGTATTTGCTTAGGAAGAAACAATGTGTCTCTGGCCCCAGCAGTTCATTTGCATGCATTTGCAGAAAGCTTTTTATTTAAGGACTTGTGAAAAGTTACTGGCTTCTTAAGGCTGCTATCAGCAAGACTTGTGAGCGCTGCTTACCCTGCCCACTTCCTAATCTACATCTTGTTAGCTGTCTTACCCCAAAAAAATCTTGGCTCCTAGCCTATTTAAGACCTGTTGTGAGAAGATTTTTTCATTGATGTGTACAAGACCCCTTCCTGTACTACTCATTTATCTGAGAGGAAATGATTGCACTTCTAGCACAGTGCTACAACACAGTCTGTGGCTTTGTGGAAAAGCAGATTTGGGGCCTCTGGGTCTCCCCGGGATGTGCAGTTACTGTGCAGCATCTAGAATTCGTTCTGCAAAGCTGCAGCTGTAGGCTACAAAACAGCTTTCCCTGCCCTTTAGAAAAGTCCTGACTCAGCAGAACTTTTAAGTTTCAACTTTATACTGTGGAACAGGAAAGGAACAGGAGACATGTATGGCATTGTGGTCGCTGGGGATGGTGAAGGAACTGCCCTTTACCCAGTGGATCATGCTCCACTGGTGACAGATTTCCTCCACATATGTCCCTCTCTGAGAATTGCAGTGAACTCCCAACTTAGCTCATACACCAGGGCAAGTGCTAATAGCTTGTCATGGTTGGCCAGGATTGACTCTGAATCCTTGGCCTAGAGGTGAGATTTTCCACGTGCCTTTGGGAATGTCCTGAATTTCTGCTCAGAATAAAAGTGGACTTTACAAGGTGTATTGTTTCCCTTTTCCCAGAACAAATCGTAGTCCCTCCAGCTGGTGGAGGTGCAGATGCAAGCATTTGGGTGCCAGCAAATGTGGAGATCCACCAAAGGTCTCAGGAACGGCAGGAGGGGCTGGACTGCTTTGTGTCCCTGCCCTGAGGCCAGGCTGTGACACTAGCATGTTTCTCTCCTAGGACTACACCATCACCATGTACTTCCAGCAGAGCTGGCGGGACAAACGCCTGGCATACAATGACCTTCCTCTCAACCTGACCCTGGACAACCGGGTGGCTGACCAGCTGTGGCTGCCTGACACCTATTTCCTGAACGACAAGAAGTCCTTTCTGCATGGAGTGACAGTGAAGAATCGCATGATCCGGCTCCATCCTGATGGGACTGTCCTATATGGCCTGAGGTAAGTCTGAGGCGAATTCTTGTTGGTTGTGGTTGTGAATGACGCCTCGTCTAAATTTCCTTCATTTTGAAAGAGGTTCTGGTATTTTCTTCAAGCACACACAAGGACTACGCAGATTCTGAAGCGTTGCACAGGTTTAAGCACCTGCTCTTCCTCCAAGCTAGACGTGGTTGTTTCCTTCAGGCCTCTGAAGTTCCCTGTAGTGCTATAGACAAATGCTGGAGATGGGAATAGTTGGTTCTGTGTGTTTCAGGTCACTGTCATTCGTGTTGCATAACACTTCTGTTTGAAACACTCATTTTCAGTTGCTTATAATTTTCTGCAAGTTTGGCCTATGGAGATGAGACTTCATTACTCTGGTATCTAATGCTGAATACCTGTAGCACTTGAGTAAAATCACTTTAGTTATTTTTGAGTATGAGATCGTAGACATTTTTGTACCATTAAAAAAAAAAAAAGTCTCTTCACCAGAGCAATTTTGATAATTGAGCTTTGAAAGTTGATATCTAGTAGGGGAATGGTCCTCAGCAAGGAGGCTTTTTATGGTGTCTGGAATAAATTTATTTGCAAGTACAAAGGATTTTTGAAAGTGTGTTTGTGTGTAGGGGAGGTGACAGAGTTTGACCTTGCTGTGTTATCTGGATCTGTAGAGGTGCCAGGGCAGGTAGGAATGTCAAGTGGGAGGACGAAGGGGGCTATGTGGGAAGTTTGCAGCTGTAGATAAGCGTGCACTTTGGGATGCTGTAGGTGAAATCTAAGCAGTGATTTCCCCAATCCTGTATTTGTCTGCGTTGAGCTGTTCTCCCAGTGTGTTTTTTGTTTGTTTGTTTTTGTGTGTTTTTTTTTTTCCTCCTTTTTGACTACCAAAATTCACAGCTGGCTTTTAGACCTGCCTCCACATTCACAAATGATTGTGATAGCAGCTCTGGGCTTACATCCCAGTGCAGCAAAGGGGGAGGAAAGACCTTTCTCTTTCAAAGAGGGTACACCCACCCTTCCCATTTACAGTATCAGCTCCTCTGCTGCTTCGTGTTTTGTGGCAAAGACTAACTTTTTATGATGATTTCTTCCTTTTTAAGTAGCAGGGCTGTTTTGGGGAGGGTGGGGCTGGGTGTAGGCACACCAAAGTAGGAGGATGCATAGGACATCATCCTGCTAGAGCAGCAAGGTGCCTGTGCCCAGTGTTTCCCTATGGCAGAGCTCTGGGAAGCTGTAAGAAGCAGTGGATGCTTGTGCTAAGGGACAGGCAGGGGTATGCTCCAGCCTGTCGTGAAGGAGGGGGCACAGAGTGCCGTGAGGCTCGGGCTGCTGAGCCAGCCCACCTGAGCACAGAGCTGCCTCCCCCAGGCTGGTGGGCACCCTTAGCATGCACCTGCGCAGCACACAGAGCAGAAATACTCGTGTATTTTTATCAGCTGCCATTTAGTCAGCTCCAACAACGAGCAGTGTGGATCCAGCTGCCAAGCAGTAGAAGTCCACGGAGGGTTTGCAGGGCCAGGCTGCTGTCTGAGCACCTCCAGCACCGTCCCTGCCCTTGCCCTCTTGCGGGGCCCTGCGGTGCGGGTGCGGGAGCTCAGCTCCCTCCCAGGCAGGGCCTGGGTGAGATGAGGAAAATTGCATCCAGGCCAAAAGAAAGAAAATGACAGCTGTTTGCCCCTGTTATTTCCAGGGCCATAGTAAGAGCCGCCTGTGTTGTTTTAACTTTTGGCTGGTTTTCCTGGAAGCTGCTCTCTTGCCCCTGGAGAAAAAGGCAACTGCAAAAACAAAGCAGTGAGCAATTGCAACTGCTGTTCCTGGGCTGTGCCTCCAGCCAGGATGGCTGGCTTTCACTGCCCTGAAAGCACTGGGGTGTTGGGGGACAAGCCAGGTGCCCTGAATGCTTGAAGTCCCTCTAGATTTATCCGTGGTGGTATGGACAGTGCTTTCCTTAAGGCTTGCTGTCTGGACTGACTCCCGCACCTGTGATTTTGCTGACAGCAAAGTGCTAGGTGCAGTTTTGCAGGTGCAAATAATTGTGATCATATTCAAAAATACATAGACATATGCACAGCAGGTGTAAGCAGGTAAGAAAATGCTCTGGATATTCACCTGTGCTCCCTTTATCTTGGTACAAATACACCCATGCTTGCTCTGCAAGCAGTAAGGAAAGTGCGGGTCCTTCCTCTATTAAAAAGCTTGGTCTTGTCTTCTCTTGCATTTTTGGAAGGATCTTTAAAATGGAGTTGCCTTGATAGAAGAAGGCCAAAGGAGGCATTTTCTGTGTTTTGTGAGTTTTTTGTTTTGTTTTGTTTTGTTTTTTCCTTTGTTTACCTGCTTATTTGTTTTTCCTCCGGCGAGATACCACAGCTCTGTTCCTTCTCCTGCTACCTTCTCACCAGTCGCTTCCCCCTCCTTCGAGCTGATCCTGTAGCAAAGTGACTCAATCGTGCTATTTGTGGCACAACAGTCATTTTTCTTTCCAGCAGTCTCTGATGTCAGAGACCGGGGAGGATGACACCCTGGCAGGCCCCAGCTTTCAGCGAGTGTTCAAGCAGGATCAGGCTCAAACCCCGGATCAGACCACAAGGTCCGAGTTAGCTCACATGAAGTCAATGGGTATTTCGTTTGACTTCAGCGAGGACAAGATCAAGCTTCAGATAACTTGTTTCCATGAGTAAATGAAGCCCTTTATTCTGCCGCTCTGCTCCATTGTGGACGTTGCGTGTCAGAAAAGCATATGCTTGTTTTTGATAGAATTAACGAATTAGTGGATGAAGGGAGTGCAGCAGATGTAATACAGCTACATCTTAGGAAAAGCGTTCGATACAAAAGCTTACTCCAAAATTAATTCACACTGGGCTGGGATTAAAAGCCGGTTGCCAGATCTCCGACAAAAGGAATGCATAAACAGCCACGGGCTGCGTCGGGGAGGCGACGCTGGGCTGCAGGACCAGCTCTGGTGTTTCCCAGCTCCGTCCCTTCCAAGCTAGGAGATGGCCAAAATCCCGGGGTCTGGAGCCCAGACCCAGCCCCGGGGATGCTCCAAGCAGCTGAGGATGTGTGGTCTGCCGTGGGAGGATGCAAACCCAGCAGAGCCAGTGGAGTTTTAGGACGCAGAAGGTGGTGGGGTGGGGTTGTGTCCGCACTCCTCTGGCCCCCAAACACCTTGCAAGGTGCCTGTGAGGTGCAGGAGAGGTGGTCACCTGGGGCACACAGCGGAATGTGCTAAAGCAACAAGGAAAGGCTGCAACGCGAAGGGAGGCTTAAAGGAGCTGCCCACAAAGATGAAAAGCAGTCAGTTGTTGGTGTAGGGGAGGGAGGTGGACAAGATAGTGAGGAAGAGCCGTGTAGAGCTGGCTGGATTTAATGTATTTTTCCTCCTAATGGCTTTTTGTCAGAAACTGCATTGGTTTCATCAAATTTTAAACAAAAAATTAGGGAGAAATTTTTCATTTAAGAAAAAAAAAACGTTTCAAAGTGTTGATGTTTCACTCCTAATTTTATGCAGGGAATTTTTCACTTATGTCAATAATTCCCTCTCTATTTCATGCTGCTTGTACTACCACTGCTGGAATTTGAGAGTTACAGGGAGAAACACCGAAGCCTTTCTCTGGACCTCCAGAGACTGTCTAGCCCACTTCTGCCATAATATTCACTAAGCTTTACATTATCACACATCCAAGCTATACATTATGGTCTGATATCTGTATTTCCTTTTCTAGACCATGCAGTTTCCTTTCGGTAGTGAAGCAAGTTAACACTCATCAAATGTTGATGTCGTTAGTATTTTCCTGTGTTTTCAGAGACCTAAAAATAGAAATAGCTGTAACAATGCTGAAATCCTCATATGGTAATTTGAAATCGCATTTGAAACCGGCTTAAAAACATCCTTCGGGGAAATCTCGAAGCTATTTGATTTCGTTCCAATTAAGGACCAAACCGAATTCCAGCAAAACAGGTGCCTCGAGGAGCTCAGCATCCCTGTGCGCGCGGGGCAGCGGAGGGCTGGGGCGCGGGGCAGCAGGCGCGGAGCCGAGTGGACAGCGAGCGAGATGCAGCGCCTGGCTGGCGAGGAGCCCAGGCGATGTGAGCTGAGCAACTGAAAAACTGCAGAGGAATTTGATGACGGAGACTAAATCCTGTGCAGGGAGAATGAGGGATCTCCTCCTGCGAAGGTGGTGTAGCGGTGGGGGTGTGTGTGTGTGTTTTGCTTTTTTTTTTTTTTTTTTTTTTTGATTCCTGCCCATGATAGTCACCGCAGTGAGGTATGGTTTGGAGATGAGGCAGTTTGTGTAGATGCAAAGAAGCCAAGGCACAGCAGGGCACTGAGCCCAATGGGAACGTAGACCCCTGCTATCCCCGTCAGTGTAAATGCCTGTTCAGTGCTTGAAGCAAGGCGGAGAGAGCTGTTATAGATCAGACATCTCAACACTTGCAGTTTAAACCTGAGTGAAGCTGGATGTATCTGCTTTGGCAGCACAGGGTTTCTGCTTTTCACGGGGGTGAGTTCCCAGCAGCCTGCTGCTCCCTGCAGTGTAGCTGCTCCCGGGGGGTGTCAGCCTTTGCACTACAGCAAACTGACCCACTCCTGGGACAGAGCCTGCTGCTGGGCCAGGCAGCAGCTCGAGCACCACCTGTAGCTCACCTTATGCAGGGAAGCAGCCCAGGTGGGCAGAGGCACGTCCAGCATCCCTCCCACCCACTCACCCACCAGCAGGTTACTGCATTGTGCCTCTGGGGCTGCCCTCCCTCCTCCCCATGGTTTGGGCTCTGCTGGAGCTCATCTTCTTCCTAGCTCCTATTTTCAGCCCGTCTCTTGACCAGGACTGAGCTATGTCTGCATTACATTCCTCAAATTCAGGCTTGGGATTATTGGTGTTCCAGTTGGTAGAAAGGGTTCTCTCTCTCCTGTCTCGCTTGGAGCCTGCTGTTTGCAGCCATGTCCTTGCTCTCCCTGTGGGTGTTCTCTGATTTCTATGGAGTAGGGACCTGACAGGTTATAATTGAGGAGTTTTCTCTACATTGAGACCCCTGAGCAGAGATTTTCTCCTTCCATCTCGCAGGCCAGAAGAGAAGAAATCTGCAGTTTTTCTCTTTGCTTCCCCCTCCCTCCCCAAGAGAGGTTTCCCTGGAAATGTGAGAGATGATTCAGTCTCTACCCTGCCTCTAGCAGCTCTGCCCGCTCCCTCCGCAGGTTAGGCAAAGGCAACAGAAATCTCTCCTTTGGCAGCCTGGGTGTAAGCAGTTGGGCTCGTGTCCACCCAGCTGGGCTCCAAAGCTGGTGCTGCAGCCTTGCACTGCTCACACCACCCAGCTCCAGCACAGAGTGTGGGTGTGGGAGAAGGGTTTGTTCAGTGGGTGAGGGGAAATGAGAGTTCAGTTAGGAACCTGACAGATCCCCATGTGCATTTTGGCCTTCTAGGGACAGGATGAGGGGCTTAGGTGTAAGCACTAGTTGGACACAGAAGTGCCTGCATCTACACTTCAATTCCTATCCCCCAGAAAACGTGCGCTTTTTCCTCTCCCAGGGTGGAAAACAGGTTGATTTCGATTACTGGTACCCTGAGTACTAGTTTAGGAGAGCTTTTTTTCTCCCTATCTAATCTGAGTGCAGCACATACTGCTGTTTATCAAAGGATGCCTATGCAGGCACAGGTGCTTTTGGAAACAGAGTGACCTTAGCAGGATTGTGCCAAGACTTATGGAGTCGGTTTTAGGCCAGCAGACACAAGGGGAAAATATTCCATATCCTTGCCTTGCTCTTGGTTCTAACATGACCTCCAGGAGTCTGCAAAGATCAGACCGTGTTAAAAGAATGGCAAAATCCACCACGGGTTTATAAATCCCTCCAGGCCCTTCAAACTTTGTGCTTACTGCCAGGCAGAAGGTGACATTTGCCAGCATGATTTTTATGACTGACTTCGAGAATGTACAGAGTAAAAATTCGATTTCATTTTTTCCCGCATTCAGCAAAACAGCAATTTTGCCTCTCCTTCCACTCTCAGTTATGAGAAGCCCAGTACAAGTCTAACTTATCCCTTGGGGGGGTCTGCACATGTCCTGGTAAACTCAAGGTGCTTGTGTACTTTCTCCTCGTTGCTGCAAATTGAGCTCTGGGAGTCAGTATCACTGGGGGACAGGAGCATCTTCAGCTTCTCAGGTAATCTGAAATCCAAAAAGTTTCAACCAGCAACTTAGAGTGTTTTTTTGTTTTGTTTTGTTTTTTAATCTTTTGCTGTGTTTGAATATTTGCGTTAGTCCCTGGATGATGAAACTTACTCCATATCTGCAAAACAGACAAGAATGTAAGTGTAGGCACACGCTGTTCCAGTACCACTTAACATTGGCCCCACAAACCAGTCCCAGGCACATCTAGTTCGTTGGTATGCATGTAGTTATGATGCACACAGTGCAGCAGTTCATTTTGTAAGGATGAGCTCAAGGAGAAAGGGACCCTGCTTGCTTTAGGAACCCCTCAGAGGTGAATGTCTTCGCTTCTCTCCAACCCAGCCCTCCTTAGAGAGGCTGGACCTGCTCCTTTAGGAATCAGATGGTGTTTTGGGGAAGTCATATTTTGCCCTTTACACTCATAGCTGATGAATTTGGTTCACTCGACACACTGGAGACGATCCAGAGGATGAACTGGTGGCTGAGGGCCTCCAGAGCCGAAGTTTGGTACAGGGAGATCACACCTGGGGAGCTGAAGGGGCAGCTACCATGGAGGGGGAGGCAAGCAACAGGGTAGGAGATGGAGAGGAGACATTCAGCCAGGGCAGGTAGGTTTTAAGAGGTGGGAGCTCCACATTGCTCTGTCTTTGAACTTATATAATCATTCTAAATAAGACAGAAGAAGCCATTAATAAGTAAACAGTGATGAGGAGGATTGGAAAGGGAATGGAAGGGCTGGTGGCGTTCAGGTCGGAGAACGTGTGGAGGACTGATGGTGTGCAGGAGTCTGAGCTGCAGCTGTGGTGGGATGGACCTGTGCTGCTGCTCATGGAGCAGGCAGCAGGGTGAGGCTGCATCGCTTTTCCGTGCCTGCCTCTGCTTTATTGGTACTAGCGCCAGGTGGGCATCGCTTCCTCCTTGTAACAGAGACCTAGCACGTGCCTGGTGGGACTTTGAGCTTTGTGGCTGCCCTACCTGAAGTGATCCCTACCTCCCCTGGGGCTGAAGGACTCTCTGCAGAGTAAGATATCTGTGCTACCTCAGCTTCTGCTTGGATCTGCTGGGTGCTGGCAGAGAAGGGGGATATCCATCAGCACACAGCCTGCCAGAGCTGCTTGACAACTCACGAATGCAAGTCCCTTCTTTTTCTTTTTGGAAATGTGCAGTGGTTTCTCCCTAGCCCTGTCTCCCCTCGATGGACTGCCTGCCAGCTGTGCAGCAGAGTAGCAGGGCACTGAGGACTTGGCTGCTTTGAAAGCCTGCAGACCTGAGGAGCAATGATGAGGGGAAGGGCACAAACACGTCTTTTCTATGGGGAGGGAAGTGAGAAGGTTGTGATGTGAGGGGGGTGACTTGGAGGCCTGCAGAGGTGACAGAAATGGAGGGAGGAGAGGGGAGCTGGAGGTGGTGGGTGCTTGCCCCTTCACCGAGCGCGTCGTGCGAAGGGCAGGCGAGCCTCTCCCCTCTGATGGGGGCTGCGCCTCTGTGAATCCTCCTCTGTGAATCTCCAATGCGTCTCTGTGAATCGCCATCGAAGCAGATGGAACTTCGCACCACACACATTTTTGGATTTAAAAGGGGAGGGAGGGTGGGCAAAGAAGCAAGAGAAGGGGGAGGGAGGGAGAAGACGTGGCCTGGCCAGGAGCCAGCACCTCCTGCCAGCGCCACGGGGAAGGTGGCACCCTTCCCCAGCGTCCCCTCCGGCCCCGCGCTCCCTGCTCTGCTCCACTCGGGTCGCGTCTCCTGCGGGCACTGCTCTCTGTCTAGAGCTGTTTACAGGGCGATGGTTTGTTCTGTCTCCTCATCTCCTTTCGCACGGAATGAGTATCCACTCTGCTTTCTGTCTTTTAACCTCTGGTTCTTCTCTGGTTTTCCTTCCCCAGGCTCCTTCACCCCTTGCTTCCCCTGATCCCACTCCTCCGCTCCCTTACCCCGGTGGCCTCCTGTCCTGCACTATCTGCTCTCCTGCCTCTCAGCCCTGCCCGTCTCCCCCATCACCATTCATGCCATCATCACTCTTCTGTCTTCTGGGAGCAGGCAAACAGAGCCGTGATGCTGTGGGTCACCCATGAGCAGGGCATGGCAAAGAGCTGCTGGGGTACAGGATGGTTTTTGAGGTTCAATATATAAATAATTGAACATCCTCCTTACCTCTCTGTGACACCACGTTCTTTATCCCAAGAAGGGTGGATTATCAATTCTTAGGAAGCCCAGAGGCAGGACCCAGCATCTCAGGCCAGCTGCTCCCCACCTAGTCATGAGCCAAACACCCAGGTGGTCCCACGGTGCTGGTGCCCATGGCCTTGCTGGGTGCCCCTTGTTGTGGGTGCAGCACTGCAGCTGAAATGCTCCAGACAAGCGGGTGGTTGCAGTTCAGGCTGGAAAAAAAAAAAAAAAAAAAAGAAAAGAAAAAAAAAACCTGCATGCTGCTTGGTCCCAGTCCTCACCTGTCCCAGCACTGTTATGTGGGCAGGTCAGCAGGAGCCTGGGGCCTCGAGCCAGCCAGGGTATCTCTGTTGGATGCTGAGCTGTGCAGCGCGGATGTGCCCACCCTTTAATTTGAAGGAAAGAGAAATTCTTATCTGATTTTTAAGGACCGATGCCCTCTTTATCTCATTTTTCTCCTTTCCGTCCTATCTGTCCTGAAGTTCTCTTCTTTTTGAATCAACGGGGATAAATCCTGCTCTGATGTAAATCTCTGCTGATGTAAATTGGTGTGATCTTGCAAAAATCATTGGAGTGGCTCTGGATTTATGTTGGCTGTTAGCGTGAGCGGGATTTGGCGCATGGAGTGTGGTAGCCATAGCTCACTGTGTCGTGCTCTGCATTTCCAACCAGCACTGCAGGTGACGAACAAATCCTGCCGAGAGGCGAGAGGGTCCCTCTCCATCCAGAACAGGCTTCCCCTGGACGTCCTTAGCGCAGCCACGTTAGCCAGCCAGGCTGCAACTCGGGGATGGACACCGCGGAAAGGTTTTAGCCCGCAGGGTCCCACAAATGGGGTGGAAAATTTTCATTTAATCCGTTTTTGCATCTCACACTTTAGGGAAAATCGGAGAGCGCGTTTGCCGCCGCTGTTTCCCAGGGGTGCGGTGTAGTGCACACCGTACGGCCGTGTGCGGCACAGGGGGGTGACTCATACCCGGCCGTGACTGCTTGGGCTCTGCGCCTGGCCGGGACGGACCCGTGCACCTGCGGGCTCTCCAGGCAAAGTTCAGCTCCCCCAGGTGTGCTTGGGGCTGTCCCCCGTGCCCAGGTGGACTGGGGTGGGAGAGGCGTTGGGTTGCCCGCAGTCCTCCCCGAGGTGCCGAAGCCGGCGGCTGTGGAAGCAATGCGTGCGGTCCCAACGCCGCGGTGATAATTTGTACGTGGCTCCTGCCCTGCCATCCTTCTCCCCCCCCCCCCCGTGCTCTCTCCTCCACCCCGGCTGCATTACGGATAAAAGGGTTAAGAGCTCGCCTGGGCCCCCTGCTCGGAGAGAGGGCAGTTGCAGTGTTGTATCTAGACCCAGCGAGGATATATATAAATTCCCTCCGTCTCTTCGGATCTATTTATAGCACGGCAGGCAGTGGCAAAGGCTCTCCTCAAGGCTTCATCTCCTACAAACAGTCTTCACAGACAGCAGAGAGATAAATTTAGCACACGAGATTTCTTAAAGAGCCAGCAGCTCCACGGGGCCGCTCGCCCGCCCTGCTCTGGCCCCCATCCTGGCACCCCCCGGGCTGTGCTCTCCCACGGGTGCTTGCACCCCCGTTCTGCCACCCCCCCCCCTCCAATTTTCTGTCCAGCTTTACCCATCCTGCCCCTCCTTCCCCCTTTTGCTCTCTTTTTTTCTTTCATTGATGCTTTTTCTCTTTTGCTGGTTCGCCATCTCATCCTCTCTGCTTTCTTGTCTTTTTTTTTTTCCCCTTTTCTCTGTCTCCCTGGCCACAGGGCTCAGAAGATAAAGCTTTCTTGTTAACAGTTCACTGGTTATGCCTACATAGTAAAAAATGTGTAGCTTGATTAATGCCTTCCAGATGGTTAATTGAAAAAAAGAGGGGGGGGGGGAATGCACCAATCTCTCCCCTCTCTTCAGCACTCTGCACACATACACTGCATAGGAAGAAAACTGCATTGAAGGGTGAGGGGAGCAATATATTTGAGAAATGGGGGCAGCCTGCTAACTGTAGGGCTGGTAAATTAGCAGCTGTTCTGCTCTGTGCCTGCTTCCTACCCGTTCCCCCATCCACCCCACTGCAAAATGCCCCATCCCAGAGAGCGATGCTTCTCTGCAACACAAAAACACCCTCCTTGCACACACGTGTGAGCACTTCGTGGGCGCCGAGTGGCTCTGACACCCCCAAAACAACACCAACCCTCTCCCTCTCCCCGTATTTATTTTTATAGGGGATGTGCACACATGCATTCATGTGTCAGGCAAATCTTGATCACGAAATCACTCACACAAGAGTGAATCTGTGAGCAGAGCCGCCAGCCCATAGTGCAGGAGCAGGAGGGCAGTAGGTACAATGGAAGGACTGGGACTGCAGTGGAGTCCCTGAGGCAATTTGGGAAGAAAAACATGGTCAGTCATTCTTCCCCCTAGGTCATGGCAGGGCAATTTAATTGATGCATTTTCAGTTTATGGACATGTGTCCTCTGCCTCTCTCTAATAACCTGACATATCTCTCCCCCTCTGTCCATAGCTCTGCCTACTCCCAGTTTCTTTGTCTCTCTCCTGGAGGGACAGAGGAGGAACACAAATCCCTCCCCACCTCGCTAATAGAGACACTGCCTTGCTGACGTGAGTCACGAAGGGTTTAAGCCATGCAGTTGAGGGTGAGCCGCATCCAGCCCCCCGCACACCTCCCTCCCGCCCTCCCACCGTGGCTCTCCCTGGTTTCCAGGGAAACAGCGGCCCCAAATGCTGCCTGACTTTCACGTCTGCCTTTCACTTCTCCTTTTTTTTTGTAAAAAAAAAAAATATATATATATATCCTATTTTTTTTCCCCTTCTTTCAGGATCACTACCACGGCTGCTTGCATGATGGACCTGCGGAGGTACCCCCTGGACCAGCAGAACTGCACGCTGGAGATCGAGAGCTGTGCGTATGCCACGCGATGCCACGCGCCAACCTGCCCCAGCCAAGGCTTCCCACCCCTGGGCTGCCTCCTGCGGGTGTTAACCCCCATCCAAGGGTGTGCCCTGGGCAGGACCAGGCTCCCTCATCCAAACTCCATTCCCTGGGGACCTTGTGGGTGAAATGCCCAGGGAAATAGAGATCTAGCAGCTGACTGGGCACTAAAATCACCCTCGCTTTTGAGAGGGTAGGGAAGCCTCCCTTAGACCTAAGCAAGCCCTGGAAACCTGTCCTCACTGGTGGCTGAGCCTGCTCTTCATGGGAGGTGGGACCAGAGCTCCCCACAGCCCCTCCCTGCTTGGATTTTCCTTGGACTCCCATGAAAAGCCTCCCCTGACCGCGCTGGCGAAGGGAGGTTGGTCTCTCCCTCATAAAAATGCACTGCAGTATCCCCGCAGGAGCGGTCCAGAGCAGCAGATCTCGCAGTAATGATGATGCAGCTTCAGTGGTGATTATCAGAGAATTGCTTTTTTCATAAAAGAGGTCCCACGGCATCGGTAGCCGGCAGGCACGGTGCTGCCTCCCCAGCCCTGCCCGCGCCTGGCAGCCCTGCTCCCGCTCGGGATGCGCAGCAATGGCAGTGCTTGGCGTGGTGGGTAATGGGATGTAAATGAGGTCCTCCTGGAGGCACTAATGGCATGTCATTTCTGGCACTCCTTCGTATTTTGAGAATAGTTTACGGTACAACCAAGAAAACAGAAGGCAGAGAATTACCCACAGTTCCCCATGTTGCGATTTTGTTCTTAATGGGACATGTCAAGCCAATTTGTTAGTTGAAGTTATGCTTCCTTACAATATTTCTAAGATCTACGCAGAGATGAAGAGACTCATGGTTTCCTTCCTAAGAGCCTTTGTCTCTCACACTCTCGTGCATTGCAAATCCACAGGGCTCCATTTTGTTTGCATCCACATCCACACAACTTTGGAACAACACTCCTTTCATGCCTGGCTTTAAAAAACATACTGAAAACAAACAAACAAGAAAAACAAACACCAAAATAACCCTTTTGTGGCGCGGGAGTGTTGGGTTTGTAAAGCAGCAGCACGCAGCTGGGGTCTCCTTC
Source organism: Anser cygnoides (assembly GCF_040182565.1). Classification (NCBI taxonomy): domain Eukaryota; kingdom Metazoa; phylum Chordata; class Aves; order Anseriformes; family Anatidae; genus Anser; species Anser cygnoides. The sequence continues at coordinate 11,127,227 of NC_089885.1, read as the reverse complement.
CCCGCAGCAGCCTGTGGCCATTGCCTGCAGGAGGTAAGCCCAGGCTGGCACTGCCTGTTGATCCAATCCCTGTCCCAAAAACAGCCCTCACCCCATGAACCGTCTCCTAACTGTGTGCCAGGACTCGGCAAAAAAGCGATGAGGCAGGCAACAAACAGGCCATTAATCTGACATTTGAAGACATTGTATCAATACTTTATGATATTTCAGGTTGAAATGACTTATCTTTGTGAAAGTTCTTTTGCTTTTTAACATTAAAATGGAAACTTCGTTTTCCTTTCTAAAGCTGCAAATCAAAGTGGAACGTTTATTTTTAGACTGAACAACCTTTCCCTTTAGAATCACTTTAAAAAATGGCTTCTCGGAAAAAAACGTGTTTGATTTCACATTGCATAATAACATGAAAAAAAAAAAAAACAGAAAAGATTGGTACCCAATATCAGCAGGTCGTAGAATAAATGGAATAGAGCTAGTTAACTGTGAGATATCCTAAAATTAGTTACTGTAATTTGACATTTTCATTGCTGATCAGGAAGTAAATTTGAAGTCACTGCTGTTAAATTTGTGGATGATGAAGATAGCAGTCTGCGTGGCTTGCTTGCTGCACATTTGAATACATCCCGATCTGAACACATCCCGCATATATCTGAACACAGCTAAATGCGGAGGCCTGGGCACGGGACTGAGGGACGGTACCTGCCCGAGCATCGGCCGGGGAAAATGATGGAGGGATCACAGCCCTGAGCATCGCTGCTGGAGGTTTCGTGGCAGGGCTCTGACAGAAAAGGCTGGAGTGAGCCTCAGTTATATAAACCAGGGGAGCAGTGAGTCAGAGCAGGGAATCGATTGGCCTCTGAATACGTTGCTGGTGAGCCTGGGAAAGGGGCTCTGTCTAATTTTGGTTTCCATAATTTAGAAAGGAAGTTGAGAAATCAGAAGAGGTTGAGAAAAGATGCTAAAAACCGTTCGCGAGCTGGAGCAGATGTTTTGCAGTAAGAAACTTAAATAGCTCAGCCTGGCTTGTTTACTGCAAAGGAGGTGGAGAGGTGACTTGTTTACAGGCTGGGTGCACCTCTGCAGAGGGCGAGCGCTGGGTGGAAAGAGCTTGGTAACCTCAGAAAAACACAGAGCGACCACCAGCATCTGAGAGTCTGAATTCAGGTGGAAACTCACACACGATGTTTTTAGCTGCGAGCATGTTTGAGCCACCGGAATCAAGCACCGGGAGCAGTGAGGAATTTGCTTTTTCGTGATGCTTTCCACACTTAGCGCCTTGCTCTGGGAGACACGCTGCAGCCAGATGCAAACGCCAGGTCCTGTGCACAAAGCCGGGGTAACTGAGGCAGGGCAGCAAGCTGTGATACCCATGTCTGCAGCAGAGGAGATGACATAAGGGTCCCTCTGAATTCCTGCGGGCCTGTGAGTCTAGGTGCTTTACATTTTATGGCTGTGGAGCAGAAGCAGCCGTCAGGGAGGAGGTGGAGGCCTGGCCTGACTGATTTTCACCAGCAGCAGATCTGGCACAGCGTTTGGAAAATTGTTATTACTTTTTTAGCACCTGTGAATAAGCGCAGTGAGCACAGGACGTGGGCTTGGACACTAGAGAGTCATCAGATAATTCAGTTTGGAAGGGACCTCAGGGTATCTCCAGTCCAGCCCCCAGCTCGAAGCAGGGTCAGCCATGAGATCAGAGCAGGTTGCTCAGGAGCTGCAGCGTGACACCATCCTCAGAGGTTCAGATCTGAGCCAGGGGAACCCTTGGCCCTTGAGGTTAGGTAGAATAATTCCTCCTCCTCCATGGCGCATTCAGCAGCTCCTCGTTCCCCTGCTGTCCCTAATAACCTGGTGCTGGCTCTGGTGGCCACTCTCTGTAGTGGATGTTGGCCTCGCTGGGTTCTGCAAGCCACCTGCCTCTGCTGCCAGGGCTTGTGGCCGAGGCTGGCTGTCGTGCTGCAGCTCAGGTGGCGAATAAAAGCTGTCTGTGGGCACAGGTGAAGTTTCTGCTCTGAACAAAGCCTTCCACAGTGCTGTACTACAGCCTGCGTATACGTTGGTGCTTCTCTGAGCACAGAGGTGCCCCCGTGCAGCCCTACCCTTTGCTTAGAATAAGAGGCCACCCCTTGTCCAGAAACAGCCACGGTGCTGCAAAGCCTAGCTTGCCAAAAGCAATGTTAATTTTCAAGTGGAGATGACTCCTTGCCCACAAGGGCGATAGGCAGGGCTGTGACCATCGCACTAACGGGAGCAGAACTGCATGATTTTGTCCCCTGGGCCTTGCTCCCAGTGAGGCCAAAGCACCTGGGCAGTCTTTCTCCTGGGACCGTGCCTGTGGGCTCCTCAGCACTTCCAGCCCATGCAGCCCTGCTATCTATAGTTCAGGGTCAAAGCACGAGGCTGTACCCTCGGCTGAGCTAACCTCTGAACAAATCCATTACCCTGAAACATAAGGGATGAGCATTCATGCCTTCCCTGCCTTTCTTCTCTCATTAGTGCTCTTTTCAGCCAGCGCCTGGCAGAAGCAGTCTCCAATCTCAGAGGCTCTGTCCACTTCCCAACTCCAAATTTTGACTGAGAGTATTTAAAAGAGGGAGGTACTCAGATGCTCAAATTTCTTTTCAATCACTGTTGTAAATTTTTATTTTTTTTTTTAATCTCTTGGAATTTTTAATACTTGGAGGCTCTGTTTACCTAGTCCACATCAGAATGTATTGTGTGATCTCCCCCTTCTGGTAAAAGGAGGCAGTTTTATAAAAGCAAATTGCAGTGTTTGGTGCATGTGATAGAGGCTTTGGATGCTCAAGTCCCTGTTGTGTTAGCCATGGAGATTGTGTAGCACAAGTCAAGACCTGATGGACCATTTCCAGCATTTTTTTTTCCTGAATCCTAGCCAGAAGGGGGAGTTCTGACCAATTATTTTTTTTCCCTCTTCTTTGGGGGACTGTACTGCCGAGCTCAGCTGAAGAAAAGTACGTCAGCAGGGAGGAGCTCTGCTTGCTGTCTGATGGTGTGGGCTTTCTTTTGGATCCTCTTCCAGATCACCTTAGAGAAAATGGGGGTGTCATCTGCTGCAGCTTGTCAGCTTAGTTTTCTCTCTGTGCTTCTCCACCTCTGCAGACGGTTACACGGTTGATGACATTGTCTTCTTCTGGCAAGGAAATGATTCTGCTGTCACGGGGATGGAGGTGCTAGAACTGCCCCAGTTCACCATTATCGAGCAGAGGCTGGTCAGCAGGGAAGTGGTCTTCACCACCGGTAAGTTTCTGCCCCAGGGGTGTGATGAAACACATAAACCCTCTGCTGATCTAGGTCAGTGTGGTTGCTCCTCTGATCTAGATGCTGAGGCATTAACTTAGGATCTAGGCTTTAGTTTAGGGTCCCGTTCCTTTGAAAAAGAAGCATCTTCTATACCGACCAAATTTGATTTTTTTGGATGCAGTTGTTTTCATTTCTTAATCAAAACTCCAGCTGAGCTCAAAACAGAACCTCCTTAGAAGGTTCTCAGCCTTTACCTTATTTTTACATGGTTTTCAACTGTCTCCCAAAGGCAATGTAGGTGTAGCAGAAAACAGAAGAATATTTCACTTGAAAAGCAGGTGGTCTATGGAATGAAAGAAACCCATCTGCACACTGCAATAAAAAGATCTGGAAGGAACGCTTGGGACAATTCAAATACTGCCAGTTGGAAAGTCGGAGGGGTTTGGATTTTGGTTGCTCTCCTTACTTTGATCTGACATGGAGTTCACTGCCAAAGCAGTGAGCCACACACCTGTTACATGGTTTTTGGAAAGCCACGAAATCAGAGCCAAAGTCCATCTGTGGTGGTGGCAGATGGTGACTTTGCAATGGTACCTCAAGAGGCATGCCAGGGGCAGGGTCCAATTGCAGTGGTAATCTAGAGATCTACAAGAGGCAGTGTTTCTCCAAAAGAAGTTTGCAATCTAAACAGACAAGACCTTCAGAAAAAGGACTGGTGAAGTACCGTATTCAAGCTACGCAAATGGCACACAGTGGTGAGAGAACATAACCTCCTTTTTCCCAGTCTACCTCCTTGATCATTAAAGAATGTTGTTTCTCCTGTTAGCTTAGCTGCCAACCCACAATTATACTCATATTTCAGGTTGCTGTGTTGCCTAGGGAAGGAGGTGAGAAGGAAGAATGGCCTGGATGTTGTTTCAAAGAGAGGCACTGCTTTGTCCCTATAAAAATGACTATGCTCCAGTGGAAGGACAGTAAAAGTCCTTATTGTTGTCACTGTCCCCATTAGGTTCACTAAAAGATTAGGAGGAAGTTGCAAGAACTTAAAAAAAGAAAAAGACCTACAGATTAACTAACAGTACTCTATTTGCATATGAATTTGCCCACTCTGACCATAACCCATTTTTAGAACAGCATGGGAAAAATACAATTCAGATCTTCATTGTTGTTTGGAGGAAAAGCTAGCACATGAAACAAAGGAAAATCATCTCACTGAATCCAGATATAGGGTTAAAATCTCCTGTGTACGCCTATGTCTTATTGGAACGCACCATAATGGCAGTTTCTGCTGAGTACTGAACAGACATTATCCCATGATGTCTGATATAATAATGTAACTTACGTAGAGTTTCCTTTCTTCTTAATATTCTGAGCCAACTGAGCAGACTCTGAAGAGCCCCTCCCTAAAGCTGATGAGTCTGCAAAACCTAATGAAAGAGAGATTCCTCATTATCACTGGCTCTTGAGAATATTTTCCAAATAAAATTTCAATTCCTAGCCCAAGCTCCTACCATAAATACAGCCTCGCCCACCTCTGTAATATTTCATTGACAGGTTCATATCTGCGCTTATCCTTGAGTTTCCGGATCAAGAGAAACATTGGTTACTTCATTCTGCAGACCTACATGCCATCTATCCTCATCACTATCCTGTCCTGGGTCTCCTTCTGGATCAATTATGATGCTTCTGCTGCACGAGTGGCGCTGGGTAGGTACCTTTTTATTTTACATTGAAGAAGGTGGTTTTTTGAGGGAAATCAGACAGGGCGGCTCTAAGAAAGAAAATACTTTTTTCTTGATGAGGTAGCAGCTAAACAAGCTGTCATCCCAAACGAAGAACATTTCTTCTGAGAACAAACTGGATGTTTTCATCCTGAAGTGTGACTTCTTTTGTTCAGAAATATTATCTCCTAAGTTTGAGCCAGTAAAACTTACATTATAGATTTCTGTAGGTGCAAGTTCAGACTCTATAACAAAGGCATAAATGGTCACAGCTTCTCAGATACGCGAGATTGTGACATGCTATGAACCCACCAGTTCCCTCACTCTAGTTTGTACTTGTTTTCTGAAGTAGCGAAGTCTGGGCACCTCTTGGCCAACTGGTGTGCTGGGAGCAGTTTAGTTAGATGGTGCTTGCTGAGAGTGGATGGCCAAAAAGCAGTAAGTATAGTGAGTGAATGGCTAAACGTTTAAGAAAATAAAGAAAGTAGCATTACACATTTTTGTGATATTTTAGGCCCCATACAGACACTTTCTTGTAGCTGAAGACCTTCATAACCAAGTCAAATGTGGGACAGTAAAGTCCAAGTTTTTCTTAAGCATATGTTCCCCTAAATAGAGATGTTTTCCTACGAGAGGAAGAAAAAAAGAGATCTTTTAAGCAACAGAAGGGAAGTGGGGGTGGATTGCAGATGAGGATTTTGAAGAAGGAACAGGAGAAAAGGGGGTTGGCTGGCATATGAGAATGGGGCTGTGCAACACGATAGAAAGTTCAGAGGAAATAAGAGAGCCAAGGAGGGAGAAGAATTTCAGCTGGGGGGGGGGTTAGGACTCAGAGAAGCAATGAAGCACAGATAGAGGCTGGGTCTTACAGAGAAATTTAAGGGTTTAAATTAGCTCTAGAAGAGAGAGTTTGTCAAGACTCAGAGGAAGTGTGGTTTGTACAAAGACACATAAAGAGATGATTTGGCTGTACTTGTTTGGAAAGTCTGGAGCAGGAAGGGGACAGGAAGAACGTGGTAAATTAAAAAGGTAAGTTGCAATGACAAGAGTATTCTCAGTGAGAGAAGAAAAAGAGATCATGCCAGACATTGCTGGCACAGTGAGAGTATAAGCAGAAGGGTGGACACGAGATGCACAGCTGTTGAATTTCTCCTGACATCTGGATTCAAAGGAGAAGACAGAAGAAAAACATCATAGATCAGAACTGGAACAGCTCTCGCTAAGCCATTCCTGACAGCTCTCTATCTAACTTGTCCTAAAAAAGCTCCAAAGAAGGAGAATCTGCAATCACCTCTGGGCACTTTACCTCCAGATTTGCCTCATCATACAGTCAAAAATCTCTTCTTTGCCTCTATCCTAGGTCTCCAATGCAATTTGTCTAGTTTTGGTAGACACAGAGAACATTCTATTCCACCCCCCTCCCTTTTTTTTTTTTTTTTTGCACAAAGCTTCTGGATATTGAAAGACTGTTGTCATATATCCCTTCTGTTTAGTCTTCTGTGGACTGAAGACTATGTTTGTTTAAGATGCAGGAAATGTAACTAGGCCTAAAAAGGAAAACATGAGAGGAGTTTGTACAGATAACTGAAGTAGTGAGAGGTAAAGCTGGTGAAAGGAAGGTGTGAATTTATAGGGCCAAGGATGTGGACAGAAGCCCATGAGGCAGGTAAAACGAGAGCCATGTAGTAGGAATCCTTTCTCTGTCATATTCATGGCACTGGAAAGACAAAGCAGATTAAAAATTCGTGTCAAGGATACTGAGGCATTCAGTAGTGTCCAGGGAAGCCTAATGAGTTCATGAAGTAGAAAACAGGGAGAAGAGTGAGAGACTAAGAGAAAAACTGTGTATTTCCTATCACAGAGAGTAAAAGGACAATCAGGGAGCACTTGGAAAGCTGAGGTCCAGAGAATGTTGATCCACATTGTTCTGATGATACTCAGCTTCAACATTTTCTCCCACTATTGGTGTTGTGTTTTTTATTTTTACTTTCTGCATTTGGCAGCTGGGCTTAGAATAGTGTCAATTCCCAATTGTGCTGCTTCCAGCCTTTCTGAGGTTCAGGCCAGCTGGGAGGAGGGATGGGGAAACTGAGATGGGCATTTAAGGAAACCACCCCACCTTGGTAACAGAACACCTACCCTCTCCTTACAGGGGTCACCACGGTACTTACAATGACCACCATCAACACCCACCTGCGAGAGACTCTCCCCAAGATTCCTTATGTCAAGGCTATCGATGTTTATCTCATGGGTTGCTTTGTCTTCGTGTTCCTGGCACTCCTGGAGTACGCTTTTGTCAACTACATATTCTTTGGGCGAGGCCCCCGGCAGCAGAAGAAACAGAGTGAACGGATCAGCAAGGCTAACAATGAGCGCCACCGTTATGAAGAGAAGAGGGTGAGAGAGCAGGTTTGTCCCCTTCTTTCATTGTGGCAGGAGAATTCAGTCTCTCCACTGCTCATTCAGTCCTGGGTGAGCTGTGGTGCAGCCTTTCTCCTCATCATGAGAGAAAAACTTCAGTTCCCTTGTCTTGTTAACACAGATCCACTGAAGTCTGCAGACAGATGCCTAGAAAGACATCTTCCCAGTGATTACTGGGACTTTTTTCTCCTTGATCATTTGGTCATCATCCTCAAGCCAATCTCATCAGGACCATCCTCTTACAAGGACAGGTCTAGCCCAAATTACCCCTATGGCTTTTGGTCCTAATCTGCTGGCAAAATCACATTGCCCCCACTCACAAGTTTGCTGCAAGCATAGGCTCCAGCCTGTGGGCAACCAGCATCGATGGAAAACCTTTGCAAATGCAGAAGTCCAGGTTCAGAGCCCACTGTTAATCCAACCAGCAGTGCTGGTACCCAGAAAACTGTTCAAAATCATCCCTGGTGGCATAGCCATGTGCACACTGCACGGGACAACCTTGCTACCTTTCTCTCTGTCTTCCCTATTCTAGGTTGACCCTTACGGTAACATCCTCCTCAGCACTCTGGAGATGAACAACGAGCTGCTGGCCACGGACATGATGAGCAGTGTCGGCGACTCTCGAAACTCTGTCATGTCCTTTGAAGGCTCAGGAATCCAGTTCCGCAAGCAGCTGGCCTCTCGGGATGGATTTGGTCACCACCCAACCCTGGACCGCCACGTCCCGCTGACCCACCATGCCGCAGCCCGCAACCGTGCCAATTGCCGTCTCCGCCGGCGGTCATCTAAGCTGAAGCTCAAAATCCCAGACCTGACAGATGTCAGCACCATTGACAAGTGGTCACGAATCATTTTTCCAATCACCTTTGGATTCTTCAACCTTGTTTACTGGTTGTACTATGTAAATTGATGCCTGCAGCCTCCAAGAGAGATAGGGACAGACACTCAGACAATGACAACACAGGAGTGTTGTGGTCTTTTGGGTTTGGGTTTTACTCTTTACTATCATTATCATTTATTCCTTTGATTCATTAGATTTATTCTAAGCTTACTCTTCTCTTTTCAGCACATGTAGAACCACGGAGTGTTGGGGGGGATAAGGGAGAGAAGGGTATATGGGAGGGGATTTGGTTTCAGGGAGGGATGTGTTTGTCTTGATTTTGGTTTCCTGCTGAAGGACTTAAATCATTGTAAAAAAGAAAAAAGAAAAAAAAAAAGAAAAAAAGGAAAAGAAAAAAAAAGGAAAAAAAAAGAAAAAAAGACAAAAAGAAAAAAAGAAAAAACAACAACAACAAAAAAAAGAGAAGTTTTAAATGGGGGGGAGGGAGATTTAGAGAAATTGAGTCAAAAACTGGTGGGGGGGATAGGTTATCTTCGGCTGTGCTCACTAATGCGCTATCCTCACTTCCATTTCACTACTGAATTTCATCTTTCTCTTCTCAGTATTATATTTTTTTAATCTTTCTTCTGTCGCTGTTCTTAACCCCTTCATGTTTATTCCTTCATGGATTCATGAGATAGTGGTGTTTCATTCTCATGCTACGAGATTTCTCTTTTCTTTTTCTCTCTCCCTCTCTCTTGCTTACAAGCCTAAAAGAATCTTTTAAACCAACAAATAAAAAGAATATTTATTTTGGAAGAGCTGGGAAGGGGGGAGGACAGGGCAATTATTTGGGAGGGAAGGGGCAATGTGGGGGCATAGGGGGGTGGGAGGAGGGAGCTTATCAAAAGCAAAGGCACATTTGCAAGTTGCCTTTTTCCACCTTCAGGAGTCTGCAAGATGTTTTTCCTGTGTGAATGAGTGTGGGGGTGTGTGTGGCGCATCTGTGTGTGTGTGCGCGTGTGGATGTAGATATGGATGTGTGTGTGCAAGCATGTTTTCTGGGGTGGGGAGCTGGGGAGGGGGGTTTTGTAATGTCTTTTGTAGAAAGAGAACTCAGATGACATTTAACCGGCAGTGTTTTGGGGGGAATAGCAGGGTTTTGTTTGCTCATTGCAACTTTGTGAGGTTGGAGGTTGGAATCCCAGCTTGTACTAGAGAAATAGGGCTGGGGACAGTAGATTGTGCAAATATACTTGCTGAGGAGAGAGAGGGCTTTGTGGATCAGCAATGGGATGGAGCCATTGTCCACTGCTGGCATCTGATCTAAACTGATTTAGTCCTGAAATGAGGGCTTGTTCCTAATCATTTCCACCCTGCATCTTTCTTACTGAGTTTTGGGAGAAAAGCAGTTACAGGACTCTGAAAACTCAGCCATTTCCACCCTCTACCTGCTCTTTTTGCCAGACAAGGGACTTCACACTCCAGTCCACCAAGTAACCATAGCCTACAGCAAGGTGCAGGAAGGGGTGTACATTGTTTAACTCGTTGTGCTTCAGGATGAAAAAAATCCAGAAATGATAACTCTTCCCTTTCCTAAGAACTTCAGAAGCAAATAGTGGGCTGGCACCCTCTGATGTGTACTGCTTCTATCTGGCCTTGCTTTGTGTCTGTTAAAACATGCGGAGTGTAGAGAAGAGGACCCTGTGTTCCTTCCTGCAGAAGATGCAACTGAGGATGCAGTAGAGTTCTGTGGAGCATCATCCCTCTGGAAGACAATTGTCTTCAAAAACTGGGCAGGCTGAAGGTTGCAATGAAAATGCTGAGCTTGTCAGTGCTTGTGGAAGCCCCTAAGTCTGTAGCAGCTTACATCCACACGCACGTTATTAAGGTACAGAAGGGTAACTTGGCCTTGGATGGCAAGGTCAACTTTTTTCCAAAGGAGCCAGTGACTTTCAGAAAATCACTGAATTATTGGCCACTTTGGCAATCACTGATGATTGATAATCTCCCTTATAATGTTAATAAAAGCCATGAATATAATAAATTCACAAGTGCAAAACTTTAACCTTAGGGTCATTCTGCCATTCCTGGAGTAATGATGAGAACCTTTTTCTTACCTGATAGAGGTTTTTACATGCCAGACACACAGACACAAACACATGGCCTTGAATCCAAACATCCCTTTATTTTCCTGCAAGCATTCTCTTCCTTTTTTCTTAGATCCCATTGTTTGGGAGAGCAGAGTGATCCTCTGAGACCAGGGAAACTCCTGTTTTTGAGATGACAGATGCATCTCATGCACAGTTTCTCATTTACTAATTTATGTCTGTACAGTGCTATGAAAATGTGAATCACTATAGACCTGACCTAGTAACACTGAAGTCATGGAAAGTTTTGTCTTGACTTGGATGAAGTAGGATCAGGGCTCATCAGAGTAATAAGTATTGTTATTTTTATATCAGTAATGTGTTTTATGCATTTTCTACTGGTAGAATCCTAAACATAAGTGTAGAGCATCATTCTCCTCAGTCATCCCCAATCTCTGTCTCCTTCTGTCATGTTCATGCATGCACACATTTAGTCCAGGCCTCCCTGGACTCACCAAGGTTTTAGCACAACTCTTAAATCAGGCTTAGATTCCTAGCTGCCCTGCAGAACAGTCTCTTGCTGGTTTCCACATTTGAGTGATACTGTTGAAATTGGGTTTTCCCAATGTGGTTGCAGTTTATTGTTGACATGGGTCTGTATAAGAATAAGAGTGAAAATTGAACAGAGTTGGATCATAGAACTAGTGCCGAATCAGGTAGTTTTGTCTGCCTGATATGTAGGAATTTAAAGGTTGGCCAGAGAAGAAAGTTACACTTTCAAGTGGGGATTAATTTGGAAATGGCTTTTAAAACTTTTAATGGAAGTCATAAAGTTGTATTTTATGACATCAACAGTATAACGTAGGTGGATATACGCATGCCAGATGGAGGCTGTCTAGCAGCAGGTTTCATTTTTAAGGGGAATCTAACCAGCTGATTGGTCATTAAATAAAATATCTAAACACTTATCCTTTATATATGTGATTGCAGTGTAAAGGGTGGTCAGAATGACAGAAGGAAAAAAAAAAAAAAAAAGAGGCAGTTGTAAGAAGCCTGTTAAGACTGGAGGGAGAACAAATGGCCACATGGTAAGAAATGATGAAGCTGAGGGAGATGACTCAGGAACTCCAGTAATATGACAGCTGTAGTAGAAACCTGACAAATCTGTGGCAGGAGTTAGGCACCTGAGAGCTCTCTCAGCTGGTCCCAAAGGCCAGCAGTGGCACACAGATGTGAAGCAAAGCCCAACTATGCTCTTTGCTGCTTGGGCGCAGAGCCCTACAGGGAGGGGGCTCCTGCCAGCCACTTACAGACCCATCCAGCCATGCAGGTATAGCCCAAGGCCTCCAGCAGCTGGAGACCAGGCACAGGGGTGTCTGTGTTTACTCTTTGAGGCTTCAATCAGAGATTGAGCCCAGAATTTCATAGTGACAATCCAAAGGCTTTCCAGGGAAAAAGCACTGCTCAGCTGATTTCTTCACCTGCTGGGATTCGAAGCCAGGCTCCTTTGCTATTGCCTCGGTTCTCTGTTGGCTGGGTTCTCTTTCTTATCAGGAGTCATCCTAGTTTCTCTCTTTGAATGTTTCTGACCTGTCATTGCCAGGCCAGTTTTATTTCATAGAGTCAGTCTTAGTATATCCAGACATCTGGACTATTTGGTCCTACACAATAATCTTTGCCAAAGAGTGTGCGGTCAGGACTTTTCACAGTTCAGGAACTGCCTTATAATTTCTGGTGACAGAGCAGGATGCTTGGAGAACAACTGAGTCCTGTAAGTCAGATGAGTAATAGAAAATGTGGTCCTGGATGAGGGAAGAATGCTGAAGGCCTTTAGACATGCCCTCCTCCGGGACCTAGGTGGCACCTCCATTTTCCCCCTCCATAGCTATGTGTCCACCCCTAAGATAGGCAACAAACCCGTGTGTTGCTTTAAGGTCCAGCGATCCAGAAAGGAGACAGTGGATAAAAAAAAAAAAAAGAGATTTGATCAAATAAGGCTGAGAGGTTTCAAGCCATCACAAGCATGAGGAAAGGAAAGGCAGGAGCCTCTAATGCAGTGGGTACAAAGCTCTTGTTATTGGAAAGTTGGAGGAGATTTCCACTCTGCACTTGTGTGCCCGCTGCTGTCCACCTTTGCTTCATGAAGGGAGAGCAGAGGGGAGGAAAGAGTGTGAGCGCTGTTCTGTAGAGGAGCTGCTTCTGGCTTTTGCTGGAGTGGTGCAAGAGGCAATTCTGAGTGGAGCTCGGTTTGTTTGCAGCTTGGGACGGGGCTGCTGCTTGCAGGGTCTTGGTGTTTGGGCAAAGACTGTAACATGAGCATGATGGAAGCACCAGGCTGCCTGGGGGAGCTGGTCTGGAGAACGTTTTGCACCTTTCCCATGCATAGCAGCCTAAGGCAGGCATGTGGAGGAGGAGAAGGAAGGGGAGAAACAGAAATGAAATCTCTCTCAGGATATACATGGCCAACATAACTCTATCGCTTCATTTTCTGATACTGTATAGTGCTGTCACTCAGGGACCTTTAGGAACTAGGACCTTGGGACTGTAATCCTACCTGTCCCTCTCCTATCCCCCCTTCACCTTGAGAATTAAGAACTGAAGAGAGAAAGAGAGAAAGAGCAGAAGAGGAAAATAAGAGCCCTGGTAGCAAACCCCTGCTATTCCATGGGTGAAAGTAAAGCTTTGGTTACTAAGGTAAAAGGAAAACGTATACCTTTATATTCATGTCTTCAAGCATAAACCAGCCCGTAGTGTATATAGGATAAGTTCACAGTGCATGAAACAAACAGGACTATAGGTCTTAACTGGCATCCAGCTTTCTTGCATGCACATCTGACACCATGCCAGCAGCTTATGTCTTGCAAATAAGTAGGGAACCTGCCAAGGCTTGGCACTTCCTCTGTCCAATGGACAGCACATCCACTTCCCAGAAACAGAGCCATGCGGGGAACCGATTGGGCCAGTCTGTTTGACCAGATCTGCTCCAGAGGCCCTGGTACGAGGAGATAAGGGGTGGGGGAGGGAGTTGGTTTTGTTTGCCTTTTTGTGGGGAGGGGGAAGGGGTTTTAAATCTCTGAGCTGTATCAGGCAGAAGCGAAACCTCTGGAGCTGCAGACCAAAGGACAGTGGCTTTAGGAAAGGTGTTTGCTGAAATCCTGAAGGAATGGATGGGATGAGGAAGAGGTGGTTGGTGGGAGAGAGCTGTAACCGCAGAAGCAGAGCTGAATACGAGAGAGGTAGTGAAAATACATGTGCAATACAAAAGGTTTGAAAGGATTAGAGGCCTGGAAACCGGGGACGTGCAGTGAGCCAGACAGGCTGGGTGCAGCTGCAGGCAGCACTCAAGGAAACCCAGCCATGGCAGCAGTCCCTGGTGGGCACGGACCGCAGACTCTGGGAGATGGTGAGGGCAGGAACTGGGAAAGGAGCCGGAGACTCATGGTGCTCTGCTGTCAGAAAGAGCTCAGTCCCTTTAGGCAGGGACAATCATTTGCATCTGGACAATGTTGCAGGAGCTGGGCTGGGATATGCAGGAGAGCTACCGCCATCCCAAGCTGGGACAGCGGCCGAGCTCTGCCCTGGTGTCAGAGATAAGGGAGAACCGGGCAAGAAATGCCATGCAGGTTACCAAATGCTTTGTTGGAAATGAGACTGGGCTTACCAAGCAGGGTGGGATGTCTTTACAATAGGCATGGATATTGGGTCGGGGCATGGGTCAGGCAAGAGATGTGAAATCTATGTGTTGGAAGCAGGACCTAACGCAGATGCTGGGAGGGAGGGAGGAAGGGTGGGAGTGAGGGAGGAAGGGAGGGAGGGAGGGAGAGGAGCAGAGACTGGGAAGGAGAAGATGTATATAGCGTTGGGGCTTGGTTTTTATTTTGTTTGTTTTTTGTTTTTTGCTTTTTTTGTTTTGGGGTGTCTTTTTTATTTTAAAGAAAATATATGTTTTATTTCTAATGTCTTGATGTAAACCAAATAAAAATGGTTCTGTACATTCAGAAGTAAAGAACAGCTGAAAGGTGACAAGTGTAATAAAGAAGCACTGTCCTCCAGGCTGGTATGATAACGCATTTCCCCAGACTTTTCCCACAGGGGTTGGAGGGCAAACCTGTGCCTGTGCCTGCACAGAGGTGCAGCCTGCCGGGATGGTGACCTTACGGCTGGTGCCCTGATCCACCTCCGAGTGTAGTAAAGAAGAGGTGGGCAGGAGAGGTGGAAGTGATGGTATGTAAGTAACTTTTCAGTGTTTGATCCCACCATCCCTGAGGCCAATGGGAGGAGGCTGTGTATTAGACCCTAATCTCTTGCACATATGGTCTCTTCCTGGAGAGCCAAACTGCACTATGCCTTACTGTATCCTGGGATGTAGTAGCGAAGGGGTGAGGATGATATCAGGTATCACTTGCATAATGAAGTAATGCAGGTGGAGTGAAGGCAGTATGAGCCTGAACAGTCTTGGAGAAAATGTTGCTGCTGCTGCTTTCTGCCTTGTGACTTAGTGTAGGGTGACAAGAGCTGGGAAATGCCCAGCTGCTCAGAAGAGTTACCAAGGAAGCCCTTGAAGTTGAAAGATTTATCTTAAGACCCTTTGCAATTCAATAGACCTTTGCCTGTGGGTTCCCAGCTGTTTGGGAAAAGATGGTGAAGGATGGGTTTGGAAGAGATAATACAAAGCAGGGACCTTGCATTAAGCTTTGCTATCTGTTTTAGTGGCCATTGGCCTTGCAGTGACAAATTTTTCAGCAGAAGAAGTACAGAAGGTCAGAAGTACAAATGAGTGGGCATTTGTGTAGGGCATTGATTGAATTTGGACTGAGGTACACCTGGTTTCCGTGCAGTTTCAAGTTAGCAGAAATGAGTGATAGGGAAACGCAATGGATAATAACGGTGGTGGGTCTGAGACCTATTGGTAAACCTCTGTATTATAGTCCATCTTTGCCTGGACTGGGAGGAGTGTCAAAGGTGAAAAAAAAAGAAAAAAAATGTCAAACTGCTTATCTGTTTTATCTTAAGCTTAGTGCTTTGGAAAAGCAGAGAACAGTCTTGCCTCCATGGGGCAGAAGTGTGGTTTCTGCAGCCAATAAATGTTGTATTGTTTGTATTATTGCAGCGAGGATAAAAGAAAAATCTTTGCACGGAATTCAAACCAGAGGGAGTCTCAGTCCTCTTAGGAACGGCCATTCTTCAGCAGTAAGGCTTCTCTTCACTGTAGCTGCCACTCCAGCTAGAGTGCATCAGTACGCGGCAGGCCGCACAACCCTGACTCAGCCTTGGGCAGCCCAGGTAGGACTGGTGGGTACGCAAGGACAAAATAGGAAGGAGATGTGTGAGCATGAGTTTCTGCACCCCATTGTGCTCTAGACTAGAAAGCCCTGGGGGAAAAAAAAAAAAAAAATTGTTCCAGCCAAGAAGATTATGCTGTCATCATCCCATCTAGAGACACTGAACCTGCCATTCCACATCTGTTCTCAGCTCTGGGCTGTGGGCTGCCCACTCCCATCTAAAATACCCAAAACTTGTCAATGCCAGAGGTAGAATGAACTTACTATTATTGAATATGTCTGACAAAATGGAGAGATGAGAGATGGTAGCCCCATTTATGATGCAGGGGTGCACATTTTATCATTTGCACATGCTGAGCCTGGCATTCATACCAGCAGACTTTTCCCCTAGAAAGGATGAGATAGCAGAGTGGAAAGTAGTATTGTTTTATGAAGAGGGTGATGATTTCTCCTCCAATGTGTCTTAAACAGAAGATGGTATTGTTTTGCCTTCTGTAAAGGCTGATTGCCATATTCAGATGCTGGGTCCAGGTTTTATTTGGGGACCTCAATGGTCATCCTGTGAATAGAGTATCCAGGCAAGAGTGTGGAGATCTTTTCCCTGACTTTCTCAACCCTCTGAATGTGTCTTTTAACTCAGTGTGCTTCTCTGGGCAGGCTGTCATATGGCTCATGCTGCCCAGCTGCATAGAAAGCCCAGGTACTGCTGAGCCCAGAGGGGAGGACTTGGGGACAAACGGTCTGGGAGATGCCAGGCCAGCAAGGAAGGAAAATGTGGTTGCCTTTGGTGTCATGCAGATAGCTTGTGGGGATTGAGATGGTAAACGTCCTGCTTTTCAGCGTGAGGAAGGCACTGGCTCAGACTTGCAGAGGCATTTCTCTCCATGGCTAACCTCCACTTGTCTCTGCAGAGGAAGGAACTGCCCCGACACATGCCCTGCCCCGACACATGCCCTGCCCCACACTGGGAGGGACTCACTTGACCCCACTCAGTCCTTAAATTGTTGTTTTTATGTTTCCTGACAGGGGATGGTGGATTTGGTTGATTTCTCCTTTCACACCACCACCCCCTGGCTGTGCCAAGGGCTGTGAGGCCTGTAGCGCTGCAGCACCAAGCCTTGCTGAGGCAAAATGGCCGTTCCCAGCGAGACTGGAGGGGCTCAGCGGTGACTCCTCGCTGCAACGGTGACTGTCACACAATATCATGACATGTCAGGCAGGAGTCCAAAGAGGAGGCACACCTTGTGAAAGAGATTGTGCTGGTGTAGGCGGTGATGGTTAACTTTGTTTCTCCAAAGGTGGTGGCCTACAGGACCCAAAGTTCTGGGGATCATTGTACCACCTGCCTCAGGGACACCTGGGGACCCATTATGGATGCTTTAAACAGAAATTTGTCCTTTGCTAATGCAGCTTCCAGGTCATTAAAGATCTGACCAGCCTCGTGCCCCACAAATTTGGAAGCAGAGAGAGGGGAGACATGTCCCAGGGCCTCTTAAAGGGGGAGACTGGGCAGAAAGAGTTTCAGGTCAAGACTAGGTGATGTTGAAGAAAAGTGTTTGGGAATGGGGGGTGAGGTTGCCCCAGTCTTTTCCCTCTCCCATTTCAATTGCACTGAGGCAAAAAAGAAATGGGCAAAGCAGAGGAACAGGGTAGGACTCAACCCACACCGTGCCCCAGTCCAGCAAAGCCCAATCCTGTGCTCACTTCTGAGCAGAGGAGCAGTTCTGATGACTGCTCATCTGCTTAAAACCATGCATGGATCCAACGTATTCACAGGGCTGGGGCCTATGTGCTTGACAGACCAAAAGAGATGATCTTTAGTGAGCAACCCCCTAGAAAGGTTCAGCAGATGCCACAGAGAAGAGTTTTGAACACCTGGTAAGATGAATATCTAGATGCTGTAGAAGAAAATGGAAAAAAAATGTAAATAAAGGAGAGCCTCGAGAATTACCAGAAAAGTATCACCGTTTGGCAAGTATATGTGACCTTGGTGGCATGACCATTGTCTGGTCTACAGTATTTTTTCTTTCCATTGCCTGGCATGTCATAATATTGTGTCCTTGTGTGAAATCACATCCCCTTCCAGAAGTGAAACTTGTTTCTGAAGGACAAATGCCCACTTGCAATGTGCTCACCCAAAGGAATGTTATGCCAAGAGGTATGAAAGCAAACAAGATTAGACCTCTAAGTCTGGGGCATCCTTCCCAGGAAAATGTAGACCATTAATGCCAATGTATCATCCTCTCAAACTCCACTCATCCATCTTCCCTTCAAAGATGAAGAAGCGGCAATGTCTTCTCTAACTGGGGACATCTTATGTGGCCAGAATTTCAAACAAAACCTAACTGAACAACAATGACAACAGAAAGGGAGATCAATGGCAATGTCGATATATTATTAAAGGGACTGCTGTGAACCATCTTGACATACTCTGAGTGGCTGCGTTGCATCCTGTACAGCGTTACAAAAAAAAAAAAAAAAAAAAAAGCAACAATGAAAAAAAAAACAGAACACCCATTTTTATGATCTTTAATTTGCATTTTCTGCATGAAATAAGACCTTGATCCTTGTCTTTTTTCACAAAAGCAGATTCTGCTTTAAGTAATGTAAAAAAGGAAAGAAAATAATGTTTCTAGCAAAGTGATTTAGATGTAGAAATTTTTGTAAAAAAAAAAGGGGGAAAAAGAAAAAAAAGGGAAAAACAACAAAGAAATAAAATAAAATGACCTAAAGAGCCATCTTTGTCTACTCTAGAGGTGGGAAGGTGTGATTGGTGGGTGGCACTCTGCTCTCAGGGCTGTCCTGTGTCAGTCGGAAGGGAGCTGGAGCCCACACCGTGCCATGGGAAGGCTCCCAGGATGGGCGTGCTCACCAATTACTGCCGGGTGCTTTCAAAAACTGTCTCCTTCCATCTTCTTGCAGAGAAAGTGGGCAGGAGGGCAGGGAGAAGGATAGGCAGGGGCAAGGAGAATTGCCTTGCTTTTATTTTGGGGTTTAGTTTGGGTTATTCCTGTTCCTGCAATGACAGTTTTTGAAAGGCAATGATGAACAAAAGTAAAAACAAACTTGAAAATAGTTTACAATTTTGTACAAACCATTATAAATATTAACAACAAATGTTTTTAAAAATGGTCCATACCAGTGCCAAACTAATGTAACGTGTACATTTCTTTCTTTCTTTCTTTTTTTTTTCTTTTTGACAAAAAGTGTTAAAACACTGAAGATATTTCATTTTTTAACAAATGATGTATGTGGACATAAAATGTACTTGAAAGCTGTTAATTATCAATTGGTTAGGAATCTTTCTTGGGCTTTTGGGTTTGCTTTATTTTTTCCTACCCAGAACAAAAGTAACATATATAAAATACAATCTTTAAAGGAGAAACAGTCAACTTTTTTTCTGCTGATTTGAATGTAAGAGATGTCCATTTTCAAGGCACTGTCTTTAGGCCAAATCTGCAGCACTGATCTCTGAAAAGCAAACAACCTTACCATCCAGAGCTCTCAAACTTGTCCTGAACTGTGCAACATAACTGTTCTGATGTCATTTAATATGTGTGTCCAAAGGTGTGTGTATATTGCTAAGACAAATTTTTCTGCATACCCAGGTGTCCTGCTGGGTTGCACCAAAAGCTGGGATGCACACAAGCTCTATGATATTGCCTAGGGCAGAGGGGAAAATTAAAATAAAACCTCAGTCTTATTTTTCCACCATGAGGTGAGTAACTTACCATGATTTTGAGGAGCAAAAATCATAGATTACAATTTCAAAGGCTCTTAAGCCCGATTTCCACAAGCAAAGGAAGTACTCAAGTATTTCTGGACCTTGCCACTGCGGAGGGGGGGAATGCGTGGTCAGCTGTGACCATGGGTGAAAGAAGGTAGCTGGCTTTGAATGCCTGCTTCCTTGTGGTGCACAATGATGTTGCCACCCCACATTCCCTTGCCACAGCTGCACCAGGTGTCCATGCTCCATCCAGGCGGCGTTCTTCACAGGTCGGTCTGCTCTGCACCTCTGTGGCTTTGCACTGCAAGCATACAGCTGAGGAGTAAAAACACAGGGAAATGAATACTGCAGGGATGCTGGTGGTTCTGCTGGTGCTGCAAATGTCCTTCCTCCTGGTAGAAACATCCTTGATCCCCTGAAGCAGAGAGACGGTGCTTTTCCACTGTCAAGAAGGGAGGAAAAATGAAAAATTTACATTCTCCAGCTGGGCATTCAGGTGCCTGTATTTCTTCTCAGCCAAGACCTACTGCCAGTGGGATCAGAGTGATGAGAATTCAGAGGATGAGAAGTCAGAAAAAAAAAGTCATGTTAGAAGCTGGATTCAACACTGAACATGTGAAATCCAGTCCTTTTTCCCCTCTCCAATCCCAGTCATAGAATCATAGATCATTAAGGCTGGAAAAGAGCTCCAAGATCATCTAGTCCACCTGTGCCCCTACCACCAATATTACCCACTAAACCATTCAACCTTTCCTTAAACACCCCCAGGCACAATTAGTTAAATCAGATTAGTTCCAGACTCTGTAAGAATGAGCTGACAATGAATTACCAACTTTGTGAGAGGACAGCCTCAGTCGAAGCTCACTACTGCCATTCAGCAAACTGACTCAATGATTTTTGGCAGGTAACGGGGAGGAAGGTTTCTTTTTTGCCATTGAATCTTTTTTTTCACTGAGCCCAAAGTCCACAGATAACATAAAAGCATTACTTTATTTTCTTCACATGTGACAATTCAACTTCTAGAGCTCTCACATGCCTTGAGGACAGTTCTTGTGAAGCCCTGCTGAGCTGGGAGGCTGCCCTTTCCCAGCACAGCCGTGGTGGTGGGGTGGCCCTGACTCTGGCTCTACGAGCGCCCACGTGTTTCCTTGTGCCCCTCTGCCCCCCTCTCTTCTTGGATTTCCTTCCCACTGTCCCCATATTTGCTTAAAGCTAAAGCTTTTTGAAGCCAGACACATGAGCTAGACATCCAATCCTCAGTCTTGGGTGTCCAAACACTTGAGGGGCTCAGCCCTTCATGGTTTGTTCACCAAAATCAGAGATGAGTGGCTCAAACTAAAGAGAATTTGCCTACCAAGTAGGAAAAGTAAAAGCTAACTACCCAATATATTTGAAACAGGAATAACAAGTGGATAGAGTCTGCAGTGTTTATGCTTAAGTAATGGGAGAATAAGGCAGAGGGAAGCAGCACAATAGAAATCCTTTTGAGCTGTGATGGTGTTACAGTTCCTGCTAATCTGCCACTCCTGAGAGCTTCTGTGATGTTCTTTTTCCTCCTGCCTTCATTTTATTAAAGAGATAACTGTGTATATGTTTAGCTACTGGAAAAGCTACTTCATCTTCCTGTCTCATTTAATTTGAAGTGAGATTTTAGCCCTGTTAATCTCACCTTGCCTTCCTGTTCTCTTCTGTTTAATCTATTGTACCTTGGGTTTCCATGGCAAGATCTCATACTGCAACAGGGAAAAGGCTTTAATGATTACTTCCAGTTGTAGTTCAGGAGAAGATACTAATAACCCCTTCACATCCATAGGCAGTCTTCAGGGGTCAGAACTGCCCAAGATAACTATCCTCTATCCTGTTATAAGGAATATTTTGTCCAAATTAGAATTTCAGCAATTTTACTTTGTTAATCCATATCCTTAGTAAGCAGCACCAGTATATACCCAGCCTTCCTGGAAGCCCAGATAAGATAGGTTTGCAGCAACAAATACGCCATTAAATTAAATACCTGTCTACCTCTGTTATGGGTAGTGAAAGGACTTCTGTTGCTAACACCAGGGATATTGTTAGCATTAATGGTGCTAATAAACCTATGAAACATGCAAAGAATGGTAGAGCTCCACATTTTCTAAAGCCATTATGTGATTAAAACAGCCAAGTTCCTCTGAATTGTCAATGGTTTGGGCATTTAAGTTGTGCAATAGTAATACCCAAGGTTTTTGAAAACATTAATAGCATGTTCAGACTGGTTTATTCTGGAAATTCTTTCTGTTGGAAAGAAGAAATCCTCAAGATCAGTTCTGATAATACCATGTATAATACCATGATTTCACTTTTCTTACAGTTTTTGAAAAGCTGTAGATTTTTGGAGGAAAAAATAAGAAAAACCCACACATGTTGTCCAGCCAGTTGCCTTGTGAAATCTAACCTAATAGACTTTGTGCTGAAAAACCCTTGGAAGTCTCCCTGCCTGGAGAGAAGGAGCTGAGACGCCTCAGCTGCAGCCCAGCCACGTGGTTTGAGGGAGCCTAGGCATTTTGTGCTGGCTGTTCAGATCATGCGGCTTTCCCCTAGACAATACACTTCTCCAAACGAGGGTGACGCTGAAGCAGCTGTCTAAATCGGGCACTGTGTCAACAGTTTAAATATTAACTGTTCCATGTGCTCTCACCAGCCCGTGGGAAATGCACTATCAGCCAGAGGATTCAACCTTGAATCCCTCACATGGATTTTTCCCCCCAAACAGAGCTGTTCAGTTACAAACAGCCTGGAGATAGCTCACAGACCCTTCCACAACCAGCTCTGTCACTCCATTTCGTACACCAAAAGAGCTATGTAGGGAGACAGGCCTTTTCCATGGCTGCAGGGTCTGCTTGGGCAGGCTTCTGCAAACACAAGGCAAAAGAAACTCAGCATGCCAGGATGTGCCTGCTGAGGGGCTGAAGGCTCCTCCTTCATGAAGCTGAGAACCTGTTACCTCCCAGACAGGTAGGTCTGGGACCTTTGGCTTCTAGGCCAAAGAAAAAAGAAAAAAAATGAAATAAAATAAAATAAAATAAAATAATAAAATAAAAATAAACCTCCAGAGGAGCTCTTGGTTAAAAAATGTGGTTTATATAAGCTGTTCTTGACACTGGTTTTGTATGATCACCTCAGTTTTAGGAATGAAAATTTGACTCTGATGAGCTGTATGTAAAATATCACTCTCATTCACGTTGTGTACTTACAGGTCCTAAATCAGTATTTAGATGAGCTTCCCTAAAGCTCATTGCACTGTATCAAGGAAGGGCCTAACTTCAGCCCGTATTCATTATATGGAAAAAAAGATCTACCTATACCTTTCCCTTGTATTTGCACTTGGGTGACAATACAAGTTCAGATTTATCCATCACACCACTCTCTTAGATCTTGTCAAGTAAACGTGCATGACCAATTAGAAAATATAGTTCACTGAAATAAGAAGCAGTATCAGCAGATATAGCAGACATGAAGCTGTGCTTTTCATGCTCCTGGTCCAAAATCTCTGCTGTACAGACCCTCAGGAAAGAACTCTCTCCATGCAGAAAAAGCCAGCTTCTTGGTGGGAATCAAACCCCTCGTGGCATGATGCAGAGCCCTCAGCAGAACTGCTTGGAGATGGCCCATCTACCATGTACCCAGTGCCACAGGGTAGCTCCATCCTCACCCACCCACATCCTCACACTGTATATTCTCTCACTCTGTGGGTTTATTGGTGAATGATGAGTGCATTTTCAACTGGATCCCTCTTTCAGTTGCTATGCAGAGAAGCACCCTCCTCAGGGAGCTGTGAAGATCACAACAGGAGCTGCTGCCCAGTTTGTTAAAATTCTGAATTTAGAGACAGACGCTGCATGTACAACTGGAGCCTCTTTTTAGGAAGGGGACACAAAGTCAGCACTGCAGAGCAGTGCTGGTTGCACTCCTGCTGGAGCAGGAATTGCTGCGGTGTCTTGGTTCTGCACCTGGACATCATCACCTGACAACGACATCCCACCCCTGCCGTGCACCTGCAGGCAGAGCCTCTGGCGAGCCAATTCTTCTGCTTAACATCGGATGACCAAAGAGGACGCACAAATACTATTACAATTCCATATTTCTATTTCTGGTCTCCGTTCCTTTTCCCAAAGGCAAGCTCTTTTTTCTTTTTTCCTCTAAAGTTTGAGCAAAATCCATTCTGCCATTTTGAAGTCAGATGAGTGAAAATGAGCCAACTTTAAATCAGAGTTGCCAACTGGTTTAATTTGATTTGGTGAATTAATCATGAGCCTAGTTCTAAGTCCTTCAAAAAAAGAAAAAAAAAAGAAAAAAGAAAAAAAAAACATGGCAACATGTTCTTCGATTCATGGGAATACATCCAGGGCTGTGTTTGCAATTAAAAAGCAAAAAATAAGTTTCTGTCATGGAGACAAGCTCTCACTGATGTGACTGCTGGAGCCTGTTATCAGAAGAAAAATTAAAGGAATCTGCCATTAAATGTTTATTAATCATGTAATAGCTTTTAAACTATAGGTTAAAAAACATTAGGTCAAAAACAAGATTTTGGGGAACTGAAAAGGCAAGTAACTAATAACTACTGAATATGTGTCCAACAGTATTTTTGTACCTATTCCTGTAGGTACAAACCAATGCCTGTCAACATTCAAGAGGCATTTGGACAATGCCCTCATTAATAGGCTTTATCTTTTGGTTAGCCCTGAAGTAGTCAGGCAGTTAGACTAGATGATCTTGGAAGGTCCCTTCCAACTGAACTATTCTATTCTATTCTATTCTATTCTATTCTATTCTATTCTATTCTATTCTATTCTATTCTATTCTATTCTATTCTATTCTATTCTATTCTATTCTATTCTATTCTATTCTATTCTATTCTATCCTATTCTATCCTATTCTATCCTATCCTATCCTATCCTATCCTATCCTATCCTATCCTATTCTATTCTAATTATCTCCTGAGGTCCCTTCCACTACAACATACATATATGTGTACACGCGCACACACCACAGAATTTAACTTTCGCATCTGGGACTCTCTGAACAATGCTTCTAATGAGCTTCGCTGGACAAGGAAATGTCTGTAAGTTATCCAGTGGAAGCAAGAGTGGCAAAGTGTTTGAGTACTCATTTTTACATTTTTTTTTTTGATGAAGTTTCTACTTGGCTTCAAGTTATGGAACAGTGATGATGATTCACACTACGGGAGCACGTGGATGCCCCGGGAAATATGTAAGCAGAGCAAGAAGGAGCACCCAAGAATGGTAGAGACAAGAAAAATAGAAAGTAGATTCGGGTCTCCAGATTCCCTGTACTGTATCCACTGGTGCACTGCAGAATCAGAGAGGGTTTGTGGTCTCACTAGGGAGTTTACAAGGATTCTGCTCCAGAGAAGAGCCTGCTCCCCCTCCAGTGATGGTGCGGGAAGAGGAGATAGGGTTGTTACCACATCAGCCCACTTTATTCACTGGTAGAGCTGTCCAGCTGGAGTGGGGGGAAGCACTGCACTTCCTTGGAGGCAGGATACGGTGTCTGCTGTGTGAGTCAGGGGGAAACTCCTACAGAAACCTATTATAATAATATGAGTACTGCATTGGTGGAAGCTGTTGGGCACTCTGGGTCACCCTAATGGTATGAAAAAGTTATCCACAGAATGGCGTCAAGAAGGATAAAAGGGAAGAGGATGTTTCACCAATCTTCTTCCTTTCCTATGTCTTTGCACACGTACTGACCCACTTGCCACCATGCCATCTTCCTAGACAAAGTCATGTAGAAATGTTGGGATAGTGAAAAGCATCTTCACAGACCTTGGAGTTGAGTGAACAGTGTTTTTACAGAAGAGGCTTCTTTCCCTTCAGATCACCACCTTCTCATGATTGCTTACAGCAGGGCGGGGGTCGATGCACACGCAGGCAAAAGAAAGATGAAACTGCTCACTGCTGAAGGAGTCTTTTGTAATTTCCCCTCAAACATGCCAAGTAACTTTTTTTCAAAGAAGGTCATTCACAAGAAAATCCCCTTCCATATGCAGCTCTCTGGAGCTTGCTAGATGTTTCTGTACTGCTCATAAATCACACAGGCAGCTGTTACCATCAGCATTTTCCTTCTCCCTTGAAGTACTAGCAGCAGCAGCAGCTGCTGAGCCTGAAGTTAATTTCACAAATTAACCTGAGATTCCCCCACAGTCCCAGGACTGCAACCCTACCTGCTCCACGCACCATCCTGGGGGGACTGAGCTTGCAGCCTCAGCACTTCTGCAAGCTTTCAAGGAGGAGGGGAAAACCTGAGGATGGGGAAACCTCAGCTGGCTAAGTGTTTCTGCCAGAAGGCAAATGGAGAAGACAGGATACATTATAGAGCAGCAAAACACAGGATAAATAAAAATGAGAGAAAAGCTCCTAAGAGTATGAATGAAATAAAGAAGAGATTCATAGTTACCAGAAGAGGACAAATACTGCAGGAGGAAGGAAGGAAGGAAGGAAGGAAGGAAGGAAGGAAGGAAGGAAGGAAGGGAAGGAAGGAAGGAAGGAGGAAAAGACAGACAGACTGGGGCCACTGACTTCTTTTTTTCTTTTTTTTTTTCCTTCCTTTTCCTTCCTATGGGGCTAAAAAAAGAATTAAGCCTTCTGTATGAAATGACTGATTCAGTGTAAAGCCATACGCTCTTTTCCCACCCTTCTGTGAGAATCACTTCTTTACTTTGACTGACAAAAAAATAATGTGTTTGTGTGAGCACAGCCCTACTTAGAGGAAGAAATGAAACTTCAGCATCATCCACAGTTTTGGGCTTTGATATTCTTGAACACAATGTACTAAAAGAAGGGCCCAAGCCACCCCTTCTACAGAAAGGGGATATGTTTGGGATGCATATTTAACCATGCAAAGCGTAATGCTGAGTGAGGTTGAGCACCTGCAGAGTAGGAACTGGCAGAGCCGAGGTGACACCGTGCATCCCTTGTTCTTGTGATGACCAGAGAGAGGAATTTGCTTCTGCGTGAGCCCTGCTGCACTGGCCCTCTCCACCCGGCTGCAGGACCTGAGAGGGATGTGTGCTTGAGGAGATCTGAGCCCTCACATCTACTTACATTTCTGCTTCCAAGAATTGCTCTTAGGTAAAGAACACTCCTGCCTTCGATTAAAAGAACTAATTTACAAAGCAACAATAAGCAAAGAAAACCCTTCTGTACAACAGTCGCAGCACCTCATTGCTACTGAGCTCAAAAGACCAACTTGACATTTCGTGTT
Source organism: Anser cygnoides (assembly GCF_040182565.1). Classification (NCBI taxonomy): domain Eukaryota; kingdom Metazoa; phylum Chordata; class Aves; order Anseriformes; family Anatidae; genus Anser; species Anser cygnoides. The sequence goes on along the minus strand of NC_089885.1, from coordinate 11,100,651 downwards.
GGCTCCTGTGCTGAAGCAACAGGAATAATGGGGACCAGCTGAGTGCAGGCGGACCTTCAGTCCTCTGGGTCCTTCAAAAGCCAGCAACCGTGAGAGGGGCCGTGGTTACCCCGGAATAACGTCCTGTCATGAAGCTTGGGGGTAAGAGTCATTGTACCCTTCAAACTCCTCTTCACAAGGAGTGATATAAATATGTTTCAAGCCTCTGTTCTGATCTTGCAGAGTTTTCCCAGTTCTTTTTCTCTTCAATGTCTGTTCAGGCTTTCTCCTCACTCCTTCACGGAGCGTTACTGGTCTCATAGCTGTAGATCCACACCTTGATGCTGCTCTAATACATCCCCTGGCACCTTCAGATGTCAGAGATGACATCCTCTGGCATCTTTAGGACCTAATGGAGGGATACTAAGGCAAAGAGCATGCAGCTCTATTTTTGATTTTCTCTTCACACATCCCCTTCTGCACCGTTCTGGTGCAATTAATTAATTAATCCCCTGCTACACATGCTTCTGCATAATGTTGCTTTGGTGACGTTAATTAAAGTGGTGACAGATGCCATAAGTTTTGGTTTGCATCCTGTTTTTACCTCGGGTATCTACGGCTGGAAGGAGAGCACCTTAGCTCCAAGCGGAGAGCTGTTGTGGTAAAGGGGTGTGTGGTGGTTGTTTCTGGTGGTGGTTTCAACCATCTCAGGAGGCCCAACGCTGTGCCTCTGCACAGTACTGGAGAGAGGAGACCATTCTGTACAGGGGTAGCTTGCGGAGAGGCTGCTTCCTGAGGGTTGTATCAGTTAGTGTACGTAGCTACACACATCTTGATCTGGAGCTAAACCTCCGGGAAGCCTGACTCTGACGCTTGGAGTGAACCCACAGTGCTCAAGGCTCAGGCTGTGCCGTGTACCCTGCTTTTCACAGAGGACTGAGAGCCCATCTTGGGTCTGCGTACTCTCTCTCTGATTTAATTTGGTCCTAAATAATTTTCATAGTAATAGGATGAGAGGCAGAATTGCAACAGAGGAAATTCCATTAGATAAAAGGAAAAAATTTCCACGGGGAAGGTGGTCAGACACCAGAGCACCAGCTCAGGTTGGCTGTGGCACCTCAGCACCTGGAGATGCTCATTGCTTGATGGGACAGGGCAACCCACCTAAGTTAACTTCACCTTAACGAAGGTGGTGTTACACAGGTAACCTGTGTTACTCAGCGATGTTGTGAACTGTATTGGCTCCTGCCTTGCTTTCCTCTGCTCCTCGCCCCATGCTGCCAGCTTTGAGTGCTGTCCCAGCACCACGAGGTGCCAGGACCGGGGTCAGACCAGGGGAAGAGCCCGGGTATGCAGGCACAGCTCGGGAGCAGGACTCAGTGAGGCACGCTGAGCTGGAGGGAGGACAGCAAAGCTGAAGAACTGCCTTTATCAGCTGTCTGTGTCCAGAGGCCAAGGAATTAAACCAGAAACTACACAAATGTTGTAATGGGAACTGGGGAGTGACTTAATCAGCGGGAATTAGCTCTGGGGTTTGTCACTTCAGCTTTTTGTGTTTGGAGTGATTACAATTAAAATGCAAAGATCTGACTGCTTAAGTGCTCCATGCTAATTGGGGGATCAGTGAGCTTTCTTTTCCTTTTCTCCTCTAATTTATTTTAAGGCTTTGTTTCCAGTGCAGAAAGTACGGCAAACCTAAGGATTTGAAATGAGGGAGAGAGGTGGGAAATACCAAATCAAAACTGTGTGGGCAATTCCTCCAGATCTGGGGAGAGAGGGAAGCACCAGGGCTTTTCCCGCAGAAGGAACAAATCTTTCCAAAGGGGTACAGTCACCCTGCTTTCTTCTCCCCTAGTTACTTTTTAAGCTCTGGTCGAAAAGCTCTGGGATTTAACTGAGTGAGATGGGTTGGTCAAGAGTGTGCATGTTTTTGCAGCTAGTGTATGGGCTGGGCAAAAGCACTCTTCTTCACATAGAGCAGGCAGGGGTTTTTGTCATTTTTTTTTTTTCACTCTTGGGTGTCTTTTCAAGGGCGAGGTCCCCAGTTTTTGGAGAGAGCAGCTGAAGAGCTATCACACTGATCTTTTTATAGATATGCTCTCATACAAGCAGCTAGCAGCCATGGCTGGCATTCGTGCAGTAGGATGCTGCTGCTCTGATGGTGTGACCCAGGTTGGCTGCTGGACCCCAAACCCTTCTGGGGACAGCTGCACGGCAATTCTGTCACCGCTTTGCTTCCAGGCCCTGACAGGCCCCTGCTGGCTGGCCCGCAGTCAGCCGGGCACGCAGCAAGTGCAGACAGCATCTGTATTTCCACTTGGGTGGGTGTCTCAGCTGGCTCCGCCAAGCACTGGCTCTCGCTGGGGGTGCCAGGGTGTGTTTGGGGTGACAAAGCCAGTGCTTACAGCCAGCCAGAGCAGATGGGGGGGCTGGAGCAAGAACCACGTGCAATGAAGTGTGGAGGGATAGCGGGAGAAATGACCTTATGCACACAGCTCTCACATCCCTGTAGCCTCCAAGGCAGGGAGAGCAGGGGTGAGGAGGAGACACTGGGGTCGCCCTCCTGGGCCAGACCAGGCGGGGTGTTCCACTGGATGTCTTCGAGCTCTGGAGCACAAAGTACTTAAATGTGCTTGTAAGGGAAACCTAACATGGCAGGTCATGAAGGCCAGCCTGAGAACATCCCCAGCCTGCACAAATGGCGAGAAAATTGCTTTCAGAGAGGACACTTTTAGCAAAGTGCTGTTAGTTTTTGTTGCTGATAAGGGTGGAATAGAGAAGGGAGCGTTTTGCCCCCAAATGAAGGTGAAAGTGGAATTCCAGTTCCTGGCGCTGAGGATATCTTCTGACCACAGTAAGCCCATGTGACTTCTCCTTGTGAGGGCTGGTTCTTTACCCCAAAAGTAACTGGGGCAGGAAGACGGGGTTAGCCTCTTGTGTCTCACTGCTGCCCGATGAGACACGCAACTTGAGCCACCAGCACTTGTTCTGTTTAGAAAGAAACTGGGGGCATCCCCAGAAGCCAAACGGTGCCTCTGTTGTGAGGCTTTGGGCTCAGCCGTTGCTGGCACCGAGGTGCTTCTGGAGCCAGGAGGGAGAGCAGCCGCTCAAAGAAAAAGTCAGTTTCCTTGTTCTCCTGACAAACGAATTTAAATTGGACCAGAATTTTGAGTGAAGCTGATAATAGCTGTGCTATTTTAATCCATCCGTGTCTCCCTTGCCTCAGCATCAGCGCCGACGTCAAAGGCTGCTCAGCCAGGAAAGACCCCGGCTGGATCTCCTGGAAGCTGGCACTCGCAGCAGCAGCTCGGGAGGGCTGCGATGCGCAGACGGCTGCAGCCCTGTCTCTGCTAATTGGCTCTGTTCCTCTGGATGCTGCTGGTTTATGCCCAGCACTGTGAAGCCTCCGCAACTGAGCAGAAAAAAAATGTTGAGGAAGTTTCCTCCTGCAGCAGCAAATCTCAAACCCATGGAGCCTTGATAAATAAATAAGGATCCACATTCTGCTCCCAGATGTCACTGTGAAAAGGCAGAATAAGTTCAGTGGATGTATTCCAAAGATACTAGTGTCAGGGAGAGCCAAATTTAGCCTGAATGGCAGAAGAGGGAAATGGGATGCTTTTGCTCACCGCATTGAAGCATAAACATAATTTCCCATGTGAAGTTTTATAGTGATCTTCTGAAATATAACAAAAGGAAGCCGTGGCTCCTCAGCATCATTTCTTTCTTTAGCCGCCCGTTGCTGATGGTACCAGAAACGAGACATTACCTACGTGCAGCACTACAGAGGAGCCTGTCTTTGGGACTGTGAAAGCCCCACGCGTCCCGGGGGGGCTCCCTGACATCAGCAGTACAAGTCACGGCACAAAGAACAGCAAACTGAAGGACCTGCCGTGACCCTGCCCACAGGCCCTTCTGCCTAAATTGGAACCCCATCTCTTGTAATACTTGAGAAAAATCTCTTTTTTCCATGAATTAGGGCAAAGCCCTCCTTGGTCTTTGCATGAGGCAGATCAGCTGAGTACAGGAAAGTTGTAAGAAAGGCAGAGGTAATGTGGTTTTAATTCATCAGTTAATTTTTCCTTGTAACTTGCCCCCTTTCATTTCCAAGATGATTTTTCTGAGCTCCGTTATTTTTTCCCTTGTCCAACCTAATATTTAGCAGAAAGTTGTATAAATTTAAATAAATTAATAGCATAAAAGCCTGCAAACAAAAAAAAACAACAACAAAGGAAAACAGTACAGAAGAGTTTCTTTGTAACCAACTTGATGGCAGCATCTGTGGAAATGAAATATTTAGCCCAAGATTCAGTGCTTATCCTTCTGGTGCCAGCTCTAATCTGAGCCACCACATAAGAAAAAGAACAAACAAACAAAAAAAATAGTCTAACCTTTTCCCTTATGATGATAGCTTTAAAGATGTAAATTCAGGGCTCAGAATTATCATAATGAGTTTCTCTGCGTGTACCAGATTGTTCGGGGGAGCATGCGATGTCCCGCCATGGCTTCTGTGCCTTGTCTGCACGGTTACGTCTCGTCCCTCTGTGCCCCCAGCTCCCTCTCCAAGTGCTCCCACCCCAAATGCTGGTGCTGACGTGCCCTGGGGGAGTGGGGAAGAGCAGCTCCGGGCCCTCAGAGCACCAAGATTTTGGACCTCAATAGCTTTGTTATTTGCCATCACTGCTGCTCTCACCCTCCGATGGGTGGCTCTCGGCTCGGGTGGGCAAGGGAGTGTGCTGGCAGGGAGGAGGGGGACTTGCACCTCTCCAGGCCCTTGCAGAGTTCCAGGACAGGTTTCCCCCTCATAATATGTCTTGCGGGGACTCTAAATTGACCTTTAAACTCTCCTTTATGGGATTCTGTCGGGGTTTTGGTTTTGATTTATTTTTGGCAGCAGCAACAACCAAAAACTCAAATGATATTTTTAGCTTTGGGCACCCCAGGAGCCTTAAAAAATCCAAAAATATTCCTGAAGAGCAAGACAGCAGTGGTCTGCTTTTCCCATAAAAGCCACAAAAATGCTAACCCCAGGAGAAACATTTTTTAATGCTAAAAGCGAATGTATTTTCAGCCAGAATAGAAGCTGGTGTAATAGATTTGACCTTTCTTGCTTGATCCTGCATGGTGCTCGTGCTTTTTTGCTAACACATCGCTAATATGGGGCCTCGCCACACCATGATGTAACCTTGCTGTATCTCAGACGTAACATATCCTCTGCCACGAGGCTGCCAGCTGGAGCTGGGGGTGCAGAAGGGCCCACCAGCTCCAGGGTTTGCTCTTCTTAGGGGGATCCCCCTGATTCTCTGGTGCTGGCAATGCTGAGGACATCTGGCCAGCCTTGCTGGGGGTCCCCTTCAGGAGGCCCTTGGGTTTCCACAAGGTGCTGGGAGCTTTCTGGGTGGACCTGCTGCTCAGCACAGGGCTGCCACATTCACTGGACTGGGTCAATGTGGCTTTGTCTTGTGCTAAATTGGTGAAACAGCAGTGGTGATGAGAAGCTAAGGGAATAACAGGATTTTTTTATTATTTTTTTTTCCAGCTGAGGATCTTGCACCAATTATTTATCTTTTGGGGACAGACAGTTTGGTCATTCCCCTGTTTTCCAGGATATGTCGGGTCTCCTTATCCAGAGGCCAGTCTGGGCAATGTCTTTACCTCATTCAAACAGGCCGGTTGCCCCCACCTTGGAAAAGTCACAGCCTCCCCAGAGAGCTGCCAGCTCTCACCTTGTCCCTCCGTGTGTTGACGCTGGGAGTCAGCGTGCTCCGTTTGCTTTTAATGACCACAGCAATGTTCTTGTCGCTGATGAGCCTGCATGCGTTTAAGGCAGCAAAATGAAAATCCCCTTGTCCCTCCTCCCCAGCCCAAAACGAAAAGTACATCAAAATTGGAGGGGAATTGGCACAGATGGGTGTCCTAGTGCTCACCCTTGCTGGAGGCTCCCGTGGGGTTTCTCAGAAAGGTGATAGTCCCCAACCAGCCCAGCCATGTCCCCCAGGGCCAGGGAGGGAAGGGGCACTGGTGGGCACGAGGGGATGGGCAGAGGGGCAGTGGAGCTGGTGGGAAGGATACGAAGCGGGGAGAACAAGAAGTGGGCTGAGAGGCTCTGAGGGAAACGCACCGTGCCATTAAAATGATCAACTGGGAAATGAAACACAAAAATTACCAGGACAATGCTTCAACAGCCCAAATGTGCTTATTTGGTTCATTTCATAACATTTTTTTTCCCCTTGAAATTTCCATCCCCATTTTGGCTGAAAAAAAAAATGCATATGCAACATCAAAACCACACCTGAACTGGAAAATATTATTTCCTTCTGCTTTTGAATGGCTCCTTTCCCAGGCTGTCAGCCACCCACCCAGCTCGTTGCAAAGTCCCCTTGGGCACAAGCAGTCTGCCAGCAGCTCATTTCTGCAGTCCCAGGCCTGCAAAGTGCCACTGCTGTTCACAGCCAGACCTGACATCTCAGTGGGATGCCCCAAGAAGCATCTTGCTGATAAGCCACTGTGCTGCTGGGTGCATGCTGCTCCCTGTGCCCCCAGCCTGCCTGCACCTGCCTGCAGCGCTGGGCTCCTGCCAGCCAGAGGCTCGTGGTGCCGGTGGCTGGCTTTGTGCCCTGCTCTCCACATCCCTCTCTCGGGTTATGAATGTAGTGTCACAGTCCTGGCCACGGCAGGAGCTCGCAGAGCCCCTTGCAAGGCCAGTGGTGCTGCTGCAGCCACCTAGCTGAGGGCACTGGGGGGCTCCCCTGGCACCGCGCTCCTGAGTCTGAAAGGAAATGGAGCCGGTAGGTACCTGAGCCTTGCTGGCCAAGGGAGGTAGGACTGCAAGGGAGAGATCTGGGGCTGCTATTCCCTCACTTGGGGCTTGCAGTGAAGCCCTGAGATGAGCAATGCTGTCACTGGGAAGCAGGAGGAGGTGCTTCTGGCACTGAGAGCTTGCACAGGGGGTGCCAAGAAGAGGGTTTGTGCAGGTGTCTGTGCTGGCTGCAACTTCATGTTATGTAAAACTGATGCAACTTGCTGTGCAGATGGAGTCTGTCCTGTGTAGAAAGGGGGTAGGGGAGATGCAGGCTTGGGAGAAGACAAGGAACAGAAGGAGAAGGGTGGGGATCCCTGTCCCATCACTCTGGGAATATCAGCAGCTGCAGAACAGCTCCTGCATCTTGGGGAAAGGTGACTTTCGCCCCCTCACAGGACCTGACTATGCCAAAACCCAGCTGTAGGTATAGCAGACGAAGGTGCCATTCTGCGCCTTGGACCTCTCTCTCCCTGGGACATGTTACTCTCATTGCAAACCTCAGCTGTTCCTCCCCAGACTCCCTGAGGAAAGCAAAGCAGCTTCTTGTCTCCAGCTTTACTTACAGAGCAGAAGGGGCAGCCCACGTTAGACTGAGCACTGTTCAAACTGGACACCAGAAAAACAATCCGGGATAACTCCTACCCCTGTATTCTGCTTCATGTAAACAGCTGATGGCCTGGGCTGTTAAAAGGACACGGGCCAAATTAAATAGCTGGGTGGGTCATGGCTCTCTGTGTGGTGAGCAAACGACCTCCACCTCGCTCAGGTTCTGCTGCACCAGTTACCTGGAGAGGTAGCTGCTGCAAGGGAACAATGCCTGTCTGGATGTGCTCAGCTTGGGTTAAGAAGTGCTTGATTTGGAGGCAGGCAAGTTAATTTTAATGTTTTCTACATGGATTTACTCTAAATTGCAATAGGAAATTAGGGCATCCTCACAGCATTTGCATAGGTCTAATGAAATGCATTTAAAAGCTTAGGTTCAAACCTCATTTAGGCATTTGTTGATTTCCTTTTTGAAGCTGGTTTAATTATATTGGTTTAGAAAACAAGGTCTTCAGTGTGTTGGCTGCTTCCATGAAAAAGTTTCTCTTTGTCTAGTTATTTTACTAGAATTATGCTGCTACAAACGCTTCACTGAGCAGCCAGAAAAGGCAACTGGAAAGGACCAGAATTAACCAGGACCCAACCACACAGTCGCCTACCTGGATCCCTCCAGCAGGTTTACGTGAATGTGCTTGACCTGCTGGGCTCAGCCTATTGAAGTCAAGACATCTTGACATTGGGTGGGTGACTACAGCGTGTAGCTGAGCTCCCCAGGGCTCCCCAACTCCGGTGCAGACTGCAGGGAGCACCACGGGGCAAGTGCCATTGGCCCTTGCATTTCCTGAGATTCTTGGACTCTGTTTTCTCACACTGACCAGAGCTCAGAAACAAACACCAAGAGCATGTTAAACAGCAGGCATGTGAGGAAAGCAAGTTAATTCAATTGTATTACAGCCGAAGGTAGATTACATCTCCACAAAGTCTGGCGCTGGCTCCTATTTTTCACACCAAGTGTTCTCTTCAATCTTATAAATGGCTTTGATATGTGCAGAGCACCGGAGAGGCTGTGATCAATTTGTTAGAATGAGTTTATTAAAGAAGAGAATTCCCGGAAGAAGAAATTGGGAATGTGGCACTTGTAATTATCTCCATCAATTGAGATAGATTCTGAAAACAGGAGTTTCCTCTCTTTGCCTTTGCTGCAGCACTGGTGTTCTGCACGCAAAATGCATCTCTGAGCGCTGCCGGTGGTGTGCCTTGTCCTCTGAACACTGAGCAATACCTTCTTCTCCCTAACATGCCACAAATAATCAAAACAAATACACTAAATTGCTGAAAAAAAAATTGGCTTTTTGAGGTAGGCACAACCCGTGTGGGAATTTGGGTCAAATTCCTCAAACGATTTCAGCTGAAAGCAGGCAGGACACGTTGAAATATTTTTATTTTGACATCAAACTGAAATGTTTTGAAATGGCCTTTTTTGAAATTTCAGAACTGATGCAAATTTTGTTTAGCCCAAGATTAAAAAGCAGACTAGATAATAGAGGAACTTCTCCTGTTGAAGGAACCATTTAAGTGGTTCTTGACTTTAATGATCTTCAGGGTCTTATTTTGTTTTGCCAAAACGTTGACCCAAATTTCCTCTGAATTGTTGTATATTCAGCCACTCAGATGAAAACTAGTCTGTGCACCCAGATGTAATTCATACATCTCTTCCAGTTCCTTGCCTTCTGCCCTGGCTCTCCTCCAGCACGGTCTGTTTGCCGCCGTCCCCATTTGATGCTGGTCCTCAGCAACCCCCCTCCATTTGTGATACGCTCCCTCCTCTCCAGGCTGTTTCTCGGTGGAGGGCCATTTAATTATTTGGCGTAATTCCCTTATTATTCAGCGCCGCACATGTATGTACACATAATAGGAGTGAATAATGGATGCTAATAATGCATAATTAATTGACGATAAGTGTCTGTTACAAAGGCAGCATGAGGAGTGGGATCACCGCAGGGAAATTCCCTGTCCCCATCCCAGACTCCTGGCGAGGGGCTGGAAAAGACCCAGCTGAGCTCAGGGTGCCCACGGTGCTGTGCCTGGGCTGGGACCCCCTCCTCCCCTGCCTGCTCCTCAGCCCTCCCGACCCAGGACGCGGCACCAGATCAACAGCTGCTGCTCTCTAAGCTCCCACCGACGTCAGGGAAGAGGGGCGGATCCCAAATAGAGCCTTATACCTCCTGCTTAACCGTGTTCGTTCCCCCGTGTCACCATCAGTCCGGCTGGCACTTGCACATGACAGCTTTGATCTTCCTAACCGTGCTGCAGGAGGCCTGGCAGGGCCACGGCTGCCTGCTGGGGACCATTAAAGCCTACTTGTCGGTGTACCTGGTGGCTGAGGCTCTTTGCACCGAGTCCAAGAGCCAAGGCTAAGCTTCAAAACGAGCATGTGGGAGTCCCTACAGCCTCCGACTCCCGCGCTGCTGTCCAGGGAGCACCCACGCCTCCCCCACCTCTTCTGCTTTCCACCGAGCATGAGCCAGGCCACAGATGGCCTCTGGGTAGGACCAGCCAAACGGATTTGTGATGGGGAAGGAGGCTCCAGCACTAAGGTACTCTGCCTCCCTGAGCATCCCTGTCTGTTCAGAGCTAACAGGTCCTGTCCATGTGAACATGGGCAATATCCCTCTGGAGTTCACAGGATCTGCTTCTGTGGCAAGTATGGACTGAGAAGAGTTCCTGATTTGTTCCCTGACAAGAAGGCAGAGCAATGTTTTATCTGAGTGGACTGTCAGCATCACTGAGACCATGATTTCGTGCCCCATCAGCCTATGCATTCCTCACTCAGCTGTGCAGAAAAGAGACGCAGTGCAACATAGGTGGTCTTGGTGATGGCCTGGAGAGGAGCTCGCCCAGGCTCTGACCTCCTTCACAGGGGTGCAGGACCCCTGCACCACCCACCACCAGCTTCTGAAGGCAGCAGGCAGGGGCTCTGACTCATGTCTTGGAAAACCCTGCTATCACCCTGCTTCCACTGCTGCGGCCAGGCTTGTGAGGATCAGGGACTAACAACAGCTTGAGATGCCCTCACAACAGCACCAGCGACGCCAGTGCTGAGCAGCCACTCGGAGCCTTGGCTGAGACATTCAGCAGCTTCTCTGCTGTTCCCTTTCCCCTGACCCTGCTCCCACATGTCCCCGTTCCCAGTTCAGCTGATGCCAAAGCTAACAAGCCGTTGCAATGCTGCTGCTCTCCATTGCTGTTCCTTCTGCTCCTCCTTCACTTTCAGCCCCACATTCCTCTCCACTTGTCATCACCAGCAGTGGAGCGGCTGCTGTCAGCCAAAGCCTTCCTTCGGGAGAAAAAAAGTTGCAATTGCTCCAAGAGGGACTCTTCCGAAGGTTGGCTGGAAGAAAGTGAGTTTCTTAACCAAGTCACCAAGGGAGCCCTTGCACACTGCAAAGGGAGAGGCAGGAGGTGGAAGAAATCCCCCGCAAGAGGGATCAGACCCTGAGCTATGCTGAGGACCTGATCTGTGCAGGGCTGCCCTCTCCAGCAGAGACAGAAGAGCTTGGGACGGAGGCAGGTTGTGAAGAGCCCTAATTAATGGACCTGAGGGATCAGCATCTCACCTACGGAGCTGCAAATACATTTCCTCCCAGCCTAGCGTGCATCCAATTTCCCAGGCAGAGCAAGCCGCGTTTATCCCACGCTGTGCAGGCAGCCACCTCCTTGCCATGGTCTGTGCATTCTCACCACGGCAAACTGCTCTCTTCCCAACCTTGGCACACGCTGCCTCCAAACTCCCTGCCTCAATGTGCTGCGATACGGCACCAGCATGCTAAAGGTCAGGTTTCCATTATAAGCAGTTCAAGGCATCAAAGCTGTACCAAGCACAGTAAAAGCTCGTGATTTTGCACCACATTAAAAAAAAAAAAAAACCACAGTAAAAATGCAAAAATGTGTTTGACAAATCCATCAAGCTACATCAACATAATGCCTGGTGTTTCTGGATTTCTCCATGCATGCTACTGAAAGGAGTAGGAGTTTGCCAGAGGCTTTCACCAAAGCGGAGCTGCCCCCTGGAAATGCAGCTTTCCGCGAGCTAAGCCTACCCTCATGGTCAAGCACATGAGCTGGGCGGTCTTACGCCCTCCATCTTTCTGAGGTCAGTTAAATTGCTGTGCATAGTACATGAGGAAGCCTGGTTCGTTGTACTCCCCAAGCACCAGCTGACTTATTTCTTTAATTTGTAGATTTGCCTGGTTGTTTGTACAACCATCACAACCTGGCTCAGCCTTTGCTGTTTATCCGCAGTGTGAGCGTGGGGGCAGGATCTTTTTCCTTCTGTCCTTCTTTTCCCATCTTGCCTCTCTGAAATCTGGCAGGAAAAGAAACCAAGGAAAGGAAAACCGTGCTGTGACCTGCGGGTGACCACAGCACCAGCAGTGCCCTCACCAGCCAGGGTGCAAGGCCGGCACACCGAACACGGCAGACTGGTGACAGGGAGAGGATCTGCCGAGCCCACGGTCACCATCAGACAAGGCAATATGTTAACCGTGCAGCATTTCAGTCAGGAATAGTTGAAGGCAAAGCTAGAAACTGTGCCAGAGCTTAAATACAGCTCCTGGACTCATGGGTGGTGAGGGAAACGGGAAGGGTGGGGATGCTGACGGTGCCCCAGGTGGGGAAAGCCATGCAGGTATTTGGGTGAAGCACGTCCTAGCCCTCCCCACAAAACTCTCCAGACACCACTCGCTAAAGGGAAGGCTTGGTGAAATGGCTGGGAATGAGGTGAACTGAGGTGTCGGTGTCAGCCCTCAGCCAGGACACAATCCGTATGCCAGGAAGAAGCAGACCAGAGCTACCAGGGGCCGCCTGGCTGCCACCAGGTCATTGTTCCCCCAGCGTAGAGATCAGACCACTGGGCCCCCAGCCCGTGCGCCTGCCACTGCCGCAGCTTTAGCAGGGGCTCTTCTTGCTCTGACAGGGACATAGGACAGAGTACGAAGGGTGAGAGGCTGGCATCTGAGAACAAGGCATATGAGCTGGACATCAGACATCACGGCATGACAGCTCTTCAAAAGCCTGCCTGGAGAGAGAGATGCTGCCTTCAGACAAATCCGGGACGGGGTAGCACAGCCAGCTTTGCTGGATCTAGAAGCCCTGAGTGTGTCTTTCCAACTCCGAGGATAAACACAGGTACCGTTTTCAAATAAATATTTACGAAAAGAGTTGCCTATTATTTATACATCTGCTGCTTCTCCTTCCCGCCTGGCTTCTAAATCTCTCCTTGGACAAATCTAGTTGTGCAATCGGTCCTGCACTGGCCTCACTGGAAATGCTCCACTTCAGTCTCCCCCGGAATCACTGTAATTTGGGGTAGGTGGAACAAGATTTGCCCTATGATGCTCACTTAGAGAAACACCAAGGGACTTGCGGCCATCTGGCCATGGATTACAGCAGGGCGTATTTCTATGGGAAGTGTATGCAGGGGGGTTAGTGTCAGAACGTCTCGATGCTCTTGACAAGAAAACTTATTATTTTTCTTTAAGCTGTGCATTGCATGTGGTTCCCTCGCTTGAATCACTCGAGTATCACGTTGGATCACATTGTACCCAAACTAATCTACTGCATCTATCAATCCATCTGTTTGTGTTGAAGAATTCCCAGAATGGGAACATGTCTTCAAATGTTTATTTAAAGTATTTGGCCTGGTTAAAGACTTCATATAGTCTTCAGGGAAATGAAGAACATTGCCCTGGGTTCAGCTGTGCTGCAGATTGCAACAGTAAGTGAAGGGCTGTGTGCTCTTCCGAGCTAGGAAACGGCTAGATGGGCTGGAGGGAAATGGAAGGTGGATTGCTTAAGGATAGGAGATGACAGATAGCTTTGACAACTCACAGATTAGGAACGATATGGAGAAGGGTATTTGTTGCTAGGAGAGTTATGTCCCAGTCCCCAAACTATTTTAACGCTGGCAGCAAGCAGCAGTAGGAGCTTTCCGTATGATACCTGCACATACTTTGTGGAGGGGCATCGAGCTCTGCCATGCTTCTGTATGAACAGCGCTTGCTAAATGGGAGGTATGCTTCTCCCTGACTTCCTAAAATCTCAGATTTGGAGAAAAAAATAAAAAAGATGGTGCGTGATTGGACCCTCCATGCTTCAGAAATACCTCATCTCAGCAGAGCTGGTGTTCATATACACAGGGCTGCCTGTCACCCTGCCGCTCACCTGCCCTGTTCAATCAGTCCTGTCTGCTGCAGCTGTCCTGGGTTAGAGTTAAAAGGGGTGAATCCCACCAGGCAGAGTCTGCTTCAGGAGGAGGGTTAGGCTGGTGGTGGGTTTTGGAGAGTAGTGTTTTGAGGCAAGCCTTCAGGTGAGTGTTCAGGTGTGCTGTGTTGCTTTATTAGCTGGGGGCTGAGTTGGAGCAGGAGGGTTCAGTGTGAAGATGAGAGTCTGAGGTTACAGAGTTGCTCATCTGCGATGCTGGGTGGGGTGGTGAGGAGGAGCAAGAAAAATCAGAGAAGAAAATAAAAGGTAAGGAGTGGCTTGGGGAACAGAAAAGTTGGCTTAGGCTGTATCTTGAGTCTGCAGATCAGAGCTGGAGGGGGCATTGATTTATTTGTTTATTCATTTCCCACCTATGGCTCTTAGAGATGTGTTACTGAGGGGCTGGAGGTGGGTATCAGTGTGTAATCCCTAAATGGGGCAGCTGGCAGGCAGCTTGCTGAATGTCTGGATGCAGGATGTGGCCAGGCAGCTCTTGAGCTTCTGGAAGAAGTTGAATGGATCATGCTTGGAGTCCTGTGTGTGCCTGAAGCCCACCCTAGAAGTGCAAGAACCAGCTGGTAATGCCTCTTTTCACAAAGGAAAACTAGATTTATGTGGTTGTGGGGGACCAGAAGTGGGAGGAGAGTTTGGCTTTTACTGTGTTCACCATGTACCAGCTCTGTCTGAGCCTAGCCCAAGAGAGCCTGTGGAGTTTGTGGTCTTTTTCTTCTACAGCGTGATCTCTGCTGGTGGCAATTTGATTGTCTGATGCTCTGTTGACAGTTAATGATTGTCACAATTTAAAAAAAAAAAAAGTTATTTACCAATTTTCTTTCCCGTGGAGCTGCAAATAATAGCAAAATCAATTTAAACCACATAACGCTAAGAAAACATAGATTATCCACGATGACCAAATTAAGCTGCTCACAGAGCTCACAGTGATTCTGCTCAGTGGCTGCTGTGGGGCTCTGAAATAATTACTGCTGGCTGCCAACTGCGCGGCGTGTTGGGGCTTTGGGGGGAGCACTGGGTCTTCAGCGGGGGCAGAGGGCCACTCCATTCAGTGGGAAACGTGAAGATAACTGCTGATACCATGTAGGCTTAATAGCACTTGGTGTGGCTTTTTTATTTTTAACTCTTCAAAAGAAGTACGCAGATAACAGCAGTGATATGAGGGGTACTTTCCAAGGTGAAATGCAGAAAACAAATTCACAGTGGGAATAAGTTTGTCTGGTAATGATGAGAAGAGTCAGTTTTCTCATAGTAAAAAGCTGTGTGGGGCAGCAGGGAACCTACAGAAATACTAGAACAAAAACATATTTTAGGAACAAAAGCAGAAGAAAGGTGGGAAAGAGAATAAGAATTGGTGGTGGTGGTTGTTGTTTTTAGGCTGTCTTACCTGCAAGGCCCCATTTTAGCTGTGGTAGGGGCAGACTGCTAGATCGCATGCTCTTAATTTTCCTGCTCTTAATGACTTGCTCCTGAAACGCTGTTTTCTGGTGTTAAAAATTAAGCTGAGATGCAACAGGAGGGAAGGATGGGGCCTGGAGCATGGTGGGCAGTGGGTTACTCAGAGAGAGGCTTCTAATGATAGAACAACGTTCTCCTCTCTTTGGAGAGTGGCAAATCTGTGACAGTGTTGGGCTGTCACTGTGGGGTCAGAGAAGGGAGAAGAGGGATGATGCCAGCTCTCCTGAGGGGACAGCTGCAGATGGGGGCAAGAAGTGAAGGCGCAGTCCCAAGGTGAGGCATTTGCCCTAGTGCCAAGCCTGGGGTGATGAGTTTTGTAGATGTGAACAAAGGGGCTTGGGGCACAGACTGTACCTTTTAACTCAAAATGCAGCAGCAGCAATCAGCACTTTGACTCCGGTTTGCTCAGGTATTTATTTTTTGCTTTATCCTCATGCACACCTGAATGACTTAGTGGTGAGGTTAGACCTCCCCTGGGCTGTGTGCCTCAGTGCAGGCCAGGTCCTTGTTCCCAGCAAATGCTGGTCACCCGCCTCAGCTGGGCGGCTTTGCAAGATGTGCAGTCTTCGGTTTCAGCGTCCTGCCCAGACATCGATCGCCTTTGCATCACTTGTGATAGGGCTGGACCAAAGTCCAGCCAGGCTGTGGGACCTTGTGAGCAGCCGGAGAGCCCTGTTAGAGGACTCCAATGGCCTGTGTAATGCTGGGCTGGCAGAGGAGCTGGGGATGGTCCTCCAGGATCACGGGAGGGGTGAATTATTGTAAGTCATAGGGGCACTGTCACCACAACTGTTCATCGTAAGGTTGGGAGGTAGAGGCTGGTCTTTAAGGAAAAGCTCCAAGGAAAGCCGTACAAGCTGAAACATGGAGCCTTTATTTGCCCACCAACAATAATTCCTAAGCCTTTAGGCCTTTTTTCCTCCAGTAAACGCTGAGGCACCTCTCTCATCACGCTATGGCTCTGTCCAAATATAATGCAGTCCCATTTATGCTTAATTTATCTTTCTACTACTCATGTCCTTTCATAAAAAAAGACGAACTTGCCTAGATTTAATAAGAACAGTTATTCTTTTTTTTCCTCTTTCTAAAGACACAGCTTGAGGAATTGATGCAAACTTGCTGACTTTCTTCATTATAAGAAAAGGAAAGAAACAGTTGAAACAGTTCCCTTGGTAAACAACAGATCTAAACACCTGGACACTTCAATGTGAAGTGGCATTCTTCATTTGAAAATTGGCTTTTTTTTTTTTTATGGGGGTGAAATAACTCAAAGAGAAATAGAGTATCAGGTGGAAGTGCTATCTTGAGAAAGTGCTCCTACTTCTAACTGCCTGCCCTGATATTGGGAAGATGCTCAACTCTCTCCTTTTTTGATGAAAGCAGGTGGCTCCTGGGTTGTTTTTTATTATTTTATAGTCTTCACAGTGGAGAGGAAACTACCTTCGGAAAACTTCTGCCACTTTCCCTTTGACACCTGGGTTCCTGCAGCTTGAGGTTGCTTTTAATGTTATTGTGTGTAATTAGGTGGAGAAAGAAAGGGGCTTCTGCAGCCACAGTGATGTTCACTTGAACGTGGAGTACACTTGAAACAGGATTAGCAGCAAGCTGATTTAGGGGATGGAGTTAAACAATGCAATCCTCCCAAATCTGGCTTTGCATATGGAAAAGGAGCTTGAGGAGGAAGGGGCTGAGGGCAAACCTGCTGCCTGGCTAGCACCAGGAGGGCAGCCTGGAGGAAAAACCCACGGACTCAATGGGGAGGCATGAGCCTGGCCGTCTGGGAGGCTGCTTCTGGAAGGAGAAAGAGGCTGGCGTCCTGAGGGCCATGGGATGGGTGGGTGTGCGCACGTGGGGCTGCGGGTTGGGTGTGAGCAGAGGAGGACACTGAGCAGGCATTGTGATGCAGCGCACCGATGCCTGCTCACTCTGTCGCCGCACCTCAGAGACGCTTGCTGTCTGGCCAAGGGAGATCTGTATGTGCAGCATCTTAAAGAGGTGCGTCCCGTCTCTGGATGTGCTGTGGCATTCTCTGGTTGGGGACAACTGTGTTCCCTGGAACAGCAGACCCCACAACTTCTGATAGCTCACCACCTCCTCAGCATGACACGGGGATGAAAGGAAGCCTTTCCTGGAGAGGAGAGCTTTCAGACAGGTAGGATAAAAGGAAGCAGTGTGTTTATCCACCAACCAGATTATAATTCCAGGAGGCAAAAAGGAGGTGTGAGAGTGCTTGGAGTTTGAAGTTAGATTTAAAGGAATAATTAAGGGTTTTGCCACTGAGTGATGGCAATGAGCTGGCTGGAAATAAATCAGATTGCACTTGGAGGAAGTGACCTGGAAATATATTACTGCCTGTCCCCTAGCCAAACCTCATCACCATAGGGCGTCATTGAGTGGTGGTGAGGTAACCCAGGCCAGAGCTGGGGAGGGCTCAGCCGGGGGCCGAAACCTGCTGTGCAGGGCTCTGGGGACTACTCAGTGGCCTTTGTTCCTCCAGACCACAGAAACTTCTGCTCTGAACAGACCAGCCCTTGTTGGTACAGTTCTGTCTCTCAGAAATGCACACAATCTTTTATTAAAAACCCTACAGATGAGTTAACAGCTGGGAGAAGCTGGAATATGATTAATGTCTTGTGAATTAGCCCTGGAGGTGCTTTATGGAAATAAGATTTACAACACTATTACACGTGGTCCTGAATGCATTTTACATTTTTAAGTGAGGAGAATGAATGTTTCTCTCTGCTCTGCTCCCTTCCCCTGGGCTCCTGCAGAAGTATGTGCCTGCCCGATGTGGGACAGGAGGCTCTGGGGTGGGGGGAGGCACTGGACCGTGCAATTAATTGAATGATCTTACTGGCCCCGGCGCTTTATCAAGCAAGAAATCAAAATGCGCCCTGACATGTAGGATGTGATTACAAGTCATTAACAGAGGAATTATAGATGCTAGGATGGAAAGAAGGGATCTATTGGGCTGCTTTGTCCATCCTCTTGCTGCCAACACGGGATTGCTCCTGACAGCATATGCTTCAGTGCTTCCAGAATAATTTAGCTCCTGACACCTTCCGAGCAGCACAGTGCTTCAAGCTCTCCCATTTATTGCAGTGTTTCAAATGCTCTAGTTAAGAGTTCCCTTTCAGACTTCTCAAGCCTTGCTAGAGGGAGATGGTAACCTCTGTGGAGGCCCTGCCTGGGTACGTGCCCTGTACTGAGGGGGATGCTCCTGGAGACCTTTCTTGGGAGGGAAGACCACTCTGAGCAAATATCCTCTCCTGGGAACCCTCTGCAGCCAGACCCGTGGTACCCTGGGCTTACCTCGCTACCAGAAACAGAGTGAATGACCCTATGTAGCAGCAGCAAACCTCTCCCATTCTTTATTTGTGTTATTTCTCATCTGGAAGAGGAGACGGACTCCTCTAGTCATCTTGGGGGAGAAGGTGACAAACCAGAGGCATCCACTTGGGTATCTCTAATAAAGCAATTGGTTTGTTGGTGATTAGGTGGTAGAAGAAGAGCTCTGAACTGGCTTTGAGCCCATACTGATTTCGGGGGGATTTTTGTGCCCCAAATCCAGTAATTTTCTATGAGAACCTAGTATGTTAAAAAGTTGTATGTAGATGGAAACTGTCTTGCCAAAACACCTTGCCATATGTAGGGATCCTCAGGCTTGGCAGTGAGCCTTGCTGCTAAAGTCCTGGCTCTGCCCTAGGAGATGTCAGTTATCTTGCCCCCTAAATGATGCTGCCCTATTAAAGGGCCCAAACAGACCCGTCTGCCTGTCTGGGACGATACCCTGCCACAGGCAAGCTGCAGGCTATAATTATCCACTAGCTCGCCAAATACTTTTCAGTAGGGGAATCGATCCGAGAGGAATCAGCAGCCCTGCTGGAGCAGCACAAAGCCCAGACAGCTTCTGGGAACGACCATACCTGCGGGCACGTGGAACCCAAAACGTGCCCAAAGCCCCTCAGCAGCAGGGAGCCGGGGCACTGCAGGACGCGGAGCCATGGGTTAGCTCTGCCCTGAGAGCAGCCTGACCGCGGCAGGAGGCGGCCCCGTGCCCGCCCCCAGGGCTCGCCGCAGAGCGGCGGCGCGGTGCCGGGACGCTCCCGGGGCCGGCGGCGGTGCCAATGCCTCGCCGATTTTAGTTTGGTTTTTGTTGCCATCCAGTGGCAGAATTTAGGAACTGAAGTCACCCCTAAAACTGTCTCAGAAGGTTGCACGGTGTAATCTCAGAGCCCATTGCTCTCGCCTCATTTTTTGCCCCCACCGATTTTATCTTCCGTTTGGCGTTATTTTTCCATTAGCTGTTGGCTTCCCACAAATTCAGCCCAGAATCTCCCATGTGGAAGGGATTACATACGTTAGTTTTATAACCCCTGGCTCCTTTGGTGTTTCAGCCCCTTGCAATGCACAGCTTAAAGGCAGCAAAAAAAAAAAAATCCCAGAAGATGAATATCCTGTAAATCTTCTGGAAAACAATTCAGAATATATTGAAGAGAGGCAGCTCACCAGGGACTCCAAATGTGCTAATGTGCCATCTTTGACCTTACCTCTGTGCTCGTTTAGGCAAAAGAGCACTGAATCTGCAATTAGCAAAACTCACATTGAAGTGTAACAGATAAGTAAATGTTACTGACTTTTGCTTTTTAGTGACTGCCAATCTAGCTATGCATCAGAGCATTTCTAAGGTGCTCTTTATTTTTTTTTTAAGGCACTGGATTAAGATAGTTCTGCTCCCAAATATCGTATGCATTCGCACAGGCATACACCTGCGAACTTTCTATACTGTTGCTGACGTGAAGTTCACAAGTCTTTAATCTGAAATTGAAATCTTCCAAGAACCCCTATCTGAAGCTACATGAAAGTCACCAGGCACAGACCTGCACTTCTACCGCAGAGGCAAATAATCCTGGAGATGTACTTCTATAAACTCTGCACTATCTTCTACAGCTCACTGCAGCTCTCTTGAAGTTGAAGAAAATATTCCAGGCAGAAGGTCTCCATCCCTGCTGTTCTTCCTACAATAATAAAAAAGATTAGTGATGACCGTGTTTTCATAATTATAAACCTATTCTTTAATTGTTTAGGAAAAACTGTCAACTTCAGAAATATTTGCTGGACACTGTGCACCTTGACCATAAATCTGTGTCGTAGCACTTGCCTTCTTCTGGAAATTTCTTCTTGTGGCCTGGATTCACTCTCCTCAGACCCTCTATAGCTAATCGTGCCATAACTGACTGGGTTGTACACATGTATATATACACACACGGTGCTGATTGATGTAGTGTAGTTTGATTTATGGCAAACTATTTTGTTGATAGTTAACAGCATTACAGCAACTAGAAGTAACTGTGCAACAGGTTGCTGATCCATGACTTCATTTTTTTTTTTTTTACAAAGGGCTCCCAAGGAAGCATATCTGGCAAAGGAGCTAGAGATGGCTTAGCAACCTCAACTATGTTGGGGGGGGAATGGAGGGGAAAGAATATGACTATTGGAGAGAAGAGGGTCTTGCTGCTAAAGGTACAGTGGTAGAATAATAAACCTGTCCTTAATCATACATATGAACGGGTGAAGATTGCAACTCAAAAGCAAAAAAGTTGGAAATTACTGATACCAAAAAAAAAAAAAAAACTAAAATACCACCCCTGCTGTTTCTTGTGAGGCAGCACATCTCTCTGTGCCTGTGCTAAGGAAATGTGCTTGCTGCATGCAGGAGTTTTCTATAAGGTGTGTTAAGATTTGCTACCGACCTCCTGTTGTATTGTTGTTTTTGTTTTTTTGTTTGTTTTTTTTTTTCCCTGTATTTATACTGTGCTCTGCCCGACTCGGGGTTTCTGGGTGTAATGGCTGATATGGAATTGCATAACCTGAATCTCAGAAGTACAGAGGTGCCCGGGGGATAGTCCTTGCACACCTCTCCAAGGACAGGCATTTAGTAAAGGAGCTGGAGGAAGCCTTCTGTCTCATGCAATTTGGGGTTTATAAGGCACTGTTTTACCTGCAGTCACATATGCAGAAAGCATCTTCCTACTTTCCAAAGTTCACTCTTTAATGGTTTCTTTCTGAATATTTAAATGAAGTTGCCATTTCTGAGCTGAGGAAACAAGACTAAGTGAATGGGGATAGAAAAGATGAGGTGCTTCACTATTGGTTTGGGGTGGATTTTTTTTGTTGTTCTCTTTTTTTTTTTCTTTTCCCTGTATAAAATTTTGGCCTTTCTCCTCCACAGCATTTGACACTGCAAAGCACACTTTCATCGGCTGCCAGAATGATACTTGGTCTTTGGGTGTGTTTACTAGAAGTGGATGCGTTAGTGAATCTGTAGCCACTGTGTCACTGCATCCTACTGCCTTGTGATATGTATATAGGAATTAAAAACAGCAAACACTTCTGGTTTAAATGTGCAGTGTCCATACCAGCCTTTTAGCCAGGCTCACACTGCTGTTTGGACTGTGATGTTTGTGATGCAGTGGCAGAGGAGATGTTCAATGTTCTGGCTCAATAGGTGTTTGGAGGCGAGGTGGGCTTTGGTCTGCCTGGGGAGACTAATGGTCAGTGTCCTGCCGATTGGCACAGCCTCTCAAGGTCCCAGAGGGTTTTAGGAGGGAAATGCAGTTTGCATTCACCCTGCTGGGCACCTGGTGGTTCCTGGCTTGCTGGGAGGACCCCAGCTGCCAGGGGAGTTTCACTGGTGAAGCCGTGGACACCCACGGGTAGGCTGACTCCAGTTCCTTGTTCTCCTTCAGACATGCGTGGTTCAGATGTCTCCATGTGAAGCTTTCAACCAAAGCTGTGTCTGTAGGCCTTAAAGAGAAATAAGCACTTCCAGAGGACAACTCCTTCCAGTCACTGCAGGGAGAGATGTGTTGTACTCTGGAAGTGGTGTAAAGTCCTGTCTGTCCCTCTTCTCAGCTTGTGACTTTCTTAGGTCAGACAAAGCATTAATCTATTTTGTGCCTTAACTCGTTCACGATGATAAATAGAAAGTATGTCAAAAGGGCTTCACTGCATTATAATGAAGTATTCTGTATTTCCATCACACTTTCCTGCTTCGCATCATGCCACGAGGTTAAGACCATAAAAGCCATGTAGGAGATTCTGACTCCCCCTTAATGATCTTTAACTTCTTCAAATGTTTTTTGTAAATCTTAGCTTACGTTAACTGCTAGCCTATATTTATGGCTCAGCAACCATAAGCAAGTTATAGCTGATAAATGAGGCAAAAGCTAAAAAGGGAAATTTTCTGACATCACAACAGATTTAAAAAAAAATCATTTGCATCTATTCTGGGAACTCAGCTGCCATGCTGGCACTACATGCATTGTCGCTGCAGCTTGAAGAGCTGTCGTAACAATATGTGGAGGATTCAGGCAAGCAGGAATCAGTTTTGTCCCTGCTATCCTGTTTCCTACAATAGAACACCTGTAAATTGGAAAGAAGCAAAGCCCAGCCTATGTCTGGGGTGAGGGCAGTCATTGCAGCAGCCTTAGCAGTTTCTCACAGTCATATCCAGCACTTGAGGCTACTTCTCTATCACATCTGCCTCCATCTTATGTTCTCACTCCACAGGGCAGCCCAGCTCTGCCAAGCAGCAATGCTGCTTGGTGGTGCTGATGCCCAAAACAGCATAAGAAAAGTGTGGCCACCTTCCTTCCAGTTCCTCTGGCAGCAGGACTGGGTGGCTGGGTACTACAGCGACTGCCCTGTGTCTCTGGGCTGATTCTGGAGATGTGGGTTTAGCACATCCCACTCCATGCACGTGGCCAGCACTGAAGAATGGTAACTTAGCGAAAAACACAAGAGCTGGCTTTTAAAACTGAGACATGAAAAGTAAGTCAAGAGCACTTCATGCTTCTCTTTCGATAGCTTTCTTGCTACAAACACTACCATGAGAAAAACATCTTTCTGCCAACCAGTGCTGTGCAAAAATGTGGCATGCAGGCATCTCAAGGCCTGCAGAAGCCTTCAGATGCTTACAGTTTGCTGGTTATACTAATGTTTTGCCTTGCCTGACCTATCTCCCCAGGGAAGCAATAAAAATAACCAGTTTTAGTCCACTACTTGGCTGCTAATAGTCCACTTGTAGATCTCGGTCCCAGCTGGGCCCGCTTCTGCCCAAAGGCGGTTGTGTTCAGTAAGTGGCTGCGTGCATTTGCAAACAGCCACTTACAATAGAAGCAGGTGGCTGCCATTTTTCATGCAAGAAAGCTCTTTGGAGAAAAGGAAAGGAGGCAAATGGAAAGAAGAAGGGGAAAAAAAATACAAGGCATCTATGAGAGGAAAGTCTTTGTGCTGCCCTGGTTAAAATGGATAGAGACCGAAAATGTGCATAAATTAGAAGATAAAGAGAAGCACTTTGTCAGGACATAGGAGGGAGAGGAAAAAATGCTGCTTCTCTGCCAACCACAGCATCCAGGATGACCCTCTCTGTTTTCAATTTCCATCAGTATGCAATACCTAAGTATTTTCCAGTGAAGCTGCAGCCCCCTGTACAGCTAATTTAAGCCTCCTGATTATGACTTCCTTCAGTGAGTTACCTTGTCTTGACAGCTTACAAGGAGTATGTATTTTCCCTGAGGTGCTGCAGACCAGAGGTGGAAACCTGCAGCTAAGCACAAAGAGAGAAAATGGCAAGAAATCACTTCGCTGCAAGCTTCAGAGCTCTTCTTCCTTGAGTAGGCGATAAAGGAAACTTCTAAACTGCCTGTCACATCCTCTCACTGGTAACAGCCATCACCTGGAAAGGGGACAGCACCGAGCTCGTCTCTGGAAAGAAACAATAGAGGAAAAGTGCTGCAGAATGCTCTTGTTCAACACCACTGCCGAGCAGGAGCTGGGTTTTTTGTATCAAAGGAAATTCTACCATTTTTATTTATTTTTTAATGCATAAGTGTCAAAAATGAAGCCTTTGAAATTTCTTGCCTTGTGACAAGTTGGGGGGGGGGAGGGCACTATCAGTCTATCAAAAGACTTGATTTTGTTGTAATATTACACTGAATTCCAGTCCCTGGTCTGTTCTAATACCCAATACCTCATCTATATGCCTACATCATTTATTTACATGAGCAGATTAGAGATGGTGGTTAGCTGCTGACCTTTGACTTCCCTGTCACTCCAGCCATCTGAAGGCATCACACGAAGCCCCCAGTAGCAGTCTGGAAGCAAACCAACGCCTGTGGTTCTTCATTTGGTGGTAGCTGACCCATGGGCCTTCCTGCAAAGGGACAGCACAATGGTAAAAGTTTACGTAGCATTGAGGAGAAAATGGTCAATTAATGAAAGATGTTCCTCCTAGGGCTGCTGAAAACAGAGAAATTGCTTTTGCCTCAGAGTCAACGGAACTGAAAGGATTCTGAGCATGACAGAAAAAGTATTGTGGTCTTGCCCTGCTCTTATCTTCCTTCCCTTCACTTTTGGTTGATGTTAGGAGATATTGGGACTGGTGTACAGTGGTGTGACTCACTACGATGCTCTCAAACTTAGAATTTTATCTTATGAATTTTATACAAGTATTCTTTTCTGTAAAAAAAAAAAAAAGTATTTAGAAAGCAAAAGATGAATTTTTTCAAAGTAACTGATGTGTTAGAGTATTACCAACTAAATGTTTTTCATTCATCTTTTAGAATAAAATGTCAGTTTTGTATGTTGATATTCTATAATTTCACAAGATGTTTTTACCCCCAAGCACATGTTGCTTTTGAGCCACAACCAGTCCTAGGTCAGGAATTTCTCAGAACAATGTTTAACATCAACCCCTTAAAAAAATGAAATGTGAAAAGCTATCCCGAGTGCGGCTATAAGATTTGAATGAATTCTAAGTGCTAGCTGTACTGGTGTGTAGATGATGTTATTCCAAAATAACTGCAAAAAGTGCACTTTTCAGGGATGTCTGGATTGGGGAACTCTGCTTGAGCTACCATAAGAGGGATTTTTCTAGTTATGAGTATCTCATGACTCTGGGAGTCAGAGGATGTGGAGGCTTCCCTACTCCTCAAAGGGCTGAAGTTAAGACTGGCAGGTGGCTATTCCTACTGTGGATTTTGTAGCTGGACAGTGCAGCCCTGCTTGTTCATCACTTCTGGGTAGGAATGTTCAATACCACTGGTTGTGGTGTTCACACAACACATAGCTGCTCCTTGCTCCTCAGCGAGCACTGGCTGGGCTGAATGCGGAGGGCTATGCTTTACAAACTGGGATGCACGCTGAGCAAACGAGGGTCTCTGTGCAAGCTCACCGGTGATTCTGTCTCCAAGGACAAGTACAAAATCTGTGGATGTGTACTTTACCTTACAGGGAGTCTGAAGATTGCTGGAGAAGTCAGAAACTGGCTGGAGCATACCCAAAGCAGTGGGAAGCTGAAGACTTCTGGGGTGTCATCACTCTCTAAATCGCAGGTGATAATTTCATTATTACTTTTGCAGATGTATCTATGGATATCTGAGCAGTAGATTTCTTCTTTTCTGATTGGGATGAAGAAATAGAGTTTTTTTCTTCACTGGGATTCAATGGGGATTGCAGAGTTGAGACCGGGTCCTACTGCTCTGTCAGACCCTAACAAACTCTTTGCTTCCAGGGAGCTGCGAGCCACTTTCCGCTTGGGCTGGGCTGACCTGCAGCTGGGGTGCCTGAAGCTCTGCAGCAGCACCCAGAGCATGAACACAGGGCAACATCAGACCCTTCGGACCTTCCCTGCTTGGTAAGTCTAGATGTGCTTGATGCATGATAGATTGAGGCAGCACAGCAGGCATTCATAGGTGAATCACACATTTTGAGAGCCAGCAGAGAAGTATTTCTGGAACAGCCTGATGAGAGCCCCACTGAGCATTACCTCTGCCATTCTGGCCATGCCCGGTTGCTGCTTACTAACAGAGAGAGGAGGAAAAAAAAAAGGTTTTCTTGATTCATCTATTTCTTTCTCTTTTTTTTTTTCCCAGCCTAGATCAGCTGAAGCCAGTAATAAGTTTCCATCCTTCAAAAAATTATGTATAACTTAAAAACTATGAGACTCAGGGATTAACACTAATTGTATTAATATTTGCTCAGCAGATTAGCTCTGAAGAGCTGATAATTCATCAGCTTTGTTCACTGTGGTTTAGTGCCCATGAATTCCCTCTCTGGAAGTGGCTTGCTGCAGCATTTCTGTCTTTTGAGGTCAATGTGATGAGCTGCGTGGGTGTTTTTAGACACGAATCACATGCAAAAGGCTGATTCTTTTTTTTTTCCTGACATACTAGAGAGCTTTAAAAAAAAAAAACTTCCAACTTCCTTTTCAATTGAAAAACAGTGCAAAGTTTCATATTCACTGATTGTTCTCTGTGCTCCAGAGCTGTGTAACTTTTTCATTACATAGAAAGGGCTGGTGTTGTGTGGTTTCAGAAGAGACACATCCAGTTGTTCCAGAAAAGGGAAGCTGTCTGGGTGTTGGGTCACCTCCCACCTGCAAGAAACTTTCTCTTGGTTAAGAAGTGGAGCAGCCTCCCAGAGCCATGGGCCCTTCTCTGTAAGTTGCATCAGTATACATTATTCTGTCGGTGCTGTAGTGACTTCATTTTGTGTCCAAGCTAGCAGTTTGGTCATTTTTTCTGTGCTGTTTGTGTTTTGATTATTCAGATTGGAGTTGCCTGACTGAAATCTAGGTCTGTTTGCTGACTATAGTGACTCTGGGGGCACAAAAACTAGCCTTGAATGCTACCTGCATTTGTGGGCAAAGGAAAGGTAATGATTGCTAAAGTGATTGCTACCTCAAAGGGAGAACAGGGATTCTGTTCAGCTTGCATGGTCTTTGCTTTCTGGTGGACCATGTGCCCAGCAGACGCGTAGAACATAGCCATTGAAGGCAGTTGTCACAGGGAGGTGAAAGAGCCCTAGTTTGCCTTAGCTGAGCCTGTGACGCTGGTCTCTCTTGCTTTGATCAGCTGAATTACAATCTGCTTTGTAGTGTTTGTGGGCTTGCTGTGTCTTTCAGGAAGTCAGGGAGTAGATTATTTGTGTCTTCTTTTTCATAGCTCAATTACTGAGCACTGCTGACTCCACAGGGATGCTGGGAGGCCATACCTCTGGCTTTTGTGCCTTGGGTACCTGAACTGAAGCACGGATATTCAAAGTTTCTCAGTTTAATTCCAGCTAATGTAGACTTTGGGGTTTTACATTGGTTAAAATGACACTTGTAGGATTGGAAAGCATAAGTGCTTGAAGAAGAGATATCATCAGGTATTAAACTCTCATTTGAAAGTTATAAATCCTTAGGCAAATAATATCCTTTTTTATTAAAGGAACACTGGCAAGCATCACCCTGATACTATATTTAGCTTTTAAATTAAGTGTGTTCTGAGATCTTCATTTGCTGAGTGGCCTAAACCCCTTGTCTGCAGCACTGAGGCAATAAGTGCTGTATCTGTGAAGAGCTCTAGGACCTGTGGACTGATGTCAGAGCAATGCTGGGAAGAGGCTGTGGAGCTGCAGTGCCCTTGGGGTGAGATGTTTAGCTGCTTTTAAGGTAAGTCATGGTCCGCAACCTCTCTTCCGTCTTTCACCTTCTGGAGTGCAGTAGTCATGAAGAAGCTTTTAGTGTCTGCATGTGTTAATACTTAAATGCTTGGGCATCCAGACTTGTGTTTCTTTGTGACTTGGAATGCTGAATATCTTCTTTTTTGATTCAGGAAAGAGAGACTGTTAGGAAAATGGACATATTCAGCCTTCTGAGTAAGAAGTATCCTAGCGGTAAGGTGAAACGGGTCAGGGGGGACATGCAGACGGCACACAGGGACATGCGTCACCTTTAGTACCTTGCTGGTGTGGCTGCCAGGCAGAGGAATGAGCTTTTGCAGATGTAGTTCTGCTGTGCTTGCTGTATACTGGAGCAGGTCTGCACATCTACAGACTGTGCACTGAGCAGTGGCAGAGGGATGGGAATAAGGCAACAGCTTCTTGGCATGAGGGTACCGTTAGCTGGCTGTGAACCGCAGCTGCTGAGCTCTGCTGCTCCATGCCCTCCTCAAAAAGGTCAGCAGTACAGCTTCCTGAGGAAAAGAAGGCAACTGTTAAATCGGCACCAGTTTCTGAACTGTAGTGGGTAATGTCATAAAATCCCTGTGTATTTTACCTAACAGATCTTGGTATGTCCTGGGCTCACAGCTGCATCCCACTAGCTATGAGAGATGCCCCACCACACAGGACATGGTGCATCACTGGCAGAATTAAAAGGGGTGCCCGGGATGGGTCAGAGGTGTTTCAGCTTGAGCAGGGTCACTCTTTTCCTTTTCTGACAGGAAAGGATCAAGGTGGAGAGAAGTGTGAAGAAGAAACTTTTGGACACCTTGGAACTTATGAAGAATTTCTTAAGCTGCCAGCCAGCCGGTAGGTGTAAATGCTTCCTAGACGTTTGTATTTCTTAAGATACATCTCACAGGCCTCACCTGTGAGCAAGGTAAAGGAAACATGAGCCATCCTTGTGTTTTGCCATGAACCCAGGTGCTCATGTCCAGCTCAGTTATTGCAGTCTGTAGCACTGGCTGTGGGCTGAAAACTGCCAGAATAAGACTGCAAAGCTTTCTGCAAGATTGTCCTGAACCCTTGGCATAAATATATGTTGCATAGTGCAGAAAAAAAACAAAACCTGACTCTAAGTCACTCTCTGTTCTTAGGATATCCATGGATATTACCTATTTAAAGACTTAACATGTTACTGAAATGATGCTGTTCTGGATGAAACTCAGGCTTGTGTTGTAAGCAGGAAAAAAAAAAAAAGGAATGTGTATGGGCAAGGGAGCTGCCATGGGGAAATCTCACTGAAGAGTTACTTTCTTCTGGCTGCAATTTTGCTTTTTGCCTTTTTTTTTCCCCTCCTCTCACAAGAGCCTTTTGTCTACATAGATGATGCTGTGTCAGTGCAGCAGAGATGGAAAGAGCTTTAAGCCTCAGCCAGAAGCAAAATCCCAACCCAGATGAGCGCTGGAGGACACAGAAGTTCCCCAAGCTGGTGAGTGAACAAATCTAAATCCTAATGTCAGGGACACGCAGCAGAAGCAGAGTGTGGTATGGCTGAGGCAGCCTGCTAGAGCAGTGCTCTGACCCTGTGGGAGCGTCCTCGCTGTTTTTCCTACTTACGCTAAGCTGAAGTGCAAGGCCCAGCTGTACCTGTATGGATTGCACAGCCCCATCCCAGCACGAGATAACCCTCCTAGTGCTGGGACAGAAGAACTTGGCTTCTTCTGAGGTTATTTCTTCAGTCTCTCGTAACTAAGTGGCGCAACCCCTCTTCACAGAGCATTAACCTTTCTCTTTGCTTGACTGGCTGCACTGTGGGTAGAGTGAAAGTGCCTGGAGCATCCACACCTCATATTTTGATATTTTTAAGACCAGGCTCTAGACTTGTCCCTAGTTACAGTCTCTGCATTACCCCAGAAAAGAGGTATTTTTGGACACACAGGTACTTGTTGCTGTTGAAGAACCCGTAACTCATCTCTTGGC
Source organism: Anser cygnoides (assembly GCF_040182565.1). Lineage (NCBI taxonomy): Eukaryota > Metazoa > Chordata > Aves > Anseriformes > Anatidae > Anser > Anser cygnoides. Next base: position 11,071,124 of record NC_089885.1, on the reverse strand, counting down.
AATGTTTTGACCTGCTGTTTGGGGCCATCTGGAGATACAAAAAGTAAGTGAGCTTGTTTTCCAGATAACCCTTCAGAAGAAGCAGTCGCTAGACTTTGCATTCATTACACATCAAGAAAATGCTGCAGAAGTAAAGAAGCAAGCCCTAAAGCATTTACTTCTTGCAGCACATTTGGTGTTACCCTCAGGCTCTGCCTCCAGCAGCCTGCACTCCCCTCACCGTGGAGCTGTTCCCACAGGAAGAGTTGAGAACAAACCCCATGTTAGCAACATGCAGTATCATTTCTGCTCTTGGAAATCACATTTAGAGAAAGCCACAACTAAGACAACAGGACACTTGGTTTGTTTAATGTACTACTAATATTAATTAGTAAATAAGTAGTGATTGATTGAGGTTTACTTATTTAAGTAATAAAATTATTATTTCCTCTTGCAGAAGAATCCCAGCTCGGCACAAGAAAGGACAGCTCACCTTGCTCCTCAGCTGCTGCTTTCCACCCAGGTCTCAGTTGGGAAGATCCCACTGCTGTGCTGCTGGAGCTGACAGGTAGCAGCTGCCAGTCACATTTGTCTCCCAGATGCATCACTCCTCTCCTTTCAGTGCATCACAGCTGGAAAAGGAAGTGGCCTCCCACTGTTTCCTTCCCTCCCTCCCACCTCTTTTACAAATTTTGTTCTTGTACCACCTTGGCTCTTTTCTCCTTTTTAGAGATAGTGCTTAAAGTAATAACTCCAGCTACTTACATTAACAGCTACTACCTGGAAAGCCATAAATAACTGTCATAAACTAATATTAATGTCACTGTTTTAATATGAATAAATACTGGAAATGGGAGAATCTGTTGTTTTATTTTCCTTGTTGGAGTGTTGGGGAAGCAGCTATCACTCAGACATGCAACTCACTCCCCTGCTTTCCACATTTTGGAGCTTGAAAAAAGAGCCTCAGCTCTGATGAGGTCTGAGGGCCCTGCCTACACTTCCTCCCCCACCAAAACTGCCACCTTAATCCCCCAGCGTAGCCTCAACAAGGGCCTTGTGGAGTGAAAGGCACTGAGCTGGCTGGGCAGTGGCAGTGCAGGGAAGCACTCCCAATGTGAATTAGTCCAGCATAGCCCAAGGAAAGACTGGCACACTTACCCAACAAGTCACTTACCTGCAGTCCTCAGCCCACAGGGCATGGCTGAAGCTCTGCCACAGCTCCAGGGTGGCTGAAGAGTGCATGGTCTCTTCCCCACCAGACCCTCAGCAAGACCCTGCACGGTGCAGCTGCTGGAGGTTCACCGTGCCCTGCATCCCAGGCTCTGCTGGGACAAGGGCCCCAAACTCCTCCGGGAGTCCTTCCCAGCACACCTCTGCTCTGGCAGGGACTGGAGTGCTGCCCAAGTATTGAAAATTCCCTTTTCCCTGCTGGAGAATTGAGGCAAGGGAGAAAGCTCACAATCAATCCAGATCAGAAAGCTTCCTATTCATTAACCTGTTTTTACTAAGGGAATCAAGTTCTTACTGTGCCCTGCAGCCTTCTCTCAGCCACACGATGGCAGAAGAAACAAAGATCTGCTTTTAAAATAGCTGCTGCAAATAGGGGAGGCCTCTGGATGTGCTGCTGAAAATACACTCATCTCTTACAAGCTCAAGAACCCACCAGGAAACCAGCCTGGTCAACAAAAGGGGGTGGGAGGGAGCTGTGCTACCTGTCAGTTCGTCTATAGCATCTCCAGAGAGGTCACAGCTTCATTTCTCATGCAGAAGGTCTCACACCATGTCATCACATAGTCACAGAATCATAGAATATCCCGAGTTGGAAGGGACCCATAAGGATCATCGAGTCCAACTCCCGGCACCACACAGGCCTACCCAAAAATTCAGACCATATGACTAAGAGCACAGTCCAAACACTTCTTAAACTACAACAGGCTTGGTGCCGTGACTACATCTCTGGGGAGCCTGTTCCAGTGCACAACCACCCTCTCAGTGAAAAACCTCTTCCTGCTATCCAGTCCAGATGCCACACAGGACCACACGAGTCTCCACATCATCCAGTGATCACAACAGCATAAAGAGCAAGCTCCAGTATTTCATAACAGGCAACTGGAAATTCAACAGCACAAGGCCCTGAGCCACCTGACAGAACTAGACCTGCTTTGTCCCCCAGGCAGTTGGACGGGTGACCTCCAGAGGTCCCTTCCCACCCGAATTACTCCATGGACACATCTGTTCCAGGTCAACCTCTGCAGACAGCTCTGCTCCATCCATCTCTGCACACTCTGCCTTTGGCAATGAGGTGTCAGACAAGCTGAGTTTGAACTGGAGGGCCAGTGGAGGTCTCAGGGTATCTCCTTACTGCAAAGCTATTGCTTTAAAAGCCCAAGAGCTATGCTCACAGCCTGGAACAACAATGCTTTTCCCTCAATCACCTCACTTCCTACCTCACAAGGAAGAAAATCCAGAAGCCAGCTTCAGAAGATGTCTTTACACAAGAGACAAAATCCACATTAGAGCCCTGAGTGCTCAGAGTAACAAGCCCTACTTCAAGCCATCACGACAGGAAAAAACAATGAGTACTGCACAGCATCATGTGAGAGAAAGCCAAAGGGCTGTCAATGATTACAATTCCACTGACTTTCTATGCCACCAAATATCATGAAATCCAAAAAAATAGTGCCTTACCATCTGCTGGTTCAACTGTATGTTGTTCCAAAGACAAGATGCACTTCGGTCAGCCTTTCACCAGCCACACAATGCGGGAGAAACATCAGCATGTGTCTCCAGGGCTGGGGGTGGAGCCAGTCCCTTTTCTTCTGCCACGTCACATCCATTTCTCCTCAGGTATCGAGCACCATTTGTGTGAGGAACCGATGCTCAAAAGCCTGCGTTGCTGCCAGCAGTTCTAAAACAGTTGCAGGACACTGCAAATAAAGATAGTATTTGATGAAGGGGCTGATGGACAGTGCTTAGTTCAGAAAAGCTCCTGTCAATAAAGGCAACCTCTGACTAGCTCACATTTACTCTCCCACTAGCGCCCCGGGAGGTCTAAAGCTAACTGACCGCTGCTAACCAGCACCAGTTTCTGGTTTATTCTGCTGCCGTGGGCTCACACCAAAGGCTCAGAGGCTTGTTATTCTCTGAGGGGATTTTGTTTGCCAGTGAAATAAATAGTAACTGCTCACCATAATGTGCCAGTTGAATTGGTTTCAGCCTAAGTAAAAACAGCACAGTATGACTCTCTGTTTTTAAGAAGTAAAAGCTCTCTGCACAATTTCTAGGTCTCCATGGAAAGACTTTGAGGCAGCTGCTCCCCAGACTGTTTCCCAATGCAATGAGGTAAATATTATTCATTCTCCAGGAAAAGAAAAAAAAAAAAAACTTCTGCTAAAAGGAGTCCCTTCAAATGAAGTCCCCTCTGCAAACGCTGAGAAGCACAGAGCTTACTTACCTGCACATCCAGGACTCCGAGGGCCAACACAGGTAGGAGCCTTCTGCCACTGCCCAGCCCCAACATCTCCTCCAGCGAGCTGTAGCAAAGCAGGACATCAGGACATGATCCCTCCTGGCCACACTGGACTCCAGCTCTCTCTCATCTGGCAGATGATCTCACACAGCGACATCTGTTGCAGGAGAGGAGGTAAAATTATGGTAATAAAAGTTGAGAGAGGATCTCACACAAGGGAAAGGTGCTGTTTTAGCTGCGGTCTCTCTAACTAAGGCAGTGCAACCCCCACACTTGCAAACTTACACAGATTTCATCCGTTCAGACACAGCTAGGCAGGGTGTGCAGGGATGTGCTGGGGACAACTGTCAGCATGTGTCACAAGCCCTGGACTGGGTAGGAGATCAAGATGTCCAGGACAAAGCCACTTAGACCTCACATCCCAGGAGGCCCTTAACAATTCAGTGGCTACCAGGATTTGGAGCAAAAACTGCTGTCAGGCTCCCGAGACAGTTTTACTGGGCTTTTGACCTGGACCCTGGGACGTGTCTAGTAGCAGGCACACTGTCATGCATCTGTCTCACTGGGGGCTGGCTCTGGGCTGCAGAGGGAGGATGCTTCAGGATATACTATGGCCCATAACAGCCTTACCAAGATGCTGACTTCTCAGATGCTTGCAACATATCCCCTAGTGTGCACTTTGACAGACAAAGCAGGGCTGCTGCTTTCATGAGCCACAGGAACACAGTGTTGTCCTCCTAAACCCTCCAAAACTAGACTAGCAGCTCACAGCTGAGGCAAGGTAGCCCATTCAACAGCCAAGATTTTTGTAGTCACTGTGTGGAACAGATGATTCACCATAACTTCCTTACTTGCACAAAAAAATGCCATTTTTCCAGAGATATGCAAAGCTTCTGGCTTGCACATAACATGCATTGCTGGGACAATCTAACAAGCTTTGTTTTTCACAGCTGTGACTTCTCATCACAGCAGTGGTTAAATTGCACCTCAGATACTCAGTTTCTTCTTCACAATTGTCTAAGCTGACTTCTATAAAAGAATGAAGAGGTATCAGCATTCATATTGAAACTACATCACATCAGCCTGGTCTCTGCTGAGATGTGGCAGCAGCTAACAGCCACAAACAAGCATCTTTTAGCTCAGCTGTTAGACCATTCCCAGCCTCCAGTGAGGACCAGCTGCTCTCTTGGACGGGGAGCCAGGATCTGAGGGAATAACCCACGTGGCAGGGCAGGACCTCACCAGCCAGGACTCACCCCACCACCCCGGAGCAGGAACCAGGCAGGCCGGGGGGCAGTCAGAATCAAGCAGGAGGCCAGATCACCAAACACATCCATAGGAACAAGGTGGACCCAAGTTTAAGTTGGGAAGCCAAGCTATAGGTTAGGGTCAGGTCCAGCAACAATACCTAAGGCCTGACACAACCCCAGGGTGGCCAGACAGGGCCATAGTGATGAGACGGATCCAGTGCCACTCCTGGACATCAGCCTGGGCCACCAGTCCACAGAGCAATAGGGTTGAAACACCAGCAGCAGCATGGCTGCAGCTAAAACAAAGCCCATCTCCCCTCCCCAGCAGCTCAAGCAGGTACTGAAGGTCTGGGGTTGGGCTTACATAGGGTTCTCAGTCCCTGGGGCAGGGTGTGGACAGGAGGGCACAGGTGAGGCTGCTCAGGACCATTAAGGCCCATTGGTGCCATCTGAGCTCTGACACTTATTGATCAAATTAGTCTGCGAGATCATATACTGCTGAGAGGGTCCTGGCTGCCAGACAGATCGTTTTTAACACATCTTTTTTTTTTTTTGCCATTCATCTTTTTAAACAGGAAATTAATATCCTCAATTGATGTAAATTAAGATTTTCTTCAGATTAATAGTGGGGATTTGCTGCTCTCTACCTGCTGAAATGATTGTCCAAAGGCCTAGGTTACAAAATTTCACAGAATTTTGGTACTCGTTTTAGATCACGCAGTTACGAACAATGTCAGTATAACAGACATCTAAGCAGTTTCTTACAGAAAAAAATAAAAATAAAAAAAAGTTAAAATAACCTTTTAAAGCTTCATTGAGCTTGCATAGCAAGAGTCTGCCCTGCCAGTTCTGCTCTGGGGCTATCTGTTGCACATGGCATGACTAGAAGTCTGCTTCTGGAAATAAAATAAAATAAAATAAAATAAAATAAAATAAAATAAAATAAAATAAAATAAAATAAAATAAAATAAAGTAAAATAAAATAAAGTAAAATAAAGTAAAATAAAATAAAGTAAAATAAAATAAAGTAAAATAAAATAAAGTAAAATAAAATAAAATAAAATAAAATAAAGTAAAGTAAAGTAAAGTAAAATAAAATACCTTCTGTTCTTGTTTGAAAAACCCAAGCAGAAAAGGATTCAGGTAGTGACTCCCTTTCCCTAGACAGACTGTATTAATCCCACCAGTGCTCCTTCCTCTGGGGCAACGTGGACATCAGCGACTGCTACAAAGGGCATTAACCGAGCTCTAGCTTTTAGCTGAGCAGTTGAAAATAAGCCTGGAGGTGAGGTTAATTGCGAATATCACGGGTAGCTCCCGCCTGCCCCAAAAGCGCCCCGCTGGGCGTGATGCCTGCGGCAGGCGGCGCTCCCCACCCACAAATACACCAGAGCCGGTCACCGGCTGCATGCTGAAAAGCAGGAGCTGGGCAAAAAAAAAAAAGTGTTTCCTTCCCTTCCCAGCTGCAGTGAGGAGCCCCTCGCTGTTATCCCTACGGAAGCCACAAACTGGATCCAACCCTCAGCTGTGAGAAATAAAGGCAGGATTAGCGGTGGCATTGGACACCTAGAGCCTTTTGGACAGCAAAAGGAGAAGGGTAAACTTCAGGCATTTTGTGTTCTGAAAAGTCTGGGGTTTTTGGCAAATACAGCCACACAGATCAGCTATGCTGCCTCCTGTAAACTGAAATGCCCTCTTAATTCCTCTGAAAAGAGCAAGACGTGAATGCACTAGAGAATAAATAAGAAATGGTGCTAAACATGGGAACATTGTGCTGTCATTAGCAATTATCACCCTAAACATCACTGCTGGCATTCAGCATCAGGAATTTGTGACCTGTGATAATGAAAACCCTTATGCTGACTTCCTCAGGTGGGGGCTTGACTGATTTCTTTAGATTAATAAAGAAAAAATGTAGAAGAAATTTGGTGACAGACATGGAATACATATGTGAAACATATCAAGAAAAATCAAATGCAATATTGTCCAAATATATCCAGCTGATTTCCCTGTGCTTTTCCATCTTTCACAGAAGTTTGGATTCTGAGGGCTATGATGGGTAGCATTAGGTTGATCTAGTCTTATCTCTTACATATACAGATTACACAGTTTTTGCCAGAAACTGAATTAAATGTATCTTGGAGATGGATTCCAAACAATGACAAACGTTCTCACCCAAGCAAGATAATTCAATGCCCCAGTTCCATCTCGCTGGTAGGAAATGGCACCTTCACTGAATGTAGCAAGTTTCTGCTCCCAGCTGTTAAATCAGACTAGACCTTTTGTCAGCATAAACAGCAAGGTCTCCTTTCCAACTCTTGTTTTATAAATAACTCAGTGAACAATTTACCTCTTTACTATTGTTTAATAAACTGAAAAGGGACAGTTTCTCAATTTAACTTTAAAGACTTAGTTTTTGTTTTGTTTTGTTTTTTTAAGTTCCCCTTTCAAGTTCCTTTAAAATCTCTCAAGGTGTTCCAGATCCTCCTACCAATGTCTATGCCAGAACTGGGCTCCCTTTCAAATATACAAAACACCAGCCCCTTTATTTGATTTTTTTTTCTTTTAACTAAAATATTGCAGCTTTGACATAGCCCTCCAGTGACAACGCTGCCAGTGGGGTGCCATCTGCAGTGGTGCATAGCAGAGCACATCGATAACCCCTGAACAGCACCTCTGCACAAGAGGAGCAAAGCAGATGAAAAGCAAAACCAAAACAAAAAGTGGAAACATCTTTAAGTGGCATCATCAATTGGATGTGTTTCATTGATGACAAACTTACAACATCTAAACAACTAGCAGCACTTGCCAGCTCTTTTTTTGCACATTATTTTGCCTACCATCTGCAGTGAGCTAACGTTTGTAGGTCAACATAGTTAAGAAGGACAACAAAGCCAAACCAGGTGCAGATTTGTATGCCTTCACTTACTGTAAGGAAATGACTGACTAGAAGCAGTAACATATTTTGAGAAACTATCAAACTTACTCAGTGTTATTTATTTTTCTCTTTCCTTGGAATTGGCATTTTGGGAAACAAAATTCCTCCTTGGTGTTGGTAGCTATTAAGCTTTGCTCAGCCCCACTTGTCAAGCAAGCGAGCACAACCATCTGGAGAATCTCTTTACTTTGAACACTCTTCCTTGCCTGGACTGAATCCCTCCTTCCGCAGTGGTGCGGCTCTTTGTGCACTGCACAGCTGCCTCTATTGACTCCTGTGACTTCCTTGGGTACTGTGGGAGATGGAGACAATTTCTACTTGGGTTAATTAGAAGAAAGAATTTTTAGCAGGGAGAACAAACAGCAGATGGATGAATGTGACTTACGTCTCCAGACCGAGGAACAGGAGCCATGCTGCAGGACTGTTTCTTATGTCTTTGTGTCACCCACACCATGTTTGTTCCTCAGATCACACAGGCCACCAGCAATGCAGGTCTTCTACATCCTAAAGAAAAACACATTCAAAGCAATGTTATAAAGAGAAATGGAAGTTTTTTGGCACTCAGGAAGACAGGAAAAGAAGTGGTGTGTGGGGAGGGAGCAGGTGAATTTACTCTACAGCTGCTTCAGAGAGTGAATAAGACTATTTGTGCTACTGGCACATTTGATATTCATGCATCCGATACTGAGCCATTTGTGCAGTGTCACTACTAGGAATTAAGAACTAGGAATAACAAATTGTGCTGTCAGTCAGACACGTCTGGAGAAATCCCAACATATATTTGTGTACTTAAAGCAAGTGACTTGACCAGAGCCAGAAAGTTAAACTGAAGCTGAGAAGTCTCCACATTGTAAAACATTTAAGTTGGCAATACTGGGCCAAATTTACTATTGTGACAAGCAGCACAATTCTATCAAACCCCCAAATCATCTCTATCACTGTTTATAATTTACTTTGTGTAGGACACCAATAGGGTAGAGCTTAACACGTCCTTTTCAAAAGCGCATTTTCCATTAAGTAACTTTTTTTCAAACAAAGAACTTTTCATGGGAAGATGAGGGAATCTGCCTGATGAAATATTGACTCCCCCGATACATATTAAATTTTCAAGCATCATTCAACAACTCTGAATTGACTAATGGCCATCACAGCAAATGGATTTCCACCTAAATCTTTAGTTCTTGTCTGAATGATATTAATACACACTGTTTATCACTAATGAGCTCTAGAATATGATGTTAACAGGAGCAATTAAGGGCGCGCCATAACTGTCTGCAACACTGTGCTGGAGCTGAATATACAGCTAATGAATCACTTCCACAGTTCTGTTCCAGTTTCCTTACTGGAAATTATACTTCACATGAGTTATGCTCATTTTAGTATCCAGGCTGTTAGCTTTATCTTTAAATGCAAGTATTTCTATTAAATCATTTGTGTGTGTTTGGAAGATTGCTTACATAAGGAAGAATCATATAGGTCCTTTGAAGAGCTATCCTATTTGTCTGTTTACTTTTTAATTTGTTGTTCAATGACAGCAGCTACCATCAGTGAGAGGTGCCACAGTTAGGCTAGCTTTTCCTGTGCATGGCATAGTTTTAAAGTTCTCCTAAGGTGCTTCAGTTCAGGAGAACAAAGCTCGATTCAGAGGCCTGTTTAGCCAGGACTGCCAGACCCTGACTTCCTGTGCAGATGACCATAGCACAGAGGTCAGGCACATCAGGTTTTTTTCAGGTCACCTGGTTGAACCCCTGCTCAAGGCAAAAGGGCACTTCTCTAAAAGCTTTGGTGAAGTGCTGGCTTCAGGGAAACATCTGCCTATACGATCCTTCCATGCCACTTGTGGTCACAAGAATTTAAAAGCTAGGATTTAAGTCAAGGAGGAAAGCAAAACACAGTGCTGCACACCTCAATTTTGTTTTGCACTCTTCCCCTGTCAAAGGTTGGGCATCCCTGTCTTTAATGAACTATTTTAAATGCTGAATCTTCAAGGTACTCTGAAATTGTCTCAGCCCTAAGAAGGAAACAAAAGCAGCTACTCAACAGCCACATTCCCAGAAGAGAAGATCAGAATTGCTGAAAGCCTCTAATTTAATGACTTGATCCTACACTTGAAGTTAGACAATTTTTAATACTGACATCTGTGGGAATCTGTTGTAAAGAAAGCTTGGCTTGGAATGGATGAGCTTTCCTACGTTCTGCTATCCTGGGTAATCCACTCACACTATCTAGTCTTGAAGGTGAGTGAAGAAAACCAGAAGTATCATACGACACAGTCATTTGATCACATACTGTGAGAAATTGCTGAGACAAGCCAATGCCAGTTTGAATTTGCTATTCTCATATATTTTGGAAGGAGGCTCAAATTCTGCCTGAAGGTGCTCTGTCAGTTGAACGAGAGAAAGCTACCAGCAATGAAACTCTTTCTGTTCATACACTCAGCTTCGTGCTTCACTGCAACAGAGCTGGCATTCTACAGCTGTGATTTTGCCTTAAATAAGTTCAAAGAAACAGTTTTGCCAGTACACTCACCTGTCTGGGCCGGACTGAGCTGCAGTGCTGTTTCTCTCAGCCCCAGCGCTGGCTGGTGTTTTTAAAACATCCATCTGAAATGCAAGTTGAAATGTAGCTCTTCAACTAGCAAAGTGGAACATGCAATTTCTACCTGTCTTCACCTACAGATATTATCACCACATCTACAAGCACGCTCTGCGCTTTGACATTTTTGATCTCTGACTGATGCTTAGTACCAAATTAGTGAGCAGTTTCTTTTTTATTTTTTAAGAAGTTATCTATCTAAGGACCAAGATCAAAGCACCAAGAGCATCATTTCATTGTGCTGACTTGAATTGCAGTGTCACTTTAATTTGCAGCCACTGAAGCAAAACCTTACCAAAAGCAAAGGAAATACTCCAGCAATTAGCCTGCACTCGGCTCAGTGCTGCACTGCTGCGGCGTTCAGGCTCCTGTGCTGTGGGCTGCCTCCACTGCCCAGCAAAGCCTGCAGGTTAGGGCACAACTCTGGAATAATGGAGCTGTGTCACTTGGGAACGGGAGACTTGCTGGGATGTTTTAGAAGAAAAAAGTTCTGGAAAGGAACTTAAAGAAGTCAAGCTTGTATTGGTTTGTTTGCTTGTTTGCTTGTTTTTGATATGGTGTGTAAAGGGGAGTTGAAAGAAGCTTATTTCATGCAAATTTTAATTCAGTAAAAGCGAAGTTATTGAGTGACTTCTGAGCATACAAGGCTTCTTGGTTTACCCAGCAGCAAACTATGCACTTCTACTGAAAGAGAGCAGAATAGAAGATCCATGCTCTAAGTGTTGGAAAAAATGAACGTTAATAGCCAGTTACATGCCACTTTTAATAGCATGTAGATAGATGAGCTCCCTCTTCCCCACATCCCATTGGTGCACTTTCCTGACACCGTAATTTCTATGGCTGCCTTCTGGATTTTACAAACCCAGCTCAGTACTGCTGGATCTAATGGGGGAAAAAGTCACTCACAATTCAGACACGGAAAACAGCACGAGGTGAAACAGTGCCACTTTATCGCTGCAGGATGTGGCACAGCATGCGATTCTTTTTCATTATCTGCATTACCATTACCGCTAATTCATTTTATGGCAGAAATGTTGCCCTATGCTGGGCATTGTAAAATCTCACAAACACAACACCATCTCCCCAAACGTACAGTTCCTACAAATGAGGAGAGGCGTGGATAAAGAAGAAAAACCTTCACGATATTTTACGTAGAGCCAACCTAGACATCAAGTGACAAAGCAGTTCACTCAAGGTCTGCAGAAAACCTGGGATACTATTACAGTTCAGCTCCTCACCAGCCGAGGCCTAGAAGCAAATGGGCAGCCAGTGCCCCTTGGGCCCAGCAGCAGCAGAGCCCCCCAGTGCCCCATGCCCCTGGGCTCAACAGACAGAGGCAATATGGTCTTGGTGGCCCATTAAGGCAATGGGAAGACAGTTGAGGCCCTTACAACTCCCTGCACCACCTCCTCCCTATCTCCTGACACCGCAGGAACCCCATCCATCCATCAGTGCCGCCACTTACTTGCAGCACGTCAAGCCACCAGGAGCTCAGCACCCAACACCCCGTGCCAGCCCCAACCACTGGCGGGCAGCCAGGCTTGCCAAGGAGGGTCTGAAGCAGAATTCCTGCCCCCCACCCCCCAAAAAAAAAAAAAAAAACAAAACTAAAGACCACAAGCGACTGCCCCTCGCACCCTCGCACCACCGCGGCCTGGCGCCTTTGTGCAGGGCCGGTTCTCAGGGGGGGCCGGGGGGGGGCATGGGTGCTATGTGAGGCACCTGCGGCTCGCACAATGGGCTGTGGGTGCTCGGGGGAGAGACAGATTGATGTATTGTGTGCGGGGGAGGAGGGCTGTCACTTGAATCCATGTGAACCCAGGCTTTCGGGGCAAGGAAGATTGACAGCTTTTGTAGGTTGCAGCTCTCTTTCAAAGCTCTGCTTTACAGACAGTAGGTTAGGGGGCCCGGGCTTTCACTCTCATAATTCGAACAGGGCAATCATGAGCATTGAGAATTTCTTCCCTCTCCCTCTCTCTCTCTCCCTTTTTTTTTTTTTTCCTTGCCCCCCTTGTTATGCATTAAATGATTTCAGTGGAGGAATGTGCAGCATTAATTAGAATTGGTTAGCAGATACCAAGGGGAAAAGTTTCTTCACAACAACTATAGGAGGTGTCACTGCCACAAAGCCGGTTTTGTTTTCGCTCTCCCCCGCATTATCAGTGCAATATGTAAGGTAGCGATTCTTTTCATTTAAATTAAGTGGAAAGCTACTAAATCTTGTTTTATTCTCAAAAAAAAAAAAGAAGGAAAAAAAAAAAGAAAAAGAAAAAGGTCCTTAACACTTATCTTTTAACTTCTTTTATTTTGTAAGGTTAGTGTTTACTTTTGCTTTCAGTCCTCCCTATTAATCGGCCTGCAAAGATGTGTATCCAGTTTTGTGTATCATTTAGCTCTTACAATTATAGGCAAGTACAACTAATATATAAGGATTGTCTCCTGATTAAAGCAGCAACGTTACCATTTAAAATCAAAGGCGCTCCTCTAGAATGACGCATTGAAATTCAGAAGTGTGGCTGGCTGTTCTCTGCGGGGATTTCCTAGTTTCTTTCAACTTTTTAAATAGAAGTTAAGCTAAAAGATGGGCTTGGGCATATAAAGTAAGAGCTTAACAGAAACACTCATTAATATATTTACGTATATTTTTTTTCTCCTTAAAAACTTTTCCCATCAACAACGCACAAATTTTAGCCCTGATAGTTTTCAAATATTTTCTCCCAAAATAATTAGAAAAAAATAATTTTTTTTTTTTTTAAATCTAAAATGTGTTTAAGTGTTTGACAATAGGCACAAGCCCATATCCTACACCATGGGGTAATATTCCATTCTATTTTTTATTTTTATTTTTTATGTTATGGGTACTAGGAAAAGAGTACTTCTTGCTCATGCCCCCCGAGGGAGGGCTGGAAAACAGAGGCACGGGCAGAGCTGCCCAGCGGGATGGCGCAGGTATCCCGAGAGGCTGTGGTTCCCCTGTGGGGATGGTACCAGTGCCAAACTTTTTGCCTTACCTATAAGCAGACAGTCTGGCCTCTGCATTGCACAGCCAAAACCAAAGCTTAAAATAAAGCTTTGTTATTCATTATCTATCTCATAATATCATCTCATATATTTTCATGTTACTGCTAAATCAGGAGTTACAATGTTAGGGCATTATTTAATACAGCTCAGCACCAGCCCAATGACTTCAAGTGCTGAGTAAAGATAAAATAGAGCCTGTGTAAAGGAAGTGAGGAGCAGTTTCTACCATACATGGGATGCCCCATTGAGTTTTCTAAACTCAATAAACTTAACTCAGTAAAAAGCCAACTAAAATATTTCACCTTCTGGCTGGATGCTTTTCCCTGCCATGAATAGGAGCAACAACACTATTATATCTGTCAGTCCTAGAAGAAAAAAAAAAAAAAAAAAAAAACACCTGTTCAATAAGAAGTGTTATTTTCCCCACTGCAGGGAAAAAGAGAGGCAGGGTCTCAGCTTCGCTGGCCGGGATTTAAGCCCCAAAGGCTGCCCCTTCTCTGGGGAGCTGAGGGCAAAGCAAAGCCTGGCTTGGAATGAGGCAATAGCCCTGGAGGCTCGAGGCAGACGAAGCTCCCTCAGCAGCATTTAACGTCCCCGCACAGCGCCCCAGAGATGCGATAATACTGCTACGCCAGGCGCTCTCGCCCAGTTTTCCCTGTCTCTTGCACCCTGGCCCAAGGGCTGTCTCTCTCTTTTTTTTTTTTTTTTCCCCCTTTTGGACCACAGCACCTCTCTCAGAATTATGCATCCCTCATGCATGTAAATGAGAGGGGTCCAATTACACGCGAGGGAGAAAGGGTTTAATGAATCGTGAAAAAGCAAGGGTTGCATAGAAAAAGCTCGATCCCAGTGCCCCCTCATCCTCCCACTTGGAAACATGCATTTCTCATTTTTGAGAGTGACAAGAGAATGCAGAGGAGTGAACGGGAGAGAACCACTGCTGAATGAATACGACGTTTGTTTGCATGTATTACAGCCTGCACTTGAAATCCGTGATATGCACTTTTAAAGAAAAATAGTTAAGCACAGAAGTTATGTTCCTCTAGGCAGCACAAACAAATACAATACAGGATTGCCATCAGTTCTCTCTGTGTTCAAGTTCTCCTATCTGGAGTTCATTCCTTTTTTTCTCTCCTTTCCTCTGTGTGTATACATAAGGACTTATATGAATCTAAAGGGCAAAGAACATGCAGAAGCTAGTTGTTATTAATGAGGGCCTGTAAAATAAAGCCACAGGTTACACAGTCTGAGTCGCATAACAGATTTCCAAACCTGAAATTAATTGTTTATCACTGGCAACACCAAGTGAATGTGAACATGGGATATGATGAGCATTGTAGGGCACACTGTATTAAAACAATGTTATTAATGTCAAGTCTAATTTCACAGGATTACATTTAAACAGACATTATAGCAAAATGATTTGTAAATATTCTGGGACTCTTCTCAGGTCTTTTCCTTCTGCCTTTTTTTTTTCCCTCTTTATTATGGATTAATGATTAGTCACTCACTGTTGCTAAAATGACATTAATGTCTCAAAATATGGCATATAGAAAGTGCCCAGCACCCTTGATGGGAATAAAACAGCTTTGTGATCCCAAGTTGTGAAAAAAAAAACAGAAATAAATACTTGAACATGAAGACGGTCTACTCCATACCAATGAGGGACTCACAAGGATTAAGTGATTATACCTCCAACCAAAATATAACAGTAATTTTCTGTTCAGTATCTTTAAAAATTAGTCTCAAAGTTTCCCTCTACATTGGGGTATGGAAATACCCGTGAAATTACACATGGCGGTGACCTCTCGTTAAGGTAGGATGCAGCTATAAAGAGCAGCTCCCACCACAGAATAACAGCAACAGGATAACGCCACGTTTACACAGGAGTATGAGTAACTTGTGGAGTTACCCCAAATGTGCTCCAATCTGTTACTAACTTCATCTAGAGCTCTGCAGGGATTCTGACAAAGTACATAGGAAGGCTGTATATAGGTTTTAGCAGTTATAAACAAGTATTTCCCATTAGAAGCTTGAGGAATAAAAGTAAAAAAAAGTAAAAAGCACATATGGTATAGACCAAATTTTCATATAAACCACTTGTCCTTTGACTTAGACCCACAGAATGACTCTGTCAGCCAGATAAATAAAACCTTGCTCACATTTATAGAAGCACAGAAGGAAGAAATTCCATCTAAGCCACAACTTTCAGAGATACCTGAGGGCCTGTACAAATCCTTTGTAGGCTTGGGCTGCTGTGTCCTTTGGCCACCTTTGCTGTGAGATCAGTGGCACAAACTTAGTGTACCAGGAGTGTCACAGACAGTGTGCCATTTCACCAGGAGCCTGGTGAAAATGCAAAGTTTAGGCTGGGATTTCAGAACTCACTCTAATGAACAATTCTCACACACACATCGGACTCTTTTCCCTTTGAACATCTATATCCAGTATTAGAAAACAACATTATATACAAGTAGTACTGAAAAGAGGCTCTCTGGAGCTCATAACTTGGATACATTCCATTGGGGAACGTGGGTAAAACAATACATTCAGTTACTGATTTCACTAACAGGTAGCTAACAGGACCGGGCACCATTTGGTATTGAAGGATATTCCTTTACATGTATTTTCCAATTGAAATTTTGTTTCAAGCTACTTAAGGTCAATGCATTCTTAACACATTTGAGGGATATCTTTTTTTCTTTTTTCTTTTTTTTTAATAAAGCACTGCAGAAGAACCATTCTTTAATGCAGTACCCCAGTAAAAAAGAAATATCAGTACAAAATACCAAGACATTCATAAGGTGTCTTTGTCATATCTTAACTTTCCAAACAAAGAAAATCAAAAAGCATAAATTCACATAAATGCTCCATTCCTCTATCAAGTGACCACACCAACTCCACAAGTACCATTTTCTACATCAAGTCATACACCTACAACCATCCTACCCCATCGATTTTCTCCATATGATTGTTCCCTTGTGCTTCTACCACGTTAGTATTTCTCCCCTGTCCATGCATGGCAGATGCATGTGGGGTCATGGTCGGTTGGGTTAGAAAAGCTTTCATAGGCCTTCAATTTGACCTCCACCTCCTGGAAAGGTGGTGGTACCTTTCTATGGTCTCTCCTCAGTGGGGTGAGAGGAGATCCAAGGGGCTAAGTTCTTGCCACTGCGGTGTGCACAACCTTTTGCACGCTCCCAGGCTCTCCAACACAGCCCAGTTCGTCCCTGTTATTAGCTAACTTGGTGGTAAAAACACCTTGTTCATCAAACCTCCTGTCTATTCCTGTGCATGACTGTCACCAAGAAGAGCACAGGCAGTGATCCAGAGGGGAATGGCACAAGGTACAGACATCAGCAATGGAAGCAGCGAAGATCTCTCTCAGTTTTGGTCCACCAGCTTTGGCACATCTGCCCGTAAGATTAAACTGCATGTGAGTTACATTTCCCTAATCGATTTTGATTTTTACAACCAAGGCTTTGACTATCTGCTTGAAAGCGTGTGCTTTTCTTTCAGTAGAAAACATATTAAGACACACTTTAAAGTTGTTGCAGATTTTTTTTTTTTTTTAATGGGGAAACATTAGGCAATTAAGGAAATCATGCACCATGCCATGTGGAGGCCTCCTGACAAATACAACTTTGGTGGCCATGACCCTGGCCAGAGGAAGAAGGCTGTGATGTCACCTCATCCCCAAGTCCCAGTTTCACGGATAGTATCTCTGAAAGGAATTGTCTAAAGGAGATTGTTCCTTATGAAAAGTTCACATGATGGAGTCTGAAGGGCTTGTTTCACTTGAAGCCCAGCAGGACAGAGCTGTTTGGAAAGAAGCATTCAGTGTGTTCTGTTTTGCTGAAAGCTGTCACAGTGAACAAGTACTTAGCAAACAGCATGAACAAGGATTTGAACTAGAAAACTAGCAGGGCCCTGACAACATTGTAATAGTGGGCTTGTCTGTTCAGAGCCTGTACAATGATGCATGGGGGCATGAGAAGGAAAACAGGGTAACTAGATTTTCTTTTTTTTTTTTTTTTTTTTTTTAATGTAACAGTTTATCACTGCTCTGCTCTGGTTCGCATTATTGTGTTTGCCTTTACCATCAGTGGAAAGGGAAAGCATCCTGGTGAGAAGGGCCACGGGGCAGAGGCACCGTGCACAGCCCGAAGGGTGAACTGACTGATTCACCAAAAAGCAGTCAGCTCTTTTTTTATTGCGGTTTTGTAACGTTTTTACTTCTGTTACTGGTCTGTTTAAGCTGTCTCTCTTTGTATCTGTAATCCATATTTAGCAGTGAACAAAAGCTGCCTGAATCCCAGATTCAAAGAGAACCTGCCATTCCACACCTTTCCAAACAAGCCCCATTCACCCCAGCACCTAGCTGCTGGCACCTCGAACTTAGCACTCGCTAAAGGCTCTGCTCCCTCTATCCCGTCATACAAGAGACCACTGAATGCAGCAGAAGACTCAGAGATATTGAACAAGTAGGAATGTAGAACAGATAAGCAAAAGCCCTCCTTTCAATTTTACAAGCTGTAACCCTCTTATTTCTAGAGCAAACCTCCACAACACTAACCTCACCTTTTCTCTGTGGTTATAACCACAGTTGTCTAGTTTATGACAAGAAAAATTTCAAAAGCTGTGATAAATAACTTCTTATTTACCACTTCTAACATGCTGTGCATTTTCCTAGATGTGGGAAGTCCCTAACTGACGTCCTTCTTTGTTATCCCCTTTTTAGGTTGTCTTCTACTGAGATATGTAAGCAAAAACCCTGTTTTCCTTCTTCCCTTTACCAGGACAGAAACTTGCACATGATTTAAGAGCAAAGCCCAGCACAGCACCCACCGCTTTCCTTATAGACCTCAATAAACTCAGAATTAAAAGCACTTTTCTAACTCATAGTAAAATTTCTGACCTTTTGTCAGGTCCTGGGATATGTTCCCAGACCTGCCATTCATTCTCTTTGTGCTCTGTGCCATGGCTGAAAACTCCTGCTAATAGCTTGTGTAAGGAATGCAGGTGGAGGAAAACAGAATGAAGAACCACATGCTCCTATCTAAGCTTAATCCTTGGAAAAGAGGCACTGCTCAGTTAGCTTATTGCTGGAAGGCTTGATCATAGGAACTCAATCACTAATGGAATGGATCAGAGCAACTACATCGATCCTGACTCTCTTCCCGCATGCACTTCTTTCCTCCTTTCATGCTCAGTAATAGTATTAGTGTTTCTGTCTGTAAATTGGGATCTTAATTTATAGGACCAATATACTCCACTTCAAAGTAATTATAAAGATTATTTTGTCTGGCCTCAATATGGCCCATATGACATATATAGTAGAACTTGGCATCTAAAGAATATCTACTTTTAATCTGAGGCCTCCAAACCCTTAGCATTAAGGACTTCTCAGAGCTGCAAAGACAGGAATGCTTTTAATAATGCACATGGTTCCTGGGTAAGCTTCCCACAACCCCCCCTTCGCAGCACTGCTATACGTCTCAGTTTAGGGAGAGCTGTGTTCCAGGGAATCCAGAATTAAGACCACCAAAGTGACAAGTTTGTGCTGGTATTATCCAGAAGATACTAGAAATGTATTAGTCCTCTAAAAGAAATGTAAACTGGGTATTAGATGTTTCTTCAGGTTCCAAAATATCTTGTGGGGTTGAACTTATACCTGTGATATTCAAAGTAGGTACCTCCCTCTGACACCCCCATCCCTCAGACCCTGTAATTGTATTACAAGTTTCTTATCACCATTAGTGTAACAGAGTTTTTTCAGCAAAGCAAGTATCTTTTGCAAGGAGACCAATTATGATAAGACTGTTCTCAAACTGATCTTTTTTTTCAGCTAATTCCTGAGCCAGGAAGCATGTTCTCACCCCGAAGAAAGGAGCGGCCTTCCCTGTTTTTTTTCTTCACTCTTCCAACCTGAATCTCCTCTCGTTTCAGGTATAATACAGTGCAGAAGTTTGAAAGAGAAAGGACTGGGCTTTTTAAAAAAAAGCCAGCACGATGTAAGCACTTATAAGCCTTAGAGCCCAAATGCCAGCTCAGAATCACGCTGTACAGAAGCAGAACACCCCCGTTCACCCAGCTGTGCCGTGCTCACCAGCTCTCACCTGCAGCGTTCCTACCGCAGACACGCTTCAGCCTCTGTCAGCTCACAGTCCTTTGAACTCAACTTCTCTATAAAAGGGCCACGCTGTTTTGTCTAGAATGGTGAAATCCTTGTCATTAATTACATCCTCTGGAAACCTTACCCATACTTGCACTGCACTGAAGCAGCTACCACCCCCTGTCCTTTTTGGAGGAGATACGGGCAGATGTCCGCTCTGCAGGCAGCTGTTGCCGCGGTCCGGAAGCGACCACTGTCCAGCTGCTTGCTACCATCATCTGCTGGAGGTTTCCAGCCCCATTTGCTTGATTTATGGGATGGTTTCTCTGAGTTCCCTCAAACCGCTCCAGGCAAAAACTGGATGGGTTAATTTAAACATTTTCAACAGGATAGCTTGGGTTAGGCTGGAAGATTTTGTCTGAGAGAATGCTGACATTACGCCTTCACCACAGGCCTGAGAGTGAACTCCCATGCAGAGGTGACCTCCAGGTAGAACTGTTGACATTTGCGGCTAGCAGAGCTGGCTCTGGAAGATGCTGCCACTTCGGGCTAGTTCTGGAGAGCTGCATAACTGCACATCAGCAGGATGCAATCATATCTCCCACCTCCATCTCTATAAAATAGCCAATGTCCTTTTTATGACTGGTGTCTCTGGTTTTGGCCTCTAAGTTTGCAAAATCACTTTACTCCACCTGCACTCTTCTTCGCAGCCTTTGTAGCACCACAAACAGGACAGCAGCTGCAGATCTGCTGCTAAAACTCTTCCGGTGCCATGTGCTTACCTAGAAAATAACACTCAGCAGCAGGATTTTATGTCCTTACGTATCATGGGGAAAAGATATTGTTTCTCCTTCTCTCCCCTCTCCACAGATAAACCATATTACTCATCTTTATGTTGTTTTATTCCCAGGCTAGCCTATTTTTAACCCATGCACTGTTTGAAACTGTAAAATACAGAGCTCCTTTCATGCAGGGAGGGATGTGTTCCTGCCAGCTCCCAGTGTTCTAGGGAATTTGCCAGATCCCTCAATAATCTGATCCCCTGCCTTTTGGCTCCAGTGTTCAGAGCTGGCTCTTTGGTGTGAGTTTTCCCAAAACAGGCTCTCCATCCCCTCCTGTATCGTGCTTTCCCCACTGCCTGGTAACGGCGTGTAAGGTCCATCTCCTTCAGTATTTCCTTCCCCAGCAGAGCAGCCTGAGGGAGCAGCAGGAGCAGTCAGCCCCAACAACACAGGCATTTTCAAGAATGAAGGATTCCTACTCGCAGAGTCCCATTTAAGTTTTCTGGCACTTAGAGCAGCACAGCAAATACACTGGGCTTGATTTCCCCAGCACAAAGCACCCCTTATGGGGCTACAAAAGCCAGCAGAAGAGCCAGGAACGAGGAGAGGCAGAAGTCACATAAAAGATGGTTCAAACAGGGCCTGAGAGGGGACCAGGTGCAGCTGGTCACTTATAGAGTCACTGGTTACTTATAGGCCCACCTTCCCCTTGCTGAGGAAGTCACCTGCACACATCAGGCTTAGCAGCCAAAGGTAAGGGATGTCCCCTGTCCTCCGGTGCTTGCATGGGAATTAGAGTTGAGGCTAATTAATCAAAGTAAAAAGTCTGTGCCAGTGAGACTGCAGTATCGTCAGCTGGGGAGAAAAAGGGGGTGTCACCCTGTTTTGCTGTTACAGCAGTACAGATGCAGGGGCTGAGGATATTGCTGCTCCAGACAGTTATCAGCCACCTGACAGGCTTCGCTTGCAAGCTCTCGTTCCCAATTCTATCCAAAACGAACAGATTTTGCAGAAAAGGAATGTAATTTTAAAAGTCCCAAGTTAATCAAATGCTTTAAAAACACAGTGCCTGCAATACAATGGATCAACTTTGTCCTGGGTGTCAGCCTATTCACTCCGGCAAGCTTCCACCAGAGATGAATTTGCTCTGGTGCCTTTGTCAATAAAATTCTAGATTAAAAGAGCCCCTATATAGAGCTGGTCCCAGAGGTAATTGCTAGTTAATCAGCCAATTAACTGACCCAACGAGTAGGAAAAGGGGAAGGGGGAGCAAGGGGGAAAACAAATCAGTCAAGGTATGGTAGAACGTAATTCTTTAGGAGTTAATGTTAGAAACCTTTTCAAAGGGATTACAGCCTACCTTGACTCATTCCCCCCTTCTTCTTTCCTTTCTCTCTTCTTCCCAATTTGTAATTGTTGGCTCCCCTAATTGGCTGATTAACTACTTATTACAGGCAGACCTGGAGGTATGTGGGATCCCGTTAGCCACGGAACTTGATTTCATCTAGTGAAGCAAGGCTGAATGCAGCAGAGCATCTGCATAGGCTGTTTTTTTCCTAGCCCAGTCTGACTGCTTAGACTTGAGCAGTATTTCTTTTGAGAAGAATTTCTTTCATTTAACTAGCTTCTACTTTATTTACTACCAGGAAAATGAAGGATTTTTGGTTTGTTATGCAAGCAAAATGATTTTTAGCAATGGAGTTTGTACCCCTCAAATTAACCTATTTACTATTCACTGATAGATTATCAACATCGTTAGGGTATTTTAATGAATGAGCTGTTACAGCTGCTTGATGTTATGATAAGAAGTAATGACAATAGAATTAGTCTCTCTTTTTCTTTGATAGCCTTACCAGGCTGACTTCTACCAGTAGCTATCCTGGGAGATGAGTCCTAGTGGTGAATGGGGAGAGCTGAGAAAGTTACTATAATTTCCTCTCCTTGGAATAGTATGAGGGAAATGAGCAGAGCTCACCTTTGCAGTTGTTGGCTTCACAAAAGATTGACACTAGGTCACAAGGGTACCAGTCCAGTCTCCTACATCCTGAAACAACACAATCAAGCAGAAAGTCAAAGTTTCTCTCTGATGCTTCAAATAATTTTGTTGATTGCTCAACATAAGGCAAATCTTGCAGCATCCCATTAATGCATCATATCCAGCACCATGCAGACAGAGACAGAGCTGCTTAAGCAACAGCATCTTAACAACGACATCACAGCCTGACAGGTCACTAAGTTCCATCTCTCTAAAATTATACCAATCACTACACATGGTGCAGTGTTGATGGAGTGTTTTGAGCTCTCACCCTCCTATGATTTTTCATAAATAATAATTTTTCGTAAATAATATTTTTCTCTCCTCATTGCTTCCTGCTTGGGCAGCAGAAACCTGTGCAAAGCAGTAACTCCTCCAAGCGCGTTTGTGCAGGGAGATGGGCACAGGACAGGGTTCTCCTAATGTAACCTCTATTGCATAAACCCCAACTCCGAATTCCACTTCTCTCCTTTGGCTTTGGAGGAGAGTTTGTGATTTTAGTTCTATTTAATGTTTGTGATGATTTATTCCTCCTACCCCTCTTTTCTCCTTTAGCAAAAGAACGGGCTGAGTCCAGGCAGCCCATCCTCAACTGCATGTAAATCACAATCTGATTAGGAAGTGATATATTCATCTCTAACTCCTGCATAAAAGTTATTCAAGTATTTTGACAAAATAAGTGCTGTTTACTTTATACGTTTTCTGCTAATTCTAAAGATTTCTGCAAACCTAAAGGATCTCATGGAATTTACAGGCTTGTGGCTTTGCTATTGAAAGTATAAAGGCATGCTAAATTAAGTTGATTTGCCTGTGAAAGAAACACGTCCATTATTCATGTCAGGGCCCTGTCACATCAAATTGAGGGAGCGAAGAAAACCCTTTTTTATCAACGTTTAGAAGCAAGGAAAAAAACCAACCATTGAGAGACTGAATTTCAATTGGGAGAAAGTCAGTCTGAAAGCAAGGTTAAAAAAAAAAAAGTTGGGGACATGTCTAATGTTGGAAATCAGCAAAGGGTGGATTGATTTAACTTTGGCTGGAATCTTTCAAACAGAAAGCCAGGAGGAAACTTAAAGTAGCAAGTAGTACACAGTCTCGATGTCTCTCGTGTAAACTTGTCAAAAGTAGTTAAGCTAATTCAGATTTAAGTCTTTTCAGACACATTTTTCTTGGATACTTCAGAATAGTAGTAAAAACCGTTAAACAGCTAGCACATTACGTTTGCGTACTAAAAATTTTATTCACTGGTTATTATGTGATTTAATCCTCATTAGCAGACAACACATAGGTTTTTTTTCTTTCCTTTAAGTCTGATTTGCTGATGGAAAAATTGAAAAAAAAATGCGTTCAGTATGGCTGTTCTATGGCTGCGCACAGCTGTAGCAGGGGCACTGACAGGATCAAAAATATTCAGGACTGTTTCTTGTCCACTATAAGACACGCAGTACTTCACGGAATTGGAAAATCTTGGCTGATTTTTAAATGACATAGCGTGATAGATACATACAAAATAAATTGCACATGTATACATGGCATTTTTCACATTTAAATATGTATATTTTTTTTCTGTTTACTAACTATTCCAATAGAGAGAGAATTAAATGAGAAACTGCAATGAGAATTGTTTTATACACTGAAATCCTTCTGACTGCCTGATTATAATTTCTTGTGTGGCTCTTCTATTTAACAAAAGGAACTGTAAGCTTTTTCCTCTCATTACAGTTGGTTTTCATAAGCTTAAAAACAGCATGTTAAGTGGCATTTCACAGTCTCCTGCTTAAAGCCTAATTGGTTTAGACTGGACACCTTAGAGATATTCTTTAAAAGTCCAGTTTTCATGTCTCTGACAATATAATATTGTAACAAAGGATAATTCAGCAACTTGATTGTCTTAAATCATGTTTCTGCATACCAGACCTATACATCATTTCTTGATGAGATTTGTTTTTCTACCTTTTGTTTTTCCCTAACCTCTGAGCCCTTGGGTTAACATGTTTTCTGCTTTAAAGCTCTTATTTGAAAGACACTTTACCACCTCATGCAAGCACTCTCTCAGGCTTCCCAACTTCAAAGTCTCAAGCTGGGAAAGCAAATCTAAGTCCCAAATGCTGGACCCTGCAGCTTCTATAGGACCCTCTGCTAAAGTTAAGTTCTTGTGTTTAATTGAAAATTGCAGGCAGTGTAAATAGGAGTTAGTTTGCGGCAATCTTGCCACAAAGGAATTACCTTGTGGAGTGGCCACATTGGGGTAAATAGAGGGGATAAAAAAAGAAAAGGGGAAAAAAAAAAGAGAAAAAAGAGGGGAAAAAAAAACGGGTAAAAGAGAGAGGCATTGTACTGTGGAGGTAGCATCAAGACAAGGATTAATGGCTAGAGGAATTGTATTTTGTGTGCTTTCAGCGACATTACAATCTCCCAAAAGTAAGTGTACTAATAAGTGGGCCAGTAAAGAGAGGTTAGCGTATCAAGGGAAATGGGAAGATGGTTTTGCAGTTAACAGAAGACTTATTCCGTGAAGACCAAGCAAAGTGCTGCTGATTTGTTTATTTTTAGTAATTACATTTGGATCGATTAACGAAGTTAGTTTCTTATAGAGCCGACAAGTGATGGGAAGTGATCTACACATACCACACAAATGACATTGTCTGCCAACTTATGCTATTTTTAAGTGCTCCCACCTTTATTCTACACTATCGCTGGCAGGGAGAAACGCAGTCCATGTTTCACTGCAGATATGTGGTGCTGATCTGATGTTGAAATTCATGCAGCCACACGGGAAGCCTGCCAGCCCCTACCGCACCGGCACAGCGGGAGCAGTGGCTGTGGGAAGGAGGGCAGGTTTCCCTTTCAGTGCTTGAACCTCTGCTGCCCTGGGATTATGCTGCTGATAGAGGCTCACACAACGTTATCAGATCTTTGCAGTTACTAAAAAAGATACAGCGAGAGAAAGTTAGGAGAAAGCAGCGGTGCTCCTGTCCTCCTTCCTCACTCTCCCAGGAGCAGGGGCGAGGTGGGTTTTCTGCTTGTTGGACTCCCTGGGCTGGCTCAGTGAATGGTCAAGCAAACAGCAGAACTGGCAGAAGGGAGTAAGCAGCAGGAAATGAGGTCTCCTTTTTCAGCGAGAGCTACAGTTTTAGTAGCTCAGCTGCGCTGTGAAACTGCAACCTGAGACTTGCTAGATTTGGGCTCAGTTCATAACTCCTGTACCACTTCCCAAGCAAACCTGGCTACGTCACTTGATCTCTTAATTATAGGCCCCTCCACCTACAAAATGGGAAGAATAACTTCTCTTTTTCTTCCAAATTTCTGATCTTTTCTATATAATGAAAATATGGACACTGTCTTTATGGGAATCCATTCAGCACTTGTGATATATTTTTTTATTAAAATTATTATTACAATGATAATTTAAGCAAATGTAATGACCTCTGTTCTGTCTTGAGCAGACCACTTATACCAGGCATTGCATCCCCCCATTACAACAGAAACAGTTCAGTTATGTAAACTTTGGATATTCTGTAAAAGTAAGAGTAAAGACATCATCATGCAGTAAAATTGTTCCATTGCTATCACTGCACCTGCTGTTAGCTTTGGTGGTTTTTTTTTGTTTTTTAATAATTCATAGCTCATCATATTCAAACTACTGTTTTGAATGGAAGCCAATGGAACCAGAGTCTAAAAATACAGTAGAAGTATAACTGGGTTTATTCATACATAATGCAGAATTACATGAAACCGTAACAGAATTCAGTCCACTGAAATTCACTCCACAACATTTTTTTCATTTTACATAACCTGTTTTTAATAAAATATAGAATCTGTGAATTTAAGCACACTGCTAATACAAAACAGAACCATTCTGTTTTAAAACAGAAAATCACATTTCTACTCACTTTTCAGTAAGGGGCATACAAGTTGCAGCAGTTCAAAACTCTCTTTCAAAAGTTTTTGTGGTGTGAATCCATTGGTTGCACCTGTGAGAAACAGAACTGATTAAATATCAAAAAAAAAAAATCCTAATTATTATCTAAATAAATTAATAGGGTAATATTTTTGAAAGTTCTAATATTACTCATTTTGCCAAGAATTCACTAAGACTTCTCTTAATCTTTCTTCTTGAAGTTTACTGTTCACTTAATTCTTAACTCTTGAATTTAAATAGCATTTTACCTTATTTATTTATTTACTGTCATGGCAAATAATTGAATTGTACACGGTGTGAGACTCTCCATGTGTACACAAATGCCAGGCCTTTCAAACTGGGATCAAAATGAAGTCAGAGAAGGAAAACACTTAGTTTGAGACGTTGCCCATTACTATTCTGCTTACAGTACACACTTGGGAAGTTTTCATGTTCATAACTCACTGTCTGTGATGCACATACCTCTTAAAGATATGCAAGTTCATTTCAGCATTTATCTGCTCTTTTCTCCTCAGGAGTTCGACTGTTTTTCCGCCTGATGGTTAGAATGAATTGAATATTTTGAACTCATCCATCAGATTTGGAAATGATCCCTGAATTGATGAGAGTGTTTAACAGTTAATTGAACATTTCTATTGTGAACTTTCATTGTTCCAAAGTGCAAAAATACTGCTCCCAGGAACACGGACAAAGAAAAGAGGATCCACGCCACGCTCTCACACCACAAATATTTTCATCCTCTAGAGAGCAGCAGGCATTTAAGTAATGGGGCATCACTGTTCTCACTCGTGGATATTGCAAGGAAGGGTGATCGGAAAAGGACTTTCAGAGGTCCTGAGGGCTCCCGCGTCTTGTAGTAGGAAATAATCCCTCATTTTTCAATTCCATGTTTTGTTTGTGCTTATCTCACACAAAGCGACCTCCCTAAAAGTACCATTCAGCCATCTCCCTGCTTCCCGTAGCCACGTGGGACAAACGTTCATAACAGCAGTCTCAATTATTGGTCTGCCTGCGTGACCCACACAGCAGGGCTTATTTTCTTGAGTTGGTAAGTTGGCGTCTACAGATACAACGCACACAGTCTTCAGCCACAGTGAGGCTGTTTCAGTTGCTTTTTGATTTTAATGTGACTTGCATACCTCATTCTTTGACTTTTTAAAATTCACACATGCAACTGAGGAAGCAATAAAGGAATCTTAACTTTTTCTCCCTCCCTGAAAATCATGAAAAACGTAAGTGCGCCATTGTAGCACTCCAAATAAAGAAAAATTATTTTTCTCTGTTCCGAGACAATAATTGCATTATTGCACTTCACCTTTCTCCTTTTCACCAACTTTTATACTGTTCCTTAAGAACATGACTTCAACGTCTTCCATCATCTATGGCAAGCCCTTAGCTTGGTGGTGCCATCAGCCCTGGCACCCAGCGGAACAGCAGCAGTGTGTCCCACCTCCAGAGCATCTTCACAAAACTCCATCACCTTTTAACAAGGACCTTCAAGAAAATGCCTTCCTCCTCGTGCCTCTCTCAGACCATGAGACTTTTCCACTGCCTGCCCTGCTTTTCTGACAAGCCTAATTCCCTAATTTCTCTTGAGCAGATCCCTTTATTTAGTAGATTTTTTTTCAGCCCCAAGATCGTTCCCCCGTGCTAGATGCTTAATTAACTCTTTTCCCAGGTCCCCCAGGCTCCCACAGGGTGAAAGGTCCAGCCCCGTTCCTGCAGTTCTGGCTAAGCAGTTGCTGAGGTCTGCACTCAGTTTCCTTTGGACGATTCAAAACCAAAATATTTATTTCTAAGCAATATTTCTGTTTCCACTGTGGGAAGCTGGTAAATCATGCTTATCATGGCCTTCATCTGCTTTCTGATGTTGCAAAAACCAATTGTATTAGATATGTCGCAGGAGTACAGCTAGCAATTTGAAATTCACACGCATGTAAATCAAACCATTCCTGACCTCTTGAATTTCTGCCATTACATACAGAGATGTAGAAATGTTAATTAAAATGCTGGTGCAACAGGCACACATACGTGCACAACAGCTCACCAGAAGAAATCAGGCCCTAGAGACATTAAAGTCAGTTTCTGCAGTATATTTCTACTTATGCTCAAAATGCTCCTTGGACAGTGTCAGAATCATTCCCAATATACTACCAACGAGAACAGGTCCGTGAAAATAGTTAGGTGTGGTTTGGGGGGTATTAGATTCTGTGGCACAGTAATTTTCTGTAGGTTTGAAAAGCAATCATTCCCTTTATTGTCCTGCAGTCAGCTCTATCTGCCTGAACTGCATTTCCCTCCAGGTGCTCTACACTTTTCAAACTCCATAAAATCTGTTTAATTTTCTGATTTTCCCATCACTTGGGTAATTGGCAGCCCCCTCCTGCCCCCTCTGCCGCACAGCCAGCAGAAACGCAGGCAGCGAGCCTGGTTCCTACCGTGCATGGACCACTGGGCTCCTGTCCTCCATGGGTTCATCCCTCTGGTCATCTCATGCTTTGGTACATATGGAGAAATATTTTAAAATATTTTAAACAAGGTTTTGATAAGATCACTCAAAACTTCATATCAAATCAATTGTATGGGTGCAAACTATGGTTTAAATACACATAGAAGAAGCAGAGAGAGTTTTAGCCGAACTGAGACAGTTAGCTAAATATAAGGTATCAACAGAGAAAGGAGCTTTTAAAAGCTGTTTTAACTGTGTTGTCACAGAAATCCATCAGAATGACATCTCCAGTTTCAGCAGGGCAAAGGGTCCAGGCAAGGAGGAACGCTTTGGAAAGAGTTGGACCGATGTACCCACTCTTATCCTTACATGCTGCTTTATGCCCACTGTGACTTACCCCTGAGACTGGAAACTCCTCGGAGCTGTAAATGCCCTCCAGCCCTTGGCACACTGGGCCTTTCAGGCTGAGCTGTGCCTCCCATAGCACCAACAGCAAATGTAATGAACCTTAAGTAAGGAGCAGGAGCAGAGATTGCAAGTTCATCAGTTGTAAGCGACAGAGAAAAGGAAAGATGGGGCGGGAGGGAGTTTCTAATCAATCACGGGACAACAAAGATGGACTGAAGTGATGCAGCTGCAAAAGGAAGCAAAGGTGATCCTAAGCCCCAGCTGGTGAGGGCTGTGTATCTGTGTACCACTGCACTGGGGACCACTGAGACCTCAGCAGATAAACCCATGCATGGTTCTGTTTAGGAAAGTG
Source organism: Anser cygnoides (assembly GCF_040182565.1). Taxonomy (NCBI): domain Eukaryota; kingdom Metazoa; phylum Chordata; class Aves; order Anseriformes; family Anatidae; genus Anser; species Anser cygnoides. The sequence goes on along the minus strand of NC_089885.1, from coordinate 11,041,809 downwards.
GGATACAGCCTCAATCCAGGGCAAAGAAATGAAAATTCATTTTTATGCAAGGAGATTAAAAGAACTTCCTGCTAACTACAACTGAATTGGGGTAAAAATCATTCTTTAGAGAGACAACACGGGCAAGAACCGTCCAACATATTCATTCATTCATTTATGGTACTGTCAGTATTGACATTCAAATATTATGAGTCCTACCATGAGGCTGGCCTAAAATAAATTCTTTGGACTGATATAAAAACTATAAAGTTTATATTCTTTTTTTTCATCCTACTATTTAAAATACGAATGTGTATGTTGTTCACAGGAGCTAGCGTCTCTTAGCAATCATGGATTGCTTTTTTTAAATAAAAAAAAAATAAAACATTATAAAAACACAAAGTCCTTGGGAAATGCCTTAACTCCTCTGACTTAACAGCAATTCCTCCCCAAATTAAAACACGGTGTTTTTTACTGTATTGAACCTGGATATTATTTGAGAACTGGTGATGCTTAAAAAATAATAAAAAATAAAATTAAAAATAACATCAATGCATTAATTAAAATGATGGTATTTTCATATCGATACAGAGTAATGTTACATGCTTTTAATTTGACCAACTTTTCCGCTAGTAGCTCTAGAGCAGCGTGTAGGAAGCGCAGGAGGTGTTTGCAAGGCTGCCTGCTAAATGCAGTCCTGGCACTGCTCTACCTGCCAGCTAGTGCAAGACACCAATGGGCAGTTATAACACAGTGGGTGTGGGAATAAAGGATTTCTGCCCATATCCAGTAACTCCTACAATAACAGCTTCAAGTGCTGCAAATATTTCTTCCTGTTCCCACCCCCGGTGTTTTACCGGACTGTCAGGGGTACAGATTACACAACAGATTACTTCAGACACCCTCAGGATTCATATCATCTAACGAGATATGAGGCGTGGAAGGGAGGAGGGGCAGGGTTTGCACCCTGGTGCACTGCTCCATAGGGGCTATTGAGAGATTTGACCACATAAAGACTGGGAGTAGCTTTACAGATCGTTCAATGAGAGCCTCAAAAGGTATTCTGTATCTTTATGCCCATCCAAATATTTACAGATCTTTTAAAGATCAAGACCGTCGTTATCAGTTTATGTGCTACATATTGGCATTATCCAGCGTGACCTCAGGAAAGCCGATGCCCTGCAGCAGCAATGCGATGGTATGTTCAGCTCTGCTGGATCTCCATAGAGGGGGCTTGGAATGCACTGGGGAACAATACCCAGGACTGCACAGAGCAAAGAATGAAGGGCAGCAGAGTTTGATAACCACATTAAAGCACTACCAACATCTGTTCAAGCCAAAGACAACACTATCTCCAGGAATTAACCTTCTGAACCACTTAATCATTAACCTCAGCAGAGAGAAAGTTAGACAACAAGAGCCTATTTGTCAGTAGCCCCTCCGAGATATGTGGCGAGCAATATTTTACAGAGAACAGCGTGAGAAGGGCTTGCCCAGCTTTATAAATTTTAAACACAGAATATATTTGTGTGGGAAACAAGAAGACAATAGATGTAAATAAACAGCTGATCCTACCTTGAAGCCTTCATTCATTTATCCTGTTTGAAGTGGCTTGCCTGTTTTGTCCTCCATTGTGTAATAACATTTCCTCTAAACAGTTAGAGATGCTTCACTTCTTGTTCAGAAATATTCCCGGGTTTGGAAAAATTTACAAATGGATAGGATGTTAAAATTTTAAACTTGCACCCATGTCTCCAGGATTTCTACTGAAAAACAAGTAGGTGATTATTGCTTTGCAAAAAGTAGGAGAGCTAGAGAAGCAAAGTGGTTTTGTTTAACAATTATTTGTCTATATATACTGCTTGACATGTGAGGTCACCCATTCAGTTATTCTGCTATAACCTGAACAAATGTCCTCCCTTCACAAGACTACAGTTGTTACAGATTTTGTTTCTTTTTCTTTTCTTTTCTTTTTTTTTTTCTTTTTTTTTTTTTTCAGAGGAGTAAAGGCTTTGGTTTCCTCTAACTAGAGTGCCCCAAATTTGTAGCAAAACTACACTGTGGTGTATTGGGGCCAATGCTTTATTTCTCTGGACTTCATGTAATCATTTACCAAGGGGGTGTAAAACACTGCCACATAAGAATGATGCTGTTTAACACCCACTTTGCACCAACCTCAGTGGCCACACAAGGTGTAGGACAATGCATCATAAGGCCCTGTATGGCCGCACAGATATTGCCACAGTTGGAGGGATTGGGAAAAAAAAAAAAAACCTGTTGGGAAGATGAGTGACGGAAGGGCTAGGTGACAGACTGGTCTCTACTGTCCACATGGGTGGCTCCTGTCTGTTACTACTGGAACTGCCCAAGAGAATTATCAGGTCTCTGCTGGCTGCAAAAGGGATGGTCTAATCCCAAGGGATGAGGGAGGTAGAGCTCAGCCATCTGTTGTTTTTTGCTGGATTAACTTTTTGTTGGTGAGCAAGTTGAACCGTCTCAGTGCAGAGCCTCGTGTATGTCCCAGCACAAGGGTAGGATCATTCAGCCAGGGACAGTCACACTTGCAGGCAGAAGCAAGATCTTAAATCAGCTCAAGCGGCAATGTGTAACTTCAACTTTATATATTTGCCTACAAAGCAGACCAGTAACAGCAATAAAGAAGATCCATAATAATTTATATTTTTTTTCCTAATAAATGGTACACTATTTGTACCCTTGTTAGAAAAGCTCGGGTTGAATGTGCACAGAAACTGAGTTATGCTCTCAGATCAGGAGTCAGACTGCACCAGCAGAAGCATCAGCTTGGTCTGTCTTCCCTTACCTGAGCCTGTCCAGACATAAAACAGAGGCACTATAGTCCAACAGCAATCTGTTACATCAGGCATGAATTATGTCCCCCAGCTCACCTGACCTTAATTCTTTCAGTGTGAGAATCATGGGTGATGTGTTGACCAAAAAAGAAAAAAAAAGCATAATAATTACCTATTTTTAAATCACCAAAAGGTAAACAGTATTGTCTCCTCAAAGATGGTCATTTACAAACACACTGGGAAGATGCTCCTCTGGTCAAAGCATCTTAGGGAAATTATTTTCAGACAATTCATTTCTCCAACAGGTTTATTCATCACAGTCTATATTCCCACAAATTGATTTCTCAGGGCTTATTATGGTAATTTAATCCTCACTGATGACTGTCGGGGCACTTCGGAGGCTGAGCAGCATAACTGGGTTTTAAAGCACTGTCTGCTGAGAAGACTAAACTGGAGCAGCAGACAAGGCACTCTCCTTTCACTTGGGTCGCTGAGCTCATTAATGTGGATAATTAATTGGAGCTTTGTAGCCCTCCCTTTGTACACCGACAACAAGCAAGTCACAGTAGCTGTACTACATCCCCCCCTCACCTGAGCACTCTTGCACAGACACCTGCTGCTCATAATTAAGATCCATTGCCCAAATTTACATATCCTGATTTGTATCACTCAGCTCCTAGAGACAAAGGATCGCATTTACTGCGGGGAAATGACAGCTCAAATTATGCTTCTCGTCTACGGCTTGCCTGGGCAGCTGCTTGTGCTAAAGGGCCCTGACATGAAACACCAGAGTGTTTCTATTTAAAAAGTATATGTTTGGATTGAATTTAAAGAAAAGCACATGGTGATTTCCCCCTTAGGGGGATAATAGCCTTTTCATTAGATAACAAGTGTCAAAAGATGCCATAAACTTCCCCGCAGGCTTTGTTGCCGCGCAGCGCTGCACGGAGCGCAGCAGTGAACTTGCAGGGTCCCCCGCTCTCCCCCTGAACCCGCTGCTCACGTGCACGCATTGGGTTTGGGAAGAGCAGGCATCTCACGCTACATGCAGTAAAGACCATACCCTCAGCTCACCGGCGAAGAGGAGGCTGAGCGTTGAATCCCCGATTCAGCAGGGCTGATAAGGCACAGGAGAAAGCGCAGCCGGGAAGTCAGGCTTCAGTCTAAAAAGACAATAAAAAATACCATGTATTGCCATGCAGAGCAAATGGAGTGTGAGACTCCCACTGACACTTCAGATGGAAACAATTTTCCATACACACATATAACTTTTGCTGTCACCTGTCCCTAAGCTTTTTGGGCAATGCAAATAGCAAGAGTGAACCCACTGGTGATAGCCCAAGTCATCCCTTACTACACTTTTCCTCCAGGTTTATTAGGTTGCTGCAATGCCCCTGGGCAAGATTCAGCCTTCATTCAAAGACCTTTAAAGTCTTCACTGGGTTTGAATCAGTCATCCAAATGATTAAAATAATTCTAGATCTGATTTATTCACATACCACAATTAATGTTAGGTACATGGGGTCTAACCCAGGAACGCTACGAGGGCAGGACCTCGTTGTCAGTGGGACTGGCATTTATAACTTGCTTCGGCTCATTTTCAAATCTGGAACTCACCTTCAAGAGAAGGAGTTAAATTAAAACTATGAATGCCAACCAGTAGAGTGAATGCAGAAGTGCAGAGAGACTGTAGATAGGACAACTGCAGCTACCTGGGTTCCTAGGGTTAAGATGATAAGCTGGACACACCTGAGGTCTGATCTCATTTGGCTACTCCTTTTTTTCAGGGATGAAAGCAAACATTTTATTCATGGTATCAGAAGAGCAAAGTTCCACACTAATTCTGAGTTTCTTTCTTTAAGGGAACTTTTAAAAGAATCTGACATTAGAGTTACCTAAACATGTCTGCTCCTGAAAATATTAAAACTATATATATTTTGTGGCTCACATTTGAGAAAAACAGAAACGAAACTGATTTCTAATGGAACTAACAGCTACCAAACTTCATTAAAAATAACGACACTTCAGAAGTAGAAATGAAAATGGTACATTATTCCTTATCTGTGACATAACTTCAGAATACATCCATAGGAGTACCTGTTCAGCAGCCTGTGGCAAATGAAAAAGACAAAGAAAAACATTGCATTGGGAGTCATTAATTGAATTAATTAACCTAGTGACATTGTCATAAGAAGAATTTATCTGGCAACCAGCAGGAGCAGATCTCTAATCATTTCACCATGGCTTCTTCCACAGATTAACAGTCACACAAGCCCCTGGCAGCTGGCTGTTAACATTGCAAATTATCAGAAATTAATTAGATAAATGCTGTGCACCCATGTGGATATATTTTTTTTTTTTTTTTTTTTTAAGTAAAGATTATGAAGCCAATAGCTTGTCTGATGATTTATTTGGAGAAAACATCATTGTTTAAACGAATAGGTTGCAGCATGGCTTTTAATGGGAGAAAAGAAAAAAAGGGGAGAGGTGGCTTAGAGCAAACCATAGTAACAAAAGCCAAACACTTGTTAACAGGAATTAAACAATCCACCCTGAAAATAGGGACATACACAAATGAATTCAGAAAGGTCTATTATTTTTGGATAATAAAAATAATTCCATTTGCATACTTTTCAGAATAATTAAGGTCGCTGTTTCAATCTATTAAGCTGGGATCCAACTCTTCAGAAGTACTTCTGCAAGATAGCTTTATTCATCCAGAGAGTAGCCAGCATATCACACACGATAAACAGAATTTTACGGAAATTGAAAGAGGCTACATAAAGCTTAGCCTTATTATTTCCTGCAACCTCTTGTCAGAGTAACAGGCGATGTAACCATCACACTTTAGAAAGACTCCTTTAAATACTGCAGTGCTTCTTAGTAGTAGTCAAGGACTTGCCTAAAATAAAGTCTTAATCTCCATGAGATTCAAACAAAAGCAAAAGAGATTCATTCTCGCTAATGGATTTCAACTGTCCTCTTAAAAATCTCTTTTATTTCTACCTGACAGTGCTTTATTTGTATGTTTTCTATTTAAATAGACTTTGAAAACTCCCAAAAGCAGCTTTTAAACATGCAAAACTGGCACTTTACAAAAAACTGTAATGCATTTATATTTAACAACCTCCAATAATCCACTCTTTTGGAGGAGTGGGGTTTATAGAACACAAACAATAACAAACTTAGCCCAAGAATCCACAGATTCATCTGGACACAGAGCTGCTGTGAGGGTGAAGGAGGGGCAGGGGGAAAGGGAATAGGACAAGAGAAAGATGAGAGTGGAGACTAACGTTCTTGAAGGATGTGTGGAAACACGGAGGGTCAGGAAGGATGTTGCTGACACTCAATACTGAGGCTCTGAGGAGGCAATCACAGGTCTGAAATAATATCTTGTAAGAGACCCCAAGGGAAACCCAGCCGGCCAGGTTATCATTCCAGGCTAAAGTGATATTCTTCCCACTGGGAGCTGTGGGCTCACAGTCTCAGGTTTCCAGTCCCTGGGGGAAGATGAAGCTGCTGAGGGTCTTTCCGAGGACAAGGCAGCTCACATGGGCTGTGAGAGGTCCTCACGCAGCAGGTGTGGAGCTGGACAAACACAGCAAGGGCAGTACAAAGCGAAGGAATCGGTGATGCTCTCCCATCTCACAGTGAAAGCAAAAATGCCCTGACAGTCAGAAGCACTGCCCCAGCTGGGCCAAGCTATTCCCCAGCTTTCCTCCTAGTCACAGGTAGGACACGTCAGAGACTCAGAAAGCTCAGTTATGTTTGGCTAAAAACAGAAACAACAGTTTTGGGGAAGCGGAGATTTCCAGTGTTTCGTTGTGCACGGGAACAAAGCCCGCATCACAGAAACTCCTTTAAACCAGAACGCTCTGTGCCAGTGCCCGTCTGCAAAGTGGGGATGTTCACAACCGGTGCGTGGGCAAATCTGGGTGCTGCCAACTTTACCTGTTCCCTGCCTGCCCACCTGCCTAGCAGGCTACGTCCACGCCACGTACGTAGCTGGGAAATGTGCCTGTCTGTGCCTGCCTATGTGCAGGCTGCCATAAAGGCTTCCCTGGAAAATATGTAACCTCTAGAAACCCCAAGTTCTCAGACATCAACAACCTCCAGTGCTATCAGAGCAATCTAAAAAGTATCAGCCATTTCCTAGTATATTCCCGTGCTCCTGCTCATGGATGTACAGTTACTTGTTAACACGTGTACTGGTCTAATTTTAAACAGCTGCCTCTCTTCCTATGCTTGACAGGTGGCTTAGTGGATAAATACTGCAGGAGCGAAATAAAAGACAGCTTCTTGAAAGCTGATACCTCAGCTAGGCTTGGTTTCTTGCTTCTTGAGAAGCTGCTTTATCACAGCATGAATCTTACTGTTGCATGAGATAAACTGTCAACTCAGAAACTTACAATTAAGCCCCTAAATCCATGTTTATGCAACAACAACAAAATAAATCATTTAAAAATATATGTTTTTCAAATGCTAATTTTTCATTGCCTGGCTGCAGAAACCTGAACTTTATACCTTTATATCTATATCTTTATATTCTGACACCAATAAACACCTCCTTAATTCCACTGAGAGTTAAGGAAGTGTTGGGATAAGGCTACATGGAGTAAGACGGATACACAGAAATGCAGACACTAGAACCTGATCACTTAATTATGATATGATTTTCTTAGGACGTGAAAATTTCTATTTTTAAACCATTTAATTTCTTTTATGATTGACTACCACAGGAATTCAAATAATTGCCTAAACTCTTCAGATATATTTTTTTTTATGTCTTTTGGTATTTGAATTCTTATGGACCTCTCTCAAGCATTTATCTTAATGTCAAAATTATGTAATTTAAAAATCAGTTTTTAAGTGAAGATAGCAGTTATCATTAAAAGAGAGAAAGAGAGAGAACACTATTACAAAAACAAGCAGTAGCTGAACCCTTCTTAGCATAAGCTTGTGAGGTATTTCCAATTATGCTGCACTTCAGGAGAACTGAAAAGCCCACATAGTATAAGTATGTGTGCAAGCATTTACAATATTTTTCATGCAACAGTCTGTGTGCATAGATGCTCAGGCAAAGAAGCAATTGGAGAAGGCTGCACTTCACCCTGAGACTAATTTTAAAAGCCCTTTGAAAATTTTTTGTATCATATCGTGAGCATCGTACTGAGGGAGAACTAGAGAGGAGCCTTTTTCCCTCTATGAAAGTCCAGGCTTTATATTTTTCAGCATTCTTGTGCCAGAACTGTCTTGTGTGAGTACTTCCAAGTAAAAGAAAGCTTTAGCATGTATGATGCACTGCCGTGCAAAGCTACCTAAGTGTCTAATTTCATTTGTGGATCTTGTCAAAATCCCTTGTGCATATATGCACGTGTGTTTGCCCCTACACTACAAAAGCACTGGAAGTCTTGTGCCTCTTCATCTCCTCACATCCAAAGAGAAATGATGTTCCCAAAGGCTTCCACTATGAAAAGACTGCAAGAACAATTTTTGCATAAGTTTTACTGTGCCAAGATGACAATAGCTTGTATTTTTTCTACATCAGAAAATCTTTTCATGTATCCTTTACTCCCCCTACCCATTATAAAACTTATGTTCCTCAGTGCAATATGAAACAAATCGTGGGAAAAGACAGTAGCTTTAACCAGAATTTTCAGAGAAAAAAACATGTTTTTTTGTTTTCTTGCACTTTCCTGGGTGACTTGTCATGTCAAATAGTGTCAGTCACATCTGATTAGGTGACTTTATGACTCCAAGACATAAAGCTACATGACTGATGCACCTCAGTCCGATGCACTGCAAGATGACTCCCCCTCTGGGAAACGTAAAACAATGCACTTTTCAAAAAGCTTAACCCTTAATGCTCAGAGTCAAATTCCACTAGCGTCCTTCCATTACAGTGATATGATAGATGGTGACCGTTGACTTGAAGGTGTAAAGAAGTGTGTCTTTTCAGAAAGTGAGCTGATTTAGTAAAATGTCTGAAGAACAAGTTGGTGAGTTTTTGACTTGGTATTACGATATCAGACAGTGGCTCTATACCCTTATAAAAATTGTTTTAAGGAACACATTTAATTTCTAATAAATTCAGAATATTTTGCTCAAGATTTACATGGAGTAAACAGGACATGTAATTTCTTTGTTTCAGTTATCCAATCTTTTAGTTTATAAAATCATATATACTTACAGGTCATACATCATGTCTCTAAGTCATTACTAGCAATGGATTTATGCATCTGCGAATAATGAGGCACTATAACTGAAACAAAAGCAACCAGTTCACAGAGTAACAATTCACAGGTCATCATGGTTTTATCATAGCATGTTTTATGCCTACATATGAGAAGTTTTAATAAAATGTTAATTGGTTAATGAAAAATCTCAGGGGAGAGCTACATTAATTGCCACCTATGGTTATTTCCCCCTCTTATTTAAACTCAGTGATAAGACTGGATTGTTCTGGGATATATATCCTGAGGAGCAGCATTTTCATGATATTTTGAAAGTAATTTGCTATTTATTTTTTAGCAGGAAAAGAGACATACAAAGCAATATACACATGGTGTTATTCATAACAGATTTGCGCTTTTTTTTTTTTAACAAAAGCTAGACCAGATATCTACTCTGATATAATCTAACAACATGGAAATAATTGTGCTACATCAAAATAATACAGGTGTTTTACCTGTAGACAGTAACACATTTCAGCATTAGCTATTACCATACCATAAAGTAATATTATTTTCTTGCAATACATGATGATTAGATCTCAAAAAATCACCCTGTTTATCTGCACAATCCTCATTTTAGCTCTTTTACCTATTTAAAAATAATCCACCCGGAAAAAAATGGAACAGGTTGTAATGAGATTATTTTGAGAATTTAATGGAAAAATAATACTGCAGTAAGAAAGTAAGAAATACTGCAGCAGCAACGAAGGACCTGCACTTTGCCTTAGGTGCCATGGACAGCACCCATCTCCCACTTTGGACCTTTCCATAAACTCTGGGATGCTGAACCTCACTTGCTAAGAGCCTTGTCCCCAGGAGAGTCAAACACCACAACACCTACTAAAGACGGACAGTAGTAACAAGGAAGGTGTTGGCCCAAAGCTAACCAGCATCGGTTTATCTACAATTTATGCTGCTGGACTGATTCAAAAAGAAGTCTGTGTGTCAGCAACTGATGTAAAGTCTTTGCATGTCTGTGATGGCTTAGGGGTGACATCTTGATTAACAAATCATACCAATAAAAACCTAAAATTACATACATTAAATCGATTAATAGGTTTCTAAATGTAATTATAAATAGCAATCTTGTCTGACAGCTTTTTCAAGTGCAGTCCCTAAGGGTCTGTTATGTGCTACTTAACATTTCTATCAATGACTTGGGAGTAATATAAAAACATTACCGAGAAAGAATGCAGACTGGGGGAACATTCAATTAAAAAAAAAAAAAGAGTAGACCAATAATGCAAAGTGAGCTGACACCTCTGTAAATTATGCACAAAAAGCAAATACATGTTTCAGTAGCACCAAATATAAAATCACAAATCTGAAAATGAAGTATGCAGGCCACAGTAATATGATGAGTAACATGATGAGGAATCTATCCCAGAGAGATGACTTTGAAAAAGATCTTTGGGCTGTGGATGAAAATCATTCTCCTGCACAATAAGTTAACCAGTGTAACCAGTGTAACCAGGGGCCAGTGTAATCTTGGGGTATATAAGCAGCAGCATCTCAAGGCTCTTTTACCTTTTCGCCTGGTATTGGTACTACTGTTCATGAAATCTGCCCACAGCTCTGGCATTTACAGTTCACTAATGATGTAGGATCCAAGAGCCCAGAGAAGAAGTAAATGAGTGAGTAAAGTGCAAGAAAACATGTTTTGTGGTGAAAGACTCCAAAAGCTCATTCCAAAAAAGATCATCTGACTTGATCATAGCCTCTACACAGAACAAATGGAAGAGGAATTTCAGAGCTGATGCTGCTGTGTTTTAGACAGGAGATACAGTAGTAGCTGGATTATGAAATTTGATAAATTTATATAAACTACAAAGTTCAGATTTCACTCTATAGTTGAGCTCATAGGAGAACAGTGCAGTTTTTTTTTTTCTTTACTGTGCACAGATGGCTCTGTAAAGACAAAATTTTAGTTGAAGCACAAGTACTGACCTTGCAGCAACAATTCATGAAGGCAATCTCACCGCTTAGGTTCTTCGGGAAGTTAAATTAGATGATCATGACCATCGCTGCTGACCTTTAAATCTATGACAGTAGCTGAAGTTCAGACCCCAAGTCTGAAAGAAAAAAAAATAATGTTCACATTCAAGATAGTTAGCCATTAGAAACTACTCTAAGGACCATCTGTAGTGTTCATATTATTAACCATGAACTCCAGTTTATCCCTTACAGCCGTGAGTTGGCTAAAAAATCCTAAGAGAAAGACGGGCAGAAAATTTTCACCCTTACACAAGCTGCACAAAAGGATCAAGAACAATTGTTCCCAGTAGGAAGGGGAAAACTGGAACACGGGAATCTTATGAACCTTGCACTATTGATTAGTGGCACTCAGCTAGGACAGTAGTAAATACTGATGGACCATTGCCTATCACTGCTAGTCAAGGTTTCCGTGTGCACTGGTGTAGAAAGGATAAGAAGCATATGACACTTCACTGGACAGAGGACAAGACTTAGATTTGCTGAAAAGGAGTTGCATTCAGTTATTCAAATTCAGTCCAAATTTTTACAACAGCAGAATGTATTTGGTTCTGCAAGGAGGACAGGATTGAAAAACAGACACTAGTAGATTTCACTTGCATTTATCCTGCTATTTTAACATGAGAGGTGACTGGGAGTTAGCCCAGCATTATGCCATCTGTATCAGTAAGACCAGCTATAGCCTTACTATATTTGTGACGAGGTGTTGACTGATTCAATTGCTTATTATTCCACTATATCACTTCCTTTTTTGCTTGCACTCTTAAACTAGGAACAGGAAGACTGAGATTCTAGAAGCAGGCAGACTCCTACGCCATTGCAGCCTGAGTGCAAAAAGACACTGCATGATAAATTCCCACCTGCATCAAACACTCTTATCTTCTTCTCATTTCTTGTGCCCTCTCCCACTCACCTGGAACTGAACACTTCCCCTTTGTTTTATCTTATCTTGAAAACAAGGAAATACCGTGAGGTACATGTCAATATGACCTCTGTGAACTAGGAAAAAGCTGTCTAATGTAATGCCTTGTGGCTCCATTAAACCAATTAAAGATGCTTTAGGCTGTGAGTTTAAAAAATGTAAAGAGACTAAAGACTTGCTCTTCTGCTCAGAGATTCTTCCTAAAATGAGTTTACATAGGAGATTTCTAAAAATTACTTTTATACGCTGCTTTTTTATTTATTGAATATTTACACCTTGTTTAAATGTCATGGATTAAACTGAAAGTCTTAGTGTTTTAGCCAAGCTGACTGTTAACTGGGGAAATAAGAAGTAACCTTGAAAAACATGATTAGAAATTTTCTTTCCATACTTCAAGAATTAGTGAAAGAATAAGTAGTATGAAACAATTGCCTTTATGAGATTGCCTTTGCCTTATCAATGTACAAATTCCATATCTCAGGGAAGACTGAAGAGTGAGTTTTGCTATTAGCTTTCCTCCTATATTTCCATATAAAGTTATACTTTTTGACCAGAGAAAATTAGGGTATATTAAATACTCTTTTTAGGTCAGAGAAGATTGCTATACTTTTGATTAAAGACTGGTCATCCCACATTGATCATACTGCAGTGCATATAGCAGAGCAAATCCAACGTGGAGGAGCAAAGGCAGGATGCTGGTTGGTTTAATGAAATCTGAAATGCTTGTGGAGTTTCTGGACTGTGCAGGAAGGAAAAAATGATAATAATGAAAGAGCAGTCTTGAATGTCCTGCTTTTCTGCAGCTGGTATTTACCTTTGAGTGGAATCAGTGCCAGAGTAACACTGTCTGAAGCTAGGGATGGAGAAGTCTCAGGAGCACCAAGCATCCAGATGAAGTGAATTAGAGTTTGATATCACTAATTTAGATCCATGTTTACCAGGAATGACTCAAGTTTCCTAATGCTGTGGAGGCAAACACATTGCATTTCATTGTAACATTAAACTAAGCAAAGCCAAATGGACCTTAAAAACTCAGAATTCTCAGGAGAACAGAGGAAGCCCATGTTCCTGCATGAGTCTTGCCCTGCTAACATCCAGACTGGATGGTTCTTGATCTGAAGACAGATAATATTAGATATATGCCAACTGCATTAATATGATTTAATTGGACAAATTAACACAGAGACCTTTTGTACACACAACTATTACAATAGTATACACAATTCTGGTTGGGGATGTAATCTACAGAAATAGATACACTGGCACAATCTTTAGTATAGGCACCAATATAAAGACCACTTTATTGCCCTTCTTATAGAGTAATAGATGTAAGGAATGCTTGCAGTGCCATCTTTGGTCTCTGACTATGCCAGTGTAATGATACTGGGATTTAGGAAAGCAGTGTAATTTCTGGGTGCAGGCAGTGCGTTAGTGTCAGAGGAAGACTTTACAGGAAGTTACCTTTGATTATCTTCAACCTAAATGGCCTTTGGTTTCAACCTGTCTCATACAAGAACATGATTTCAAGACTATTAAAATGTATAATGTAACAGAGGTGTTTACAGTTTACCTGAAAATGTATTATTTCTAAACTTCCACCCCACTGCTGAGGTCAAGAAGCCGCTTCCCTGTGGGCCTGTCTAACTGCAGAGAGGATCTGTAGTCACTTCCGAGCTGCATCAGCAGATACCCGATCTTGGATGAAAAGAACTGGTGAACTTTTGATAGATGCTTTCCCGAGATGAAGTCTGAAGACCTGCCCTGAGGTGTGTCAACAAGATGCTTCTGCAGATATCCCACAGAAATACAGATACTGCTCCATGCAATGACATTAAATTAGAATTACATTTCATCAGCTTCACTGTCAGTCCAAGGTAAAAGTGAAACGTTCACTAGTCTGAATCCAAAGGGACAGCATCAGCAAATTTCCCTCCTCATCCAGTCTGTGCGACATAACTCTCTTCTGAGAGTGGAAGACGGTTCTGTTTCTACAGCCAAAGTGCTGTAATTGGTAGTAAGAGAAATAAGAAATTTGTCCACCAAAGACAAGTCGGGTGGGGTGGAGCTCATCTGCTTGTAAGTGAACTCAAATAAACCTATTACACAGGCCACAGACTACGATCGGTACTTTTGGTCCAGAGCATCACCTCCAAATGGTGCCACATTAAAAAGGAAGAGCCAGTCTTACATATACCCAGCTATCTGCACCCAGCTTCCCTACTCGAATCTGCAAAGCTTCCATAGCAGTCTCCATAAAACATCTACCATCACAGCTTAGCTACTTCCGAGGGTTAGCAGGAGCCGTCCCTGTGCACTCCTGGCCTGGCCGATTTGCATCTCAGCCTTAATGCTATTTACTCACAGTCCTGCTGTGACTGTTATCAGACACGCACGGTTTTGTGGTCAGCTACTGTGTATTGCTCTCTTCAGCCCTTCAGGTTTGACAAGGATGGATGTGAAAAGAAGTGAAAAAGTAAGAAAATGCAGTATACTAACAACAACAAGAACAACAAAAACTCTGGTAGCTTTTTGGCATTTGCACCTAACTCGGACATTTTCTCTGAACAATAAGAAGTCAATAAATCACAATAAGCCAGTTGGAGGTGAAGTGTTTAACTAGCTAAACCACTGAGCCTTATCTGTTAACAGATAAGTGGGAACCAGATTAAGGAGATCACTAACTTTAAAAACAGGTAGCATAGACAGGAGGAGCAAAAATGATCTTGTTTTCTGTTTCTCTGGGTTAAAATAGCAGTAAGGGCATAGAAGCAATGCATTTGAGACAAACTTTTCACTAAAATAAAAAGTTATGCTTTTGCCAACACCTTCAAAGACTATCTAGTTTGCACCAGTTGATACAAAAAATGACATTAAAGGTGACAGTCAGTGCAAAACACTGTCAGCAGCAAACAGATACCCTGCATCATATGATTTTTTGTATTCCTTCACTGTTTGAAGTTAAATTTTAAGTATTTTTCCCACTACAGAGATATTTCTGAGTTATCACTATTTCTGTCCACTAAAACAAAAAAATATAGATTGCCTTGCATAATACTGTACACTACCAAGGGTCATTGGCCTGGGAAAGTATCTAAATGTTTCTATAAAATTTGTGGAAACAAAGCATTACGATGACTGTTCTATACTACGATTGTTCATATATTCCAAAAATCTTTTGAAATGGGTGAATATGAATCAGCATATATTTTAATAGGAAATTTTAGGGTAACATGAACCGCATTTAGCTGCTCTGCAGAATGAGTAATTTAAACAACATTTACTCTGAATGAAAATGCAGGTATTACTTCCTGCTTCTCCCTCACATCACACATGCACAAAAGGAAATGTGTTGAGAAAATTACTTTAATATTGATATTCTTCTTGTAATAGAGTCCTTGTTACCGAGGCAGGACTCAGAGCACAGCAGCACATTACGGGGGCTGGGAGGTGAAGGCAAATTGATGTTTAACTTTGCGTTATGCTTTGTAAACTCGGAGAATGGAAATGGGAACCAAGATCAGGAAATGCTATTACTGGTCATAGAAAAGGGTGCTGGTGTGCTGAACCTCCTGTGTGGGAACACTCACGGGCAGGCAATGCTGCAGGAGCTGCAGCAGCCTGGGGCCAGCCACAGGGGGAGCATGAGAAATGCAGTTCTTTGACCAGCTTCTCACTTGCAGTGGGCAGAGGGGAAAGGAGATGACACTCTTCTGGGGCGAAACAGTGGAGTAGGACACCCCTAAAAGCAGACTATTTCCACTGATCAAAATGAAAGGCAGGAGAGCAGTGAAGGGTTTGCCCAGCTAGGGGAAGATTAAGGATGAAGTAACAAGTGATTCTTCTGCAATTATCATTTGAGGGTGTTGTAACTCATCTCCACACTTTTTATCCATCTGGAATTCTGTTAATTCAGTCAAAGAACTTAATATTTTCCAGACTTTATGCCAGTGGCATAAAGCTGGTAATATCTTGCTTAACCCAAGCGAGCCTGTAGGACAGTCCTTCCCTGCCAGTGCTGCAGAAGCAGTAATGAGGCTAGGGATTTGATCCTGCGATCTGCCCTGCTCACTGAATGCATCCCTGTTATTCCATCCTCCCTTCTGCTATGAGCAGAAGCTTGAAAAAATCTTTGTGGAGACATAAAACCGGGTTTCTAGCATGACTTGGGGCTTTGCACTCAGCTGAGTAACAGGAGAAGCTCAAACAACTTGCCTGAGGTTGTACAGCAAGAGAATGGCTCAAAACAAACCCTGTATGGAGGAAGATTCTCGTTCTAAATAGTGCCAGTGGGAAGGAACAATACCATTGCCCTCAGTGACTCCTACAAAACATCACTGCTGTCATGAATTAGCACAATGAGATCAGTACCTATGTTCTACATACACAGCATCTTCAGGTGAACAGCTCGAGTTGTTGTGGACCCAGGATATCTTCACTGCTTAGCAGGAATAGAATTAGACTGAAAGAACAGGAGAGAAGGCAAGTCCTTCTACAGGAATCATGAGAATGAACTCAGGAGAGCATTACAACTATTTAGGCACACAATACTTTATAAGCATTCAGTGGACTCTACTTACAGTGCATGTAATAATACAGAGTAATGGCTTAATGCTCATGCCAAAACAGCCTTCATGTTCCTCCCACGTGTTGCACGCTTTCAGCAATCAGGCCCCAGTTCTCCTTACTGACTCCAGCACACTCTGACTTCAGGTGGACTTCTGCAGTCAAAGAGAAACAAACCTTGAGGATCAGAGCTTTACATTGTGAATTTCTGTGTTGGCCTTCTATTGTTCCTAAAATGCCTCTAGTGCTCTACAAGGTGTCCAGAAATGAAAGTTTCCCCAGGAGGAGGTGAATCACCAGAGGCGACAAGAGACAGGAAGTTCCAGTGCTCAGCCAGGCTTTATTTTAATCTGTTCAGTGATCTCAATCACATCCCACAATGCCCAGACGTATTAGAGAACACTGATATCTGAACGAAGATACTTAAAGGACCTTATCTGCAACTAGGAAACAAAGAAAAAAATGAAGCAAAATCAAACTCCATTAATTTTGAATTTTCATAATAGTATATTTATAGAATTTGGCTTAAGACAGAGTATTGTTGTCTTTGTGTCCAAAAAGGTTTAGGAATGACTACTTGATAACACACCTTCTAAAGCAGTGTTTTGGTGTCTGCTGATGAAGGCTGTTTTTGTCATCATAGCCCTGTAAATACACACATGTAATACATCTAAAACATATCCAAAATACCGTGTTTAGAGATACTGTATTTACTCGATCCACCATCTCACACAGAAATCAGTTCCTTGCAATCAGTCCTTTATCCGTAATGCAATTATTTATTGCAGTGTTTCTTACACAGAAACTATCTTGCCTCTACTGCAAGTCACACACCCCCTCTAACAGCACCAGGCTCACTCACTAGTCCAGTTTCTCAGGACTCTAACAACTTAGCTGTTCAAAGACAGCCCAATAACTTATACACGGTTTTCAGTCACTTAGTAGATCTAGAACTCCTCTTGTGTCTGTAGATAGAGCATCCTTGCCTATATTTGGGTGCATTCCCTCATTATAATCTCTTCTGGAGTGGTTGTTGGTTTGAATTTAAGGAAAAAGAGGGAAACATGAAAGCTGGGGCATGTTACTGAGAAGATTATTGATTGATAAATTGCGTGATAGTATGTGCCTCCAGAGTGAGAATCCAGCATAGCTGCAAACCGTATCACTCTACAGGTCACAAATCTTCTAGTGTAGTCTTAAAGGTGCTCAGTACAACTACACCAATGCTTCTGTTGATTATAAATTCACTGTCTTTTTTTTTTCACCAGGGAAGGAAGATATCTAAGACAGTATCTTTTTGGTCAAGACTTCATCTTGTCCCACTACCACTTGCTGCCAGCAATTAATCTGCAGTTAATTCAAATAAATCTTTTAGGAATATTTTCAGGTATAAGAAGAAATTAATAACTTTCCTGTATTTCATGACTTAGTTCAAGAGGATCTTTTCTGACTCATCCTAGACAAAGCTCCCACTGAAATCACTAGAAAAGGAATTCAAGATAGGGCATTTTGAGTTTTTTGTTGTTCCAAAAAAATCCCTGAAGTAAATACAATGTGGAGTTCCAGTAAGTGATAAAGTTCCTCCTTGGGTGATGTCATTCAGCCTTTTTCTTCTTGTTGCTTAGTCAGGATTCTCTAACCACAACTTTTCAGTGTTTCACCTAACATTTTCATTGATGTGGTTATTCATAAGGACACTATTCATAATAACCAGTTAAAACCAGATCTCAGGAAAACACAGGAAAACAATTACTGTGTTTTCAGAAGCTTCTGGTTTTCTATGGGAAACCTGCAAACTCTAAGGGGGCACTTATTAGGTGAGGTTAACTTTTATTTGGTATTGAGAGTAAAATCTGCCTTAATTATTCTGAAATAATTAAGATAATAGTTGTCTAAATCTATATGCTTCATGTTAAAATATGATTAAATGAAATAGCTTTTGAAAGCACTGAATTCTCTGAACATTAGAAAATGTGAGCATTTATTCATCTTCCCAGATCCAGATTTAGAAACTCAATTTTAAGTCATTATTTTGTCGTACCTTGCAATACAGCTTACATATTTGGAAATCAAACCAAACTTTTGAGAGAAGCTTTTGACCACTGCTGTCTATATTCAGTAACAAAATATGAAGCTGTTTATTTTACAACTTGCTCTTGCAAGACCTACATACTGTATGTTAAGGTGCATTGACTTCACCTGCTGGTAAGGGCTGAGGGACCTGGTTTTTGACTGGCAAAACCAAGAAAGCAGTTCATGAAGCCAAGTGTCTTCATGTTTGTAACTGTCATCCAAATTATACAGATCAGGACAGCAAACAAATCTGTGGGGAACCTGGATGTGCAATTAGACCTACATGGATAAAAAATATTTTCTTCCAGTGATAGAACATCATTTCAATTGGAACTTTTCAACATGCTGTGATTCACATTGTGAATATGGTCTTGTATTGACCCAGCACAGAAGATCCTGGGCCATAAATAAGATTTCTGAGAGCTAAAATAATAGTCATCAATTCTGATCACAGCCACATAACAGCATCCTATTAACCTGGCCAAGAATAAGACATCAGCATCTCCCTGAAATACTAATCACCACACCTGGAAATGTGTGCTCATCTCTGCTTTAAATCTATTCATTATTTAAAACAATTATATTTCAATTAATCAACTGGCTTTGTTGAAGTTGAGTATTGTTTCTATTTCCTATTTCTATCACTTCTGAAAGGCATGAAGAAAACCTCCTGCCTGAGAAGGTAAAATAAACCCTAACTGGCACTGAGAAGTGAATTCCACTTCTGTCAGAAGGAACAGAGCCTGTGATATCAGGGATATCACACAAGTGTATCCTCAAGATCAGTTTGGCCCACAAAAAGGGAATATATAACTTCAAAAATGTTTTTATCTTTAAAAAAATCTATTAATCTAGTGAAAACATTGTTGTTCATATTTACAAACCTAGTTTGCTTGCATTTGCATTTTACTTGCAATGAATCACTAAAAGGATTAGGAGGACATTCGATCAGCTAAGAGGAAAACCAAAGTTTATGCAGACTATTTTTAGATTCGCAAGCCCTGTCACGAGGATGCTGCTGGCTCTCGGAACAGCCAGAAAGCGCTGCACTTTTGCAAATAAGCTATGGTCCAAATATATTTTAAGGATGACTATTTCTCTCCAGCTTTGTAGAGAAAATCAATATCTTGTTTTCAGATGTGTAAATGTAGTCGTCTCTCTAAAGTGCCCCGGTCAGTTTACCACACGTTCAGCAGCTGCTTCTTTCCAGGCTATCCCACGATTCCCAGCCTATGAGGATTGACAAGGCAATGATAAACTAATGTGCCCCCTCAGCTCTGTGCACGGCCCATTGTTCCGGCAGCTGAGACCCTCTGCTTCTATTTGCTTTCTCCCACATACATTATTCAACAGCCCAGGAAAAGGCCAAGAACCTCTTTCATTCAGGAATTCTGTATTAAAATAATCAATTTCAAACTGAAGCGGGGAAAGGAGGCTTGCTACAGGCAAGGCCTATTAATAAGCCACCAGTCTCTGCCATTTGCATTGGAATCATGCTATCATGAGATAATATATTATTATATTTCTTATCCATAAAAAGAAGAAACCTAAGAATGCCTTCCTGTCTTTTTCAGCATAAACATTAATTAAAGCAACACCTTCCTGATGTTATATTTTGGCACACCATTTCCAACATAAACACCTCATTTGTGAGGGTCTATGTAATAGGCTACCTAGGCTACAGTTTGATATAGAAAGTCTTAGGGAAGGAAGGAGAAGTATAGTTTCACAGAGGACAGACAAGCTGGATGTTAAAAATAACTTAAAACACTTTCTGTGAATGTTTCCACAGAGGATTAAAATCCAAATTCATTATTCTGTGCAAAAGGTTTACTGGCATTACAACATATTAGGTCATGCCAAAGAGATGCCCAACACTGTTAATTCATAAACTGTAAGACATTCCAAGTGCAGTATTTCTCCTTACAGCCCTGCCAGAAAAGAACATAGGGATAAAGGCAGGACCCGCCACTGCAATTGCACATCACGACCTATGGCACATTTAGGAAATATAAGATCACCACCTTCAAAAAAAGTGAAAAGTGTCACTTCCACAGCCAAAGAGCAGCAATCTCACACACACACACACACCAAAACAAGACAAAATGAACTACAGAAGCATTGCTTTTTACATTATTAATTGGGTCTATTTATCAGAAGCAGTTCTGTCCACTCCCCAGTTAAACCTCCCTATGGCACTCTTAAGATTTCAGTGTAACTTTCCTCTCAGTTTTCTAGAGACGTACACGTTTATGGCTGCAGCATTTTACTTTGTCCATGCTTGACATATTGCATGGACAATAACATTAAAAAAATAAAAAATAATTTAAAAAAACACACATACCATCAGCAAGAAAGCATGCAGAAACCCAGCCCAGTGTCAGTGGGAGCTAACAGCAGTTAATCTTACGGCTTTCAAATAATGTTGACCATTGCCCACTTCTGTATTCGTATTTTCTCCTCTTCTACTTGAGGTACCATTATAGCGCCTTGTTATGAATGTTCCATCCACTGTTTGATTTTTCTGCTAACCAAGAATGGTCAGTATTGTTTAAAAGTGATTTTAACCTGGTAATACTGGTGAGATAAATACTGTATCTACTTAACCACCAGCAGCCTTGTAAGCACCAGGGTGTGAGCGACTAACTAAAGGTGGTTGTGGACAAGCTCTGCTCAGCTTCATTAAGGGGAACAACCGGATAGTTTCAGCCCAATATCTTGGCTGTGAAGTCAAACAAAGTATAAGTACATGCAAAAAGTTAGATGCTGCTGTCAAAAGTTTGAACTTGCATCTCAGTGGGGTCATAGCAAAATAAAGGAATTTACCCCGTTCCGATAGCAGTCAGAGGAATTTTTGTTAGTTCTGACACTGGCACCAAACCTACACATTTGGAGATTCTGACAGGAAAATCCAAGAAACATTTGATGGCAGAAACACACAATCTAAAGTCAAAAAGGTTAAATGTACTGGGATTTGTGCTCATGAGTCACTTCCACAGCTCAAAATGCTCACTCAGTAAGTGAATAAAACATTCCAGAAAGTGCCGTGTACAGCATGAGGCACCCAGCTTCAATAAGCAGATAATTTTTGCCAGCGGATGACCAGTGCCACGTAACTATTCAAACTTTTGTTTTGCACTCCAGAGAGTTTAATTTCAGAACTCTGCAAGGGATGGGAGCGAGACTCACCTCCAGACGAGGCGGTAGAGCATATCTTTGTGTCCACGTTTCCCATGGTCTGAATATATCAAAACCTCACATTTCCACTGTGCAAAACAAACCAATCCCTCCTGCTTAGCATTCATAGTTTTGGGGACTAGAAATCATTCCTGTGACAGAGGTCTGCTGCTATCTGCTCACTCTGAGCGAAGTCAGAGCAAAACAGACACCTCAGTCCCTTCCCCTGTCAAGCCATGGCTTCAACAGGAGGGAAATTTGGGAGCGTGAGCAGAAGACCTGGGGGAGACTGAGCAAGTCTGGATGATCAAGGGGTCAGGATCCTTTGCCCACTCTGATTCCTAAATTCTGGCTTTTCTCTTTATTGTGATGCTGGTGTGCAACTACCTTTATCTGGTGGGAAACGAGAAAGTGGGGTCTGCACCTGTGCCAGTGACACCAACGCACTGCCAGGTCTGGTAACACAGGCGTAGTCTAGAACACTTTTACAGTATGAATTCACCTGTATCACCCAGAACATGCTCAGTTTCTCAAAGTCTGCCTTTAAAAGATGGCTAATATTCAATTTTAGCATGGATTTTCTGTCAGTACACTTTTAAGATTTACACATATCTCATTTTTACTCTACAAGTGCATCAAATCCTGGAAATGTCATACTTTACAAAGATGTATTTCTGAACATAGTTACCCAACAGCATTAAATCTCTGAAATTAATACAGGTTATCTAAAATATAGAAGCAAACCCAGGATGTTTCTAACCTAAACTAATTACATTTCCACATCAAAGTTTGTCTACAAACCTGTAAGTAGTTTCTACCAACAGCTGCTTCACAATTCTTCCATAAAGAATTTGCTCTCTGCAAAGCCTCCAACTCAAACCAACCAGGCTAATAATATAACTAAGGGTAGGAAAATTTGTAAGATATTAGACTGTCTTGCTTTCTCAAATGACTTAGGTTTTAAAAGGATGAGGTATATTGTAACTTGTGCCAAGATCTTGTAGCCACTGTAAAACAAACTCTAAGCTTTAATTTTCGCTTAATGGAATGATTAAAACCCTTATTGATATATATATTTAAAAAAAAAGAAAAAGAAAGAAAGAAGAATATAGTTCAAGACTCTGTACAGGCATTCTATACAGTTATTTTTTCACAGATATTTTTACCTTTTTTTTAAGTGTCTCACTAAACTAAATGCTTTAGTAACTGTGGGCAGCTTCCATTACTCATTATTAGATCTTTGATGTAATTCTTCTCTAGCATTCAGCACGTGAATTTACTCTGCAATTTGCACTCAATGCTTGCAGTAAGCCAACATGTACAAAGACAAAATGCTGTCAACATTTATCTGCTGCTTTACACATGCCTGGAGCAGAGCAAAAGGAAAGGGGCGAGCATTTATATTCCTGAACTCAAAGCAAGCTACATTCACTTGAGACAGTGCAGGATAAAAGACAGAGTAGAAGAGATGAGAAAGTAAACAGGAAGTGAAAGACTAAGAAAAGGATAAGAGGCCAAAAAAAAATCCAAAAACAATTCAAAAGAGAAAGAAGCAGATAACGGAATGGATGGTTAAAGAGAGAAAGAAAGCGAAATCTTAAACATAAGCTCAGACATGTAACACACTGAGTTCGCCCAGGAACATGGCAAGCTCCCCACCGCTACTACGAGGAGCCCAGTGGTAGTAAAAGGCAGGTCTGAGCACTGCCAACCTGGATGACAGCAAACACCAGCCCGAACAGCACCCAAGGGCAGTAATTCACGCCAAGCCCAGGGCGAGCCTCAGCTCCATCTGAACATAGGAGCGGGGAGTAAGAAAGGAACAACTGTCTGCCAGGTGGACATGCACAAACTTACACAGAGAAAGAAATATGATTCTCAAACTTTCTGAAAATTCACCAAATTGCACGAAAAATGGCCATGTAACTCTGCAGTATAATGAAAAACATGCTGGTACAGTTAGAAGGGAGAACATCGCAGAATAGGCAATTTGAAGAATAATCCATATGGGTCTTGTGTAACTAGGGCTAGTTCAAAGCACAATTTTTCCTTGGAAATTGGTACATCTATATCAAAACCTTACTTGGAATGTACAGATTCCTTATGTGTGTGTGTGTGTGGTTTTGTTTGTTTGTTTGTTTTTCTGGAAAATTATTGAAACAGGTTATTTCTATAAGTTGAAAGCAAAAACATATTTTTTATAAGATGTCACTAGATTCCAAATTCCAAGATTTTGACTTTTTGTCCTACATGGTAACAAAGATTTTGAAGATTTGGATTTGCAGAATTCTTCCACTGGTAGAAGATCTAGTTTTATTCCTATTCTGTTTCTTCCTTCCTTTCTTAACAGACAGACTTTTTTTAAAAACAAGGAAGTAAGAAATCGTATGAACTGCACTTGCAGATGAGTTGAATCGCTAATTACATCTCACAGACCAATTCCATAAGGTGCCAAATCCTGCGAAAGTCACCCGGCAGCGCTGGGGCTGGACGGTGCCCAGCACTTTGTTAAGAAGATCCTTGCCAGTGCTGAAATGAGCTGCATTGTAATATTACATGCTTGCTGCTAGAACTGATCCAGAGAAGGGCTAAGTGTCCTCAGCTCTGATTACCTCTCATTGGGAATTGAGAGCACTTGGCAAGATCCAGCCTTAAAGCTGTCTGGCACATTATCCTATTTCATAGAGTGATTTATTTTAAGTGAAAGCATATGGATAGCAAGTGTCAATGGTGCAATAGTGCTAATGTTAGGTGATGCACCCATCATACACGAGAAGAAGCGTGGTCTCTCCAAGCAGAAGGTAGCGATGCATATGCTTCTGTCAATAAGATCCCACACACATTCCCGATGAGCACATTTATGAGCTCCTATTATCATCAGGGGGAGGGGGATGGGGGACGTCCATGTCTCTACGTGTTTTCTGTGCTAATCTGAGAGCTGGACCAAATCCCAGTACTTGGGTCACTTGTACACAGAGTTCTCATTGTGAATCAGGGGTAAAATGGCAGCCTCTCAGTTGTGCTTTGAAACTATGCATTTTTTAAAACTTGTGTATGCATAAGCCTCTTATTTAATGAATGACTCCCTTTGTATTTACATGTTCCACCATCCACAGAACAAATAGGGTTTAGTCGTTTGAGAATGAAAACTTCTAGTCCTCAAGGGAGAGAAGGGAAAGAGAAAAAATACTCGCAGCTACTTTATGGAAGGGGTAAAAAAAAAATCAATCAGCCTCTTAGTTTTAGATCTTACCTGGTTTTCAAGGCACTACATTGACAAAAATGTGCTCTTTCCTAAGTTACATTTCTGATTTATTCCACAGAAAAAAAGTCCTGATGTAAATGTAACTGAAACATATTGGTTTTGATGCAGCTAAATTCAGATCAAAAGTGGTCAGAAAAGTTATTTTTGGCTACTCTTTATCATTATCCCAAATTAGAAGTATCTTACCAGACCTGACGGTTTCTTAATCTTACTAATTTTTTTTTCCTCCCTTTAAATTCAGCCGGTAAATGAAATATGTGAAATAATAAATAAATTAAAAATATATGGCAGAAATCATTTCAAAGGATTTAGCGGCCAAGACAGGAATGTACTGAAAGCAGCATTTTAAGTTGTCTTGGTTTCCAAAAGGAAATAGTTATAAATTAGTTCTAGGGCACTCTGACTCATTTATAAGAGTGGTTCAAGAAACTCTTCAATATTAATTAGTAGCCTGTGAATTCAGCCTATGCAATTATGATGAGACAGTTCTTTGGGTATGAAAGAGCTAACTTATCATATTTTTGAATTCACCATCTATAAGCTTGAATATTTTTGTATTTCCATATTTCTCAAGTAGCACTTAATTTAATCTTATCCCCATTTCTTTCAATAAACCATTGTTGCATCTCTTAAGCAGCACAGCTTCCTCCTCTAACTCATCTCCCCGTGAAATTGGTTTAATGAAGCAGAAAGGTATGAAGCATTAACAACACTGGAATTCATGTGGTAGCACTTCATTTTTCAGAGGCACTCACATTTCCTACCTAATTTATAAAATCAGCACACAAATGATTTTTATCACAGCCATTACATCAGTATAAATTACTGCCTTTTCTATAACACGGCAGTTAGTCAAACTGTTGAAATGATATCTATTAGTCATAGAGAGGAGGAGGGAAAAAGAAAAACCTGTAGGAAAGATTTAGTGTAAAATAAGGACTGATAGCAGCCTTATTGAAACACTAATATTAATTTACCAAATGAGCCCAAAGTGCATATATTTCGCAAAGGAAAATTAAAAACACACAAAGTAAAGCAAATGGGTCAATTTGTAAGGAACCAAAAAGGAAAGTCAGCAAACAAACTATTCTGCATCAGAGGCAGTCAGAAATGCAATTAGGAAGATCCTCACATCCAAGAAGGCAGGAGATGCCTCACTCCCAGTCAGAGCCCCACATCCGTCCCAAGCTCCCCGTTCACCTCATTGCTCTAGCACTGGTGTTCTGCTTTTGCGCACTGCAGCTTCTCCAAAGTCATGGTTATCCTCCTGTCTTCTTCCACATGCACGGCTACCTGCTTGTATCCTGACTGTTCCTTTCCAGGCTAATGGGAAGCCGCCCCTACCACCCATGTTGCCACACAGCAAAAAATATAATGATGCTTGCTGGGAAAATTATGCAGTGTCTCTTGCTCTTCCCAGTGAGTATAAACTACTTTTCCAGGACCTAAATCCTGACTTGCTAGGTTTAGCTTGTAAAAAAATACCTGCTCATTCTGCAGATGCATCACATACTTGAAAATACTTTGGTCTTGTACTCCTCTGTAAACAACACCTGTCTCTGCTAGCAGATCTGCTGCTGGTCTTACAAGTTTGTCCTGGGCCTCCTTTCCTGTTTGCTATTCTTCAAGCATGACTCCTTCCAGGATTGTTCTGTAAATTCACTGTTACCTTCTTTGTCAGATCTCTCCTTCAAATCTGCCTATGTGAAACAGCCATCTGATAGTGCGTGGACAAAAGGTCAGCAGGAAATACTCTTTCAGAATCACAAAGATGCTCCAGGACAATCTACTCTTCCTATAACTTTTATTCTCACTCTCCTTTTCCCAATTATTTCCCCTTCATGTACTTTCTCCCTCGTATCCGACTGGAAAGGCTCAGAGGCAGGGACCACGCCTTCTGATTTGTCCTCTCACAGCAGCAGACATAATAGGACACAAGACATCATGGACACTGCTTGATGCCATTGTCATTAGGGACACTAAGTATTGAAATCATTTAAAAAAGAAGAAAAAAAAAGAGCTGATTAGGTCGTCAGTGCAACCACATAAAACCTACAAAGTGTACACAGTTCAAGCTGCCTTTCCTCTGTGTGTTTTGCCTTATATTTTGATCTCCTTCTGCTTACAGTTTTCATTAATTAGCCTCTCGCTCTGTATACCATTAGGGACTTTTTGCCTGCCTTTCTCTGTTTCTAGCAGACATAAAACTGGTGTATAAGTGTCTACTGATGGCACCTTGTGGCTAAACCAGAGAAATGCTTGGGAGTGTGAACGAGAATGAGGAAGCCAGGAAAATATCAAGAAAATAAAACAGACTGGGGATCATATCCCTTCCTGTAGTGACTGATGAAAAAAATGCGGTGCAACGCTGTGAAGTTTGCAAATACCTCCTTGGCAAGGCACTGCACAAACCCTGCCTGTCTGCCTGCTGCTCCCCCCATCCTCCCCAGTCCCTGCAGCGTGCTGGGGCAGTGGGCGCAGAGACCTGCAGTGCAGGCAGGGGATTTTGCCTTAAACCTCATCCCAGCAGGAGGCAGGAAAAGGGGGAAGGGGCCTGAGGCTTTCACTTGACTAAGTGAACTGGCAAATCCATCTAATCCAACGTGCGAGGGGGAGGAAGGAAGGACCCAGGCTTTCCCTGCTATCCAGAGCTCCTACGAGTGTTAAAGCCAGTTTTGTTGGGTGCCTTTCAACTCTGCAGAAGAGAGAATCAGCTCCAAACCCAGCAATCTCTTTCTAATCTGCACTGACCTCCAAAGCAGCCCTTTCTGCAGCCCTTTTAGGAGGCACTGCAGGACCTGTGCTGTGGGTGCTGAGCCAGCCAGGACTCAGGACGGAGTGACCAACAATGAAAAGTCACTGGGTCCTTGCTGACTAGTTCAGGCACAAGCCCCGTTCAGGACAAGCATCAGCAAAGCATGACCAAAGCTGAGTGTATGCCAACACTGGCTCTCTTAGTATTTGTGCAATAATTTCTCCCCCCTCCCCCCCCCCCAGAAGTAGCTGACAGGATTCCCACAATGCGATGAGGAACAATGGTGGGATTAAGGGACAGAAAAGGACACATATGATGGGTAAAGATAAAGGGTATTTGGCATCAAGCAATATTACCTGAGATATGTCCTAGGTAAAGATCAACAAACCAGGAGAGCATGCTAAATTACAGACAGATGGGATAACTAAGCCAACTGAGGGTCTCCCATGAAATGCTGCGGCCACAAGAAGCAAGCTCTGATGGTGTCCCAACCAGTAAGCAATAACAAACCTGGTTTAAATCAAGACTGCCTCTCATTTACAGTGTTTTCTGTACTTTGGTTGGGTCTGGTCACTTCTTCCTAACCAACCCAGCTAGTTACCCTTCATGTCTCTCTAGGTCCCCCTTTGTTCTGTATCATCTTTAAGATTTCATTAGCATACTCCCCACTCCTTTCAAGACCTGGCTCCAAGTTTCTGTTCTCAACAGTTTTTGGTATAATTAAGCAGCATATTTGTATTTGGGAAGAGAAACAAAAGTACTGTGGTTTGCCCAAGATCACCCAACAGGTCAGATCTGAGCTTCAGAGACAGGCACATGTAAACATGGGACCCAGATAGAAGTCCTTGTTCTAGAGGAAAACCTCCATGATGCAAAATCAGGGAAGTTCATTTCACGCATGAAGGAATGGAAATAAATCATGTGAAAGCTGGATATTTGAATCCCAAAAGAGTAAAAAAAAAAAAAAATTTATATTTGCCAGCTAGACTTACAGATTCTCGACAGACCTGATCAAGTGTCATGCAGGAAGGATGTCAAGTGAACATCTCTATATGCCTTCTATAAATGCAGGGCAGAAGAATGTACCTTGACTGTCCATCCAGGGGTTGGTGCACTCCATATTAAAAGACAAAAGAGAATCTCAACAACCAGAAGGCTTTAGGAGCAGCAATACAAGGTAAACAAAAAACATTTTGGTGCCAGACCTCACCTGCAGCTATATCAATTCTCTTTTTCATGGCCTGTTGCAGTACTATCAGCAGCTTTGATACATACAGATTTTGCCTACAACTGTACGAACGTGTCTTGTCAGGCAAATTTGGGGCTTTCCAATCCAGTAGAGACAGAAGTCTCTTTTACTGATTTAAAAAAAAAAATTGAAAGATTGTAATGAAAAAAAAACAAACACCCTGTGTTACGAAAAGCAAAATGATAGACTTAAGGGAGGGGAAAATCAGTAGTACCTGGCATAACTTTTTATTTTTTTTATTTTTTTAAGAACCCCCTTTTTCTCCTCTACTACAAAAACACCTGTTGCCATAAAATGACTCTTGTAACTTTGGTGCTACATTTTGCCATAGCTCTACTTAATACTAAAACGGAACTTAACACCAGCAGATAAAGAATACAAGTCTCACATCAAGGAGAACTTTTGCCTTGGAAAATGGAGCAAAGTGAAAGATTCAATGAAGCCCACAAAAGACTTCACTATTCCATATTACCTGGAAGATGTTTAGATACCACTGTGACAAGCAGCCTTACAAAAACTTGGGAAAGGTTGATGACTGAAATTGGATTTTTTTTATTTTTTTTTCCTCCAAAGTAGATGTTTTACTGCTATTTTGAAATATCAAAGCTAAAGGCTCGTCTTTACCTTTTTGTGTAAATAACTTCCTTTGCCTGGGGTGTTCATCATCGGTTTGACCTTAAAATGCATGGCAGCGTTCTTAGCAATATTCAATCAATGGTAGGATTAAAGGTGAAATCAGTTACACAGAGGAAGCCTACTGCTGTTACACCAGTGTGGTGGCTCTAATCTCCCTCTGAGAGACTAAAGATCATAACTGATTTACTTCTCTTCCCTGGGGAACAATTTTCTGTAGCCTGAAGCAATCAGGAAACAGACTGAATTGGCTTTAATACCCATCTGCCCTAGGGGGGAGAGACTGTGAAAAGCTACTAGGTTGTTTCTTCTTCATACTTGTAATTAAATAAACTATGACAAATTTGACAGGCAGAATTTCTAGCAGTACCAGTTGTCTTAAAACTTCCTACTCAGTGTGTAATTGATATACAGCAGCTATTCCCAAGCAGAATTGGGGAATACTTTAGCATTAAAATCAGTGATCTTCTCCCCATACTATGATTTAACCTATTGGCAACTTACCTCTAATTTTCACACCTACCAAGAGACAGAAATAACTTTCAAGATTGTAAGATATGTAGAAAGCTAGGTAAATGTCACTTGCTTTTAGTTTTTGTGTGTGTGGTGTTTTTTCTTCCCCCTTGACTGGGATCTCTCTATGATTTCAAGAATGCATGGCATGTGAATGAGATGGTATTGATGCAGTGGAGAAACAAATCTTACATGTGGTACCTAAAGGGGTTGTATATCAGGGAAGGACAACCTAGGAAGTATTTCCATGTAGATTAACAACAAACTACATAGTACTAACAGGTTAATCAATAAACTTCTGTTATTACTACTTTTCAAAACAGTGTCAGAGACAAGGAAGATGACAAGTCTTTCTGTAACAAATTTTCTGCAGTTCAACTCATTTCCCAGAGTTGCCATAACAGAAAAAATGATATTTTATAAATAGGGACCAGGTTTTTATTTTATAGTTTCTAGAAAGCATAGGAAAGATATCAGAGTTGCAGCAAGTACAGTCATTTCAAACACGCTGCTGTCTGCCTTTCTTATCCAAATACCCCAGCATGACACATTTTTAAATACTCCATGGGGTAGACAAGTGGGTTCATGATTTTTAAGTTTACTATGTTTGAATCAGAGACATCCATTTTTACATGACCTTAGGTGAGACAGCTTATGGTCACAGACAATTCTGAATTTTTCTGAATTGTTTAACTAATTTTAGGCTTTTTTATATATAACCAGAGAAAAGCAAAATAAATAAATAAATAAATAAATAAATAAATAAATAAATGTTAAGAAAATTATTAGTTTCTTTGCCCAGATCTGTTGCCAAATGGTACTGAGGCCTGACATCTTGGCATTCAGAAGAGGAAGACCTGCTACTACACCTGCTAAGTGTTTCCAAAGCACAGTACCACCACTTCAGCAATGGCATTGTTTACCCCTGTTTTACAGACAGAAACATAGACATG
The DNA here is from genome assembly GCF_040182565.1 of Anser cygnoides. Taxonomy (NCBI): domain Eukaryota; kingdom Metazoa; phylum Chordata; class Aves; order Anseriformes; family Anatidae; genus Anser; species Anser cygnoides. The sequence goes on along the minus strand of NC_089885.1, from coordinate 11,010,692 downwards.
GAAATACAATGGCTGTTTTGCCAAAAACATGCACTCATGTTCCTGCCCAGCTTGAGGTAACTCACTGATACCTTTTCAATAGGCGTCTACACATCTTGCTATAATGCCTTTGAAGAATAACCCACATAATCTGAGTCAGGCTTCCAAAATCAGCATCACTGAAGATCTTGTATATGAAAACAGTTTAATCCTCTCTCTGGTCCACACTGTCTGCTGGTAATCAGACATTACATATGGATACAGATATACTGGCAGATATACTTATTTGTTGAACTCTGTACTTAGTTTTTGTACTACTCTACAAAAACAAATTGTTTTAAAACATGCCAAGTGTTTAAAATAGCTATTATATATATAATTTTTTGTTGTTGTTGTTGAAAAAACACATATAGCCACAAACACTTAAGACAGGTGAGTCATTTTCCTAAGAGCTAAATGTTTACCTGTGTGTGATTAATAGTGATACAAGGGCCCAACAGTGACTGCTAAAACCCTACTTCATGCTGAGATTGCTGATAGAGAAAATTATGCTGCAAAGAAAATCTGTTCTGTCAGATTTGCTACTAAGATTTGAATAATTCAAATATATTCAAAGGGCTATTGCTAGCTATTAAAAACTCAGTGTTAACATGTAAAAAAACAGCCATTTTTTAAGAAAAAATCCCATTTCCCCTATTTCTCTTCTGCACCTGCTTTTTATTGCAATAGCCACAGGCTGTGATAAGACAGCAGTGTGGCTTCAAGCCTTGATACAAAGGAAGCTCTGTCTGAGCCAGTTACTCATCCACATGACATGATAGCTCCCATTTCCTCCTCAGTCTTGCTTTCCCAGAGCAGTGACAGAAGCCACATTGCAGAACTGTCAAGATCCTAAAAACTGATTGTTAAACACCAATTACCTTGATTAGGTTTCCTAACCAAAAAAAAAAAAAAAAGAGAGAGAGAGAGACTGATGTGAACCAAAGATTTACCTGCTATGCTCTAACTTGGTAAACTGGAGCTCAAGCCTATCTTCCCTACTCACAGATCCCACAAAGATCTGCTCAAAAAATGTGGCTATTTCACTTCAGCTAGGAAAAATGCAGCCAGGATCAATCATCCAGATAAATTTTCTGATTATTTTTTAAATGCCATTTGAAAGTCACTTTCCTCTTCAGTGAAGAACTATCTATAGAAATGGACGTAAAGGTGTATAAATTTATTCAAAATTTCCCAAGGGAAACAATAACACATTTTATGGGCAAGAAAGTTAAAATTAGACTGACTCTCATACAAATGGGAAGCATCCAAGTGTATGGCTGTTGGGTCTCTGAAACTTGCAGAAGTGGGGGTTGCTCAGTATTTAGAAAACCTTAACGTAAGCCTTCATCCTTCACCTGAAAGGATTTGCCACCCATTCCTCTGAGACCAGCTTCACTACAACCTGCACACAGAGATTGGCCATCAGTCCCCAGATCTGTCTACTCAGTGGCTAACACCAGTGTGACATGACAAGAAGCTAAAGGATCAAGGTCAGTCTCAGCACGACTCCTAACCCACCACGTGATGGGCAGTGCCACGATGGTGCACAGCCCCTCTTGCCTCCCCGAGAATAATCACAGAACCACCTAGGTCAGAAAATGCCCTCAAGATCATCAAGTGCATAAATGGAGAAGTATTTCATTTTTATTTTTTTTTTTTTGGGGGGGGGGGGGGGCATAACATAACATAACGGATGGACAGATAATGGCCTCCCTGCTTCGGCTTTGAGTCCTGCCAAGTGCCTGACCTGTCATCTTCCTCCTTGGTAACTGGGGCAGGAGATAAGACAGGCCATCAACGTTCTTCAGCTCCACAAGCAGAGCAACGGCACACAAATCCTAGGGCCTTGCTGCAAGGCAGAACATTATGGAGGAAATCATTTTTAGCCACCCAGCTCTGTTACCTGCTGGCCTGGGGATAGCCCTGTCTGGGGGCAAGAAGGGAAAGAGGGCACAGTCAAATGCAAGTACCATATCAATCCTTCAGTGAGGTTATGAGAAGTCATTGATTATCTACACCCACTGACATCCTACCTTCATTGCAAAGTAGATTTTCAATGGGTAAATGGCTTAGGCTAAAATCTAACACCTGCCAAAATATTTGGTAGATGCTACTTGCTGAAGAAAGGGGCAGTCGGAAGCAGGTCTCCACTGACAAAGCCTTTCCTTTACTATTTATTATCCTACCTATTTACATTCTCAAATGCTGACATTTTACTACAAATACTAAAAGTTTCACCTTAAGTTAAACTCGGGCCTGGACTCTGACCCTGCACAGGCAAAGCAACAGGAGCCCAAACCTCTTCTCTTGGCAGCAGAAGTTTTCCTACATGACCAGCTAGCAGCTACAGCTGAAATTCAACTCAGGGCCTAGTTAGCTGTGTGGTCTGGTAAACAATCATGACACATATTTTCAGACAAAAAAATTTAACTGTTATACCTACTACAATTACGCATGATAGAGGGGGCAAATTATCTTGACCTTCACATCAGTATGCCTCCCCTGACCCTCTATTTCTTCTTCTTCTTTTAATTAATCACCTTTACTTTCTGTGTCCCCCTGGTCCATCCATGCAGCAGTGCTAATGAACGAGCTAGAACTGCAGTTGAAAAAAGAAAGGGGATGTTCATCATTTTTATTTAGCTCTGTTATTTGCTTCATTATTGAACACAGAAAATTATTTGTCATAAAGAAGGGTTCTGGCTCATCGGCTGAGAATAATCCAATTATTTTCCCTTCAATTACATTTAAAATAAATTATTTTTAAGAGTCCTTACCACCACTTTATCACCCACGCATTTCCTGCTGTGGATCAGAAGGTGGCAGACAAACAGCTGGGGGATTCTGCACCCACTGTCAACCTGCCTCAGAGAGAGAACACCAGGCACCTGACTAGATGTGACTGTCCCCTGAGAAGAAGCACACACTATGACTTTATCACCAGTGGCATGATTTCAACCAATTCTTCAAGACAAAGTCTTGTTGCAACACCAGCTGCACCCAGTCTGCAGCATCATGCACTATCAAAACTTCTCCTTTGCTCTAACAGATCACCAAAGAATGACATTTGGATATGACCACCAAAGACAGGTTGGTAGGATTCATTTAGACAGGAAAAAAATACAGACAATGTGATCTGACTCAGGAATCTTGCTAATGGGCTGCTTTAATGCCCCTCCTTCCAGGCAGGCACATCAGAAATCTGGATCTGAATCCTAACACTAGCACCTAGTAGCACTACCAAGTAACCTGACGTTGAGGGTTGTATCCACCGATCATTGTTTCATCTCAACTACCAGCACTACCGAGTAAAACAAGTGCTTTTGTAAGACTTGAGCAAGAGGAAAACTATAGACAAGAAGAGCATCAACAAAAGTAACTGTTCAAAGACCCACTTCTCTATGCAAACCAAGACGTAAAAAATACTGCCACAATAACTTTTTAGTAATAGATACTTAGCTTTATCATGGAGCTATGGAAGAACAAGCTTTCAAAGTGGAACTCTGTTCTGTGAAAAAAACAGTTAATTTTTTTTCTCAAACACTTGGAAACATCAGAAAGTCCCTGAGTGCCTATATCTGTATTTATAATAGGTTAACACTACAAAAAAGCTCAGATATTTTCCCCAGTTCCCTCTACCTTTGGAAGATAAAACAGGGAGATGAGAAAGTTGTGATGTTCTTTTGACCTTCTGCCAAAGGTAAGGACCACCTGTCGATTTGAATTTCCCTTGCAAATCTGCTGGAGCTGCAATACTGAAACTGCACTGCTGGTGCCTGCTTTATCTCTGATTAGCCATCATTTGGGACCACTGTTCAACTGATAGAGCAAATGACTGCACTGAGCTGGCATTTCCTACCTCCCCATCACACAACTGTTTAGAATAATATCTCAATGCAACTGAAATGCAGTTTTATTTTTCCTCTCTCATTCTGCCAGAAGAATAAGAAAAATCTTAATACAAAGGTTTATTTTTATCTTATTGAAGAAGGATATTGTATACTCTGATGAACAATACTAGGATTAAGGTGGTCTCAAAGAGATGTTTGCAGCTCAGGATATGCCCACTATGTTCAGAAAGGATGTTTCTCTCCTAGGGGTACAATATTGCCAAAGAATATAGTTTTTTTCTGGTAGCAAGATTTCTCAGGATTTTCCTGAATAGCTGACAAAAAAAAAGACCTAATGGTCTGCTGGCTGTATTAAATATCAGCTGGCATTCCCCAATTTTCTCCAGAGATGGCTGCATTTTCTGTGGTAGACATAGCAATCCAGGAGTACAGTCTTTGCTCCCTGACAGTGCTACAGTGGAGTCAGGTTGCTGCAGTGATTACAGGCACTACTTGCCATCTCCCCTCTCTTTCTCTTTCCTTCTTGCACTAGAGTATACCAGTTTAAAATGGTCTTGACCCTTTGTCTACCATAGTGACCAACTCTCATTGCGTGAGTGTGCTCAAACAGGCCTGGTAATAGACAACCCACTGAGGCTGGCTTTAGCTTCCTGCCACAGACTCCCTCACTTTACTCAACACTGTGCATCCTGTTTGAACGTGACCCCAGATAACAGAAAGCAGACTGGAAGTTTAAGGTGCCTCAGATTAATTATCTGGTCCTGTTTCATTGGTATAAGCAAGTTGTCCCAGTTGGGGCAGATGTGCAAAGCTGCTGTTTTGTGATGTGAAAATTTGTTGTTTTATGAACAAATTAAGTCTGTTCCAAACATGACTCCTGCTCTGTCAGACCTGAGACCCAATGTTTGCAAATACACATTTGACTGACAAGCCAATGAATGATGTCCTCTTTCAAACATGTCCTTGCACATTTGAAAAAAAAAAAAAAAAAGAAAGAGAGGTGGGGTTTATAGATTTCTGATTTATGAATTAAATAGAACCTGGGAGCTATTTAAATGAAATCTCCATGGAAACTTGTATTTCACAAGATAAGCCTGTGAAAGAAAAGAGCAATGACAGCTTAAGAAGAGAAAATAATCTTAACAGATATAAGCTCCTGTAAAAAAAAGACTAAATGAATGAAAAAATCCACTAGGAAAGCTGAAGCAAGCAGGTATTCACTGCACATGTTTTGCCAGAACTGAGATATTTCTTAAATAATTAGACTGAACCAGCAGCAGGTTCCACGTACAGTGAATGAGAAAACCCCAAACCAATCTGCAATAACTGTTTGAAAGCTATTTTTCTGAGATACTAAGAGGGCTTTGGTAAGCCACTTTGACTTTGGAAAGTCACTTATCAAAGCTGCAGTAGCTGTGCATGAACACATCTAATATACCCAAAAACCAAAGCTGGATTTTGGGGACTGAATTACAAGAGCTGTGCTGGAACAGTGGCCATCGGGAGCCCACGCTCAGCTCACAAAACAGAGTGTATGCACATAAACCTTAGAAAAGATACTACTCAACTACCTGCACATCTGCCTGACTGCCAAAGTAAATCTGTAAATACTGCTGTAGATTTCACCCACACAATGCCTGGCTCTGACAAGATAGAGTCTTCATCTCAATAGATAACCAGGACACTGCCCCCTCCATATAGAAAGCCCCTCTGCACGCTTATTCTGAGGACACCACCTCAATGGCACAAAATATCGTGAGTCCACTGTTGTTGTAAAAAGTTATGTTAAAATGCATTCTAAACTTATACAGAGTGAAAAGTTAACACTGAAAGAGCTTACCCCACTGCTGGCTTCCAGCACAACACAGACAAGCGTGAACAGAGAGCTAGGAGAGTGAGACTTCACAGGCCCTGGGATGGATGCAAAGGTGGTGTTCAGCTCTTCAGGATAACCTCACTTGAAAAATGGGTAGGACACAATTTCAGTTAATTGCAGGGCTTAATCCATAGTCCCAGCTGTGTTAGGATTTCTCAGTCTGTGGCATACACATGGCATAGAAGTTCTATTGGGAGACACCCGGCAGTGAGTAGACTAAATAGCAGAGGCAATCCATGGTATGATACACACTGATTCAGAAAGAAAGGGTTTTCTTGTATCAAAATGAACAGCCTGAGAGCAGTACTACATCCTATAACAGAAGATAATGAGTAATTACGATCATGTTAAAAAGCTAAATCTGGTTTTCCTGTTCAGGCAAATTCCCTTAATTACTCAAAATCCTAGACGCTAATATTGCTCATGCAGGTCTCATCTCACAATAAATATATCTGTGCATCCAGGGTCCTAACAATAACCCGTGTCAGATATCTGAAGAAGCTGTTGATAATTATTTAAAAATAAATAATCAGAAACAGTATAGAACAGCACTTCACTTTTTTTTGGTAAAGGAGAAAGTACAGTTCTTTGATCTATGTCTGCATTATTTTTGGCAATAATTCTAATGACATTTTTAACCTTGTGTTCATTTCTAGATTTCACTGTAAAAATGTAGTCCTTCTGAAACACAATATTAAAGCTATAACAGAAGAAAATGAGAAGTTTGAATGAGAGCCAGAGAATTCTCCCCGACTTTGCTGACTGTTCCACAAACGATACTGTCTATATATTGTGCAGTATTCTCAAATTATGAAAAATAAATTGATTCCCTTTGAGGATGCAAGGATATGCCATGGTTTTCCATCTATTGAGACAGCCAGACAGTCCCATCGTAGCAACAGGCCATAAATCTGAAGTGACTCTGGCAAAAATTAAAGGAACTACTTCAGATTTCTTGAAGAAAGAGAGAAAAATCTTCCACTGTACCACATTTTTCCTTGACTTCAATCATTAAAAATCATTATTTGGTTCTGTTCTCACAGTTCCTCACAGACAGTGAATTTTTCTAATCTTTTCCTTTACTAAAGAGGAAAAAGCCAACAAACTAGGGGCTACAGGTAACAATTGCAACTGGGATGAGACTGAAGGACTTCAAACATAGTATCTGTGAATGAAAGATGAGATCTTAATTGCCGTGGTCCTTTACTATAAACTAGCAATTATCTGTGCTTCTAATGGTTATCTGATATTCTTCAGTAATTTTAGATCATCAGGAAATACCCTCTCATATTCCAGCCTACTACACTGAAACAAGTAATGCCAGGAATTCTTCTTCTCTAAAATGTGACAGCTAGCAGCTAAACTTACTGTTGAGGTTTTCCTCATTGCTTTTCCTTCTGTAAGAACTCCTAGAACTTCCTTCTATGTTTTGGTTTTAATTTTTTTATTCCATAGAATTAGCTAATCATAACTTCTGAACTAAGAATTAATTCCCAACTGAAGTACTGGATTCAGACCACTTGAGAGTCAAGCTCTGTTCTTTTTTAAAGATTACATGACTAGAGGTGCAGGATTTTGCTAGCATTACAAAGACTATTGGCACATTCACTTTCAAGAACTTCATATCCAACAAAGTGAAAAAAAAAATAAAACTAAGTTAATGTAATTAATAAAAAGTATGCGTTTATAGCTTATGGTTTAGATAGCAGGACTATTTCTGAGTAATTCCCATGGCTACTTTCTGAGAGTTATGATTATTTTGCTTTGACTTGCTGGACTCAAAATCTTCTCCTTTCCTCAATACTTTCCAGAAAGGTCTTCACAACAACTTTTATTTTCCAACTACCTCCTCAAACTGACCATCTGACAGAAGCACCTCCCTCCCTGATGGGACACATACCACACTGCATCCCTCTGTCACTGTGCTTCACCCACGGTACAACAGAGATCTGGAGGTGACATGGGTAAGGCCAGTGAATCCACACTTCGCATGCTGGTTCCAACACTTGGGTCTGTTACGTAATGTAACACACTCCTGGGGCTCCTGAGCGGGTAGAGGACTTGCTAGAAAAAGAAAAAAGAAGTTCTTTTGATTTACAAGGGATAAGTTCTGCTCTTCAAACACTACTGTGCTTGAATGTGGAATAATTTTTATGATGTGCCTGTAAATTAGCAGTTATTGAAGAAATATTTATCTTGCAAGAGTACTAGATGATACCATCACCTAGCATGAATGATGGTGCGGGTCAGGGCTCAGTACTAATTGATTGAGGAAGAAATCATTTGAACTGAGGAGTTGTAATAGCAGACACATTCATAAGTGCAGAGAGAAAAAGGGATCGTTTTTGGACCAGTGTTCTTTCCACGTGACAATGTTGGCTGACTTCTGCTCAAGGCAGTGGTACAGAAAGCCATAGACTGAACTGTTTCAGGCCACGTGGCCTCTTCAGCTGCTTGTGTGCCACTTCAATCAAAACAAGGTCAGTTAGCAAAAAATAATAATATTTTCATTACTTAAGCTAACACAGCTTATTTAGACTAAAACAAGGAATAATCACACCAGCACTAGTAAAAATGCCTGCCAAACACTAAGCAGGGAAGACAAAAGAAGGTAGAGAAATAAAGGGAGGGTAACATCCTACAGCTGAAATAGCTGAAAATGGAAGATGGGTCTCCACAGCACCATTTCTGCTGGTTCTCTGCATACAGGGATTGAGGTTTTTTTGTTGTTTTTCTTTAATTCTGTTACAGAAATCTTTTATATTCAAATGAAACAGATGATTATTCTTAAAAGGCACAATTTTCTGTTAATACTTGAAAGGCAAAGAAGACTCCCAATACCCTCCAAATATTTAGAAGATCCCCCGTCCTACTTTCCACATGAACACAGAAGTTTTCTCGGAGCTATAGTTCACTACCACATTAAAAGTGAGAGTCTTTTCTGACCTGGTTATTTCTAAGTCTTAGGGACTTACTCATTAGCAAGACAGTAGATGCAATAGGGCTTCTCAAAGCAAATTCTTGAGGACTGGATTTATTGCTTTGTCACAGTCTGCAGGTTTGAATGTTGCTTTACAGGATGGTTTCCTTCCAAAGGGTCTGGTTGGAGCATTTTGATTTATGGATGCAACATCATTCACAGACTCAGAGGCCATCAGATTCAGCACTAAACTCAGGATTCTCCTGAGATCTCTTTCGGCACTTTTATTGCTCCACCACAGTTGCTTTCAAATGCTTTAGAAACTCTTATAAACTCAAACAATGGTATAAGTTAAACCTCTGTTTTTTCACAAGAGGGGTATCTGGTGCAGACTAAGGTTTTTTGGCTGTATATGTGTATGAGCAAAGGAGAGAGAGACTAGGAAGAAAAGCTCATGGAAAGCCATTTATATCTGACAGGAGCTCAACGGGCCTTGCTTCCACAGCCCTGAAATGCCCACAGAGGTTTTCTTATCACCTCACTTTACCACTGTATCTTTGCAGCAGAGCTGTCCTTGGGGGAATGACCAAGTCGGTGGCGCAAAGGTCTTTGAATGCTAAGGCAGAGACCTTGAACTGCACTCTGCATTACAGAGTCAGTCCTCAGCACAGAACATCAGGCTGATGTGCTCACGGTAATGGTTGTTGCTAAGCAAAAGGAGCTGATGGCTGTCTTTTGTACTGAAGTTTTCAGGATGTGTGGCCTCGCTGAATGGTCGGGAGGTCAGGAATGCATAGGTCATCCTGGTCAGACCCAGGCCCGATTGAATGGGACACCTCTGATGGCAGATGGAAAGGGGAAATTTGCTGCCATGGTTGTAGGCATCTGCAGCAGCAAGGAGTTCAAAAGAAGCACAAGGCTGCATACGGTCCTAGCCCAGTCCCACGCCTCCCCACCTTAACCTCTAAAGACGTATCTCTCCTTAAAATATGCAGCAGAAGGATATCTTGACTTAATACAACCTCAGCCCTGCCAAATTAGATTTAACATAAGGTCAACCAAGAAACCATGCTGTGAATGTGTGACACAGAGGAGACAGCAAAGCAGTCTAGTGTATTATTTGCTGCCACTGTCTTGATTTTCTCCAGTTCTTTCACTCTCTTTACACTCCAGAGAATTGTAATTATGCAGAAGAGTCACAGAAGATGGCTGAGCTTATCTACAGACCTACTGGTGCTGTAGTCCCAATGTCTCTGCTCCTATTCTCTATCACACAGCCACACCCCATCACCTTCACCTGTTATGACTCTCATGTTCAAAAGTTAGTCCAGTTCACTAAACTGAGAGAAAACTACACATTTTCGGCAAGTTTTTCTACCAAAACCAGCCCTCACTGGCTCAGTAAGTGACAGGGCTGTAGAGCTGAGACCAAGAAGGATATAAGGATCAGATCTGCCCATACAGCAGGGGATTATAAACTGTACCTGAGCCCTCCGAGAGTGCCTGGGGCAGGAGCTGCGATCACCAGACAGCAGTCTGAGCTCAGGGGAACTTCACTCGCTCAGTCTAAGAAATAAGGCCTGACCCATTTCAGAACATTTCCTTTATGCTCGTACAGCTCTGGGAAATAGGACAGCCGAACGTGCACGGGAATCAATAATAGCCAAGTGCTACAGCGAGTCCATTAGGATCAGCCCATCCATCAGGGCCACAAGAGCTCTTTCCATGCCTCACTGTAGCCTGAGGCCTGGCTGAGACAGACCCGTGGTGTCCACCCCAGCTCTTGACTGGCACGTTCAGAAAAGAGGGCTCTTGGCAGGAGTTGAAAAGGCCACCCCTCATCAAAGCATGAGTTTTTAGTCCTTGCTACCAGGATATTGCAATGCTTCAGAGTCCCTCAGTAAAACATAATCCAAGAATATGGAAAGAGTATCACTGAGCTGTAGTTTCTTCACCTTTTGTAATTAAGGAAGTACATAGGGGGATGAGGAGGGGGGTGGCTGTTCTTGGGTAAAGAAGGCAACTTTTTTTTTTTTTTCCCCCTGGGAAATGTAAAAGGAGTGGTTTGTGTTCAGCAAATGAGGATTTGCACAAATGCCATAGTCTCCCAAGGTGATGGATTCCACCATTTAATCTAATGTAAAGTCACCAGCATCTCTGGTGACTTTGGGTGTGATATGGCAATACAGTGCCAGAAAACATCCTTCCCTTAGGGCTCTACTTCTCTGGCAATTTGGGGAACCATTCAATTCATGGATTTTGGGGGTGGTTGGGGTGGGGAGTGTGCAACATTGCCTAGACTGCTAATTCCAATTTAACATGAATAACTATGAATTTATTCTCCCATGGACTCAGATCTTTTGCATGGGCAACGGCTTTCAAGAATATAAGTAATGAAGAAGCCATTACACCACTGAGTGATTTATTTCATTGATCTTCACTGCTAGAGATGCACAAAACTCGATGAGCATTTCTCACTTCAGGACTTAGATTCAAACTACTCCAACGCAGTGGGCAGAAGGGGCTATATCACACAGCAGGGGTTTTTTGTTTGTGTGTTTTACAGGTAGATGATACCAGAAATGAGCAGAGGGTCTATTGCATTGTAATAGATTTTGATTTCAGCTGTAAAGCTTAAGTCTAAGCGCACACATTTTTAACACCAGCTATTAGGGAAAGTAAAATAATTGCACCAGTGTTACCAAAACTTCTACAAATTACATGTGGACTGTTTTCTTCTTGCTCAGTATGCTGAAACACAGCAGGACAACAGCAATAAAGAAAGGCAGGCACACATGTGCTGTCTTCTAGGAGATTGTTCCCAGGGAAAACAACAGGGTTAGGGATTCTTGCAAAGTCAGAACTCAGAATAAAGTAGGAAGGCTGTACTCATCAGAACACCAGTCTGCATTTGTGCAAATTAAAACTCAGAAGGAAAAAAAAAAAAAGACAAATAGGTTAATCTGTTGTAAACTGATTTTGACCCTGAAGGTGATCACAGGTACACAGCATTACGGCACTTTAAACTGTTTTATGCAAAGCTTAAAAAAGACCCAGCAACAAACAAAGCTTTTTTTGTGTTTGCTAAACAAAGCATGAAAGAATAGTGACAAAAGTAGGAGGAGCCGAGTTTGTCCGGACAAAGCCAGGAGGAGGAGCCCTCATGCAATGGAAATGCAGTTCAGTGGTCCTGGATTGATATGCTCATCCTTTAAACCCCCAGGGCTGGGAGATCACAGGGCCTGAAAGTCCATCAAAGAGCACTTCTCTGCATTGATCCAGTCTGGAGCGGAAGGCTGGTGGGGGTCTGCACTTCTGTATGAGGCTGCCTCCGAAGATAATCAGCTTTTCTTCCTTGGAAATTAGGGAATCCTAAACAGCAAGAAAGTGTTATTTCAAGTATGGCATCTCTCTAAACCTACAGAAGGCTGAACATGTGTGGGGTTTTGTTGGTGGTGTTGTTTGTAAATAAAAACAAAACAAGCCAGCGTGTAACATTACAGGCCGGTAAACATTTTAACTTGAAATTACACTCTTAATGCTTCACTTGTTTTTTCAAACCTGTCAACAGCACAACCTGCAACAGAGGCCTTTAACGCACTCTGACACACTTTCCTATTTCTGTTTGGATGCTCCAGCAGCACAGTAGCACCCACCTAAAACCGAAACAGAATGTCTTTTACTCACCCAACAACTTGTTAGGTTACCTTGTACTGCAGGCAGGCAATTACACGTCACTTCAGCTTCTTAGTTTAAGACACTTCAGGTTTGACAAACGGGAAATTGCCAGCCTGGGGAACATTTAGCCCTGACAGCCAGCCAGACTCGGATTCGCTTTAGCTTCCAGGTGATGAGCAGCTCGGCTGGGGAAGCCCTGCTCTACCTCTCCCAGCTCTGTGTTGGGTTTATTCGAACTCATAGAGCCAACGTGCCTATGTTAAAGGGTTGAACGGAGTAAGTGTGAGTGAAATCAGGCAATCGAGCACTCTCCAGTGTAACTAGAGACTGAAAGTCATTAATCAGCAGTTCATTTGACACTGGAAACTGTTAGGATATTTTATTTATTCAAGGGGAGCAGTGTTGAACAAACAGAGGATGATATGCGCTTTTCCATCACAGCATGTGCAATCTGACTTGCTAAAACTTTGGAATATTTTAATATCATTAAATAGCTACATTTGGCTACAATAAATCAAATGGCTGACAAATTTGTGTACCCTAGAGATCCTGACCAGTGACAAAACAATCTATGATATCCTGGTATTTGAAACTATTTCAGGTGACTGCATCTACTGCAAAGAAATATGGTTAAAATCACTTCTGAGCATTACCTTTCTGTGTGTATAACCACAGTTAAGAGAAAAAGCTCAGTTGCTTGCAGTGGTCCATTTTGTGATTTTTGAAATGTGAAAGTGTCACAAAGGATGCAATTCTCCCAAAACACTCAGCACTGGCACAGTGGTGGTGTTATTGGGATTATCAGGCCAGCAATCTTTGGAAATCACACACTCATACAAAGTACTTTGCTGAGCAAATTTCGACCAAATTCTGTGTGTGCTAACAAGCCTTGGGTGTGTTAGATAGCTAAAAAATTAACAGTACAGAAAGATGTTCTTTTTTGCTCTCAGAATACAGGCATTTCCCTTTCACTTTCTTCTGGAAAATAATCACACTATTGAAAACTGCAGTAGTCAGAGAAATAAGAGATTCCCTTTCTGTTATATGCACGCTCTTAAGTGTTTTTAAGGATATTTATCATTGAAAATAGTCTTATCCTGCATGGGTAAAAAGTTGATTAGCCAACATTATTAACTATTTTTATTACGCCAATATCTATATCTGCCTCCAGAAAGATTACTAATCTAATCATTATACAGTGTAGAAAACAGCTACTGATTCCAGAACCTAGTAATCTCTGGCTTCTTTTACAGAGGGAATTTTACAAGTAGAATTTTCCCATTTAAATTATTCTGATTTATTTAGTGTAGACATAAGTAGTAATAACTACTTATGTAGAAGTGATACAGTAAACTGGAAAAAAGAAGGCGTTTTTGTTCTGGTGCAATCATGTCCATGTAGGAGATCACACTAGTAAAATGAGACAAGAAGGCACCCTACAAACAACTGTAAGAAAAAGGTTACTGCTCATCAGTCTGCCCCCAAGCATCTCTGCAACGCCATCTGCCAAAGGTCATCACCTCCTCAGCCCCAGCAGCACTACTCGCCTGTTTGCTTCCAGAGATGCTTCGGTCAGAGCAAGCCAGGTTAACTTGAACAGTTTAAACAGACTCAGGTTTGCTTAACCTAAAGCTAACCTGGAAGTGCTCTTGTAAACAGCTTTGCTGGTGAATCTGAGTTATAAAGTTATGTACACCTGGTACCAGCACAGATGGACCTGGAGAGCAGACACACTTTTGAACCTTAATTAAAGCCAGAGACTTCCTTGGGTAGGTTTCCCTAAAACTGAAGTACATACCTACAGAGCCAGGTTGTCTGAGGCCAGATGGATAAACATCAGAGATCCCTATTGTTTCTCTCAGTCCATTTTCTGCTGGTAATTTCAGAGCCATCAGACAAGGACAAGCAGGTACAAGGAGGGTAGCCACTGAGATGGCTCTACAGCTTGGCATGGGGAGGGCATTGCATGCCTAAGGACTTGTCTCAAAGACAAAAGCAGGCAATTGGGATTAGCTGAATTTAAGAAGGGTGATAAAAGGTAGGGGATGAACTGCTTACATGGGAAGATATGGAAAAGACTCAGATGAAAGTCATTAAAACAGTGGTTAAAGAAGACAAACTTAGCACAAGCATTTTGACCTCCTAATAATCAATATATTAAATCAAAGCAAGACATATTACAGGGTGAAGAGCATTAGCAGGAACTGTTCACAAAGAGCTTGAAATGAAAAGAAAGGTTGAAGAGAAAAAAAAAAAAAGAAAAAAAGATGACTACTGTGCTCCTGTGAAGGACATCCCAATGACCGATATAATGAGCTCAGTTTTGAAATGAACTCAGTTTCAGATACATCATGAATTAGTGTGCATGTATATAAAAGTGCTTACAGGTGTCAGGAGGCAGCAACAAATGCTGAGTTTGTTCCACAGTCTCAGTGGAAGACTTTCAGAACATTCCCACAAAGAAAGAAATGTGTTTGATGCAAGATACCAAACCAAAGCACATCCCACCATAACAGGAATCTGAAAAAATACACAAAACCGAAATAGCCACCTCAACTTTTATTAGATTATTGTAATCACTGGAAGGATTTATTTGAAGCACAAGGCAGCACCGCAGCACGCTATCTTTTTGCTTAGCACAGCTCAAGAGTTTGGGTTCCTGCAACACGAGCAGAATTCCATCCATTTCTAGGGCTGCAAAGGAAACCCACTGCGTCTGTAATCGGAGAAATACACTCGGTATAGGTGATACTTCCCACAAACATACTTGGCTGTATACTTTGGTGTAGTGTTTTCATTATTTACACAAAAAACTAAGCACTAGTTTTTCTACTAGGCATGTCATGTGAAGGAGTGATGCCCAGCTGTGGGCAAAGACGCTGAGAGTTATAAGAGAATGTTAAAGGGAAGACAAAGCTGAAAATTCAGCCGAAGCAAAACAAACATTGTTTCATTTAAGTGCAACTGTGTGTAAAAGTAAATGCACTGTCTTTTTCTGAAAATATAGTATGCTTCTTTTAAACAGCCAAATCAAAACAAGCGTGCTCACTACTGGACAGAAATGGGTGCACTGCTAGGCTTCCCTTGCTTCAGATAACACTACAACACTTAGTTATAACTAAGAACAGACCCAAAGTTTGCGAGTTCAACCTTTGGTTCAACATGCATACAGCATCCAATCTGCTTTGCACAATTTTAGATATTCATGAAGCATGCAGCGTGAAGTACTTTTCATTTTTGCTATGCTTAGTAAATTAGCCAGCGAGCGGGGAGTAGACAATAACAGCCAATTCCTATTTGATGACTGGGTTTGATTTGACGCATCTTTTAGTGTTTTGATCATTTGGACTGAAGATAAGATGCACACAATTTGGTAGCTGGCAAAGTGGGATTTAATAAGTCTGCTGTAAAACACAGCATGTATGCAAACAGCCCAGAGGATTAGACTCCACTTGCTTAGTTTAGAACTTGGTGCAGCCAACCTGAATAATCAAACGGAGGAACAAAAGTTGTGAATCCCCTCAATGCACTGCTTCATTAGGATCTCCTTACAAAAAAAGAAAATGGGACTCATCTGATCAGTCAGATTTTATGGCATCTGATTAGACCACCATTTTCTCAGCAGGTCCCCTTTCTTTAAACTGTTGACTATGGATGGCCTGCTGAATAGGATGAACTTTGGACCACTAAATTGCAGCATTATGGTTATTTAGTGTAATTTATGAAAAAGAGAGAAGTCGTGATCACCTACTTCATATTGCTAATGATATCTCCATTTATCAGAACACATATGAGTTTGGATCATCATTTTTGCCTCACAGTCACAGGACACTGTCCAATTAGGTATCAAAGAAATTATGTTTGCCAATGGGGCTGTACGAATACTAAATTAAGATTTAATAGTCCTTATATAATCATTTATTACTGTTGACTGTTTGCTGCCTTGCATTAAGTTCCACATCATCTCAGCATGTTTACTTCAAAGTTTCCTTCATTTAGTATTTTCTATTTGCATTTTACTGAGACTAGTCTGAAAATTAAAAGAAAAAAAATCTGAACTTTATTTTTCTGCTCGGCAGTGTTTCATCTAAATATCAATTAAAACCAGAATAAATTAAAAAGATGCTATGAGAATTACATTATTATGATTTCAGTGTAAAAGTCCCCTCCCACAGAATGAAAAAAGACAGATTTCCAGTTACAGAAATTATCACTTTGTCTTTTTTCCCTAACAAATAAGACTGCCAAACACTTCTCATAGAGGCAAATTTCTAAATTGCTGATTATTACAGGTAGTGATTCACTATATCAGTTCCTAACTACCCTTATAAGCTGGAGCTATGCAAGTTAACAACGAACTATCAGAGAAGACAGGAACAACACCAGTAGCCAATGCTACTGGGCAGAAGACGATTGAATAGGCATCACAGAAGCAAAGCATACAAGGACTGAACAAGTGTCCTGTCCCAAATCCATCCAAACTACTGGAATGTCTCCAGCCCCCTCACAACTAGCTATATAGCGTATATATAGATATATACGCACACATACAGTTGTATAGCTGTGTACTGATGGTAGATACCTGCCCCTCTGCTGCCAGCAGGAGGTTGACGGGCACTTCTAACCTACCCCAGTCCCAACAAGTCAGGTGCACATAAGCCCTAGAAATTGAGCTCAGTCTGAGCCCAAAGCCTAATTCTGAATCCAACCTCTAGAAACACATCTGTTGCTGTCATTTATTAATAAATGGCCATCGGGACATTGTTCTGGAATAATTGGGAACTAGTTGCTGTCACTTATTAATAAATGGCCATCGGGACATTGTTCTGGAATAACTAGGAACTAAATGTGATATAATTATTCCAGCACAACTTCTGGGATCACTTCTGGTTTGAATCCACTTTGGAACAGTGAATCTACTCATGAAGTTCTTCTAAAAGAAGGGTTCGTTTTGTCAGCTTTCTCCTATACTCAAGCCATGGTTCATTCAGTGTCTTCTCTGCAGATTTTTCTGCTGTCACACCTAAGATCCAGTATACTCTGCTGAGTAGCTTTTACATGGACAAGCAACAGCAGCTTTCCCTACAGCAGGAGCTTTGTTCTCTACAATATTTTGTTAACATGATGATTATTTCTGTAATTTTTTCTGTGGGTCACAGTCCTTATTTGCTGTCACAGAGACCTTGAAATCACTGTGGGCTGATGCATGCTCTGAATCTTTGGATTTTGATTAGCAGAATCAAACAGCAGCAGATACTGCAAAACACCCCCAGAGTACACTTAGGCAGGATGGAGAGAAAAAGCCGCAACAAGTGAGGAGCGTGTGCCAGCCCTACACCACAACACTACCCCTCAGAGGCAGCAAAGTTCATTACACTGGACTAAAACCTAGAATGACGTAAGTTTTATCTTGTTTCCCATCCCAAATTGCTACTTTCCACTCAACAATGGAAAACTTGCTGCAGCAATATTTCCAGGGAAAAACTTTTTGTTAGATTTGCTACAGTTCATATCCATGAAGCTGTTAGCTGTGAAACAACTGTAAAGTTATCAGCACAGCCCCAGCTACACAATATAGCCCTGCTCTTTGTATGCAAAAGAGGTCCTCATCTGTCCTCCTCCTTATTCTGTACATGTTGTAAAAGCAGCTCCTTAAGAGAAATGGGGAGAAACTCTGTACAGGGTAACATCATATGATGACACGTCTCCAGTGTTATTCTCTGTAATACATATTCATCTAAGATCAGCTTTGTAAATAAATGGTTGTCTTGTACAAAAAAATGCTATTTGGTAAGGAAATCAGTCAGGGAGTTTCTCAAGTACCAAATGCAGCTCTCCTACTGGCTCTGCAAAATCAGATGCTGATGCCTCCCATTTTGCAGCATGCTCAGCAATGACAAAAAGAAGAGAGGAAGCCAGAAGAAAGCCATTCGTTCAGCTGTCAATGTACATAAGTGTCCACAGGTGTCATCAAGTGTGAAGAAGCAGTGGCAGCCATTTGACATCGCTGCTTCTGTGGACGAAATTTTTACAGCAGAGGCAGAATTTGCAAAATCATGCCATTCTCCTGCCAGAATTCATCAGCTCTTGGGATGTGAAGCTCTAGCTAAAAGGTCCCCTGGCAGCTGAATAGACAGAATCCAAGGACAACTCTTGGGCAGGATGAGCAGGCAGAGCTCAGACCTTCACGTCATCTGCAAGCGGCAGGAGACAGAGCTCTGCTAAAGCTCTCTGAGCCTCCTGTCATTGCAGCGTTTGTGTGCTGGTTGTCAAAGACAAGCATCACTCTGGGTACAGAGTAGGGAAACCATTCTAAAAGCCTTCTGTTGAGACAGCGTAGTGTTTGGGGAAGAAACCTGTCTCAGTAATTACTTGCTTGTCTAAGAGCCTTTGCAGAGCTCAGCATCCCTTTTTCTAAGTTTCTAGAGGGGACTCTGCATGAAAAAAAAATGGTAGTGGTGGTAATGCACATTACAGAGCTGAGGATGAAAAGAAAGCAAGGTAAGAAAGCAAGCAAGAAAGCGAGGTAGCTCATCCTCTGAGAATAAGTATTTCAGGAAACAGGATAAATGAAAGCATGACCGTTCTGGGATACCTTCTGATGCTGAAATCACAGTAGTATCATCAAATGAACCTCACATAAGCAAACTTTTTCTGAGACCAGATAAAGTTCATGGTACTCAGTGAAGTCAGATGAGCACATTTCTGTCTCCCTATATACCATCCCCTCGTCAGATCTCCCACCTAAGCAATGAGACTTGCTCTTCTGAGTCAGAGCACCCACATCTCTTGTGTTGGCAGGACAGGAAAGCAGATTTTCTCCCCAGCTGGCATGTTGGCACCAAGCTGGAGGCACTTCAGCACACTGTGACTGTACACATATATAAACACTACTCCACATACACCCTGACTGTGTTCACGATCCCAGTAATACAACAAAATTGAGGCTGTAGGAAGCTAGTCTTGCCTAGTACAGAAAACAGAAAAATCATCCTTATAGAGCAGCAACATGTGGCAAAGGAGTGGAAAGGGATAAAAATAGGACCTGATCTCCTAAACTGCTGTGGCAGGATTCCCAGAGAAGGTCTCCCAGAACTCCTTAAAAGAACAAGCAAACAAATAAAGCAGAAAAAAAACAGCAAGCAACATTAGTATCCCATGCATAGGTTTTCAAGAGGTAGCTGACATTTAATGGTTTTCATTTCCAAACTGGTACCATTACGCAGGGCGGGATGTAAACGCGACCTGACCAAGAAAATGTGTAGACACCTGGCTGCTGCCCATGACACAAACCAAGGCTTAACCACTGCACGTCGTTGCATTAACAGGGCCTGAATACAAACCACCTTTGCTAAAAAGGGCTGTAGATAGGCAGCTGGAGCTGTTCCTACACAAAATGGCTTTTGCACAGATTGCACTGAACTGAAGTGATGCCAGAGAGCTTATTTGAAGTAAAACTGAAACACCTCAAAAATAAAAAATAACAACAAAAAAAAAACTTGACTAGAAAGACTACTTTATAAACCTATAATCATTTCTGTATATCAGTAGAGTTTTTACGTGAAGCAAATACTTCTGCTTTTTGCTCAGAGGTCCCAACTGGATACAACATGGGCACACAAAATTTACATAAAATGTAGAGGTTGTACAGTAAAATCTTAAACAACACATCACTAACAGAAACAGCAACTTTTTGACACTTCTCACCTCTGCACATACACTTCATATTTCCAGTGTAACACAGAACAAAAAAAAAAAAAAGTAAGGGGTTCAAGTACTTAGAAATTATACTTGGCCCAGAAATAGACTGTGAGTTGTGTCATTTATATGATATAAGTAATACATGATTGTCATTTTAAAAGCAGGTTTTCAAAAAGGCTCAGATATGTTTCAGTAAGACTTATTTTCTCCCCTGTGGAAAAATGCAATGTGTATTCTAACAATTATTACACCTTTATTCTGTGCATCAACTCTGTTTCTAAATGTCTGAACTGACAGCATGTCTGGTCACATGAGTCCACTCGACAAATTTGGCTAACGGTAACGCTTTAGGACAAAATTATGAAAAAAATGACAAATTAGTAATGGCACCTAATCAATAAATGACACAATATGGAATCCATGAAGCTGATAATGCAACTTCACAGTTCTCTCATTTCATAAGATAAATTTCTAGAGGTAAACATGTGCGAGAAGATGTCTCATTTACGTTGGCTTTCCCCCAGGAAACAATACATTTATCTGGAATTATATAGATTATGGTTCTTAAATGATCAGTAATACACTACTTTCAGAACCTGGCTACTTTTAACCTTTTAACCCTAAAACAGCCACTAATAACTAGTCTACAAAGTGCACTTGCCTTAAGATACCCTTTGATGCAATAGAGTGTGCTTCAGATAAAGTTCCCATCAAGAATATTATCACTACACTAACAGCCCTGTTTGTCTTTTCTAAAGGAACTCCATAACTTCTCCACTTCATTGAGAAAATACTACCACAGCACTGTCATTTTGGGAGGAACTCCTAAAATATTTCAAGACTAACCTGGCTTTCAGATCAATTTTCCTTCACTGCAGTCAGATGCTATGTTAAACTACTTCAGTAGTAATACTGGGAAGTTTGAAATTACTTACCTTTATTCTTATGACTAGCTTCGGTGACTTATCTAAACTTTTCAGGCTGAGATTTCTTGTGATGTTGTTTGCACAAAAAGAAATTATTCTTTTAAAAAATGAAGAAAAAATGTTTTATGATTTTGAAACAATCAGACAGGAAGCTGAGTTAATCACAGCAGAGAAATTACGGTTAGGACTCCCCCTTCCACTGTTTTCTCATCATTCAGACCAAATCTAGAGGTAAAGAGCCCAAATCAGCTGTGTATGTGATGAGGTCAGGGAAATGTTCTTTGTTAATTTACTTATCTGGAGAGGTACTGAAGGCACCCTCTGCTCTCGTGAGCTGGCAGCAGCTGAAAGACTCTAAAATAAACTCCTTAAGCTTTCTTTTTACTATTTCCATGGTGGTACTGGCATGCTTAGAAGGACAGATGAGACAGACATTTTAAAACTACAAAATTGACTTTTAAGGACTTGTTCAACTGACCGCTGCTGTTATTTCCAGGAAATGAGAAGAACATATTACACCAAAACAGTGTGTCCCTCAACTTCTTTTTTTTTATTTGTTGGTTGAAGTTCACAAATAAGGGGAAAGCACTACACAACAGGCAGATTTTTGCTGTCCTTCTCTCTTCTCTGACACAAATCCTCTCAGGCTTTCTCCTCCCTTAGAGATTGCAGCCATAACCTTCAATCCTTGGGAGAGGAAAGGGAACAGAGCTTTCAGCTCACGCAACAGAGTGCTGCCCATCCATGCATTTTCTTATGACTGTTCATGGGTACCAGAACAGTACAGATGGATAAAAGTACATACAGTTGAATGAAAGCGACTACAAGAGCTGAGCTTCTTATTGGCAGCATACATTAATGTTGTGTTCAATGAAAATTGTAAAGCCTTGCTGTTTAGAGCAGTAAATATAAGTCTATGCTTTTCAATGTTTTTAATGGAGGGAGGGAAAATGTTTTAACTGAGGGAAAAAAGAAAACATTTCATCATGGCAAAAAAAAAAGTCTTGAAAAATTAGTACATAAAAATTATTTCTTTAGATGATTTTTCTCAAACACAAAAGACTCTGAAAACAGAGGAGTCTGTTAAAATAATAATAATAATAATAATAATAATAATAATAATAATGCTTTAACCTCCTGATAAGGAAAAATGAGGATATTGACTCACATCGCCAAGACTCACCCGTTCGCAGCAAGGATTGTACTTAACCCTGATCCTGCAGAGCTTAAGCACATGCCTACCTTGACTGCTAAGAGCACTCATATTCCACAGCAACAGAAAAGGGCACAGACAATAAAGGTGAACAAAACATACTCTTGCTTATCTTGAAAAACTGGCAAAACACACACAGATGTATTTTAACCAAATCCCTTAAACACACAATTCTGACTATTACACGTAACCTTGAGGCAGAGAGCATCACAACTTCCTCAACCACACTTACAGACATGATTTCATTGCTTTAAATCCATGCTACGCTAAAACAGCTCACACACCACAATTCTTACAACTGCTCTCTTCTTGCACTGGTATTAGCAAGAGTTTAATCCAGCTGGATTGAAACTGGACCTCAGGGCCTCCGAGCATGGGCACTGCCACAGCACGAACATTAAGTCAATAAAATACCATATATAATTAAGAAAATGCCAGCCCAGCACTCGAGGGTGTTTGGCAGGAATAGATCATTCCTTCATGCTTGGATTCACACCACCCAACGTGTGCAATGATGATCTTCAAGTTAAGTTGCTGTAGTATATCTTGGGTCAATTTACACACATCTCTACACAGGATCTCAAAGAAATCAAATTTCTTCCGATAGTATTTTATTACCACCTATAAAAAAAAAGGGGGGGGGCGAATGCTTCTCATTTGCAGAAATACTGATTCAATATGTGCATCGAAACTCAGAAAATCTTTATCCTTAGCAGTCAGATGAAAACTCTGACCAACATCACCATGAAAAGTTAGCTGTTACAGATACTGCAATGTCAGCTCTGCAAAATGCTCTACGAAATATTTCTCTTTTTCCTATATGTCTCTGTTCAAGCAATGCCAAGTATCCAAACTGTTACTTTCTAAACAAATGTATGTATGTGTATATAGCATGACAGGGAGAAGAAAAAGAGATTTTAAGTATGATTACAGGTTCTTCGAAAATCAAAGCAGTTATTTTCCAAGCTCTTGGAGAAGACTGTCTCCAGCCAAACATTTAGAACAAGAGGAGGTTGTATATACCCCTAATTTATATTCATTACAATGAAATGTGCCTCTATTGCCTCCCATCACCTTAATGAAGGGTTAATTTAAAAATCTAATTGGGAGCTAAAAGTGCTGATGTTATTAAGCTCTCTGACTGGAAGTAAACCTGCACAGAGACAAAATATCTGCTAAAAACCATGGCCAGATCTGCAACTCCTGATTGTGCTCAATGTCTTACATCTCTGCTAAAGTAATGCCTATCACCTAAACAGTGCTTTCAACTCACAAACACTTTTTGAAGGAGGTTAGCACTGCTGCATAATGCCAAAGATCTGGAAACTAAGGCATACAATAAATAAATAAATAAATAAATGTGCATGTGCAAGTCATGTGCATAACAAATGTAATGACTGATCCTCTAGAAAAGGTAAAAGAACTTGCAATTACCTTCTTATAGAAAAATATATATATATAGTAGTGCATATCAGTCTGGACAACTACACTGACCAATAAGTCGATCTCATGGTTTTCCAGGTTAAAATTTTCTGTCAACCTTAAAAATAAGGCCCTCTCTACCTTTAGTATTATATGCAATGCATCAATTCCTCTGCTCACTTACCTAGCAACCTGCAGCCCTATAGCCAGAGCTCAGAGAATGGGCCTTTGCTTCCATACAATCCTATAATCTCCGTATCACTTTTAGAAATATTGATACAATTAGTAAAAATAAATAAATAAATAAATAAATAAATAAATCTCATGTCTTGGACATTCTTGGCAAACACATAATTTTAGAGTGGCTTGGATTTCCTCTCCTCATGAAAAGGTGATTTCACAGAGGCACATCACATTTCAACAGGAGGCACTGCTATGTAAGATGCTGTCCCCTCTGCAAGGGGGACAGTGAGAGACAAGAGCAGTGAGGAGAGTTGTTGCTGAGCAGCCCTTTGGAGAAGTCTAGGTTATCATAAGAGGCCTCTTCTGATGTGTCTCAGGGCAACGTTGATCAGCTATGGTCCAACCCTCAGCATCCTTTTTTTTTTTTTTCCTATATTCCCAGTCATATCTTCATTAATCCTGAGTAGAGGAAGAACTGTGGACGTCCCTTTGCCATGGAAGAAGGGCCAGGGGAGCACGTTACCTAGATATTGCATGCTCAGCACCAGCACAGATGAAAGCAAACCTGCAGCTTCAGACCGGGCTCCACCCCAGGGTGGAAGGGAGCGGAGGAATGCAGTCCCCTCCCAGCAGCCAGCCCGGGATGGGCCAACTCCTTCACCTCCATCTCAGACTCCTCCACCTCTCCTCCCACCTCCACCTCTTCCACCTCCACCTCCCCCGTCAGCACATTTCACAGCGACTTCACAGATGAGGGTATCCCTGGCCATCACTGATAACAGTAACACCGAGTACACAAGAAGATGGCCTTAGGGCTCAGTAATGGGTTTATCACACTTCTGACTTAGAGGTCACAAGTTTGACACATCACCAAGGTTGGCAGTGTCCCAAATAACAAGTCGGCTGGGGAGAACAGTGAACACTATGGTCTCCAGCTTGTGGGCTTGGGGGAAGCAACCACTCCTGCTGGAATTGCTCCAACACAGTTGCTTATAAACACAAAGTTCACTTGAAATCGTTCTCAGTACCTCTGAGTTTTCCAAAACACTTTCCAGCATGGTAGGCAACGCTGCTAGAATGGCATTCATCACCTGCTTGCTCGTAAGTAGCTCCTGGAAAAGCACCGCTTGTTTTTTAGGGCAGAACTTGCCGTGTTCGGGCACTGGCTGGGAGATATGGAGGGCACAGCGTGGGCCAGCTGAGGTGGCGCCCCCTGTGGCACTGCTGACCTCAGGTACCACGCAACCTTTTCAGGCGAGCCAAAATCAAACTGTTTCCCTCCGAACTGCCTCTCAACAGAGTACGATAACTCAGCAAGCGGCTGCGGAGCTGTCTGGGCGACGTGGGTAGGGCGGGCAGCTGGGAGGGGTACGCTGCGTATCACCTGCAGCTATAGATCCCCATGTCAGTCCCTTCACTCAAACAGCCATCAACATGCATCTGGCCTCCACTCAGATCCCGCCTCTAATTCCTTCTGAGTGCTGGAACATGTGTGTCCTGATCGTAATGAAGCATGATTTGCACTCCCAGGTACAAGGATAAGGAAGAGACATTTAACAGCATCTTACCTAGCCTTCACTAGTGCACTGAGCATGGAAGCCACAAGCTCAGAAAAACTGTGTCTGCTGCAACAGTTACCTGGATAGGGGTACAGAGCCCCGCTCCTGCTGGTCTGCAGCGTCCAAGGTAATTTTCAAAAGCACACAGGGCTGCACTGTCCCGTTAAGGGGTCCTCAGGACCAAGTCACCTAGTCTTTAAAACTGGAATTACAAGGCTAACTGCCTCCACAGTGTGCCTTGAAAAGCATTGCACAAAGCCCTGGAGTTTAACAGGATGAAGGTTGCATCCAGTGGCACCCCAGATGACAATTTCAAGTTCTCACGTCTTCGAGCACCCACTGGAATTGACTGCGCTGCCGTGTGCGGATCAGTTCAAAGTCAGGTATCAAATCAATAAAAAAAAAATCAAACAAATAAATCAAATAAACAAGATCCGCACCCAACTTTTCTCTCCTGAACGATTTCAGAGCAATGTACCAACATTCGCATGCTGCGTGCTGCTGTGAGCTCCGAAAAGTCGCACTCTGCACTGTTCATCTGGGGATTAGAAAAGGTGCTGTACATCCCCGAGGGCCCTGACGCACAACTCCCGTCGGGTTCAGCAGTGGAAGCCACAGAGATCACTTCCCTCAACCACTATGTAAATATCCCGGGCTGTGAACAATGCAGAAGGATAATGGCGGTTTATGTTAACAAACCAAGCTGTGAATGGCAGCACTTCTGGAGCACATCCCTGCTGCAGTTCAGCTTTAGGCAACCGGTAACCCCAGGCAGAGGAGCAGGAAAGGCGGCCGAAATGGTCAGCATGTCCCCGTGCTGTTGAGGAGGGTGTTCCCAACGCATGTGTGTATGGGAGTATTTGCACAGGGTCAACATTTCTGAAATCAACTGTAATTACTCATCACTTAAACTGTCGTAGTGTTATAATGCCGTAATATTTTTATTACAATATTTGAAATTCACTTTCCACAGAAGTGTTACTGCTCAAAGCACGGACACCAGAAGAAAATAAAAACTTAACTTTAATGCTTTTTCCAAGCCCAATGGGTTTTATTTATTTTACAGCACGCTTCCTAATACCTATTCTAATACTTAAGACTATAGTGTGCATCAGTGGTTGGTATCTAGTAAGTTAGCTACTGACTGTGGGCACCAATATAAATATAATCACAATCTTGCAATTGTGTCTTTTCTGATCTGGCAGAAAAGCTCACCATATTTTAGTTGCATTATTGTTAGACCTGCCATAGTGAGCTTGGAAAGCAAATTTCTTTGTGCCAAAAGAGGAAAATTTATCACAGAATGTTTGGAGCCTAGGGGAACATGGACAAGATAATAGAAGGCCGATGTGAAGACGTTTGACACCCACCAGATACCAGAAAGCTAGAGAAAATAAAATAAAATAAAATAAAATAAAATATATATATATTCATCTTAGAAGTTAAGGAAAAGGATGGTGTAATAAAGGGAACTGAAAGTCTGGAAGCCAATAACTAACTTTTCTAATTCGACTCTGCACAGGCTGTTTAGTCGGTTCAAGGTAAATATTTTTGAAGATGAACTTTTAAGGTACTTAAATCTGTTCAGGTATGCCTCAATCAGTTGCCCAACTCTCAACAGTAAAAAATACACATAACACCTGTAGAAAGAGAAAAAAATAGGTGTCTATCTTTGGGAGGGGAAAAAAAAAAGTTGTCTAATCTATTAAGGAAGATGAGTAAAATGCAGTTTATCAAAAGCTGTACTACTTCAGCTAAAGGCATGATCTTAAACTGAGTTATCTTCTGTGCATGAACACACCCTCTCTTTATGCATTCAGGTTCAAACATTTTGGCCTTATCATTTCTAAGGCTATGTGAAAGCTACATATTTCTAATCTTTAAGGATCTCTTATCCAGGGATGTTGTAAGACCACCAGGATTCTGGGCACCAGGGAATACAGGTACTTGGGGCTGAATTCACTGAAGTCTGCACAGTGATTCGAGATCATTCCTGGCTGGAATGTGACGTGGGAAACGAAAGCTTGTTAAGATGTGAATGCAGATGCAGGATGCCATCTGACAGCTTCCAGTCCCTCGATGGCTCCTGCATTTACTGCCACTAATAGGGCACTCTGGCATCCATGAGGTTAACCCAGTGATAATAAGGGCATTTTGCATTTTCTATCACCATGCAGTATCTTCCATTTTAACTCTGAAATGTTGAAAATTCATTTAAGGGTGAAAATAGCATAGTCATTTGGCCCCTTGTGAGCCTGCTGCACATCACAACTATACTTTTCCATGCTGTACTGTGAAAAAAACTGACCAGCAACTGAAGAAGTGTTAGAAAAAAGTCACTTAAAAGCAATGTCCTCAGTGTTCCCTTTAACTCAAGCTTTTTGCAGTCCCCAGCACTGTTAGCTAAGCACTGTTGGCTTTTCCCTTGCAGCTACAGCTAACCCTCTCCCATTTGCAGTTTTATCCAGTTCTGCATTTGGTTGATGGACCACTGAGCTCTTTCTTCTAACCCAAAGAGTCAGAAAACATGGAAGGAGGTGTGCAGCCGTGTAGCAGCCACTCAGAAAGCCTGGACTGAAATGAGCCCTTCTGCACAGCACAATTTGCAATATTTTAGTCTTCTCAGATAGGCTAGCGCACAGAAGTGCTCACCATCACACACACAGTGGCTGGAGAGCTGTGTTCTTTTCACTGAACATTTGGGATCCACAATGTCTGCAAATGCAATAAATACAATGGAGTAGCAAGTGGCAAACTCCACCCTAATACTTTCTGACAGTCCCATTTGCTGCCAGAGGACTTACAGTCCTGTTTATCCTTTTACCAAAGACCTGTACAAAGCTCTTCCTTGCCCCTCCATTCACATACAACATAACAGTCAGTGCCCACCAAGACACTGACAATGCTTTTTTAGCTGGGTAACTGGTACATTCATATTTCACCTCTTCCTCATCAAGTCAGCAACAGCTCTGCTAGAGGATGACCTTTACCAAGGAACAAAGCAGTCAGATATAGATTAAGAGAAGAAACCTCACTTTCTTCTATTTCTATTTTTAATACAAAACAACTGCTTTTTAAGGCACCCTTTTTCCCCTTCTTTCCTGAAACAACCTGCTACAACTTTTAAGTCTCACATGTAAAAGGCACATTATGTGGTTTTGCAGTGTTCTGCTGGATGATATTGCAGTTGTAATTCTGTCCCACAATAGGCCTTGGAAGAGGTATTGAAACCTACAGTAAATTTTGATTTTGGCCACACCTTTGTAAAACTAGTTGTTCCACACTACATCGTATAACAGAGATCAAAATCTTGACCATCAGTGCTGGAAGCAACAACTCACACAGATGATAACCTCTGGGTAGATTCCCAGCTGGGACCAAATGCTTACATAAAGCTCTTACTAAAGATGTACATCATACATGTGTAAATGTGTAATTTTAGTTACACCACGTGGTTTTAGAAAGGGAAAAAAAAAAGCTAGACCACAATATAAAAATTGTAGCTCCCATGTGTATTCCACCTCCATTCCTGCCAGTGTCTATCAGCGCAGTAGCTGACCTCTCCCGGCCAATCTCTTCCAGTCACATCACCACTCAAGTTAGCAACTCAAAACACAGCAGAGACGAGATGAAGAGATAAGCACCCAATCCTACATTCCTCCCACACCCACAGCTCCCAGCCAGAGGGCGGATAAAAAGAAGGGGGCCAGCTCCCAAGAGTAGTTATGTTTGAAATCACTCAAATGGTGTTGCTAAATAATATGGTCACGACATTTTAAGACTTTTGCAGGGGGTCTGAGTATGTGCTTGACTGTTGATCCCTCTGCCTGGGCTTGTGTCCATTCTTGATGGTCCATTTGGTAACTGGCTTGCAGAAATGCCTGATGTCAGTTGACTCCAGGCAGTACCGAATGCAGGCAGAAAACAAATCCAATGCCTTTTCCTTACAAAGGCCCAGTTCTCTGTGTTTTAAAGCCAGGTTGTATACTTGAAGCTTTAATGATGCAAGTGAGCAGGCAGCCAGTATTATAATATTTTGTCTGGCTGTATATGCAAAGAAAGTGGATTCTAAATCAGTAGCTGTTCATTCAGGACACACAGCATAAAGCCATAGAATTTAACCAGGACGTTTTGGTAGGATACAGTACGGATGGGTCACACAGAATGAAAAGGCTGAATAAATCCCATGGCCAATTACATGGTCACTGAATCATGAAAAGGCCAGGCTCCTGGAATTTTGCAGCTGCTAGTAGATTCAACGGATGCATCAAACCAGCAGCTAACTCAGCTGCAAGTTACCCTGCCACAGAACTGATTTGAAACTAAATAAACTTGTATTAAAACCCCATAGCTTAGAAATTTTGCAGGGGAACACCAATAGACTTTAATTCCCATTATCTTTCATTATGTCAGGATTTATTTGTATATTTTACTGCAAACCACAGAGAGAGGAAAACAGCTTTTGTGTTGAATGGCATGATATACACTTCAAGAGAGCTTACTTTTAGTGAAATTAAGTCTAGAATTTAAGCGGGGTTGTTTACTGGGAGAAGGAAGGGTGACTTTAAATTAAAAACACTTGGGTGAGTTTGTGTTGATTGGTTTATGAAGTTGTACCTAGCTTGTAGCACGAAGAACCCCCTGCAGACTGCAAATGCACACCGGGGCTTGTCAGCACCAGGTAGGGCATGCAGTACAGCCCACATCATCTCCTTCAGATCTCCAAAGCCATTGTGCAAAGCATCCAAGAAGGCTCACAGGGTGCTGAGTGGCTGAGTCACCCTCTCTCAGTACTACTTTGGCAGTCCACAATAGGGGAAAGATGGGAGAAAAATACACATCTCTGCCTCTACATGGGTGACAAAGCCCAAATAACACAGTAAGGTTATCACCTCTCTAGCATAAATAGTCCACTGTATCCAAAAGCATAATTAGTTTAAGCTAGTACGCATGGGCTGAAGAGCTGGCACATTTGCATTTCCCTCTCCAAAGCCAGTAACCTCAGCAGAGATGTAAAGAGCATACTGGGAGCAATTCCCTCTTGGTTCCTGGAGCTCCTCTGGAGGTATTATTGATATAGAGAAATGTTGCAAACAGACGTAGGAAACCAATAAGTCCAGTTCTGACATTTCTCTTCCAAACAGTGTGTAGAGCATCAACCTGAGACAAAGAACTATTGCCACTACATGCCACTGCATGTCCCTTCAGGCTGTCCCTGGACCATTTTGCAAATGTAATTGAGTTGCACTGATTTACTTTGTAAAGTGATCTGAGATCTAGCAGAGAAAACAGCTAAAAATAGGAATTATTATCCAGCCACGAGTTCTGTCCCAGTACAGCACTCCCGAGTTTCCACGACATTCAGGGACGCACCTGATCATTTACGTTTCAACCAGAGCAAATCAATTCTTTTACAAATGACTGAGTGCTCTAATTCAGGCAAAACCCGAGTTCACAAACGAGAACAATACAGAGAAACTTACTGGAAACACAAGTCAAACCGACCGGCCTGTGTTAACTGCCAGTGCTGACTCAGAAATTACATACAGAGAACCGCCACAAAGCACTGGTCTCTCCTTCTTCCAGCACAAGATTATTCTCTACACTTCACAATATTTTATCCAATCTTGGGTCAACATTTGAAACATTTTCCTGGAAAGAACTTTGTATGCCCGAGGTTTTTTTTCTTTTCCTGACATTCCTTTGATAAAATCCTGCTTACATCTAACCCATTTTCTTGGTTGTGCCACAGGGCACCATCCAGCAAAACTAGTTTTTCTTTCTTTATCCCTCAGGTATTATGCAGACTTCATAATCCCTTCATTAGTTAGCACTTAGTCCCATATATCCACCTCTTCTTTATCTTTCCTGAGAATGTCTTCTTGCCCCAAAGTAATTTTTTCACCTGCAGTCTCGAACTTCTCCAGCTGCTCTAAGTGACGATGTGGTGCAGAGACATGCACCTGGAATATGTAATTCCAGGTACAGATACACTGGAAGACTCCATAAACACCCTGCTCACCTTCCATTTACCTTTTTATTGAAAGCCCATACTTCTTTTGTATGTCTGTACAATGCGTCCAGCACAGCCATGACATTTGAGAGATTACTTAAAAGCGAACGACGAACGATTATTGTATTGTGAAATTGCCATCTTCTCTACCTGCCAGCAAAGATGCACAAATGCACAGATCCCAAGGACCTCTGGTATGCAGGGCTGTTTCTACATCATCTAAAGTTTCGCGATAAAAATAGTTTCCTAGCCTATTGGCTCTAAAGACACCTCGACAATGCAATCCTAACTCGCCCTTTGGTATTCAGCCATCAGAGTCATTAGCACTAGCTAGGTGTTATCTTCCCTTTCCCCCCTAACTCCGGAGCCTGTAAATGTTGAAGGTACTTAAGGGCAATTACACAGCAACATTGTCAAACATTTAGCAGCTGCTCTTACTGATATATTTCCCCATCCGAAGCTGACGCACTTTTCTGGACCAAGGGAATGAGAATGTGTTCAGACATATGTTTCAGGTGAAAAAGTTGCTATTTTTGGTTTATGATTAGTCAGGTTTTACCAGAGAACTCTTACTAATGTCCCTCTTCAGGTTACATTTAACA
The DNA here is from genome assembly GCF_040182565.1 of Anser cygnoides. NCBI lineage: Eukaryota > Metazoa > Chordata > Aves > Anseriformes > Anatidae > Anser > Anser cygnoides. The sequence goes on along the minus strand of NC_089885.1, from coordinate 10,978,727 downwards.
ATGAATACGAACAATGCCATAAAATAAATCAGTAGGAATATGGCAGCACCATTTGTGGGATAGCATGGGGACCTGAGAGTTATGTATTTGGTTTTTTGGTATAACTTGAGACAATTTAAGTAATGTCCTGTATTTTAACAATAATTTTTGTAGGATTGAAAGGGAGTGTACGTGTAGTATATTTATGCATAATCTACTGATACTTTGTGTGCCAAAGGGTATATGTTCATATATGTATGCCATATGACACCTTCAAGTAAGCATAGGACCTTCTTTTTGTAGTTTGTCTGTTCTCTCCTATCATCTGTTGTGGTCATGCTGCTCCATGCCGTGTCTTTCTTAAGCTTTTAGACAGCAACTTGTCAGAGAAGACACCATAGGGGGAATCTGCTGACTCTATTCCTGAGGCCAGGATACCATCCTGTTATACACTCACATATTGTTATAAACTTATATATTTTAAGGTCAGAAGGAACCATTATGATCCTTTACCCTAGCCCCCTGTGGCATAGCTGAGACTATTAAATTTTACCCAGCAGTTCCTGCAGAGGAGAGAATTACTCTCTCCTACTGCATAAGTGAACTCTACTGAGCCCAACAGCTTGCTATTCATACCATAAGGCAAGCAGCACCTACCACAATTTGAGTGATGAAATAAATAATAATGCAGCCAACCAGAATGAGAGACAAACTAGAGAAATCCTCATCGAAATTCAGCAGATTTGGACTAGCTCCCTCCCAAAGCTCCCCATCCTCCCCTTCACAGAGATTTTAGGGACAAATGCCAGTAGATCTGTATTGTTCCTGTTCAGTCATTAGCTACAACTGATTTTTATGTTGTGTTCCCATTTCAAGGTAAGGATAAACTAGATGCTGGTCACATTGTGTATATTGAAAAAGTAACTATGAGACACGCAAAATACAGATGCATTTTAAATACAAAACAATATTGTGTTGTTTTCTTCATGGTTTTAAATAATCCTCAGCAGTGAAACATACATATTTCAAGGTGATAAACTCCTTTCATCCCATTATCTTCGGGCCTTTCCTTTCCATCTCCATTAGTTGTATCATTCTCCTTTTTTACATCTAACCTCCCTGCCCAGCCTTCACTAAAAGGACTCAGAAAAAAACTCCTGGTACTGTTTATCACACTGCCATTTTCTATACACATACTTCTCACGTCTGCAGCAAGAGAACGATATTTGTGATTAAATCATAGAAGCCTAGTTTTAAATTGGCACTCTCTCTCTAGTCCTCCCTTCCACATGCACCACTGCAGATCACGAACACAGCCTTACAAGGCTTCAAAGAAAAGGAAAGGGTCTCAGTTTAGCTGGAACAATGCGTTTCACAGAGCCACTGCTTTCACTTACCTCCCATGCTGTGGGTTACTATTTGCTTTCCCACACTTCCCTCTGGGCTGCCAGTCTTTGGAGCTAGAATTAAGACAGGCACAAACGGTGATTAAACCTGCTTAGATTTATGAATGAGTGTGATCATCAAAATCACATCTAATGCTGTAGGAGTTGGGAGAAAACAAGTCCTGTTCCTCTGAAAAATTTGCAGTCAAAAACATATTAAAATGAAAAGTGCCAAAGGGTTATTTTTGCAACAAAACTTATGATGCAATTTATTAAAGTCAACTGCTTCCCCTTTAGAAGCCTTTTTTTTTTTTTTTCACCAAGTGACAAAGTAATCCTAAATCCTCCCCCTGCCACCTGAGCTGCTGAGCTCTATGGTTATAATCCTGACTTCCTTATGACTTGTTTCTCTCTCTGCTGAGGAAGGTTTGCTCTACTTGCTTCTCTCCCCAGTGCTTCTATGGGCAAGCCAAGGTAGAAATCTTAAAATACACATCTGGCAGTGGTTCTCATCAGGAATTGTTCAGGAACTTCCCACATGGGTTGGTAATGATCTCTGCTGTCTCCATTTTGAAAATCACCAAGGAAGCTACGCTACTGGCTGCTTCTCAGTCAAGTATCACATTCACCTGCTTCCTTGTCACAAATCAGAGCAGACAATCTAGTGCTATAACCACAAAGTACTTTCAGAAACCATTAATGTGTCCTTACTTCAGTATAGAGTTGTCCTTCTTCTGATACAGAAACCTCTGGTTTCACTTTCAACCCAAAATGACTTGCCTGTAAGTGGCTACAGGAAAAAAATAAAAATAAAAAATAATAATAATAAAAAAGGACTTTTGCTACTCATCTACCTACTTTGCACTGAAAATGAAGCAGATACAGCACCAAATGCCTGCCAGTGCCTTCCCAGTACCGCTCCTGGGCAGTATTTTCAGTTAGTCCCTCTTCCTCCTCTTGAAGTCCTACACTGAACAAGGCACAGAGGTGCTCAGCACCCACCTCCTGCAATATCACAATGTCAGCAATGTCTTTACATCTGACTGGGTGACAGCATCCGAAAAAACATTCTGCAGACATGCCAGCAACAGGTTAGGGGCTACCAACACACTTCTGGTGGGAAGCTAGCTGAGACTACCTTCCTATTTCTCTGACGAAAACTGGAGATCAGGACTTCTGTTAGGAAAGTAGAGACTTTTTCCCATGGTAAAACCTTGTAGGAGAAATTAACTTTCTCAAGCCTTTGTGTTTCAGAGCAGTATCCTGAAGTCACTGGCCTAAATTCTAGTCCTCTCTTGCCTAACCAAAGAGAAAATGATTGTAGGAGATGCTTCCATGTATCAGGAAATCTGTATGATTGGACAGATTTTGGCAGTGCCGTTCTCCTCATGTAGCTCACCAGTCCCCTCCTATTGTTAATGGGCTTGTCAGTCATCAAAGAACAGAATAACTCCAATGCACAGATGGACAGTTCTGCTAGACGCCAAAACAGTAGTGTTTCCTACTCCAGAATCTCGAGCAGGAGACCTTTCAATGCCCGCACAGCCTAAATTTTTAAGTAATTTTTTTTTGTTGTTATACTGATGTCTGAAGAAAAGGCAACAGGATAGTCCTTATTTTCTCTCGATTCACCCAAAATTATCAGTATTTGGTAACTGAGGACTTACAAAACAAAACATCTTGTTCTTGGCTAGAATTATTCCCACACAACACAAGTAGACTGAAATCTCTTGAGGAAAAAAGAGCAGGAGAGTTATTGGAAAAGGAAGGAAAATACTTTCAAGAATTTAGTATCCTTACCTTGAAAATAGTTTAAAAAAAAAAAAATACTTTTGTTACAACATTGCTTGATCTCCACAAAATGGGCCAAGTCGGAAAAATCCCCTCAACCGTATTTAGGATATTCCCTGAGAGAATGCAGATGGGGCTAATCCGTACTGCAGCAGCTCCTGCCGCCCCGCTGAATGCCTGAAAGGCTACACAGAATTACCTTGACACATACGTTTGCCACTTTGCATATTCAACTCGTTTACTTCCTTTTACTTTAAGGGCATGACAATTAATTCACGTTACTATCCCAGCTCTGGTAAGCTCATAAAAAATTCACACCTGTTTCACAAATGTTCACCTGTTTTGCAGACTAAAGTACAAAAGAAAAGATACTTTTTGCTCAACAATGAATGTGTAACTTAGTTTTCATGAGGAACTGCTGCTATAACGTGCTGTTTGCAGGCGATATAATGAAAACTGCCCAGTGAATCTTAAAGGGAAGAAAAGAAAGAAAGACAGAAAAAAAAAAAAAAAAGATTTTGATTAAAATACCTTTTCTTAATTTTGTGGGAGAGAAGCTTTTCTGACTAGGCAGCACAGCACAATGAAATTGAAATCAATGCCAAGTGCGTTATCCTGAACTCTGAATGGGCAAAGTTCCCATTGACTTTCAAGATTTCTTCCCTTGCAAATGGTATTCAAGAACAGACGTTACATGCACCTAAGCCACGTCCACCACTATGTTCTGTCTCTCCCCTTTGTGTCAAGTAGATGTATAGAATTTCTGAAATCAGCACAGCAAGCTGTGAATGATGATGCACGAAATGAATAAGCTGAGTCTAGTACAAAGGGGAAATCCTGAAGGCTGGGTGCAATCACTGCTATACTATTTCCTATGGCCTGTATAGAAATGATGCATAATATTCTTCAAGGAGACAAAGAAAAAAGCTCACCAAGGCCAGAAGTCTCAATCAGAAGCCCCAGAAGAGATAAATGACAGACAGAAGCTCACAAGTTATTAACATTGCTTAATTTCCCTCTTATTCCTAGCCATTCCCCACTCACGCCTGACTCTTTTCAAGCTCTGGGCTGCTGTGCACGTGGAGCATACACACAGCAATTTGGGGCTCTGAGAACCTGCTTCACTTTGCATTTCTTTGGAAGCAGCGCAGCTTATGCAGTAGTTTATGTTTCACACTTCTTTTCTCCCCATCAGCCGAGGTGAGTTTGCACCAACCCACCAGCATGTGAACTGTGATGGCCAAAGCACTGACAAAGCCGGAGCGATTTCCAGTGGAGGAACTGCGCAAACAGCTCTGGGGCAGTAATGTGTTAAAACCCCACAACTGCTTCCTTGCGTGGACATGGATCAGACACTTCAGTTACATGAGCACAAGGGTTTTTAAGCCAGGCCAAATCGTGCTCGGGTTGATTTCCCTTTATCTGATGTACAACCGAAGAGAAGTAACCAGGCATAAATACAGTTTAATTGAATTTAGCAACAAGAATAAAAGAATCCTCATAAAGATGAGCATCCTGCAAATAACGCTGACATAAATAGCATTTAAGTGGTATGTACTTTGCTTATCACAGAGGAGGGATGAATGCATCTCTGTACGGACACGCTGTGACAAACCCCCGTTCACTCACACACTCGCTCACGCCCAGGCAGTGCAACCTGCCCTGCTGCACGACGTAGGTACAGACCTCATTTTAGAAACTGGAAGACTGAGGTATAAAATGAATAAAGAGCTTCCGAGGATGTCTTTGGAGGAGGCAAATCTGAAATCCTGTTTACTTGACTAGCAACACAAAGAAGTTGGCTGTGAATGGTATTCACAGCAAAGAATAATTAATTCCTCATCCTGAGGACATGCTGTTGTGAAGTAAAAGTCACTGTGTTGCAATTATTATTGCATCCAGTGGCATCAGTAAAAAGTCACGATAGAAAAGCATATGGGAAACTATTCTGGTAAACTTAATCTGCATTAATCACTAAATTACCCCATGCAAACAGGCCTGCAATAACAGCTCTCCAATCCTTCCTGGGAAATCCTAGAAGTAATGAATTCAAATTTCACTTCTTTCTTTTTGGGATTTCTGCATTTTTTCACTCCAGGTTTATCACAGGAAGAATCTGAATCTGCACCGTGTAAATTAACTAGAGTCGACTACGGTAAACGTAGCAGGAAGCTCTAAATAAGCAGAAAAGAAATCATATCGAACTTCTCACTTTTGCAGGCACTGGTAGTGGCAGCAACTTTCCAGTCCCGAACATCACTTAACTTCACCTCTTCGGCTGTATTTGTTCCTCTGAAATAATTCTTTTCATGAGCATTGGGAAATAGTTGGATGTGTTCTATGTTAGACTATCTTTCTAATGTTCCTGAAAAGTATACTTGCTTAGTCCCACGTTTGATATAGGCAAGCACTGATTTATAAATGCTTTCATAAAGTGTTTGTGCTAGTTACATGCCCTTTTCTGAATGTAATATCCATCTCTTTTAACAGCGAAAAAATTAGAAATGCAAAAAAGGAGGTTTAAAAATATTCCCAAAATAGCCACAATCAAAGATCTCTGCCAGGTCCAACCCCAATCAGACTGTATCTAAAATTTAATTTAAAATATTTTCACTTATCAAATTTTGTGGAAATAAATGCTCTCTGCAGCTCTGTGGTAAAGGAAGGAACCATCACAATGTAACCCGAGATGCTTTTTTTGACAGACTCACATTAGCGACAACTGTGATCTCCACTCCTCCATTCAAAAAAGTGTTAACACGAAAGCCTAAATATTGTCATTACACTTAAATGCTAACATCGTTAACCCCTCCCCTACCAAGTCTCTCTTTCTAAGGGTAATAGATGCACTTGCCTCTATTCTAGGTGTTCCGATAGAAGGCTGTAGTTTTTCTATGGAGCAAACACTTATGATTTTGCACTCAGCATTTCACTTACAGTCTTGTCTGTGCTGGGGATTTCTGGAGCGAAGGATCCTCTGCAAAAACATCTTCCACAGAGCTAACACGTCACACCTGTTTGCAACTTCACCTGCTCTCCCTGAGAATGTAGTGGCTTGATCCTGATCCCTTACAAACAAGCAGGAGCATGAAATCCCTCACAGCCATTGCTCAAAAGACACTTGGATTTAAATGCATGCAGGATGTGTCTGAAATTAACTGAAATTTTAAAAATGAAGAGCGGTACAAATAAAATACACCTTCATTAATTCTCAGGGGCACATGTTACTGCATTTGCTCTCCACGCAAATTCCCTGAGTCCAAGCAAAAGATGTAACAGTGATCTTAGGAAAAAAAAAAGTGAAAAAAAAAAGTCTTTTAGGCAATGGCTCCCTGATGGAAAATGTGTGTGGAGAAGAGGCCGTCTCTGTACTTGTGCTTATGTGCAAGGCTGGGGTCATTACTTTCAGTTTGCAATGGGTTTCTCCCCATCCAGCTGTGTGCCTGTTCACAGGGCTCTGTCCACAGCCAGCAGCCAGAGGCTTTTGAGCCTCGGGATAAAGTTCAGCCGCAGGAAGCTGAAAGCTCTGTGGAGGATTTTGTCTGGGTATCTTAAAAGCAATAGCTCAGGAAAAGCCCCCGCAAGCCAAACCACTGAGGTGAGCTTCCACAGAGAGCTCGTCAGTTAATACAGAGGAAATCTCCTGATGTCGCCTCAGGGACTTGCTCACCAGCTACACTTAGGCCCTGACTTGTGGAAAATGAGGAGGATAACTTGAAATCAAATGCTGCAAGCCTTCTGAAGAGTGGGGCTTCTCCCCTTTTACGGCAGAGAATCCACTTGTAGAGAACTCAGGTGAACAGAGCAACCTCCTATAGTGATGCAGCTGTCATTCAGCTCTGAAGACAGCAAACACAGTTCCAGCGCCGCAGGTCAGGAGCCCTCACTTTTGTCAGACTCGCATTGCACCCCTTTCTTGGAAGGCTGGGGGAGAGCTATCTGGGGTTTCAGGACCTTCTCCCTTCCCCTCCCAGCATCGTCCCAGCATTGCCCGTGGGGAGAGCGCTGGGGGAACTGCTTGACCCAGAGCTGAGATGAAATGGGACCTGCTGCTGCCCCTGCATTTCCCTCAGGTAGCACCACCGATCTCCGGGGTACGGGGCCGCTTATCCTCCCAGGGCTGGCAGCAGGCCTGCTCCTACCTGAAGGGCGGCAGTGCGAGCAGGGGAAAAAGCAACACCACAGGTTTGCCAGCGAGGTCACAAGCAGTGTTACGAAAGGAGTTGAGCTGAGTGTTAGACACTCTGGGTTCAAGTGTGCAAAGTGATTCCCCCCAGCTCCTGCTCGGCTGCTCCAGAGCAGAGGGGACCTGTGCGGTGCCAGGGCTCACTTGTGTGGGATGGAGAGGGTGGCCCTGGGCCCTCAACTCCGGGGCTCGTCCATGCAGCGTGAGCAGCCCAGGGAGGGACCCGTGGGCCTGCAGCAGCCACTCTGGGTGCTCCCTTCTCCGGGTGGCTGAGAGCCTGGCCCTACACCAGAGAAAGGGACTGGTGGTGCGGTTTGCACAACGCTTGCTTTCCTCTTGCAAGAGCTGGAGGAAGGACCTGACCGAACTCAGATGTGCGTCCCAGTGGGGAACCAAAGCAGACGCTGCCGGGAACAGGAAGCAGTGCGGGGCCAGGAGGTGCTCCCGCTGCCCCCGTCAGATCCCAGCTGCTTTCAGTGGGCAGCGGAGGGATGTGAAACCTTCCCGGCACCACACTTCACGGGGGGGGCGAACGGAGAAGGCCCCTCCATCCAAAACCAAGGCAAACAGCAAGAACAGCCTGTTTCCCATCCCTTCCATGGGAAGACAACCAGCGAACCCACTAGCTGAAGCAAAAGAAAGGCAGAGGCTCGGGGGGCTTTGCACTACGAGACACACGGCCCTAAGGTGCTGCCCCCCCGACTGGGGGTCCAGGACCATTCGCCACCAGGCTGCAGCAGAGCCGGGGGAAGGATGCAGTCCGATGGGGTGCGAGGCTGCACGCCCCCAGAAAGAACCGAGAACAACGCGGTCTCCTAACTGAAAAAAATAAAGTTACCCAGACTGAAAACACACTCGTCAAACACACTGAAAAGATTGAATTATTTATTTTCTCTGGGGACTCCTGTAACCATTTATTTTTAATAGAGTCTAATTAAGAGTTCCCCAGCGGGTTTTACTTTTGTAAATATTTTAGATGAGCTCGGGTTTCTGGGCAAATCCTCCAAAGAAAAAAAAAAAAAAAGGAAAAGCAAACGAGGCGCACACGCTTAACAACCCCTTCCCTCCCCGCCGGCCAGAGCGGCAACAAGTGGCGGCGGCTCGGAGAGGAGCAGCACATCGCCTCTCGGTGCTGATCGAGGCGAGGGCTCCCAGGAGAACCCAAAACCGAGGCCGGGACGCGATGGCAGCAGGAACCCTGCCGAAATGCTGCGGTAGCCCCCGGCCCGGCGGCAGGAGCCAGGCAGGGAGCAAGCCCGCGCCCGCCGCCGTGCCCGGTACCAAACGCGTTGGTCGGGCTCTTCGTTTGGGAAGGGGAAGAAAACGAGGACTAGGGACAGGGAAGGTGTCTTTCGATAACTTTTTTTTTTTGAAGAAATCCGGTAAACAAAAAACTAAAACGTTTCTTCGTCTGATATGTCAAAACATGGTTCACAGTAAAATTCACAAACCAATTTACATAAGTTTACAGTTTAGGAAAAAAAACAAGACACACAACTTACTATAAATAAAAGAAATACGTTTGCGACCCGCACAGCTCTTTCCCACCTCCCCTTTTTTTAAAGGAGCAAAACCCTAAAGTTAAAAAGTCGTGAACGCTACAGATTGCGGCTAGAAACCAAGCAATACTCGGCGAGGTGGGAAGAACAACACTTTTAAGTAACCACAACGAAAATGTAAACAACTGAACAACTGAGTTTAAAAACAAGAGCCCGCCGGGTTTTCGTTGCTTGTTTCGTTTCGTCATTGCAACGCTAGAAATCAAACTGTGAAAGATGCGAGACCTTTTTGAACCTTTGAAGCGAACAAAACAGTGCCCAACCTAGCAGAAACCAGAAGTTGCCGTGGTTTAAAAACTTCACAGGGGCTTCTAGGAGGCAGGAGTTGTGCTCTATTAAAATAACAGCTTGCTCAAATATGATTTTTTTTTTTTGTACAAAAAAAAAAAATAAAATGACACAGCTAACGGATTTCCTTCTTAAAATGTCTCCAAAGTTAGTATCAAGTCTGCTAAGCCGAGGAACACTGCCGTACGTCCCGGTGCGGTGCAGGAGCGGTGGGGGGGTGAGGGATGGAGGCGGGGAGCCGTCCGCAGGGCCAAGTCTATATGTGGGTGAGCGGTACGGTGCCATTGACGGCAGTCCCGGCGCCCTGGTAGTGCTGGTGCACACTGTGTAACCTGCTGCCCTGCAGGGCCGAAGGGTCTGTGGCGTCCCCCCCCGGGGGCAGGTACATGCTGATCATATCCCGCAGGTCTCCCAGGCAGGCCCTCTGCGAGTGGGAGGTGATGGCCGGGGGCGGCGAGCTGGGCTCGGATTTCACCACGGAGCCCATGGAGCCCAGGCTCATGGCCGTGGAGGGCTGCTGGCCGTAGGCGGCGGGGGACATGCTGTAGGTGGAGGCGGCGTTCATGTAGGTCTGCGCCGTGGACATCATGGGGCTGTACTGCAGGCCCGTCATGTCGTAGCGGTGCATCTGCTGCAGCTGCGGGCTGTTCATGCCCGGGTGCTGGCTGTAGCCCAGCTGGTCTTGCATCAGGGAGTAAGCCCCGTTGGTCCAGCCGTTCATGTGGGCGTACGTGTCAATCCTCTGGCCCACCCCGACGGGGCTGCTCACCGCGTTGCCCCCCCCGGGGGCCAGCAGGTTGCCGGGCAGCGAGTATTTGTCCTTCTTCAGCAAGGTCTTGGTCTTCCGTCGGGGCCGGTATTTGTAATCCGGATACTCCTTCATGTGCACGGCCCGCAGCCGCTTGGCCTCGTCGATGAAGGGCCGCTTCTCGGCGTCGCTCAGCAGCTTCCAGTCGGCCCCGAGGCGCTTGCTGATCTCCGAGTTGTGCATCTTGGGGTTCTCCTGGGCCATCTTCCGCCGCTGGCCCCGCGACCACACCATGAAGGCGTTCATGGGGCGCTTCACCCGGTCCTGGTCCGAGCCGGCCCCGGCTCCGCCGCTGGCCCCCCCGCCGCCGCCGCCGCCTTTGCCGGTGCTGCCCGGGGCCGGGTTGCCCCCGGCGCTGCCCGGGGTGGGCTGCGGCGTCTTGATCTCAGCCTCCAGCATGCTGTACATGGCCGGGGCCGGCAAGAGGTGAGCCAGGGCGGCGGGCAGGCGGGCAGCGGCACCTCGGGGAGAAGTTAAAAAAAAATAAAAAAAAAATCCAAAAAAATAAATAAAAGACAAAAATTAAGCAAGAACCGGTCTGGGCGGCCGCGGCGGGAAGGAGCAAGTTTCTCGCCGCCCGGCCGAGAGGCGCTGCTCCCCGAGGCGCTGCTCCCCGAGGCGCTGCGCTGCGGTGCCGGCGGGTGCGGAGCGGTTCCGCGGAGCGGCTCCCGCGGGCAGCGCCGAGCGACGCGCAGACGGCGGCGGCCTTTGATTGACGGCGGCTATAAAGGGGCGGGCGGCAGCCAATCGGCGGGAGGCTCCCGGCAGCCCCGACGCCGGTAATGGACCGGGGGGGGCCCAAAAGTTGGTGTCTTGGGGATGCTGGGGCTGCCCCCTACCCGCCGAGCCCCCCCCTTCGAGCTCTGCTCCCGGCTCTGGGATGGAGGAGAAAGCGCCGGGACCGGGCTGGGATGCGGGGTGCGGAGAGGGCGGCGGGGGTCCCGCAGCTGCCGGCGGGGCAAGGGGACAGGAGGAGGAGGAAGAGGAGGAGGGACGGGGAGGGGCGCTGCGAGCGGGAGCCATGCGTCCGCCGGGCACAAAGGGATTTGGGGCTCCCCGGTGGAGCCGCAGCCCGGTGCCTGGAGACGGGGCGAGCCCGCAGTGGGCGGACACCCCCCCCGCATCCCCCCACGCACCGCGGATGAAGGGGGGGTGGGATTAAACTCTCCCCCCGGTCCCGGAGCGCTCTCCGGGCACGGAGCCGTCCCCTCTTGCCGGTGCCAGGGCACGGCGGTTCCCTCGGGTACGGGCCGGGCTGGCTGCTGCCGGGGCAGTGCCCCCCGGCCCCCCCTTCGCCACTTGAGTTTTTCCACTCGGCTGCCCCAACGGGAGGGGGAAGGGGCACGGTGCTCGCAAAAAAAAAACGTTTTCATGGCAACTGCAAAGTTCCCTCCGTGTGAAAGCAAACTTTGTAGGTGACGGGAGCGGGGCTCCGCGGAGCTGTCAATCACGGCCCTCCCTTTCCTCCCTTCCCCTCCTCTCCCCTCCCCTCCCCTTCCCTCTTCTTCCTCCGTTCCTCGCCCGGCACCTACGGGGCCGGGAGCTCCGGCAAGGCACAGCGGGCACGGATCCGCCCAGCCCTGCCCCACTCTTCCTCCTTCCTTTCCCTCCCTCCTTCCTTCCTCATCCTCCCCCCGACAGCTCCTCAAGGGGACCCCGGAGCCGCGGTGCTGGAGGAGGTGGGCAGCGCCGCCGGGGGGGCTCGGAGCAAACCCTCCGGGGCCTGGGGGGGGCGAAGAGGGGATGTGCCTCGGCGTCCCGACCCCAACCGGGGGAGAGGGGGGGCTCCCCCGCCTTGGCATCCCTCGGGGAGAGAAGAGCGTGAGGATAACGGCGCCAATTGGCACGGGGGGGGGCACCCCGGGCAGGACCCGCGGGCACAGCCCCGGCCGGTGCCAGAGCTTTGGGGACACCGCGGTGTCTTGGGGGGGGGTTCATTGGAGTGGCTCCGAGGTTCGGTAGCAGTTTAAGATGCCGCTCCTTTTTCTGGCCAGATCATCTTCTGAGCAAAGCCGAAGGGGAAAATAAATCCCGCTTGGGACTCGCTCGCAGTGAGTTTTGTCTTTGTGCTGTTGTTCGGAGTGTTGCCGTGAGGGTTTGGATGGGGTAAAAACTGTGCGGGGTGGCAGGAGGAGGTGGCACTTCAGGCGCTATCGCTAGAAGGCAACGCTGCGGGAGGAACTGCGGGAGGAACTTTTGCGACATACTGGAAAAGCTTCAAAGAGTTCTATTTAAGCTCAAACCCCTCCAAATATTTTGACCGCTCCAGTCGAGGTTTGAGAGGCGCCGGACTGGGATGGGACACGGACTGGTCAGGTCCTGGCATTTCGTTTAGATGACTCGATCGCACGTTTGTCGGAGCGGCTGAGCCCGCTTACACGCAACGAGAAACGCGGCGGCATACGGCGGTAGGACGGGCTGGAAGCCTGTGAACGGCGCTCCTTTCGGTGTCTGAATCATCTAATAAATATTAGCACGTTAAGTTTCAGACTCTTATTTAGCCTTTCAATTTGTCTTCGCGCTGCCTGAGACTCCAATTATGTCGTGGTGTTTTGTTTTTATTTTTTTTCTCCAGAGGGCACACAATTTAACATCTTAACGTCCACGTTATTTCAAAGCCAGGCGACAATTCTCTTCAAACACCGCTCATCTCCTTACAGACGAACATAAACCCGGCTAAATAAAAAAACTACAGGTTTGTATTTCCGGACTTCGCAGGTCCCCGGAGCGCTCTCGCTGCACCAGGGACTTGGTGCCGCGCACGTTGTGAGGAATACTTAAGACTGGGGCTGGTTTCTATTCCCAGAAGAAGGGACAAGCAGGGCACGCAGCTGGGAACCCTCTCTCGGCACTGCCCGTGGGTCCATCCCCGGGACTCCCAGGGGGATTTCTTCACCCGTTTGGGAGTCTGGGAGGAAGGAGCCCGGTGCCTGGTGGGCTACAGCCCGGCCCGCACGGCAACGCCGCCGCGGCTCCTGCCCAGCCGTGCATCCCCGGGGGCTGCGGGACAGCGATGGGAGGCTCGGAGCATCCCACCCTGGGCACCCCAATGCAAGCGGGACCGGGGCAAGGAGGAGTAGGCAAGCCCTGCTCCACCAGCTGCTATTTCCTAAAGTCATCCTGCGGAGCGCTTGCAGAAGTCCGACCCCCTCAGCCAAAAGGCTTGCAGCCACCAGTGCCTGGTCCCTTGTTCCCTGTGCCCCACACCCGGAGCCATTTTCCTAAATTTGCTCCGTCAGGCCGGGGGGGGGGGGGGAGAAGCTGTCCAGGGCTAGGAGAGCCCTCTGCGTCTGGGGGGGGTGAGTTGGGGGCACATGGGGGCATGAAAATACAGATGTCAAAGGCAGAGAAGGTCTCGTTGTGTTTTTGTTTTTTTTTTTTTTTTTTTTTTTTTTTGTGACAAAGGAGTGTGAGGCGAAATCAGGAGTTCACAGCACAAGCCAAGTTGAACGGGAGAAACCCCACGGCTGAAAAGGCACCTTTGAAAAGGGACCGCCTGCTTCTCAGGCGATCAGCGCTTAATAAGCAATAGCCGTTAATATCTGTTAATTGCAGGTCCAGCAGAGCTTGGGGGAATCTTGGAACTGTGTCAGGGAAGATCGCCGGCTTGTGAAGAATAACGCTACGCACCAAACCAGCCCCATTTAATCCTATTAATAAAACAATCCCCTCAGCCCCCAGCATAACTCCCGACGAGCGGCGGGGGCTTGTCCTCGCAACTTGCCCCATTCGTTCAGACTGCTGTTAGGATGATCCCCCGAAAATGTCCATAAAATGCTTAAAATCAAAGTTCACCTGCTTTTCTGTTTAGACCTTGTTCTAGACCCTCCCGGCCCTGCACGGGGGGCACACACCGCCAGTTCCCACCAGCCTCACCGCACGGCTGTGGCTGTCCCCGCTGCTCATCCATACAGGAAAGCGAGGGATCCTCTGGATGACATCATTAAACCCCGCAACATTTAGGAACAAAATTCTCAGGAGCGTGGTAAAAGCCACGTCGTTTGGGTGCAGATCGATTCCTCTGAGCCGAGCCTCCCGGTGCATTCAGGAGGCAGCGGCAAATGTTGTTTTTAATCACTTTTTTTTTCCCCCAGCTGAACTTTTATTTGGCTTCTGACAACAATAGCGGGCTGCAAACAGACCTCTCGGAGCGCCCGCTGAATAGACTCTTTTCTAGCCCGGATTGTTTCCACCGGCACAGAAAACAACCAGTAGCTCCGTTTCTTAATTGGGTTGTTCCTGGCCCTCGTTCATTCAGGTGTTCGGGAGGAATTTGTTTATTAGCCTCTGACAAACAGCTCCTCCTGGTAATCGCCTCATGGGGCTGGCTTCTGCGGGAGAGCAGGGATGCGGGGGCGGGGGGGGGATTGCTAATAAGGACCCCCTCATCTCCAAGTTACCAATTAACAGGGTTGTAGAGGGGACCACCAGCACAGGACAACTCACCAGAGCTCGCTGCGGAGCCCCGAGGAAGAGATCAGCTTAACTCACGTGTTTCCACGCGAAAACACCGAGGCAAACTACTCGGAAACGAGCACAAGAACTGATGCTAAAGAGACGAGCGCTGCACCAGCGGCGGTTGCTGTGGGGCAGCCTGCGTTGTATCTGAGAGCAATCCCTTTTTAAAGAGAAGAGGCAATAACGGGAACTTTATTGCGACTTCTCTCCACTCCTCCAAGTCCCCGTGCCTCTCCTCCTGCGGGTCATTCCTGTTGCCCCCAGCTGCCGCCAGCAGTGTGCTCCCTTCCATCCCCACACCCCCAGCCCCAAACACCCCGGATGCGTCCCCCTGCCTGTTGGATGGCCCAGGGTCCTGTCCCCTGCGAGATGGGATTTGGGTGGGACACGGGGACAAGCGTGGGGAGAAGCAGACCTGCCCCCGGCACGCTTTAGTGGGGGGTCTCCCGAAAAGCCCCGCCACACTTGCCTCTGGCTACCCCAAGGGGCTGGAGCCATCCTGGGGGGCTTGCTGTGGGCCTTTGAGGGCCCTTCCCCTCCCGCTGGAGAGGGCTGAGATATCACTGCTCTCATTCTTCAGAAAAAGAAAAAAAAATCCTCAATCATCTCTGTTTTACCCACTTAAAACTTCGCAAATCTATCTTTCCTCTGATGTTTTCTATACAGCTTCAGTAACCCACCTTATTTGCTGGTACTGATGGCTAGGCTTCTTTTTATGAGTCATATTAGAAATCAGACATTAATTGTAAAACTGTAACTTGCTAATTAGCTGCAAATAAACTATTAATTAGTGGCAAATTAAAATCAAAACACACCTTATTTCTACTCTCTGACATACAATTTTGAAGGCACATATTGTTTCAAACTACAGCCTGTATCACTGGCAGAGCAAATTGAGATCCTGAAAGGTTTCTCTCCAGGATAAATAATTAAAATATATTCTCCTTTAATTGACATTATAGAGGACACAAATGAGGTTTTCCTTTTAGAAAGAAATAGCAGTTTCTAAATAAAGCTTTGCAGGCTGCAGAATGGAGGTTTCAACCAAATGAATAGTCATTACTACCTTTTCAATGATGTGGGCCTTTTGATCAGAAAAGAAATTAGCTCTAAAGGACAGACAATAGGAAGCCTGCCCTGCAATAGGAAGAAAATTAGATGGCTAAGGCTCTTAACAACACCTATTTCTATAAACCATGGAGCTTCTTGCTTTTCAATTACAGCTGTTCATTTCATATAAGGAAAGTGGAAAAACACAGGGGGAATATAAACTCTGTTGCACCAAAAAGCCCAAGACAGGGCAGGCAGAGTCTCCTCCTATTTCCCTTTGGTTTTTGTGTAGTTAACTAATATCGTATGTTTTATAACACCATGACTATCCAGTATAGTGTTCTTTAGGTCAATGAAGCAATCAAGAAGAACTACATTCAGTAAAGGAACTAGTAAAACATGAGAAACTTTAGGTTAGGTAGTTGGATGTTTCCACAGCACACCAAACAACGTCTTTTGCACATGCATCATCTTGCATGCATTTCCTGGAGAAAACAAAACAAGAGTGAAGATCTTGAGGAAAATGAACGGCTGAGTAACACTCTGCTGTGTTTCAGTTATAGTTAAAAGGAACTCCAGTTCTTCTGAACGGAAATGAATGTTCCTTCATTATACTCACTGCTGAGAGATTATTTTAGATATGTTCTCCTCATATCACCTTTAACTCTAATATCTCAGCTATTTTAGCATATTCTTCCTTTACTTTTAAAACTTTAAAATAACTTACTGTGTAACAACTTTTAAATGTGTTCTCTTTCAACTTATTTCATTTGGACATTGTTTTCTGAGCATCGTTATTTTTCTAGAATATACAACTTAAATAAGTTTTCCTATGAGTCTTAGGCATAACCATAAAAGCACACTTCTCTTCCTCTAGCATTTCTCCCTAGTCATGCCTTCACAATACAAACAGATGACAATTTGTCATTAACCATGCAATGTACTGTAGTTAAAATAACCTTTCAGTGATTATTTGAACATGTAAGAACCACAAAGCTTCATCATAAACAACTCCTGTTATCATATTAACTTAGCTGGAGACTATAAAGATCTCCTTTACAAAGAAAATACAAAATCACGGAGATTCTTCCTCCCTCCTTCTCCCTCTTTCTTCTTTTCTTCCTCCCTTCCCCTCTTTCCCTTTCTCTCCTTCACTCTTTCTCACTCTTTCTTTTCCTTTCTCTTTTGTTCCCCACTCCCCATACTACTTGCTTAGAAATAAGTCCACATGGCTAATTCAAAGATCAAATAAATACATATATACAAAAAGATCAAATATACACAAATTGTTTTTGCTGTGATGTGTCTTATAATTATCCTTCTCACCTACAAACAAGTAAATGTTCAACTAAAAATTGCTTTCCCTGTACAGAAAACTAAATCATATTAGAAGTGATTTTAATATGAAATATGAATGTCAGTTTTTCATTCAGTGCCTGTATCCCCTTTTAACCCTACTTTGCCCCTATGATTTCTAGGAATATACATACAATAAGAAATAGTTTAATCTGTTAAGAATGATCTCCTAGGTCACAAATTGGAGTCACTGATATCAGTATTTGAAGCAATCTCCTTTCCTTATAGTAGTTAGAAGACTATGATTAATGCAAGACTCTTCCTTACTTCGTACTAAGGCAAAAATTTCCATTTGTTTTGTAGGATCTTTGTTTAAATTTTATTTTATTTGAAATGACTTTGTCAGAGAAAAGATACCTACACTAGCTAGTGGGAAAGACTTCCCTCCGTGTAAATAGGCAGCTCAAGTGTCATTGAGACTTCTGCAGCTCACAGCACAAAACCTGCATCAGCGAGATGAAGAACTACAGAAAACCCAGTAACGATTTTGCAATCCTCAGTCTAGACCACACAGCGATGTTTTATTTCTGATACTATCTTCAATTCCCTTGAACAACTGGAGAGCAAAGAACTTCCTTGACTCTCAAAACCTGAGTCTCACCTAAACCTGTCAGAGCACTGAGATTTTGGAGCAAAGTTCTGCTAAGAATAAAGAAGTAGGGAACCAAAAGAGCTTTGAGAACAAGAGTGAACAGTTGGTAAATGAGCCTATATCAGAGGGATTGGACATGATGGGGATCTAAAAGAAACCAGTACATGCTCACACTGCTAGTTAGGGAGAGGTTTCAATTCCTTTAGCCCTCCCAGTCCACCATGGAGGTGGTGTGGTTGGCCATGAAAACAACACACTAGACCTGAATATCCTTTCCATTTTATTTTTTCTCCCCTAACACATATTGACAAATGAGGACAATACATGCTCAACAGCCTTCTGTAGAGCACTTATAATATATATGCCTATACATATACAATAGGTATAAAATAACAGAATTCACTGAAGAATCAGTTCTTCAGCCATGACTGTTTTCACGGCACAAACCACATTTCTGACCTGAGCATGAGTCACAAAAAACTACACCATTTAAATTCATATTCAGCACTCATCCTCTATTTCTAGAGTAGCTCAAATCAGTCACCTGATATTGAAGGTATCGCCCAAGAGCCACTCAATCAGTAGCCTCACCGAACAATGTAAAGACTCATGACAAACCACTATAAAACTTCTCTGCCAATTACTGCTTCCTTATAGATGCAATGACTGCTTGGAGCTATGAACAAACCACAATATGCTCGGGGTCGCTATTACCCGTGTTAGTGGTCAAGACCTCCACTGACTCTATAGGTAACACCTCTTCTAGTAGGGAAAGCACTTGCGGAGGAAGAACTTACACAATGATGCATAAGTTGAGGACTTGGGAAATTGGTATTTCAGGGCCATTTTGGAAGAGGTGGGCCAGTCACACAATGTGTATGTGGAAGGACACCTCGGATTTTTTTGCTGGTGCAGAATCTGATCAAAGCCCAATTCTCTTTAGTTAAGAGTCTCTTTTGATTCCACTAGATTTCCTTCTTTCTGCATCTCCGTGTGCCACTGTAAGAGGGAATAGTAATCACACATTGCTCTTTAGCAAAGGTCCCCTGGCTCCTGTGCAGTTTGGCTAACAGGTTTATTTCCTAACCCAGGAGAGGGCACTCTGCACTTCCCATGGCATTCAGGTGCTTCTCCAGTGTTGCCACAGGATGCACAGCTACCAGGCTGTACATTGTCATGCAAGGGAAAAGTGTTACTATTTTTCCTATTCAAAACTAATCATGAGCCATAGAACATATTTAAATTTACAGTGTTATTATTCTTTTGGATTCCCTTAATTTTAAGTGCCTGAGGAAATGAGAGAAAAGATGTCGGTGATGTTGTATAGCATGAAAATGCACAATCAGAATTAAGGGACAATCAAACTTCCCAGACTAATCATTTTCCATTGATAACTGTTGCACCATGACTGTAGATTAATCAAGTAAAGACACAATCTTGAACAAACTACACATTTTTATGGTTTACTATCTTGCGCTAGAGAAACCTGCACAGTTCCAGATTGGAGACTGATGTGAGACCTACTGGGTTTACACACGATTGATACTTATGCTGTTACAGTTTGCTTAGAAAACTATGCTTTTAAGTATTAAGAGCAAAACCAAGTTCCATGGTTTGCTGATGTGTGCTAACTTCCCAGCACCAAAAAGGACAAGATGCCACAGAGGACATGAATGGGTCAAAAGAAAAACCTTTATTTCTAGGTCTTTGATTCCAATCCCATGGAGTTACTAACGAAAATTAATAGGTAGGCATTGCTGGCTTATGTATCCTCCGTTCTTTTACTCTGAACTCATTTTTGCATCATTAACTCTAAAACAACTTGAAATTATAACTCAGACATTATGAACTGTGGTAACGGGGATGTAAATAACTCTTCCGCACATAAAGAGCCCTCCAAGTTAAATTGCCAGGAAAGTGTGGATGAACAGGTCTCACTTCTGTTCACATCATTACAGTTGTGAGAAAACAGAGGACTTTTGAATTTAAAATCTTGCCAGTAAGGCATTTTTCCTTATTCCCATGTCAGTATCACACACACAAAAAGTAACATTTTGACATTCAGAAATATATCAGAAAAATTGTTGCCACAAGGGAAAGTAGCATTCATTTTTTCCTTGCCATTTATAGGCTTCTGGCCCTGCTGCCACTGAATTTGTGGCAGCAACAAATTCCAGTATTGCACTCCATCTCGTTGGAGGAACGCATTTGATTGATTTGTCATTGGGTTAGCTAGACTACTAGCAACATGAACTATTTATGTAGAAACCTGAAGAAATATCTAACCCTGGTCTTCTTGCCTAGAGTGGAGCTGAAACACTTGCACTAGTAAAACACCTGCCATTTTTGTCAGTTACATGTTTGCAAACTGTGAAGAACATTTTTTTTTAATTCTGTTTGTTACTGATTATGTGCTTGGCATCAGGCCAGGTCACACATTTTGCTCAATAAGATGTTTCAGAACCGTGATGATTACAGCTTATGTATTTCATGGTCATGTAATATCTGAAAGATGGTGATGACACATACTGATAACACGTTGATCAAACATAGACTGATTACACTGGTTGTTAGTGTGACCAGTACTGCTTAGCTTTTCATGTTATGTCTGTTACGCTCCCAAAATTCTAGTGTCTACAGATTGATAAAAAAGTTACAAGCAGGAAAAATATATATTTGTGTACATACACACACACACTGGTAGCTACAATCACTGAGCAACTCAGAGCGAGGAAAACAGTAAACTGAAAAATCTTTCCACTTTGTTTATGTGGCAGTTGAATCAGGATTCCCACTGCACTAATAGTGAAGTTGTAGGGTAGGCCGTATGTAGACCCCAACTTATTAATAGCACTTATAATTCCCACTAATTTATTTTGTAAACAGTTTGCATTATAATTTCTGAAGTTATTTGTTGGAGTGAGACAACATTATGTGTAATAGATCCTTTCTAAAAAACCAGATGTGTCCATGTAAATGGAGACCACATAAATTACTATCAAAAATGTAAATGGCTGAACAAGAAAAGGATTGCACATATGATAAAAACATTTCAGTACAAATAATAAAGTGACATTTCCACCCCACAGGATTTATGGGTCTTCAAGACATGGGTACATATGTAACGATGCATGTAATCTGCATGTGAAATTACCATGACTGTGTATGCACATGAACTATTGGCAGGTGTGAATAGCCAAAAAGGTAGCTGTCTATTTGCGTCACGGTAAACAGACACAAAAATTAAGCTTATATCTGCATACTCATTAGGTAGCCAGGACAGTTTTAACTTTTGAGTACCAGCTCTAAAAGGCCCAACTGTAACATGGCTGAAGTCATATTACATTCCAAAATGAAAGAGTTGGTGTAAACACAACTATCACTAGGTTGTCAAAATGCATACTAGCATTTCTTTTATTACTGAAGTCAGCCTACTGAAATGTTGCATGCAATTCATGAGCAAATGGGGTATGATGTATACCTGCAAAGCTCGATGCTAGTATCAAGAAAGTTCAAATACACATTTTGCCTAGACTCAGAATTTAATCTCATTTCTTAGATACATTAAGCTTTTTTTTTTTTTTCCTGTTGTTGTTCTTTGAGAAAAAATATTTTATTTTAGGACATTTGTCATGTAGCCAAACAAAATCAATTGCATTGAAACTATTGTGTTTGGAGTAGCATCACCCAGCTTTGTGGAAAAACATGAACTGGAGCACAGCCTCTTGACGAACAGAAGATTGACTTCTAGAGTAATATTAAGTAGCAAATGGTGACTTCTGAAATCTAATGCTTGTATGTGTTATGTAGTTAAGGACTGAAAATACACATAAAGTGTCAGAAGTGTTTTGGGGGAATTTGCTACACAGATTCTCTCAACTTCACTCAGTGTGGGAAGGTAGTACTAAGCACGGGGTATCTGCTTGTACTAGTAGACTAGATAAAGGAACTTGAGATAATTGGAATTGCACTCATTCAATTCTGAAAAAGTCAATAAAAATGCCGTCTTGAATTTTTACTGCCTTTTAATTGCTTACTACTTCCTAATTCAGTTCTCTCTTGAATTGATCATCTTTTATTGCATTTTCTATTTTATAGCTACCACAGTTCAGTTTTCTGTTGCAAGTTAAATTTTACTAAGTTACTGGATGACAAATATATTATTGTAGTAGTTGTCATGTCACCAGTAGTTAATAAGCATTCATCTCTATTTTTATTATTTTGTTGGTTTCGGAGATTATTTCAAGGAAGCAGTTTCCCCTTCTGCCTGCTCACAGAGCCTGCAGCATATTCTTAATGTTCTGTCACGTTAATTTAACATTCCCAGTCTTACAGCACCTGTTTTCTTAAAAAACAGTTACTGATCTTTGATTCTGACATCAGGATACTGAGTGTCAGATTAAGAGAGTTCTGATGTGAGTATAAATCTAAAGATACAGCCTGGCTTCTGCTGAGTTACTTTGCATTTATCTCAGTAGCACTGAAATCCAACCAGAAACTGGAATCTATTTCTCTTTGCATAGGATCCTGATTTTCTCTAAGGATATCACTCAAAGCTAGAGTAGGATTTATGTCAGGCATTTTAGATTGGATTCTAGATTTCCTGAATCAACAGCAAAAATTCATGTAGTGAATTTGCAGACTGTTACGTAAAGGTCTAGCCCAGGCAGTTCAGGGCTGTGAGCTTCGTACCCAAAGTAACCCTGCAGGCACATACAGAGCACCACTTGTCTCCCATCTCTTGCCCTGGCCCTGTCCAGAGTTCTGGGAAGGTCCACAAAAAGTGTGTTACTGAAGGATCAGACCCTACTATCCATTAATATGTGTTAATAAAAATAAATCTATTAACAAACTGCCTTTAAGCAAAAAAAAAAAAAAATCTTAATCCTCTGTAATAGTCATGAAGCTGTAAATGGCACTAGGGAAAACTTAGTCACAATGCTGCAATCCTCAGTTCAGACCACATAGGACAACAAAAGTTAAACTTCATTTTCCTCAGGAATTACTTACAGTCATTTTAAAGTCAGTACACTCTAGCTAAGTAGCTAAAACCACTAGCTATCTATATGAAAAGAGTAACTAAATTATAGGCATTTCTTTATTCCACCATAGACTGACATGTACTGACAAGACAGTTTGTTTGCTTTTATTGTTCAAAAGCCCCAAAGTCTTTACTGTCTGCTTCTCCACTTGTCTTAAATGTTTGATTAAGCACTGTGAGAATTGTCAGTATTGATAAACTTCTTTCCAGTACATTAAACACTCTAATCCTTTACATTCCTACTCTATCTCCATTGCTAAGTCAGCCAGCTTCCTTAGCACTTGATTTTGGGCCAGTATTTGCATTAGAAATGGGCTATAAATAAAAATGAATGAAATAGCAGGAAAAATTGTTTTTGTGCATCTGAAAAATTCTGACAGTAACCATACGCAAAGGGCTCTGCCTGTTCTGTAATCACAGGAATGAATTATTTCATGCTATCTAGTACACTAATTAAAACGGGTAATTAAACTCAGCACTTTTTTTTCTCATTTTCTAAAAATCTTAATTTTGATAAGTGGCAACGCTATTTATCCTTCCTTCATGAGCGTGAACCAAGCAGAAGTCTTTTGGTGTCTGTAGTGTGTGTTGGATTAGAGGGTGTGTTTATTGTGATAATTTAATAGCAGGAGACTCAAATCAGGAAGTTCAGAACTCAGTATGAACTCCTGTCAATTTTTAAAACAGTTAGGGCAGCATTTTGGTTTTATTTTTTATCACATTCCTTTCTCCCTCCTGTTTTAACACTGAAATTTCTCTCTTAAACTAGGATGTGTCAAAAGCTATTATCAATGCATAAGATATTTAATTTAGAATATAATACTGCTCAATTTGAGTATGGTTTACTTTATTTCCACTTTGTCTTTGAATTTCTCTTGGTCAAACTGAGGACAGGAGCACATTTCAGGGCAGCAGAGACATGCTGTAAATGATGTACATTTATTTCAGTATTACACAAACATAACTAAATTTGGAATTTGTTTCCATACAAATAATCAGGACAACAATGCGAGCTATGTAGCTGTGTTAGCTAACAAAGTTTGTGTAGCATGTTTGCAAACATTTCCCAAATTCAGAATTGTGTGATTTCATCAGAATCAGTAATTCTGATTATCATTTGTCTCTGGCCATACTATGAGTGGTGTGAAGCAGCACGGTTCTGTCCTTGCTGGTGCTTCACTGATTTCCACTGGCTAAGGGTTTGGCTATGTGTCTGTAGGACACTAACAGAAAATATTAATACCTCCTCTTCTATATTTTGTGAATGTAAAACTTCTGTAAACTTAAGTAAGTAATTTGTATTCAGAGTGTGTTTAGTATTTTAGCATTAGAATCAATTTGGAAAATAGTTTACACTCACACAAGCTTAACCTGCCTGTTTATCTTGTCACAACTGCTACAGAACCATGCCATTTCTAAATAAGTCCTGGTGCACTTATACTTGTTCTTAGCAAAGGCTGACCAAGTTCAGCGCATCATCTCCATGTTTTTCTCTCTAAAAGATGATTTGGGAATGCCACATGCAACACGGCGAACAACAGTGGTTAGCCAGGGCTAAAGTGTAAATACCAGGTCCCAGCCCTGTAATCTTTACATGGATGTTTCTAAGGACCACAGTAGGTATTTTGCCAGAGTGAAGGCAGGAAGATCAGGCTCCACAGTGCAATTTTATATGAAAATGAAGTGGATGAGATACTTCTATCAGGCTCATTTAAAATAAAATAGGAGGGCTACCTTTTGTCTGCACTGCTAATAAGAAAAATATGCTCGAATAGAAGGTAATCATAATAAGGTATGTCCCCATTTTCTCAATTTTGCCCAGTTTTCTTTGATATGATTATGGATTTCAGATATAAATGCTATTTCTTCAGGGTGGATTTATAAATTCTGGAGATATAGATCCTTCTAGTACATATATAAGAATTAACCATTTATACATAGGGGAAGAGAAAGGGTAGAGAGACATACAGAAAACAGACCGTGTAGCAAGGAACATTGTGTCTGCAGCATTCTTCATAAATAACTTGAATCACACAGAATTGCTAGAGATTATTTTAATGGCTCGACCCTTATGCTGTTATGGTAATTATAGAAAGAGTTTTAAGCCCCTCCACCAGGGAAATTATGCATTGAAATAGTGAAATTTTGTAATGAATTTCAATTGTTATTCAAAATTCTTTATCAGAACTTCGGGGATTAATAGTTCCAGTACTTTTTTTCTTCTGAAGAACCATAAACAGTGCTTAAAAGAAAACAGCAGAAAACATGCAGTACATCTAAAATTGATTCAACTCTATTGATTTCAGTGAAATGGTGCTGATTTACCCCGAATGAATTCCTAGCTCATCTTTTCTACGTGTGGGAGAAAACTATTTTAGCATGAAAGGCTCCTGGATATGTAGGGAGGTACTTTAGGACAGTTAAGGCCATTTAAGTCCGCTGTTTCCCTGCTGGGTTAGGGAATCAGTTAAGGTTACACATGTCCAAAGATTCTCAGCCTGGCTTTTCTTTCTTTCCTTGTGAAAATTCTTTCCAGGAAGAATTTATGAAGTTAGCAGCTTTCTCTCTGATTTCTGCACATCCAGCAGTTAGGTCAGAGCAGCAGCAGGAACCTGAGCTTAAATTCATGGTGTTTTGTACCTCTGCACTGATTTCGGTCTGGACAATCACAGACAGATCTTTGGCAACCCATGGTGATTCACCATGCCACAGTACATTTTCTGGTTCGGAGTGAGGTATTGAGCAACAAGTTTACACAGTCGTTTTGGCCTTTTTATTTTCTGCAGCAGGGCTGATGAAGTAGAATTAATGACTACCACCCCTGCTTTTGCTGCAGAGTAGCTGCTCCATCAGAATGGAGCTTGCACTCACTACATTCAACAGCAAAGACTTTACTCCCTTAATTGTATTTACTTATTTGTCAACGAGTACCTAACTCTGCAACACATCCTATTAATTTCAAGGTAGAAACTCACATAGTGGTACTTATCACATGAGGATATAATCTGACTCTGTAAAGGCTAAATATATAGAAATAAAAGGTCTGTTTATAGAGCAAGAAAGCTATCATGAAAGGTGCTCCTGTGAATGATCTGATTGTAGGATACTGCACAGTTGAGAGACAGAAAGGGTTTGTCTGCATATGGATATGGTACTTTTTAGTTCTCTGTAAATTGACATTGCAACTTAATGTTCACTTGGTGCCTCTTGTAGACAAGTCCTGAGATAACTGTTCATATTAAAGAAGCTGTTATTTCTTTAATAGGAATCTTCTATCTCTCTGAAGCAGTATATTAAAGACAGATTAGAGGAAACCCCTCTAAAAGCTGCTAAACAGATGTAAACAAAAATGCCAGGGTATTTTATACACATGAGAATAATGATACAAGACTTTTCCAAGTACGATAACATCACTCCTTGTATCACACTAAATTAATAACATCTCTCAAGCACCTGCCTAAACCAGAAGTCTTTCCAAGAGACTAAGCATAACCTCTCTCATTAAATCAGCATTCAGAGGGCTAACTAGCAGATGCTGCTGACATGAACCCAAATGTAATCTCTTTAACCTTGTCCTGTGGGGAGCAGACAAGTCATGACCGAGTAATTCCAACTAAATTAGATTTTATGTGAAAGTGTATAATCTAAATTAAATTTGATTAAAATGATTCACTGATTTGTGTTTGCTTTTAAAGGCTCTAATGTAGCCAAGGTGACCAGTTTTCAGTAATCTATGTAATCAGATCAATTTATTTTTACATGATTGGATCAAGATTTTTTTATCCAGTAGATTTTTCTATATTAATCATTTTTCTCTTGAATATCTCTGGATAGATTAGGTGTTTTCTATTCAGACAGAGGCTCATCGTAATTCAATTTTCATCATGTTAATGAAGAAAATGGAGAAATCTAACTGCGTGGTGAATATAAAGATGTGATGTAAAATATCAAGAAGTGATTGCAAGGAGAGAATCATCAGGTCATCAGCTGATCAGAGGACAACATCAAATACAAAAGGTTGAATGAGATGGGTGAATCAGAAAGGACTAGGGGAGAGATTTTTTCTGTTTTCCTATCCCCAAGACCCTGTTTAGTGGGAGGTTTTGCTCAGCAAAGACTCACTGCAGCAATGGGAGTGGAATTCTGCAGCTGCCTGCTTGGGTAGTAATAAATTTCCTGGGCTTAACCCCTTCCCATCCTCTTCCCATCCTATGAACTTATACAAGTGGGGTGAATCTTGGTCACTGACTTTATTACATTTAAAATTTCAATTGAATACAGTGAGTACTAGTTAGTGGCTGTACTAGCAACACTTATCACAGTCTGCAATCAGCAAAAAACATATAGGTACTGATTGCATTTTATTAAATTAACATGATAATTTTATTTAGTATATAAAGTCAGGGGATGTAACTGAATGTAACTGTTTACATTTCAAAGGGAAGAAGAACGCAGACCGTATGCAAAAATTTTTGTAACCTATGAAAAGCAGCAGCTATGACCACTTTTTCAGACACTGTTTCTCCTACGATGGCTCCATTTTTTTCCTGGACATCATATATTTCCACAGTTTGGAGGCCCTGCTACATATCCACAGCCCTACAGTAAACAGGAAGGCTCTAGGTCATTTTTAGAGACACATATTTAATAGATCTGTAACTGTGCCTAGTTATGACAGTATGAAAAATCTTGAAGTTTGTGCTAAGTTTTACACATATTAAAAAGTTCTAATTCAATGTGTGGAACTTAAACATTAGTGAAGTCATTGGAGCCACTCTGATTTTGAAGGTGAGATATAAAAGCTCTTTGGGGAGTGAGGAAACAAGATCGGATGGGTGTTGTTCCAAGGAAGCTTATAATAACCCTTTGAGAAAGAATATCATCAAAATTTTGTGTATGACAAATGCTTTTTCACTGGATCTACACCAAAAGGTAACAAAAGTAACAAAAAGAGAACCTGTAGGTTCTAAAAGCAAACATGTAACTTTTGCACCAGACTAGTAATTTCAATTATATTCATTCATTCAAATTCAAACTACAGGTTTATTTTGGGGAAGTTTGTGACCAGCAAAAATTAAGTCCTTTGCAGAACTGTCTTAAACAATTACTAGTCATTGTTACTATAAAGAATAGCTCCTTAGTTTTCATATCTAAAAGATTGAACCCTTCACCATGATTAATAAAGTCTGCTTGTTATCTACTTTTGCCATAAAAATTGATATACTAAAGAAACAGTCTGAAAAAACAAAGGTAAAATGCTTGCATGAACATTTGTACTGACACTGCTAATTAAAAGACTTAAGTTATTAGTCTTTAAGAAGAAAAAAAAAGAAACAA
Organism: Anser cygnoides; assembly: GCF_040182565.1. NCBI lineage: Eukaryota > Metazoa > Chordata > Aves > Anseriformes > Anatidae > Anser > Anser cygnoides. Next base: position 10,950,897 of record NC_089885.1, on the reverse strand, counting down.
ACAAGTATAATTTGGTGGATTAATTTTATGTTCTGTTCTATTTAATCAAACTATACCTTTTAGTGAAAATGACAAATCTGAGTTGTCAGGCTATGGTTGATAAGAAAGATAAAGGTCATATATTTTAATGTCATAGAAGGTCTTATTAAAGGAACCCTAATTACATTAGGTATCCATGAAACATTAATTAAATACTGTCTGAAATAATTAGGTCTAAGATACTGATGGTTTAATTAAACTCAGTTTTTTATTTTATAAGAAAACTACAGGTCCGGTATCAGTCTGTTGGCAGGATAATTGATAACATGTCAGAAGAGCAAAATAGTAACCTTGACCAGCCACATTGGAAGGACAATATGGTGAGCAGGTTGTCCTGCTAGCCACACCTTGGGGGGATAAAAACACACAGTGTGATGGATTTATTTCAAAAGGTACAGAAAACAGAAGAATTAGAAATAGAAAGTTTGGGGCTCACATTCTCAACTTGTATAAAATATCACAGCATGTCAGGTGGCAGTTTCTAACCTTTTAGCCCTGCTGAGATTCTTTGCAAATTTTGGTGAAGATTCTTTGTCTTATCAAGAAGAAGGACTTCTACAACATACAGAAGGTGCACACCTGAAAGCCTGGTTTTACATGTCTAACACACGCCCCCAAAAGTTGCAAACCCTTCTCCTATTCCCTTATATGAAGAAAAAATAACTGTATAAACAAGCTAATGATTTCATTGCATTCAGGAGGCCCTGACAACTGCATGGTTATATATATGTAGATAAAGCATGGCTGGTTGCAGATCAACTGGAAAAGTGCTTTCCTGATCTTTAAGAATGAAATGTCATCCCTTATCTAAATGAAGCTCATACAGAAAACAGTATCTGAGATTATCTGAAAAATGAGTACTGGGAAGGCAAGAAATATATATGGTAAATTTGTGCATAGACTAAGGCTGTGATGGCATTTTGAGGAAAAAGAGCCTCTTCCTGTCCCTGCCATGACTGGGAACATAGTCTACATGGCATTACAGAGATGGACTCTGTGTCTTGCTTCTGAACACCCATTTCCAATGGTAAGAGAGACCTGAGCTCTTCTCTTTGATTTGCCAAGCTGGTTGGCTGATCTCAGACAAGCAAACCTTCACACTTCAGTTTTTCCTCTTGTAAAATGCAAAGGAACATCACAATTTGCCTCTTAATTGTAAGGAGGACCTCCTAATGTCTACAAGGGATACTTCAGCAGAATTATTATAGAAATACATCATCAATCAGAGGCAGTCTCATGCCTGCAGTGAAGAACCAATTTCTTCAACATCAGCAATCACCAAGAGTTGCAAAGACGGTTTAAACAACACCATTTCTCGATATGTACACTGTCTAAGAACAATGTTCCAATATATAGCCTGGACAACTAACACTGGCGACATGTAGGGTACCAGATAAAGAGAACAGGATAATCTCTTTATAATTAAAACTCACATGCCTCCTAAACTTCCCTTTCCACATTGAGGACTTTTTAGTTTTGAAAGGGAATGTAGTTGTCACTATACAACTAAAGAGATTTAAAAAGATAAAATATCAGACTAGAAACCTCTTCTAATTTGTATCATACAGAGTAAAGCTGAACCAACAAAGGAACAACTATCTTACCCTCTTGATAAAGTTGTACCAGTTCTAGTGTCCACTAAAATCAGATCATTGAAGAGATTATTATTTCAACATCAAAAATAATAAATGTTCAAAGAACCAAAATTTCATCACAACTGTAATTGGGAGGATGTCATCTTTTTTCTGACTACAGTCATCATTATTATGGCACCTGATGAATACCCATATTTTACAACAGATATGTGAATGGTTTCAAAGCGCTAAGGGAATGCTAAGCTATTGACTCAGTAACTAGTCCATCTCTTAATTCATTTCAAAAAGATAGCTCTACAATAAATATAGCAATTGACTTGTCAGCTGTACACTTGTGCAAATGCAGAGTGTTTTATATATTGTGTATGAAAAATGCAACAGTTGTACTGGGCACTGTACCTTTCTGCTTACTGCTGCTTTCATGTCTTTCTCAAGATGTTCATAAAACATTTCTCTTAGTCTTTCTCAGTCTTGAATCTTCTTTCATTAAAGGCGAAGACTGAAATATAAAGAAAATCAATTTTTAAAATCAAATGGAATTGTTTTGTTTGTTTTTTAAAGAAAGCTTTGTTCAAGTCATTCAAAAGACAAAAATGGTATTTAAAGTTTCATTCTTTTCCTCTGCAAATTCTGGATGACATTTATTCCTAATTTGTGATGTAAAATAGTCCTACGTATTACACTACCTAATTGCTTGTGCCATCTGTGTAATGCTGTCTGTACAGAAATCTGTAACCCCTCCAGGTAGAAGTATAATTTTTTAATGAAGTTTTTCATTAAATCCTCTTCCTCTGACAGGTACTGTTATAGTAACCAGTATAACAATGGTTAATATGTAATGTTTCCAAACTATTAAAACTATAAGCATAATACGCATACTAGGTACCAATGAGAAACGTAGAAAGAACACTTTTCTTATTAGTACACCATTCAAAAAAATTCCGTCATCGCCCCAGTATCAGAGTACTGGTATAAAAATGACATTTTTTTTATTCCCAAAGTTTTAATTTCCACTTAAATTGCCTTTTCAGATGTTTTTGAAATACTTTCTGAAACACAGAAATCTTTAATGTATTTGACAGGAATATAATTGTGTAAATACCTCTCAATAAGCATTACATGTCTACCAAAGAGGTTGCAATCTTATGCACGTACACCCACACGTATATTGAAGGTATTTAAAGGTCATTGTTTGTCTGCAGACAGGACACAGACAAAGCGGACATAGGCACTGAAAAGAGTCCAGGATTTGGGACAAAGAAGCAAGCAGATGAATTAATGTGAAACTGATAATATTGCATTAAACACAACCCTGTTAGATAGAACACTGCTAGAATACCTAGACATTCTGTCCAGAAGGGTACCCCACATCTCAGTTTTATTTGTTTGGTGTCTAACGCCAGTATTAGTACAGTACCCATTCTGGTTTGTGTGATCTTTTCCCATACTCAGCAGTATCTTTGGTTCATGAATACAGTTTTTCAAATCACAAGTCAGAATCAATACTTTTGAGTCCTTACTTATATTTGTTGCCTTTGTAAATGTCTACCTTTTTCTTTGACCATGAAGAAAAAAAACAAACCTAAGTATTTTAAATCAGGAATATTAAAGGTGATGCATGGTGAAGGCATTAATTAATTTGTTATACAAGATGATGGGCCAGATCCTGCTCTCCTAATTTAGCCAAAATACTGGCTGCAATGGAAATTTTGTTTCAGTTTCTCCAACAGGATCAGGTACTATATACAGTACTATCCCTTTACATCATTGTAGTAATCACATCATTTAGAGAAATGATCTCTCTTAGTTCTTTTCAAAGTTAAATTAACTGTCAACAAATGAGACGGAGAATAAAAGGAAAAACAGCTGCTTGTGTTTTACCTGTTTTGCCACCTGTTAACTGAAATGCATGAATAAACTGAATAGTTTTGAGGAATCCTTAGATTTCCTGAAAATGGCATAGAGAATATTAGCTTCCATTCAAAGATACATGGGTGACTGAGTTTATATAAGCTAAATTACAATTACCCCGTACACAAAATAAAATTATATCACACTGTGAAGACAAGGAGTTTTTAAAAAAATGTTTAAAAAGCTTTTAGTACCATAATTCCAGATAGAAACAAGCTTGTACATTAACAATAACACATCTGTTACTTGAAAATTCTTAAACTGCACATTTGCTATAATTTTTCACAGAATATTGCTTTTTGACTTTAAAAGCAATGCAGATCCAGTATGATTTTCTTTATGTGAGCAAAGATGTTCTGCTAGAGATGTCTCAGGGCACGCAGCTATCCACAAAACTGTAAAAGTCCGCAAAACAACCTGGCAGAAGCAGATCTACAATTAACAAACAAATCTGACAAGGCAGTTGCTGGATCTTTACTTATTTTTACATTACAAGCACTTACCTGATGTCTCGTGCAATATGCTATAAAGATATTTCCTAAAAGATTTTGGCAAATGAATTATGTAGCTGAAATGTAATAACGAAGGTAGAAATTTGTCCTGTTATCAGTCACACACATTCAAGCAGAAACCCAGTGCAGCACAGTAGATAGAACTATAAGCTCTGGGATCTTCTCATTCAACCAAGATTGCTTCATACAAAAGTTGACAATACACTACTGAAAGCCATTGTTGATATTCAACATTTTTTAAATAGCTGAACAGAATAGACAATAAGGCATGAAGGAAAACTTGGATAGGAGGCTGGCCTGGAGTCTGGGTTCGGAAAGGAAAAAACATTAAAAATGGACAATAAATATGTGATTCTCATTTTTAATTGCCCTGTAAATGGCAGTTAACTGATCTTTACCATGCTGAAATTCCAATCCTTTTACAGGAAGAACATAATACAATCCATATTTCTTTTTCAACTATTAAAGTCTAGGTACAGTTTAAAATACTGGCACTGAGACATATGCTTCCATGGTTCACAAACACCATTCGCTAATGTAAATTAAGGAATTTGCAAAATCACTGAAAGATCCTCCCATTAATTGTTAGAGACCTGTCTGCCCAGGCTGAGGAGATTATACATGTCAACCATTACATCAGAAAAAGGATTCATCTGAAATACTTTTTAAAAATCTGAAAATATATATATTTTGTATTATCTCCTACCCCTCTATTTTCTCAATTAAAAGAGATCATACCACTATGTCTATTACGGTTCTTGAAGAATTTTACAAAACTTTAGAGACATTGGGGACCACGGTTTATTCAACCAGCTGTTTGTATTGTGTTTGTTTAAGGTTTTGGTGCTTTAGGGTAAAATTCCCTGTTACGCCCTGTATAACTCTGAAATCTGAAACAGTACAAGCAGATGTCTTTCCTAATACACGTCTGGAATACTCTGTGCAGAACACTACGCTTAGCAGCTGCTAAAGGACACATATGAGTTTAAATTATTTCATTTCTGGGTAATCTAGATACTCCAGCAAAACTTTTTATGCTTTTTACTCTGTGGCTCACATGTATGCTTGCCTCCGGTTCTGCTTTGGATTTCATTGTGTTCTGCTTCATCCATGCTGTTTTCAGCTCTCCTCTGTCCATTTTTAATGGAGAACATTGTCAGATTATTTCAAGCCAAACCGAGCAGTTAATGATGTATGTTGGTAGAGTAATTTGGCAGGGATTTTTGTTAAAACCTGTTGCGCTAATTCTAGTCTTACATTTAGACTATGAAAGGTAACTGCACTTTACAGTGCATCTTTCTCTTTTGTTTTCAGCTAGTCTTACAAGGTTTATTGCTACAATCTTGACATTACCTAGGATACTTAGACTTCCTTGAAGAAAGGACATTGCTTGCTTTGTCTATGTTATATCTGAGCTGCTCGTTACAGGAAAAGTCTGAAAGCCAAGGTGTGTCCAACTGGGCATCAAGCCCGCACATCGTCCTCTTTGTCAGTCTGAATTCAACTTGAAATTGGACTGCTTACAAATACTGGCTGTCCCTGCAGCAAAACCCTTCCAGAGCCATCTTACTTGCCACCGAGTGTGACTAATGCAAGGACTGATCTAGTGATGATTCTGAGCAGACTGTCAGGCAGCAGGGAAGAGTAGGCTTGGGTACGTTTTTAGAGGACCTTTGGCTGTGGTCCTCTTAAAATGCTTCTCCAAAAGGCATGGACCAGCTGATGAATACTTTGCCCTCCTGCAAAGTCCAATGGACACAACCCTTCAATTTATGAGTCACATTCAAAGGTGACAGTCCTAGAAGACATTCCCCATTTTAGCTGCATTTGACAAATCGTCTATCCTGACATACATTGAATTTAAGCCACTTTAGTTCAAAGTCCATTGTATGAACTTTGTATAAACCAGAAGGTTTGCTCAAGAAGGTTTGCACACAGAAGCTGTGAATAGAAGTGGTCAAATCACTTTGTCAAGCACAGAAAGCCAACAGAAGCACTGAGTGGGAATTACACCTATAGGGCCTAACATCTCTACAGCTGGAAGTGTCTCATAAACTCACCTGCTAGATTCTTGCATGTTAGCATTTTAAAACTAAGAACACAGAACAGATAACATTGCACTGATCTTTGTAAAGCTAACACATTCTAAACAAACAAATCCTGCAAGGTGTCCAGACTACCACGAGAAGTATTTTCTAAGTTAAACAAGAAAAAAAATGCTTTTTTTTTTTTTACATCAGAAAGAAATCAAACACAAGCACAGTATGTTTTGCTTTACAACTGTCTTTCAAGTCTAAGTCACATATAGGTACATATGAATTTAAATTAGTTCCACTGATTTCAATTAACTTATCTCACTGATGTCAGCGGAGATGTTCATGCGGTTGCAACAAGACTACAGGATTGCCACTAGGAATATGACATCTGTATTGAACACTATTGCCTTTTCTCTTGTTCCTATGAGATTACTGTAACAACTTCCAGCAAGAAACCTAAACATAAGATGTCGATATATAATTTATATTTTCTTATTACATGCCTTTCTTCTTTCTTGTCACTTAAAATGATTCCTTTTCATGAAGATTTGTGATCTCAACAATTACATAAATGTCTACATTTCTCCAGGGCACGAAACACTAACTGCCTGGGCCAAGAACTTTTTTTGAAATATCGCTCATATGGAAGCTGAGTTCTAAATGCACTACATGCGCTCCAGAGGTATGTGAGAAGAAATCAGAATATGAACCTGGGCTCTTTTCCTATCTTAACCAAAGTGATGAATCACAGCACACCTCAGCTTTCGCGAGAGGCAGAATATTTGAATAAGGAAAGGAAACTGCCACTTGTTTTCCAGGTCAGATTCCTCCTGTGTTATTGCATAGATGTTATAGATACACTGTCTGTTTAAAATTTGTCTGTTATTAAAAGGATAAGAAATTCTGTTCTCAAACCCCCAGTGTTTCACACAGTGGAATTCTAAAATTGTCAGTAATAATTCTGTAAATTATGTCTACGAGAAAATTGCAGTTTTATCCTTCTGAAGGAAAGGATTATTTTACTTCATAGTTCAGTGTTCATCTCTGGAAATAACTTACTGGGTTGCTCTTGGCAAATTCACAAGCTGCAGTTGTCAGGACTATCATAAAGTTGTATGCAACATCAATTTAACGATAACATTACACTGGTTTTCTCTCTAGTCTTGCATGGAGCCTGTGAATTTGTGGGAAAGAGATATTCAATACCAATGTATTCATGAACAATGAAGAAAATGACAGATCTGTGTTCTGAGGACATAACATACACCTTGTCCACACTTCATTTGGATCCTTTCAAACAACTGCCAATCCTGCTTCCAGATAAGCACAGAACATTACATGTATTCAGTAACTGTTTAAATTATTTTGAAGTTTTAGGTTACCACTTTAATTGCAAAGTCTTAATTTTCCTCTCTTACTAAAACCCTGATTTGAATTCTTCTCTCATTGTTATAATTTTCTGTGATATAAGCCTGCCATAATTTAGCACTCAACTGCATTGAATCCCATTATGAAGTCTCATCTTATATCACACAGAGTATATCTGAGTATAACACACAAAATGCTTAGCTTGTAAGGACAGGGAGCTTGTCATCTCTTTAATTTGATCACCACTGTGAAATTTGGGATAAAAAAAGTTGGACCATAATGGCAAGATAATGCAAAATATCCAGATTTTTTAAATGAGTGACACATTATGCATTTCAGAGATAGAGATATGTGTGACCTTCACAGAAGTTAATTAAATATAGAGAAAAGCAGTCTGATTTTTTTTCTCTAAGAAGCTTGTATTTCAAATGTCCCTGACCCTAACTAATAGATGGGACAGTCCAATATGTCTGCTATTCCCCATACAAGGTCCTCTTGAATATTTTCCCACTAGAGATCATCAGAGTGAGGATGCCCTCTGTCGCTCAGATTTTTACACATTTAAAGGAAATTGTCTTTCGCTAGTCCACACGCAACATTACATTTTGTCTGTTTCCAAGACATCCTAGTTAGATCTTAAGTGTTTTAAGTGTTAAGTTAGATCTTAAGTTTGTGTTGCCCTTGAAATATTATCTAATGTTTTATTTCCCTAATGCCACTACGTTAAATTAGCAGTAATAAGTATACAGACTTTGGTTTACTGAATTCTTTTACAGCAGTCAGAATAACTGTTAGATATAATGTAATGCACAGACCAATATTTTTTTTTCCTTGGTGGAGTAATAGTAACTACAAGAAATCACAGACTGAAAATCCAGTTAATGTCTTACAGTAGTGTTAAATAAACGGTTATGAATAAGCTAATAAATCAATGTTTCCTAGGCAGTCTTTTCAAACTTGAGGCAAATTATTTCTTGTACATTAATTGCTTATGAAGTATTCAACAGCTAAAATAGGTTACTTGAAATGGCACAGACCTATATGAAAGAAACAAACTCCCAGAGTTGGATGTGGGAATAACTTCCTCATTCTACAAAGTGTTTCAGCATTTCCCCAGATTTCACATTCTAGATTGAGGTAGAACAAATAATAAATGCCTACCTCTACTCCAGAAAAAAACCTACAGAACAAACAGCAGCAAGAAAAAATAAACCACTCCAAAACTTTGAAGCCTGCAGCAAAAGCAGCACTGGTATTAGGGCGCTTACCGATGCTATCAGAGACCTGGTTCACATCCTTGTTTTCCTAGCCTGTTGCAGAGCAGCTGAGTACCATAAGCACCATGCTTCTAGACAGTCTGAGACAGCACCCTTTTGTCTTCCTTATTGGACCTCTTCTACTTTGCAAATTAATTAAAAATTATTTCCATAAGAACTAGAACACAGATCTGCTACAGCTCAAGAGAATGATCTAAGCATGGCATGAAAGACTCTGCACCAAACGACTATATAATTATTTATACCTAGAAATACTTTATACTTCTATTTTGGAAATCATATTTATAAAAACAATTAAAAATACATTTTAGTTGAGGAAAGTTAGAAAATGCTAACAATAAGTGGTTAAATATTGCCACTTACATAGAGGCGCATTTTTTTCTAGCACAGTTACGGAGCATTAAGACGTGGAGGTGGAGTTTGGGGAAAAGATGCAATAAACAGTGGAGTCTTTTTTTTTTTCAATAATTTTTCACGAAAATATCTACAGAAAGGCCAAGTGTTGGATGTTACAATGTATTTGATTAATTTTTTCTTTTTTTAATATAAAATCGTCAGATAATCTTGTCCTGCAAAAATACTACATTTTAAAATTCACCGTAGAGCTGTCAGGCACCCACGGCCTCTCAGAGCTAGAGCTAGTACTGAGCTCGTGCTCCTTGTCAAAATTTAATGAGACGACCAGTTCTAAAATAATTGAATTTTCATATCAGAGCGAGCCAGGATTACACAGACAATAAAAATGCTGAGTCCTGTACTGTTACTGGCAAATACCTTTTGCTTTGCTCATGAAATCAGTATGTAAATGTTCAGGGTTTGTATTTAAGGCATCCTATGCATTTAGAGTTGTAGTACTAGCAATAATTTCAAATGGTGCCGTTGATAAGTAGCTGGGTGGTTTTTTTATAATGTTCAAACTGTAATTTGTTTGGTGAATCAGGATAAGCACTTGGTTTATATTTTATATAAATGTTAATGCAGTTGCAGTTTAATTATGTTTCTTAACTTTTAACATTTCAGAACTAGAATTTGAAGAAGACCACTCCATCAGATTGTCTTGCTTTCATGGAATACTTGCATGAGTACAGCCCCACTGACTTACAACTTTAAAGAGTAGAGCTGTCCAGAAAGTTAGTGCCTGCTACAGGCCAGGAATATATCCAGTGCTCTCTATATTCCTCAGCTTGCAGGTTAAAAAGTCAGAGCTGAAAGGTCCCCATCAGAAGTACAAAGGAATTTTAAAACAAAACAAAACAACAACAAAGGTACAGAATGAGTTAGATGACTTAGATAAAAGTTTAAAGCAAAAATAAAACGTACCTCAAAAATACAGCAATTGCTACTACAGAAATGGTGAATGGAAATGATTAAATGGATCCTTAATATATTGTAAAGCTGTTACTGACAACTATTTATCTTATTGTTTTCCAGAGGTTACTATGTAATGTGAAATATAAAACTGTAGGAATAAGGGTATCTAAAGTTTTCAGACAGGCCAGATGTCTCTGAGTGTCTTAGCAAGAGGAGTTTTGCACAACTGCTCAGTTTTACTGAATTGTAAAACACATATTTGGCCAACTATAATTCACGTGGAAGAGCTACTGAAGATCTCATAGCATGTAAATGCCTCTGATCCATTATCACATCTTACTTTCTAGTACATACCTTCCCATGATACACACCAACCCATCATCACTATTTAAAGCAGAATTATTTAGCTGCACACATTGTTTTGTTTCCCTGACCAGCTCACCTAGCTTAACAGATGTTCACATGTAGCTGCCCGATACGCTGGAAAAATCTAGAAAAGAGGGAGGAGTACAGAAAATACATTGCCAAGCTCAAAAGTTTGTGAAGTAAATTCCAGTGTCTAATAAAAGATTAAATGGAAAACAAACAAACAAACAAAAAAACCTCTTCTCTATGGTTGTTGTCCTGCATCCTTCCATTAGTCAGGGAGGAGACTGCATTGCTTGATGGGAGATGTAGTTCAGTCCTGAATGTCAAAATTGAACGGCGTAGAAATGTAGGAAAGATGCAATGTAAAATAATAAGAATCTAGCTGTTCGCTGTGAAGAACCTAACTGTTAATAAGAATCTATCAGTGTCGCTGTTTTTACTAACGAGGCATCACTACACCTTCTACTCGCCTTTTGCATTTACATGGGATTAACCTCCCTTAAAAGCGATTCTGTAATAATATATCATTTATATGTACACTTATGACCTTACCGTACTTTCAGTGAAAAAAATGTCCATTTATATGTATCAACTGCAATATGCATTTTGTCCCGTGATGGGAAAAAAGGCAAAGAGTCACTAATACGGCCTTTTAGCCCTAAAAGACTTTAATACCCCTTTTCCTTATCTTAGATCAACTTTATTATAACACAGTAATTACATAGAAAAAAAGTAATGATCCTAATGTCAGCCACATTTAACCTCCTTTGATCTCCCAGGATTCTTTGCACTAGGGGCTCAAGGAAAGGCCTTCTCTGACTTCTTGATAACTGAATGAGTGATTATCCTCCTTGTTAATGGGCAATGATATAGGAAACTCTTCCATATGTACCGAATATTCATGAGGGGCTGCACAAGCTGAGATAAGGGTATAAGATGCCACAAGCAATCACTTATAAGAACACTAGGAAAAAATATTCACACTCGGGGACACTGCTAGACTTGGGGTTTCTGTGCTGAGGGGGAGGGAGGGAGGGCAGCTCCACTGCCGTCCCCCTGACAGTGTAATTTGGAGAGAGGACCTGCTTCCGCTGGCATTTCTATGACTGACTTTTACTAGTCAAGTGCATATAGCAACGTGAACACCTTCGCTACCATGTCAGAATGAGATTTACTTTCACCTGTTACCTTAGCTCCAAATATGCACAACCAAGACAAAGCACAGACGTTGCTGAAGACAAAAACAAAAGAAAACAAAAAAACGGTTTAGTTTCTAACAGTAACATATACCACCAAAAAGAGGCTCCAAAGCTGAGGGTTGTGACTGTTCTCCCCTGATGATTCTACCAGCTTCCCAAAAAACCAATGCAAAGATGAACCAATGAAACCAAACAAAACCCAGTTTGAATCTTTGACTTTTTTTCCAATCTAAAGCTAAATCTGAATTGATGACCTGAAGTTAGTTCTGTTGAACTCATACCAGACCTGAACCAAAAAAACTCCAATCACAGAAAATTCTGAAATTAACTGAAAGATGCACTGGTTTGACTTTTCAGCATTTAGAGATAGGTGGAAATTGATGAGGAACTTCAAGCGGACAGGCAAAGCAATCTATTCGCACAGTGTAAACCTGAAGCCCAGACTAAAAATGCATGTTTATCAAATTGAGAGACTCCTGCCTTTGCATCTGAAAGTCACCGGGAGAGAACCTGCCTGTTGCAGAGAACTGAACAGGCCATGGTTGCTCCATCTGCATGCTTTACAGTTTGTAAGCATCTTTCTTCTAGGACTGCCAACAGGAGCGAACCACAAGTACAGAAATCTTACACCCATTTTTATGCATCATGTAGATATTCTGAATAGTGTGGTGCTGTAGTTCAGAGACACATATACATGTTGGGGCAAGGAAGAGGCTGAGGATTTCTCTGTATACCAACTACTGTACAGTGCACAACCTGGGCTGAGTGCGGACATTGCATCTGTTAAAGCATTTCTGCAGAGGTTTCAACTACCCAGGTCAAGTGGAGCTGTGTTTAGGGGCTGCACACCAGTCTGCACCAGCTGTTTGCATGTGAATCAGGACATGCTCGCTTTTAGTGCAGCACCAAACAATATTTAGCCTTCTTTACACATATGAAATATATTTTATTCTTTATTCCCCCGTATCAATAGAAACATAATTTTTGTAATTTCTAAAAAAAAATTACTAGATTTGAAAACTATTTTTGCAAAAATCCTTTATCTGCCTCCCTTCAGAAGTGCTGCAAATCCCAACATGATTTATCGAATGTCCTTACTTCCGAAAGGCATTGTGGCTACTGAAATAATGAACTACTTGAAAGTCACATTTAATTTACTTCCAAAGAAACAAGCTAGCATTGCTCAAGGTTGCTGGGGAAACAGGAAAGCTGCTTTAGATCAGTTTGCAGCAGAGAAGACTTGCTGATATTTTGCAATTTGTACATGTTCATCATAACTTTAGCAACCTCTTATTTTCAGAAACCTATTTCTGACTTTGTGTTAAATATTCATCTTCAGACCCACAGCATTGCCTTGTTTTCAGTTGTGGATTCAGATTCATAAATCTGACTTAAAGATAAGCTGTTTATCAGAATTGTGTACATATTTTCTTCTTTTGGGGCCTGTTTAATCAAAGAATGCATCCAATTTCAGCCCTAGAGAAGCCCACAGCAGGCACAAAATCTCATTTCTTGGGTTTCTACAGTACGAAAGTTGTATGCAATTTCAGCTGATCAGACCCTTTCCAAAATCTTTTATTGGTCACTCTTAGACTTCCCTGCTTTAAAGAAAAGTTCTAATAATTTCCAGAGTTGTAAAATGAAGTTACTGCATTCACTTACTGCTCTCCTATAAAGAAAGGGAGAACTGCATTTGAAAGCAACATGCAAGTCTGTTGAATTCCGCTAATCCTTCTACTGGAGATAAATCAGAACATCTTTTTCTGTCAGTTGCAGTACACAGATATGATTTAATATGCACATATCCTGGCCTACCGAGTTTATTCCCAACTTACTGAAAGTTACAGTACTGAAATGAATGGTGCAACAATGCCTCCCATAAGGTAGCCTGTCTTTGACAGTAAGGGAAGCTAATAGATGGAGGAATCACTCCGCTTTTGGTACAGATAACCTGACATAGTTCTTTTAGGTATAAAACTATGCCCTCCCTTGTGCAGCTGAGTTAACCATTTATAATGAGCCTGGATTTTACCAAGTAATTGGTGAGGCTAAGATTAGATCTCAAGCTCTGCAATGCTCAGACCTATACTTATAGCTGGAAGAACATTTTCTCACAATACTCAGTTTTGTACAAGGGATTGATTCACTCAACTCACGTCAGTCATAAGAATTTCATGTGTAGGAATAAATGAGTTATCTGTGCATTATTGTTTAATTATTACATTATCTCCCTTTTAGAATCTCAGAATTATATCAAGCACAAATTAAGTTAAAAATGAACAAAGAAAACTATTAACCAAAATGAAAGTGCTTAAAATGATTGATGGTATTGAGTCCAGATTGCTTTCAATAAGTATCATAGGAACACAATTTAGAAAACAGCCTAAAACAAAAGATACGTAATACCTACTTCTAATGGAATAAATGGTATAAAACACATATGATTTTTTTATTTTTATTTTTTTTCAGAGACATAATAGGTGTATACCATCAGATAATTCTCCAGTTTTCCTGTCAATATACTTTTGGTTCAGATACTGGTAAAGAACACTACATTTTATCTCTATTGTGTTAATTTGTTGTGTTCATTAATGTCCCAGTTTCCCTCCATACAGCTCACGACAGTGCTTTTCACACATTCTATGCCTAATTGCATATTTTGAGATTTTTTGCGATATTACATCAAGTCTTTGCTCTGTTTTGGAGTCATTATGGTTTACAGTTATAGTGGCGATGTTTCAGTTTACTGCCTTATTTCATTTCCTTAACTCCGAGTGCCATCGTTCACCAGGGCAAACTGAAGAGAGGAGAAAGCAGAGAACTGTGAAAGGTTAAATAACCAGAATGAAGAACAGAAACAAGGGGAATAGCACATTGGAGATTTGGACCATGCCCCATTTGAACACAACATAGATAATAAATAATAGAAACGGTGAGGGATGAGTGGAAAAGTCTGTGCAATTGAGGTAAAGGGTTTGTTGCAGGAAGACCGATCTTAGAAGAGAGAGAGCTATGCTTTCCAGAGGAGTCCTGCCTGTGACCTTAACAGAGGAATCCTGCTGTGCCTGGAGGGAACAAGGGCTGGGGCTCAGCAGGAAATCTCTCCTTGCTGCAGGGCATGCATGCTTCTGGCCACTGCTGGGGAAGACAGGTAGACTGGCTGCCTCCCCGAAAATGTGCCAGCGATGGGGAGTTCTGGAAAAACTGTCTCATGCTGCTCAGAGTTCATTGATCATTCTCTTGCAAATTTAAATGGTGCCGTCACCCAGCCTGGTAACAAAAGACATATTGCTGACATAATCAGCTACAAAAGTGGCACATAAAGGGGTAGCCAAGCCAAATTTCAGAAGGAACTCCTGATACCGATTTACTGAAATACTAACCAAAACTGGGAGGTATTGGAATCAACTCAGGAATGAGTCACCAGAATTTACTAAATTTTACAACATCATTCAAACAATTCTGTTCTTAGTATTGTAGCCTCTCCAGTGCTAAAATCCCAGAGAAGGAAGTGGGTTGTAACAGAGACAGTATATTCCTGTACTTTGATGCTATTCCTCATTGCTTATAAATAAGTGAACTTTTACACCAAATTAATACATAAATTAATACAAGATTTTCTGAGGGGGAAAAAAAAAGTGAAGATTGGTCATTAAGGAGAATAAGATCAGGAATAAGGTCGGATCAGTTCCAGAGGTGATGCACTGAGGATCAATGCTGGCATATCTAGGTTTATTTCACAGTGAAATGAGTGTACGTTATTTTGTTTTCTACCTCAAGATATCTGATGTGCATTAAGTATTATAAACAACAAGTCTTGGGAACAAGGCCTTGGGGAGCACCAACATCCAGCCTCTGGCACAGCCACATTTCATTCATTTATCGCCAGGTTAAGCAAGCTGCTCCTGAGACAGAGCAGTTTGGTCAGAAATATATGCTGCACTTGTGGGTGCAATGCAGGCAGTTAACATGAACTACTGTTATTTGACACGTCCTCTCAGAACATCAGCTATAGCCTTACTAATACAGATAATTGGTTCAATTGTTTGCAGACATGCAAAAAATTACGTACTAATACATCAGATGAGTGTAGGGTATTAGTGCTAATACATTGATTTTAGCCAGTAGGAGTCAGCTGCTTTGTCTGTGATGGATTAGAACACGACACATCACATCAGAAACACAAAATACAGGAAAGATTAGATGAAAACCAATTTTAAGAGTAGAAAGTTCTCATTCAGGTCTGTTGGCCATCTTACATGTTTCATCTTCTCCTTCCTATTTGTATTGCATTTCCTTAATTCTCTATTGTTTCTGATTGAAAACTATGGTCTAATTTGAATGAGCAATTCAAACCTGCTTCATGTGTTTAAAAAAATCTGGTTACAAGTCCCAAGTATCTACTCACAATTTTTGAGAGATCAAAAGCAGTAGTGTAAAAAATTGTTTGCTTTTTGCCTGTAGCAGCAAGCAGTTTCACTAAAAAAGTATTACTCCATTATCTTTAAGATAAACTATCACAAATATCTGGGAGATAACCTCCCTTTCTTGAAGGAAAACCTCCTTCAGCTGCCATAGCTCTGAAGAGCATGTGTGTTTTTCATACAATACACCTGCGAACAGCCAGTTTGGATTCCTTACACAAAGAAAGATGGGTAACTAATCTTTTGCATTTTATCTGGAATACCAGGTCATTCTACTAGATGAATTCAGATTGTATAACACTGAGGTCCAGCTGACCCTAGGCTCTATTATGGCTGGCTGTACAGATCGCAAGAGTTCCTGCTCCACAGACCTTCCAGTGCAATATAACCTACAAAAAGAGACACTAGAGAAGGAAAAAAAAAAAAAAAAAGTTACGTAGATACACAGTAAAACTTACCTCGTTGAAAGATTGCTATACAGATTACACAGCCTCACAAAATTACTTTGTATACTCAGAATAGCTTTCACCTAAAACTTTCACAGCTGAGTATGTCTTTTTCCAATTTTCATCTAGAGAAAAAGACACAGAATAAAGTTGCACAATAAAGGTCACGGACAGCTGAGAAAGACCTCATCAGTTTTTTTTTGGGGTGCCCCTTTTCTATAATGATCTTGATCAGCCAGAGAGAGCTTTAAAAATGAAATAAAAATGAAGATGTGAAAGGATGTTCTAAGACGAAAAAATGCTAAGTACAGCTTGGTTAGCTCACAGCTAATTTAGAGCATAATCATCTATCCTACCTGAAGCTTAAATTATCATTTGGTAAATGCTTTCTTTATCTACTGGAATAAATACAGGAACTTAGAACAATATCAAGAAGGAGAAATCAGAGTTTTGTACCAGGAAAACTCCATTTATCTACAGAATACAGATATAATACTTTTGTGAAGTGCAGACTCCCTCAGGCCATGAAGCTAACTCTGCAATATCCCTAAGAATGATGCAACTATGAACAGTCACACTCAGGATATGGTCAAAAATAGATATTTCCACCTCTATATTACATTACTGTACAAATCAGCATATCCCGTACCTCTCAAAAGTAAGCTAGGTATAGATTTTTTGGCTGTTGTAGAGTTAGCATACAATAAACTGACAAATTACGAGAACATAACACGCAAAATATTGCCTTATGACAAGAATAGAAAAAATAAGGAAGAAAAAGGAAAAAATAATCAGGGAAAGCATGACATGCAAAAGTCTTTTACTTGTACGGAAAGAAGAACAGTAATATGGAAAAAAGTGCTCTTCTGTGTAATTAGTATAGCATATTACGGTGTAACAGAGAACCAAAACCAAAAAATAAACCATAAATTCTACTCGATAATGTCAGTTTAATTTAAAACGCTGCTAAATCTCCCAGTATACGTTAGCGTGTATGTTAAGATTGGTGTGTACATAAAGGCACTCCAACAGAACCACACAATGCAATGCTAATAGGGTTAGGTGCTCAGAATATAAGGTAACACAAGTGCCATTTGATGCAAGAGTTGCTAGGGAAGGCTATTTTTTCCTATCCGTTAATTAAGTGAATTTAGGGCTTTTGAAAGGTGCCAGATTGACAGTCCTGAGACTGAAGTCCTCTATTCAGGGAGCAGCGAGACCCAGGCAGCAGCAGCAGAGCTGCCTCACACCGCCCCTCAACCTTGACCCGCAGGGCTCACCTCCAGCGATGAGCCGGGCTGGCGGCTCAGTTTCCGAGCCTGTTCATTCTCTGGCCTCTCTGGGGAGGCTGCTGATAAAGGTGCTAATTAGGGCCAATTGTTATGGAGGGTTTTGTGCTGCGAACACCTGTCCATTAAGAACTGAACTGGGAACACCAGCTTTTTTTTTTTTTTTTTTTTATACGGGACGCACCGCAGACTCTAACGAGTGAGGATTTTTCAAGCACTACTGACCTAGGGCCAGAGCTGAGGTAATACGTTTGGGAAAGACAGCTTAAGGATTGCACCAAATTTACTCCACTATCACCATTATTATTATTTTAAAAAAGTAGTAGCAAAAATAGTTTTTCAAAGATGATCCATCCAACTGCTTCGATGACTCCTTTTCTAGGCAGTTGAGTCTTGACTTTTGCCTTTGAGATAGGTTGTCTTTCACATCTGTTGAACCATTTTAAGAAAACGTGAACGATTCAGCGCAAAGCCAAAGAAGGTGATAGCTAATTCAGCAGAGCAATTGATGTTGTCTAAGCCTTCTGTAAATCTGGAGTGTGAGTGCCTGCACATCCTCCGTTTCTCTCTACCATTAAATGATCAGGAAGGGCTGCCAGCTGAAAAATGGAGCAATGGGAAGGGGCCATCACTGAACAGAACGCTTCAAATGACCAACCTGTTAATTTTATGGGTTGCTTGCAGGCAAAAGGGTAGGAACACTGAGTTTCTCAGAGCCAAACATGCTCTGAGCACCTAAGATATTAGATGCACATAATGACATTTCAGATAATTGCTTTTCATTCCACTGTTATGTATTTTTCCTTTCGTACTGTTGATAACTACTTCCAACGCAGAAACAAAACTCCCCGAAACCTCGAGTCACTTAGTCCTTTGTAAGATCTTCACTTCACTTGATCTAGTGCAGGAAAGATAAATAGAAATTTTACTGTAAATAAATTGAAAGTTAAGTTGAAGCATCTACAGTGACTAAGACAGCATAGTCCATTTTAAAATAAAAGATTCTTTAAATGTGCTTTTTTTTTTCCTTCTTTTTCTCCAGAAGAGGCTGACTTCAAGCCTTTATTGTCTTTCACCTCCTTCAAGGTGCAATAGAGAGATATAGCAGCTTAGTGTTCTTGACATCAGCAGAGAGGCTGAAAAAACATTATCAGGGAAGAACCAATCTCCTATAACAGTTGAATAGTACTCACACTGATGATAAAGGTTTGGGTGAAAGATGAAATGAAAAATGTGGCTATAGCTGCTTGTAGCAAAACATGCTTTTCTGTAGCAGTTTTGCCCCCTGTCTTAAGTGTTTATATTGAATGAATAGTTGGTGCTTTATATGACTTTGTTGCTGAATGGAGCAGTCTACTTAGCATGAACTTTTTGATGGCCTCACTTTCTGAAATGGTGTACAAAGGTTTCATGGATTATGCATTAGTTCCATTAACTTTCCACTTGAAGATAGCATGGGCAGTGACAGGGCTGATAAGGACTGAACAGCACCAACTCCCCTAAATTTTTGCTCCTAAAGGAATAATTTCAAGTGTCACCTGCAGTAATGTGCCTCACCTAAGTGAAATACATGGCATCACGTCTGATGAGGCAGCCATTAGATCACTTTGGTGACGTTTCTTCAATTTTCTCAACTCTGCTGTGAAAATTGGGGAATCTCCTCTTGATTGCTCTCCAGTGTTTTAACCTGCAACAACTAACACCTGTATTTACACATTTAAATACTCCATCTCTTAGCTGATACAGCTCAAACAAGGCTACCACATACGAGCAATACGGGATACAGGATTATGAGCCAAGATGTATAAAATTCTTCTGGTCTGAAATAGGCTTGTGCTCCACCCGTTTGGAGGTAACATTCAAATACTTGACCAAAGACAAATTCATGTATAGTTTCTGGAGGAATAAGGCCATGATTTCAAAAGATGAGTGGTAACTGAGATTGCTTTAACAATTATGACACCTGCATTAAAATTGTTTTAAAATATCCCCTCTGCAGATCTGATTGGCACAAGTGTTAGCTTTACACCAGTTCTCTTCATTATTTCACACTGAGGTCATGCTGGGGCATCATTCCTGTTTTTTTGTTTGTTTTCATTAAACAGCCCCATGGGAAGTGATGTGCAGCCAGCATGTTTGGAGTACCTTGGGAGTCTAACTTTCATAAGAAAAATCAAGCTAGAATCTTTTCTGTCTTGCTCACACCCTTCTATTCTGGCACCCAAGCAAGCAAACAATTGCTACATCCTTAGTAAACTTCTATAAATAAATAAAAATTAAGAAAAACTGTGGAACAGAAAGCTGGGAAAAACTCAGTCTTTCTCCAGAAGTTGAAATGTAGATAGGAATACTGGCACACAAAGGTGCATCCTCCTCCCTTTGCACTAAGGCAGTCCAACTGTTACCAATGATGACCATCTTAGGAATCATCTCATGGCATTTTCACCCACAGATATCCTAGGCATTTTATTGGCATTCCTTGATCATGAATTAAATTTTAGAGGTAACTGACACACAATACTTAGGACAGTGCCAGGAGATAATGAGGTGTTCATCATAGTAAATGGTCTTAGTACAAAAAGCTGAGTAGTCTGGTCACAATTAACAGCTATAGTGGAAATTATGGTAGGCATTAAAGGATATCAATCCTGTGAACACTGACACTGATACTTCTGCTGTCAACTGACAAAAAAAAAAAGTAATTAATTGTTCTAGTAGACAAGGTGATGAAGACATACACACTAACCCATAGACAGCCTGGAGTGAAAAAGCAACACATACAGGACAGGTCTCCTCTTTTAAGGGCTCTGACTAAAGCTGATTGTTGAGGACAAAAGGAATAGCACAGATGAAGCAAGGTCAGAAAGGTGAATAAAAATAAGACAGTTATTATGTCTTTTCTGAAAGCAAAAGCAGATTAGAAAATAGGTCAGAGAGTGCAGGAAAAATGTTATTTGTATTCTGACAATTTGCAAAGGACATGTATATCCGAATGTACTGAATTTGTAGGAACCTCTTATTGTAGTCCCAGGGAGTGATGTATTCCATATTATTTCTTCTAATTAGTAGCATTACAATGGGCTTGTTTGTTGTCATTTGTTTTTCTAAAGATCTTTCTAACAAAATATAAAACCTATCGTGATGGGTGCTGCACAAACAATATGAGAAAGACTCTGTCATGAAGAGCCTATGGGCTATGCAGGACATGCAAAGTAGGGCATTGGCATGAGGAAGGGATGTGGTTTGTCAGCAGTCATGTAGCAAAGTAGGAAACAGTCTGTCTCCATGTCCCAAACCAGTACCATGCCCAAGAACCAGGTATGCATTTAACAGATTCATTTTCCATTTTCTCCCAACGTCTCAAAATGACTACCGGATAACAGAAGCACCTTTAGCTGTTTGGAAAACAGAAATTCCTCATCTTGATCACTTCCTGCTATTTTGTTTTCAACCTGCTTTCCCTAAGTAATACAACTTAAGGTCAAGTGTGCTCTCTGTGGAGGTGCACAAGAGGGAAAACCCTTCCTAGTCATGAAGTTCAGACAAAACCGACATAATGGTAGAATTTTCAGATAGTCTACATTTCAAAACCTTCACTGATGAAATCAGACAGTGAAAACAGATGACACCCTCTTCCACTTAACAGACCAGTAAATATTACCTTAATCTTTTTCAGACATCGAAGATTTCCCACAGCATTCCACATTGGAAATGTACATAGACATTCTACTACTACGACTGGAACCTGGCGAGCAGCTGAGATGTGTAATATAATCAGGCTTCCCAAACAATGCTGGAACCCTCAAAAGAGACCCAAAAGCTTAGACCCACACCTTTTCCTTTCAACCCATTCTAACATATAGAGGTGTTTTGTTTTAGTTCTCTTTTCTACTCTAGTGTTAACACAGAAACTGAACAGAGAAACAAAACTAACAACCACTTGTAACAGGGAGATGAAAACTGGGTAGTGAAGAAGTTCTCAAAACCATGCATGAAAATACGTTTTTAGTACAAGAAGACCTCTCATACACAAAGGCATAACTTAAAAAAGGCTGAGGAATTTTCATTGTTTTAAAAATTCATTGGTTTAAAAATTTCATTTTCTCTCCCCACCATATATCTTCCGTAAAATGAAGCAAATTATTTTTTGGTATGTATACAAGAAAATGACAAAAATAAGTGAATTTCAAATATTTTTTTCCAAAAAATAATCACAGTAAACAAAATATTATTTTAATATTGTGTGTTGACATGAGAAAGTATTTCTGTAGTGAGAGACATGAATATTATCTGATTTTGAAAGCAGTGCAAGGTTACTTTAAGACTGCATTTCCCATTTATTACATAAGAGAAAGATGTATGTAACTATTTTTTTTTTTTACATACATACATAATGCAGTAAAAGTCTTGTAACTTCATTGTTTAGTTTTCAAAGAAATTCAAAGTAAGTTTTGCTTTTAAGAGCCCATTGCCTTTCCTGCATATTTCCTCTAAACTTCTGCATGTTGGGGAAATGTTTTCTAGAATGCAGATTTTCTTGTGGATGTGCAGATTACTCTTCCTTAGCCTCAAGTATCAATGACTGAAATCTTATCCTAAATAAGCAACTGACATGTAACTGATTTTCAAAAGAACTTTCTTTAAGCTTATTATCAAAACAACTGCTTTTGTTCTTAAGATTTGAGCAATATAAGTAAAAGCAATTCCATTACTACCTTGTATACAAGCCAAAAATGTAAGTAACTTCTAATATGCTCACAAAAAAACGCTTTACTGTTTTAGCACTGTATTTCTAATGGGTATTTACTATGGAATAATGTAAGGAAGAGTTTCCAATATGTTGTTATATACCATTAGACACATTCAAATTAATCATTTCTATTTTCAGCAAAATAATTCACATACTGTTTAGTCAATAATAAAATATTTAGTGTAGTTACAAACCTAAATTCTTGAGCTTTGGCTGTGTAGAATTTGGTTTTAATTTTTATTGCTATCCTTGACTTCTAACCTCTTCATGCAGGCTTTCAAAGGAAATAATCAAAGCAGCAGAAAACTAATCAAGATTGCAGCAGAACAAGTGTATAGGCACAGTGTCTAGAATTTAACAAGCTTAGTGATTAAAAAGTTGTGTTCACACAATGATTTGTTTCCATTGGAAATACAGCCCTCAGGATCATTTTTGAACACAATAATTTATAAGCTTAATATTTAATATAGTCTTGAAATTAATTTTGTTCTTCTCAATACTTGTTGGTGTTTAATTTTCATATGACTGTTTTATTGAACTGAGATATAACAATGACACTTTAGAAACTTTAAGGTGGCTGTCTTTCTCTGCACTGGTTTACCCATAAATACGGCAGAGAAATGGGAATAGAAAGTCCTCTAAAATATAAACTGCTCCTGTACAATGAAGTTATTAAAATTGTAGATACACAGCCCTCAGGTTAAGCTGCTCTATAATAACTGTAGCTGTATTCAGCAGCTACAAAGGGACAGTATAATTTCTTTCGGAGGCAAAGACATTCCTGGGTGGAAATGAACGCAGAAAAATTCTCTGGCATAACACAGGGCAGTGTATGAAGAGAATCCTAGCAGAACATTAATCTGAATAGGAAAATTAGTTTCAATACTTGAGGATATTTACTATTATTCTCTGCTCCCCCATTTTGGTTGGGAATAGCATTTTATGAAGGACAATGAGGACTGAATAGTTTTCTGGCAACGAGGCAATTCTGCAGATTGAAAGGAGACTATAATAGGTTTGACAGGACAGAGCAAACAAAACTGTGGTCTGACTGAAAAAATACTTTTCCTCAAAATTTTAACACCTTTCTTGAGGTGTCAGCTGTAATACCATGTCTGAGTGCAACATGTTGCCGACACACTTCATACCATTTAGTCTGAGAACCTTTGCTTTTCCCAAGGAAGAAAAAAGCAAGAGGAAGAAAAGCAGACAACTTTGTGACTACGTATAGTTCTAACAATAGAAACAAATTACAATTATAAAAAAATATAGAAACATACATAATTATGTATCAGAAACATATATAAGTATATTAATTAGGAGAAATGTTACACCCTGTGGTACATCTCAACATAAGGATTTTATTTCTTAAGGGGAACATCAGTGGGAAAAGGTTTCCTACGAAAAATAACAAATGAAAAATAAAGTAACAAGAAGAAATGAGCAACTAGAACAAGATTTGGACAGAAGAGAAGATGTAGATTAGAATAAATTTGGA
The DNA here is from genome assembly GCF_040182565.1 of Anser cygnoides. Classification (NCBI taxonomy): domain Eukaryota; kingdom Metazoa; phylum Chordata; class Aves; order Anseriformes; family Anatidae; genus Anser; species Anser cygnoides. The sequence goes on along the minus strand of NC_089885.1, from coordinate 10,926,873 downwards.
TGTTAGGGTTTAGGACAAAAAGGCAGGGGAGTTAAATACTGCTGTTAACTATTCTGCTATTCATGCCTTGAGCCCAAACAGGTGGAATAATGTACAAATGTTCTTCACTTGGTTTAACTGCTCAGCCATTTGACAGGAGTAGCTCTGTCTGCTTTTGGAACGAGGCAAGGTAAATGCTGATGATTACATATGACTGTGAAAGAGGTATAAGATAACCTGCCTTCTTGCCTTTCCTCTCTGGAACAGTCAGATTAGAGTTGTTTACAATTTGGGGCCAGACTATGAAAAGACACATAGGGAAAGCAATTTCTGGAAACTCGATTAGTTAATGTGTGAAGTCCATTGCTTGGGGAAGTCCTACACAATGTTTCTTCCGGTCATCATCCAGGCAGGGCCAGTCAAATTAACACTGCTGTTTATAAAGTATAGGCCATCTTTTATTTTAAACTGTGGTCTGCTAAAATCAGCAGCTGAAACATATGGATGGTGGGAATCCCCATGGCTGAAAATAACCTCAGAACTTTATCTACTGCTCACATCCGAGGGTTTTGCCTGAAAACTTGCTCCATTGACCTTGGCAACCAGGGACTTCCCCTTCCTCTTCGCTTATTTGAGGCTTTGCTACAGCACTTAGACATTGAATTACTGAAAAGTCATAAAATGCTGGGAGATCCACTGGGCAAGCAGTTTACTAATGACTAGAAGAGCACGCATCAGTGGTCGTGTTGTCTGAGGTAGACTCTTCTCATCCTCAACATTTATCCAAACAGTGCTCAAACCTGAACCCCCTCTTTGCTGCTGGACCAGAGATCAGTCTGCTCCTGATTTAAAATGCATGGCTAAGTTTAAAACTTTAGTAAGGGCCAATCTCTGAATAATCCTTTAGGGATTATTGTAATTAAGGCGGTAATCCTTAGATGCTTCTTAATTTGTGTCCATTTTAAAATCGAGTGCCACTTGTTGCATCACAAAAGAAAGAAGAGGAGGTGAAAATGGCAAAGGTTTAAACATTAACAGCCCTTCCTGTCACCTCATGCATCTGAGCAATACAAACAGGTGGAATATTTAAAACCAGAAGGCCACTAAAAGACAAACAAAACCACAGAAACCCTACCCCCCACAAATAAATACACCAGTGGAAAACAAGTGAGATTTCAACCATGGAGAGAATGGTTGATCTTCAGAAACATTCTCTGTACAGATGAAGTAAATACTTGAGGACACGCAACTCATGGGTTCTCTTTGCGTGGATCCTCATGTCCCTGTCTGCATAAACCCTCCCCGACAAGAAATCGTCATTCTCCCCATGAGAAGCCTCTCCTGAGAAAGCATCAGTGACAGCAGATTTTTCAATCACTAGCATTTATAGGGCTTCGTTTATGTTGTTAACAGGGTAAGAATGAATTGGACAAAAGGGCCAGGCCAATGGAATTTTTAAAATTCAGCAGGGAGGGAGATATTAAAGTCACTGAAGTAGCGATACACACAAACAAAGCATTATGATCTACTTTAAACCTTTTGAGATTCAAGACAGATGCTGTAGCCACACGGTGCACAAATGGTGGAATGAAGCAACAAGGTAGCACGGCTGGGCTAAAACACCTTTCAGCAGTATACAGCCTGTAACTTTTCATCAGCTATCCCTATTTAAAAAGAGGGAACATTCTCTCTGCTCTAAGCAGTCCTGTTCTAAGTGAGATGAAAAACATGGCAGGAAAACCAAAACACTGCTCGCTAGGCTTGGACACAGCCTCTACCCAATGCTGCTGCTAGCAGTCAAGATGTTAGGCAAGACACAGACCTGTATGCCTCTGTTAAGTGAAAATATTTACAAATGTTTATAAAGGAATTCAATAACACTTCTGAAAACAAAACAAAACAAACAAACAAACAAAAAAACCGAAACAACAACATGCTGAGGATTACTGTTATAAGAAGAAGAGTGAGAGTCAAACAACCTGTGCAGCTGGTGCTGCATTACACTTCTGTGAGTGCAGAACTCATACAATTCCGTATGAATTGCAACAGGGGCATAGCAAGCTTTCAAAACAGGGTGAGAAATCATTAGAAAGCACAAGAAAAAAGGCTTTTCATAAACGATCAACTGTTTAACGGGACAATCTCCTTTGTGGCAGTTTAAGCGATCTCCATGCTGGTGCAGACGGGCATCTCAGGGCTGCAGGATACTTGGGCTGCACTACGTGGTGATACAGTTTTTTGGGGACAATATAGAATGTAAGAGAAAAGATGGAAATCTTTCTAATCTCTTGAAAGAAATTCCTATGAAGAACTAGTTAAGAAATGAAAGTGCATGCTGTTCTCTGTATATGCTCTTTAAATCAAAACAGGATGAGACTAAGTTTGTGATACTGCATTCTTGTTTATATCCTTTCCAAATAACATATACTTTTTTTTTTTTTTTTTAAACTCCCTGAAACATACAACTATTAAAAAAATGCCATGCTGGATTATTTGGCAGGCCTTCAAGGCAGGTGTTCAACATGTAATTATCTTACAGACTCCATAAGAATGATTGCTCTATGATACACATTTATCTTTAATCTAATATAGTTTACAGAGGTTTTTTTTTCCTTTTTTTTTTTTTTTTTTTTCCAGTGACAAATTACACTCTGCTTTATGGAAATGTAACATTTTGTATGAATGGCTGGGTGCAGCCATATTGCATACTAATGAGCAAGACAAAGTAGCTCCACTCTTATTTGCAACTGGCACAGACCTTTCCATTAGCAAATTAAAATCTGTTCAAATTTATTTACTAATATATTAGGAGAAGCTTCAAGCTAACCCCTGTTGACCTGTATTATATAGCAAACAACTGTAGCAGTGAAAATAATTAATAGAATGTATTGCACCTCCTGCTTTTTTCTCCATCACACCCTGGGGTCAGCTGGATAGTGGGTTTGCCATCTGCATTCTGTTACAAGGCCACATTTACTTAAAAATTATCAATTATATTTTGAAATGACTTCCTTTAATTGAACTCTCATTATTCAAAGTATCCTCTGTTTTTAAAGCTTCTGAAAGCAGGCACATGAAACCTTTTCCATCTGAAAACCAAAAAGTAACTTTCTGTATTACCTGCACATTGAAGCTGAGCAAATACGCAGCCACTAGATACAGTAGTAAATCTCACATTAGCGCCTTTCTGGTGGGAAGCATTGCAAGAAACTTTCCATTGCCTTATGCTGGCTGTATTGCTACGTAAATCAAACTAAGGATAGGTTTCCTTAAACATCCTTTATCCTCACTTGTTTTGATTTATTAACTGTTTGTCAAAGATGGTGGCTGCACCAAGAGCTAATGTTTTACCATCTCTCTGGAAATAATTCTGGTGTGTTCCTCTCCTCAATGGGACACATGTACTGCCTCCAGCTTTGCTGATTGTGTTCAGGGCTCCCCCTCTTTCCCTATGTAAACATACTACAGGTACTGAGAAGTTTCATTATAATTATTCTGTATTTTTATTCCTACTGCAGAGAAACATGGAAAAAACTCCAGCAAAATTAATGAAGTCAATTCAGTAATTTTAGTTCAATGCTACTACTTTGAGCAGGGAACATGACAGATGCCCATTAAAAAGTTTGGTATATTACCAGAAGTTTGGTAAATTCTCATTCAGAGAAAGCTTGGTGGCTAGTGAGAAGGCAATCTACAATACGTGGGAGTCCATTGTAGAAAAAACCAGGCAAGAATGCTGTACTTTGCTGACCACTTTAACATGCCAGTGAAATATATTTACACGTATCTATAAGGAGTCCCAGGGCTAAATGAAAGTGTCAAATAGCTGGCACAAAAAGTACACTCCACACATGCAGTTTGTGCTAGTTTAAGTCATCAGCAGGGAGCTAGAAAGCTGCAGACTAAACCACAACTGGACGCATCTGGGGATGTGCAGATGTGTATTTTCACTCTGGGAAAACACAAAGGTCAGTGGGCCTGGGTATACAAATGAATTTGTAAGTTCCTCAATATATTAAAGTATTTCACACAGTGAATGTAGGCCTATTTTATTATTATACGGATAAAACTGATCATGTCATTTGGGAAAACATGTTTCCAGACAATTTACTTAAATAGTTTTTGAAAACTTTTTTTTTTTTTAAAGAAACAGCAAATAAACGTTCCAGAAGTCATACTGATTAAATATCAAATGCACAGAAAAAGTGATCAATAATGTTACCATCATAATTCCTATAAAGTTTTTTTTTTTTTAATAAATAAAATATCTAAAGCGACCAGAAAATCTAGTCTCGGCATTTCAGCAGAACGTCCAAAAGGGGCTGTTACACGACCACGTATCACCGCTGACCTCTTGTGGTCACACTGCAGGACTGCACACAAAAGCATCTGACCGCTGAAACGCTCCCCTACCTTAAAAGGGACAAAACCAACTTCTATTAAATAACACCGGAATACAAACTATAAACATGACAGATGTATTTAAACTAATTTAAACAGTTCAATATTAGAAACTAATCAATTATTCAGGATAAAAATTTTGGATTATGAAGGGATTTGGGAAGGAATATTGAAGTCCAGTGGTTCCCAAACTTTTTGGACCCATTTGTCAATCTTTAACATTTGTTGCAGATAATGGATGGACTATAATGAGCTCAATTTGCTCGCAAATAAGGAAAAAAAAAAAAGGCAAACAAGAGCACCCTCTCTTAGCTGAGAAGTACAGAGACAGGAAGGGAGCAGAAGACAGGTGATAGGGAATAGATGCACAGACAGGCAAGTCCAGCACTGCGCACAGTCAGTCTCTAACAGCATATTGCCAAGACTTCACACGAGGTGAGTATACTGTAGCGATGAAATGAATTCCTGCTCCCACATCCATGCAATCGAAGCCAGTGTATGGTTTTATCTGTGAACCCAGTTTAACACAGGTGTTCTGCAACGGAGCAGTATTGCTGTCAATACAGCTACACAGACAGAGCCCTCTTGTGGAGATACAGCACGTATTTCCTCAGTTATATCCACGAAGCTGCAGAAAGCATATACTCACATTATTGGAGCATAGGGTTTCTTAAAGCACGCGAGAGCACAGCTATGCCAGCAGACCTCACTGGTTCAGGTCTGATGTTACAAATCCCACTGATGCCAGCCAGGTCTTTTTTTTTTTTTTTTCCCCTTCCAAAAATGAAAAGAACAAAAAATAAAATTAAAAATGGGCGCAATACAACACGGTGTTCTTCTGCTTCTCTATTAAAGTATCCAGCTATCCAAGAAGTAACAATTAGCAGCAGGAGAAGAGACAGTCGGTGATGTGGTATGTAATTACTGTGCCAAGATCTCCTCTGGAGACCAGTGAAAGCAGCAGTGATGTGTCCACTGATTTCAGCAGTTTGAGTCGAGTTCTGTCGTGTTCCCTTATTTACATGGCAGTCCTCACCCTTCCAGAATGGCCAACACAGGTAATTATTTACTTATTGTTAGCTATTGTTATCGTGTTTGAACTTGTTATTTTCTTGAGACAAAGTGTTTTGTTTTGAAGGGGAAAGGGGAGAGAAAGAAGATGAAAAAAAAAAGAAACTGATTACTTTCAGCACTGATGAATTCAGCATTTAGGCTCCTCCACAGGGAAGATAACCACAGGAAGCTGTTAACAAGAAATCATTTTCTCTGGAAGCTCTACAAGCTCTAACTTTTTGTGCTAATGATCACTCAGAATGCTACTACCAAGATCATTTCCCTATGTTAGGATTTGATCACAGTGTCCTTGAAGAGGAACACATTTTGGTTGCTCTTCTTTTTAGCTGTTAAAACAAACCTCACCTTTCCATTGCTTCAGATCAGGGTGTTCTAAGTTTCTGCTAGAGCCGTGCCATAAATAACAGTGTTCCATCGCTCCCTTCATATCCTCTATGACCACAAACTTCTAATGTTAATCTTTAAGCTAAGGTTACTATTTTTTTTTTTTTTTCCCACGGCCACTTCCTGTACAACTCTGTTCACCTTCCAATCCGTAAGGCACATCTCTGCAACACAGCAGTCTCCAATTATGCAGCATTACGCAGCACACACAGGGACATGGATACTGGAGAAAAGGGAATTGAAACACTGAGAAGTTACATCATTTGACCAACCTCATCACAGATTAAGGACTTGACAGGTGCCTCTATAATTAGGTATTTGAATGGTCACCTGCCCAGGTATTTTCCTGTTTGGTTCAGACAGGTTCTATTTTCGTTCTTTGAAAGCTTCCCTCTATTCTCTTATTTATTTTTAAATCTTTCCTCCTCTTGGGCTTCAAAACTAAAATCTAACATCAGTTATAACCTGAAGAGGTATGATAATAAAGGTAAAAACCCAGCAGTGTTTAATTGTCCTTTTCAAAAGTAGGAGGCCTTATTGGGTTCTTGGGCTACCTAGTAAACTGGTGCTTATTGAATCATTTACTTTGATAAGGTTCAGGAAATTGTAGTAACTATCTTGCAACACCCAATTTACTTTTTTTTTTTCAGGACGATACAAAAGAAAAAAACAAAACAAAAAAAAAAAAGAAAAAGAAAATTTCCCTGCTCAGAACTTACAGACTGCCTAGAGGCAGACACTTGGTACCTGATCCTACAGTGCCAGTGCCAGTTATAATGACAAAAGTCATTCAGTTTTTATCTGCAACCCAATGAATACTTAAAACGCTACCATTTTTATACCAACATGCTGGTAGACTGATGAAGACATTATAAAGACACCAAGAGGCAAAGATATGCCTGTCTCTGATTGCATAAACCATTCCATTTTGAAAAAATACATTGACATGAGCCTGTTGAAGGGAAAGTTTGCATGCATTTTTAGCAGTTCACAGATCATCATCCTATAGCAACATAAAGCACATTCAGAGACTTAGATGAAAAAAGTGAACCTTCTGATCGATTAGGCACAAAATCACACCTGAGGGATAAATTGTTCAAGCTTTCCAAGGGTCTGACAATAACCTTTGTGTTTCTCATTGCCACTCCAGCTTCCAACCCTTGGACTCATTTCAAAAATGGAGTCTTTTTAGAAGGGATTCTCAAACAAAATGTTAAACATCTGACTTTCTTCATCAGCGTGACAGCAAGAAAAAGAACTGAACTTCATCCCATGTAAATCAACAGCTAGCACCAACGTGGAAAAGAGAACATTTTAGGACTAGAATTCCCAGAAGTTTTTTTTTATTATTATTTCTTTAAAGACTTCTCAAATTATTGCAATTTGAAACAAAAAATTGTAGTGTTATTAAATGAAGCATTATTCTATTATTCTGTGAACACACTGGAGCAGATTGCCACAACAGAACACTCTGCATTTAGACATCAAAAGTATTTGGATTTTCAAAAAAGCTTAAAATACGGGCTACTTTTTGAGGGTGAGTCCTGTTGAAAATTGACCATAAAAGCCACAATGAGACTAATGGATGGAGAGAGTTAGTGGCCATCAAGCATAAGAAAAAAACGACTTTGTTACATTATTTTTATGACCCTGGATTGAACAGAATTTCTAATTAACAAGTGTGTATTCAAACATTCACAAAGTCCTTACTCCAACATACATTACTGGCTTTACACTGTCATGTTTTAACTGTCATGTTACATATATATGTATATATATTTAAAGGCAAGGTACTTTGAAAAAAAAATCTTTAAGACAGTTGAACTTGCAACTATAAATCTCTTACCTCCAAATATTTTTACACTGTCTTAAAACTTGCATAAATCTGGTGGTTTTGATATGCACGAGCTGCTGAAAGATTTGTATGTTTTTTTCTCCCCTCCCACCCATTCTTTAGAAGAATAGCTATCTCCTTAATTGTTTCCGAGAAGCAAAACTTTCTTTTCTTTAACAAGCAAGTTTATCAGGGATGCCGAGAAGTGATGCAACTACAAGACTTTTTTCTTATTATTTATTTATGGTGAATTTAAAATGTAGATGTGGAGAAATGTCACTAAAGAATACTTTAAAACTTTATTGTGAAATGAAGGCTGGATAGATGTCATATTCTACCATCCAAAGATTTAATCACTTTCATTGACATGTATTCCATTTCCATTAAGTATCAGGATGCAAAAAAAGCTTGGAAACAAAATGCATCTTTGGATTCTGTTCTCAGATATTTTCATATATATTAGGGGCCAGTGAAATGGCCTAGGTTTAAAATTAATGTTAGCTGATGTATCATCACACTCAATAAGTCATTTGAATGTTACCGAAAGAGTTTCTAGCTGTATATTCAAGTGAAAGCTCTTTGGGAGTTCTAGAGTACAGTTTAAATAAGACTCCAGCAGAGCTCAGTGCTGAACAGACATTTAGAAACTAATCTTGGCATATCGTCTGCTGGCTCACTAGGGAAGTCAAGAACTGAAGTTTTAGTGAACAGAAGAAAGCAAGCAACAGTGTTTAATTGTTAAAAGAAAAAATAAAGAAGGCAACTCCATCTCAGTAACAGCAATCGGAATATCAACGAGAAAGCAAAATTCAGTTAAGCTACCCAGGTTGGGTAAAAAGCTCAAAATTTGCACTTCTGTGCCAGGCAGGGAAGAAGAGAGCTGTCAGTGGGACCTCAGTGTAATTCTGCCCTGCAGCTGCATGCTCCTGCTGCTTGGACCATTGTAAAGATAAAGCAGCAACTCTCCATTAGGGAGGTTGCTGTATCAGGTGTTACAGCAGCCTCTGCAGTTAGATGAGCAAGTCAGCCCAACATTTCCTAATGTCATCTTTTAAATAAGGCTCCCCAGGCGGTTGTAACTTTGACCAAGGCTTTAAATGTACAGGATACCACTCTCCTCCTCCTTTGTCTAGGCACATTTTGCTTGACATGCATTAATACATTCCTTTCTTCATTAAAGAAAAAAAAATGTATATTTACTAACCACATTTAGAATGACTTGGGACTCAATGCTTATGCTGAATTTCTGTAACTAGACTCTTATAGCTATGGAAAACCTGAAAAGAAAGCAGAAGTGGCACCTGTGCTTAGGTCCATCTGTTCAGATCTGATTGCAAATAGCCCTATTAATATTCTGACAAGACTGTATAATTGCATACTAGAATAAACAACACCAGCCAACTCCACGCAGCAGCACAAGAGTAATCACCATAAAGCCAACACCAAATATTTTCTCTAAGGCTAGTTTTGGATCACTGTTGCATAAAAGGAAAAAGATTCTTACAGACTAAGTGAATAAAGCAGGAGCTTTCAGGAACACTGAGATTTTTAATTAGACACTATTACTGAAAATAATAATAGAAGATCCATATGAATTTGTTTTTAAGGAATTATTTTTTCCAAGACAGACTCTCTGACTCAGTATTTTATTTTGACATGTATTTATTTTGACATGTATTTTAATTTTCTTAGCAGTTTTGTTAGCCTGGTAAACTGGGCTTAAAATATCTCTGCATATTAAATATGTCTATATATGCACATACCATGCACACGTGACTATGATTTTTAATGTCTTTTGTGGGGAATTTACTTTAGATGCTCTTAATGTTTTTATTTTATGTGGGGGTGTTTTTTTTCCCCTCTGAAGAAAGGAATGTAGCTACATACTGATAATTCAAATGAAGAGCCAGAGCACAGAAAAGACCAATCATAGGAAGATTCATGATGGACTAGAGACGGTGATACTCCCTGTCTTCAGCAGAACAGGGAACATTCCTTAAAATTACATAATAGGCATATCTGCAATGGCGTATTCAAAGAAAAATGCAGGAAATACATCTTAACCACTTCAATTCAAGCAGTACACTGTAAGTCAAGACTACAAAGTTTATGAGTACCATTAATGAATTCAGAGCAGATGTGTGAAGGCTATTACAGTATAGACAAGTCTTATGACATAGCCTTCAGCTAATGGCACTCTGACAGTATTAAAATACCTATTACATTCCCTCGAGTTGCTCAAGACTCCTAGCCTTGATCAGAAGTACGCAGGTAAGTTAGAATTTCCTTCCAGGAAATTCTTCTTCAATATTTCCTTTCAGGTATATTCCTATAAGGAATTAATGCCTGGCCTTACTGCTTACTAACCTTACAGCACAGAAGAGGTAGCATGGTAGAGCTATGCTACAGGATTTTCTTTGGGAGTTGCTGGCACATACAAAGATTTTATATCTTTATACGCTGGCACATATAAAGATTTTGTTCACTCTTATCTAGAGCTGGGCTAGCAGAGCCAGTTTAAATCCCAGCTTAGGGGAGCGAGGCAGTATTTGAATCATCCTCTATATAAATGTGAATAAGCCTGCTGCGTTAACACAGAACATACCACAGTGAACCACAAATTGAATTATACCTTTAAAAAAACTACACACATCGTTTTTGTCTTTTGCCTTTTTTTTTTTCCTTTGCCCAGTGTTTTATTAAACAAAATTCTACATCTGTGACAAGCCTGTCTTACCATTACCAGAATTGGATTAGCCTTACTGCTAGTGACTTTGGATGGAGATCAATATGGATTCATTCCAAGGAGACTCTTGAAATATTGATCAATTGGCAAATGGATCAGCATGTTTCATGTCTAAAATATTCAAAATATTCTAAATACCACATTTCCACTTTTCTTTCCTGCAAAATAAGCAGCTGCTAAGTTCAACGTGATGCGTAATTGCCTTTTACCCCTTTCCTCAAACAGATGACAGATGACAATTTATCTGGGATTGATTATATGCCACCTTTGCTGAAAGCTTATTCGGAGAATATGACTTCATTTCATGACAGGTAACAAAAAACTGTGAACCTTTGCTCCACTGGCCTAATCTCCTGAAGGAGAGATGGGGCTCTAAATTCTGAATGAGGCTTCTGCTGGCCCAGGAGCTGTCACTGCCCACAAATTCTGCACTAAATGTCCATTAGAAAGTGACATAATGACATAAATCCGGATTACCCCACTCATGACCCGTGGGACATCTAGCACTCCTGAAGTTCTAAAAAGATCAGGATGCATCTGTGATTTTCAATTGCTAAAGCATTCCCTGCAATCTTTAAGTGAAAAACTTTCTTTACAAGGGAGGCTTAGGACACTTAAATCCATTTCCCACTGTTCCTTGCAGTCCTAGGACTATCCCAGGTGTGCGCTAGAAACATTGTTGACAGTCGTTAGTATTATCTCTTCTCAATGGTCTTTTCGAAATTGTTATGTGATTCTATTTTAGATGTCAGGAAGAATTTTTTTTTCACAGAAAGCGTGCTTAGGCATTGGAACAGGCTGCCATCCCAGGAGGTATTTAAGGGACACGTGGATGTGGTGCTTAGGGACATGGTTTAGCGGTAGATTTGGCAGTGTTACACGATAGTTAGACTTGATCACAGTGGTGTTTGTCGATCTAAATGATTCTGTGATTCTATATTCTATGACTATCTTACATAAACAAGGAGAATCAGTAATTGTTTCAATTGGATTATGTTTTCAAATTTGGAATTCCTGGGAGGCAAAACATGACAAATGATTCCTCCTCCGGTTTTTAGCAAGGGAGCTTGACCTTAAAACATCTCTCTTAGCCAGGACAGATGGCTCTGGCAAATTATCAATTGTACTGCCTTCCCATCCACTTTCCTACAATTAAAAACAATCTTTAATGTTTCCAGTGCAGGATCAAGCTCACAATATCTCACTGTACAAGCAATCCAGAAGACAAGAATGACACAACAGGCTAAACCCATACTGTAATTAAAATTCTTGATTTGAAGTTCTCAACTTTTCACTGATTTCAGCTGAAAAGTAAAAATTAAGTAGGAATTGGAAGCATGAACACTTTAACAGCGGCTGAACTGGGTGCATGCAAATTACAGTCAGTGGAGGACTTCATGTACAAGAACAGTACAAACCCAGGACTCCTCCAGACTGTTAGAAGTAAACACACTGTATATACCCACATTTTTTCCATCACTTTTCTTCCTTACTAGCTGGTTTTACTTTCTTTGAAATGGAGATGAAGGAAAATAATGAACACCTACTATGCTGTCTCTTTCCCTGCAGAGTATAACTCAGTGGTTTACCTGAACAGGAACCTATTGTGGGTAACTTTGATTTCAAGTCACACAGGTATATATATCTGAGATGTATACTTTCATTCAGTGAGGCTTGCTGCTCGATTTAGGCCTAGCACGTATTTGTTCATTATCCTAGGCTTCTTGTAGTTGACGATCCAAGATGTGTCTGTGCACAAAATCCTAGTTAATAAACACACCGAATCACACACTACAGTGAAGCCAGGTGCAGGAAAACTATTTTGCTCATAATCAGAAATGAAATTCCCCATAATAAAAAAGAAACATGAAAAAGGAAAAAAGCCTTAGGAAAAAAGCCTTAGTTATATCAAATATACTTTGGCCCATCTTTAACACTCCATATTAGATGGTTTGGTTTCATATTTCAAGGTATGTTTTCTTGGTTATGTTGTTTTTTTCTGACCATGAGAAGCAGGCTCAAATTAGAAATTCAGGAAGCTTTAGCTCTAGCTCTGGAGAATTGATTTTTTTCCCCCCTCTCTCCTCATGAAACCATGCTTGTACCCTGGTGGGCCACTGCTGAGCTACCACATATTTGACCACCACAGCTCAAAAAGTTTCTATCCTAATGAGCATGCATATCTCATCTGCAGCACAGATCTTAGGCCACAGGCACTTTATGGAGGCAGATCCAAACTCCATACACTTTTAAATGCTACTTTCACAACATGGATTTTAGACCAGTCAAAGTCAAACTGGACTCAAATAGGTATCAGTTTGTGGTGGACACGTTACCATCTGATACAAACCTCCCATACATCCCCCCCTCCCAAAATGGGAACAACAATTGTACTGATAGGATTTTTCATATTGTGGTATTGCAACTAGGAGTCCATAAATCACATGATTGCAAACATGCGCCACTATATCTATCTTTCAATAATACATAGTGCCTTTAAACAACTGAATATAAATCTGCATTAGTAAATATCTAAAGTTACCAATTCTTAAAAAGCTAGGTGTTTTCAGTCTTACAAGAGTGCCCACTTATAATTTAAAAGCTTGCTGTGCACACTAAATTAGATTCAAATGATCATATCTCAAGGCTGCAATTTAATATTTATTTTCTTTCAAAGAAGCTGCAACATAGTATAGTCATATGAACATTAACAGTACTGTCTTCTGGGCCTTATTAGAAATGCTGGCTCTGTATTCCTGGGAGAGTGCCTAGCACTCTTGTAATTTCAGATCTCTAGCTGAGCAGTTTTGGCACTCCAGAGACCAGCTGTTTTCCATTTTCTGTAATAATGACAGCAAGAAGCTATAGAGTTAAGTTCATATACCATAAGGAGCATATTGTATATACATCCAGGTTGGATGAGGCCCTTCTAGGTTGGATGAAGCCCTGTGCAACCTGACCTAGTGGGTGGCATCCCTGCCCACGGCAGGGGGGTTGGAATTGGATGGGCTTTAAGGTCCCTTCCAGCCTGGGCTATTCTATGACCACTCTGATTAGCAGTAGTGACACAAATAGCATTTAACTAGCACAGAAGTCTATATTCACCTCACCTTCCTTGACATTGACATAGTACTGCCTTTACTATCTGGGCTTATGTTGAGCAAAGATGACACTGCTCCCAGCTCACCATCTGTAAGTTCAAACACTTTGCTTGATATTTGCATCAGACTGTAAGCAGTTTCAGAACATTTCTCCGAAGTAGCTTTCATCTTGTTTGCAAACTACCTGCTTTGAATGTTGTCCCATGAATGAAGGATATAGAAGTAACACAGGAATTTACAATGCCACCAGCATTGTTGCAGGTGTATAAGACAAGCATTATTCTAAATGAATATTCTATACACTTTGGCAAAAAATATTACTAAAAATTAACAAAATTAAAAATGACTGCAATATATGAAGCTGTGTCTGGTATTCCTCTTACCTATCGTGTCTCACAGTTTCTCTGGCCCACCGCAAGCTCAGTAACAATATATCACCTGTTTCAATCACAAACGACCTCTTTACTACATGCTATAGAAACAGCATCTAGCCACGGCTTAAAAAGCTGGGTTCCCCTGTGGGATAGCAAGCATGCACACAGGAATCCCCTAAAGTGAACACAACTCGATTGATTTCGAGACGTGGTCCTTCACATACACGCCACTAGATGGCAAGTTATGATTACATTAGGCATCTCATACTCAACTGTAGCAAGGCAGTCGATAGGAACAGTCAAATTAAAAGCACTGGGATGGGGAAGGTGAATATACAAGAACCATTTATGTGGGTCCAGTGCTTCTTTCTCAAGACTGAAAATAGTTTTAAAACTATTTTGTTTGTCGTTAAGCTTTTTAGGATTCTCTGTTTTAAGGAGCAAAATAAGCAAAATTGAGTGATTTTTTCCCCCATTTATTAAAGATATTCCAAGTAATTTAGAAAAAAAAATAGAAATTAACATGCATTGCTTTCTTTCTGTGAAAGGAGCCATGAGTCAGAAGCTAGAGACTAACAACTGCATTCAAGAGTAGGAACACAAGAATAAGCCTGCCTCTCCATCGCTGCTCCTCGTCTGGCACGAGACTGGTTTTGATAGTTTTGGCCAGTGCTGACACAATGATCCACCAGGTAGAATGCTTTAGAATTTAAGAGAAATGCACTATAAAACTACAAGGTAATATAATTACTGATTTGGTTTTTAATCCTGTAGAACTAACATTTCAACAGGAAACGGGATAGATTCTCTACGCTGCGTTAAGACAAGGATCAACTGACACAGTTAAAAGTCAGCTTCACAGGCAATGTAAACATTAAGCCAAAATTGCTTTGTACAGAAGAAATATATATAGAAAACAAAAATAAAAGGTGAATTTTAGGAATTCCTATAGAAAGGTTTTTCTTCAACAACTGGCCTTTGAGACAGTTCTTAGCTTGCACCCAGTCAGCAAATGCAGTCCTGGGTTTCTGAAACTCTCTTCTCAGCCATGGTCCACAAGAGATATCATGGGAAATGCTAAGTGTTGCATGCTTTTTTTTTTCCCCCTCAGAAAAAGGTTTATATAGTATAGGCATAATATTTCAAAAATTCTGGTGCTGAATTCCTTTGTTTAAAAAAAGTTAGAGGAAGGAATCCTTTCAGAGTCTGAGAAAGCAAATGGTATTCTTTCAATCTAAAGATAACCTTTAAATGCATAAACTGTAAGGAAAACAAAATCCTTTTAGGAAGATGGAGCCTTTCTACCATTCTGACTGTCAGCAAAAAGGTAATGATTTTCATTTCTTCTAAAACGTTATTTGCCTCTGTGAGAATGTTAAAAAAAGAAAGTACTGAAGGGTAACGGGGAAGATCGATGGCGAGAGGTGGCAATAAATCAACCATTAGGTTTTCCAGCATGAAATAAATCCACATTAAGTGCTTTGGTATTACCTGCATGTTAAAATATCTGTTTTACTGAATTACACGTAGCCACACTTACCCGTACAAAGTAGCAATGCTAGCGAATCATAATTATCTAATCATAATCATTTGATATCTACAGTGAGGCAATAGTCAGATTCAGAACACGTGACTTGTACAGGCAGCTCATTTATTTTCTTCATTACAAAAATCCTACCTGTAAGATGATGCAATATTTTAAGCCATTGCTAGTGGTTTCTGACAGCAGTCAACGCAATTCCCGACAAGAGCATGAGGCAGAAGTCACCTCCATACATTTCTCATTTAAGTCTGTAGGCAGTGAGGTTTCTGTTGTACGGGCATGATGAAGGCAAGTACATTAAATAAAGCCATTGCTCTTCTTCCCTTTACCTGCGAATTCAGAACAGTTCAGATAGTCTGACCTCTTCAGTGATCCCAGAGGTTAGCATAATACCATCCATGTTGTTGATCTCTTTCAGAGGTTACATATATTTTTTTTTTCTGTGATGTTTCTGAAAACTCTAGAAAAATACTTTTTTGGCCACTTTACACACTAACTTCAACAGCTTGACTGTCTACTTGTCACAAGGATTAAGTCTGGCCAAGCTGAGTACACAAACCCATCTTTCTGTCTGTTTAGACATTACATAGCCTCTGAAAATTTCACTGAACTCGCAGAAATATATTTAGACACTGTTCAATGCATAGGGATGCGCAGGAGATGCTCTGCTTTGCAGAAATTATATACATGTCTGAGAATCATCCCCCAAAGCTACATGCCATAGAGCATAGACCACATTTCTCTATAACATGAAAAGTAGCTGTGCATGTCAAAAAGGCACATATGTGTGAGGTATATATTCATTAAATGAATAATATTCAGCCATGAAACCAATCCACAAAAAGCACAATTACAAATGAAACAGAACAAAGCCATATTCAATAAAAACATAACAGTGAAGTCAGCAAAGTTAAGACAAGACGTCTGTGAAGGAATTTAAGGATGAAGTGAAGAAAATTTCATGATTAAGGGCACTTGAATGGATGAAGGCTGTGAAGGAGAGGAGTTTCTCATTGAAGCACTCACACCACTATGGCAAATAGTCCTTACAGAAAAAAAAAACAGAAATGAAGCATGCTTACATACATCATTTCCTAGGCAACTTTAGAGAAAGTAATAAAAGGAAACATCACTTTTGTTTACTACAATGGCTGTTAGTGACACCTGAGTGAAGTACCAAACTCCACAAAGAAGTCCTAAAAAGCTACCTTATATAATAACTGATGGCAAAAAAAGATACTCAAATATATTTTAGCTGGAGGAGTTTTGACTTCTCTCCAAGATTCAGACAGTTCACCATAACTATAATGTTTCTAACAAATTTGTCAGTCTGAAAGCTCATTTCAGTTTCTAATTATTCAAGAGCTTATTAAAAATAACATCATAAATTCCTACAAAAGAATCTTAATTTCACATTCAGTTTTCAGATAATACAGGGCCAAATTACTCTCAAAAAACAAAATAGGGATGCTGGCAGCAAAGTAGAGGAAGAAGGGGGCAGTCCAGTCATGAAGACATTAACTAATATCTGTGAAATGCATTCAGGACTTTGTTCTGAGACTTTCACAGGCTGTTTCTACACCTCTTGTGACCAAATCCTTCAACCATGGCATGGAAGCAGCCGTATTGCTCTACCTCAATGACGCTCAAATAGCACTGTTGAAAAGAAAGGCAGGGAAGAAGAGAGGACATAAAATTTGGAGGAAGCAAGTGTCATGAGTAAGAATCCAGAGTGAAATCCAGTTTCATTAAAGCTTAAGGGAATTCTGCCATCAGCTCCAAGGCTTTCAAGATTTCTTTTGCCCATAGTGTAAACAACCCCTGTCAAGGCTTACCCCTGCCTTTGCCTGCTGCTTATTCCTCAGGTAACGTCTTTGCCATGTATCATGTCTGTTAGGATGCATTAGCACTTAACACTGAGAAAGCCCCTCAAACTGCTCAAACAATGCTCCTCTAGCAAGGAATAACATTTTCTGCACCTGGTGAATTTGAGTGACAGACAGTATCATGGTACAATGCATCTGTTCAGGAACATTTACGCTGCTTGCCTCCAACCTTCCTTCTTCCAGCAACAGTTAACTGACTCAGTGACAAAGCAGCAATATGTGACCCCTGCGAGGGAGACGAGTGGTGATAACCAGCCTGCTGAGAGCCCTTGCTGCAGGCACTTGTGTGCTGGTTTAAAGAACATCATGAATAATACACCTTCAATACGACTCCATTGCTGCCAGCTTATCCGGGATGAACCTTCAAGGCCAAATGGAAGCAAGTCAGAGCCATGCAGGAATGTAGCCCCGGTTTTGGAAAAGCAGTGGCATTTTTCTGCCTTCACTCAAGTCCTTTATAACTGTCAATTCAATTTCAACAGAACCAAGATTTTGCTAAGTGCTTCACTTCAACTGCCTTGAAACATTACCTGCTCACAGGAAGCTGAGTTGTCACTGGTCTGTTTAGCTTACGATGGAGACACAGGACTGCTAAATCAGGAGAGCATGTGCTCTAAATTGCTGAAGATAAATTAACTTATTCATGCTTTGCCAACTCCTTGCTTCCTCGAATTTTGGGTTTTACCTAGAGCATGAAGTGCTGCATTTTTATGTGTGTATGAATTTATAATACTCCTTCACAGGAATTACCATAGGCAAACCTTTTTTTCTCCAACGAGATCTGAATAAGATGCAGTTAGGTTCGGTTAGCCACTTCTCTCTGCTCAAACACTATGTTCTAATGCACACAAAAAAAACAACCCTGATCCTGACAATGGCCAGGACAGCAGGGCAAACCTGGTCCCAAAGGGGAGTAAAGCTACCTGTGCTGTGCTATTCCAACACCAAAATTTACCAAGGGCATTCTTCCCTCAAATAAACAGTGTATATTTGAAAACCTGACAGTGGCTGCACTGCTGTGAGAAATTCATGCTGTCAGAAATTCAACGCCTGTAAGTACAGTCTTGACTCAGGTCCTTGCTGCTTTTACTGTTGTCAGCATTAAGGATAAACCCCATCCAAATAAGTTGTCCCGTATCCCACCGGACTTGTACCATGTTCAAGTTAGTGTAGGACTCGAGTTGACTAAGACTTCTACATATTTTATGGATGTATCTATTACATTTCTCTTTTAAGATGTGACATTGATTCAGTAATTTATACAGCAAAAATATGATAATTTTCAACACTGATCTATTTTGTTTAGATCACGTGAATCAAATATGCAGTTCAAGCCCCAATTGCCTGTGCTTGCTTTAAAACAATCCATTAAAATCATATGAAACCATCAATAGCCAATATCTGAATCAGTAATAGCAAAATAAAAAAATATCTGGAGAACAGCTATCTTGAACAATAAAGGGGTTTCTCACAAGAACGGAATTATTTATCAATAAAATGAAATGCAAACTACAATGAAGACTAGGACTCTACAAATGTCCAGTTTTGTAGGATTCACAGTGACCAGTTAGTTCAACTAATAGGTAAGAATGAGATTTTTTTGCTTTAGACAACTGTGTTATTCTTTTTCACGCAAAATTAATGGACATTTATTCTGGTCTGATTTCTTAGCAAATACCATTGTACAGGAGAACTCAATTCTTTATCATTACAAAACAAAAATATACTGGAAATGTAAATATAAACAATTCTGTGGTAAGAATAGGAATCACAAAAATAAACCTGGAGTTTACATATGTATATTGAAAAGTTATGAATATCACGACAGAATATTATATAAAGAATATTACTCCCACACCCTCCTCAGTGTTAGAGTGAAAACTGCAAAACATGTCTTAAAAATTATTGCCATACACACGTTTTTACATTAAGATACTCTGTACTGTTCTAATTTCTGAATTATTCATTAGCTCTGTTTAGCTATAAGAAACAAATATTTAAGTTTTATGTACAAGTAACAGTACATAAAATGTGCAGTTACATTTTAGCATCTTTCAATTAAAGACAATTAATCCTAAATGCTAAGATTGATTCCCTCAAGACTGCTAACTTTAAAATTTGCTTACAACTGTTGAATAGAATTTGAAGACACTAAACTTTCAGCCCTGAAAAACACCACTTTTTATTTAAATTAAACTTTCATGGATTTAAAATCCAATTTAAATATTCATGACAAATACACTTCTTATTTAGAGAGAAATGCATGCATTAGAAAGCATACTGATTAAATTCAATGCAGTTTTAATGGAAACAGGTAAACACTTGATTAGTGGGCAGCAAGAATCTGTTTTAATTTACATTAAAACCACCTCTTCTCTTTGAACTCAAGGTCTAGCTTGCTTAATTTTGTGTTGCTTGACATAAAGAATTTTAGCATTGTTATGTTATTAGTAATGACATTCAGAATCTTATCACATACCCCCACACAGGGTTTATAACTTTAACGTTAAAAAGTTAAAGGCAAGACAGCAAAGAAAAGGAGGTTTTTGCTACATAATTCATTTTAAAGTCATTCACCTTAAACTATCAGTGACTGTTTACTTGGAGCACTTGGTTCAGAAATACCTTGATTTTGTGGAAAGCCTGGTTTAACACATGAAATTTTGCAGTGATTTTGTGTTAATTTAGGAACAACGAATTTATGAACATGTTGCTTTTGGGTCCCAAATATGCAGTATGTGAACCACAATCAGGAATCTACCTGAGGATCTTAAAGATAAGGAGGAGGATGCCAAATTTACATGTTGGGAATGGACTGGAAAGGAGTCCTCAGCATTTTGAAGATATTCCTGAGATGGTTTTAACAGATTAATGCTAAAAAGTCCTCAAAACACATAGCACCAGCCAGTGTTAGTCACAGCTGTCATTAATTTATTGCACATCAGAAATAATCTGACAGCCTAAGAAAAGGACTTGACAAAAAGGAAATTCAAGGCACGAAACAAACATTTCAGTCATCACCCAGCTACAAGAAGATGCTTCATCTTCTAAGCACTAATTTCTGTAAGGATTTTTGTCTCTACATATCTATAAACTGAAATCTTCATAAAAGGTAATCTTAGTACCTGTTACTCAGATCTGTTTTTCCCCTAAGGGAAGAAATCATGACTAGTCAACCATTCAAGCTAATCACATCTTAGCATTTCAGGCTTCGAAGTGATTGGTATACACATTTTCTTTCCAGAACTTCTTTCTAGAAGTTGAAAAAGACTTCATTAAAAATAGCTCTACTTAGAAACAGAGCTAGTTCTATCCATCTATAATAGCTCAGATCTTTTTGTGATAATGGAAATATAATAAACCCAATTAACAGTCATCTAATGATAGTTTCTAAATGGTGTCAGTCAAGTACAAAAGGATATCGAGCTGGCTATCCCTTTTAGGAACATATAATGTAACCATCACAATCATGTCCATGTGCATAATTTACATGTCATTTCACAAAGACTAAAGCTGCAGGAGGAGAATTATGTTCGGGGAATTTGGTGGTTGTTACAGTGCACTCCCCCAGCTCAGTGACGCAGGTGCCTGGGATAGCACTTCGGAGTCAGAAGTGATAACATTCATGCATAGGTATACAGAGCTTCCAGGAGAAAATGAAATCAAGACCCTGTAATATCCAACTAATGCTTTATTAATGCTTGGCAGCACATTTTCTTAAAGTTTAAATTGAACTTTTATTGTCTTTCCTAACTCTCGGGACTTACTTCATTTAAAAATACTCGCACCACGCTGTAAAAGCAAGTCATCCAGTAACGTGCCGAAGACCAGAAATCCCACCAGGCAGTTAGCTAATGTGATTGCTACTTTAGCTCTTAAGGGGTGGAGTTAAAATAGAAGATCAAGAGGTTAAAAATAGTTGAGTAACCCTTGAAGAAAGCCTTTTTTAATGCAAACCTCATACGATTTTTCATACCTATTATATTGTTCAGTGCTGAAATGTATTTTCAGTTCCATCTACAAATTTCTTGTACAATACAGAAGGGCTCCTTTGCTAGTCTTTTCCCGTTTTGGGAATTAAGGCCTTTGTCAGAGGTCTACTGAAGAAAACCAAGCCAAAAAACAAAGCTCTGCCTTTTCAAACAAATCAGGCAGCAGTGTGTGCCCAATGCCTGAAAAATATGTGAGAGATGATACATATGACATCTAGCTTACTTCCACATTGATGCAAGTCTTCAGTGCAGTGCCATGGGAACAGATACAGTTTATTATGATGACGGTGCTTGAAACATCCAGTGAGAAAGGATCAGGCATTAGTTGTCAGTCCAGGGAATTTGCCTCTTAGATGAGCACACCCCTGCATGGCACAACGCATGCAGCACTGCCCCGCTTTCCTGGGACCTCCCTACGTTGAGAGCAGGCTGTTCCCACAGCAAACTCACAACACTGACGTATGGCAGGCTGATGCTGCAGCAAGGAAAACTAGTTAGGGAGAAATGAGGTGGGTAATGCGCTGGTACTTCAGTTCAAAACATGACGTACGTTGAATCTGGTCTGTTCTCCTTTGGATTTTTTTGCAGATTTTGGGTCAAAGAAAACATCACAAAAGTATTACTACCTCATATGGACAGATAGGGAGGCCTCCTTTATGTTTCCAGGCTAAGAAACTGCATCAGAAATGATCACTGATTTGCTTGCAATTTTAAAAAAAGGCTTAAGTTTCTCTTAAAAAATAAAATACTGAGATTACTCATTTTTAATGGCCACAGCCTACATGCAGTACACATCACTGAGCGATGTGTTACTTGCATGCCTTGCCATTCACATCAAGCACTTTCTAAGGCCCTGGGGAAGATTTCTTAGGAGTGGCTTCCATTAGACTGATACACACAGAGGCAGTATAGGGAAGATTAACTAGATCTTTCCTAATTATAGTTGTTCACCTCAAACTTTTGCTTCACATACCTTGTTAATCCCATACAAAGAATAGATCCCCTAAAAGCAGAGACGACCACAGCCTATAGCTAGAAGGGAGAAAGATGAGCAGTGCATTGTGACAAATATTTGAATACACAAATAGTCCTGTTTTATTTGGATAGCAATTTGTGTAAATAAACTTCCTGGAAAAATATTCAGCTTAACAGCTACTAACAGATTTAATAGACTAAGGGAAAAAAAACAAAGAAACTACAATTTCATTATTAAAACAACAAATTGCCTCCCCCCCCTTCAAACTGTAAATTCAAATTAAACACTGAAAGTATCTTTGCCTTTACACATTTCAATTTCTATTTATATCAGAATTTACTTTCAATAAAATTCCTCCAACACGCTTATCTTGCCAGTCTGAAAACAGAGATGATACCATAATTTGATTTTGCAGAAGAAAGGCCTGATGAATGTTTTTAGTAGTGCAGTTTTACACATTTTTCAGCAAGCGAAAAGAAACAAAACTGTATACACAAATCACTTTGTCCCACATACAATGAAAATTACTTAAAAAAAAAATCAACAGTTCCTGTTTTGTTTTACATATGTTAAGAAAGCAAAGAAAATGCTAGCATCCCACTTGCTGTGTGTTAGGACCAAAATGAAGCACCACTTTTTAATAGTGTACTAATACTAAATGATAAGAGGGCATTCAAAGTGAAGTAGTGGGGCTGGATTTCATTCATATATTAGGTTTTGTTTTCAAAGGCACTATGTCAAGTAAAACTCAAAAAGGCTGAACTGGACTCGATGGCAGAGCCACCCAAACTCATGATGCATTTTATTATGTGTAGAAATAGTAATGGATCCCTGCAGAGTGCAGGGACAATGAAATAGGAGATATTTGTATCCAGCTGGGACTACTCGAGAGAAGCAGACAAACCTACATAAAACATGTGAAACTTTATCTTGTAGTTTTGATGGAACCCTTATGAAATATTTTGATAGATGAATTGCGTTCCCTGATAAACTCACTACTGCAGGTCAAGCACAGTTTTCCCTTCTGTGTATGCAGAAAAATATGAATAGCAAACTATTTTCAGGCACTTGTCACGTCTTCATGTTTTGAGAAGGTGATTGAACATATGTACATACCTGTATTTCAAATTACGGTCCATCCTTTGGTCAATGGTGATCCTCGCTCTCTGCACAGAACGAGAGACAGTGATAAAAAGGTTAGACATTCAATTTCACTATTGTTTTAAACTATAACTCTGTTCCAGTTTTGCAAATAGTTAACTAACAATCCTGTAACAGCCACAGCAATTGCTGACACTGAAGAAAAACATCTGATGTATTTCTAGATTATCTGAAAGCTAGAAAAACTAAGAGCTAGCATCCAAAAATGAATGGATTCTCCACAATCAGCAGCAAGACTTCTTTGGGACCACTAACTATACCTCATTATTTAAACCACAGAATTATTCAGTGATATTGAAGAATATTTTCATCATAAAAGTAATAAAAACATTAATCTCATTAGCTTTATTGCAATAAATATCTGAAACAGAACTTGTACCAGAGTTGAACATAAGGAACGTTGACAATATGAGTTTGACTCAAGCTTCTTTACCTAAGCTGAATACACGAACATTTATGTAATATTGGAATTCCTTCAAATTCCTTCAGGAATTCAGCATTTTTAAGTTAAAATTGCATTAATGCCTGTCTGCAGCAAGCTAGGCTGACTTTTCAGTAGCCTGCCATGAATTTTTTACTCACAAGATATCGGTGTCTCTGGTCTAAGATACACTGTTCCAAGTATTATATTATAAACAGGAATTAAGATACATACAGAACAGAGTTTTTAGAATGAACGTAGTCGACGTACATCTTCTCATTGACTTCAGTGAGTACTAGGTCAGACCTGACAGCATCTGATCACATTTGTAACAGAACATAAACAGCACATATCAACTAAGCCACAAAACCCCACAGGTAAACTCAGGGATGACAGGGAAAACAGCACCAATAACCAGAAAGATACACCGTCGAGCATAAAGAAAGAACACATGAAGCTTGTGCACAGGATATGGAATTTGTAAAATAATATTACATGCAACATGATACTGATGTTAACAAAATATTTGCCAGGTGGGCAAATGTGGTGATAAGCTAGTAATACAAGATTAAAATAGTCTAGGAGCAGAATTCCGTGTCACTTACGGAAACTGTAAAAGAGTGTCAGGGTTATGGAGGGCAATGAGAAAACAGTTGCAGTAATTAATCCTAGAAAGTAACTGTGTAATCGTGCCTGAAGGATTTGCAAATTACTTGTCTTCTAACATGAAATCAGATCTTGTGCCTAGGTCAGACTCAATTAAAAAAAAATGAAACCCGAAAAAACATTACGTGTTCTCTGAAGAATTTTAGTGGACTTAAAAAGCAGTGATGTGTAATTATGATGTTTTGACAGTGTCTCAATAACCAGACCATAAAAGATTGTATAAATATACATTTAAAAATTTTTCACAGTTAAAGCAGCCAGAGAATCTTAGGTGAAGTCAAAGAAATATTAAAGTAGGCAGGATTTGGTTAAGCATTTGAATGACCATCTCCAGGAAAAGCCAAGGTCATCTTTGTAGTTGCTCTTGCACAATCTCAGTTGACCTAGGAAGTTTTAGCCTTTGGAGACAAAGATCCAAATATTCTCACAAATCAAAGAATAGGTTTAATCCATGAAACAGGTAGTTTTAGATTTCATTCCATTCTCTCTTTCTACTGGTGATTTATTTATTTTTAATATATATTTTAAAAATATTTTTAATGTGTATTTGTTCAGTGGAACATTTCAGTTTGGGATTCTGGATACCTCTGCAATACAAACAATAGGGTTTAGCAACTGCTATCAAGTCTTCTTATTTAAAGTGTAAGATTCAAAATTCAGCAATGAGACAAGTCCTCCATTTTGTCAGAAATCAATATCTTTAATCAATACCTATTTCCTTTAGCAGTACTTCACAAGCAGAATTCATTGGAGTTAACACTATAGTGGATATCTTTGCTAGCTAATTCATGGCTTGCAACTCAAAAATGTACTTTAGGGAGATGTTCTGCAATAGAAAATATTACACAAGTTTGTTTTAAGGAAAAGCGTTGGGTGTTCATAGCAGAAATTTCTTTTCTTTAGCAGCTCTTATCTCTGAAGAATCAACTTGTCTGTGCATTAATTACACTGGTGATTTTGCAACTGGACGTAGATCTCAAGTGCTTTGGGGCAGGGAATACATACATGGTTCCATGTCCCAATATTTGGGTCAGTTACATGTGAGATAGGAAACTGAGATCTAGTACATGTTTCTGACCACAGGAAGTGGCACACTCCCGGTAGGAGAGAATGGGCACAAAACTATCATAATTCCTGAAGTCCAAAATAACTCAGTCTGAGAACTACACTGGAGCAAAGAGAGAGTTTTTCAATTCCTTAAGGAATTAAAGTTGAAGTTGGATTGTTCTCATTTGGTACAGAAGCTGTAAGGCTAGAACTGTTGTAGAAGTGGAAATACTAACTTCATTCCTATGAATAAAATCCTTTATTCTTTGCCTTTAAAAAAAAAAAAAGGAAACAAAAACATGAAAAAATTACAAGTGCCTGAAAATAAAATGCTACATTTGAGGTCAAATGGACTGTTTTGCATTTGAGTGAGATGAAATTTCATCTTGCTTGTTTGAAAATAGTTTTGGATAGCGTACAATTTTGCAGGAAGCATAAATGTCTTTTCCAAGAAGAATCTCACAAATATGGAAAAAAACCACAATCTAGGTGCTATAATATCAGTGAGTGATTTAAATGCAAGTGTAGAGAACAGACAGTTCTTATCTAAATGATTTAAAAATGCAAATTCCAGAGCTTGGCAAAGTTCTGAATTGGGATTAGGACAATTTTAAATTTAGCAAAAAAAACTTAAACTGTAAAAGCTAAATGTCAAAATTGTTTCTACTCCTAGTAAATATATCAAAGCAAAATAATTTAAAATAGCAACAAACTGCCATAGCAAAAATGTTGAGACAAAAATATTGCAACAGCCAAAGCTCCTCCCCACACCATTTTTCAAAGCTCCCAGAGGAAATCCCTCTAGAAGATTTGGATTCCTTTGCTTGATGCAAGATGCTGTAGGCTATTCAGTCTCAAAACACTCAAAGTGGCTTTTTACTGCCCTCAGAAGGAACATCAGATTGACTGCATAGCTGAGCAAGCTGAGATGCTCTGTGCTAATTTAAGCCAGTTTATATTTGAGCTCTGTTACCCTGGGACCGGTGTGATAGTTTAATTATTTCAGTTCTGATGATATTTCAATTGTTTGTTTCATTAAAGTTTGAAATTAAGATGTATTACATAGCAACCCAATGAGCATTTCGAAGATCTAATAATTCATTACGACTTTTTAATGCATCCTTACACCATATAAAGACATTTAACCACAAAAAGTCTATCGGTATCTTCCAAATGAATTACGAATTTCTTAGTAAATTTTAGTTTTTACCTATCATTAGGTATTTCTAAAGTAAACCCCCAATGATGCAGTCTCTTAAATCTTGACTCTCCAGTTTAACCTTATTAATATCCAGAGGAGAACTTAGATTTTCTGGTTTTGGTGCTTAGGTAGATTTTCTCTTGATATAAAATCATAACCAGTACCAACCACAAGATGACACTTTAGGACTACTGGAAAGAGATTATCTCAGCAAAATAAAATCATTTTGACAATGGAATGAACTGAACCTATTATTAAGTACACAGCAAGTTGGAAATCAGTCTGTCTTTTCTTAAGGGAATTGATTGCTTGGCTGCTAAGAGGCAGGCAGCCAAGTGGTGTATTGACCCATAGAGGAGGAAAGGAACTCAGCAAAATTTTATTGAGGGGTCTAGCTTCCTGTTATCAAAGCCATAAAGCAAATTTATTTACAGAGATAAAAACAAATAAAAACAGTGTGCGTAACTTGATAGGCTTGCACAAGCAGACCACCCCCAAACTAGGGGCTTAGAAGTGGCAATATGAAATAAATTTGTGTGTAGCTGTAAATTAACCATACTTCCAACACGTCTATAGGACACTGACACCTGTTTCAGTAACTGTTCTCTAATAAGATGTTTCAAGTGAAAAACTAGGAGGGAGGACACCTTTTTACAGAGTGCTTACTGGTCAGTGTACAACCAATATTGGGTTTTAACAGCAGAATTTGACATTATAAAATTCTTAGATACTCATCAGTCTTTCTAGAAAGCCATCACATCTTAAGTAAATCTTTGATATCATAATTCAAATAAAACCCAACCTTTCTATAACAGAAACACTGCTATAAATATTAAGTATAAAAATAAAAATAATAATAAAAAACAAACATCTGAGGACACTCCTATGACTTCTTTTCATGTCTCTTCCAGACCTTTGAATCCTTTCCCAAAATTATCTTCCCCAAGGATGCCAACAATTTACACCCTTGAAATAGTAAGATGCTATGCTCATTACATTTGAAACAAGTGCATTAGGCTCCCCAGGCTGGCATAGGAAGCCATGCAAATTGAACTAGCATTCTCCTAGCTCTGCCACTCATCTGAGAAGTGATCCTGGAGCACAGTAGTTGTTTGCTTTATTTGAAAAAGTCAGATACTGGGTGACCTCATGTAGCTCCTTTAAAGAGAGTTTTCCTGCTTGTTCGTCTCTTACTTTCTACAGCGTTGACTGCTCAGCTGAGATAGGTAAAGAAATAAAAGGACTTAGGACTTCCTTGGATTTTATTGTACTGCATTAGAAAGATCAGTGAAAACACTGAGTATTTTTGCTGAAGTCCCAGCACCTGTAAGCCATCGGTATGCAAAGCAAGAAAGAAGTCATCATTACTTTACTTTCTGAAAATCTGAAGTCACTTAAAAAAAGGAAAAGCCAAACTCAGTAAGTCTTGTAGGTATGGAGAAAAAACTAAAAACATAGTGATACCATTTTTTCCTCTACAAATCTGATAGACTCCTGGAATTTAAGATACTAATTTTTTGCTGTTAATTTTAGTGAACTCAACTACTAGAAGAAAAATTTCCTTTCCATACTGACTTTATCCTTTTCTATTCAACAGCTACTGATTTTTTTTTTCCCTCCTGTTTCCCATAGGGAATAGGCTATCATGGCAGAGTTTTGTTGATTTGTTTATGTACCTTTGTATTATTAATAAGCTCTGGGAAGAGGGTTTGTTACTTAAGTTCCCTCTGCTGGCTTTCCAGCAGCAGAGAATGCAGTAATAGAAGGTTCTCCCTTGCATTCCCTTTGTATTAGGCTTAGAGCTAGAAATCTGCTGCCGAAGTTAGAGAGCAATTCCTCCACAAAGGAAGTGCAGAAGATTCCGAATACTAATGTAATAAAGAACCTACTTCAACTAGTGACAATAGTATTTATATATAAAAATATTACTTAAGTCTGTACTTACTGCTTTCAGCTCTCAGCTTCAGGCAGTGTACCTACCAGAAGCTGAGAAATGAATTTTCTTCCACCTTCCTTCTCACCAGCCTAGGGTTTCATGTTGTTTGTGTTATTTGTCAGTCAGTATCTGTCTTGAATACCTCAGATTCAAATATTTCACCCCGACCTCTGAGAAATGTTAACGCATGCACAATACATACTTTGAATGTTAGCTCTTCACTAAGATTTTACAGACATTGTAGTTTCACAGATTTAAATGAGTACTACTGTTCATAAATTGAGAGTATATCTTAATAGAAAACTACATTTTCAGATGCTCATCTTGTAATGCCTTCACTGTTTATGGCAAAATCTAACCAATTTTATATATAAAATAACCAAAATCTAACCTCTTTTGGACTAAGCACTAACTATCAGAAAGTTAAGTGTGTTTCCAAGTTTTTTAAGCTATTCAGTCCCAATAAAATCTAGGCACTGTCCTTCCTGAAGTAACCAAGTACATTCTTCATCTGATCTGAGTGAGATTCCCCTAAGTTCAGGCACATCAGTTAAATGGGCTCTGGCTGGGCATGCAGTCGCATTAGGCTCCGTAACAGTTGAGCCCCTCCAAACGACTGAGTTAGATTTTCTCCCTCTAGTAATTCCAAAGGAAGCCTGGCATGATTACTCTTTCATTTTAGGTATTTCATCAGGTTAGCTCTATCTCATTCCACTTGTCTGTTCAGCACCCAAGTGTATGGTAAAAATCACAAGTCTCTGATCTGGAAAAATTCCATTTTCAAAGCTGTATCAAATGGATTAGTGCAGAAACTCAAAAAGGCTTCCAAAACCCAGATACTTGCAGGATTAAGGACTAATGTCCTTCTCCATTCAGCTCCTTAGTAGAATGCCCGTGTAATTTCAAAAAGATCAGAATTTTATCTTAATATGCACTTTGAAATTAATTTTTAAAATATATGCTTTATTATATTGGAAAGACAAATTAATTAATGGCTACTCATTGTAATCTCAGAAGGCATAGCATTTGTTGTCTATATCCCTTTAACAATGTACAAAATACTTCGTTGGTTTCAAAACAGAGGCAAGTAAACAAACAACCCTCCCCTCACCGAAAGAGGGGAACATTCTCATTATACTTGAGCTGCCTAATCATTAGTATAGCGTATCACCACCTGTAAGTTTGCAAAAGTAATTTCTTTTTTACTGATTAAAGTTTTTTCTCAAGCAATCGAGAAAGGTTTTGCTACAAATTATGATCGCTACCATCACATTCTAATTTCTGTATGTCCTATTTCTTGCGAAAAGGTCAGCTATTACAGCTTTTCCTTTACCAGCTATTGCTGAAACAGGTAGAAAAAAAATCAATTTTCAAGTTGTTCCTTACATTTAGAGTAAAAGGGTATTAGGAAGGGTAAATCTGTAAGAAGTAGTATAATGGTCTGGAATACCTTTTAGGCCAAATCTTTATAAATTTCTTTATAAATTTTATATTTTGTAATGAATTAAGTTAATTATTAAAATACTAATATCTTGAGTCATAATTCATTTTAGCTTGATGGTAGTATAATTCCTTTCATGAGAACCTCATTCAATAGCAACAACAACATTAATTTTACCTAAAAATCTGTCTTCTCCCCCAGTGAAAGTGTGCTTTATTACCTACATGGTGGAACTCCTGCACCCATCAATTCAGCTGCCTTAGGATTATAGCATGCTAATTGTGCTGAGCTCCCCCATACAAATAAATGCTTTAGAATAGAAAGTGAAGAATACGTGACAACTGGATAAGGAGGATGAAATTCTAGATAACCTAGAATTTAGCCAAAATCTTGGGACTGAAACCACCAATCTATCAAAAGGTGTGAGGACATCTTTCCACATCACGTGACCAATGATCAAGACTCGAGCTAGAAAACAGCATGTTTATTGCTGATCTCCTCAGTCATGCTGGGGCACTAATTCAACTTTATCCACACCAACACAAGTTTCTCTTTCACCATGTCTTTAGAGATCACATTTTTAGTTAGGACAAGGCATGGCTGCATTAAGCTTACGGAAAATGACATGTACTGAACTTAGTAAGTATTGACGGTCTTCACTTTGATCAATGCAGTGCCTAGGATTCTTCTGCAGAGAAAAGAAAATCTATCAATAGTGGGAAAAATGTGAAGGGGGTAGTTAAGCTAGCCAGCAAAATTAACTAGCAGTAGATTTAAAAACAAATACAGGTTGTAATTCAAAGCATTTTTCATACTAAGTATAAATTGTGGAGGTTGTGGAAGATGGAAGGGCATTAATATGTTAAAAGAGAATGCCAAATTCACAGAATAATGTCCTTCAATTGCTATTACACTCTATGGTCCCCCAACAGCTTCTAGATAAAGTCCCCATGCTTCCCACTGACAAAGACAAGGAAGACTTCTCGGGTAAGTTGCCTGACTTGCTCTCTTTCCTGTTGCTCTTGTGCCATGATACCTTACTGGTTATTAGCACAGGAGGGTGTGGGATGAGATGAAATAGCAGTTTAATCGAGTTTATCTATTATTTTGCAAGACTTTCACTTTTTTTTTTTTCCCTAAGAAAAAAAATCTATCTTCCTGCATACTATATACTCTTTGAAGAGAAGCATCTCCTACAACCTTCCAAATCTATAAATAGTGGGTGGTATTTTGGGTCATTGCTCAGGTCGTTTTGATGGCTCAGTTCCTCATTAGATAACTAAATATTCAAAAAGGACTGCTTTTATACCCACAGACAACTATCAGACAAATATCAGCACAATGCCTACAGTCATTTCTGTCAAAATTTAGAGGACAGAACACAGAAAGGGGAAACAAAAATAGTGTTTCATCTAAACGCACAAGATACTGGAGACAGCCAGTCAGAAAGAACATTTTATATACCACATATACTGTGTCAAAGCACGTGCCTTATCCATAAAAGCAAACTATTTCAGAGACACAGTAGGAGAAAACAATTACACAGCATTGTGTGAAACAGTTGTGTGAATCATTTCCCTCAGGGAAAGGAAACAAGCCTGCAAATTATCAAATGAAACTACTGGATTAAAGACAGTAGGTCAAGAGATAGGCATATGTTCACACTTCACCACAGATTCTGGAAAAACAGTTTCCAAGCCTTCTAAAATATGCTGAGTGCATCTGGAGAAGTCATATTAAAACCAATCAGTTTTAGGTGGAGAAACACACTGAAATAGAAAATGGGGGATGAGGCAGGAGAAGGGAGAACAGACATTTTTATGTACCTTCATGGCTCACGTTTGTACCAAGAAGGTGCAAGTTTGCTTTAAAAATGTAAAGTACACCTAGAAGTAAAACTGGGTTGTGGACAATGGTAATCCAGTCTGTAATCATCTTCATCATTTATAGTCCCTTATGCAGCCCAAGCTAGTTACTTATTTTTTGAGAAGTCAGGAGAACACATCTCTTCTTCCTCCTCCATAAACATGCTATAAAATTACATGCAATAAGCTCAATGTCAAGCCACGACTTCCAGCTGGCCAACAGTGTTTCAAAACTAACTATAATAACAGATTAAAGCAGTCTTCACTGAATGTTTACACAAAAAATAACTTATTTTCCTGCAAGCTTGTGGATTTTGCTCCAAGTGTTCTACCAGGACTTGAAAGAAGTTGCTTTTACATTCCCCACCCCAAAACCTCTAGGATTCTATTTAGTCTAAAGTCTACAAATGAACAAAGAATATCATCTAGTGTTCCTTATGAGCCACAATTTTATCACCCAATTTAGATGAGCTCTACAGCTGTAGAGGGGATCTGGGATAACTCGGCATATCGCTGAAGTGTGACTATTAAGGGTGTGACACAAAAGTACCCTGAAGAACACTGGAAAAGTCAATTTGTTGAATGCACTGATTGAAAAAAGGGATGCATAAGATTAAAATCCATAAGAAATGAAGAATGATTATTTTGGTGTTTGGTTTATATTTCAAATAATTTCATCGCAAATGCTGTCTCAATATTTATTCTCCTGGGGAAGAGAGAAATATTCCCAGTTCATTTCTGTTGTCAGTAAATAATACTTGAAGTCTTCTCTGAAATCTTCACCTTCTCCAGGAGTTTAAAGATATGACAACGCCACTCCCAATTGCTTTGCTGAAAGGATAAGGAACAGCCTGAAGGCCTACAGAGCTCTTACCACAGTCTTCCTCTATCTCTGACCTCTTCCCTCTTTCCCCCTTCTCTTAATGAGCTATTTATAGATTGCAAGCTATCTAGGGCTAACCTCATCACCCTGCCAAAATCAATGCAAGTTTCCCCATTTACTTCAAACGTTGCCTAAAGGTTTTTTAATTTGGTTAATGAACTGGTTCCCTCAAGTATGATGACCAGGCCTGGGTATACAATGAAGAGGACTAATGCCAGTTCCTAAGTAGTTTCACGCACACTGATTTTTCATTTTCATAACACTTGTACATAAAACAATCATATTAATACGCCTGACTTGACAATCAGAATATAAATATATTTCAAAAACAACATGCAAAACATTATACAGATCTTCACAGAAGGTAGGGATGCACTGGGAAGAGCAAGATGGCCTTGGCTTCGGGGCCTTCTGACTTCAAGAGCTCTGATCTTACTGCATTGCTTCTTAGAATTCCCATAGCCCTGTTTTTAACCACAGTAAACAGTTGCTGAAGCCTTAATGAACCATATGTTCAGGATGGCAAATGCTCCACTCCAAGAAAAGCTCCAAGTTCGTTTACATTTTTCAAAAACTCAACAATTTGCACTGAAGCATGAACTGACTGTAAAGTGTAAACATCTCTTTCCAAGAATATAAATTAAATTTGTGATTTATCGTACATTTCATGCTGAAGCACAGCCTCAGAATAGCACCACTTCAAACACCGGGGGTAAGAGCATTTCAAGATTCTCTGAGCTGGAATCGTGAATGGGTGACTCACAGCGTTTCCAGATCAATGATTTAGTTCTTGGTACTTCCACAAAAGGCTCCTCCTGGCACACAAGCAGGACTGTCGGATCGTTTCCAGCAGAAACTCAATACTGAATCTCTTCCTGAGCAGAAATTCTGCAAATGAACTTTTCACTTATTTAGAAACAATGATACCAAATCCTGGGGAATATTTCTCCAAACCATGATTCTGGAGCGGGAGTACTTGTCTTATCACACGTATAGCCACGTGCATAAGCACAGTGATTATTTATCAATAGCTCATACTATTTCAGAGGTAGTGCAAGCAGTCCAAGAGGCAGACAGATTCTGCCCAGTCCTGCCACTGATGCCCTCTTTGGATTCATTTATATTTTCTATTTATCCTGTAAACTTCTCAGAGTAGGTACAACCTGTTAATCCATTTGTTCAGTGTCTAGCACAGGCAAATTAGTGCCTGAAGTAACAATAACAATGTTGCTTCCAGTGGTTGCTGTCTATTGGAATCAATTTTAATGCTTCCAGCAGAGGTCACAATTGCTCAGCATTTTGCCATATTACTTTCCTTACAAAAGCAATTTCTGAAATAAAAGCTATAAGCTAGCATAACTAATACTTTTCTGCAACAAAACATGCAATAGATTATTTATCAATAAGGAAAAAAAGATGCATATAATTAATAGTTGCCTCATTTTGGGAAACTAATGAAATAGCTTTGCTCTTATAAAAATAATTTGTCATAAAAGATAGTCTCTGAATTAAAGCAAACTACTTAATTAAGAGATTAACTGCATATTGGTAGTAATTTGTTTATGAAAAGGACACTTGTAATTATTTATTAGAGGGGATGGATTCTGATTTTAAATAGTTAAGAGTTTCCCTGCTGGCAACAAAAACTTACTTGAAGTTTAAACTCTACGGACGTTCATATTTGCTAATAGCAGTTTCTCTGTCCTGACACTGTATTTATATCTGCTTTGGTTTATACAGATAGTTTGGCTTATATAAATAGTTTCACTGTAACTGGGAAAAAAAAAAAAAAAAAGGTGATTTTTTTCTGTAGTAGGAAGGACAACAATCACAAAATGAAGTTACACAAAATGGCATCAGGCTTTGTTGAAGATGCAAGAAAAACACATTGTGGTCAAAGGGATCCTAGCTGATTTAGTGGAAAATATTGGGCTAAAGCAAGATGAGAAAGGAAAAACAGCTAGTTGAAGAACAGTTAAGACCCGTGGAAGAAAAATAAAGGACAAAGAATAAGTAATATGAATCAAACTATTGAATACCATGTTCTAGACCACATAAACTCGTACAGATCACAAGAGATCTACAGTCTCCCCCAGTTGTCTCTGCTTAACTTGACCCATACTGCTTCCTTTCACGTTGGCATCCTCAGAGTCACTGCAATGCAAGGCTGTTTGCATTTCCCACTCTGTGAACAAGTTTGTCCTTCTCATCTGATGCTTCTTTTGTTGCTGACTTTTATGACCTTGACTTCCTAGCACATCAGAATCTCCCAGTCCAGGTTATCTAGTAGCTTTGCAATTCCCGTCTCTTCCATCTTCTAGGGATCTGTTATGTCCTTACAATACAGTTTTAAATTATATTCATGCATAATTCTAAAGAAAACAGCAATGCAGATGTTCTGGTTCTCATCATGTGACAGATCTCACAAAGCAGCATTACAAAATCAACAATAAGAGAAGGATGCAATTCCAGAGTTCATCAGTGTAAGGTTAGTCAAAGGTAATGGCAAATATGCAGGCTTCAAAAAGCCCTTTTTTCCTGCATTTTATTCTCAAAACAGTTAAAGACTGACTGAATGAAAAGAATTGAATAGCTAGGTGATGAAATTCTTACCACTAAAATTAATTTCTGTCTTTCTATAACACCACAAGGCAAAATTTAATTTTAATCCTGGCCAGCAACTTTTTTTTTTTTTTTTTTTTTTTAACATTTGCAAGGATGAGGAATAATTATGTGCATACCTGCCACAGCAAAGTTAAAGTACCTGCCAAGCTCTTTTTGATATTACAATACATGGGGGAAAAATAAAGTCTAGCCACATTTTATTATTCATTTATTTATAAAAAAATCTGTCATGTACATCTACCTTACCAGATTGCAGACTTGAAAGGTAAGAACAAAAACTGTTTTGGGTAAAGTAGTCTGCAGACTAACTCTATTGCTGTACTTAACAAATGACTTACATCCTCCGCAAGGGCAAGAGGAAAAAAAGAACATCAACTGTGAGAGAATGAGATTTATTTTATCGTTTTAAAGTTTCTTGAACCAAGTTTACAAAGTGATTTAGTCTACTATTATTTATTCAGTCCTCTCCCAAGGACTATCAGTTATAGTAAGCTGTGTAAAACTGTTTGGATTTTTTCCCCATTTCCTTTATGGATTGCTATTTGAAGTCTGTAAAGAAACTTTACTTTTTTTCAGGTATTAGTTCAATGGAAACAGAGATAAGCCCAAATCAAACTAACCAATAGCAGCTTCCTCGGTCTACAAAATACCATTAAAAACTTAGTTAAGAGAAAATTCCAAAAAGACTGAAGACTTAGGTCAGCCCTGGAGTTAATTATTTATCAGGTACTCTGCCTATTAATTTGCCTATTTGAATTCAAGGTCCAAGCATATTATCTTAGAAAACTTCAACTATACTAATCCCATGTACAGGACAGCCTGATCTTTTCCTGATAGATGAGCCAGAAAGCCAGCCAGAACTCATGTGGAGCTAATAAGGGTTCTTACACAGACTGTGAATGGCAGCATCATACAGGTCTGAAGAGTAATGCACCATTTGGAGAAAGCCTTTCATCCACAAAAATCTATTCCCTAACTTTAAGGGCAACAAAATGATGTGCAACACAAGTTATTTACAGGAACGACTTTGCATTATAAATGAGAAAATATTGTTTCTTTGGAATCTTTCCTAATGCTAACTTGAAAGCATCAGCCACAAAGACACGTTTCAGTCTGTTTACACCTACTGATGGACTGAAGATACAGGAGTCTGCTGGAACAGAAGGGTGTGCTCTGATAGTGTGACAGAGTTCTGACTGGAGAATTACATGTAAAAATAGAATTGTGACAAGATCTCATGTCTTCTCCCTTGGGGTCTCCCTCTCCTTGTTGCTTCCCCCAGCAGCACAGCTTAACATCTATTCAGGCAGTGATTTAAAAGCATTAACTAGCCTTAGGCACAAAATGCCTAAGAATGAAGTCTGTTTTTTAGACTTCAGTGCAAAGCAGGTTTTTTTTTTTTTTTGAGATGTTGGCCTCTACATCAATTACTCTAGGAAGAGATAAAGTTTGTTTCATGCAAGTGCAAGGATCTGTGATGTAAGATCTGGGGAGATAGGTAATAATATAAGATATAGGCATGCAACCTCCACCAACAGAATATCCATGTCTGGTAAATCAGAGGGATGATTCTGGCCCGGTATATTTCTGTAAAGCTGCAGCTGAGGGAATCCGATCCTAGTCAGATTGTTGCAGACTGCTGTAATACAGATGCCCAAACTTAAGCAAGGGAAGGGTACTTTTTTAGCAGCAACAGCAGAGTAAGAGCAAGCAACTGCATATTCACACATCAAGCATTTCTATGACCTTCAGATGCACAGATTTTGATCTGGAAAACAATGAAAGGAAATAAATGGATAGAACACAGGTGCTGCTTATCTGTAAAACTTAGGAGAAAAACCTTGCTCTCAGGTGACTCCAGGCACTGCTGTCCCCATTATCTTTTGAGCTGCTAAATAAAACCCAGCTGAATATGAGAATGAGATCTCAGTAGAAATAAAAATCCAAAATAAAAATAAAGTGTAGAAGAATAAACAAATTTCTACAGCAGTCCGGGCACAGCCTAAAGAAAGAGATACCAACATGAAAGATTGTTCTGCAGAGAATATTCTTACCAGTACATACTCATTCCTCATAGCTATGTGGTTCACAATCCTATGGGAAAGACTGTTTCCAGAAAAAAATACAAATCCAGTAAAACAGGGGGCAAGGTAAAAGAAGGACTCCTAAAACTCATAGCACGTTCTGTGTATAGACAGAAAAGCATGTGGATTTTTAGCACATTCTGTACAGAGCATCGTAATATCATAAGATAGCTTGAATCATGGACCTTTTAGTAGCCTGAATGCAATTCAGCCAAGATGCTGAAATGCCTTAACCACAGGCAGAACTTAACCATCAGAGAATCAGATGAAACTCAAGAAGCAGGTTGTGCTCTTTCACAACAAAAGAAGTCATGTCAGTCGTCGCAGCCAGTAGTTAGTACATACTACGTGTAAAGACAGACACAACTATTCATATTTGTTCTTTGGCTTGAGAAACAGTTGACCACTGAGGCATCACTGAGCTGTACAAAAGTACGAAAGAGTTCCTGGTTTGTCTTTGATAAAGAAGCTAGCTAGTCACCATTAGCCAAATTAACTACTCAAGCCTGTTGTCTGAAAATGTCTCTCATCCAAACTCAGTTTGCATGGAACCAGAGAGCATATTTCATATACAGGAGTAGAAATGCAAGTGCATTGTTGGGTGTGTGTTTGCAAGACAGGCTAGAAGCAGCCCTGTTACTTATTACAAACAAAAAAATACAACCAATCAGAGGAAAGTCATTTCATCCCTGTCAAAGACAAAACCAAAACACACTCCTATTGATTTTTTCAAATGGTGAAACCTGGTTTGATTTCTTAATTAAAAAGGCAAAAGTCCATTTAAAATAGGAAATAAGTCACAGTAAGTGTGACTTGAAGACCAAATGTTGAAAAATAGCTTCTCATTTTCACCTGCAGTTTAACATTCATAATCAATTATGGTAAAAATGAGTGATTACACCTGGAAGCCAGGCAGCCACATTCCACCCCCATTGCTTATGGGGGAGAACTGGAGGTATGATGAGGAGCTGGAACACTTACACCTGGATATTTACTGTGCTTAAATGCATCCTTGTGGAACGGTGCCTGTATATTTATGTTAATGTATATTTTGATCAATTTTGCACACAACAGTTATTGTAAATGTTATTTGTTACATAAATTTTTGTACATCATGCTATTACGTACATACGTATATCTTTATATAAGTATACACACAGATCCGTACACATAATGTCACTCAGACACCATGCAAAATACTGAAACTCTGCACCTTTCCTGTGAATGCATTACTGTAGTCTGAGTGAGAACAGCACCTTCCCTTTACTGAACCATATAATATGCTCAAGCAGAGACTTGATGTGATGAGGGTAATTCTCGCTCTCCATTCGCATTCAGTTATGTGCCTACCAAGACTGTCTTTGTGCGTTGCATTTCTTCTATTTAAGCTTTCCTCTCAAGGTTCAAATTGAGTTCATCCAGGCCACAGTTAATTATGAATGGATAGTTATCTATAAGCATTAGATGAAAAATCTTTTCTGGATATCAACAAGTGAGGCAACTAATGAATGTAGTTTTCAACTTTATGAATACTTATTTTAAGTACACAGGAGCATTCTGGAACAGCATTTGTTTTCATAGTGCCAAAGCTATGGGAAGCAAATTCTAAATAGAATATACTCCTCACAGAAAGCTTGTAATGCAGTGACACCTTGATGTTGCTGAATAGAGCAACGTAGAATGAATGATCTGGTCATAAAAGTCCTTTATAAGATCTGATGCTAGACCACAATGTTATTTCAGTTTAAAACATGAAAAAAGATATATGTAGATGGACAGTTTCACGTTATTTCCAGCTCCCATGTTATGCTAAAATTTTCTCTGTTGAAGCAATTATCTACTCTGGAATAAGCCTGATAATGTCTTAAGAGGTAAGCTGGAGCCTACATAGCAAGACATACATAAACTTAATGACCACAGCTCCTGCAGCAGGTTATAAAGGTAGTTTGGTCCAGCCAGAACAAGAGACAGAACTCACAAGAATATTGCCGAGCAAAATATCTTCATTAGACTTTAGTTAAGAATACTTAAGCAATAAAAGGGTTCAGCTTGCTCTTTGTAAATATCCTATTTATACTGTAGCCAAAGAAAACTTCCCATTTTAGAACACTTTAATGATTTTGTTTTTACTGTTTCAAAGGCAAAAAAAAATAGTAAAATGAAAGAAAAACAAACAGCTATTGCTAAATACAACATCACATAACAAAATAACCTTTTAGTAATTTAAGGAGTGTAATTTTAAAAGCCAGGGGAAGCTTTTAAGAACTTCATTTAAAAATATGAATATATATATAATTTGTAATACTTCAGTAATGACTCCACCTGAATAAGAAAAACTAAAAGCTTGTACAAAAAGGCATGTTTACTAAATGGATACACCGATCACTGAACTTTACACAGCATTAAATTTTAATGACCTTCAATGATATGAGAAGCTTTGGTTGTTTATGTAAAAATTCTAAAGAAAAGCATGGATTTACATTTACGGACTACTTATCTCTTTGTAAATGACAACATACTAAAAAGAAAATGAACAAAACCGGAAAAACTGCCTCTGATTAACACTAATAAGCTAGTAAAAACAGAAAAACCCAGTTGGTAAGATATTTCTCTCTTGCTCTGTGCAGAGGGGAGAGGGAAGGAAGGGAAGCATAATTTTCAAGGGGTCTAGATCTGTTATTCTTACTTCATTTACAGCTTAAGTTAAAGGGCCTCATTAAGGCTTGCTATCTGAACACAGAGTAATGAGCAAGGCAAAGCACAGAGCACTAGGATGCTCGTAGCCTAGGATTAGGACAAACCAGAGCAAACAGGCAGAGCAGATTGACTAGAAAAACTGTTGAGGGTCAGAACAGTCACATCTCAACATTAGTCCAATTAGGAACTCAAAGCTAGCTCAAAGCTTGCTGTAGGGAAATGCAGGTTCTTGTTCTTTAGTGGGGTTACTCCCAGACTTTATTATATACTATAAAGGCTATTTTTTTTTTTTTTTTTCTCTCAGCTTAGTCAGACACGGCCATCCTCGCAGTTCCCCCCAAATCTCTCCTATAGCCCCAAGGAATCTTGAATAAGCAGCTCACCTACAATGGAGAAAAGAAAACTAGTTTCCTGTCAGACTAATCCAAAAATCCCACTCTGACTATTGGAGTGTGCTTTCTGTCATTCTGCTAGCAAGCTCATTTTGTTGGTTGCACTTTTCATATTCAGAGGTGAATTTGTCCTGGTAAACCATACACGTATAATCTGTGTGATGACCTCTCACCTAATCATCTGAAAAAGCCCATTCATGAAAACTTTTGAATAGGAATACAGAAGAAAACAAAAATTGTGGTCTTTGTTTTTGAGAAGGAACAGTGGGGCAAGTAGAGGCTCATTGTCCCAAATCGTTATAATGCTGGCTTTCATCTCAACCAGTGCAGTGACCTCCACTTCCCTCAGCTACCAACAT
This sequence comes from Anser cygnoides, assembly GCF_040182565.1. Taxonomy (NCBI): domain Eukaryota; kingdom Metazoa; phylum Chordata; class Aves; order Anseriformes; family Anatidae; genus Anser; species Anser cygnoides. The sequence continues at coordinate 10,885,805 of NC_089885.1, read as the reverse complement.
CACGCTTAAGGCCACATCTGGGCCTTCTTGATATTTATTTGGTGCTTTATACTGACCGGCACTCTAAACAGAGGTAGCAACACATACTCCTGGTACTTGGTTCAGCTTGTGGGATGTACCTTGAGCTGCAAATGGAAGAATGTTGTAAAGTTTTATTGTAAAAGCTTATTTTCAGAATGCTATTGGCTGGAGCGCTATTTTTTTTTTTTTTGGCCAAGAAAATGCATGACTACAGACAACATAAAACAAGTGTAATTTCATTAAAATTACAACAGCTTCCATTCCTCTGCTGTGGCAGCCGAACTGCTTTTTCTTTCTGTTAAAGACAGACTTTGAAATTGCAATGCTTTTATTTATTTACCTCACCTGAAGATATTCCACAAGTTACAATTAAAATCACATCTATTGTTGCGGTTGCAGGTTCAAACTGCACAGGTTTTAAAATTATAGTTCAATAGTTTGTGTTTAAAATAGTCTTTTGGAAAACAGATTTCTTATGTACTGCAACAGAATTGCTCTTTTTGAGAGAGCCATTGGTATATCTTGGAAAGAAGTCCATGAATTTAAAAGAGTTTAGACTTTTAAATAAGCAAAGAACCAACAGATAAATTAGTAGTACTGTACCCTAGTTACTTGACACAGAAACACTTACCCAAGCAAATATACCACTGAATTCAAAGAGGTTATTTGGGGAAAATTACAATTTATATTGCCATTATACATAAATATAAGATATATACATAATATATATATTATACATTATATAATACTATGTATTATATATATATAATGGAAAATAAAATTTAGATTAACAAAGGGCTAGAGATACTTTGAGCAGATACATGCCGTTTTGCAAGAGTTAGCATACCCCCATTGCAAACACTAATGAATTTATACTGCTACTTCAGGTAATACTATGCAAATATAAAAAAAACTGTGTAGATGAACAAGTTTTATTATTTAAAATACAAATATTACAGTAAAAATAAAACAACTGTCTAATGAAAAATAAAATGTTGATGTTTAGTAATCGAGCTCTAAGGCAAACATTGCTATTTGTATCCCAACATGGTGCATTTTCTGGTGAAGTTATAAGCTTCCCACCTCACTTGAAATATCCTTATTTAAAAAGCAGTTCTCATAGACACAAAAAGAGCCACAAATGCTTAAAATGCTTTACTCACTAGCGTTCCTTCTCTACTAGAAATATGAAGCTTTTATTTAATCAGTAATGAAAGCATACAATTTATTACCAGAAACCAAGGCAACAACAATAACAAAAACAACCAACCCCAAAACTTTCAATTGACAGTGTTCTCTTGAACTGACTAGACCCCAAATGACAAAACTTATTGGGAATTTGAAAGGTAGTCTTAAAAGCCTCTAAGTAGATAAAAATGCTGAAAGCCCTAAATTAACTGCAGAAGTAGGAATGATGTTGCTAACATAGTCTAGTGAATAAATAGAAGCAATTTACTATGAATTCATTGAAAAAGATCTGTAATATTGCTATTACCACGAATCTCAATTCTTGAGTAAATTTTCTGAAAGCAGACCGCATAAGAACAGTGGCTTCAGGCTACATCCTGAGCTCTCGAGCACAGACAGTTTTCTCAACATAGGGTCAAAGATTAATTACTTGATATTAATATATTGCTTAAGCCAATATTAGATGAAATGGTAGGGTAACAAGGCTGGAAATTGGCTTTATATTGCTGGAAGTATATTACTTTATTCTACTACTGCACAAAACCCTCCTTTAATAAAACAAGGATTTTAGCTATAAAGTTCAGCACTTGATACGAACTACCGCAAACTTCAGAGATGTTCAAACCTACATTTAACTGTTTCATTTAAAATATTATCAGAAAAAATAAATCTGCAGAGGAGCTTGCAGGAAAGATAATACGAATGAGGTCTGGAGACAGCTACAGAATTTGGGACTTGGTTAAATACAGTTTGGGCAGCTATACAAAGGCAGAAGCACTTCATGCTTGCCTTAGCACAAATCTGAACTGCTTTGCTAGCCCGGTACTCCCTTAGAGACTGTGCCACAATGAGCTGTTGACAGTCTACAAAAACATAACAGTACTCCTGACTATCTTTGTCAGATTCTAACGATATCTAGAGATAGGAAAAAAATTCAAAAGTAAAATATTTGTTGATGTAGTGAATCTCAAATTAGAATAATTACCATGGCAACCCCTTTAGCCTTCTTTCAGGAAAAATTCCCAACATGTTTTATTTGCTCCTTATTTAAAAGGCAATCTGCTACTCGTTAGCAACGTGTATCACTTTTCATATCCTCTAAAAATTCCAATATCTTCAATAAGTTAAGTAAAAAGTACATAAGTGAAGTGCACAAATCATATGAAATAACCATACATATAATAACTGCAAATATGTTTAGTCAAATTAGCATGTATAAAATATGCTCTGCTTTTTAATCGGAATTTTGTTTGGGAGAGTTGAATCACATGTAAGAAAGGTACCACCATAATTTCTAGTACAGCATGTATATGTTTTTGAATGTAATTAAAAATAGATGGTTCCTTTAGAAAAACTAGAAGGCTTGCTCTGTCACCTACTTTGTCACGTTCAGTAACTTCAGAAAACTTTCAGTAACTTTCAGAAAAAGACTTGTTCCTTGATGAAGATCCTAGCGCTGAAACACCACCTGTTAAGGTCTCTTTCATCCAGCACACATGGGATTGTACAATGAGAAGATGCCACGTCTTCAAATGAATCTCTCTATTATGTGAAAAAGTTACAGAGATGCTGAGTTGGAACTGCTTTCTCACTAGTTGTATAGAGGAGAAACTGTTCCAAAAGAAATTCTCATCTGAACTCTTATTCCCTCATTCAAGGTCCATACAGGTTGCTGCTGATGCAAAATTCGTATGAAAAATTCCTGGCACCACTTACTGCCACAAAGCATGGCACATATCAGCAAGCGCATCCCTGAGTCAGGCATTCACTGCCACATGGCCAGAAGTCCTCTCTCTTCAGCAGGAAAGAGCAGATAGCTCTGGAACTTGCATAGCACTCTGTTGTGACTGCATGCCTAATCTGAGCCAGCTGCACAGATGGTTAAACCACTAGAAGCTGTCCTCAGGAGCAAGGACACAGCCCTGAACTCTTATTCTCTTCATATCCCTACCTATTATCAGAATGTAAATAGATTCAAGTGTTCTCTGGCCTCCTTTACTCTATTATAAAATGCTTTGTTTTCATTGGAAAATTCCTGGTACTGCTAAAAAGGCACTTTCACCCCTTCAGCTATACAAGTCATGTCTCAGAACATAAGAGGTTATGGAAATGGTCAAATAGGAACCTACCTTTTAATATAAAGTGATGCAAAGCGCTCTGAGCATTACGACTTGCCCTGTGTCATGGTTTAGCCCAGCAGGCAACTAAGCACCACACAGCCAGTCACTTACCTCACCCCAGCATGATGGAGAAGAGAATCAAAAAGATAAAAGCATGAGAACTCCTGAGCTGAGATAAAGACAGTTTAATATGAAAAATAAATAAAAATTAAAAAGTGATGCACAATGTAATTGGTTGCTAACATCCAAGTGATGCCCAGTCAGTCCCTGAGCAACAGCAGCCCTCCTGCCAGCTCCCCCCAGCTCTATTGTTCCACCTGATACTACACAGCATGGGACATTCCTTTGGCCAGTTAGGGCCAGCTGTCCCGGCTGTGTCCCCTCCCAGCTCCTTGTGCACCTCCAGCCTTCTTGCTGGCAGGGCAGTGTGAGAAGCTGAAGAGTCCTGGGCTTTGGGTAAGCACTGTTCATTAACACTAAAACATCAGTGTGTTATCAATATTTTCCTTCCTAAACACAAGACACAGCACCGTACCAGCTCCTATGAAGAAAAACTATCCTAGCTGAAGCCAGGACACCCTACAGTGCCGCAGACAGAGGCAGGTCCTTGTAAAAACGGGTTGTGATCATCTGTGACATGCTCACAGATTCTGAACAATCCTGCTCATTTCCAGATTAGTAACCAGTTTCACTGGTTTCACACCACTATGCTGCTTCTGAAGAGAAGACTATATCACAGAGTTTGGTGAGCAAATGGTGCGGCAACCATTTACTTTAATCTAATTTCTTAAAGATTCCATGATTAATTCTGATTTAACCTTATGGCAAGGTATAAGGTTGCAACAGCATCCAGGAGCTCACTGGGATTGCAAATGATTCCCTTCTCGCAGGATTAAAAGTTGGATAACCGCAGCAAAGACTCACTTAAGCATTAGCTGATACACTAAACGTCCTTTGAGACTCAGTAGTTGTGTTAAGTGAGCAGACAAAACATCCAGCTTTAAGACAGGGCCATTATGTATGAAATGTAATTACATTGCTAGCACTATTTGAACAAGTGCATTGACTATCTCTGCAGGTGTAGATGGTGCTGGCTCCAACCCTAATATATGAAAAATGAACACAGTAAAATAACAGCTGTTGCTTAGAGATATTAGCATTTGAGAAAAATTAAGGGACCAAACCCAGCAGAATTTACACCCAAGTTCTCTAGACCTCAAAGCAATGACCCATTATTGAAAGTGGTCTAATATGCATGATTTGTCTCAGTTTCTGCTTTGCTAATATAATGGAAGTTTACACTAAAGACAAAATGAATACCAAGAATGACATTTTCTGATTGTATTGATTCTCTGGTGAATTTTTCTTTGGGGGAAATTATAATTAGAGAAAAATAGAGAAAAGTTAAAGACAACTTTGTTACACAATAAGAAAACAAAGGCAGGGTTCTTTTATTTCGTAGTGAATTACTCCATACTTTTATTGAAAAGGCATGTTTCAAAGCTGTTTAAAGCTGATTAAAACCATTCTTGCTTAAGCTTTCCATGAAAAATTGCAACTCTAATTGGCCTGACTGGACACTGTCCTGCCTGATACATGATGCCTTGACAGCAGAGAATAGGAACAGAAGGCATCCAATTACATTCCACAAAGAATATGGCAACATTTCCTGAGCAAAAGAGAATGTATATTTTCTAGAGTAAATATTTTGGTTAATGATGAAAAAGTTGATGAAAACAGACACATCTAAAAAAGTTTGTTTCTAAGAAGACCTCATAATAACTTCCTATTCGAACAATAGTCTATAAAATTTAGATGTATACAGCTACATGCTAAGCGGCCAAATACCTTTATTTTCTTGATTGTAAATATTTAACCATTATGAAACTTTCCTCACTTCAATTTTCATGCAAATATTTAGTTTGAGAAAAATCTGTGGGCAGCATCCTAGCTGCTAATGCAGTAAGATTCCACAGCTTCAAGACAGGATCACATTAGGACAGAGGTCTTCCCATAAACATCCAGTTAAGTGATTCTTGGTGACTCTTTTCTGTGTCAGTTTTGAGATACAACCCAGTAACTTTCAGAAACTTGTTCTTCATTAATACTAAAAACCTCTAGCAAGTGAAGTGAGGTTTCCAGTTTAAACACAGTTGGTCTGAGGTCACAGATTGGCTCCACAACCTGTAAGAAATGGGGCAGAGCAGTTACACGAACTCTGTATATGCATTACTACAGTTGTTGCCCGAGTTACAGCAGCATTTTGACATGACAACTAGTAATACATGCATGTTGTTTCAGCACTAGATCAAGTGCAGTCATGCTAGCTACATATAGGAGGGAGAACAAACACTTCTAAGTTCTGACCTGGTCATTTTCGTAATTGCTTTGCAGGTTACTCAGCGGCAGAGAACCAAGTACCACAATTAAAGAAATGCACAATTTTTACAGACCTAAATAGGACAGCGTGACAAGCACCAGCACGTTACCTTCTATAAAGTTCTTCACTACATTATAAAGAAATAAAAACAGGAGGAATATTTGATTAAAACACAGAAAGGAAGAAAACTCAATAGTGGAAAATTTCAACTGTTTTTTTCAATAGCATTTGTCACATATATTTGTATATGCATTCCTACATTTTAATAAGGATTTATTAATATTCTAGAATAATTGGACATATCAAGACAAGTATTTAATTGATTTGTAAATCTACCCATCTATCTCAAGATCTCAGAATACATCTGGTGTTGTTCTAAAACTAATTGCAGTCTACAAACTATAAGACTATTTATTTTTACAGAAAATTAGTCATTTGCACACACCATTGAGAGGCATGTGAGACAGCTTGGCATAATGAAAGCTAGAGGTCTGACAGTTTTATACTCATATCTATGAGCATATACACTATGTTCCAGATATATCTGAAACTGTTAATATTCTATAGCTATTCATATTAATGTGCAGGTGAGCTAAATCACATCTTTTTTCTATGATTTTTATCTTTTGTCCTTGAGCTAGAAAAAGCTCTCCTTTCTCTAGAATATAAGCGCATTTTGTTTGCATTTAAAGAATTTTTCTAATGACAGTATTCCCAAATACCTTCTTCTTGATCAAAGTGAAAGTCATGCAACCATAGTTATCAATAGCAATAAAAAGTCAGATAATAAGCTTTCTATTAATATCACAAATAAGCTATATTTTTAGATCCAGCAGAAAAGATAGATCCTTTCAAACATTATTTTTGTTTTCTGCATGTAATGATTTCCTGTATTTACTTATGAATAGGGACTAAAAGAACACGTAGAATACTTAGGTTGAGGCTTATGAGATTAAGACAGACAATAAGTTTCCAGTAACGCATTGTAAGAAACTCACCAAACCCCCCATCATAGAACTCTAAATACATCTCTACCTGCTGTCCAGTTATAAACAGTGGCTAGAAATTTTAGCTCAATTTTATGTTCTAGGAGCCAGAGGACTTTCACCCTTTACCCTAGTGTTCTAGATTTCAGGTGCTGAACTTTTAAAAAAGCATACCTAAAATACATTGTTGATGAAACCCAGAGGGCAATAAAAGCATCAGATCTTTGTCAAAACAGGAAGGTAATTCAAAAAATAGTAGGTCGAATTCCAGTTTTGTTTATCATGTGTATGATCCATCCCCCAGGTAAAAGAAACAGGACAGAATCACAGAGATCTGCCAAACCTCCTCATAGCACTTCCCATGCCCACCCCAAGATTCAGATGCGTGTCACAGCGCTGGCAGACTCAGTCTAGCTATCAGTAAGGTATGTACACTGCAGATAACCTACTTCATGAAAATATTACAGATAAGAGTTTCTATGTATTATTTCCTTTCATAGATGCAATCACAAAGTAATTAGCAGTAACAGTTCTCAGATTAACAATATTTAGATAATGTTAAAATAAAACAGACATGCCTAATGCTCTCAGGGGATTTATTCATTCACATAACACCATTGCTAAATAAGTTAATTTACAGCAGTTATATACTCCTAGGAGACAGTTCTGGAAACAACTAGAAGCGATAGCTGTAACCTCAGGTTATACATCTCGAAGTCACCACCATCAGCTGTGTTCTAACAACTCAGACTAACTCAGCTTTTAATCAATTAATTACTTATTTTGTCATGAGCAGAGGTACAGCTGTGAGGCAATGAAGCCTCAAGTCCGTCCCCCCGCCGCCCCCCCCACCCCAGGTGCTCCTAGCACATAGGCGCTATTGTCCCTGCCACAGGGCAGGCCGCATGGTGCAGGGCAGGCCTCACGCTTCTTGCCTCACTACAGCAGGAGGCAGAAGTTCCTGTGCTCCCCACTGCATAGCAGAAAAAAAACAACTGTAGAGTATTACCTTAAAAAAGGGGGAAAGGAGAGCTTCTCTATCTCCTTATTCTGCTGCTGAAGCAGGAAGACACCCTGAGAGCGACCTTCACCCATTTAAGAGCTGATTGCTGTCCTCTTCCCGCCCTGCTGAGGGCCAGGCTTGCCCTTCATCACAGGTGGCGATGGGCCTTCTTAACACAGGTTTGGGGATGAAGAGCCCATTTTTCCTCCTCACAGGAAATAGACCGATTTTTCAGCTAGCAGGCTACTTTAGAGAGAGCTGTGAGCTGCATAGTGGCATGGGAGCCACTGGGCTATAGAGGTCTGCAAGCTGAACCTGCAGGAGGACAGCAGCATGGCAGGAGGAGCCTGGGGTACGCAGGTAGGTCCTGTGGCTATCTTAGGAGCGGGCTGGTCATCTCCCTGTCTCCCTAGGGCACATAAAGGGAAACAAGCAACTGCTTACTGCTCTGTTAGGCTTGATGAGTTGGGTTAGGAGGTAAATAGTAAAGCAGGGTGACTTGGAACATATCTGTAACTTAAGTAAGGATAGAAGCATAGGGGGATTATGAGGTTTAATCTTGTTTTGGTCTGATGACTCTCTAAAGTATCAAATGAGAAGGTTAAGGACACCTGTTTGAGAAATAGGCTCTCTGATATGCTTGCTATTAGCATTGGATAAGTTGCTTTCTCTCATTTTCTTATCTAGTGTGCAACTTCAAGTGGGGTCAAAATCAGGTGATTAACTAATGCTTTATAGGCATTAGTTAGGAAAATCTGTTCTACACAACTTTCTGGGATTGGTATGCGCTTTTGAAACAAGCTAGTTTAATATTGTAATTCCTAATACATCATAGGCTATGTTGACTATAATTTCTACCTATAACTTTTAAAAAAATATATATATTTTAACTTATTTAAGGTTTATCATTTGGTGGTGTTCAATTTCCTTTGTTTGCTTTTGGAGACTACTTGAGTGACTACTTGAAATACTTAAGTTTATTAGCGTAGATGTTTTGGAAAGTGAGTCTAGCTTACACAGACAACAGTTTGCCAAAGCAAAACTTAAAGACAAACAAACATTCCTGCAAACATTTTTCCATATGTCCAATTGGCTTGTAGACAACATACACTGTTAGACTAGTAACAATGAGGTAAGAAACCTATGTTTTCTAAAGGTCATAGGCAACCTGTGGCACTGCAGAGCTGTTTGTATGGTAAATGCAAATATCACGTATAGAAATAAATCTGCTTGTGCATTTGTAACAAGTAAGGGGGAAAAAAAACCCTACATTTCAAATAAGTTATTCATGGTGTGTGATTCATTCAAACTGATGTTAATTTGACCTTGACTTGCTTTTATTGTGATGTAGAGAAATTCTTCCTGTGCTCCGTACAAACACATTAGGGCTTGGAAATGTCACTACTCCAGCTTCATCTCTGAACTCTTCTCTGTCATTGCTATTTAAAGAGATACTGTAACAGGTATTCAGGAGCACATTTAAATTTATTTTGCATAAAAACAAAATACCTTAATTCCCCCATTAGTATGGGAACCATGTTTCTTGTACTGGTTGTGATTTTTCTATTTTGGAAGCTAGTGAAAATTGTAATTTAGGAAGTAGTCTCATACACTACATTGAATATAGTTAAACGGTATCATTACCCTCATTCATTAAAGTGTCTATATTTTATCTTTGCTTTGACCCTCCACCCACATCTTATTTCTGAGATAAGCACTGTATGCTTTGCATAACACATCACATAAGCAAGAGGTCTTCCATTTTAAGCAGCTTAATGCAGCTGTTGGTTTTACTATACAAACTAGAGCAAATATGCAGAAATGGTTATATCGATCTTTTATTTTCTAGCTGCCTAATATTAATTTCATTTTTTCTTTATCAGGGCAACATGGTCTGCATTAAATGTTATTCATATGATACCTGTGTTTTTAGAAGGGATTTCAACAGTCAGCCATCTTGTTTATGATGCGCTGTTTAAAAGAGCCTTGTTTATAGCTGCTTGTATCAGTAAGGTGTCCTATACATGTTGATTTTCAGAACTACAATTTGTTTTATGTCTGAGCTACATCTTGAACTAATACTTGACCTGTATCCATGCTGTATGGATAACTCCTGATGAAACTGTAATTCATTTTCTCCAGGGTTTTGACATCGTAGCCCACTTTTATTGGAATGGATGATTCCAAAATATTTTGTTTTGGAATTCTGTAGTTCTGCCTTACAATTTTGTTTATCTGATTGAGCTATTTATTTTCAAAGATCTGATGGATTTTCAAATACTAGATGATATGTGAGTGCCAGAATAAATATTATACCTTCTTAAATGATTTCTGTATAATACATAAATGTTAGTATACATTAAGCTATGTTATCTGTATTCAAACAAAAGTTCTCTGTTTGAATGAACAAAGTAATGTTTCATCTATTTTTTTATAAGATGATTTTCATAGTTTATAAAGAACTATCAATTGCATCCCAATCACTTGTAACTCCAAGTACAGAATATGTAATTTAGGATAGTAATTTTCTCTATTATACTTAAAATACTTATGTTGTCTTGATTTCTTGGCATTATTATATATATGAAAATGAAGCCGTTATCTTTCTAATACTTTTCCTTAAGCTTTCCTCTATTAGTCTGTTATTTTGTAGAATTTCTTATTTTGATCTGATCGGTGAGATTCTAGGTGCCAGACTCTATGTGGAGGCACACAGTCTTATTTTACTTGAGAATCACAACAAAGTTGAATTTCTGGGCTTCGTCATTCACTAGAGAACACAAACAGGAAATTATAAGGCTAAAATTGCTTAAATGCTCTTCCTTGTACTCAATTTTGTGCGTTCATACCTTCAACTCAATTATTATGAAACAATTTATGTAAGGAAAACTTAATTTGCTAACTAAGCCCTGTTAACTTTATGCCAAGCTTGAACTACTTTTCACAACTGTTTTCAAGATCATCTTAAAGTGATATAAGCCACTGAGAACAGTATAGGTGTCTTCACTTTGGAGTTGTTTTTGATAATCTTGATTGTAATTTATGCAATGTAGTTGACTGGTCTTAAGTTACAAGGAGAATCTATTAAATATCTTTTTTTTTTTACAATGAATTTCATTAAATGCCAATAATATTGAAGCATGCGAAGTAACTGGGAAAGAGAAGAAGGAATTTGCATTTATGCAGTTTCACGTTGCTTACAGGATGGCAGTTTTGCAATTATAGGCCTATAATTCCCTGACAAATGTTTGAATTGAAGGATTCAATGTGTGTTTTCACTCCCTAGTGGAAGAAATCTTTTTGTGTGTGTTTCTTATTAATTAAGCTACAGGACTGCAGCGTGGCAAAGACAGGTTCAGGTTTGTTCCACCAAAATGAGGACTGTGTTCCATTGTGGTCACTGAACTGAAATGGGAATTTCAGTTTGGCTTTGCCACCTCATAGTCTTCTGTCATGGACACTATAAAACTTTTTTGCCTATAAAAGTATTTCCAGTACCAGACAGAACAGATGATATCTCTGAGAACTATCTTAATGGCAGCTAATATCATATGACAACTACCCTCTGTTTTTCTGATGTGTTCCCAGCAGCTCTAGTTCTAAGTATTCACAATATAAATAATTTTTATTTCATGATGCAACTAATTTCATTAATTGCTTTAGGTTCATGTAGTAAAAAATATTTTTTCACTATCATGCAGCTAAAACTCAAAAGTTTGGTCAGACTCTGCTCTTATCTTTTTCAATAATTAATGCAGATGTTACTGAGGACAGAATTATCCTATCTGTGGGAGGCTTATTAATAGTGTTGTTATTGGTTCATAGGAGTAATTCTGAAATTTCTTATCAAACAAACTGGGTGTAGTGTTCTGCTATTATGATATTAGTTATTAACATAAAAATAAATTGTATTATAGTATTCAAGTTGTAAGTCTTCATTTATTCCTACTTAGCTTATAGTTGGAATGAACTCAGAGAAATTTCCTGTATTAATTTATTGCTACTGCTTAAGCACAAAGTGAGTTACATTACCAGAAAATGTGAACATTACCAGAAAATTACTGATCTAATCAGGCATACTGTGCAAGTTGCAGTCACTCGTGTTGAGGAGTGTTGAATAGAGAATGAAACAGGAACACGGTTAAGAGGAATTTCAGGAGAAAGGAAACTTTGTCCTATTAAAAAAGTTTTGTCGTAGCAAAAAGGTGTCAGTGAATGGAAGAGAACTTAGAGGGAAATATATTGGCCCAGAAGCAGTTGTGTAAGAACCGGCTAGAAGTTAGATTTTTTTTTTTTGCATATCAGAACAGTAAGGTTTACTTCGGGGCAGCAGGGATGAGGGAGAAACTACTTCTTAAGACAGGTCTTTCTGGAAGTAGTGTTGTTTGTGTCCAGCTATGATAGCATAAAAGATTCTGTAATCTGAATAAAATAGCACCGTTTGCAATCCTTATAGTGTTTTGTAGTGAATGTTAAAAAGATTGAGTCTTATATTTGAAGTGGACCTGGATAAATTCTGGATACTTTGCTCTGAATTGCTGATTCACTTTCTATTGCTTAATATTACTTGACCTTCCTGTATTCCTGCTAATACAGTGTAGGAAAACATAATAGCTTTTTCTACAAAGCAATTAAAACTATCTCCAGATGATCTGAAACATAGCCTGTTCATTGAGCATAACATCATAGGTTGCTCAATGATGACCATAACTGCAATAGAAATACCTCTTTTTGGCAGAGGGCAGTATGACTAGGATGATTGTTACATACAGGGTTAATAAATCAGTGATTTCTCAGGGCAGGTGTAACCTCAGGTGGGTACTGCCACTGCAGAAGAGTGAAAATAAACAGTGTTAGAGCAGGCTGAGTGGAAGGCGCTTTCTGACTTTGGATGCGAAATTGCAGAAGGTGTCTCGCATGTAATCCACAGTATCATGCATTTGTACCTTACTAACAATGTATTTTTTTCTCTGAACTCATGTCCTAGTATCCTGTGTTGCATATTTTTCAGGTTGAAAACTTGGAAAAAATTAGTATTTTTTCATACTGTGAAATTAGTATTTTTATACTGTTGAGGAGACTGATCTCTTCGCGTTTACTTCTGTTAGAGAATGAGAGCTGGGTAAGTGTGTGTGTGTATCTATATATATATATATATATATGTAAAACAACCTCCAAACAAGCTACAGCTATAATCAAGAGAATGAATGTCTTTCTGCAAGTATTTGTGCCTTCTTGTAAAGAACTCCATTGACCAAGATGCACTTGAAAAGAAAGCTCTGTGGGAAGTAGCATACAAATTATTCATAGCAGTGTGGTCATTTAAAAATCTACTTTAATTATTTGCACAACAGAAGTATTAAACTGTTTACAAAGTTTGTCTTCCTTTGTCAGTTTCATTTCTTGCCTGAGTAGTACCACATGATACGAATACTTATAGCATAGATCATTAATAATATTAATAGCACAAATATTACAAGCTTATTTTGCCAAGTGTTATTAAATAAACTTTGGTGATTAGCAAGCAGATTAATAAAACATAACCTCTTTATGAATTGAAAAGTGGTTAAGCTGATCAGATAAATTGTTTCATAATATGCTATTTAACTAGTGTAACGAAAATGAAATCTGTTTGATATAAATGTTATAATTCAAAAAAAAGACTTAATGGAGAACCATGGTCCCTTCCTGAGGAAATGGAAAAGGTATGTTCTTGGGGCAAAGTATCAAAACTACATACTTCGAGTCATTTCTTTCAATTATAAGATTGTCTTTTTTGTACTGTTTATCCCTCCATACCATAAATCTTCACAACCCTTTGCCGGACAACCAGGAGAGAAAAAGGTTACAGTAAGATATTCTTATATCTTTTCCTCTCAACCCAGTCAAATACAGGCATTTCCCTAAGCTCATCTTCAGTCTTTCTTACTCTGAATTTGAGCCATTCCTCAGGGTTATGTTATTAATTTAACTGTTAAATCCTCCCGTTAGATCCCATAGCGTGTTGTGAGATTGTCCATTTGTGGAAGCTTTCTTTGATAGTGTCAAGTTGAATACACACACCTAATTTAGCTACCTTACGATAAGTTTTGCTGTTCTGAGAGCAGCAGTAACGTAATGCAGCTGAAGCCACTCTGCTGTATTTAGTTACTATAAGATCACTTATTAAAAAAACTGAAGCATTTTTTAAAAAAAAAAGTCAGATTCAGGTAAAACTTATTTCTGTACAGTTGTGACCCTGCTGCTATTCTACACTTAGAACAGCAAGTCCAGGTGGCCCAGTATTTGACTGTTTAATCTTGGGTGAAGTACATGCTGTTAGCCACTGAGATTCAATTCTACTTGCTGCTCAATATATTTGAGAAACTCCTATTACTGTAATTTGGGGAGAGATTCTCAAGGCTTTTTAGAGAATTTTAGATTTTCTTTGTGATGGTCAGGCTCTTATTAGCAACTTTCATAGAACTTCATAAATTTTAGCCATGTGCTCTTTGTTCATTTTTAGAAAATGAACGTTTGTTAGTTAGTATGTGATTTATCTCACTAGAATTGTGTCCAAAATGATTGATGTATTTCAGTCAATAATTACTCCTTATAGCCCTATTTACTCTCGCTTCGATTCCTTTTTTTAATTAAAGCAAATATTAACTAGAGATGAAATACATTAAGATTTGTTTTGGAATTTTAAATTTTCCATTATTGATGGTGTGTCATATCTTTTTCATTAAGCAGAAGTGGTTCTTTTGATGCTAAGTTTTAAAGCAGTACATGTGTTTCTGGTAATACAGTTCTACAGTACCTAGCAGAACATCCAAAAGCAAAGTGTCTCATGTCTCCATTTGATGGGATAATGCCCATCTCAGTTTGTACAGTTTTTATCTCAAGAAATAGGCATGTGTTCTGGGATTTGAAGTGTTTACATCCTTTTGTGCCTCGGTAACAGCAAACTGTTGTATTAGATACCAAGACACCAAAGCACTGTACTGTTCTGGTCAGTATGGATGCAAAGCAATCTTTTTGTTGTCACTTCAAAAAAAAAAATATTGCAAGGAAGCTCTGCAAGTAGGAAATTTGCCTTGTCATGTGTGGAAAAGAATTTATGCTCAAGCAGTAACATTTTGTTCATTCCTTAGCTTTAAATTTGTACTAAATGTATTGTAAGGTATAGTAGGCTGTAAGACTAAAATCCCAGTAAGTTGCATCTTCTGTTTCCTGATTGTTTTCAGTAATTTTGTATACCAAAACAACAGGTGGTAACAATGTTTTGGATTTGGATCATTTTCTTTAAATGTGAAGCTAACAACGTATTCTTGCATTCAGGGTAAGTTTTACATGCATATACAACCCAGACTACAGTATTCATTTCAGTTATAGTCCCTGATGTACTAGCTAAAATGGGATAAACAGGCAACAAGAAGACACAGTCCTTACATGCTGCTTAGATTTTTCCAATCTCCCTTTATTTTTTTCTTGCGTGATAAACTAAACTCCTGATGAGAGTAAAGATGACTTAAAGGGTGCAGAGTAGGAGTTGCTTGGTCTCTGACCTCTTGTGGTATTTTAGGAATATAGTGTCTGGGTTAATCTATCAAAGGACACTTTTTCAGGACATCTGTTGTGACTCTAGTCTTACAGCATGAACACAAATGTGCTTAAAATGTTAATATAATAAATCCAGCTTCGAGCGCTTGAGTCTATTCTGTAAGGTCCCAGGAGTATTTAACTTTTGCTCTGGTCAGGAAATGTTTAATGCCTACAAAGAAATCTTCTGTGACTTGCAGATTCAGCCTCTTTTTATATAATTAATAAGCTTCAGAGCTGTAATTCAAAATTACTGGCACCACTGGTAGTAGTAATGCTGTTGAAAGAAGGTACCAGTATCCTGTTGATTAATGCTACTCAGTGGAAAAATGTTCCTAAATACCGTTTAACTTTGTCTTTGAAAGGTTGTATTCCTAATGGAACTTCAAATTTGTAGCAGGTATTACAATGGAACTTACTAGTGTATCCTAATTCTAGAAGTTCAGATAGCAGCCTTTAAGCAAGCTGTAAACTGGTGCTTAAATAGCAGAATACTAGAAGTGATAAATCACACCCTTCCCATTTGATTCTGGTTTTAGATTACTTATTTGTATTAGACAACATTTAGTCCCAGTTGAGATGTGCAAAGGGTAATTAGCCAGGCTGGGAGTCATTTAATTTAGAGATGTTCTCTAACATGGGTTCACAGAAGCATTGCCATAGAAATGCCTGTTTCTCTCTACTTGCTGCAAGGCTTACCTAGATATCTAACTCCAATTTAGGTGTCTGCGCAGAGATACGTGGATGCAGGCTGAGGGCTTTCTGTGGGTGAGGTATATGGACTATAGAAACCTGTCTCACAGTAAGGGCCTATGTTTTTTGACACGTTTTCAGGTGGGTTTGTGTGCAGATGCTCAGGCAATGGTAGGACCCTCTTGCAGGTAGCCGTGATGATGGATTTTAGACTCCAGTATTGGACTTCAAGGAGTAGTGTGGCTTTCAGATAGGACTGTCTGGAAAAAAAGTTCAATACTAACTGCACCTAATTTCAGATTGAAAAATGTTTGCTAGTTGTATGTTTGAACAACGGTGTGAATAAACACACTGAAGGCTTGCATGTACATCTGTAGAAAAGTAATGGCATGCATGAGTACTCCAGATACTCACCTGCATTTGCTAAATGGACCACACAAAGCAGTTGTGCTGCTCTTGGTTTTATTGAACTAAAGGTTCTACACTTTGATGTTTCACTGGATAACTTAGACTGCATGCAATGGCAGGAAAATAAAAAGACTCGTTTCATGAGCTACGAGAATATAGAATAATTTAAAGTAGCAGGTCAGGCCCTAGTTTGTGTTTTGAGCCATGACCTCCTCAGCTTATTTTAGGGTTTATTTTTTTGATAACACTTTCTCTGTTATTTCTAGTAACCTTCTGGCATTGCTAGAGGAAATAGACTTGACTGATTCCTGACTTCAGCATAACCTTTTCAATCCCATAATCTTCCCCAATTACTCCTGCTGTGTCAGGTTATGAAGTGGAGCTTTGTTTTGCTTTTGGATTGTGTGGAGAGGAGGGGGTGAAAAACACTAAAACCGAGAAACAACACAACAAAATTCTATTTTTTTCAGAAGCATTGTTGCTTTTTTTCAGCCTCCATAAAGCACAGAGGTACATGTAGTTTGTAAGCATCTTGTGAGACCTGGAATGGGGACAGTGTTGCAACAGTTGACTTTTATATATTTTGATAGATTTTTTGGGGTAACATGTAAATATTTAGGAAGTGACTTCTTCAATTTCCAAGAATGCATGGAGCTCTACATCTGTCTGGAAAAAAACTTTCCATGAAGTGTCCTCATTGCTTTCTTGTTCCTCCACCCACATATGAAATGCTAAACTAACCGTTGGGGAATGTTGGTTGTGCTGTCTGACTTCTGTTTCTGTTAGGACTAGTAAGCATGACTTACCCATTTGATGGTTCCCCACACTTTAAGGGATATTACTCAATTACCAGCATATTACTCAAGTTTATTAATACTTCAAGGAAGCCCTGAAATAGTAATTTGCTGTTAATTATGTTAGCATATAATGAGTATTTCATACCAAGATGAACATTGGTTCTGAAACTAAAAGATCATGTAGTACCAACCTTTGAATTAGGAAACTAAATATATTTAAATTAAATTGAAGAAGGCTCTGATTAACAGCTGTTAGCATTAAACTTGGCATTTTATTAAACACATGACACATGCTCAGTAAAAAGTGCTGTATCTTCCTACATGTATTTCTGTATACATTTGTTGTCTTCATGCAGTTTTCTTTTACAGAGAATTATCTGAATATCTGCATAGTCTTCATGGTGTCAGAATGACAAATGTGCCTCTTAGTGACTGCTTTACCTGATGCAGCCATAGCTAAGTCTTGAAATACTTTGATTCAGTTTGGCAAGAGGATTCCCACAGAATCAAGGTTGAGCACAATTTAGAATGCACTCTCCAAATCCTATCTCTGTGCAACTCATTTTGTATTTCTTAACTTCAGAGTAGGCTGATTGCCTTTGGAGGAAGAGTTGGCTTCGTGCTAATGCCTGCAGTTGGGGCCAGTGAGAGCTATGACTCAGTCCCGTGTTTAGTAACGCCGGGCAGAGAACCAGACCATGCAGCATCTCTTAAATCTTATCATTGTGGGCCTAGACCTCTGTGTGGTTACATGGACTGTGACCTACAACTTAACCTGTGCCTTACCATGCTTACAAGATGCACGTTAAGGCAACTATCTTTATACGGACATTTGTTAAGGGTGAGAAAAGCCCTTAGAAATGGGAAAGCAAATGGACAGTGTATGCCACTTAACAGAACTAGTTTTATTTAAGCTGTAGCTGGTCTACTAAATTTCTGAGCAGCCCCTCTTGATCATCTAAAACAATAACCTGGGAGAAAGTGAAATGCCTTGTTTTTAAAATAAATTAATCTGAAAACATAAAAGATGAGTTTTATCTGTAGCTGTTTGTCTTTAGCACCAGATTAAAGCTGTTTACAGTAGAAAGTAAAGCCACTTACACAGCAGTAAAAATAGTGATCTCAGTGTGCCAAACAGGTTCATAAAGAAATCTAGGATATTAGGTCCCCTATGTATCAGAAATAGGGGAGGGGTCTTCATGTGTCAATAGAAAATAAAAGCAAAAATGCTTGTATTGGATTAATTCAAAATTAAAATAGGAGATAGTCTCATTAAAGACAAATGATGTTTTAAAGAATATGCTGGTGAGAACTGCATCTAAAGATAAATGTTTGTCATTTTCTGTTGAGCTGTGACAAGTCATTGCTTCATGTAAGTTGGGTAGATATTTCACCTTTACAAGTAATGTGACCTCTTATAGACTCAGCCCATTCTGCTGAGTAAAGCTTCACCTTTAACTTTTTATTTGGTAATGTTTACTGTTATCTGTAGGTATAAATTGTGTACAGGTATATAGATGAGCTTGTCTTGATTTTTATCAGCAATGGACTGGGTTCAATGGAGAGAAAAGTAATGCAATCTCATCGCCAGATTTACTCACAAAATAGTTATAAAATTACCCGTTTGTAGAAGTTGACAAATACATTCCTTAGGTGAATGAACAAGGAGTGAAATCTATTTCAGGGATATACACTTAAATGTTGCCTGTTATTCCTAGCGGTGAGATTACTGAGTGTTAGAACTAGAGGCAGCAAAGTAAATATTTCATATTCCAAGGCACTAAGCATCTAGATGATAAATGAAAGTTCAAATTAAACCTGTTAGCAATGTTTCAACTTTAAAAAGTCCACATATAGTAAGGTGTTACATTATTGCTTTGATAAGCTGTATGAAAAATAACATCCTTTGGAGATCAACTTGATGTTTGTGTGGCTGGCTTATAACTAGAACTATTCAATGGGAATTTGCCTACTAAGCTTTGGTGGAGGATGGCTGGAAAAGGTTACTGTCTAAGATGTTCTTGTGCAACAACATAAAGCAGTGCATGTGAACTGATCAGATTTTATGTATATTAAAAACAGTGCTGATCGTTGTTAACAAAAACACTTTCCTTGTGAATATAATGTAAAAACTAGACAGAGCCCCTAAGTAGGAGACTTGATGTTCTCGTGAGGACCTCTGTGTAGCATATAGATATACTGTATCTGATCTTACAATAATAAAAATAAACCAGGTTAAACAAAGTCCTACAAAAGGAATGAGCCAACAGAAATGTTATTGCACAGACTGTTTGGAGATTACAATCACTTTTATCTATTGTAAGTTTTATAGATAGAGCATATTATAGTACATTCTCTTGCAATGACAAAATGTGTGTTTAATGCATTCTCCAGGAAGAGCACTTCTGTGCATCATGATTTAGTAGGAGAGGCTCATCTGTTCCCATGAATTATGGAACTTTAAGTTGCTTCTCTTAAAATCTGGCTGCAAATAGAACTGCCAGTTTATTGAGGCCAGAGTGTAGCTTCTGCTCGCTGATGATAAGAGGTGGCTGGCAGCGCGTGCCATCTGATAGGGTGAGGACAGGCTGAATGTCAAGGCTGTAACGCGAGGAATGGTAACAAGTCACTGAAAGTAACGGCTTGCAGAAATCTCTCTTGGTTACCTCCAGTGTGGTTCATTGTCTGCCATCTGCTCAAAGACATCAAAATAGTATGATAAAACATGAAATTATCTGCATACCTCATTTGCATAATGAGGATGTAGATGTAGTTTTGCTGGCTAGCCTTTCAGTCTAGGCCAAAACAGGTTGTCATTGGCCACAGATCACTAAAATGTAAATCAAAACTAGGAACTTGGAACTAAGAGTGAGTAGTGTTGCAGAAGGTCAAGGGGAACAACTTCAAACATGCTGTGTTCAGCTTCCTTTGGTACGTTCAAATAATCGACTTTGTAAGAGCTTGATTTCCAATACTTCTAGGAAGGGCTAGTATATAGACAATGTGTATTGTCAGTCTGAATGAGGTCATCTACAGGGGTTTTCCACAGAGATTAGCTGGGAGCCGAGAGATTGTCAGAAAGCCCATTCAGTGTCACTGGAAAATACAGCTGTGGAGCAAAGTAAAACTTGCTCATCAGACTAGCAGGGGCCAGAATTGTCAGAGGCTGGTCCTAGAATAGAAGAGATTAGCTCATGTCAGTCAAGAAACCTCCTTCCTCCTGCCTGGAGGTAGGCCGGAATCATGAGCGTGGGGTATTTTTTTTTGTCCGGCTTGCTGCTTTCCTTAAAGAAAAATATCCAGGAGATTTTTATTCCTTAGTGGCCCTCCAGAAGGAGGAGTGAGGAATGGGAAGTCTTGTATCATGTCTTAAAGCGACTTAAACCCATAGGTGCAGCTGTGGATCCAGACAGTCAAAGAACAAATGTGTTTTAACCCTTAGACTACCTTGTTCATGCACCTGTGTGTTAAGCTGGATGGTATATTGCACATGCATTTCTTTCCCGAGGCTTGTACAAACTGCCGCTCCATTCTAACACCCCTATACAAAGTTTTAAAGTGCTTAAGGTACACTCAGTTGCTTTAAAAAGAAAGCGTTTGGCTTTGATAAGCAAGATTTTCCTGTTAATGTGTTTTTGAGACAACTATTTTTGTGGTAGGGCAGCAATAGCCTGGTAAGCAATGCACCACAAGGTGGCACTGGTGTGTGATGATTGTCCCATCTGAGACCTATTTTAGACATCTTTCTGGAAATCTGTTCACATGCAGAAGGTCTGAACTAAATAATTCCCTTTGACCTACCTGGGAATTACCTGTATTGTGCAAATAGACTCTGAGGAGTGCATCCTTTATCACATAATGTATGAAACTACAGTGTGACAGATCCCAGCACAGTCTTAACTGGTTACGTGGCTTCAGGAATGTGAAGAGGCTAGCAGAATACCTGGAAAGGGGAGAGATCTGGACTTCAGTCTCAGTAGATTTCACATGTGCTTCTGTAGTAACGTTTTCTTTACTGATTATGAAGATGGCCTCATGAGCCATTCTTTTTTTTTTTAAATAATGGTCCAAACAAAATGAGACAAATACTGACTCAATTTGAATTAAGAGGCGGCTGCACAGGGTCTTTAGATTTGTCTGCTTTACTTAACTGAGCAGTCCTGCATTGCGAAAGTAACCTCATACCTTCGGATGTGTGGGGCACAATCTGTTTGAATTACTTTCCCCCTGTAATTGTATTTCATTTTATTGATTTGATTTTCCCCTTATGAATTCATATGGGGAAATACAAAATAGCGTCGTATTCCTCCTTAGTAATCTGATCTGACTTTCATTTCCAGGATGCATCTTCCTTTAGAATCAGAGAAGAGCTCATGTCAGAGCCAAGAGTGCCTCTTCCTCCATGATGGAGTTGTTTGTATGGCCTTTAAAAATGTTTCTTAAGGAGCTGCCAGTATCCTGGCACAGCTTGCTTCCAGTTCTCTTGTTTTTTGAGAACTGCTTTCCTGAGAGGGAAATTGTTTTTATTCTTGTGTACACTTTTCTCATGTCAGTTTTTAAATGTGTAATGTATTATTATATAATTGCTGTGTGGGTTACATTCCACCTTGAGACCTTCAGCCTGTACCTAGAACACAGTGTGACAGCAAGAGAAGCTCCTTTTCACCATCATCTGTGTCAAAAACTAGACACCTGTGGGATTCGAGAACCTGCTGGCTAGTCAATGTCCTGCTGTATTGCTTTTCCAACAGCTAGCTCATGTAGTTAAAATTCTTTCTTCTTTTCAGGTAAGAAATACCCTACCCACCAGATTGTTCTGATATTAGGATCTACTGTATATGCTCACCACTGATTACTTCTGTGACCCTCTGATTTTTATCCCCCCTCTAGTAAGTGATCTTCAACAGATACAAATGATTCTATTTAAACTGACCCTCAGGGCGAATGTACCTCTGACATGCTTTTTTTTCCTTGTTTGTCCTTTCTGAACAAGCTGTTTTTATATTCTCTTCTAATAGAAATTATCCCAATCCTCTGTACTAATTATTTTAATTATGTATTAAGGTATCTAGTTCATACGTATTAATACTAAATGCAGGAAGTATAAGACACTTCTACCTTCCTACTTAATGGCCCTTCTGTAATCCTACTATTGTGAAGAACCATCCGTCTTCTCCATTTATTTTGGTTCTTGTCCAAATAAGCATGATTTACTTAAGCTGTATTTTTACTAAATGTACCCAAGGTAAACCCACTTAGATTTTCGGATTCCCAAATTAGGGTGCACAGAAAACTGGAATCCGTTAATATCTTCAAGGCAATATAGCTTGTGCTAGCCCTGCTAAACCTGCTGTATGTTATATTAGTGTTGAGAAAGTTAATGCCTTACAGGACAGACCAAAAGCCTGCCAAGAAATGATCCACAGCTAGCCCATCTTATTTCCTATCAAAGCCAGTCCAAAATAGTTACCTTGCTTTCTTCAACACAGAGCAGAAGAAGTAATGATCTTAATCTGAAAAGATATTAGAGTAACCATTATGATAGACTTTCGAAGGAGAATGAAATGATGGAATAAAATGTTCTGCAGCCCTTAACACTGAAGGCCTGTAGGAAAGGTTAGACAAACATTTGGCAGAATTTTCAGAGCTTTTTGGCCTTGGATCATAGGGGTCTACCAGATGATGCTTCAATATTTGCCCAGAAGTATAATTTAATACATCATTTTAATGATATGAGATGACTAAGTGATGGATTTATGATGTCGCCACTACTCAATTCCACTCTACCTGGTAGTTAATGCCAGCTGCATTATGTTCATGCTTTATGAGGCCTAGAAAGATACAGTTGGACTTCTGTACCTCATAAGCAAGAATAGAGGGAATTCCATGAGTCAAAAGTAAGCAAATACAAATGTTATATTCCTCTGAACAGACAAGCAGGGTTTGACACAGGCAAGTAACATAGCTCATAGGGTGTCACTTGTTGCTTGGTATCGTGCCAAAATCAAGCTATTCAGTGACTTAGCTGATTGGATGCAAAAGCTCTTGGCATTGTGTGCTGTACTGTAGTTGTTGGGAGCCTTGTTCACTTGTAACAAGTTTGCACACTTTTTCCAAGTTGTTACTCTTCATTCTTCTTCCAGAACATTAGCAATTCTGGTTGACCTTGGCTAATTAGGACCTCCCCTGTGAAATGCTTTCTGGTTCTGCTAATTTAATGAAAATTGTACCTACTGCATGAACTCTCTACTTGCCACAGGATGGAGGTTGAGCGTGTTTTCTTTGACTTAGGGTGTATGTGGAATAACTTGAGTCCATCCTGACCCATGAAATTTTACATCTGTCTGCTTTCCATGTGATAACCCTGTAGAAGTAGAAGGGTGGGATCCTACAGATGTGGGAACACGCCCTATATAATCTGCTGAAATTTTTGGACATAGTAATTAATGAGGAACATACTGTACATTCTTGTCCTAGAAATACTGTACCTGGGCATCTTACAAATAACCTTAAAGCTGGCTAACCATTGTATACTGTTTTCTTTAGTGACAAGAATATCTTCAGAATTGCAGACAGAACATGTAAGACCTGTGTGCTAAGAATTAATCTAAACTCTAAAGATTTAAAGCTTAATTATAATTCTATTCCAAGGCAATGGACTGTGTGAACTGCTGTTACTAAACTGTACCATGTAAACACTGCATACTGATAGAGTTTGCTTGTCAACCCCAGTGGCATTTCTGTGCATTAAGCTTGTTGTTCTGTCAGCCAACTGCATCATGGGAAAAGATAAGTATCTCAAGGGAATGTGATCTGCATTTTTAATAAGTAAACCTCAAAGGTGCCACAAAACGACTCTAATGCAGTTTACTTTGTTGAACAGACAGTTGGTTATTGGCTGTAAATTTTTGCATGCTTATGTGAGGACGTTTATGTTGCTAGAACTGACAATATATCTGTTTCACTGCTCATGCGCAATCAGTGAAAGATCTTAATATAGTGTTATAACTTAAGAAGTAATTACTAAATCCAAAGATTCTGAGAAGTTACACTTGTTCCAATACTCGTTTTTGTTTGTGTGCATCAAACTTCAGATTTGTAGCATGCTCCTCCCAAATGAAGAGAGTAACACGACTCACGAAAGGTATTCTGGTACAATGAGCACAACAGCAAAAAGACCAAAACTGTTTAATTAGAGGAAATAAAAGACTTGGGAAGACTTCTCACTTGTTCTAACTTGTGAATGAACCAGAAGTCAGAACACCAGTAAATATGGAAGGATAACGCGTTCCATGTTAGAAAACAAGGCTCTTCCAGATTAACTTTATGGTAGGTAAAAATGACTGAGCCTCTTCAACTTTATGTCAAGACTTCATTCAATAATGTGTTTTTTGTGTAAGACGTTAGCACTTCAAAGAAGCATCAAAGATGTTCTGTCTCAGATACTGTTTTTGGTGAGGAGGGGCAATTAAACTGCAAGTGTTTGTCACAGTTTACTACCTTTACTGTAGCACATACGGTGGTGTCTGATTTTGCTTCTCTCCAAGTCGATGGGAATGTTGTAATTGACTTTGCTATTGGGAACAAAACTGGGCCAGGCATTTTGAGCTATAAATATCGTAGTTTTGAAAATGGAAGTACTGTTAAATTGCAGTGCTGACAATGGATTATCCCACATTAAACAGGTTTTATGCAAGTTTTATTCTACGTAGGCTACTCGTAATTCAAAATTTCAGTGTGTATAGTATACTATGTTTTTTTACATAGTTATGCATATATGTTAATAGAATTAAGAAGTTCCTTAATGCTTCAATATGCCAAATGTCTGTAGCAACCTGCTGTTCACTATGCCCAGATTGCTTCTTTGAAAGTA
Organism: Anser cygnoides; assembly: GCF_040182565.1. Classification (NCBI taxonomy): domain Eukaryota; kingdom Metazoa; phylum Chordata; class Aves; order Anseriformes; family Anatidae; genus Anser; species Anser cygnoides. The sequence continues at coordinate 10,860,755 of NC_089885.1, read as the reverse complement.
GGTATCAATCTTCAGTACTTGCTGCGTTCAACCTTTCCTCGTTTCTGATCAGGTTCCATCTGTTTGACTATTTAGTAGTGTGATTTTTTTTTGATGTATAGCCTTCCAAAATGTTAATCTCCAAGTGGTGCCTGATCCCTACTGTGTTGTATTTGTCAGCATAATAGTTTCAAACTGCAAAGAGAAAGTCATGTACTTCCAAGTGCTTTGTTTCTTGGTTCTATTTGTATAGTCAGGATGGGCTGATTGTGATAAAAAAGGTCAGATTTTGTTCTCAGTTCTACCTTTATGAACTGTAGAAGAAAAAATCATGTCATGTCCTTATTTCCAATGGAATAAAGCCAATGTATTGTTTCTCTATAGCTATTGAATATTGAAATACAAGACTAGATGTACACTGAAAAAATAGTGGGTTTGATTTTATTTGGCTTTTACTTCTAGCAGTAATAAACTATATCTGAGAAAATGTGAGAAGTGTGGGAGATCTCAAGTCTGCACATGTATTCCTAACCCTACAGAACTTATTTGCAAATGCAGTTTGTATAAAATGTATTGATGAATCATAAGTTCAGATTTAAATAACATTATAAACAGGTGGATAAACATACTCGTTCTGCTGGAGTAGTTTGTATTGTGATGTACCACCTGCCACAACAACATAGTTGTTATATGTCCCTGATCAGAATTGCTTACAACAATGAAGGACAGCGTCATCTGCAAAAAAAAAAAAAGGCAAATGGTATGTGATACTAGGAATTTGACTTTAGTGTATTTGAACCAAAACTCAATCCACTAAAGTACTGCAATTTATTAGTGATACTGGAATGGCAGGTCCACAGATGTGACAGCTCACCGTGTCAGAGTGCCTAAGTGGAACCCACAGCATTCCCACTAAATAGCATGCTTGACACCTGGCCTGTTATAAAACCAGTTTGTAGGTAAAGCTTCTGTTGTGAAAAAGGACAGTAAAAGTCAGTATTTTTGACATCCATATAAACAGTTTAAAAAAAAAGTTGAAGACATTCAAAAACGACATGGATGCATTTGAATGTGCAGTAAAGTAAATTCTTATGTACTGTAGGATTCCAGAATATGGCATTTAGTCCTTCAAATAAGCATTAAACCATTGTAAACGTTCACTTTATGCTATGAATGGTCAAACACCTCATCTGGATATCCTTAGCAAGCCTGAAGTTAGAAATTAAGCATAAAGCTTTTAAGTAAACTAACTTTTTCACTGAATTATGCAGATCAGCATAAAATTGAAATTCTAAATAGAATTTACTTTTCCATATTTTATTTGCCTACTACTTCAGGGTTAAAAATGAATATTTCATATTCATTCTTTATAAGTAATGACTAAGACTTAGTTAATAGTGTACATAAAAGATTGTAATGCACTGCAGGACTGCTGTATCAATGGCATGAACTAACCATGAATTGTACTTGCAGTTAGTGTTGTATGACTTTATGGAGGCATGGTTTCTTTTGCTATCCACAAAATTATGAAAGGTGTGAATGCTTCCCTTCCTTTAAAAAAAAAAAGTGTTACTACAGACACGCTGAACAGAGTTGGACTTCATGATATTTGACTGGAAGCTTTTTCAAACATTAATGCACAGTTTACTACAGATGTTCAGCACCTTGGGGCCGGAGAAGCAGCAACTCTACTGTGTCCAGTTGCTTCCTGTGCTGGTGGAATTAGGTGACAAGCTAATGGTTGCACTGCTTTTCAGTTGTGGTCTCTATTCAGACAAGGCATTTCAAGTGCTTTAAGGGCTCTGACTAGTTATTCACATCACCAAATTCTTATTTTTCTTACCAGTTACAACATCATTCAAGTATTTCTTTTGCTGTAACTTCTGTTTCAAGGTCCTATATCTTTGTTATAAACCTTTTTACAATGCTAGTATTCAAAATAGCTGCTTCAACTGATGGGTTCTGCTTCTGGAACAATAATTCAGTGGATAATATTTCCATTTTTAGTTCAGTCATAGACTTGATGTCTTTGTGGCTTTTCTGAATTTGTCAGCAGTAGCATTATTATTTAAAATAAGTTTTTTTTTTAAATGTCAAAATGTTAACTTTATCCAAGAAGAAATTGATTAGCACAATTCAGGCTTCTACTGATCATAAGTTAGAAAAAAAGTAGAATTGATGTGAAAAGGAGAAAAGGATTTAAATGGAATACAAAAACAAAACAAGAAAAAAAAACCTCTAAAAGGATGGTACTTTCTTACTTTCATTTTGTCATTTTCAGTCTCTACCCTGCTTTGCACTGGAAAAATTTTAATATAAGCTTTTTACACGCTTGCCACAACTACAAGTTTAGATGTAATAAATGCATATAAAGATTAGAAGAAAATGATTTATTTCATCTTTCAGTAATGCAGATAAAATCTGAAAAAAAAATATATACGCACAATATATGCAATCTGGGACAAAAGTTAGTTAACTTTTGCACCCCCAGTGTTGTTAATGTTGACCTCAGTCTTGACTCACAATAATTCTATTCTTAAACGTTGTTGTTTATAACAATTTTGTACTAGCTACCTTGTTTAGGATGAGTCAATAGGATTTGGGATTAAGACTACATTATGAGGGTAGGTGTAAAAGACCGTTTTTTCCAGAGTTGTTTCCTTTAAATATATTAGTTCATAGATATAATTTATATGTAAACTGTAAGTAGTATCACAAACTTTGTTTTTCTTGCTAATATGGCATATTTGTTTCTCACATTATTCAGAAAAACCTCATGCCTTCCAGTTTGAGTTGTAACATGCTCTATCCAGAACTTCCCCTGTTAGTGGAAAAGGTTCTTTCTAAAAGATATACTCTAAATCTAGCGGAGGTAATGATGACATTTTTGCATGCCCTATATTATACATGGTATCGGGCTGATTGATCTCTGGGTCTCAGGAGCCCATGAATCCAGTAAGTTGTAGTAGAAATGGTAGAATAGTCCAGTCAATGAGAAGCTTAAATATAGCCTCATTAATGCTGGCATTAAAGTGTAATTGGGAACCACAGTGGGGAAAATGCAGGCCATTGGGTACTAGCAAGATGTACCTTCCTATCTGTAAATCTAATTATCTGCTAAGGAGAAAGTATTAGCAGGCATACAAATAACAGAAAACAAGCAAGAAAACCACAGGAAACAAAAATAAACCAGAAACGAAGAAAACCAAACAACTGCAGTATTAGTGGGTATAAAAACAACAGACATAAATATCTATTCTGGCAAAAGGCAAAACTGAGCAGGTAGAATCCTGGTCCAATATGAACTGCTCAGTATTGTATTTAGTAGTGCAAGGATGATGCACTTAAGTGTGACAAGTGTGCTGTATTTTTGAAATGAGAATATCTAAGCTTTATTGTGAAACAAACTCTTGTACTCTGGAATATCTTCTGTCAAGAACAGTTGCACGTAATGGAAGCAGACACTTTCATTATGGTGGCATGCACCATGATCAGAAGCCCTTCAAAGAAGTGCTTGTTACAGTGGTGAGTTCCTGACGATGTATTCATCATTCTGCTGGAGGGGGATGCATGACTGCAGCCCACTGCAGCCAGCAACTATTACTAGTGTTCATACCCTGAACTGAAGTGAGGTTGTCAGCTTAATATTCCTGTGCTCAAACCTGAGAAGGGTTTCTTAAAGTAGTTAGAAATGGGTCAAATTCTTCTCAGTCAAGGTCAATAGCAAACCTGCCTTTACTAATTAAATCATGATGATGCCTCTTATAGAAAGAAAATCAAATATGAGCCTGCTGCTCACACATCTATTGCTTACTGTCGTTGCTACCAGATATTCATACTGCTTCTGCTTAGAATTCCCTCTGTAAGGATGTTTGGCCTCTGTCATGATAGCATTTCTTGAGCTTTCCTTTGAAAGAGGAGCCTCTTAGGAGGAATAGGATTCTTCCTGATACCTTCCTAATTCTTCCTAATACTGCAGTTCTTGCATCTGTCTTTTTAAACTGGGAATAGTGTCAAACTTTATAAATGAGATTTTGTCAGTCTTGACCAATTCATGCTTAACTGTCAAAAATACAAAGCTAGTATTTGGGAATATCTTTTTTTCTGTAAAAGAACAGGACACAATTGTGTTTTTTCTCTAACCAAACAAGTAAGTAGTGAGGGCAGCTGAATAGTTCTGCACCACAAATTATTAAAACATTAAAAAAAGTATTTGTATGACTTAAGGATGATTTTTATCTGAAATGGCAAAATTAAGAGATGCTTTTGTATATATAAAAACGATTTAAGAGATACCAGGATTAAAAAAGTTCACAGAGGAAAGATGTTGAAGAATACGCTAGAGATTATGCCTGATTCCCATGGGCTTTTTAAAAACTATGTAAAAAGGCAAACTTTTGTATGGGCTGAGTGCTTAGGTAAGCAGTACTCGAAGCTTGCTTGAGATTCACTAAGGAATTCTTTTTGCATGGAGAATTTCCACGAACACCACCTGGTAGTCTCTGCAGTTTGTGATGACTGCCTTAATTCTCCCTGGTGTAAGAGAGGTTATACTGAAGAGCCTGTGAAGTTCAGTTCTGCTGTGCCCGTTCTGGGCTTGAGCTGCATCCTGTCAGGCTTGTGCTTGAGGGGAAGAAAAAGATTTCTGGGAGCTGTATCTTCCCTCCATCTTCAAGTGGAGCTCAAACAAAACGGAACTGAAGACCCGAGTTACAAAGCACCATATTCTTTGTAGTTTGGGAAAGAATATCTTACTTGTTTTGTTAGTGAAATAAATTCTATATTTAATTACCTAAATCTGCTGATTGTTTTCCTAAAGTTTTATGGATTGTTTGTGGTTTTATTCTCTGAAAAGCCCTGCTGTGTCTCACGTGCCTGGTAGAGTAGGCATTCACTAATATTAACTGTGTTTAAGGAAGAGTGGCACAATACATCAAAGGGAAACTGAGCTCATTTTCAGGCCCTAATTCAATCTGCCGCTAATAGCACATTATTTAGGTGTAAGCAGCCTGTTCAGCAGGGTCTCACAGCTGGTATAACATAGCTGCAGGCTTTCTTTCTGAAAAGACCTGTTCATGCCTCAGAACTGAGGATAAGAAATGTGAACTTAGTGTAAGCTTATAGTTAACTTGGCTCTTTGCAGGCTTTAATGACTTAAAACTTGATGAACTTGACTGAGGGTCATGCAAGAGAAGATGCTTGCAAAAGAAGCAGTTGACTTATTACTAGTGAAACACTGAGACAGTATAGTTTGTGGGTGTCTGGAATGTGAGTTTTTCTCCTCTTATGCTCAAAACAAAAAACACAACTAAAGATGGTAGCAGCCATATTTGTGCAGCATATGAGTAAATACCAGAGTGGCTTGAGATAAAAAAAAAAAAAAGCTAGTCTGGAATTGTCGTCCCACATATCAGTGCTGTCAGAAAGTTGGTGGCTGCTGCTCCGTTTCATCTTGTTCAGTACCTCAGCCAGGTTTTTGGCATGAAAAAAGAAATAAAAATAAAAATCACCAGTCAAAGTAATTCTGAACTTCCCTTGGAATGAGAAAGCATAACTCCAGTAGTTTACCTGTTCTTTGATATTTCTTAATTGTTCCAGTTGATTTTTCATATTTACATAGGCAATATCTTGTTGTGATACTGCAAAATGAGAATGTTTTACTGAGGGAAATTTCCTTATTTGGAGAAATACTTACTATTGTTATATCCTGTACAAAACTTCTTTAGTGGAAACCTTCTTTGTAACACGAAATTTCAATTCTAAAGCATAGTACTTAGATTTTGTAAACACTTTCCTGATTTTTTTCCCTATGTTGTTTAAAGGGTAATATGTTTTTATATTTTTAACAGTGATAGTTTTAACAATGATAGTTCTCTAGAACAGCTTCCAAAGATTTATTTTTGTATCAGTTTTCTAAATCTCCCCTTAAAGGCAAATGGTTAACTTATGTCAAGAGTAATTACAGAATATATTAATTTTTCCCCTGGAAAGATGTTACAACAATATTCAGATGGACATTCATATTTACTTTGTTGTGGAACACTGAAGTAGCTGCTCTTGTTCATGAGTTTCTCTAACTCAATCTCTTCAAACCCTGTATTTTCTTTTATTCAACACCACATTCTTTTAGTTTGCCTTTTTTATCCCCTCTGAATTTGTCATCTTGGCTCTCTGTTCTTCTGAGTTTTTTATATTTGTCCTTTAGGACAGCAGATCACTTCGTGGGAGAGATCCTTTCCTTTTACCGAATATTCTATGGTGACTTCTGACTTTCTCAGAGCAGCAGGAAATATCCTTTGTACTCTCCACTGCTCAGACATGATACATATATATATATATAATGTATGAATCTTTTTTTTCCACTGTGATTTTTAGAGAGGCAGCTTTTTAAACAAAACTCAGATTTAAATTAAAACACTTCCTGTAGCTAAAGCCAATGAGTGTACCAGGATTTGATGTTTCAAAAAGTTAGTTAAGCTTCACTTAAGATATTCTAATATATGGACAGATGCTCAGTCCTCTAGCTCATCTTAATCATTTGCTGGACTCCTTTAGGTTTATAAATGTCTGTCTTGTACTGGGAAGACCAAAACTGCATACGGTATTCCAGATATGGTTTTGAGTGCCAAATAATCAGTTTTCTAGACCTGCTCACTGTTGTAGTACAGCCCCATTGCAGTTAGTCATGATCACCTTCTGGGCCTACAGCATCCTTAGGTCCTTTCTCCAGACCTGCTTGCTAGCTTTTGGCACCCAGTTTATACTGACATACATGGGTTTTCCATCCTCAGCGTAGGAGAAGGTGATAAAGAAAAATCACAATCTTTTTTTCAATGGGATCAAAAGCTTGTTACACAATTCAGGTGAGTAATGAGGTTACTGGTTGTCTTGTTCTTGTCTTAAATGAGTGAAATGACATGGCTGCCTTCACTAGGCTAGCTTGTAAAATCCAAAACTTAACAATAACTTTGTTCTCCTATCTCCCGCATTCAGTGGCTAATGGTATTTCTCCAAGAAATACTGCTCCTCAGTCTCCAAAAGAATTCTACAATAGTGTGCTCGTCAACACTCAAAATCTGTGTGAGTCACTGTACTTAAAAGATACTGAGATGAGGAAGTAAAACAATAAACAGTGGAAATTAAAAACCGTAGAAGTACACAGTGACTCTTAATAGGTCTGAGGGATGATGTGGTTATGCAGCAATGAAAAGTTACAGCTTCACATTCTTTTTTACATGAGACAGTGAAACTACATCTGGAATTTCAGAGCAAGGAATGGAGTGCCTCCATGCTTCAGAGACAATGTACATACCTTCCTTTCATCTCAGTCGCTGCTTTTGTAGTAGGACTGGGCCATATGTTTTTCAGAAAATAAAAATTTATCTGAGTGCTAACACATACCTGACGCTAGAGCTTCCACACTTGGGTAAATCTGAGTTCCTTCCATAGCCATGTTAGCTCTAAATTTAGATAGCCTTGTTTTCTGTTTGATGGAAGAGGAGCAATGAAGGAGCTCTGGGAAATACAGGGGAACAATGAACCTCATTCCATTTGTCAGTGGGTGTTCTCTCTGATTACCACTGTAGTGTCCCATTGTCAGCTTCAACTGAGGGGCCACTTGGTTAAGGTCAGACAGAAATCCCTTCTAATTAAGACAGGTGGCTTTTCCACAAACTAGCAGAACAACAGCATGGCGAAGCTTGAGTTGTCACTCCCTGCAGCTGGAACACTTTGGTAGCCAGAGCTGTCAGTTGAGAATATTTTATGAGCTCTGACTTAACTTTAGAATACAGAAAAAGGAAGCAAGGGCTTGTTATCTATGCTTTGAATTTTTATATGCAGCTTGAAATACCAGCCATTTCTGAATATGCATGTGTTTTATTTAAGTACCATATGGTTTTACTGAGCTTGCAATGTTGATATTTCCACCCTAATTTCTATGTGATCCTCTGTGCTGTGCCTGTTTTAGTTGTACAAAAATGGCTAGAGTACTGCTGAGTCAGTGCAGCTTGAATAATGAGTTGACCTATTTTTTGTCTCATTGGGACATCAATGCATTATTGGAGAAAACCTGCTAAAGATGATAATCCTTTCCACAGCAAAGTCAATGTGGAAAATAACTTCACCTAACACTTTTTTTTCCCTTTGCATGGTACTTGTCCCTAAACCCAGCCATAAAGCAGTCTACAGCAGTAATGCTAGGAACAGCAGTAGCAGAGAAATATGAAAGTAGCTTTCATGTGTAACCACTGTGCAATCCAAGGTCATAAAATAGAGCATCAAAATAGGGACTACCGCAAGCTGTTTCATACATTTTGCAGTGTAATGGTGAAGATGTGAAAATTCTTAATTTTTTTCAAACTGTACTGTCTTATTTTAATACAAGCTTTTCAATCCTAAAATGGGCTGTGGTGTTGTGGCTTATAGGGAGCAGCAATCCTTCCAGTTCCACTGGGTGTTTTCTAATGCTTTGACTCACAGCATCGTGGCTGCAGCATCTTACTTAGCTCAAGTGACACAAGGGGACACTAACGCTGGGCCCTCCCCACCTACCCTTGAGCTGTTGTGCTATATGAAAGAGAAGGAGCCTTCCTGCAGAGAGCAGAGTAAGGGCTAGTAGGGACGAATTCAATGAGGTGAGGACAGTGAAGTAAAGAAGCAGCCTAAATCCATTTCTTTAAAATCCAAAAGGAAGAGCAAGAAGGAAGGGTGTGCATCTGAGTGCTGTTGCAGGGTGCTGGGGTGGCCGGGGGGCTTCCTCCTCTGGCCTGCCACATGGGCTGCACGCTGCCAGGTGCCAGGACAGGAGCTGCTGGGGGTGCTGTGGTGGATGGTGTTTTCATCTCCGCTCTCACGGGGTGGCCTGATTTCTTCCCACGTCTGTGAGCCAGCAAAACAAATACCTGGAGAAATGCCCCATTTCACCAGCTGGGATGTTGCTGCTCATAGCATGAATAGTCAGAAACTGGGTTTTCATTAGCTGAGAATGTGTACCTCCATTTATAAAAGCAGGAGTTTTAGTCTCTTTTATGGTGACCTTTTGATTAAACCTGCTGTAAGAACATTCCCCGTAGTTAGAACTAGGTCTGCTGGGCTGTGCTAGCATCAAAATCCAGGCTCGTTTATTAGGACTTTATCTGTACAAGGGCTGGAAGTTTTTGGCTTATTATTGTTAGCCAGAGTAGGGGAAAGCAGACAGTGCTATTTTAAATAGATTTGTATCAAGATAAAATAATACTGCCGGAATCTGAAAGTGTTCCTATAAATCTTTCACCACAAACAGCCTCAAACAAAGAAACACCACAATGATGTTCTGAAAGCTGTCAGGCCTTGTTTTATTTGCAGTATAATGCCTCGTTGGTCAAGGACTTCCTACCTAAAATATCAGGCAATGACCCTAACTGGTGCTGCCAAACATCAGTTGCCACTTTTCTTGAGCAGCAAAGGTAAATGTGCAAGTACTAAAAGCTCTGCAGGCTGCACAACCCTTCTGAGAAATCCTTTAATGAAAGAGTACTTTCCAGCTGAAATCCTATATGCAAGGTGTTAAGAGGGATTCCAAGAGCAGCAGTGAGTTCTCCGTGATTACTTCTCAAGCCCACCCTAAATAATCATCTTTAGTGTTTTGCTTTCAGTAAGTAGCTGGGTTTGGGTAGAAGTCTGAGTTTTCTGGTCTCCTTTTGAGGAACAAGTCATGAAGTGAGCTCAGTGATAATCACTCTGCTGCATGTGTGATCTCTTGTTTTAAATAAACAAATAGAAATCACTGGCCAGAAATCAAGCTAATCGTAAACTAGATTAATTTCTGAGTAAGAAATTTTATTCTTTTCTCTCAAATAATAAACATTGCCTGGACTCTATATTCCAAGTCTGAGAAAAAATAAATAAAGGACATGGGCTAGGATGTCTTAAAGTCACTTGGTCCATTCATGTGCAGGCAAGAGCCAGTGGATACATAAGTAAACATCTATCAGGAATTATTTAAGTTGTTCTTAAAGCTACCAGTAATAGAAATTCAGCAGTGACCAACTGCTCTATTCCAGTGACTTACTAACCTTACCATCACTGGATAGCTTATCTTAATGTTTAGTATAAATCTTGTTTCAGTTTAAAAGCATTTTGTCTGTTAACTCAAGTACAGAGGAGAATTTACCTTTTTTTTTTCCCCAGTAAGTTAATAGATTTATTAAGCATATATATGGCAACCTACTTCACTCATCTCTGAACTGTTTCTTTTAGCAAGATCATATTTTTAGGAAAGATTTTCTGTTCTTTTGTGGTAATACAACAAGTTTGGTTCATGCTGTTATCCTAACCACTTGCAGACTTGGTTTTGAATGGGGGATTCTGAGGCAATTTCCATCGTGAACCTGCAAAGCTCATTGAACCTGATGGGTGAGGCTGGAGGAGCAGATGGTCCCACTGCAGTGGGACTCCAACAAGACAGGTTCAGTTCCTTTGCCCAATGACTTCTATGTGGGCTTAAACAAACAAAAAACCTTGGAAGAAAAAGTCAATAATGTAGTCAAGGTGCTGAGACAGAATGGTTTAGGGGCCCTTCCAAACATGATAAACAGTTCAATTCAAAAAGCTGAAGCAGTCTGCTCTTGATATGGCCAGTCAGAGGTGATTATCTGCCTCTTTTTAAAAGGAAAAAAATGTGTGAGGGAAGTGTGTGTGTGTGGGGGGAATGGAGAAAGAATGTAGGGGGGGAAAAGAAGGAAAGAATCACAGTACTGACAAGCTCAAAAATACAAAAGCAAAAAGGGCACTGTTATGTATCTGTTTCTGAGGTTGCTACAGTTATAACAATCTGCATTTCTTAGCCTAGAAGCAATCATTTGCAGTAAAAGATCATTAAATACCTCATGAAGAATTTGAGGGGGAAAAAACAGTTGTAGGAGAAGTAAGGAAAAATAGTGCTATCTTACTCTGAATGAGTAAAATAGGCCAAGATCTTTTCCAAAAATCTTGTTTCTTATCTGCATTTCTTATACTTGTTTTAAGGTAATGCTGTGTGTCCCATTAATCAATAATACATGTAGATGGGTTGCAACAAATGAGCTATTTTAGTAAAAATAGGTCTTGATTGGGGGGGGGGGGTAACCATCAGACTTCATAAAGTTCATGTCATATATTCTACATACATAATACATAATCTTGCCAGAACTTATCCCTTCCAGATTTTCACTGCTGATTAGGTGGAGGGGATTCAATAAAGTGACTCACGTACTGTAGTGCTAGCAGGATAGTGCCAAAAACTAGCATGGCTTGGTGATGCCGATAGCTTTATCAGTTTGGGGATGTCTATGCTGGGTGCTACCTCAGATTCCTTCCTAAGCTAATGCCGGGATAGCTGCCAGGTCTACATAGTGAAGTACAGTTTCATGCAGAGATGCTGGCTCTGATCCTGGAAGTGGTACACAGCATCCGGTGTACCTGGTGTGCTACTCCAGGGCAGTGCCATCCTGATGGTGTTATGCCACCTCCAGGTCTGGAATGAGGTTTGTGTTCGAATTAGTAGGGATCACGGCATGGTGCATCCCTGTACAGTGCTGAAATATCCTTAACATGCAATCCTGGCTGACCATCTGTGTGTTAGATCCCTGCATCCTGAGCATACTGATCAGCCAAGGGAGCAAGCTCGTAAGTCAGTGGGGAATTTAGTGCTGTGGAAGAGATGACATCAGAACGGAAGAAGGAGTGCCCAAAATGCAGCTTTTTATGTGGAAATGTGGGCATGAAAATTAAATGGATAGCAGCCATTTCATTGGTTAAGTCACCCTGGTATCCTGTTTTTCTAGAGTTCATAAAATAGTATAAATTAATGATGCCAACTGCTTGTATGGAACATATTTCTGGTGTTTGTTATGCTATCACTAGCTTTCCAATGTAGCTACTAAATTTCTGAGGCTATGTGCAGAGCCCTGTGTTCCTGCCAGACCACCAGAATGCAGCATCTGCTCCTCTGCTGCCAGCAGAATCTGGCAGCAAAGCCAGTGTGTCTGGCACAGGAAGATCAGCCCAGATTTTCTTCCTGTTTTTGAGCAAGTTTACCTGCTAGTCTGGAAACTCTTAAGCAATGCTCCTTCATCCATTCAGACCCCAGAATGAAGGTAAAGGTTGCTGCTCATCTGTTTTTCTGGCAGATGTAATTTCATGGTCTTTATCAACTTAAAGCATCTCTGAGGCTGCCTGAATTTATGCCTATGTACAGTGGTCCCAGGACTGTAGTATTGAGTGCTGAGATTTATGAACTACCCTTCCTGGCTCTCCGTTACATTATACGAATCTTCCTCCTAAAAAGCTTTATTTGGGTAAGGGACCACAGCCTTTGCTGTTTCCATTACTGGATCAGCTGGCTCCTTTTCACTGTATGTTCTGATTGGAAAGGAGCAGATATGTCCTTATCTATACGGACCATTTAGCTGCTGCTACGTTTCAATACATTTCAACACTGAATATTAAAGTCACGGATGGTTTATGTAGCAAAACAATAAAACATTTATAATTCTTCTCCCTCACAGGAGAAATAACACAAGCGTACGATTTAACTTAAATCTTCAGCTAACTCTAGACATATGTAAAGTTACTCATTATTATTAGTTTTGTTCTTTAACAATCCAGTCACTTTCTTTATTCTCCTCTGAGATTTCTGCCTGTGATTTCATTCTAAACTCTGTATTAGATATTCTGTTTCAGTGCAGTTCTGGAAATTGTGCATTTTTATTCTAAATGGCATGTTACAGATGTACTGACAACAAGCCATTGGACAGTGCTTCATTGGGAAGATATAAACATTTTTATAAGTAAGCCATCTTTTCATGCTTGGGCTGAACAAATTTTGATCAGGAAGAAAAACATTTGCTATTCATATTATAGAGTATATTTCCAATTTATATACATGCATATAGTGGAAAAACTGGACTTCAGCATTCATGGTCTGATTTTTTTTTTCCCAGAAACAAACTTGATCTTACAAGCTGGGAGCTGCAAAGCTGTAATATTTAGTAGTATTTGGGAAATGCTGTTGATATTTGCTGCTCAAGTATTCACCTAGACTGTGAATTTATCCTGCATGCTAGTGGATTAATTCTGGTGGATTAACATAAGATAGGAATATGGGCACATATAAAAATGCATAAAGGAAATGACAGATACATGGGAAGTACACTTTGAGTTTTGAGTGTGAATGGTTCACATCTGAAAGTGTTAATGAACCTCCACACACCTCTCTGAGGAAAGGCTTCCTTTTAGAAACAAACCCAGAGTTCTGCAGAAAGAAAATTCTGAATCCGCCCCAGTTCTGCTGTGTGAGGGGAAGGATCTGGAGATATTTGGTTCTTTATGCTTTAAGTATTTTAATTCTATCATGAACTAATCTATATTATAGATGCATGTGAGGAAAGGAAAGATAATTTTGGAGAGTGAATGCTCACAGTGAACTATTGATGATTTCAGTTAGATTCAATAACCTTTTATAAAGGCTAAATCTAATAGACCTGTGATTTCCCCCTATAGTTTTACAGATCTGTTTATAGTGTTTAAGGTTGATAAAGGTGAAATCGTCCTGCTTACATGTAAAACGCTTGTAGTTCCCTTGTATTCGTGCATTTGTAAGAGAAACACTTTTCTTTAACAGCTTCTGAAGTGTCTTTATTTCCATGACATTTTTTTCCTATTTACAAGCATCTTTTTTTTTTAGGTGATACTTTGTATTTGGATGCATTTGTGTTTTCAAGAACAACTGCAATGCAGTCCATTTAAATGCATTGAAAAGCATGCTTGGTGGCATAATTACAAAGAAAACACAATATAACTGCAAGATATGTTTCACTTATTTTTAGTCAGAATATCAGCAATAGAGCTGTGGTGAAACTTAACTATGAGGGGCTCTGGTTGAAGTGTCACACTGTCTTTTCTCAATGCTAGCTCCAGAAGTTATCAACCACTAACTAGTCACATGCAGCAGTAGTCTCTGGGTGCCATAAAAGTGCCATTCCTGCTAACTCTTCTTTAAGACACTTAATTGAACATCAGACTTCTGTCTGATACATGTTTACCTAACGTTAAAAGTAACACCTCCCCTCTTTTTTTATTTTAGTGCTTTTTATTTTGGTTCTTTCACTGCTTTCCATGAATATCAACACTTCACTTTCTTTGGGATTTCTTGAATTATGTTAAAATGTTCGTGTAGGCCTTTCAATTACAGTTCCATGGTAAGAACAACTTAAAGTATCTCTAACTGTATGTGAAGCTGTCCATTTGTCCAAACAAAGGCCTCAGATTAGGTATGTGTTGCATATTTTGGTGTTGCGGTAGCTTTTGTTACACCCTCATAAAAAGTGAGATCTGCTTAGCAAATGAGATTTAAGTAAAATGAAGAAAACATGATTTAAATTACTTGACTTTTAAACTTTGCTGCTTCAAAGGCATCCAATGCCTTCTGCAGTAGAACTTCACTTTTTTTCGACAGGATCTGTTTGCAGAGAGATGGATAGTTCTGTGCAGTTGTCATGGTAGTTCTTACAAATCATAATGTTACAGGCATAAACTATTTATCACCTTAGCTATTAGAGCTATTCTTGTTGTAAAAACTTTGTGCTTCTGCTAGTCTTATTTGTGTCATCTTAGTAGGAAAAAAGAAAAGCTTGAGGGTTTTTGACTGTCTTCCTTCTGCCACAGACAGCTACGCCATATGATCTTCCTGTGCCAGTTAAGTCCTGCCTTGCCATGGAAAGGCTGTTCAAATAACTCTTCCCTGAGGGTTGGAAGTCATCTTCTTAATAGAAGGGATTTATAAGGGAGTATTTCAGAAAAGGCTTCTGGGCTTATGAATCTCATCCTGATTACAGATTTGTTTTCAATGGTTGAGATATTCAGAACAGTGTTACTCAAAAACAACTGTCTATTTAGGAATTGATAGAACCCACATCTTTTCTCCATGTTTTAGTGGGTCAGGTAAAGAGCTAGAGCTTTTAGATACAGAGACAGGTAGAAAATTCTTACAATGTGTTTTCAGGAATACACTTATCAGGAATACACAGATGACTTTCTGGATAAGGACGTCCAATTATATTGCCCAAAGTCCCACACTGAAGGACAGTGTTTATTCCAAAGCATGCAAAACTATGCAGTTACTGCTAGTAGTGGATTTGACTAAACATTTTGCAATTGATCACAGAGCCAAATCTCAAGGCCTTTACTCTTACAGTATCACAGTATCACAGATTTCTAGGTTGGAAGAGACCTCAAGATCATCGAGTCCAACCTCCGACCTAACACTAAGTACTCCACTAAACCATATCGCTAAGCTCTACATCTAAACGTCTTTTAAAGACCTCCAGGGATGGTGACTCCACCACCTCCCTGGGCAGCCCGTTCCAATGCTTAATAACCCTTTCGGTAAAGAAGTACTTCCTAACATCCAACCTAAAACTCCCCTGTCGCAACTTTAGCCCATTCCCCCTCGTCCTGTCACCAGGCATGTAGGAGAACAGACCAACCCCCACCTCTTTACAGTCTCCTTTAAGGTAACTGTAGAGAGCGATAAGGTCGCCCCTGAGCCTCCTCTTCTCCAGGCTGAACAAGCCCAGCTCCCTCAGCCGCTCCTCGTAAGACTTGTTCTCCAGACCCCTCACCAGCTTGGTCGCCCTTCTCTGGACTCTCTCGAGCACGTCCATGTCCTTCCTGTAGCGAGGGGCCCAAAACTGAACACAGTACTCGAGGTGCGGCCTCACCAGAGCCGAGTACAGGGGCACAATCACTTCCCTCGACCTGCTGGCCACACTGCTTCTTATACAGGCCAGGATGCTGTTGGCCTTCTTGGCCACCTGGGCACACTGCTGGCTCATATTCAGCCAACTATCAACCAATACTCCCAGGTCCTCCTCGGCCAGGCAGCTTTCCAGCCACTCATCTCCCAGCCTGTAGCTCTGCTTGGGGTTGTTGCGCCCCAGGTGCAGGACCCGGCACTTGGCCTTGTTGAACTTCATGCAGTTGGCCTCAGCCCATCGCTCCAGCCTATCCAGATCCTCCTGCAGAGCCTTCCTGCCCTCGAGCAGATCGACACACGCACTTAGCTTGGTGTCATCTGCAAACTTACTGAGGGTGCACTGGACGCCCTCATCCAGATCATCGGTAAAGATATTAAAGAGGACCGGCCCCAGTACCGAGCCCTGGGGGACACCACTAGTGACCGGCCTCCAACCAGATTTGACTCCATTCACCACAACTCTCTGGGCCCGGCCATCCAGCCAGTTTCTAACCCAGCGAAGCGTACGCCAGTCCAAGCCCCGAGCAACCAGTTTCTTGAGGAGAATGTTGTGGGGATTTCTTACTTCAACAAGTGACTAGTTCAGCACTCTGAGTTGCTGCAAGAGTTGATGCAACTTGTTTCTGGGAAGGAAAATTTTAAAACAATAATTAAAACACTTGTATAAACATTTAAGAGCTTTGTTTTTGATATAAATGTGAATCTATTTTCACTTGAAGGCTAACGACATTTATTTTAACATTTCTTTTACATTGTAAAAGAGGTACAATTTGTCTCTTTTCAAAAGATTACTTCTTTTGTTGCAGGCCCATTAGTCAATATATGATGCATTACAGTCTGTTTCTGGGAGAGCAGAACCTCACTTAAATGCCTGTATGCAATTCAGGATATGATATACAGTCTACCAGGGAGCCCACTCTTTGGAAGAGAATTGGGAACACAAGGTAGCAGACTTGTAAGTTCCAGATGTTTTAGTATTTCCAAATGTGTCAGTTTTTTCCTTTTAACAGAAAGCCAGTGTTCCAGAAAATACTGAATTTCAGTTGCTGTCAGAATGTCCTTAGCCTTATCAGTGTGAATTCTGATGTTGGCCAGCACAGCTCATATTATAACAGCTGATAAGGGCTGGGTCTCACTTAAGCAGCTCTGCCAGTGGAAGGCAATGATGGGCCATGGTGTAGGGAGAATAACTTCTCCAGCAGGCATGGCAACTACTGGAGGACAGCATGCGAACAAAGCTCCATCAGTGCTCTGCTGCATTGCTGCCATTTCGTTTTCAAGGTGTTGATCATTACAATTAAGCACTTTTTAGTTGTTTTGGGTAGAGGTATTGTCTTAGTGATTGGTGGTTTTCAAACATGATGTATTTAAATTTGACTACCATGTTTGACTGTGCTCCTCATGCAAGTGACAAATTGAAACTCAGCAAGTATTTATCCTTTTGCTGTTTCATAAACTGTCAGCAGCAATTCAGAGGTCTTACAGTGTCACTGGGAAAATTGAAGGTGTTCAAGGACTAAGAAGAGCAAGGATAACTTAGCTAGCAGTCTCCTTGAAAATACAGAGCAAATCTATAAGAAACAGTTATATGGATAGTGGGTTGTACTGCATGAGAATAATGCTGTGGAAAATTACATTCTAGAATAAAGAACCCATATGCTTAATAGTTTGTAATTCAGCGTGACTGTAGCTGCATCTAAATGTTTAAAATTGCTCTAACTGCTTAAAATATCAGTCTCTGAATTAGATAAATATGTAAGCAAATTGAATATACTAGATCTATTTTACAAGAAAGATTGTTTTGCAGCTTAAAATTTGTGAGAAGCTTTATCTGGCTATGTACTGTGATTGCTTCACTAATGGGGTTGTGAGGCTTTTAAGGTCATCAGTATATTTTGTTACAAAATTTGTATTCAAATCTGATCTGTAAAATCTGATCTGTATCTCCTAGAGCCTTAGTATAACTAGGCGGTGTTACGATACCTGGTATCTGTTCACTTTCCTGCTTACTACTTTAGTGAAACATACTATCAGGATGAAGCTCCTGAAGGTTTAATCCAAATAGATTCTTTTTCCTTTTTTTAGGACATCATCTAAGTCCAGTAAAAGCATGTAATGTCATGACCCCAGCAACTATATTGTCTGTTCTTTATGCAATACTTTAATTTGAATAATCAGGATTTAAGTTATATCTTAAAGGGATTCTTCAATTATGATACTGTTAGCAATTTAAATTACCTTATCCTTGGATTTTCATCCAAAGTTATGTAATGTCTTAAATTACACAAAAAGCTATCAAGTAATTAATTCATCTTACACATATAAAATCTCTAGGTGAAATATTTTATTAAAAATTTTATTAAAGTACAATGCTATGAGAAGCAGAACATATTTAATTGAATAGTAAAAAGTATAGCAATTTATAACGAACTTATAATCAATATATTACACCAATGAAATAACTAAATGAAAAGGCATCTCCTTTACGTTAGATCATCAGGGATTTGGTAGTATATTTCTTTTTACAATGTACAGCTACTAACAGGAGAGAGGTTCTGCTTTATCTTGCTATTATATATATATATATTAAACTCTGTAAACCTGATTTTATTTGATCAGGTCTTAGTTAACAAAATAGTTCAAAATTACAGGTGGATCATGTATCGGGGAATATCTGATGAAAATATATGTGGAGCAGAAAACCATGAGCTGTTTCTCATAGAAATCAGGAGCAAGTCAGAGTAAGAACCAACCAAACAAAAAGAATAGGCGAAGAGAAGCCATCTGATTTATTCATTTAGCCTGGAAAGTCCAGTTTGAAATTTTAAAGCCTTGGTCTGAGGTGGTTTGGTTCATAGCTGTCTGACAGCTGTACTGTGACTTATCTCCCCTCACCACTGGACTTTCTGGACAGCAGGAGATCCAGCTCTGCCCTTACAGGGAGAGGAGGCGCTAGGGTGAAAATGCTGCTTTGCAGCCCATGTATGATAATCTGTCTCCACGTGAGAATGTTGTCTGGGAAGAAGAGCGTAGGGGCCTTTAAAACATCACAAAATGCATGTGAAAAATTTGTCAGGGGATGGATGTCACAGGATGGATTTCTATAACCTTGGCCATTTAAGCCTTCTAAGCAGAAGGTTATTTGAACAGTTCTGGTCATCTTTCTTCTGCTTTTTCTATGTATTAAGTACACTTTCACCCTGTTCTGTAAAAATGATTTCTTGAGTTAGAGCCAAAAGCCACCAGAGCAAAATCTACTGCTCCACTGTTGAATTTATGCCAGGCACAGTGCAAGTGGCTTTTAAAGTGGGAGCATCCTAATTACCTAGAGAAACTCTCAGCCTCTCTTATGGCTTCTGCTGGGTGGCAAAAGCAGGTACTTAAACATCTCTGTCAACTGTTGCAGCCTGTGCCATGCATGCTAGTGGGATTATTTTTTTATAATTCTCTGAAGTCCTGTCCTTTCAGGAGCCTACAAGCATTTTGTTTCATGCTTGTACAGTAAAAAGGTTCTGGGATTGATATCAGTCACTGGTCCCTCTGTTAGCAACATTTCTTAAATTTTTGGGAGGTGGTGCAGTGCTCCTTTTGCTCGGCCATATGATATGAGACTGTTTCTCTGTCAAAATAATGGGAGCGCAATCAAATCCCCTGCTTCCATCCTTCAGTAAATCCACTCATTTTTTTCCTGTTAATTCCTGCAGTGGTCATATTCCTCCCACACAATACTGCAGTTCTACTTAGGAGTGCTGTTCATTTCATCTGCATTTTTTTATTGTTGCCTGCATGGATTCTTCAGCTCTCCTTGGCTTGTAACTCCTTTTTCTTGTTTATATTGCTGCTTCTGTCTAATGGTATGATTTTTTTTTTTTAGTTCACCATAATACATCTCTTGCCTTTCAAGTATTCCCTCCCAAGCCGTCAATTTGATGCTTTAGTCCTGGTACTCAGTATACTTATGCAGGTGTTCAACTTTAAGCACAACTTGTACTTAAACAATTAACATTTAAACACTTTTCATAATTGAGTGGCAAGTACCTTTAGTACTTTCCTGAATGTGAGGCTAAAAGCCTGAATATGAAGGTTTATTAACTTCATTAAATCTTCAGTGATTATTGAACACTCACCTAGGTTATCCATGTACTTAGGTGTTTTCTCTATTTAGAGGTGTTTCACCCTGATTTGAAGTTCTTTCCAACAAAGAACATTTTTGTTTTTCTAATTACCTGTAGTAAGTTACCAGGGAAAGAAGTACTACTTTTACAGAAAATTAGGAGAGGGTTTTGTAGCAGTTTGCTTCTCTATTTTCTCATTAGGCAGGCATCTATTTATCACTTTCAGATTCTGTAGCCAAGATGTTCCTGCTGAGTAGATACAAGCGTAAGCTATACTTACACAGAACTGTCATCTAGGCTTTAGTTATAACAGTATTTTGTTATTGGATGCTGTTCCAGAATTGCTCACATTAAAGTATGTGTGTACTCGCTTTCATCTTTCAATGATGGAGAACATCTGATCCATCTTTTTCATAACTGTAGAACTAATATTTAAAATGTGTTTTTAAAGTAGTTCAATTAAGCTTATTATTTTAGGCCCAAGGATTTATTTTACATACACTGTATATGGGTAATTAATATCCCACCCCTTGATTTTTTTGAATACTTTGCTTTAATTCACTGGAAGTATGCTTATGGACTGCAGAAAAAAATCAATATGTTGGTACTATTGTGATAAAATTCTTAAAAACGTAAGTTCCAGAATCCTCTCAAAATATTTCATGCTTGATTTGCTTTGAAAAAGTCGTCTGAGTAGAACGTCTGAAAAATGGTATTGTACAGAAAAAAAACAAGTTATGAATGCCTAAAAATTTTCAAGTTATTTTTGAATAGATTGATTCATATTCAGATTAGCTTCCTGCCAGATGGAGGGAATTTACAGTAAATCAGTGTTTGGCAGGAGAGAAATAAATGAACAACATCTGCTTATTTATAAAGGGTATCCTATTCTTTCTCTCAGTTGGACATGCATTACTTATCTAAAGAAAGTTTTATTACCAGTAAATTGTGGAGTCTTAAAGCCTACAAAGATGAGAAGTTATTTGTGTTTACAAAGAGGTTGACAACAGAGCATGTTTATATAATGTAAGCAGTACATTTGCATAATATAGCCACTGCTGTTCAGCACCTTTGTATATATTTAATTTCTGCTTCAGCATTGGGTCTTGGTGCAGGAAAAGCTGTACAGTTGCCTGAAGGTATTTTAGGCTTGCAAGCCTATCTATGTAGGCAAACTCATCAAGGTCGAAGACTCCATATCCACAAGGAGAAAAGGGTCATGAGTAGTCAAAATCCTAACAGCCTCCTTTTCACCCATACAAATCAAACCATTCTATGGTTCCATTAATATTTCTGCTCATAAATGCATGCATTGCTTTGTAAATGGAATACTCAGATACTAGATCAACATATCTGGCTGCCACGTTGTAATGACCTTAATATGAAGGGTATACCTGAGTTCATAATGAGCAGTTCGTTTATCATATTGATTGTTCCATTCTGACTGTATCAGAATATCCAGAGTTGAAAGGGACCCACAAGGGTCGAGTCCCACTCCTTTGCTGAATATTAAAAGAGAAAGCTCAGGCCTTGTGATGTCCAAAGTGTCTTCTCAAAACTGTTTAGTCATCTAACCTGTGAGTTCAAGTGAGGGTTAACAGCATACTTCTGGTGTTCATAGCTACCTCAACAATCCTTCAGTAACTATAATTCAAGATCAACAGTAGTTGGAAGCTAAAGGTAATGAGGGCACAGTCAAATGCTTACCATACATTGTTTACCATGCTGTGCTTGTATAACAAAACATCTATAGGTAAATAGTGCTACAATGACTTTATTCCCTCCTTTGGAGATAAGAGAAAACCTGCTTGGAATGTTGGTAATGTTTCTTAAAATAGAAAGCTTTTATTTGTTTCTTATAAGTAATCCCTACAGGCATCTACTAAGACCCATGTGTAGCTATGGAACGGGTACTTAGGAAAGTTGATGTCTAATTTGCAAAACAAAACAAAAAAAACTTGCTGTAAGAAACTTTGTGCAATCACATGATATACGGGTGTCAAACTAAATGATCTAGTAGTCCTAACGTGCAATGTCAGTCACTTCAAAGTACCTTCTTTGCATTGTTCTTTTCAGTGTGTGTTCCTAGTAGTAACAGCAGAGACACTTAACCAATAGAAAAGAGCCACCACTAGAAGCAACAGAAACATGGTATAACAGAAAACTACTAGTTTTGATGTAATCTCTGACTTAGTTCAGAGAAAGTCTACTTGTCTTCTAACTTTATCATGGTTCTGAAGGCTTTGTATACCCACAACAAAGGTTCATTATGCTTTCTGCATTATTGTGAATTAAGCAAATTTTCTTCATGTCTTGTATTTAAAAGAATACAATAAAAGTGTGAAAATAACAAACAGTTGTGAACCATTGGTGATTTTTGCTCAGGAAGAAATGGTATCAATAAAATGTCTTTATGTAGCAGAATTACGTGCATTTAAATGGGAGAGCTTCTGTAAAACTGAATCACTAGCTTGTTTCCCTGTTTTTTTGCCATGAATACAGTATTGAATCTTTGAATGGTACTTTAATTTTGTCTTAGAATTATTTTAAACGCTTGCTATTTTCTATACTGTTACTAGCCTTATCTTTTGAATATAGTCTTTGGTATATTTTACAGGAAAAAAATATCTGAATGTAAGGCAGAGTTTTTAGTATCTATTTCTCCTAATCAAAGATTGATGAAAGGTGTGGAAACGGTAAGTCACAGTGCCTCAGCTGAACCAAAAAGTCCTGTGAATGTCAGGACATACAAATGTGTTACACATCTTATAACTATGCCGTTTTGGGTCCTCTAATGCCTGGATTAAGGACCTTAGTGGTTGGCATTGTCTAGTGCAGGGAAACTGTGAAACAGATGTTGCGTTTAATGTGAGCCTCTCAAACTGGAGACTTTGATATCAGTTTTTGATATATAGAAATTCTTGCTAATGTCTTAGCATTCAATATACAAGATCACACCATGGCCCCACCAATTTAAAGAAACCCGTATTAGAAAACTTACTGCGGCAACTCCTATAAATTTCACACCTTCATATGGTGAAGTTATTCGTGTCTAGTAGTGGTTTTGTATATCTGGGAAATATTTTTACTACGTTTTAATGGCAATAGTAGAGGAGTTGCAGAGTGTTAGAGGAATAAACCTTCAGAAAGCACTACAGATTAGGTATTTAAGCAACTGTCCCTACTATTATTACTGGGCATTCTTCATCACCTTGATGCAGTCAGGATTCAGTCAGAAATCATTACCATGCATACAAGGAAAGGCATGAAGGCATGTATTGTTATAGAAGGATGCTGAGGCATTGAGGTACCAGTTTATTTACAGAACAGTGGTAACCACTCATATTGTTCTTCCAGCTGCAATGGCTCTAGATGTCTCAGACACTTTACGTTTTTCCTCACCCAGGGAAACTGGAAAGGCCAATTGGCACCACTTTTCCCAAACCTCATATTTATATGGCATTAGGATAAGAACTTAATGGATATTCTTAGCTAAAAGATATTCTTGGCTCTTTGGGTTTAGCGGGCACCCTAGAGGAGTCATTTTGATGGTGAAATAGAGGTGAAGTTAAATACGAATGATAGTAATATCACGGATGGGGTCTTCAAATTATCAAATTAGACTGCTGTGGAGAGGTGAAAGTCATATTTTCCAGAGAAAAAGATATTTCCCACAGTATATTCAGTTCTGTTATTTGCTTTTAAGATAAATCTCCTGGAGTGTAAGTGGAAGAGATCTATTCCATAGCTCTATCAGATATGCAAACAACTTGTGAATCTTAAAACTGCTCAAAATCTGTACTGAGTAGTTTTCTTTATTGTTGCTATGTTATTTGAGCATTGCAAAACACATTGCTGGTAATAAAATGGTAAATGTTTGCTAAAATCATTAGGTTCTATACGCTTATTATTAGACTAAAGAAGTCCTGTATGTTCATTGCCAGCTGCTTCTCCAAATGTAATAATGCACTATAGAGACACAGTGCTCAATCCAGCAAGTGTGTTGAAAAGATAATGTCACTTGTCTTGTGAAGAATCACAGATTGGAAGAAGCATCTTCAATTCAATTATGGGTTCCAACCTCAATTACTTTAAGAATTGTTCTTGATAACTTACAGAGTTGCTCACAGGCAAATATTCTTAAACATAATTACTCTTCATTTGATAACAGAGGAAGCAAACACAATACGGTCCAAGTCTTGCATGCATATAAGCCAGCTGCTAAATACACATTATTCCCAGAATACCTGCTTATCCATGACTTTAGGAACAATTTAACATCACTTCCAGAATAAGTTTCCCCCTCCCCCCTCTGGATGACTGGTTTGTAATTCTACAGGAGTGCATCTTTGGGGACCAGCACTTTTAGATTTGACAGCTCAGTGATGGCAGCACTGTTCCTGTGTCAGCTAGGTAGAAAAATGAACAGCAAAACTTCAACTCTACTGCTCATCCGTCTGGGCCTCAATGCAATCGGCGAATGATGAATTTGCACTCATTTCCTGCCTTGGGAGGAAAATTAAAGTGCAAGTTGTACTTATACATATGCCAGTGCAGTAGGTACTAGTGAAAAAGGTCAGAGAAAAGTCTGTTTTTCAGCAACAGAAGGTTACGTGGAGCAGGAAGGGAATTCTGTGAAGTTGCCCTCTGAGAGCCCTTCTCTGATCAGCCTATTGCTAAATGGAGCTTGTTCTGTCTGACTGGAATTAAATGGCATGTGGATCTCCAAAGAACCATGTGGATTCCTGTGCCTTTTCACTGCCCCTTAGGTTGGTGTCCCTCTTTCCAGGTCCAATAGGGTTGTTGTCTTTGCCTAGGAGTTAGGTTTCCTAACTGCAAAAGCAGCTTCCTATCAAAGGTTCAAAGCCTACTGATCAAAGGTTCTGGAACTTGTGATGCTGATGCAGTAACAGCTTCAGATTCTGGATAAATTGTTTATGTAATGGGTTGGCTAAATTGTTTTACATTTCTTATTTCATTTTTACAGCTTTCCAGAACCCTTAGCTGTTTTCCTCCCTTTACATTTTTCTACCTTTATTAGTGTTATATAAATACTATATATAGCATAGTGTATATATAATACTATATTATATAAATACTATATATAAATATTGTTCCTTCTATTTTTTTCTGTTATAATTTATGCTTTTCTGTGAGATTTATCCTTTGGCTGAATTCTTTGTGCAGAGAAGTAACTAAGGGAGAAGTATTCTCCAGATTATCTGAGCTAAAAGGTGCTAAAAAATAGTGTACACTGTCAACATATTTTATTACTACAACATTGTTTAAAACCCATTGAGATAATCAAAGAAGCTTCACTGATAGTACTTTATGGAAGACATTTGTAAATGAGGTGTTTAAAACAGAAAACAAAACACAAACCTTTTACACATTTTCTGTGTTGTTCCCCTCATTTATAGAAACAATTAACCCCCTGAAAACTTATGATAATTTACAGGAACACTTCAAATAGATGAAGTTCCAAGAAGAACTTCAGAAGCTGAAATTTTTCTGCATTTTTGTGTGCTTTTACTATGACTTTTTAAAACTGAAGTATTGAAATTACATATTCAATTTCTTGTACTTTGTTGTCTAGCAAACTCTAAATCTGGCTCACAGCTGGAACCTCTGTTATCACCAGTGTACAGATAACAAGCATCATTCTCATGCAGACTATACCGTAGCAGATTTGGTACCCGCTGCTCAAAAGTTTGAGAAGCCAGCACGTGATGCCTGTGCATTGCAGCATCTGTTCTGGTACTCCAGCCCGCTTCCACGCCCAGGAGACGTTAACCCTTACAGGAGAAGCTGGTTTCCCTCATAGGTGAGGGGCTTTCAGAAAAGCTGCTGCAGTAAGCGTGCTTAGTGTCCCATTTGCAGGAAACCAGAGCCATGCTTTGCAGTAAGCATTAATGACTCTGCTTCCAAGTTTGAAAGTCACAACATAGATAGTGTTATGGGACAAGTGGCTTATCACATACATCATGAATAATGCACTTGGTGTGACTGAGTATCTGTAATGGCAGTGCTTATGTTTTTTAAAATATGTTTTTGAAACGGTGTAGTGATAAACATAAAAGGTCTTATTCACCTCAGTGATAAAGACTACAATGCTGCAGTATAATTTTGTGACACAAGCTATAATTATTTACTTAGATCTATTAGGGTGAAGAAAACCGTTCAGAAAAACACAATAGAGGCATGTTACTGTAGTAAAAGGTGTTATTAATGCACATACTGCATCTCCAGTTGCATGGGCTGTGTTTACCTGCAAAAGGAACACATTAGCTTTCTCTAAGCAATGCTGGAAGCAGCTATCTTCTGATGAGATGCCTCTTGTACCCCCTTTCTTTTCAAGGAACACTTAGATGGCTTGGTGCATTTTTAGAAAGGGTCCACTTAGTTCACGGAAGTAGAGCTGCACGTTGATAGAGCTTTCTGTATTTTCTCAACTTTCTTTGTGGATTTAAGAGAAAACTAAACAAAATCCACCTAGAAAGTTAATGTACGTGGCGGAGAGTTGGAAAGGAAGAATTAAGGAGGCATCTGCAAGAACTGCTTGGAGAACAGCTTTGAAATCCTAAACAGAGGCTTAGCGGAATCAACAAAGAAAGAAATAACTGGATACAGGAGTAGTAGCATGAGAAAATAATCCCATTTACAGAGTTCTTGGGAGAAGCCATTCTGGGGTAGACTGAAAAAAGTCCGGTAAGCTGTGTGTGTAGCAGACATGAAGTACTTTGTGTTTCTGTCTCTGCTGCTGCAGTTCTCTCCGAGCTGAGTGGCAGGCTCCTGCCCTGGTTTCCCTTCTCTGCAGCTGAACTAATTACAATACTGGGAACATACTCAATGTTTTCTAGGTAATATTTGGGCAGCCTTTTTAAAATGCAAAGACCAGCAGAATATTATGGGGTTCTGACAAAATTCATACCCCGGAGCAGTTAACGCAGTAGTCTTCATTTGCATTGGCATTATGGAATTTCAGTTTTGTGCTTCCTGTAAGTCAACATGAGAAATTATTATTCTTTATTTCTTACCATTATGGTGGCAAGGTTGTTGTAAATTGTACCTTTATAATTTATTATACATTATAAATTTGCAACACATTATAAAGGTATACCACTATAAAGGTATAACCTTTAAGTCACAGAGTTCCAGGTCAGAAGAGATATGGATGCTATTGTTTCTTCATTATTGGATTTCTGCCTGAGGATTTCTTTGCCTTACATTGAAGCATATTCTGATTTATTCTAAGCTGACTTTAAAGCACCTGTCAATGTAACTGTCAAATTAGTCCACTATTAAATGTGAGATAGAAATAATGTTAGTGTGAAAGAATTAATTTAGTTATGAAATTGGGGGTCTTAGGAAAGAGACTGAATGAACATGTAAAATGAATGAATTCCTGGCTTTGATCCATTCTGTTTAAAGTTAGTTTATGGGTAACACTTCCGTAGGAATACTTTCTTGGTTATATCCTCTGAGATGTGTTGTCTCTGTTGATAAATGCGGTGCTTTCATTGTTGCCAGTGTTCTGTCATCTTTTGTATACAGCATATTCCCTTGAAATAAAAACAAAATAAAAGCAATCACCTAATGGTACGCTTTATATTTTTCCTGTTTTTTCTCTTTATTATTTGAGTCTGTCCCACAAGTAATTTTGCTTGGATTTCGATTTTAAATCCGAACCTATTTTTTCTGAATAAAATCTCTCAAATATGAAGTTAGCTTAAACGTGAACATTGTGTATTTATATCAATGTGTTTTTCTTATAGGTTGGTACTTCTATACCTAATAAATCAGGAGATGTAAAGCGGGTTTATAATAATGTGTTGTCATGCTAAGCAGTCTAGTAACTCACTGTCTCTGTGACTCTGCTACAAATGTTTGCTTTTCTTTGCAGGAGTATTAAAACTATTTTCAATAAAAAATGCAGGTGAAAATTCAGTTCAGAGATCTGAACAGCTGCTTATTAAAACATGCAGTAATAAAATAAAAAAAAGTAGTTTAAAATTATAAAGCTGAAGCTAATGTAATTCTCATAATCTTTAAGAGCTTCAGTTCTTTTATATCAGACAACCAAATTAGTTTGTATGCATTCTCCTTGAATTGCTTTACAGTGCTTAACTAATAGTTTGTAAGGAACAAAGTTTATTTGCACATGTGCTCATCCTTGTGAATTGTAACCTTAAGATAAGAACAAAGTGCCAGGCAGTGTAACCTTGCAAAAAGAATCTGTGATCTATTGAATCTGTGATGTATTACCTCCACCAGGAAGATCCAGTGGTTAATTCAGCCGTACTAGTGAATGTTCATAAAGCAGCTGTAGCTGTCATTGCTTATGATGATCAGACAAGCCTGCTTGTGGTATCTCCAAAACAAGAGTGTGTTTTTAAAGTCTTGTTTTAATATAAGCTAGTATTCAGTTGCCTATGACCAGCTTCCATGTTTTTCTTTTGGTAACAGAATGACAGTTACTGGGCTTCTAGCTGCAATGTTCAGAAATCTAATTTCAACCAACTCATCACAATCTGTTAGCTCATTAGATCACCAAATCCATTTTTATTTTCATTTAAGAAGATTCAGTGTTTGAAACTATTTTCTTCTGTGTGGCTTCTATTTGCTTGGGTATTGTGACTGTGCATGAAATAATATGCATTAATTTACAATGCTTAAGCATGACTAAAACTTGAATAGTCAGAGGGGTGAGATGTGAATCTTCTTTATAGTATAATAGCTGTCTTACTGGAATAATATGCGCCAAGTTAGACTCATCAGGATCGAATAACCCATACAGATTTAAACTAGAATAAAATTCTCATGGCTTCAAAGTTTGCCCCACTATGTGAATAAACCATGATGAACAGTTTTTAATATGCTGTGTCTCCGACATCTGCATAAAACTGGAAAGAGAATGAGCAGCAATTCATCAATCAGTTATCAGGGAAAATAAAAGATTAAATGAAAAGACTTTAAAAATACATTTCACCAGCTTTCATTCTGAGCCTAGAGTATAACAAATTTTCATGGCATCTTAAACTCATTCACTAAGGAATTAAATTTGTACCTTGGCTTTATAGGATGCGTTCAAGAAACTTGTGTACTGTGTGTTTTACTACATGGAAGAGAACCTATATTTTAATAATAACGCACTGTGTGTGTTCATTACACCGTGACGTGACATTGTATTGGAAGCTTGGTATTCACTAACACTAAGTGAAGGGGCTAAGGGCAGTTTGCTGCAAACAAATTAGCCCTGTGCAAGATAACTGCATCTCCACACTCCTGCTATGGAAGGTGTTCCAGGCTGGGAAACCTTTGGTGACACTGTGCTGGTGCCACCTGCGTTAGCTGCCCTGAGTGTCTCTGGGGACTGTGGGCTGATTCCTACCTACGGAGGTTAGTGTGCCAGTACTGAAATGCTCTCCCTATGCTCACTTAGTAATTCCTCAGCTGTACCATTTAGGGCAGACCTGTGCTTTGTGTGCACAGAAGTACCAACAGATTATTTCAGGGCCAAGGAGCCTGCTAAGGGCCACCCAGCAAATACTGTTCAGTCACGCATAGCATGTGGCTGACAAATCGTTTCAGTCACTTTAGTTTCTGTCACTTTAGCTGCATGTTTGCTATTGCAGATGCTGGTTTCCTTGATATGTTACTGAGCTGTAAATAAAACATTATCTTTTTGAATCCTTTTTGAATCTTGAGCATGCTATGTTTCTGTATAATTATCTCTGGCTCTTGCCTCTGAGCAAAAATTGCAGGTATGCTGTTTTGGGGTCACAAACCACTTTCTTCCAAATCATCAGTAATCTGTCTATTGTTATAGAAATGTTTTTTTTTTCTTTTCACTGCTGACTCTGTTTTTACTTACAGACTTGTCAGTAGCCTTGCATTTATCTCAAAGGTCTGAAACATCCCTTCTTGTCATGGTTTTCACCTTTGATTAACTCTTATTTTCATAAGTGTCTGTCTGGATTTGAGCATGTATTCTGATCACTCTACTGGAAGTCTGATAAATCGTTTCTCAAGGTGTCCTGATTCAGGAAATACTTGAGGATATTTTTTTTTCTGAATTTGGTACTGTAAGTTCCTGTGATTTTAATTACATGTCTAAGCACCTATTTTGGTGAAAGGACAAGTGGGTATTCATAGATCATTCTATGTTCTCATTCTGTTTGATGATTTAGCCCTTATCTTGAAGTTGCTGCTTTAGTACTTAGTTGTTAAATCCTTAATGTAAGCTTTATAATATTTGGTGTAATTTTCCTTTAACACAACCATTTCTGCAGAATTTATGAAAAATAGTAATTGTGTATTTTGCTCATGAAATCAGTTAAGGAAGGACTCTGTCCATATTATGTTCTTCTGGAGAAAGAAGTTTTAAAACATAGAAAATGGATAATCTCCATCAAACATAATAGACCATAATCAGAGGTATATTTGGACTTCTCTGAACAGATGCTCATGAACATCAGGTAAAGATTTAGTAATGGATGCTTCTAGAGGTGTCTGTTAGCTTTAGAATCGTTGCGTTCTCTAGTATATCTATGCACTTGTGCACAGAGACATAAATGGGTGAAAGCGTTTGCCTTTTATTTGATAAAATTTGCTTATCTCTGAGCCACAAGGCTAAAATACCCTTGAATTTGAATACAGTGGTTTGTGTGTAGGTTGTTTTCTGCTTCTGCATGGCTGTTTGTTACAGCGATTTTCCTCCACCTCTTTTCAAAGATGTTCTGATTAATGATGTTATCTCTTCACATGGAGACTATCGTAATTTTATTTCACTCCTCCACACGTTTTACTTATAATCAATAGAGTAAGTTGTGGAATAACTATGGAAGTAGGAGTTATCTTTTCAAGTTCATTTTTGCAAAACACTTCCAAAAAAAAGTAATGGAATTACTTGATTTTATTTGCATTAACTACTTTTAATGCTACTATTAATTACTGACAATATAATTTACTAATAGAATTCCCCAGAGTTTTCCTTTGTTTGGATGCGTAGGGAGTTCTGCTATTGGATTTGTTGAAAACAAGTGTAGTTTATAATTATGTCCTAAAATACATATATTTTTGCTAAAAAGTCTCTGCCAGAGTAGAAAGTTGAAAAATTCCTAAGCATGACCTTTTAATAATGATCAAGGAAACAAGTATTCTGATGTTCCCTAAGACAGGATATTAGCTGTCATAATCATGTCAGAAAATATGATGGTTTGCTTACATGAGCTATGAAATACTGAACCTAAATCATAACAGAAAACTGTTAGTACAGGACTATTATCACAGAGTGAAAGCAGCCTGAGTCTTTTGATGCTACAAGTTAAAGAAAATGGAAGCCAATTCTATTCTGCTTCCACCAAATGAAAGATCTTTCTTTTGGGAAAGATTCTTGACTAAACTTACCTCCTTATAGCAGATATTTTTGTTGAATTTTAAAATTATTTCTTAATTTGATTGATTGATTTCTTCCTTTACATATGAAATAGCTATTAGGAAATAGTTACTATTTATGGAGTGAGGCTGTTACTCGCGTGAACTATGATGGTCAGGAAAAAAAGCTATTGCATTTACAGGGTTGAATCGTGTACTTGAATTGATACTGAGTAATGTTTTATTAAGATTTGCTCAACTTCCTGGTGTAGTGGGTTAACTTTTTATTATTAAGACTTATCAATAACAAGAAATAATTACTTAGAGTTCAGTTCATGTAAAGATATCCCTTACTGCTTATGGTTTTGCAGTTTTCCACAAGCATATCAGTGTCTCGTGGAATACTACAGTCTTTCTGTAGGATGCCTGTTGCCCCAGTAGCAAGTTTGCCAGTGCTGAAGTTGAATGGTTGAGTGACGTGCCTAGGCTGGGACGGATGCAGCTGTTCACGTTTATTTACTGCAGTCCGGAGAGAAAGTTGATGCATGGATAAGTTTTGCTAAGCATAAAATATACAGGGCAACTTACCTGCAAACAATCCCCTAATGGTTTTATTTGAAGTGAAACTGAGTTCTTTATTTTTAGTCTTATGGCATAATTGGCTTAGGGATATGTCGCGTCTGCTATCGTAATTAAAATAAGGTAACATTTAAAATAATAAATAGTTTCCCTATTTTTATGACTCACTGATGACAGGATACAAACCTTATTCAGATGCGCTTTTGCTTGATAAGACTGCATGACTATAATTGACTTTTGTTTGATCCAGGGTTTCTCTAAATTAAAAAGAACAAAGCTATCAGATAAAAAAGTAAATAGCACAGAAATGTATATTTCATAATCCTTTTTGAAATGCAAATATGGTGCAAAACATTTACTATATGTTCTCAAGTTATGTTTGATGTTTATAAAGATTGCCCATCGTTGCCTTCAGTTATAAGTTCATTTATAAAGGATAACCTCTATCTTTGA
Organism: Anser cygnoides; assembly: GCF_040182565.1. Lineage (NCBI taxonomy): Eukaryota > Metazoa > Chordata > Aves > Anseriformes > Anatidae > Anser > Anser cygnoides. The sequence continues at coordinate 10,828,478 of NC_089885.1, read as the reverse complement.
TATCATAATTGATAAATCTAAACCATTCATTAAGATGAATGAAGTCTTCCCTAAAAACTGTAACAGTGCCAGATGGTCTCTAGAATAAAGTGGTTTTGATTGTTACAATTTTAATGTAGACACACAATACAAATCTTTAGCAAAAGGTAAAACAAATATCCAGTCTGCCTTTCTCCTTCCCTAAAATAAATTTTCTATTTGCTGCATGCGTCTGAGGTAAAATAGTTGAGTAAATAAAAAAAGTAAATAGTTTCTGATGTTGTACTTTGCTTCCAACAAAATTAGTCAATTTACTCTTGATTTCTATGGCAATAGCTTTCTGTCTAGAGTAGAATGTTATTAAGAAATGTCACTAATTTAACTTTGAAATGACAAAAAGACTACACTTCATTCTGCCCCTACTGAAATATGTGGGAATATTACCATAGTTTGAATAGCATCCACAGCATGATCTGTCTCTTTACTTCTTTGGTATACGTTTCTTTACGTGTGGGAAATGGCACGTAGTGGACAGCCGACATCAGTTGTAGTGCCTACTTCCCATGTTTGTTACAGAACGTCTGAGCAACACAGGCACGTTTGTAGTCCCCAGGGGCTAACACTGTCTGATCACTGTGTATTTTTGTGTGATAAATGAAAATCCACAAGAGGTAAGTTTGATTTGACATTTCGTGCTACATCTGAAAGGATCAGCCAGGGAATTTATATTGTAAGAAAAGAGCCTGTGGAAATGTAAAGTTGGTGGTAGAGAGAATAATCTCACAACAGTTTATAGTGTCATACATCTGTTAACCCAGGTGGATGTACTTCAAACTCCAGAATTCCTGACAAAAGTAATAGTTCAAAACAGGAAAATATCACATGGAAAATAACATTGTTCTACCTATTGTTCTAGCCGTACTGGTCCAATATATCAGTCATAGTATTTACATATCAGCAAAAATGGTTAAAGCTAAATACGTAAAAAAGAGAAAGGGTGTAATAGAATAGCTGCTGGCCTTCCTGCGGTGCTTTGTATATCCAAATCCTTATTTTCTCTTCTTTTGTTTCCCTGGAAGTGTCTCTCCACTTGTTACCTATTCTGGTTCTTGCCCTCAAGCTTCCAGCAAGGTTTCTCAGCTTGGCTGAACTGCTAATGTTAACACAGCGATGCAGCTGGCCAGCACTAGCCTAGTTTGGCATCCGTTTGCATCTATCCATGTAAGCAAATTCATTTTGCCGCTTGCACGTAAAAAATGCGTTCCCTCTACTAATGAAATTTCAGTTGCATCTTTTACCTGCATGCTATTTCTCTCTTCACTGATACTAGCAAATTGTCTCTGAAATGCTAAAGTATGTACCATTTGGTGGTTCCTATAAAAAACATGAACCAATTTTTCTCTCTGTAGTATGGGTTCTGTCTACACAATACCCTGATTTGTTGGAAGCTTTGGTATGAAAATGGAGGGTTTACTTCTTGTGCTTTCCCTTGAAAATGTGATCTTCTCAATGGTTTGGCAAATGAATGCAGAAATACAAATTTTTAGCAGCTCAAAACAGCATTTGTTTCTCAGTCAGCAGCTTCCCATTGATTAGATGGTAGATTTTCTAGATTAACTCCTGACCCCTAAAGCATTCTTATTGTCTTCCATTCTGTTGGGAAGGGAGATTTTTTTATTGGTTTAACTGAAGGAGTTTTTACTAGAGTTTTTCAGCTGTACATTTGTCTATTCCACCTTTAGTTGCTCACTTTACTCAATTTTATCATCTTGTGGGCTATGATGATTTTTACCAGAGCTTATGAGCTAAAACAAAAGCTCAACTACTTTTCAAGAATCTACTTCTGATTAATCTGACTTTAACATACCTTTCATGATAGATCTATTTCGCCTGTGCTATGTAAGGAATTTCCCTAGGGATAAATATGGATTAGTAGGAAAAATATGAAGGTAATTTCACTTAAAGGAAACAGAAATAGGTTATTTTAACGTCTAAGCGGCAGCTTTGTGTCATATTTGCTTGGGAACTTTGTATGACTTAGTTTTTTTTTTCTTTCAGCTATTTCTGCAAATATTAATAAAGCACAAGTTAATAAAAATATTGAAATACAAAGATGGTATTACACCAATACAAAGCTCTTGATCCTTGCTTTCCTTTCTCTGTGGGTGCAGTAGCAGGACCACAGTAAAAAACAGGGTTGTTTTGTAGTAGACCAGACAGTGCAATTGTTCAAAAGTTGTTTGTTTTTCCTCAGTGTAATATTTTGGGTTTTGTGAAGTTATTGAAATGGGAATGCAGGATCTGCAGTAGCAGTAAAGAACTTGTTTCAGAATACAAATATTGTTTGTTAACTGTTCTGCACAACATATTAAATCATACTGGATAATTTTGAGACTCCACATTTTTGTTCTTATTATAGCAATCTTTAGCAATTTGCAGTTAAGCAAAATTGCCAATTGCAACGATAAATAATAGCATATGGGTGTGTGCATATACAGAAAACAGCCAGGCGTTACATATGCATATAATACCATTCCTATCATCTCCATTAAATCAGCATTGCAGAGTTATCGAAACTTGCTATGCTGCCAAGAGAGCTTACACAGTTTTATTTAAATTAACAGAAACTGTGCATCTCAAGTTTTAAGAAATCCCTGAGTTTTTCTGCCTCAGATGTTTGTTTCTTTTTCATGTTCCAAGCCAAAAGAGGACAAATGGGATTATAATGACAGGAGAACCATTTGTTCTTGTGACTACATGTTTGCTACATCTGACCACTTTTGCTTCTGACTGTAGATTTTTTTGAAATTAATTCTTTTCACCTCTAACTGACAGAAATGCAGGGTAGAACAGTTTTCCATTGTGTACATTTATGTAAAAGATAGGAAAAATCTAATGGAATAGAGTAGCTGAAGCAATAATTGACTGAAGCAGTTGTAGACCCACCAAAGAAATTAAAATGCAAATTTCTATGTAGCATTTTAATCTTTTAAGTTCCCACTGTTAAAGAAAAACAGAAAAATAAGACTCTTATGTAGGTATACTGTTTAGATGTTTTATTAAAGAATAAATTTGATTTAACAGGAAAATATATGTAGTGTAGGAAACTTACATCAAAGGAACACATTAGAGACCTCTGAATCTTTCTAGATCTTTTCTGTGCATTTGTAAAATGCATTAGTGACCTCAACAGGGAATTTGGGGAAAAAAAAAAAGAAAGGTTTGTTTAAAAAACTTAACTGCTATAGATTTTCCAGTTCCAATATGGTCTCTATTTAAAGAAAATCCAAACATAAATAGATGAGGATGACCTGTAGTAAGTCAGGTAATGTTCATATGTTCATATAGCCCAGGATTATCTTGGACATTGTCAATGCTATGATACATAGGCAAAAGCACAAGAACAGTATAAGCAAGTACTGATGCTTTCCCATATTAGTTTTTAAGACCTATGTGTGCCTCAGATCTTACTGAGCTGGAGACGGTGAAAATGGCATGATTAGAAACTATGGATTTATCTTCTGTGAATTTTATCGATTGCTGAAGTTCTGTGAACATTTAGCATCTTTAGTATTCTGCAACAGAAAATTTCAATGCTTGAAGGCTTACGTATGTTTGGAAGAGTTACTTTTTTTTTTAAAGCTTCATATTTACTTGTCCATCATTGATGTTTCTTAAATATTGCATTATATTAGCTGTCATCCAGTCCTCTGGTAGCAAAGACAACCTCTCACTTAAATCTTGCATAGTGTAGTTTGTTTATTTTCTGTAAGTTACTTTGGATCACTGGGTAACTGCGGTGTGGTTATAGCATTTTGTTACTATTCATATATTCTGTTAATTCTGTAAACTCTTCACATTAATATTCCCTTTTGAGGTAAATTATTCAGTGTGTTACCTTGAAATTATTCAGTGTGTTACCTTGAAATTACTTTCTAAGTATGAGTACCTTCCCAGATCCTGCACTGTTGAATAGGCAGTGTCTATCAAAGACAGTTATCTTATTCTCTGATTATCAGATGACTCTATAGTCCCTGGTAGGTTTCCTGATCATGATTTTTTTTTTGAGTTTTGTTTAGTTTTCACACCTTCTCCAAGCTGCTGGTTTGTTTTATTGGGATTTTTCATTTAACTTGCTAGATTTTTTTTTCTTGTTTGGAGAAGGCTTCAGCTTTTCCAGGGTGTCTTTATTACTTGCAAAGATAAATAAAATAAAAATATTCATGTATTGTGGTGATTAATAGTGCCATTTTTCCCCCTCTAATTTTCTTTTAGTATTGTATGCATTCTGACCCATTAACATACATTTTAGAAATATCTTCTGATATCTGCAGACAAGAGGACTTGAAAGAGCTTCTCACTGCTGAGTGAATCCTGCAATAACCATGTTCATATTACCAATTTTACAAGCTTGTTCAGTGAGACACACTTCTGGTAGGTACAGAACCTTAAATTCAGCTTCTATAGTCATAGTCCTGTCTATCAAACTCACTTTGTTACTTGGGCATGGAAATGCAAACGTCAAGCCTCTAATTGACAAGAAAAGCATTAAGGCCAATGGATGTCAGCATCTGAAATGTATCTAATTATCAACTTTAAACTAGGTGAGAAGCCCATCAGAATACAGAAAAGCCTTGGAGAAACAAATTTTTTGTATTTGTTTGCTAGTGTAAATGAAGTAAATGCACAGCAGCACTATGTAACTTAATCTATAATCATTGTTAAAGTTCCTGTCAACCTACTTGCACTTCTCTTTAGATGATTGCCAAAAAAGTAAAAGAGGGTGACTATATCTATTTTTTTGTAAGTCTGCAAATCATTGCAAATGCTATGCCTTACTCTATAGAGGTTATAATCCTATATGGTGCAGTTATGAAACTACTGTTTTATTTGCATTTTCAATTTGCTATGCTAATCATCTTTCATTTCAAATCTACCAGTTACAGTTTGTTTCTCTTTGTACTGTAATGAGGCATATAATCAACAGAATTTTGTCTTTAAGATGCCCTTAACCTTGGTTTACTTTCCCACTCATTTAGTCATAGGTTTTCTTGTCTCATCATGTGCATCTGTTGCCTGCATTTTACTTTCCTCCATCCTCTTCTGGTTTCTCCAGAGACATGTCAAAAAAACATTTTAAAATAATCCTTTAAAAAGACGGTAGTTTAAATTTTGACAAAATATTTATTTCACCTCATCTTTGACCAAAATCATCTAACAGAAGACGTTTATTCTTTGTGATGTTGATATTTTGAATTATTGTTTAAAGGGTCCAAGCAGAAACAGGTTTACAGTGCCAAAGGTGAAAGTAGATATAAAACAAAAACAAAAAAGTAGAATTGACCTCTAGAACTGATTAAAAAAATATGAAAGGACAGGAGAACTGAAACTGTTCAGCTATCTTGATACCTGTGTGCAGTGAGATACCTAAGCCCAGAGTTACGAAGGAAGCTCAAGGCCTTCTGGGTTTTTAGCTCATGGCTTCCTCCGGGGAGAGAAACACAAAGAATAAGGGGTCCCTCTAAGGTTAGTATCAGACCAATACCTTGATGGTCTCTTAAATTAATAGAGGTGGGCTATGCTTACAAATTAAGAGGGAAGTCTGTATACTGTAGCTTACAGCAGAACATATGTTACATGAAGAATGTTTAAAGGATCTTTCATGGTTTTAAAGTCACTTTCTCCATCTAGTTATCAAAACCCCACAAAATTCATAACTTCAGAGCAAACAGTTTGTCATTGTCCCTTATCACACGTTGCCAAAGGGACAAAAAACAAGTGCCCAGGGCTCTTTATGGCTTCATCCTATGTGATTGTTGTGCAGGTAATTCCATGGCCTTTTCCAGTTCTATGGACTGGATTTCCCTGACTTTCACAGGGACAATGGGTCAGGATATCACTGGGTGATTTCCTGTGAGCTGCATGGCATGCTGTCTGGAATATGTCATGGTCATCAATGCCCATCGCTGCTTTTCATTATTCCTGCCTTCAGTTTGGAAGGTAGAAATATGTGCATAATTGACACCTTGATCTGATTCAGTGAAAATGATACAGGTGATTTTAAATGCTTTCAGTAGTTTGGTTGCTCCATTTTTTAGCTCAAGTTTATCTGGAGGAATTGGTTTAGGGATCACTCTTTGCTGTGCCAATAGACTGGGTGAATACTAACCTCTCATGGAGAAAAATAGGAGATAATCAAAAAATGAATGGGCCTGGGCTGGTTCTTTTATACTCCTGAATAGCATGGAGGACCAAAAAATTTAGACCTGTTTGAAGAATTTGATTTATGCCTAATGCACCCCCCCCCCCCCCCCCAAATATATATAAAAAAATAAAAGACTCAAAGACTCCTAAGGGCACTAGTTCAGTTTGTGCTATTTTGTTAGGCTTCAAGTGGTCCACAGACTGAAGCCAAGAGATAGATGATTCCATTTCCCACAAGGCATTATAAAACTTAAGAACTTGCTTTTTGGATAGTGACTTTATCAACAAGGTTATTGCTGAGTAGTTTTAACAACTTGTTTGAAGACAGTCCTGACAGCAAGAAATTTGTACACCATAGCAAAAAAAGCCTTAGATGATTTAATGTCAAGGGCAATATCCCACATATTTCTGGAGGTGTCAGCAAATAACTGACTGCAAGTTTCCTAAAGGTTGCTATATGCCATACTGAGCATTAAAGTGGCTGCTAACTGACAGCAATTGTTAGCTATGCTGTTGGTCAAAAGGGATTATGCGATGGAGTGACATCTTTAGTGCAGTTAGTGAAGTTTGTGAAAACATTTTCTTGAAGAAGCTCTTTTTTAATGACCATTAGTGGTGCACTGAAAGTGTTTTGTGATTTGTTTTTGTTCTGAAAGTGAAGTATCCAGTATCCAGGTTCACTGACTCTTTGCTAAGAGGCACTTTGTCTAAGAGACAGTAGCAAGGATTTGGAGAGTGTCCTGGAAACTGTTGCCAAAACTGTAAATTGGACTGTGGTCTGAGTGCTGAACTACTGCCAGCTCCAGGCACTCCTTGCTGAAGATCAGTCTCAGTACTTAACTTTGCTATTATACAAAGTCATATGGCATAGCAGGAACCGGAATTTGCTGGGTTTGTAGCATGGCTTGATGAGATAAGACTCTTCTTTATTTTAAAGGTTAGAAATCATCATTAACTGAAAGAAATGGTAGGTTTTTATTGGTCCTTGTTTTACCATAATGATATCATAATGCATACAGTGATCAGAAATGTGAGCTTTAGGAGAATATCCAAGAAAAAATTTTGATAATATCATGCATGACATTCTTTAGAACCTTGAGTGCTGAAGATTAAACAGCCTCTACTGTGAGTTTTGTGTTGTTGGACTCGTACCAGAAAGTGCTGGGAATAGAGAAGCCTGTCTAAAGAAGTCTTATTTACAAGACTGTGTATTTTGTGATTTTCCTCAAAGACTTAACTTTTGTTGTTAACACTTCTGTTTTGCACAAACTCAAACTCCTTTTTGAGTCATAGAATCAGAATATTCAAGTTAGAAGGGACCCACAAGGATCATGGAGACCAACTCCTGGGTCCCCCTCATTCGTGAGAAAGAAGGAGTTAAATTTCTGAATGGTAGAAAGCAATTTCCTGCACTAGGTGTGTGATTCAGTACAGAACAGTTTAAAAGATGGAGCCATACAGCTTTCAGTTAAAGAAAATTTATTTTTTCTTTGCTTGCTGTTCATGTGCTGTGAGGTGCCCTAGGGTTGTCAGGCTGCACTTCCCTTTGCTCTGTAAACACACGAGGACTGCTCTCCTCAGTGTTTGCCTTCATCAGACTGAGCTTTCAGTAGCGTGTCACTAACATGCAGAGCACTAGGTGTGTCTATCAAAAAATCACAGAAGACTTTTCAAGCAAATCTCAGTGAAATGTGAGCAGCCTGGAAGACGGTGGCTTCTGAATATGCCACTGCTGTTTTACCAGTGTTACCCTTCAAACCACAAAAAAAGTTGTTGCTTAGAAAGTCTGTGTTCGTAGTGCTAAAGGTTGCTTGTTTCATCTGGACAGAGTTCTAAGCCAGCTTTCAAATGGCTGCTTTGTTCTGTGCTGCATGCTCCCAACAAACTCCCCAGATAAAGAACTGGACTTGAATTCAAATTAGTGCTGTCATATGCATCTCTGAAATGAGAAATATTTTCAGATGCAGAAAATTATGATGGCGTTATGGAACCCAATACTTAAGAATGACAATGTATTAATGACTGCACAGTAGACTGTGTCATTTCTTGCATATGATAACATACAACTATTTAAGAAACATGCTCCAAAATTTTACTTGCTCATAATTTAATAATGATATTGTAAGATATAAATTGAGGATATAAATATACTTTTCTCTTATGAGTACCAACAGTAGATACAAAACACCATTAAACTTTTCTCAACATTGATATTTTAATTCATCAAATATCAATACAAAAAGAAGAGTGAGAATATATGTTACGAATGTCCATGTATTGATTATTCTGTACCTGAAAGCTTCTTGCTCACTGGGCATTTTTTAAGGAATATGGAAAAAAAATTATCACATGAACAGATTAAACCAACTCAGGTTTTGTAAACAGTTTTATTGACAGCTCTTTTATGTACCGACAGCCTCTTTTTTTAATACTGACATAACGCTTTGATAACCAGCAGGGAATTTGCTACCTATGTAATTTATGGTGATTCAGGGATGTGAGAAGTGGTAATTAGATTATGAACAGATTATAGAGAGGCAGTAGCATCTAGTAGGTGTTGTTCTACCCTATGGTATGCATTAGGTAGCTTTTTCTGAAGTAGAGATGCTTTGCTTAGCGTGGAAGTTTGCCAACATCACTCCCACTTACAAAGACAGATTTGGCAACTACCAGGCTTCTTATGACCTGTTTTTTCTGCTTTTATAGGACTACTGAACAGCCGGTAAACAAACATACCTGTCCTTTCTACTGTGATATACAGTGTAATACACTTCTAGCACTTTTGCCTGTGGTTAGTAAGCTAACTTGTATCCTGAGCTACCTGCAATAAAGGCATTGACACTACTAATCTCGTGAAGGGGAGCACTGCTACTACTAGTCTAGTGAGAGTTGGGGTTAGAAAAGCAGGACATAGTGTCTGCTCTGCCACTAACTTCGTGTATACAAGTCATTTTACCTCTTTGCTTTTCCTCCACGCTTTGGCTGTCTTGGCACAACAGCTGTATCTTATTAAGCTGTTAAATTTAGGAATGTATTGTGACACATATAATATGCTGGGTATATTCTCTCTAAGAAAGGGAATTTTTTAATCATAGATTTGTTTCTTGTCCTTAGTGGTTCTTCACCATGCCCCAGCCAGAGGCTTCTAGCTCCTCACAGCTTGTTTTTAGAGTCCTTCCTTTTCCAAATGAATCAGAATGAGCCTGCTCGGCTGGCGGGGTGTGGCTCAGTCCAAGTGAGCTAAAGCAGCCATCGGCACCTTCCCTGCTGAGAAACTGCAGCTCGTGTGTTCCTGCTGCAGTGTATGTGAATGCACGCTGCCTGGCTGCCCTGCTGCACACAGGGGCCTAGAGCTGGGTGCTGAGAATGAGAATCCTCTTCTAGTCTCCTCCTGCGCAGGCATGTGTTTTCATGCAGTTGGATGTTAGTTTCAATTCTTATTAATCAGTCGCTTACTCTAACAATCAAGAAGGTAATATATTAAAATAAATGATAGATTACAAGATTTTAGGATTACCTTCCTCATATAACTATTAGTAGGGGGGTACAGCTTTCTGTTTGACTAGTGTGCAGCACTACTGAATTGTTAACACTTAGCCCAAGAAAAGTATTATTCTGGACTACAGTATGTGAAAGAAGACAGTTCAGGAGGATCTGGTTTCTTAGCTGTTTACGTTCTCCCACCTAATAGCATAAGTCAGTTGTTACCAAGTTGAAGAATTGTTGGCACGTTGTAATAGCATTAAACAGAATCATGGGAGAATTTTATGGGTAAAATTATACAATGATAACATATGCTAAGAACAACAAGGCAGTTCTAGAAAACAATCCAGGTTACAATCTATACTGTGAAGACAGATGATTACTTAAATATTATAGAGGAAATTAAATGTTTTAAGTGGCCGTTATAGCCAGGAAGTAAAATCTCCGAAAGTGTAAATTGAAGTTACACTTCTATAAAATCACTGATTTTTGAGCTTACATCTTTGTATTTAATAAAAATGTTCTAATTTAAGTGCTCACATAAAAGAATGGATGAAGAATTCAGCTATTACTTCCTTAGGCAACTCATTTATTACCCAGATAATACAAATGAGTTTACTATTTGATTAGCAGAAATGTAAGCAAGAAACAGAGAACGGATAGAATTTTATAATTATCTTGCTAAACTACATTATGTCAAATTGTATTCAGCAAACAGGCTATTCTACTGCACGCTGTGCCCTTGAAAATAAATGCCAGATTAATCTGAAACATCTGAGCAAATCTGAAAGCTGATATGGACCTAATCCAAATGCTACTGAAGCAAATGGAAAGATTCCCACTGACTCCTATGAGCTTTGGCTAAGAGCCAATGAAAGTAGCATTCAAGTTACCAAAGATGGAAGCTGCTGAAACCAAGTAAGAAATTTTTCTTGTCAATTCCTAAGCTTTGTGTGAGTGACATCAGCTGTCTGGATTCTTGCATCAGAAAGCATATTTTTGGGATGTCTGTCTACTGCTGTTCAGATTATTTATTGTACGTGCAGAGAAATGACCACCTATAATGCAGTTAGGTAGGCTATAGCTGTTATTTGCAGCTCAAGAGAAATCAGTGGAATCTCAAAATTGATCTTTGCTATAGCAAAAATTAATAGAGATGTCAAAGTAACAGAACTACATTTATTGATAAGTATTCGTAAATGAGTCCAGACTCTACAGAGTGCAATTTTTTAAAGCTAATGACACTAGACTATTTAGTCCTTTTTTCAGTACCATAAAGTATCTTTTTCTGTGACGCTACTTATTCGATATGTTGAAAATTTCATTTTTTTTCTGTCCTGTTTCCATGTCACTACATTGTCTCCTGTGACAGTGGTAACTCCTGCAGTTGCTCATCATTAATATGAGACAAACATGCAAATCTTGATGGAGATTCTAGATAGTTGGTGCCTGATCAGGTCTATTTTATGTCAGGTGGTAAAGTTTCCAATTTCACTGCTAGTTACACTTCTTACCTGTATCATTGGCTGAGTTTGACTATGTTTTAGAGAACTTTTTTGAAAGTGTCAGCTATTTACTTAATACTAGGCTGTATTTGAAGTAGAAGTTAATTCCTCGTTGCTTCTGAGGCAAAGACTTTTACTACATGTTCAGAATTGTGACTCCTAAAGAGTGGCTGTATAAAATAAACTGTTAATGAACTAATTATTTAACTGGGAGGGTAAGTTTTAATAAGCGGTGCAACACTATGGTAAACATAAACTCTGTTTAGGCTGCAGTGTAAATTTTGCTTGTCAATATGCTAAACAGAATGACAACCCTTATCTAACTTAAACTCAGACAAAATGCTAATCGAGTCTTATTCTATTTTTTGTATTTTCTTAAGTTTTTTTGCAAAATCCTCATTCACAGATTGCTATGATGATAAGACACAGTACAAAAACTTATTTCAGAACAGGCTGCATGTAAAGCATTCTTGTACTCTGCCTAGGGAAAGATGGAAAAAGGTTTCTTCGATGACAGTCAAGAAGGTGCTAGAAGAAATAACTAACAAAATTACTTGATAGCTCTTTAGAATTCTACTCTTTAAATTGTGCGTGTGTGTGGGTCATTATATTGGTCAAGATCATCTGTTTGTCTTTTTTTTCTGGAGATTTTTTTCTCACTATATAAAATGGAGGGCCCTTTTCATATATTTATCAGTTTGAGTAAACTGTAGATTTTCTTTCTACTATGCAGCTACTTTCAAATCCATGGATAACGCTTCTTTGGGAAAAGGGGTGTATGCCGTTACATTATGTTCCTTCTAGTTCAGTTGGAAAGGAAAATTATTTGCAAGTTCTGCCAACAGAGCAATCTCCAACCTCTTGGTGTGCTAAAAAAGCAAATCTGAATATGTATCCAAGTATTAGTAGCTTGCATGAAATATTGTCTAATAAATAAATCCTCATTCTTAAGGTATACCTATTGCTTTGAAATTAGAAATACTCACTATATACAGTGGGGCAACTGTTAAATAAAATGTTTTTTGTGTATTGAGATGTACTGACAAACCTGAAATCATCAACAAGCAGGGTACTTTCTGCATGTGGTTTGAGAAGTCAGTAATCAGGCCTGGTGCTAATCAAGAATGTTGATTCTGATGGCTCAGGGAGTAGGAAATCCCTGTGCTACCCACAAATGTTGTAAACAAGAACAGCTAAACAATGATGAGAACAGAGGGAATCAGATGATTTTGGAAGCTAGACTCGTTGAAACAAAAAAAAATACCACACCAGAGCCAAATGATAAGTTCTATCTCCAAGAACAGGGAATTCAAGTCAGACTTGAAGATGGTGAGAAGCAGGAACTCTGAGAAGGATGTGAGTTCAATACCACTTGAACTCTCTTAAGGAAGAGCTGCCTGTACAAAAGGACAGTACGTACAGTAAAACGGGTTGGGTGGTACTGGACTCCTGCCTCCAAACTGATGAATGGTTCTGCTAAAAGATGATGCTGAAAAGGTCAAGAAGGTACAAAGAACCACAGAATAAACAAAGCTTGAGAAAACGTCTAGAAGGTTAGAGACTTAGAGGAGCTTTATCTAGTCACATGAAAAAACCTCTCTAGTCATGTGAAAAAAACGTGAAAAGAATAGGTTATTTAGTACATTTGAGGAAAAAAAAAATCCATTCTTCAGTGTCTCTGAAACAAGTGGATGTCCTCCTGAAAGATGGCTTTAGGCATACAATTGTTTCTTTTTTGGAGGTATCTGTATCAAAATCTAATGGTTTATAATCCGCAGGAGGCGAAGCTAGGCTAGATGTTTATAAGACACCTTTGCTCTTAATCACAGGTTAGTAAGGAAACAGAAATTACAAAATAACTTATTTCTTTACTCATCAGTAAATCAGAGAGAATATTAGAAAGCCAGACATGATGAGAGCACGTGGAAGTAAACTGGGCCAATCAAAATACTCAGAATTATTGTTTCAGGTTGGTCTCGGATCAGTTTGGCCTTGCTGCGGTTTGTACTGAGTTCCCGTTTTTGTGGTCAGACCCATGACAACCAGAGATCTTTTTTTTTTTTTTTTTAAATTAAGGATTTGAAGTACAATATCTTTCAGGTGAAAATGGCAGTTCACTGAATTACTACATACTAGCCCTTTTTAATTTCTGCCTATTCCTGAAAATACGGCCTTTGAAAAATTTCTAAAAAACAAGTAAAGAATACCGAAACCAAGCCCACTACCGATTGTCTTTTATGGAATTATTGATGTGCTCTTGAAATGCAGTAGGAGTCTCTGTGTGTGGATGTGTTAAGTATATCTGGTTGAGAGGATCAACCTGGATCATATATATAAGATGTAAACTAATGGGTTGAGAAGACTTAAAAAAAAAAAAAAAAAAAAAAAAAAAAAACCTCCCTTTAGGTTGACTAACAAAGTTGGGTATGATTTGTGGGTGATGGCTGCAATATACAAGGACTGGAGAGTCAACAAAATATCCTTTTAGTTTCTGTGAAAATAAATGTGTCCGCAAAAACATCTGTACTACTTATACATCTGCATACATGCCCGTAAGGGTCACTCTGATGATCACAGGGAATAATTAAGGTTAAACTTTGCAAATATTTATATATTTTGCAGCTAAGTCTAATTTTAGTGTGAAGAGTTGTTGCCTCTAGGGGAGGAGGAAGTAAGTAATTTCTTGCATTTTGTTTCTTCAAAATCCTTTTTCGAAGCTTTTCCGAAATGGAACCAGTTTAGTTATGTGCTTCATTTTAAATTCAGGTATTTTTGTCTAAACCACTTTTGAGAAATGTCAGATTAGGTGTTCTTATTTCTAAATTCCAAACTACTTTTCAAGCATTAATGACATGACATACAGTGTTGGGCCTACCATGGATGATGCATCCCATAAACACTTTTTTGAATTTATTTCTTTATTTAAACACCTTCCTGATCTGAACCATTAAATTGTTGTTTCAGCCTACAGTAAACCCATCTTTTGCTGTAACTTTTTAGCTGTTATGTAACAGTTTAAACAGTGAAGTCCTATTTGTTAGCCAAGTCTTATTTGTAATTTTATTTATTATAATTTTATGGAAATTATTTTTCCAAACCATTGACTTCTATTATACCTGAATCTAAGTAAATGTTGCAAGCACCCATTTCCTTTTCAAAGCATTTTTTGTTCTTAATATTCTGCAGAAACAATAGACAGCAGCATGTGCTACTACAGAAATGTACATTAAAAGTGCTAGTTTTAGTTAATGTTATGATCCAGTTCAGTAATCAGTAGCCTAACAAAGACATTCTACATCAGTGTTTACACAGGGATCATGACATGTTTAGAAATCAAACCTGGTTTTTAATTTTCATGTTCCCCTCAAGCTTATACTCTCCTGGGTTATTGTTAGCCATTTTTAATTGCTTACTACATTCTGCTGGCCAGTTTCTCAATATCATCATTGTTTTAGATTTAATGAAGGCTTATTGGAAAATTCAAGTTATTGTAAGAATTCCAACCTTTCACCTGTGCACTTCTGAACCACTTGTCCTACTTGTATATCACTTGTATACTTATGATTAAAATCTGTGTTCTAGGTAGCCACTGGTGGCAGTTGCTTAGTTGTACAGCCATGCAAAATAAGATGCTGATAAAGCTGTATGTGCACTTGATTTTGCTACATACTTCTGTCACATTTCTGTGCTGGTTGAGTGCATGGTTTAATATTCAAGGTACAAATTTGGTTATTCTCTATGTATCTTATGAAATGTATGCCTTGATCCAATGTAGTATTTTACAGATCGAGCTATATAGTCTCCTCCTACACAGCTTATTAGCTGTACTATGCAAGTAAAGAAGTACTTAACTAACAATCGAGGTGTACACATTATTAAATCTCCTTCCATTTGTGATACTAATGTTCTTTATAAACACATTCCCTCTTAAAATTCAGTTTTGATACTCAGTATTCTTTTAGAGCTCCAGTCTGGTTGGGAAGATTACTTAGAAACATGTAATGTAATATAAGACCATGTATTACTCCTATAGTAACTTTGAATAAGCCAGCTGAAACATTGCTGAACAGTTTGCCTCTTGTATTAAAAAAAAAAAGACTTCATTTTGAATGCTTATGTTCAGCTTAAAATATCTGTTTCTAATCTGTATTAAACTCCTCATTTCGTGGTCTCGAGATTTCGATATTGTTTCTCCTAATTAACTGCGGTCCAGCGTAACTTTTCTGTTAATAACTTGTTCCAAAGGTTCCTGTTCCATGATTTTGTTGGTCAGCTAAGATTCAAATGTAAAAAGTGAAACAACATTATTAAAAGAATTGTATGTATGTCCTAGAAAGTTGTCCCCTGACAAGTAAGGTATGTGAGACCACACTGAGAAATCTTGCAGCTTAATTGAACCTTTTGCCCAATTAATTGTTTCAGTATCTGAGTCGTCTGTGGATCAAAAATGAACAAGCTCTCCTTCATCTATTCTTGTTAACAATAGCATCTTTTATCTTTACTCAAAGCAAAGAAGTGTTTCATTTCCTTCTTTTCATTTTTCCATACCCAAAAAGTGAAACACATTGCTGGATTAAGAGACGGATGTGCATTTGTTCATGTATTTTAGCAAAGCTGAAAACTCTCAGCAGTACCTGGAATTGACTACTGCTATAACCTAACCACTTGCAGTGCAAAAATATTGACAACCTTATTAGTTAAAAATAACTCATAAGAGATATCTAGGTTTAGATATCGTGAACATAGAGATATCAGTATGTCCCCCATAGCAAGATTATTTCTTACGTATTTACAGCACTGTGATCCTTGGGATGTTAGAAATACAGCAAATAGCATTGAATTGAGAACACACTAAGTTTATAAGAATGCTTCTGAGACCTACTTCTCGCAAATGATCTTTCTCTTTTCTGTCTTATTTTGAGTGCATGGTAGAAGGATCTTGACATTAGCGTTATGGTCATTGTCAATGTATTCCTTCTCCCCTGGAAGTGCAACTTCAACAAATGACTATGGTGAAGTAAAGAAGCTAGTTCAAGTAGCCCTTGCTGTGGTTTAAAGCAAAGTCCTGCCATCTTCAGACTGACTCTTTTACTATGACTTAACACATTGTATAACAACTCACGTAGTGTCCGTGTGACAGAGAGAACATGGATATAGCAAGGTTCCTCTGCATCTCTACAGTTTTCTATGTATTTTGTCATTGCTAAGGCAAATCTAAGGTAAACTATTAGAGAAAAACAGTAAGATATTAAAGCAAAGGGTATTCCTAGTGCATTTAAACTGCTTATCATATGCAGAAATAATTTCTACAGCAAACTTAAAGCTATGTAAGCAAGCACGGGATTTAACAAGGCAGATGTTTTACTGACGTGCTAATTTGAAGCTGACATAGGCAGAAGACATGAGATATTGTTTGCCTCAAATTGAGTACAACATTTGTCATTCTTGTATTTGATTTATCGCCAGCAGATCTGCAATTACCACCCTCTAAAATACTTAAAACATTCTAGTCAATTCTATTGTCTAAAAATATGTCAACTTTTATGTTGAGTGTGAAGATTGAAGTTGTCACTTGAGCAACTGAAAAATCACTCTGTTAATTGCATATTTAAAGCAAAAGAAATTTGAATTTATTTAACTTGGATTTAAGGAAAAAATGTGATTCGACTCATGACAACTTATTGAGTTTGGTATTAATGCTTGTTTTGACTAAAAAGTAAATCTACAGACAAAAAATCCACAGGCCAAAGACCAGGCAGTTAAGATGGCAAGTAGTTCATCACGGTTCTTTTCACTTCCTGGGTGTCCATAGAATCTTAGCAACCTTGTAAAAGGCTAAAAGTCATTCTCACTTCTGGTTCTCCGGAAAGTAAAAGCAACTGACAGTCCTGTGCCAGGCCTGGATCCTGCACTTGTGATCCCTTTCAAGAGGTCTATTGATTTCCTCTGGCAAATAAGTTATCAGCCATAGCTAATTGTAAAATTCCGAATTTTAGTCATTAAGTGAAGGCATAGGTTATAGACATTATAGGTACACCAGAGGTTCAGAGGGGACAAGAATTGAGGGCAGCTTTAAAGCCTTTTGCTGTCAAGGAATGCTTTTCTGTTACTTGTGGAGGGCGTTGAATCAGATCCTGAAATGAGGATGAAATGGAAGCTTCAGTTTTATCTGTGCAGTTGTGTGTCTGGACATAATTAGATCTAAGCTCGGTTTGAACCTGGAACTAGAGATGGTTTGTGGAAGGACTTCTACTGCTTGAGGTAACGCAAAGAGGCCTGTAACCAAGTAGCTGTGAAACTGGCTTTCTGTGGATCCAGTTCACAGTAAACTATAGATTAAATAGGCAGTGAAATAACTTGGCTAGTTCTTTGAAGAGCGAGTCATTCTTTCCATACATACCCTTAAGTGTTTGAACGAAGTTAGTTTTCTTGTAGCTGGTATGGTAGACATGATGTTTCTAGTCTCATAGTAAGAAAGAAATCAAAATAATAACACTAGCGAAATTATCAAGGAACAAAATGCAAGCTATTCTGAATTTGCCTTTGCCCATGTAATTGGATACTTTTGATGTTACTTTCATTTGAATTCCTTTCAGTATTACAGGACAGTAGGTATCAAAATATAAGCTGTAACAGTTCATACTGAGGTACTCCCTGAAGGGATTTATATTTAATCTAAACATTTTTCTTCACATGCACATTTTAAATATCAAAGGATTAAGCGTGTCCATTATAAAAGAGAAGCTTTATTCCATGTTTTGAGACTTTTATTTCCATTTTTTTAGAAGGTATCAAATACATGTTTTGCAGGGGTATGGATGCTGATTGCATAATCCCTGCTTTTTTGAAACAGCTAAGAGGGAAATTAACACAATTACGATGGATAGAAAAGTCAGACTGGATGGAATATCGACTGACTGGCACTTGCAACAAATTCTTGGCAAGAGCTTCTGTTCTAGTGCTACCAAGCTAAATATTAAAATGGGGGGGGGATTAGAAAGCTTGGTGTCAGATGACAACCCTGATAGCACAAGCATCTCAGATATCAGATCCCCATTAGAAGTAGGATAGTCAATGTGCTACAGTGTTGTCAGCTTACCTGTGATACAGGGAAGGTAGAGTACGATATGCTGGTGGGGTAGCAATGTTATGTGTGAAGAACACAAGAAAGGGTAATAGTATTAAAAAAAGAGAGAACTGTTAGAGTGTCCTTGTGGAAGAATTCTCATGCTCTTACAAAATTAAGGTATTGGGAAGACTGCACTGCAAATCCATCAGTTAGGAGATTGACAGTGGTGCAGAAATGTTAAGTGTATTAGAGAAGCTGCAAATAGAGGGCAAGGAGTAATAATGGAATATCTCAACTACCCACACGTAGACTGAATCAGTGACTTATGTAGATGCAAATTTTGGGTGCAATTAGTGGCTGATTCCTATATTATTATTAGTCCAGGTTAATTATTTACCACAACTCACCAGAAAACAATCTTAAGAGAAATATTCCCCAAATATAGTAAAGGCCAGTACTGAGACAGAGGAAGCACATGTAGTGATAAAGCTGTAGAAGAGAATCTAAACTCTGTACATTGGTTTTTAATTCTGAAGATTTTGATTATCAAGCACATCACTATAGTCTTTGCAACCTATATGCTAGTGAAGTTAGGTTGAGCCAAAGTGTATATATGGAAAAAGTAAGATCAAATATTGAAGTTCAATGCTAATGAATTGCTAGAACATGATAGCATTCCCCTGAGGAATACAAGTATGAAATTGCAGAATTGATGGCCAAGGTGTGTAACCTACCATGACGAATAGTCATTGAACCAGAGGATAGATGGAGAGCCAAAGTAATTCTCATCTGCAGAAAAGGACATGAGAAGTTATCCTAGGAACCACCAACTTATGAGCTTCATCCTGGGTAGATGTTCAAATTTATAAATCACCGAGGGCATGGATAAAAGTGGTCAATCAGGAAAAAAACATTCCTTCTGTAAAGGAAAATCGCTCCTCATGAACATGCTGTATTTCTACGAGGACGTCAAAAAAAAGTGGATAAAGAAGATCGAGTGGACTTCATTCAGTTGGTTTTTCTATAAGCCTTTGATAAGTTTCCATTTCAAGAAGACAATGACCAGTAAGGTCCACAAATGATGTTAAGCCCTTTCATGATACCATCCTAATGGTATGGGGTTCCAGAAGGAACTTGCTAAACTTAGTGGGCAAGACGAAAGATCGGTCAGATAGGTGATATATTTAGTGGAAAAAAAACTACACTATGCCTACAGAGCTGAGCTTGGAATTGGCAGCTATAATTCAGTACATAGATCTTGAAGACATGACTGACAGTTCTGTGAAATCAATGCTTAGTGTGCAGCTACAGCAAAAAAAAAAGCTAACAATGTTTGGGGATATCTGAATTAAATTAGCGTTTGTAGATGAAGTTAAGGTTCATGTTTACTTGTGTTTTCTTTGAATATAAAATTCACTGAATTTTTTCATCCTGTGAAGTAGATAAAATTCAGTTTCACACAACTGAACAGCTTTCTTTTCAAATGGAATTTGGTGCCAGAAGAGATCCTTCTAATAAGACCTTAACTATAAAATTAATTTTAGCACTTTTGTTCTTAGCTAAGAATTCTGAAGATGAAATGCTACAGCAAGGCCAACTGAACTGTCCTTGCCTTACCACAAGCGAGGACAGTTAATTTACCGTGACTAACTGGAAAACATACAGCATATTTATATGCAAAATGAAAGTGCAAGCTGTGGTTACGTCAAGCAGTGGACCAAGTAAGAGATTGATGTTCAAGGTAGTGTGCTCTACGTCTAGAATATTTTGTAAACTTTATTCCCTTAAAAAAAAAAAGGGAAGCTGTTGAACTGTGGATGAGATGCCCAGAATTATTAGCATACAAAGTGAAACGATGAACCGAGAAAGGGAAAGAGATGGCCATAGATAAATCCATAAATCTTAAAATCTTATCTAATTATCTGTCCATGCATCTCAGTACTAATAAATAGAAATATCCCCATATATCCAGATAGTCTAGTGAAAGTCATTCTCTGTACTAAAGGGTGAATTGATATTGTGTCCCTTCACAGATATTCAGTACAGCATCTGTAAGTGATGGTAGAATCAGGAGATCTAACATTCTACCTGAGAGTTAGAAGAGACCTGGTTTCAGTGTCTAAGCAATGTTCTTTTCTCTGGATTTGGGAACCCACCTGATCCTATTGCAAAAGTTGTACTTTTTTGAGTGGATTAGTTCTCCTGAAGTAAAACATGAGCTATCCTAGAGAAGGAGGAATAGTTCAGGTTAAGGAACCTGAATAATATTCAGCAGAGTGCATAGGACTCCTCTGTCTTGAGTCGCTTGTACTGTTGCAGTAATGGGACCTAGTGGGTAAGACCCTTTTAAAGCAGGAGAAAAGGAAGTTCTTCTGCAGTTTCCACCAGGAACAGCGGAATTACTTAGCAGTCCAAAGACTGTACTTGTAACAAAGAAGGGGTAGGGATGTGAAATCCTATTTAATCTTCAAACTAGTTCTGCAAAATTTCCCTTGCAAATGTTTCTGCTGGAGTAGTTTGTACCATCTGATGCACCTGGTGCCTCTGAGCTATTTTCTCCAGTAACAGGTGGTGGTATGTTTTAAAGGTTATGCCTTTCGATGAGGCTTCTGCACATGTAGAGCCTGTCGTCCCTGACAAACAAAGTATCTCACTCTTGTTTGCTCCCAACTGAGGGTAGTCACCTGCTGTGCTTGTAACTTGCAACAGCATCTGCTCTCTTCTGCACAGATGCTTATCTCATTCAGTTGGATGCCTAATGATAAAATGGATTCTTGGTGTGTATGTTCCCCCATGGAAACTTTCTTGTTCTCCTATGATATACTGTCTCCACCAGAACCCATCTGTGTTTTGGATCAAAAGAGGAAAATACCACTCTATTTTTCTTTTCAGGCACTTGTCAATGTTACTGGCAGCTCTAGAAACTTCCTTCTGTCTCTTATTCTGTCCGCATTTGAGTGACAGTTTTGTCCCAGCTTTCCCAGCTGTTCTCCACTGAGCTAATAACATCTTGTTCAGATAGAGTAGAAAAGAAAATACCTTAGATCCTCATCCATTGATATTACTGCATGTTTTTTTGTAGCTGTATCTTTAGTATAGATAATAGCAACAGACTAGTATAGCTGCATTGTACCGTAACAGCATGAATTTTATTTCAATGCCATATCCTTGTTCCCACCATGTGTCCAAACTATCTCTGTACAAGTTAGAATTTCACTTCTGCCATCGGTAGCCAGTGCATGTTACTCATTCCGATACCATGAATTGGAGAAGGACTCAAAAAGAATGGCAATACATATTAAATATAGATGACAAAAACAATATTCTTCTGACTTCTCTGATTCAGAGCCTCTCTGCTGAGTATGGAAATAGAAGTTCCACCTCATCATGAATGTAATTCAATACATATTTATGATCATCGTTGCATGTTTGTACATTTTGCATTTTGTTTGCATGGAGCTATAGTAAGCTTTGTTATAAAGGGCTCAGGTCTCTCTACCAAACATACAGGAAATTCTAAAAATACTTTTCTTATATGTATCATTTAATGTTTACATAATCATTAAATTCAGGTAACTTATATTACATTATTTGTTGGCTCTTAAAAAGCCTGCGAAATGGGAAATTGTTAGGACTAAATTGTCTTTTTTTAAATAAATATTTCACACTTAAAGTCTAAAGCATAAGAGTTTGTATTTTTGTATAGCTAGATATAGACATGTACTGGGTTTAATGAAGGCCAGCAAAAAATGATTTGTCAAAGGCCTGTTGGACATAATCCAAGGAAAGTTTTTCAAAACTAACTGGGTTTTAATATGCAGCCTTTTCTTCCTGTAGTCAGAAAATGGCCTCTATCCATTAATCCATTTGCTCTTCTGTTAGCAAGTTAGAATTGGTTCAGCTCATACAAGATTATTTCTGCTTCGATTCTAATACTTGAGCTAAATTTACGCCTACGAAAACTTGTAATTTTCCTTGTTTTGATCAATGTGTGCATTCTGAACCAATCCTTTCTAAAGCACCCTTTACTGAATAGCCTGTGAGCTGGAAATTATTTCACTTTGAAAAACATCTAGTATATTATTAAAACCACTTCCTTTGTCATATCCCTACTCTGTTACTCACTGTTCTCTCCACAGAGGCTAATTAAATGTTATGCTGCTAATCAGTGTTGATAGATACAAAGTGCTGTAATGTCTTCTAGCTTTATGGATTATGCTAATGGCCATCTGCCTATTATTGATAATTTGTTCTTCACTTACTGGAGGGGGAGGAAGAAGCTGTTTGGTTAACTATAAAGGGGAGCTATTTGGTTTATGATGCATTCAGCTGTATCACCAGTTGTCTTTAGCTATTAAAGTTACTGTAACTGCAAAGAATACAATTTCATCAAGGTCTGAATTTTGCTTGGTAGTTGCATATGAAATTTATAGGTTCAGATGTCTAGAATACGTCATGAGTGATAGGAGCTTGATGACAATGAGCGTATTAAATACTCAATATGTTAAACCAAATGTAGATAGATACGTGATTAAATTTCATATTGAAGTTATCTAAAACACTATGAAGAGTAAAAGGCCATGAAATAAACCTAAATTCTGTAATACAGGAATCCTTAACCAAATGTGTATGTATAGGGACTCCCTCAAATAACTGCACATCACAACGTATTCCACTGTTAGCAGGAAAATGTCGATTAAAATAAATTGGATGCTCTGCTCAGAGAGGTAAAGTGTACACCTGTTTTCATGTGCTGTGATAGCATCAGATTGTTTCCAGTATGAAATGTATCCAGTAACGGTCCTTTAGCAGCTTATTAAATTTTAGTAAAACTTTCTTGGATTTTACTGAAGACTCCAGTTTAACTTAGCAAGTTTGCCTGTCTTGCTGCTCATCCAGAGCAGACAGCTCTGAGACAGTGAGAGCAGATGAATGCCAGATGTTGTCAGCTCTGGAGTTAGCTGAAAACTGCCAACAATTATTTCAAAAAGTGAATTTGGAATTCAGTTTTCTGTAACCCTAATTCTTGCTTCCTGATGAGGTACTGTCACCTGAGGAAAAGGTGAAACTAGAAATTCTGATATAGCTAAGAATTTTGATTAAAGGGAAGTAGAGTGTTTTCATTAAAGGTCTCTCTAGCACTGTTTGGGAATCACGTGAACCTTTGAAAATAAAGGAAAAGTTCTAAGCAGTAATCACATTAAATGTCTTACTCATTTGCCTTTTCTTCTTTGAGGAACAATGCAAGTGTGAAGCTTTTGTGCAGATGAATCTTGATCTTCTTCCAAGACCTTAAAATTATACTAATCTGGGAATACTCCATATTGAGAGAAGTCTTACTTCCATAAAAGTTGAAAACTCACTGAAAGAGACCTAGGATTGTTCCATGAAAATGTAGTCTGACTCACAGAATAGCATTTTTGGCAAAAACACATTCAGTGGTGACTGTTGTACATTCTTTAGATACTGTTTCTTATTAGACTACTGTACAGGATTGTATATGAATAGTAGATTATGTTCATTTTGAACATAAACATAAAATATTATGTTCATTAATGAACATAATTTTCCTTTGAGGTTACCAAAACTTCACAAAAGCATAGAGTTTGTATCATAATGACTGTCAAACAAAGGCAATGTTGAAAGTTCTCTCAGGCAATCTGGACAAACTGTTTGAATTCTGTAAATGCTTTGAAGTGCCATTGAAATGCTCTATCCATAAACTGGAATACTGAGCAGTGCGGTTTTCTCTGAATAAAATTCTTGCTATATGCACCAGCAAAATCTGAACAGCTGGAGTTGTTATAAATGAAATTATTCCCATATATATATACAATCTCTTTAAAATTGGCTATTTTTTCTTTCATGCAACAGCAATGCAGATTTCCTAGATGCTTCTTACAAGCTTATACTTTCCTTATTGAACTGACCATAATACTTTGAGGATGCTTTATGTGGCTTCTCAGAGCCCTGATGACACTGATAGGCTGCTGTGGTGCTGATGAGTTACAGCTGGGGTCTAATGGGCCTCCAGCCCTCCCCACCCTCACTAATGGGTCTAGGGTCCTTAGATAGGGTCCTTGTATAAGGTCAGCCTTGGGCTTTTGTTTTCTATCCCTTGACTCCCTGTCCTTAAGGGAGCAGCTGGGCTTTACTGATCCCTGACAGTTTGTTGCAGAAAAGGCTGGGAGGAAAAGTTGTCCTCTAACAAGTTATTTCCCCTTCCTGCTACATTCATGTTCTCACTTCAGCCGGTTGTAGGGTAGACCTAAGAAGCTGGTGCTTCACCCTATACTTGTCTTCTATTCCAGTTTTTCTGTCTTGGAGGTATCTAAGATTCCCTGGGTGTTTGAGGGTGGAATATTGTCTTTTTCAGGTATACCTCATATTTGTCTACCTGGGATAAAGACAAAAGAAAAATACAGTGATCAGGGATCCCCATGACTGATAACAGGTTTACACTTAATGGCGCTCCCATTTGTTTCCCTCAGGCTCCTTGTTGAATCCAGCACACTGATAGTTCTTCAGTGGGGAGAGAGGGCAGGGGAATTGTTGAGGCTAGTATTGCTGTACATAGCTGCATGCTTAAAGATTGCCCTGAAAACATTATCCGCTTCTGGAGGTGGAACACAATTAAGAAGTATTATATTGTCGTTGCTGAATAATACAAATTGCTTTTGGGAAGAACTGAGGTGTGAGATCTCTTTCTTTCAGGTATTTGTTTGAAGCAGTCCTTCTGCTCGTGGGATTTTTTTAAAGTTGCTATTTGTTATAGATGCCCTGCTCTGGGTGGTGTGAAGTGTTGGTAGCATTGCAAAAGAGTCACTCTGACTCAATGATGCTGTCAATTTTTTTTCTGGCTTGCAAGCATGTGTTTAAAAAATAAAACCTTCCAAAAGTCTAAAGGCAGAGTCATGCACGTTGTTTTTATGCTTGGTCACAAAATTGCAAATAATTTCAGACAAAATCTTGCAGCCAGGGTAGGTGGGAGGTTTTTGTTTTTAATACCAGAAGCTTGTAATTCATTTTGTTAGTATTTATGAGTAAACAGGTTTTTTTTTGATATTTTGAGGTTTGAACTGAGGTGAAAGGATGTCAGTTTTTGCGGTAGGGAGGAAAGCAGTCTTTAAGAAAAATTGCTTCATTTTATGTTAGGAAGGCTTTCAAATGTGTGTCTCAGCTATAACTACTTACAGTGATAGGTAATTGCATGTAGAATTGATGTCTACTTCCTGTGTATAACCTTTTTATTGTTTCAATGAACAAATTAAAGTCTTGAAGTGCTCCAAAAACACTTTTGTCTTTTGTCACGGAAGTGTGCTTTTTTTCTTGTTCTTCCCAAACTGAATCAAGTGTAAGCTAAGAGGGAAGGTGCATTTCTTAGGTCTATATTCTGCTGTGTAGAAAGCTTATGTTATACAGTTCACTTGGGAATTGCAGATAGTAGTGCCCTTTTTTAAAACTTGTGTCCCAATTGGTAGGAATACTTCGCTTTGAGAATGTATCCATTTCTCCACCCCTTAGCACCCTGTGCAATCTGCCTTTCTTCACAACTACCCGTTCCTGGAAATCCCTTGTCCAAGGGAGTTAGGAGGATTGTACTGCCCACTTTCTTACCTGTGTGATATCTCTGCTCAGCTAGCCAGGAATCTATTGTGTGAAAAACAAACTTCACATGGTAATTCACTTCTAATTTCATAAGTCTCAATGAACAACCTTTAACATCTCACTTTCTTTTCTAAGCTTAGAAAATAAACCCTCATAGGGTGAGACACACTGCTTTGCTCCTCTATTTTAAGTTAAGGATGGGAGTATAACATCTTAAAAAAGAACAAACTGTGATGCTGAATGTGGAGTTTGAAGGGTACCTCAATATCAGACGTATCTGAATCCAGGAGAATTATGTTCATGTGTCCAGCTCTTTATACCCATTAGCAGAGGGACTAACATGTCTGGGGTGCATATTCCTAAGGAAAATGTACTGGCACATTACCTGGTAACTCCTATCATAAGGAGAGACATCTAGTCACCCAACACATCTAAAAGAATAGTTGATAAATAAAGCTGCCTACAGAGAAGGAGGACATAGCTGTTAATTGGACTTTCACAGCAATCTCTTAAGGAACTTGCTAGGTAGAAAACTCTCCTTTTGCTTCTGCTTGTGCTTAGATTGCAAACCTGGTTTACAGACCACATGTCTGTGTTCTTCACCCCACAGACATTAAACACCTTTTTTGTCTTTGGATGAGTGTGCTGGATAAAACCAAAGAAGTAAGCTCTACATTTGTGAAAAGGAGCGTATAATCAGAAGTGAGAGGCTTGCCAATAAGGGTAGGCATCACTTCTATGAATCGCTTACTTGAAGAAAAGCGAAACACCTGCAGCAGATGAGAATACGAGTGATCAGAGCATCCAGGTTCTTGTGTATTGCTCAATATCAGCCTATGACCCTTTGTTTATTAAAAGCATCAGTCAACTGAAAATAAGCCAAACTGCAAAATGTGCTTGTGAAAGTATTGCACAGATTATTGGGCGGCTGCAGAAATTGTGTGTTTTCATGGGAGAAGTAAAAGACACATTATACCCAGATGAATATTTTCAATGGCTCATGACTGAAGTGAGCTGCATCTGTCTTCTATGCCAGTTTGAAGAGTTTAAAAGAAAGACTGGAAATTTTTCAGTCAAGACTGGAAATTTTTCAGTCCCTTGTGCAAATGAGCATCCTAGGGGATTGGTTAGAGTAGTCAAGAGAAAGTCAATGCCTGAACTTGAATTCACAGAATGGATGTGAAAACATTGTAGAAGGTAAACTGATCTCGATATGCAGCATCTTTTGTCCAGAGATAATCCATGTCTTTGGATACTGGTGATGAGCAATAAATGTTGAGTAATTGACCTGAGAGCAGTTTGTGATGGGAGTGATTTTTTGAAATGGTTCCTTGAAAGGCCCTCACAACTTGTCAAAGAACAAGTTATGCTTTGGTTGACCACCTGGCACTACAGTTTAAAAGTAATTGAACAGAATGAAGCAAATTGTGTAGGTTTTTTTTTTTAAGCTATGTGTTGGGATATTAGCCTCATGAGTTGTGTTTAGTGCAGAAACCAAGTTGGCGGATCTTCAATGAGACAGTGGTTAATATGACAGAGGTATGGCATCAGTGCAGCTTTGCTATGGCTTAAACAGTCATGGATTGGTTAAGCCTAATGAGAAAAAAATGCATCCACACTGTTCTTATGGGGCATGCTGCTGTCATGCCCTACTGCCATGGCAGCCAGCACTGTCCCTGTGAGAAACTGAATAGTTCTTTGGAACCATACCCCTGTGATTCACAGCTGTATATTTCTCATCCTGTAGTTTTCACTCACATCATCTGTAGAATTTGTCTGCCCTCTCAGGGGATAACAGCAGGAAGCGTTCTTGTTCAGGAAATCCAAGAGGTGAATGCAATTCCACATGGCAGGCTGTGTTAGTGTGGGAGTCTGCCTTCTCACCACTGCTTAGAATGGAGCTTAATTCATCATAAGCCAGACTGTCAGGCTACCGTGGATTTAAAAGTTCTCTTTTGGTACTGCAAAATATAACCTTGATGCTGATCAGTGGTGGTCAGTGTAGGACCTTGTGACTGAACAGCAGGTGCTGAGCAACAGTCTTGTGAGCATAGCATTGAACTTTGCTAGCAGTTTCTTGCATTTAATTGGTTCTTCTGAAGAGCAGAAAATCTGCAGAAACCACAAGCAATTTAGCGTTGAAGGTGCTGAACATGAAGACAAATAATTTTTGGTCAGAGCATGTGTGTCAGTGTAGTTCACAACTAGATTACAGGACCACCAAAAAAACAAAATTATAAAAATTTCAGGCTACCAGTAAGGAATAAGCTTCTTCAAGGAGCAGTCTTTACTTGACTATTCCTTCCTTTTTACCAAGGGTTGAGGAAACTGTAAAATCTGACCATGTTAGACTGGAAAGTAACATGAATCTAAGTGAAGCTTTCTGTGAAGGCAAGGCTGAGTTGCCATACCTTTTCAGCAATGAAACCTATTGATCCTAGTAGGATACAACGGTTTCCTACTGTCAGCACAACAGTTCACAAATTCCTGGATTCTTCTGAAATAGAATATATGAGTAAATCACACGGTGCAAATTTACACTACAAAGACAGTACTTTAGCAGGAAAGACAGCTCATTTGGTGATCAAGGGAGACAAACCGCTGTGTTAAATAGTGGCTACCAGGAAGGAAATAAATGATCTAAATATGGTACAATGGTAGACATGTAAATCTCCCAATGGTATAAAGAATTCCTGGTGGACAGTTAGATTCTTGCCACTTTTTTCCATGTAGTTTTCTTCACTTCAGCAAGAGCTTCAAATATTATGTGACCTTTTTCCTTTATCGCAGTTACCTCAAGCACTCTTCTATGTGCTTAACTCTGATTTTGATGGGACTTTGACATGGCATGAAGTTAAGTGCATGTGCCTTAATGAAAGACCTGACCATCTCCCTCATCTGTAATCAAGCTGCTAATCCAACAAAGGCTGTTGTTATGCCTGCAGTGCAAGCAAAACAGGTGGCGAGACTGCAGAGAGCAGCGCTGGCAGTGAGTTGTTCAAGTGTTAGCCAGCATGTGGAAAGCCAGTCAAAGCAGATGGGAGAAGCATGTAGGAGCAAAAATCCCTTCAAAGCAGAGCTGGAGTCTGAGAGATGTTCAGTGCCTTTTTTTTGCCTCCCATTAATAGAAGTGGAGATAGAGGTTGAGGAAGAGCAAAGCCAGGTGTGTAGCTCCCTGAAATTTAGGAGTTAGGAACAAACAGAATAATTTTGTTCTAAGATGGTGAGTGACCAAGCTATACAGATGAAACTGGTCACAAAGTATCTGGTATCTTAGCTATTGTGCTAAGACGAATGGAGTCATTTGAAGCTGACTAGTGAATTCAAAATTTGGATAAAGGTGATGTGATGACTTCAGTTTTCAGTTAGAAGTAGCTTTGACTTGGGCTTGCTTTAGCAAAATATCTCACAGCTCCTCTTGGGAACTTTTTTTTTCTTTTCTTTTTTTTTGTAGAAGAGCATATCCTAGTCAGTACTAATCTATTAACAATATGGAAAAATTTTAGTTAAAATTTCTTTGCTTCTGTTCCCGAGGGAGGTTTTGCTGAGCTGTTGCAGGTGAAGGTTCCCACAGAAAATTCTGTCCCTTTCAGTTCTGCATGGGCTTTTTAAAGAGAAGTTCTGTTAAAAGCTTTGGACACAAACTGAAAATAGAATGATGTCCTCACTGTCTTCATTTCTAAATATACAGAGAGGAGAGACTTATGCAATAAGTCTCTGAGCCACAATGATGTCCCCTTTTAAAAACCCTAAATAGTGTTTTCTACAAAGTAGCTACATAAATCGTTGCGCAGAAAAGTGAAGAATAACCTATTCAGACTAAAACTGCAGGGGGCATGTTAGGCAGAGTGAATATAATTAGCGAAAATGGGATTTGGCTAGGACATTAGAGTTAATTAAAAAATATTACAGGATCCTAAATGACCAAAAGTAGTCAGGATCCTGGCATATGTCACACCTGAATGATGGCAGGTCAGTTAGAGCACTGATCTCTTGCTCTGTGGTGGGACACTGGTTCAGAACTGACTCAGAGGAGGGAGGATACTGTCTTGCCTGATTTATGTTGGAACTGGTGAGCTGGTGTGTGTGTGTGTGTCATAAGAAGTGTTTTTTTTTTGAGCGTTGTGAGAACGGTGGCATTTCTGTATGCTTGTCCTACAGTACTACAGAAAGTATGCAGCTTAAAATGTAGCAGTGTTTTTTCCAGTCAATGAAATGAAAAAATGAAGTTCAGAAGAACACTGTAGTTTATTTTTAGACCTTGGGAAAAAAAGTACTTAAACTTGGGGATTAACTTTGTCAATAAAATAAAAATCTGAAGCTTATTTCCTTGCAAAGTGGTGTGAAATTTTGGAAGAAATTATTCTAAGATACTGAGTAAAACAGTAATATTCAAACTTGAGCATCTTACAGTTATATGCTGTAAAGTTATCTTCTCATAGAACTAAAGCTTGCCTATTAGGAAACTGCTGATCTATTTCTTTCAATTTATTTCTAGTTCTGGAAATATTTGATGAGAGACCTACTGATGAACAGAGGAAAAATAATGTCCAGGTCTCTGGTACATCACTTTTGCTGACCATAAAGTTAGAGAAAATATCCATGCTTCCATCTACCCTATTTTTAAACTAACATCTTGCAGCTAGAGCTAGCTTCAGAAACAGATTTTTTTTTCTGATTTTCCTTCTCTTTCCTGAGAATGCAGGGGTCTACAATTTGGGAATTGATACAAAAGATACATAGCTATACTATTTCTCTTTATTCTTTCAAAATTTCAGTCTAGATGAATGGAGTGAAGAACTATCCAACTATAATAAATACACTTGTTCTGCAAGCGAAGTATTTTATAATCACTTTATCAATTTATATAATCTGGGCCTTATGTTATTGAAGATCTCTTTATGTTCTTTCTGCATACGGTTGGTGCATGACTCTGTTGTAGTGTAGGGTTTGGGGCCAAAGACAAATGCCTTATTCCTTTTTTCTGAGTGTGGATCATAGTTTTTTTCTGTTTTGTTCAGCGCGTTAGCTCAAAGGAATCTACTTTCCAGCTTCTGATCATCATCAGAGTTTGTCAAACTAACAGAGCATCTTTCATGTTCTATATACTTTCCACAATGCTTTAGTGGGTATGGCTAAAACGTGTCTTTTTAGTGAGATCTTTCATGTTCAAGACAAGGAAAAGAATTCTTGTCTTTAATCTCCTTCCCATAGATAATGGGCCACACATTCAGCAAAATAACATGTATATTTTGTTTCTGTGCAATGTCTATCAAATATGTGGTTGTGGTAATGCTTTTGTTCTGTAAAAATGCGCAACAGAGTTGATTAATTGAAAGTTAACAGTAATGACAACTTAAATCTTACCTCTAATTCATCCTTACTATTTTCTGTTAGCCTCAGAACCTGTCCCTGGCAGGTAGTTACTTGTGGTTTTAAGTTGTTCCCCCTCTAAATAATGATAATGATTTCCAAAATAACACTTCATCTTAACTTCTGTTGGAAGTTTTCTCCCTCCCTTCCTTTCTTTCTTCCTTCCTTTTGTAATGAGCTTCTTGTAAATCTGCAGAAGAGCTTTTCTCCTCCTACACCAATTCCTGCCACTACATTAGCCCAATTGAATCTGTTCCATGGACAATTTGTATTAAACTTATGGAATTGCTTTCAGTAGTTTATTTGCTTATAGTGAAAAGCTGCTGTCAGTCCTTCTTTCCCCTTTGGAGGAGCATGATTTCATTTGGTTTACAAATTGAGAGATGCTTGGCTCCATTTTTTTCTCAAAACCATTGGTTTTGTCTTGAATTTTTGTTCAGTTTAAAAAGAGAGGACTTTTATCCTCTCAACTATGTATTCCCCTTAAGAATAGACATTTAGTACTGAGAACTTGAACCCAAGTCCACTTGGACATTAGCAATGAATGAATCGTATTTTTTTTTCCTGGAAATATATTAACTGTACAGCAAATATGAAGCAAATGATCACTGTCAGAACTATTCATCAGATAGTAATGAACTACAAAAAGGTCATGGAAGTTGCTCTGCTCAAGGAGTGCTGTCTCCTGTTATAAATCAATGATGGTTATAATCACGTGTCAGATGGCTGCATTTGGCCTTAAAAGGTTAGAAAAAACAGTCTTCATAACACCGTCTCTTCTGTATTTTCTGTGTTGGGAAACAGAAGACTGAGAAGTGGGACTGGCACACTGAGTCTGTTATTGGTTTGGTTAGAACAGCTGAGCAGCTTAGAGCTATATGGAAGAAATAAAAACTTAGGGGACTGCGTGTCCTGAAGACTCAGGATACAGGGCAATTTGTTATATAGTTGCTGGGGATAAGAAAAGGAAAAAGTGAACTCAGAGTGTAGCTCAGGACAGATTTAAAAAAAAAAAAAAAAGACTGTATAAGCTGTGCATATAGGAGACCAAGATTGAACATTATTAAAGGGGAACATTATTATAGGACTTGAAAATTCTCCTTGAACCATCTGCACCACCTGCAAAGTGTTCTTCTACCTGGACATCTCCAAGCTAGGTGAGGAATAATGCATACTTAGAGGAAAACCATGTCAAAAGAAAGCAATGCATTACGCTCTCCATCTATACCTACCTTACATTACATTCTCAATCTATACCTATCTGTTCACCTCAGTGTAACAACCAACTGTGAGACAG
Organism: Anser cygnoides; assembly: GCF_040182565.1. Taxonomy (NCBI): domain Eukaryota; kingdom Metazoa; phylum Chordata; class Aves; order Anseriformes; family Anatidae; genus Anser; species Anser cygnoides. The sequence continues at coordinate 10,795,960 of NC_089885.1, read as the reverse complement.
AAAATCCCGTATGGCTATTATTAAAGTTGTTTTCTGTAGCTCTATTTGGGTGCCTAAAAGAATCTGTGCCTAACAAAATCAAACCAACATTTCAAACCACCACCACTACCGCCAACAAAACACACCAAACCTCAGCATACTTCCTATGCTCATCAGAGGATACCAGAACCAGATCTTGAATTACCTGTGACATTTTTTTCAGAGTTTTGAAAACATTACGGGACTGAGGAATTTTTCTAGCGTACGTGAGGCGAAGAGGCTTCACACTGAACTTTTATAAGTCTATATATAAAGGAAGCTATTTCCCAAGGTTTAAGTATTGCTGTTTGCAAACATCTAGGGACAGAAATATGAGATTTTGAGATGACACCTATTGTTTGATTTTGATAAATTCCTTGTAAGTGCTCTGAAGTAGAGAGAAATGTAGTAGTAAAGGGTTGTTGACAGAAAATACAAGCAGCAGTGAGAGGATGGATGAATTGAAATTGGAAAGCAGGCTACATAAGTATAAGGCAATACAAAGGAATTAAGAGCATATGGTGAAATGGATAAATGACTGATAGGAGAAGCAAAGGGAAAAAAGGATTGAAGGTCAACACTGGAAGAAGACATGGTATTGTGGAAGGGACAATAAAGGAAGAGCTTTGTACAAGGGAGGGAATGAGTACACAGAAGGCTTATGAAAAGCCCAAAGAGAGGAGTGGTATAGTTTTCGATGAGGAAGCTTTCTGGCATCTCAGGGACACCTAATCTCAAAGGCAGCCGGTGTACTGCTGAGTCTGTTTGGAGCACTGATTATCAGAACAGCCTGTAAAAACTGCCTAAGTCAGAAAATTTGATGGGAAGTCTAAGGCAGCATGGGGTAGTTGAGTAAAGGTCTCAACAGAACTCAACTGAGAGATCATTACGGCAGCCAGTGAAGCTTAGAGATGTCTGCAGAACTGCTTTCAGGAGTCCCTCTGGGACTGCAGGCTGCCTGGCAATGTCCCCAGGGCATCAGGCCTGTAGGGAGGAGCCTTCCTAAGTGAAAAAAGGCAACAGTCCCCAGAGGATATATGTTGTCTTCCTTAGTTGATCCAAGGACTTGGAGCTGTTCTGAGGTGATTGGCTACAGAGATGAGTACTCTGCCTTAGCAAAAGATATGGTATTCCTTATACTGAAGTCATGAAAGGCAAGTTTTAAAAATTCAGGGGCATGGCACAAATAGAAGCACATATCCAGGCTGCTTGGCTCTGTGATCTATTTCAAACATACTTGACAGGGAAGCACAGTATGAATGCTTCCAAGTTTTTCCCCTAATAATTTTTGATGTTGTCACCATATTTCTATAGCTGAGGTTGGCAGCTCATACGTTTCCATTAAAATACTACAGGTTTGTGAAAGTGTCAGAAAAAGTCAGAAAAAAAAAAGGGTATAATTCAGTTTAAAAAGGCAATCTATCAAGAGACTCACATCTATTGTAAATGGGTCTTCATTAGTTCCAGTGCTCAGGCAACTGTTTGTTCCCTGAAGCAATCTACTAAATTTTAAAATACAAAGCATGTTATATTAAAAATGGTAGAAAACAAGATCACACAGAACTGCAATTGGCTAACTTTCTGAAAAGCCCTTTTCTTTTTACCTGGTAAATCCAATACAGCTGAACAAAGAAGTGCTGTGTGGATTAACTTGAGGTTACCCTGGTTATCCCATGCTGGGTTAAGAAACCAAGATATTGCCATTAGGATGAGGCTGTTTGGACACTTCCAACAAACTCAGCTATTCGTGAACCTGTAAGGAAACTCCTATTTTTCAAGCATTCCACTCCTCTCTGAGGAGAGGCTGAAGACATTTGGGTTGTCCCGTTTGGAGAAAAGGAGGCTGAGAGGGAATCTGATTGCTCTCGGCAACTTCCTGAGAAGGGGCAGTGGGGAGGGAGGTGACCGTCACTTCTGCCTGGTCACCAATGACAGGACATGCAGGAATGGCACAAAGCTGTGCCAGGGGAAGTTCAGATGGGATATTAGGAAAAATATCTTTAGTATAAGGGTGGTCAAACACTGGAACAGGCTTCCTAGTGAGGTGGTTGATCCCTATGCCTGTCAGTGTTTGAGAGGCGTTCGGATAATGCCCTTAATAACATGCTTTAACTTTTGGTTAGCCCTGAAGCGTTCAGGCAGTTGGATGATCTTTGTAGGTCCCTTCCAACTGAACTATTCAGTTCTAAATGTCATTAACTTTTAGACGTTATATACAAGTGCTTTTTAGTAGAAAGAATTTAGAAGAAACACTTTGGGCAGTGACAAATCAATTAAATGTTTTGAAAATGAGCAATACTGTTTGCCTTTCGTGGTATATTTGTACAGCACCTAAAACTGAGAGGCTCAGATCTGACTAGTCACAAACATAATAATTTGAATTCACATTTATGTGTTGCTTAGCAGAGGAAGAGGAATCCTGTTAGACATACTATCTGAAAAGAATCCACTGATGCCTTAGAATAAATATGTATTTGGAGGAAGTGGCCTTGGGCTTGCGTTCCATGTGAAGTGGATTGTGTGCAACAATCCAGTCTCTTCGGTCCAGTTCTGATAAAATTGACTTGATAGACCTTTTAAGGATGTTAAAGACAGATCGAAAGATTGAAGTCTTAGTTATTAAGCTTCCAACTTTTTGGTGGAAAGTAAATATATAAACATAAATGTTTATGTATGTTTTTGTATGTAAAACATACAAAAAGACAAGTAAATGGATGATATACTGTTAGTGTCATGACTTACTGCCCTTAAATGGTAAACTGGGCAAAATAAAACATGCATGCATGAGTTCTTAATTTTTCAGTATTGGCCACCTTGTCTGTTGCCAAGCTTTTTCTACACAGGTAATAAAAGTGAGGGTTCCTAATTCATTTTTGAATTTTGAAGATATAACTGCTGTAGGATGTGTCTTTAATCAAATTTAAAAACCTGTTTTGAAGAACTACAAAAAAGTCATCTTGATCCTCTTTCTGAAGATATCAAGTCTCCACATACCCGTCTATCTGAAATTGAAAAGGCTATCTACAGCATGTTTATTTTTGGTCAAAAAAAAACCCCACATTGTCATAATTCTAAGGAAATTCTCATTTTGGAGTAGGTAATCATTCAAGGGGCTTCACTTGCAAGAACTTCTTAAGAATACTGTCTGCTCTGCTTTGAAAGAACATTCTCAACAGTGTGCTTGCACAATGTGGATGTTTGCATGTGTGTACTTTGTGGAGCCAACTGATCTGCACCATTTATTTCACGTTTTCTGAAGGTTTCTTTTGTATCTGATGATGCAAATAAGTTTTTGATATCTCTAGCCTGACAGTGAACAACTCCATTCATTTAGGGCTAACTGTCAAGAGCAGGCATCTGAAGTGTGATGACCTGCAACTGTATGACTCATTGTGAATGCTGAGATCCTCAAAGCCAGTGTAGTTCACAGTAACATAGCCCATGCTGTATAACTGTTCTTGCTATGAAACTCATTCTCTAGAGCATATGATAAGAATACAGTCCTATTAGTACAAACTGGAACAGATTTACTCATTTGAAAATTCAAATAAATCTATTGTATGTAGTTCAGGTAGCTAAATCTGTGTTGAACTAGAGAACACAGCACAGCAGTGGTTATAGATCACGGTGTAAACACTCAAAATAGTTTTCTCATCTCTTCAATCTCAAGTTTTCTGAAGCACTTCAGGATCTGTCATGTGGAGTTGGAAATATTCTTTCTCCTATGGGTTTTCCTGCAGCGAGACTAGCCATTTCTTGCATGTCTACTCAAAATCTTCAAGCATTTTCAAAATTGCCTAGAGCATTACTTGCCATGTGCAGTTTAAATGGGTACCTTTTTTTTTACTTGCTGCCTGTCATCACTTCAAAAAGCAGGCTAGGAGGATACTATATTAAATTCAAGTATGCATGCCTTAGCAGATTAGCCAGGTTTGCCTCTTATCCTTAAACAGACAACATTACAAGTCTGTAATAACTTCAGAGACATTCAAATCAAGCAGTTTGTTTAATTGCCTTAAAGTATTTTGACTTACCATGAAATGAACAGGTTAAGAAAGAAATGATTGTTTCTTTTCTTCTTTTTATTAAATTCAGTTGTCTCAAATAAAACCACCTGAATGTAAGGTGCTATAAATTAGGTTCTCATTAAATCAGCGGTAGGGTGATCACGACTACTTTGATCTGGTGTGGTTTATCACATCAGGAAGGGAATGTATCAAATTAGAAAACTATCAAAGGTTTTAATTATTCCAAACAAGATAAGCAGAATGGGAATGTCATATGTATCACGCCTTACTTCAGCCTTTTGATAGTTTACAACTCATGAAAAAGTAACATAATATAGTTGTCGTAGTCTTTATTTTAGAAATTACTATGCAATTATGGATGAATGTACACCATAAATCCCATTTAGGTTGTCTCAGGAATATGATACTTTCCCTGGGGTTAGTGCAAAGTCACATTCAAAACATCTTTCACCTTGAAGAATGCCTTAGTCTGGATGAGCAATGTAATAATCATGTTATTGGGGGCAATTAATTGCATCCTTGTCACTACTGTTATAGGACTACTGTTATAGGTGGAGATGAGGTGTGTTGGTAAATATAATGGATTTTAAGAATATTTTGTTGTTTCAGTAAATTTCATCTATCTTCTTCTGTTGATCTCTCTTACTTTGTGGCTGCTCAAGGATTAGATCAAGAAGAAAATATTATAGAATAGAAGGCTGAGAAAAGGAAGTACTTGAAAATAGTGTTTTTTAAATTACTCTGGGGTTTTGACCCTGATCTTTCTGACCTTGAACAGTGGGTTTCTTGCGTGTAATAAATCTGGTTCCAATGGCTTTCTGTCATTGCTTTCTGGTCACAGACTTCTGTGAAATAGGAAGGACTTCTGAAACTCAGCCCCTCGCTGAAGTGGGACCTAACTTCAAATTTACATCAGGTTGTTCACGGCTCTGTCTAGCTGAGCTAGAATATTTCCAAAGACGGAGATTTCACAGCTTCTCCGGGCAGCCTGATCTGTGTTTGATTTGCAAAGAGTTTTCCCTTATATGTAACTGAAAATTCCTGTGCTGCGGTTTACATCTATTTTCTTTTGCTTTGCTGATGTTTTAATGGCTAGTAATGTTTCACATTATCACGCTTTTATGGAAAATTCTGATTTCTCAAAAGTTTTCTCCTTTTCTCTTTTGTGTGATATATGGTCTTCCTGGGATTGCTTGGTACGCTGAAATATCTAAAGAAAATATTCAGTAGTTGCTCAGTAGGGTTAGACAAGTTTATCTGCTTTTGTGCTCATCTAGACTAGGCAGTACCTCAACAATTCTAGGTTAGTAGTTTTAATTTTGTACCGCTGCTATTAGAAATGAAAGAATCAAACTTTTAAAATGGAAATTTAAGTGTTCGTATTGCTTCCACTATCCTCAACTTACTTTCTAGCTTTTGAAAATCTATTGGATGAGCTGTGAGCAGGGGGATGTGAAGCTAGTGCTTTGAAGGCTGGTGGTAGAAGTGGTAAAAGCCCGTAGTTGAAAATGTACTAATGTTAAATAATATTCCTGCATTTCATTTGTTATTTGTAGTAATGTTTGTCAAGTCTATTTTCTGTTTAATAAATCCCCTTGCTCTTTCTCATTCCTCTCCTACTTTATCAGGAGCTATAATAGATAGGCCTGTTATTTGTTACAAGCTCATCTTGGTCTTTCATCATGATGAAAAACTCTGCTTGTGCATAATTAAGTGCAAAGTGTGGTTCTGAATTTCTTTTCTGGTAGACAGAAGTTACAGAAGTAACCGAGGATGCTCAATATTGTGTGTGTGCGCATTATGAAATCAGTGACTATTCTGTCTTTAATGACATTTTTCGTAGTGGTGTATTAGGTTGATCTCCATTACTTTCTTTTTTTTTCTTCCCTAATATCTACTTCTGAAAAGTGTACCTATGCTATCAAACAAAATTTTGTAATAGAGAAGAAAAAGAGGATAGACTAAATTTGATAGACAGTGCAAACAATTTCCATTCGTAGTTAGAACATTGGGGGGGGTTTATTCTCATTCATAAGAAGATAGAATTATTAAAAAAAGAAAAAATTATTGTAACAAGCATTCTTTCTTGTATGTTTCGTGCTCAATAACTGTTATATTGTTTTGAAACCAGCCACTGGTAATATGTTCTGTTTTTATAAATCCTGTTTTTACAGAATGCCTGAATCTGTGTGTTTCTAAATTTTATAGAGAGAGCTTTAAAAATGTTTTGCTAAATTTCCCTTTCTGTAAAGGGATACTCTTCATGTGTGTTTGTATGAGTATTATTAGGACATTAGTAGTATTTAGGCCCTCCCGGACTGTACTTAACCCTTGCAGACTACAAACATATGAGAGAGGTACACTGTTCTAAGGATGCTTTGGTCTAAATAAGATGGGAAAGAGATGGGCACAAAAGGAAGAGAAATGTATTGTCTAGCTTTTGGTGACAATCTGAGCCTTGTAAGTTTTAGAATCTGATAATAAAGAAACATGGCTGGGAAGGAAGAAATGCAATGCTTTAGGGAGGCAATTAGTTAATCTCTCCTTTCCGGGATTTCACAATGAAAGAATACAGCGTTCACACTCTGCTAGTTCTTCATTTGGATTTGCTCTTACCTTTTCCATTTATTATTATTAATTTCTTACTTTCTTCTGAGGCCATGTCTTTTCTAGACTTAGCATGAAATAGGTGAACAGTAGTCAGAGGTCAGTTTTGCATACCTGAACTACTTAACTGCAAGAAAAAGTCCTGGAACCTTTAAAGCTTGCCAGTATTTTTCATGTGGCATCACTTCTGACATGCTATGAAGTATTCGTTATCATATAACTAATAAGATAGTTATAAGATATAAGCTAGTGGGGAGGAGAAGGGTGGCCGCTTAAGTAAAATAAAAATATATATCAGAATATATCATGATGCTGCACAAACAATGGAAGCACTTGTAGTGTTGAGAGTGCAAATGCTTGCATTAATGCTTGAAATCCTAACCAATTGGGAATGATTTTTATGATCAGGGAATTTTCAACTGAACTGAATATGGTAGCTTTGCATAGATTTAAGCTGAAATTTAATGTGTTTGTTGCACAGTTGATTGTATTATTTAATATTCCCAGGCAATTGAAGGAGTAAAATGTTGTTGAGTGTCAGCAGATATTCTTGCATAATCTTTTCAGAAGTTGGACTTAGTCTACCTTTTTCCCTTTGCAGGTGGCTTGCGTTGTTTGAACACTTTGCCTATAAATCAGCTTGGAAGATAATATTCAAATCAACGTGGAGAGTTAAAAGGTAAGTCTAAGAGTTGAATTATTAGATTTGGACAAAATTTTGATTTTTTTTTCTTGACCTAACATTTTCTGTGACAATACAAATGGAGAAACTTCTTTATTGCTGCTGAAAGCATGTTAAAAACAAGCTTACTGAAAAGTCTTGTATTTTCTTTTAATTCATCTGGTCCCTTAAAACATAAGTAATTCTTGAAATTTGTTCTGTTCATTTTAAGATTCCTTGGCTAGTGAGTTAGATATACAAGAAGCAAGAAAACAGGATTTTTTTTCTCCCATTAGAATTTTCTGAGACCAACAGACCAATTCTGTTGTAATGTTTTGTTGTGGACAGAGGGTTCTACTTTCCTGGTATCAAACAAGTTCCAATACTGGTATTCTGGAATAAATCAGTTACTCATCATTTAACTGACATGATACATGTGCAAAAAATACATTCCTGTATCCTCCAGGCCCAGTAAATTGCATGTAAATGTGATTTCTGAGAATGGAATTAAATTTCATATGCTTCTGAAAAAGTTGTCTTCTAGTATGACTTAGAAACTGAGCTCTGAGCTTATAATTGCTAGTTTATACTGATGTACATGAAAAAAAAATACAGAAAAAGTAATCTGGTGCTCATGGGAATACATAGATAAAATAAAAGCCCGAGATATCAAGCAAACTGGATAGTCAGTAGAAGCTTTAGGTGTCTGCTTCTTGAGGCTTACCTTTTCAGAAGATTTTTGTTGAAATACCGTGGGACAGCATGAAAGATGGAATACTATGGCTTTGGGGATGTTTTCAGATGTATCTCCATATTTTATCTTTACCCGTATTACAATAAAGTCCTATTTCTTAGGAGTGTCTAGATAGTCATAGTTTCATATCTATTTTTAAAGACTTACCTTAGATTAGTAGCACTGCCCTGGGGCAAATGGCCCATTCCTTTTTTTCGTAGCTGTATTGAATCAATTCTGAACTGTTTCCCTGTGTGCTTTTTACTAGTCTCTCTGAATATTTGTAACAAATGTGGGTAATCTTTCAGTAGCATGCTATAGTTCAGTCTCAATCAGTACTTGCAGCTATCTAGAAAAGTAGAAGTTAATGATTAGGTGGTTTTTAGATCTGCAAGGAAGAAAGAACTGATTTTGATCATCACTTCTTTCATATTAGCAAAAGTAACAGGATAAATACATTAATGTTTCCTTGCTTTGTTGAATAAATTTGTCCATCTTGGTTTCTTCTCTTTGACTCTTTAGTTTCAAGTCTGTCTGCTTGGAGCAGATAGGACTTGAGTACATCCTAGTACCAAAAACTATTTGTTTGGCCTGAAATGCTAGGGGAAACATGATTACTAATAGTATAATATTGTGTGCAATTGAAGTACTATTTAAGATACAGCTCATAGTTGCCTAACCTAAAACGGGGATGTGACAGGAGAGAGGCTGCAACATTTATGATTGTGGGGGGAAAACCTGCTTTCACATTGCTTTGATTTTTCTAAAAGCATGGTTTTTAGTTTTATTTTTTTTCCACAGTGCATTTCATCCAAAAACTGACTACCCGCGCATCACCAGTTAATGCATTCCCTTCCATATACAATAGTTACTTTAGTTCTAGTCAGTGTAATGTGTGGATGATGCTAATTTCCTTCAGTGCTCTTGTACCTCTTTTAGAAAAGAGAGTGTGATGATTTCTAGTGTTCTCTCCTTCTACTTAAATGTAAACATAGATTTTTTTTTTTGCTTGGTTTTGTAGTGGTCCATGCATTTACTTTTCCCCTACAAGGTTCAAGAGATTTTACTAGCTTGTCACATGCATCAGGTAGCAGTTGGCATTGTTGATGTGTTCTCCTAAACGTGTACAGCGTGGATATGTCTAAACTGTGATAGTGCTATGCTCTGGTTACGCTGCTCTTACAAAAAATAGCCCAGGTATACAAAGCTGAACTGCTTTCAAATACATTTTCTTCAGTGCTCAAATGACAGAAGAATAACACATCAGCATTTCAATAAGGCAATTGGTAATTCTTTTTCTTGGATTTTTTTTTAATATGTCATTTTGTTCTTTTTCACTAAAAATTGTGAAGAAACTAGAATTCATATTTCAATCTTTGTGACGTGCTTATATATTCTGTATTGCATACTTCTAGTTTTTCTTCTGCTTGATATAAAAAATGGTTTATTAACTCAGTTCTGCTGTTTAGCTGCTGATTTCTTTTTTAAAATGGTTAAAGTGTTTGAAAAATTATTCTGAATTTTGTGGCAGTTATTTGAGAGCTCAAATTGATTTTGCAACTGACTGAATTCTGTAAGTTTGAGTCTGCATTCCCATACCTGAGCCACTATCTGTGTGTTCGTGGGGAGGAGAAGTTTAAAGGCTTTAAGAAGGACATGAGATGAGTACTGCAAAGAAAGAATGAAAGGTGCTGCCACATCTTCTAGGCCTTCTTGAGATCTTAGTTGCATCCACAGGTTTCAAGAGTTTTAGCATTTTAACTAGAGCTAGCGTAATCTGAGTTCGTAAATAGCAAAAAAGTAATCTATAGCTGGTATCTGTTTGTTTTGAGGGAAAGCATTGTGTTTCTATAATATACAATCCAGCAACAGTTGCACTTATTTATCACCTCTCTGTCTCCTTGCTTTATTTTTTTCTTTTACAAATTCCATTTTTTTTTTCTAGGACCTTCGTGTTTGAGTGGATTATGCCAATTAATTTTGAGTATTCTTAGGGGATTTTTGGTTTTGTATTTTTTTTCCTTCAACTAACTTCATAGATAGTGCTGTGAGCCACAGTTCAAAGCTACTGAACAGGGAAAAAACTAAAGAACAGAGAAACACCCAGGGAGTTTAGCACCCTTTGAAAAAAAGACTGTATGTTTATCTCCTCTATTTGATCAGCAAGCTTCTTATGTCAGGATTACACAATATCAACTGGTAACATTAGCTTGGCTCTGTACACAGCATAACTCAATTTGGCTAATTTTACTTTCCTGGGTTTGCATGCCTCCTTTCTTCTCTGTGCTCTCTCTGTGGATCAAACTCTTTTCTTGGAGTGAGAGCTAAAAAGCTGAGCTAGCTAAATCTCCACAGTAGTTTCATTCAGGATTTGATTACGATTCACAGGACTTGGCAAAATGAAAAACAAACAAATAAATGAGCTTTTCCAGAAATGCTGTTCCCCTGAGTGACTTGTTTCACCTCTCACAAAGAAGTGCAGAGATAAAGAAGTTAGGTGGACTATAAATTCAAAATCTGAAGGACAGAAAAATAAGGAAAAAACCCACACTTAAAAAAATTCTGCTAACCCTTTTCCTCCCAAGACCTAACTGACTCTCTTAAAGTGAATATCTTCATTTACACTGCAAAGATACCCACACTGAGTAACAAAATAATTTAATACTAAATTACAAGCAGCTTCTCTGTTTCGCTTTGTTCAGCTGTGTATGGACATATCCTGATTGGTTTGTGGGTTTAGAGAGTTGTTCTTAGTCAGAGAGACAGATGCTACGCATTCACGTGTATTTTGCTTTAAAATGGCCAAATTGAGGAGTGGTCTGTTGCAGGAATTGGCAGACCTGCTGGAGCTAAAGAGCTGGGAGAACAGAGTTGTGCTGTGTTGAACATCTCCTGTATCTGTTGTGTAGGCAGAGCCCTGTCCGTCTGGGAGAAGGGAAGGTGGGCTGCTCCCAGCTGACTTCAGACATCAGAGGCCTAAGTGCATGCTGTTCTCCTGATCCCTCACCACTCCTGCCACAGCTAATACCCTCCCTTATCACCGTGTCCCTTGTCCTTCGAATCTGCTCCTTCTCAGCGTGGTCTGTCTTACTGGGAGTGTGAGCATGCCCATGGAGCAATTAGAAAATAAAGAGCATTAGGGTCTGCAGTCCCCCTGCAAAGGCGGAGACAGAGCTGGACCTGCTTCATACAGTTTTATGTGAAATTACTTGTGAACAGTGTATCAAAATTATATAAATAATAAATGTTGGAGCTTTCCTCCTTATTTCTCCCCACTGCCCCATCTCCCCAGATCCAAGAGATGAAGAATCAGCAAAGCGAACAATAGTAGCCTTAGGCAAAGTGCTGTGGAGATGAGACTGTAAAGGAACAAAAGAGCTTGCTGAAAACTTTCTGCACAGTCTGTCAGCCTTGGGCATGAACTACGAACCTAGCAGGCCTGGAAAGACTTCATCAGTGACTAACTGTTGTGTTCTTCCCCACAAACCTTTTGTAATATCTGCTGCGAATTAAGTTTTGATGGTTAAATAAGCATATGGGGCAACTGAATGTGCTTTATGGTATCTCTTGTGTATATGTGTTGCCTGTATTTTTCAACGGGTCACTTGTCTGTACTGTATTACAGCATTGGACAGGTTCAGCAGAGCTATTAAGCAGTGGCCATGCGGGAGTTAATATAACCCACCCATTAGATGCATTTTTCCCTTTAAAGAGACCTTACGTGCTGGCAAGCCTCAGGGTGAGCCATGAAAGAATTAGAAGTTGAAAGAATTTAGAAGACTAGTGAAAGTAGTATTTCAAACTAATGTCATTGTAATAAAATAATTATGTTGGGTACTGGAAGACTTAGACTGCTGACTAAAGCTGTGCTGCATCAAAATGCTGTGATACCATTATATCAAACTATACTGCCTTTGAAGTAAGCATACTTTGAAGCTTCTGGGCCATATTCATTAGTATATTACTTCCATTTAAACTGGTATGAAATAATCAGAGTATGATAGGCAAAAAGTTTATTGCAATATGGTAGAAAAAGAGGACTATGGTTTAGGGTTTTCTCTAAAGAAATAGGTCAAATATTGCTTAACAGAAGATTTGTCAGCAAGAGCATAAGTGTAGCACAATTCTTCCCTGATGGAGATGGACAGAAAGCAAAAATGCACTGAAAATCTCTGAAAGGGTTTTTTCAGGTTTGAATGTACCAAGAAGCTATTAGATTTTTTTTTTCCTCCTTCCTTTCCTTCCTTCCCTGGCAGATGATGCTGTATAATTGCAATATGGACCATCTGGAAAATATTGCTCTTTTGTGCCAGGTGCTCCACCACTATCCTCTCATCTCATTGCAGCACTTCAGCTTGCTTCTGTCTGCTTTAAGTGTGTCTGTCTCAACAAGACAGCAAGTAGGTTTGAGTAGGTATGAAATAGGTACCTAAAGAGATAATTGACATGCAATATTATATGATTATTCATATGAATAATAAATTAATGTTATCAGCCATGAACAGATAAGGCTTTTAAAATTTGTACTTATTTCTTGACTGATAGTTTTTACAAAGAATGGTCAAAATTCAAAGTGCTTGCTTGGAGGCATGGGAATTCTTTTTTTAATTTTTATTTTTATTGTACCTGGATCAGATATCTAGGGCAAAAAATGAGATTTTAAAAACAGCCTATTTATCCAATAACTTTGCACAGTAGTCATTCATGAACATTGCAAAGCATTGAGAAAAGGAAACAGGCAGGTAAAGCACAGAATCAACATAAACTCATTAAAAACATGAATATTCAACTGTTTCTTTCATCTGATTATATCTGAAGAATCATAATTTCATGGGGGGAGTACTTGTTTGTTAGGAGTTTATCTTTGAAATCATTTCTGTTATCTCTTATGTTCAAATCTAATCCTTCGTATCTAACCACATCAATCATACAAGTGAATAATTATTTTCAGTGTGTCATGTTCCATTTTCTCTGTATGCATAATTTAGCTACTGCCCATGGCAAAAATAATCAGAAATAAGTATTTTGGGGGTTACTCAGGCTCTTGATGAAAATCTGATATAGACATAGAATGGAGACTGGTAATAGTGTCTCTACTCAAAAACTTTTGTGCATTCTCCTCTCAAAATCTCTTGCAAAATTCCAGAATAATTATAGGAATAATAGGAAAGTAGGGTAGTATTTCTCTGCACACCTGACACTATCCAAAAGTGTCTGCAGTATTCCCTTGATGTAGATTTAGGTCTAGTTTTCTTGTGTTTGTTGTGCTTCTGGGAGTACCACAGAAATGATTGGGGTGTCTACTTGCTCAAATAAAGATGGTCAAACTAGCAACTTCAGTCCCAACTAAGGGTCCGAGGGTCCATTTGGGCAGGCGTGACCATAGTTCAGCCAGTTGCAGTAATGCTATCTAAAAGTACGAGGTCTGCCTCGAAGAAGCATCCTAGGGACTAAATAAGTTATTCAGTCCCATTCCTTTTTTCTTATTTGTGCTTCTTATTTGCAGTGGTTTTACTAGAATAGAGGAAAAAAGCCTGTCTTTTATACAGTGATAATATGATTTGGCCAATTCTCAAGTGCAATATGCTTGAAAATCTGAAGTGCTTGAAACTACTTTTAGAATTATATCAGGAAGAACAACATAAAGGAACATGCCCATACTCATTGTATGTATTAGGAAATGTCTTAGAAACTTCCCCAGTGAAACGCAAATGAGATTCGTAAGGCAGTACAGGCGATGCAACAGAAACATCTCTAAGATCTACTTCCGAGAGACATCTTGACATGCCAGTGTTAACAACCAGCTTCTGACTTCTTTCATTATAAATTCATAAATCTTAAATCTGTTGTATATTATGAATGTGTAAATTGAAACTGACCTCTTTAATTCAAAGCAACAAAAAACACACAACTGAAAGCAAATCCTTACAGAGTTGGTAACTGACATGAAGCATGTTGATGAAAACAGAAGTAAGACATGTTTTTTTCTTTTTCTTACCAAGGAAACCCTTGCTGTGTTTTAAACAAATACTTCTTTTTAGTTAATATCTAATGTCATTGTGTTGATTTCCAACTTACATGACAGACGGCTGCTAGAAATGTCAAATGAGGCTACGGATAATTACTAGAGCTCAACTGTAGGCTCAGATAAAATGCCAATAAGGCACTTACGTGGCTCAACCCCTTTTTTTCCTTAGAAGAGAAGTACTAAGTAGCTTTTCTCTGCCTCTCAAGATTTAATAGCCAGTTGCCAAGATTGACACCTGAGCTAGTTATTAGAACAACACTTTTGCATGTTTTCAGGAAGACCTGTCTCCAGGTAACATATTGACATCCGCAAACATCCAGTAAAGCCACTGTAGTATTTTCTCTAAATTTAGATTTGGGATTAGTTCAGATATTGTATTTATAGAATTTCTGTGAGCTTTCTTTATAATTCAGTACTCTAATCTTCGTATCTAAAGGAAGAGTAAAGAGGGTTTTCTAATGTAGGACCAGATTGATCCCACTACAGATACCTTAAGAAAGTAATGAGGAAATGTGGATTTCTTTCTGTCTGCTGATGGCAAAGACTTGGCAACTGTAGTCATTACAAATTTGGAAGCAAAAGTGCCAATATCTTTATATACTGATCAAGGGATGTTATGTAAATTGTAGGGTAGAATACAGGTGGAAACACTGAAAAAAGTTTTCAGTGTTTCACTCCAACTAAGCGTATTTATTGGTTGGAGTGAGAGGCAATTAAGCTCACAAACTATTTATTCTATGTGAGCATTTTTGTGGGGTGTGAAAAAAATTCCAATTTTTTGAAAGCTTTGAGTTTACCTTCATATTGCAGTAGAGTAACTAAACTATATCTTAAAATTATGACCCATCTTAGAAGAAAGATTCCACCCAGCTCCATCAGACAAAGCCTCTGGGCAATATTGTAAAAAGTCTGATACTATTAATGGAAAAATAGTATGCAGCATTTTCTCTTCTTTTAATTAGGGAAGCAACTGAATGGTAGATTTTTTCCTGTAAACAATAGTCTCTCTCTTTTTTTTTTAATAATATCAAATTACAATGTTTATTGCCTGATTTATATAAAGCTAACTACTACAGAGTGAAGAGATGGTATTTATCTTGTTACCCAAAGGAGATTTAATGATAATGGATGATCTTTAATGACGTTAGCATATCTCTAAACCAAGTAAAGGAGTTGAAGTCTCTGCAAATTAGTTCTATGATCAAAGCATATGAAGCGATCATTTAACCTGAATATTGGCTTTTCACCCAAAACGCTGTGCTGAGGTGAATCTCCGCTATCAAGTACATGTGATAAAACGGTAGCTATATAAACATATGTTTATTGAACAGGTCAGCACTGATTGTTTCATTTGCACTAATTTTACAATGAATCTATTATTTTTATTTTTGGTTCCTCTGGACTTAAAGGAAAACTGGAGCCAATTGCTCTGAATTGACAGTGGCTTGCAATGGTTGAGGAACAAAATGTTAGGTTTCCTGTCACCCATTGTAAGCTTTTAAAATTTAATGTGAGGGTATTTCAGTTAATTAGTTTGCAATTCAAAATACCAAAATATTTACATAAAGTACTTTTTTAATATGAAATAGTATACAAAGTAAGTTTTACGCCAATGGCAGCTCTCTCAAGTTGTAAGCAAGAATGCTGTGTTTTAAAAGTAAAAGCTCAGTTCTGTAGTTTAGATAGTCTGCTTATGAAAAATGCTGCTGTATAATGTGTACATCAGAAACATTTTAAAATGTCACAGAAGCTTGAAACATTACAAAGGTTAATACTACAACTAATACAGTCCTTGCTTCCTTTTATTCTTATTAGTTCATACATAACTCCCTTGACTTCCAAGGACTTAGTGTGGGAATGTTAGGATCTGGATGGATAGGTCTGGAATGTGATGAAATT
This sequence comes from Anser cygnoides, assembly GCF_040182565.1. Classification (NCBI taxonomy): domain Eukaryota; kingdom Metazoa; phylum Chordata; class Aves; order Anseriformes; family Anatidae; genus Anser; species Anser cygnoides. Next base: position 10,779,986 of record NC_089885.1, on the reverse strand, counting down.
AGAGATGTCTGAGTTCCTCTGCATATTGTGTATCACGTGTGCAAGAGCTCTGAAAGCGACAAAATGCTGCTGATTGCGCTTCTGCTGCTTCTCACTTTGTCAAGGTGGAAAAGTTGAGAGGTTGAAAAACAGTGGAAGATTTGTGCTAATAAATGATGGCTCCCTTTTGATATAACAGAGGTATTTAGATGTTGAAACTTAATGCCAAGAACTCTTCTGATTCTGATTTCCGACCTCCGTCTTTGTGGTCATATTCCATAGTATGCCAAGTTCTCTTGTACTTTGGAATACAGTTGAGAGACATTTCAGAGTGGGCTGGTGTAATAAAGTGAATGCACATAATCAAATTCAAACCAAGACTTGTATGTGGAAAATCCCTGTTTCATGCTCTTGAGTGGGATAAGGGATAAGTGGGATAAGGGTTAAAAAGAATATTGCCTTCATAAAAACCTGCAATAAAGCTGCACGTGTTTCACTGAGGCCGGGTCTCCATCCTGTAAATCTGCAGTCAAGTGCCGATTCTTGTATTCTAGATTGTTGTATTTCCATTATATCTTTCATATAACCAAGCTGAAAGAGTCATGTTTACTTCACGATTTCATCTGGTTGAAGGGAATTCAAGTTGTGGGTATATTGTAGTTTCTTGATCCTTTAATGTTCTCCAGAATGGCTACTAAACTGTTAATTTAAATGTGTTTTCCTGTCTGTCTGCTTGCTGCCTTGATTTTACTTTAAATTGCAACTTTTGGGAGCGCAAGAAATACATTTCTTTGTACAGCATTTCACCGAATAGATTACTAAGACATGGAGATGTGATCAAACTTGATTTTGGGGCTTGGAGAAGTAGCCAGCTTAAGCTGCTACAGAAAGGATCAGTAATTGAGGTAACATTGAAAGTGGAAAAATGAAGTTCCATGAAAATCAGTTTAAAGATGTAAGTAGGAAAAAAAAAAGAATTTAATAGAGAAAGGAAAACCTTAGGCTGGGTAAGGTGATCTAATGTGCTACATGCAGTACCAAGTACACAGGTGCTGAAACGGTTGACATGACATACAGGAGATCAAAATTAATGTAATGACTAAGCGTGACAGAAGTCATGTTTTAACCAGAGTTTGGACTGTACATGTTATCTTAAATCCTCCTCCAGCCCTCCCAGACACGAGTAAGATTCCGTATGTTTTACCTGTGGAGAAAAGGGCATGGTTAAGTTGTATTAGTTTGAAAAACAAAGCACTAATTTATTCTTTTGGCATTAAGCTTTCTGAGCTCTGGTAATGATTTAACTTAATGTTGCTGTGGATATAGTAACAAATCATATGGACTACCCATTTTATTTTTATGACATTTAAATATGCCCTTTAAAATCCTTTTACCCTGTTGTTCTGTAAGTGACAAAAACGGTATCTTTAAAGTACTGGAAAAAGTGAGATGAATTGTGTGTGCTTTCATTTAGGTAAACTGACTATTTCAATGCAAGTTAGCACCAAATAACAAGTACTCCATGTTTGCTAAACCAAGTTCGCTTAGAATATCACTTACTGCTTATTATTCTTCTAAAGGCAATGCTAGTGCACTTTGCTATTACTGTAGCTATTATAAATAAAATGCTTACATGTATGGAATTACCTAAGTGTAGGTTTCTTGTTTCTGAAGTCAAATGTTTTCTGACTTTAAAAAATAAATAAAATTACTTTTAATAAACTTTAGTTGGCAAAGTAGTGCCTTTGTACAAGGGGCTTTGAATATATAGTTACTTTTTGAAAATGTTATCCTATTCTGAGATCTTGAGTTGAATAAGTTTTTCTTTCCAAAAGAATTAAATGAACTTGGAATATAGGATTTACTTTCGTTCCTTGGCAGGGATGCGGATTTTCGTGAGTAGTAGCAATTATGCGATTTTGAGATGTATCGAATTAAAGGTCATTAAACATGTCCCATAGTCCATGATGTACTTAGTTCAGTAGAGCCTAGCTTCTCAAACAGTGTCACCTTTGTTACAAGAAATAGTTTGAAAATATGGATTCTGAATGTTCAAAAATCAGAAGGTCAATAAAGAAGACTAAGCCTTGTTAATCTGAGCCAAAACGTTTATTTTAAAGTCATTGGAAGTACAAATGAAGATAATTGTTCTTATGGCACATTTCACTTGATTTCTGTCTCAAAGTGTGTTTGGCTCATTTATATTATGGAAGACAATATTAAAGTGAAGGACGAATATGGAATTCTAATGAGAGGAAGCAAAGTACACTGCTGGAAGATGCTTCTAACCCTAACAGCAGATAATTTAGAAAGCTTTATTCTTTTAAGAGTATGTACACAATGTAAATTCCTTATGGCAGAAATCATGTTTTCTGCAGAATATTCTGCATAGTCTTGAGTCGTGAGTCTGTGCTACCTAAATATCAATAGAGATAGTAGAAGCAACTAGAAAACCTTCTTGTCTTGGGTAAGAATCCATCAGGGGAATCTGATGAAAATGAGAAGAAAATGGCATGACAACGGAGATGAGTAATGCTTTTTGATGCAGCACTGTTAAGTGGGGGACCTGCCAAGGCATTTCAAACAGTGGAAGAAAAGGGATAAAGAACGCTTAGAGAAATGCAGTCTTGCTTTTAAGGAGGGTGGAAGCAGGAACAAATAGTCTGGGTCTCCAAATTGCCAGATAGATTGTACAATTGTAAGGTATTTAACATCTGCTTCCTGCATGTCAGGTGGTGAAGAGGCTTATACACCTAAGAGCTGTGGAACCGCTGCGTGGGAAGAGAGATTAGCAGGAAAAGGGTATTGAAAGCAACCCATCCATGCTTTTTGGAGAGAGATATAGGTCAAATCATCAAGCCATGTGGGTGTGCAGCATCAAACAGGGAATCAGAAACTGATTATGTTGGAAAGCACTGCACTTCCACGATGAATTTCTGCTGTGGAGAACAGGAAGCACACAGAGCCTAAATCCTTTGGGTCTGTGAGAGTACCATGACTGCCAGTTTTTGTGGGATTCCTATAATTAAAAAAATAAAAAAGAGTAGCCAATGAGAAAACAGGCCAAGGTTTGACATCCCCCTTGTTTTATGTTAAATCCTCCAAAATCCTCCAGTGAGGGGAGAATCTTGCAATAGCTAACAGGATGGGTTTGTGCTGTCAGAATGGCACAGGGACAGAAGAATCCCATCCATCTTTTTAATAGGCAAAATATGAAGTACATCAGATCTTGTAAGGAGCCCCATTCTCTATTTACCTACATACAAATTATTTTCCTGTACTTCAGATTAACATTTTAAAGAAATTAGTTTTAATATCAGTTCTTTAAAATTTAACCCCCATAACATTAAATCTGTCCTACACTAAAGGAAATAATAGTCATTTAAGACCATTGTCTACATTTTCCTCTTCTGCCATGCATGCATTCTAATTATAAATACATAATATTTATACTATAGAAGAAGGAACCAGAAATGTCTGTATTAAGGTCTTTACAGAACTTTATTTGAAGAGACTCTCTGTAAAGACCTTAATCACCATTGCTAAATGGTGATGCTCAGTAAAGAGAGTTCTGCAATTCTAAGCATAAGGATGGAGTAATTTTTTTTTTTTTTAATGACATATGTTGGTAAAGGCCCTGATTTTGTGTATATGCACATCTGGGGATGACATTAGATTTCGTTAGATTAATTCTCCCCACTCCTGTAAATGCTGTCTTCCCTCCCCCCCCCAGAACACTGGGCCAAATGAAGAGAAAGATAATAGGGCTGTAACTTCCTCATGACTTTGCTAGAATTTTGATTCTCCATAAACTCAAATGCTTTACGTGTCAGTAGAAATAAGTATGAGCTGGTGTTATTTGGACTTTCCTCTGAGCTCTCAAAATACTAGGCAATTTCCTGTGCTCATGAGACCTTTATTTTGGGTTCTTTTTTAGTGTATTTTTTAATGTTTCAAATGAAAAAAAATGTATCTGCTGCACTAAGCTTCAGAAGATACTAGCAATTGTGTAGAGGTTTGAAAAAGGCCATACAACTAGAATGCTGGCTTAACAGATGATACACATTCATAAGAATTACTCATTGAAATTCGTTTGAACTCAGAGGGATCCTGGAGCAGCAACTGCAAAATCAAGTAAACAGGCTATTGAATTCTAACAAAGCAAAATGCGAAAGACATGTGTTTGTGTGTTGGAAGCTGGACCTTGTGGAAGCAGGTGCATACTGAATAACTAATCAACAGAAGGTTTATTCACCAAGGGCTGTTTGCCATTCGAGTTTTTTCTGTATAAGCACTTACTGGTTGACCTCAAATAAAGCATTGCATCCTTCTGAAGTGATGGCATATTTTCAGGGTGTTTTGTCCCTGGGTGACTGGTGTCATCACAAATGAATTAATCATGTATATTTACTTCTGCTACAGTGTTAAGTTTCTTTTTTCTTTAAAAAGATGAGAATGCTCCTACTAATGTACAAGGACTGTGTAGGAAAGGAGCTGAGATGGTAAACAAAAAGATGAGAAAGTACAGAATAATGTGGCTACTAAAAATGTCAGTGGAAAAATGATCATGCTCATAACATTGTCATCTGTTCTTGCCTGCAGAGGTACGAAAATTATTTGTGCTTACAAAATTAAGGATTATAAATTATAAGTAAAATAAATCAAAAGCCAGCCCCCCCCCCCCCCCCCCCCCCCCCAAAAAAAAATAGAAGTTTGACTAGGATGTCATCTGGTGGCATTTTTTGTTGTTTTGATTTGTTTTAAAGCCTTTTAGGCATAGTTAGTTGGATTAAATTTATTTCAGCTTTGGGGTCAATGGGAGCTGAACGTCAGTCAAGGTGTCTCTCTGTCAGGTACTGCTGCTTCATCTTTGCTTTGAGCTGGCAGTAACAGCACAGATGGAAAGGGGGAGAGGAAATGAAGAGAAGGAAGCTATAGAATTGCTTCATGCCAAAAAGGACAGAAGTACTTAGTTATGGTAGCACAGTAAAAGTTAAAAATGCTTCAAGGTCAGTTTTTTGGAAGTAAACACACTGGCTGTCTTGGGACCTTGCACAACTGTGGGCAGAATAAAGGGAACCAACACGTTTATGAATAGAAGAAAAGTCAGACTAAAAAATCTGTTATTCCACAGATGCAGAAAAAAGGTTAAGAATTCATAAACCACCACAATTTGTATATAGAATGTGATTTGGACACTGTAAGGTAAACAACCAAATTATGAAAACCTTATTTTAAAAAACCTCAGATGTTCAATGGAAACTCAGTTTGAATTATGCTTGTATTGGAGTGTGATACGAGAGTGGAAGCCCAATGTAGGACATTTTTCATGATCTTAGCCACAGTCATTGCATAACCGGTAGGTTTAACGTTTTCAAGGCAGTTTGATTTTTTTTTTCCTTCCCCTTACATGACCTTTTACTTCTCAAGCAGTGTGACATTTTCTTCCAAGAAAGAAGAATAAAGCCCACAGCAATCTGCTTTTAGAAGCTGATATAAAGAATATACTTGATTGCGATAGGCTGTCTGAACTCTCAGCATCATAGGTGACAAAGCTGAGTTATTTCTCCGATTATACCGTGATCTGTCTGTAGAATGGTTTAGTGGTCTTCCTTCTTAGATGAGGACAAGCCGTCTCTAAGGGATTAGGTGCAGTGGTAGCAGCAATTAACAATGTCTCAAGAACTGCATGGTGTCACACGCACAGCACAGGACTGGTCGGTGCTGTGGAAGTTACAGTTGGCACAACTGAAGGCAGAGCCGTGGCTCTGAGTGACAGTGACACCCTCCCACAGGCTGGAAGGGCAGCCTGGTGGAGAGCGTGATGGACCTTCTCGGGAACCTCAACAGTGGGGGAGCGCATGGGAGGGAGTGACTTCAGGACGTTTCATCTCTGCAGCACCCCCAAGCATGGTACTTGGCCTTAATGCACAGTTGAATTCCAATAACTATTTCAGAAGAGAAGCGTATTAATTATCCTTTTCTGTGTGGATTTTTTTCTACCTGCAAGCCTTCTACCTCACTGAGAAGGATATAATTAAGTTGGTAAAAATAGCAGCACTCGAAATCCTTCTCTTTAAGACAATTTTTTTAAACAGATATTTTAATTTGTGTTATAACACAGATGCAAAAAAGCCAAGTTTATCTGCAGCTTTGCTAACCAGAGCCAGCCCATCATTATGCTAAGCGTTATGTAATGTTAACAAAATAGAGCTGGTGCCTACACATCTTATGCTAACTAATGCACTTTACAGAAATATAAATATCAATTTACCAAAGCAAATAACTGCAGAACAAACAATAAAACATTAGTTCCCATATTGCCATACTAGCACATGGAGCAGCACGAGTATTTATGAATTTGCAGAGCAGTTCAAATGCCGGTGCTTACCCACAGCAATGTAAGCAGGCGTGCAGGTGCTGGAAAACAGACGTGGCTCAGGGACTCTGCCCAGGTAAGTGGCCCGAACAGCCTCTTAGCCTTGTTACCTGCAGACACAGGCTGGAGCTGGCGGCGTGCTGCAGCTTAGGAACGGAACGCTGAGGTTCCGCCATGGTTTCATGTTAGAAGGTGATTCCTGTGTTGTGTTATATTCCATTACAAAACGAGAAACTAAAGTCACGACGTTGCTGTTCTGCATGTGTTTTAGCCTTGGAAAGTGATTTTGGACTTCTGTGGGTTTCAAGTTTAGTAACTTACCCGTTTCTTACCAGCGCTCTCATGTTGCTTGGGTAGCATCAAACAAGCAATAGAACTGGACAGGATCATACCTGTATTAAATCATTCTCAGTTTACTACTGGAAACATGTATATTTCCTGAGATTCTGCTGCCTTCACCTCTTTCTCATGACTCTTTTTGGTATATTCTTACTTTCTGCAAGCTTTCTTGTATCTGACTTCATATCTTTGAAACACTGATCATTTTAATGTAATACATAGAAAATGTAAAATTGCAGGAAAAAAAGAGAAGGACTTTGAAGTTTTTCTTACCTTTTTATGTGTTCCCAATGCACATAAGATAAAAGCAGCCAAAAATATTTCCACACCCAATTGCTTTGTAGTGTTTGTTTGATTCTCAAGAGGAAAAAATTAAATTGAAGTTTCTGTTCTAGTTCCCCTTAGCCTTTTTAGAAAGTGTAACTGGATTTTTCCAGAAACGGAAAATGGTCAGTATCTATGCAACTGAACGTGGTGATAAGGTGTCCAAGCATGTTTTAAGAATGTAGGCCCCAAAATAAAGTACACAAATGGGCAATCCTGAATCTTAATTTCAGTCTACCTTCCTAGTCTTTCTTCTTTGCACATTCTGGACTTGTCCTGAAATGGTCCACTCAAGGCCACATATAGAATTCTGGTAGATAAAACTTGGATCAGAAGCTCCTTTTTTTCTGCCTTTTTTTGGCATACATACATGCATACTTGGATGAGGAGCTCGAAGGTGATATTGTTCTTGCATTTTGAAGTGCAGTGGGGAGTAAGAGGGTCTTTCTGCTGCTTCCTTCAATTGCCTGTAAGCAAGATGGGAAATGTCAGAAGTTATAAAAAGGCACATGAATAATTTAAGGAACTGAATTTATGTATGCTCTATGAATGTGCTGCTGTATGAGTATTTGGGACCTAGATTGTAAAACGAAAGTGATATGGAAGATTCTGTGTTGTGTTCTTTGGTCTCCCCACCTCCCAGCTGGTGATTGCAACTGCTAGAGTTTCCTAGGGCTTCCTGGTAAGGCTTCTAGTTAGGCTCATTTTTGTGAAGTTACAAATTCACCTGATATTTACCTAACATGAAATCTTATTGACGCCTTAGTACAATATTTCATTTTTTCAGAAGTGGTAATTAAAAATATGAATTATGTAGAAAAAGAAGATGCCAGAAGCTTTTCATAAATGCTAAATTCCTGTTAAGAAAAACCTGTTAAAACTCTGTTAGAAGTAATAGTAGTGCCTGAGTTTAATAAACCAACAAATATAAATGATCATAGCATGACAATTAACAGAGGCTTTCCTTAGGTGACTTGGGATTTAGATAACAAATCTGTAACCGTTTCACAGTTCATATATACAAATTCTTAATGTGAGTCCTGAAATTTCATTAAGAATAACGCGTGTGTTCTAGAGTTGGAGACTACCCTTTCACCTTGTCAGGTGTGTGAACTGGAAATGCACATGGTTCATGCAAACTTGCCAGCTGTCTAGTCACTAATAAATTCATCACAATTCAATAGACAAAAGTTCAATTTCAATTTAATTAATAAGCTATGATACTTTGAGTCATTTTTTTCTCTCATAAACGTGTATCAGGAAATTTCTAGACTGTATGTCTATTTATTACTAAAGTTATAAGAATGGATAAGTTTTCAGGAAACTAACTGATGTAAAAATCGTGGAGTTTTGTAACTTTTTTTCTTTAATTTTCAGCCACTATTTCACTGTGCTTTAAAGTAAAAACAAAACTAGAAAGTTATTATTTTTTACCTGAAAATTGAAATGTGAGTACATATAGGAAGGATCTAATTACAGAGTTCAAAAACCTGTGTTTTGAATTGAAATTTAATCAAATTACACTTTAAGTGTTTAAGTCCAAATAACAGAGAGGAAAGCTCGGACAATTAGCCTCTATCCTATTAACCCTTTCTCCTCTGACAAATGCTTCTTAACCTGAACAGTCTGACTGATGTCAGTGGTTTGGGTCCTCATCCACCTCAAATTATATAGCATAATTCACAAGGAAATTAGCCTTTTACATTTTGACGGACTGTGCTATGGCCACATAATGTGCTTGCATCGGTCTTTCCTCTCCATGAGACATAGGGAAAAGTTTCTATACTGATGCAATGATAATGGAGACTGTGGTACTCTGGAAGGATTGAGGAGGGTTGCTACATGCTGTATGAGGTCTGATCAATGTGTGTTTACTGTACATATATTTGGACCCACTCCTCTGCAGCATGCTGGGGATTTCCAGGTTGGTAGCAGATGCTGTGGAAATACCTGATGATTCACAGCAGGTATTCAGCCACTATACATGAATTTGTAGTGGTTTGGGGAACATCCATTTTTGGGGGCAAAGAAAAGCCCACAAAAAACAACAAACTAACAGCTCAAGAATTCAACAAATGCAAGTCCTCATAATCACTCCAGAGAAGACTGCCAGGAGGAAAAGAGGACCCGACTGGGGGAAAAAAAGCAGATGTATGACAGAACTAGTCACAAATGCCAAGTATAAATAGGGACGGATTTGTTAAGAAGCAGTTATTGATTCTTGTGCCTTTCCTTTCTGCTTTGATTGATGCCTTCTATTCCCTCTTCCCACACACAATTATTCATTTCTTCTTTTTCTTCTTATAACAGTATTCCCATTTTCTTCTGTGTGTAAAGTGTGTCTCCATAGATTTCAGCAAGGCTTCTACTTACCCTTCAGAACTGGCTTCACCTGTATTGTGTTCAAGTAATTAGTTGACTAAAATCAATCAGGTGTGTGGGAGTGCTTACTGGTAATAAGGAAATACTAGACAAGAATTGTATGTTTTATTCTTCATACATTGCCTGTTCCTTCTTTGTATATTCCCTGTAGATGCTGTCTATTAGGAATGACTGTAATCCAGGTAAAAAATCTGGCAAGAAATTGATTAGCTCTGATTAGAGCTGGGGGATAAGTATCCAGATACTTATCTTACACATCTTAGCAAGAAAGCAGAGAAAATTAAATTTCAAAATAGGCCCAAATGGAAATTCTGCAAATATGTTGTGGTTTAACCCGGCAAGCAGCTAAGCACCACACAGCCACGCACTCACTCTTGCCAGGTGGGATTGAGGAGAGAATCAGAAAGGTGCAAGAACTGATGGGTTGACATAAGGACATTTTATGAAGTAAAGCAAAAGCCGCGTACAAGCAAAGCAAAACAGGAAATTAATTCTCTGCTTCCCATTGGCAGGCAGGTGTTCAACCACTTCGAAGAAAGCAGGGCTCATCACATGGAATGGGAAGACAAACACCATTACTCTCAACATGTTGTCATTCTCCCCTTCCCCCCAGTCCCCTATTGTTTCTGCTTTTTGTTCTGGTGACATAAGAAATTAAACTTAAGTTCACTCTGAAGCTCCGTGCTTTATATGAGAAACATGCAACTTTGGGTTGTTTTGCTCTCTTAATTTTATTCAATTTAAATACTATTTCAGTCTGGAATGCTTCAGAAATTTCCTTCCCCATATGTTCAAGTGAGGTTATTCAATAATTTAGTCTGAATTTAAAATTTTCAAGTGCTAAATGCTCTTTTTAAAATTCTCATTATATACAGTGTCAAAACACCCTAGTGTAGTAAAAGAGGTAGTTTAAAATAACAAATAATTAATAGCTCATGGACGAAATACAATCCTAATGTTTGTGTTCTATTTCCCGCATACTAGTACATAGTACAAATGCCTAAATAAGATCAGTCAGCCTGATAAAACGGAAACAAAAAATTGCTTTAACCTTTTTGAGACAATATATTTTGACATTTCCAAAATGAAACAAGTCAAGATTTCATGTAGACTTTTCCCTCTGAAGCTGTCATAAAAATCAACAAGTTCTCATGACACATTCCAAAGGAGAAGGCATTATGTTTTGTGTTCTGAAAATGCTACTGTTGTTGATCAGTCTTTTTGTTATCTGACTTGACTGTTAAAGAGATTTGATATCTTAGAGCTTGGGCCTTTTAATTCCTTAGAGCTTGGGCCTTTTCTTGCCTTTTAATTGTTTTTAAGCCTTGAATTTGCTTAAAACATTTTTTCACCTTTAGCAGTTGAAGTCATAAGATACAGGACCGCTCTACAGCAAGGATCCAGTTCTAATCCAGAGTTTAACTTCAACTGGTCAGAAGAGCCACTACCCCAGCAAAATGCGGTGGCATAATGATTATGAAGAACAATGGTATATCAGTCCTGTACATTTTAAACTTCTTCCATGAGAATGTATTTTAGCCAATAATGTGTTCACTGAGTACGAAGGGATTTATTAGAGGTAGGCGTCTCCTGAGTGAGCACCAATTCATCTGGAGTTTGAATATGCTGACACTGCTACTGTGCTTTTGTACCATTGTCAGTGTTAGGCCCCCAGATGGCTTTTCATGGAGGGAGGTGGAATGGTTGCATTTTTTTTATAGAAAGCAAACTTCATTGAAAAGTCTACATTTGAGAGATTGCTACCTATGCCATTTGTAACCATGTGTAAATGTTCGAGTTACAATCAAGTGCTCCCTTGTAAAAAAAAAAAAAAAAAAAAAAGTAGTGTAAGTATTTTTCTTTTCTTTTCTTCTTTAAAATCTCAATTTCCTAATGTTACAGTCAGACACAAGCAAGTTTGACAGAACATTACCGAGCCTGATTCTTTCTGCTTTACTTGTCTAAAGCAGAAGTCGCTCCACTGCAGTAAATGGCATCACGTTATGGCAAAACTGGTGTTGGAGCAGATTCAGACTGATGGAACAGGAACCTGCTGATAGGTTAAATCCCAAGGTGGCGTTGTACTGAGGAAAATGACATGTGGCTTGTCAGAGCTAAACCTGGGTAATAAATCTGATATTGGCTAGATACGGTCAGAGGAATGAAAGTGGTTACAAAGTGAATGCTAATTAAAGACTGCCTGATCTCTGAAGAGATCGCCTACTATTTCACATACATAAAGGAAATAGTGCATTTTTCTTCTGGTAGCTTTGATAGTTTAAAAGAATAGTCACTAATTTCCCACAGGATTTCACTGTGTGACAAAGCCCCAACAACAAAAACAAAACCATCACCTATCATGTTTTATATAACAAAGTGGCATACTGAAGAAGGCAGTCTGCATCAGATCCATTTTTTTTAATAACTGCTACTCTTTCCCTCGAGCTCTCTTAAGTCTCAGAAGAAGCTCTTAGCTGAAGAAAGAAAGTGAGCATACTTGCCATTGTAGAAGAACTAGAATATTTCATAATTTTTTTTTTATTATTCTCTCCTACTCCTATTTCTTGTTAAACTTTCTAACTATTTTAGGCTTAGTGAAGGAGCATCTGAGTCTGGCTTGAGAACTCAAGCTAGGTGGTTTGGTCTGAAAAACTATTCAGCCTTGTTATTATTACGAGCTCCAAGGAAATGATTAACTGCTGTTAAAATAAACTGTTGCTCAAAATAAAGACATTCCTTAGTTTCCTAATTATAATTATTTTTCTTTTTGGTGTTCAAAATACACCAACAAGATAAATCTATTGTTAAGTAAGCCTATTGTGCCATCTAAAATAAGTAAAGCTATTATTTTACTTGCATCAGACCTCTCAGACATATCATTTTCATGTTGATATATGCCCTTGGAAGCCTGAAAATGCTGCATTTGTAGGGATAAATTTAATCTGAACTAAATAAATTGCCTCTTAATTTTGTATTATGCCAAATTGCTGTCTTAGTGGTGAATGCTTCATATTCAGATAATTTTTCACCACAAGATAGATGGCATGGTATAGTATAAGCTCAGTGGAATATTTTAAGTTTCTTGTGCTCTATCATGCTTGTTGCTAAATGCAAAATGGGGTTAAAAATAATGGTCGTATCTAGATAATGTTCTGATTGTGGTTTGAAACTCCATTTTTGAGGTTGAGCTGCAAAGGACAGTGTTTGGTAGGAAGTGACAGAAGTCTCGTTTAGAAAGTTGTCTTGTTCTTATTTAGGTATTCGGCTTTAATCATTTTGTTTTTACTAAACATTAAAGAGCAGAAAACAGTTATGCTATGGCATTTTAGAGGGTCAGGAGTTCTTGGCTTTTATTTGGCTTTTTTTTTTTTTCTTTCTTCTCTCTCAACATTCCTGGAAAAGAGTTGAAATTCAGTAGAAGGGGAGCAATTTCCTGAGCTCTAGCAATTGCCAGCTGAATGACGGTGTGAAGTTGCAAAAGATAAACTTATTCACTCCAGGACAAATACAAATTAGGAAATGTCCAAAGCAATTAATATCCAAACTGACTGTGACTGAGATAAGGGAAAGATGATTGTTAGAATGTGACTAGGAAAAAGAGTTTGTTTTAGGCTGTGACAGCGAATGGTTTGGGTGTTAGTACCAGGTCCAGTGACTTCACTATAGCCTTATTTATTCAGTACATATGTGAAGATCTCACGAGGTATCCTTTAATAAAAAGAAAATTCTTCAGAAGTGCAGTGATAAGTATTTTTGATTTGTATAAAACATCTAAATTCCGTTTTTGGTAAAGTTCACGTGCTTTATGTTATCTAAGACAAAAAATGTTTCTAAGGTCTTAGCATCACACAGAGCCCTGCATGTCATATTTTGTCTTTCTTGAGAATAGGTAATCTGTAATTACAAATAATGAAAACCCTCCTTGTCTTTTAAAGCTTAAGCTAAAAGAAAATACTTCGTCAGAAGTGCATAATCCATCTGACTGTTGTCACTCCTGTAATGTTTTTCAGAGGCTGGCAAGATATGTCTTCCTTTGACGCTGGGAAAATTAGGTTCCAACTCAGTTTGTCCTGTTACCATGCCAAATGAGTGTATTCAATGCAATTAATTTTCTGAAGATCATGGCTGGAATGTTTATTGGCATGGCTTGAAAAGGAAATGAAAATATTCAGATGATCTGGCCATACTTTGGCCGCTCTTTAGCAAAGAAGTCTATTGTATTCTTTACCCTTGTGTTTGGTATTCTGCCTGAGATGATGTAATTGCTTTTAGTCTCATGTAAGGATAGATTTGGTAGGTGAATTTTGCCATCTTTGCATTTATATGTTTATTAGTTGCCTTAAATGTGTAACAGGGCTGGCCTGTGGAAGGAAAGGTTATAATGTGTAAAGTTATTTTCTGTCTTCTATATAGTATAGTCATCAAATCTAACTAAAGCTTCCTAAACCCTTCCTCACCAATAACTCCATCTTTGATTTGCTGCTAGTCAGCTGTCTTCCTGCTCACTCTACAGGCTGTTGCTTGTGTTTACTCTCTAAATACTAATAAGCTTAGAATTTTGCTTATAACGCTAGGTCTGACTCAGTCACACACTGTCTTAGGTGCTGGTGCTGCTGACAGTTATGCACGCCATTTCTAAATTACTCTCCAAAGTTAAATTTAAATCATGACACTCTTTTGCCTTACAGAAAATTGCATGCCAAATTCTGTCCTGCAATCTTTTTTTTTTTTTTTTTTTTCCCCCATGTATTTCCATGTTCAGCCTTTCTGCCATCCTGAGAGATGCCTTCATTTTAAGGTTAACATGGCCCGAACTGGAATGTTAAGGAGAATTGTGTTTTAGTACTGTTTGACCACAATTGCATTTTTCAATTCAAGTTTATCAAGTATGAGCATCTCCCATAGCAACTTTCTTCAGTTTAACCTTTAAATACCCCTTATTTGATTAGAGCGGGAGATTTTCTCTGTACCTTTCTACTAGGTATCTTTAACATGCCTCTTGTCATACCTAAGAAGCTCCGATGTTCTGTGTTACATATATTTGTATCATATTTTCTGTGATGGTGAGAAAAAGTTAAGAACATAATATCTGTAGTTGGAATAATTAAAATGAGTAATAGAATTTTAGCATCCATAAGAAATCAGTGATGATAAAAACACCAAGTTATGTATACGGTACTGTGTGTGGAATGCTAGCCACAGCCCCAGCTCAAGTAATCTAACACCTGATCTTCGTGAAAAATGAGTGACTGAGTCTGAAGATAGCTGGTTGGAAGAAAGATGGCATAGATCTATATGTGAGAATGAAGCCAGATGCACAGAAAATGATTATAAATCTCTCTTTAGTTCCATACATCTTGCTACTGCTGTCTTTTCATGTGCTTGGTAGGAAATTAAAAATCAGGAAAAAAAAAAAAAAAGTATGGCTTTTAGCTTGGTTAGAAAGACAAATCAAAGTAGACCTGTAACAATTATTTAGCTGTTTCTGAGCTGAATGAAAACTGTAGAAGGTAGGATGTAGATATACTGACTTTCTAAAAGGAGCTGTCACCAAGTTTAAATTAAAAAAAAAAAAAACAAAAAACGAAGAAGCAAGAGATGTTTTGCAAGTGACAGTAAAGCAAGTATTTGTGCTAAGGTCAGATTCAAACTTCGAACTGAGCAGTCCAATATTTGGGAAGGGGAGCGGGGGGGATAGTTTTCATTTCTTGTTAAATATATACAAATTTTTCTTTCAGGAAAAAAAATCTCTGCAGGATTACACAAACATATTGCACCCTTTCTCTGTGACTATCCTTTATGTGTATGGTGTCAATGTATGAAAAGAAGTTGCGTGAATTCAGTGATGCTGTAATACTATCAGATAATTATGTCTTCTGTCTTGTATATTTTTATTTTTGTGTGTCCTAGAAGAAACAAATATTTCTTACTTCCATTCAGAATCTTTTAAGTGGAGAATACTTGGCCAGTCAATTCAACAAACAGAAAATCATCCCAGAAAATAAATGCTCAAAGTACATGCATTGTGCAGGACATTATAATGTAATAGTGATGTAACTTTAAAATAACGATGCTGTGAGATGAGAATACATAGGAAAATGCTAAGGTTTGATGACAGTGTGCTTCTCTTAAATATATAAAACTATACAAACGTACGCTAACACATTCCACTTAGGTTTTCACTACTGATCTATAACATTTTATTTTCTTTTAATGACTAGGAGCTGCTGCAGTGTGCCTTTTTACATTCAATTTGTGGGCTGCAAAATTCTGAGACAGGTGCACAAATGTCATCCAGGTACTTTGTTTTTGTAGGCGTTATGTGCCTATCTTAATTTTGTTCACCATGGTAGAAATGCCTGCCATAAGTACATAGGTATTTAAGTTTTTAAAAGAAACAAGAATTATGATAATACTGATGCTTTGCATTTGCATAGATCTGAAAGCATTTTTCAAAGGTATTTTAAAAAGATCACGTCTGTTTCACCAGTAAGGAAAATAAGGCAGTGGAGAGACAGTAGGGTTGGCCTAAAATCCAGCATGAATCTGTTATTCAAGAAAAAAATATATGAATAAGATTCAAGAGCTTGGGAGACATAAATTTTCATAGCTCTGCTGAAGTCAGCTGTATCCATTTCCAGTGACTGGAAGGATAATACTTATCTCCAGAGTCTTGATGCAGAATCCAGTTTTTTTTTTTTTCCTTCTTTTTATCTTTTTAACAACTATAATACAGTCCTTTCACACTCTGTAGACTCTCTAGCTTTTAAACTGCTCTCAAGTTGTTTTATTTATTTATTTATTCCTCCCCTGAGTAATGACTTCTGGTATTTGATATTGTCCTTTGGCAGAAAGCTAAAGTTGCATAAAAATAAAAGGTGAAAAGAACCAAAAGTCTTGTTTTAATGATGAAGCAAGGAAATAAGTGGCAATGTTTCATAAATCCAGCTTTCCTCTCCAGCCATGTTCCAATGTGGAGAGTCTCTGCTGGATCCACATTTGGTTTTGGTTTGCAGCAAAGGTAATTAGTCATAATTTCATATCAGTATTCTCTGTTTTACCAAGGACACCAGTAGACAAAGTAAATAAGAGTTTTATGCTTGGGTGTGATTATGGAAGCTGGTCAGTTTGGGGAGAGGGAGTGGATCCATGAATTTGGTATTTATAGCTAGGTATCATACATGAAAAGAACCAGAGTTGCAGCTCATCCTCTCAGCATCTCTTAAAAAGTATATGTCTAGTTTTAAGTATTTTACCTGAACATACAGTGCAAGAAAACAGTCCCCACTCTGGAAAATGCATAGAAACAAGAACCCTTTAATGCAGATCTGCTGTAGCTGTTATATTTATTAAATCTTTCCTAGAATCCATGCTGAAGAATGACATCTGTCCATGCATCAGCTGTGCTAGAAGATGGGAAAGGCTTTCTCTGTATGCCTGTTTGGCTGATGCTTTTCTGTTGTTGCCTTTCCTTCTTAATATTGCTACTTTGCCTGGGCACATGGCATCATCACTCCCTGCTCTTTAGTTCTAAGGTTCAATTATAAGGGAAATGGAAATGATTCAGGATTACAGTATGGCTGTGCTAAATCTTTGGTCAACAGCCTATTCTTTGCCACATTCTTCTACCTGCTTTGGCACTTCACTCACAGTTTGTTACTAGCCTTCTACTTTGGGGTACTTTGCTATCGGCTATTGCTGTTTGGATGGTAATGGTTTTTAATGTTTTTTTTTTCATTTACCAGTATTCCTACAGCAGATGGTACAGATGGGTGGGCAGATATTTCCTGGGCACCCATCAGGGAACCACATATATCGTTTCTTTGAGGAAATATATCGAGTATACTGAAAACGTCATCTGGGGGAAAAAATGAATATCCTGTGCTTTTACCTGCTAGAAAACTTGCAATCTGATATGTGAAATGAGTGCCATTGGACCCGTCTCTCTCAAACAACTAAATGCAGCAAGGAACGCTCTCAGCGGCCAACCTGGCAGTGAAAAAATGCTCTTTCAGCTGCTGCTTCTCAGGTCTTTCTTGCTGAAGTTCAAGATTTGTTTGAAGATCTTTGACCCTATGTCTAGGGCTTCTTTGCTCCCTGATAGCTTCTAGCTGCCCTGTTTCAGTTATAAGAAGCTGCTCAGGCAGTTTCTTCCTTTTAATCTTTTTATTTAACAGCTAGTGAACCTGAATTCTGCCCTTTCTGCTTCTTGGCTATCTAGCTGCCAAACACCAGCCCAGCTCCCTCAGTGATTCTTGGACCTGTTACAAGAAATCCTGGAGAGTTAGTTGGGATAACTTTCTTTTTTGGATGCTTTCCATAGAGCCTCTCTTAATTCAAGTCTTCAGAGGCTCACCTCAATACACACACAAAAAAATTAAAGTAAAAGGTTAGTGCATTTTACCTCAGTAGTTCTGTCCATGGGGTAGATGTTTTGTCTGTCCCCATTAGCATCCTGCAGTCAGTATTACTGAAATGTTTGAGGTTTCTTAAGACTTCGCTCTGAAGTGTCCCTATATAAATGATTGTTCCTCGGGGACAACTGGGGTTCATTATTCCCCAAAGCTTTTATAAAGCTTTTCAAGGACATGGAAGGGTTAAGCTGCAGGTCTGTCCTTGACCCACTCAACATAGCACTGATCAGCTCTCTATGTAACCACAAATTTAATTACTTCACATGGACTTCGTTTTTACTTAGCTCTTTGCTCATCTGTCCTGTTGACATCACCGGGGATTTGGCTGTAGGCTGCTGCGAGCAGACAGTCCCGCATCTATATTCTGGGGCACTGACCATAACTAAAAATGGAAACAGCCCTCTCACCTGAAGCGATTTTCCAAGCCTGATCTGGAGACAGGGCCGAAATTCAGTAATTGTACCTAGTCTCCTGACACTGCCCTGTGATGCAACCACCAGAACATGCTCGTTTTCTCCCAGTGCCACTTGGCAATCGTTTGAGAATAAATCTAATAGAAGACCTTTTGAATATAAGGATTATCATTTTGCAAAACAGCAATCACTACAAGCATTACCCTTTAGCTGCTGACAGCAAAGTTCAAAAATCTCATCATGTGCTGGTTTCACAGCAGCTGGTAAAGGTTAATAAAATGGATGTTTAAAAGGCAGTGTTTCTAAATTTTTTATACTCAGGACAATTCTCATTATTTTGGGTTGACATAGCCCACACATTTTCTTCACATTCAAACTGTATGACATCCATTCTTGCATTACGTGGAACAGTAAACTGTAGGCCTTGCTGTTAGAGCTGGCAGAGAGGAGATTGCACTTTCTGAAGTGAGGTGGTGTCTGTAAATATCGGTACAAGATCAGATTTGTGCAGTGGTCTCTAGAGAATGGAACACACCTGCTTCAGTGAGTTATTGGCGTTAATTTATAGTTGGGGCCTGTACTGTATTTCTAACAAAAATTGCTAACTGGCTAGTGTTAAGATTTTGTATTTTACTTTTATTATGTTCCTGTATCACTGGACGTACTAATCTACAGTATAAGTCAATAACATGTTCTGAGAGGGAGATTTTAGTCAGTTTTCTAAAATTCTGCAGTTTAAACTAACTGCAGTCTTTAAAGTTGCTTCTAGTTTTATGCCAGTTTGAGTGAGTAAAGATGTGTACCTTTTGTCTCCTTAGTCATACATGATGAGAGAGGTTGCATGAATTTTTGCAGGATGTGGTAATTTGACATGGTCCTCCTGGGTGTATCTTTAAATTATTCTATACTTTATGTAAAAAGATGTATGTGTGTATCTTGAATTTATGGCATTACGCGAAACGTCAATGATGTAAAGCCAAATTAATGAATTATTGAACTGGGCCCATTGCATTCAAAGTTCAGTCACTGTCATTTCAGCTCCACCATTGGTAGAGATGAGCCTACCCTGAATTATTAATCCAAAGACAGGTTAGTAACTTTTTTATTGAGGGCCATATCAGAGCCCCCCTGAAGGTTAGGGTAACAATACTGAAATTCCTGGTCTAAGTTCAAGGGAAATTAAGCTTCTGGTTATGGTTTTGTCCACTGTATTTGTAAAGACCTCTTATGTGACACAGACTATAAATAGCAGGCTATAAGACTAAATTGATCCTGTGAGCACAGAAGTGATTATTAATACTGACTTCATAGTTGATAAGATACATGAGACCGTTTCAGTTTTTCCCACAAGTTCCAGTTGAAATGTCTTGATTAATATTTGTGTCAGAACAGAATTAGGACGGGTGAAATAGGATGTTAGGACTGGCCGTGCTATCTGTGCAGTTCTGTTGTGCTCTATAATTATCACATGTTAATTATGTATATAGCATGGTTCATCCAAATCCACCCACCCCTACTAAAGCAGTAGCCCAAGATCTTAAGTGGTCCAATTTACCATCTTGAGAGTCTACAGGTGTCCACATATTATTAAAAAAAAAAAAAAAAGTCTGGCCAATTTACCCATGTTTTGTTGGAATGAACTGTCTTTCACACTGACGATAAAATGATCAAGGCACTTCCCACAAAATAGAATTGGTGTGGCACTATAGAATAAGATGAAGTAACTCAGCTGTCAGAGGTGGTTGGACTGGTAATTTCATTTCTCTAGGAAATTCTTCAAATCGTTATGACACTCCGTTCTGTAGATTATATGAGAAAATAGGAATTTGGATCTAAACAATGGCTTTCATCTGTGCCCTCTTTAAAAGTACTGAAAATAACTGGCTGTAAAGTTATTAACATGCTAAGATAATTGCAGAAATTAATCAACTTGCTCAGGGCTGTATAGCGAGTGGAAAAAAGCCTAGAAGAAAGCCTGGTGTACTGACTTCTGACCAATGGTCTTACCAGTAGACTAAACTGGTCTGACGTAGTTACCGTGAAAATAAATTCAATTTTCCTTTTTTTTTCTTTTTCTTTTCTTTAAATTAAGTGAGTGAGGGACTGCATATACTGAGAAGTTAATAAATACAAAGGATCTTTTTAATATACAGCAACTTGATATCTAAATAAGATTAAAATAAGCAATAAAACTGCCAGATATTGTCACCAATAGCACGTGAGGGTTCAAGTAATAGCAGCAAAAATGTAATAATAATAAAATGCAGTCAAAGCTTTAGCAATGAACAAATGCTCTTGTCTGTAACAATTTTAAAGA
Source organism: Anser cygnoides (assembly GCF_040182565.1). NCBI lineage: Eukaryota > Metazoa > Chordata > Aves > Anseriformes > Anatidae > Anser > Anser cygnoides. Next base: position 10,759,439 of record NC_089885.1, on the reverse strand, counting down.
AAATTTACATTTTTAAGACCAGTTCCTTTATTATTTAGGCCTGTTTGCTGTAGCATGGCAGGAGGAGTTGACATTTCAAATAATTGCTGCTGTAACAAAGAATGTAAGCATTTATCACAATATGCCAATTAAGCTTTGAAGGCTATTCGGCACGTTTAATGAAGGCTGAAGATAACCACCCCAGTGATCTATTGTGATGTATTACGCATCCCTGCCCCAAATACTGTTTTGATCTTTAAGATTCCTTTTCTTTAATGTCACAGTTTTGATTTTACCAAAGTTAGAAATTTTTGATGCATAAATTATGTATCTAATCATGCAGATCAGTTAGTGCTTAGAGACAAACATGAATACAATCAGTGGTAGTCAAAAGGGGAAAACTACTACCACATCGTTGTATAATTTGAGTGATTTATGTCTTGGTAGGATGACACTACACATACTGTTTTTTCTAATGCTGCTTTGTTGAGTGCACAGCTTAATAACATTTGATCTTTTCAATTTATAGTATCTCACATATCATTTATGTTTGCTATAAAAAGGATAATTTGTAAAGTGAATGTTCGGCTGATCTGAATTGTCAGAAACATTTTTCAATCTGCCATTTTTTTCTATTTAAAAAAATTGAATTTATTAGCCTATAACTTTCTTTTTTTCCATTAATGGTGGGTTAGTCATTCTACTTTGCTTTTGCTCAGACTGTGGAGTAATTCTTTAAGACCTGAACGTGAGTGAAAGAGTAAAATATTTACATCAGTTTTGAACCTGCTGTTGCTAAAAGAACTGCGAGTGAAGTTGGCTCTTCTTTTTGCTTATGGCTTTTCAGAGCAAGGGGAAGACATTGCTTTTAACAAGGAAGGAGTTTGTCTCACTTCAGATACATGCCAAAAGCCAACTGTAGCTGATCCAACTAGGAATGGAAACTGTCTGTTTGGGTTGAGGAGTAAGGGATAGGTGAACATGTGGCTTAGTGACATGTTGCTCTCTTAACAAAAGCTGTTGTGCCTTTACTATAGTTGCTTATTGCTTATATGGTTGCCTGAGTTAAGTAATTCATGACAGAAGGAAAAGGTTGCTGGGAATAAGGCAACTAATGGCTTATAATATATTTGTGAATTGATTCTTCAGAGAAGAGTATATTTTATAATAGTGCATGGCATACAGTCTACTGATGCTAAATACAGGGGGTAAAAAGACACATTTTCTTGAATTCACATGCTAACAAAAAGTCCTGTTGAAAGAAAGAAAGCTAACAAAGGTGACAAAGAACTAAGACAGGTCCTGCAGCAGAGTGTTTCTGTTTGTGGAGATGGCTATATTTTTTTGTTTTTTAATGAATTGTCAAACGTATTTTGAGTCAAGAGTAATAATCCCAAGGTGCTAAGGTAATGGAGCAGAAATACTGATATCTTGAAATGAAGAACTAGGTCCTGTGAGTGGTGGGCACTGGCGAATGATGCTAGGTGCCTCCAGCTTTTGCTGTCTCTTGTTTGTGTCAGTAACTGTCTACCACCATCCTGCAAAACACCTTAGCCAGCTTTGTCCCTACGTACTCTACTCTTTGCACGTCTTTCCAGAGGAGGCAAGCAGTGAAATTGCTTACATATTTCTCTTTCCCCTCCCCTGCATCTACTGTGATATTTTCATGGCTTTATGATTTTGTATTTCTGTTTTGGACTGGCTCGATATACTCCAAGTTTTTCCAGACACATTCAGATGTTCCAAGTGATATTCTCAGTCATGCTCTACAAGTCCTCACAGTGGGTGAATACCAGGCAATGTCTGCTTAGCACAGTGCCCAATTGCTGTTGCCAAGTCATCTGACAACAGTTCGCATGTCAGTACCTTGATAAGTAATTTTTCTCTTTCTTGAAAACTTCCAGATCTTTTTTTCCAGTGTTTTTTTCCTCCTTCTGCCTTTCTGTAGCATGCAGATAATAAGCGAGTGTAGTTACCTCAGGATGCATACTGCATATTTTCTCTTAAAATGGAAATCACTATCAAATTAATTTATATGTACTCAAAAATATTTAGAATTAGCCTCTGGATTTTGGACTGAACTCAGCTCTGCTGAAAGTAGTCATAATTCTATTTAAATAAATTGAAATAAAAGTTGGATTTTGTTCTGTTTTTGACCTGCTACCCTATCCAAGCAGGAACAGGAGTAGTACTAATCGTACAAATACAAGATGGTACAGCTCTCTTTGGCTATGACAGGGCCATATCAAAAACATTTTTTTTTTTTTAGTATTCTATTGAATCTGAAATTCTCCTGAATACACCATAACAGAAAGTGTAGTATTTAAATACACAAATCCATAGAGTTCTTAAAGGGAGGTTAACAGACAACCAGACGGCAATATACAGCCCCAAAGGGGCTGTGAGAGAAGATTCTGCGCTGGCTGAGATCCCTTTCCAATGTTAGAACTTAGACAAATATAAACATTTACAGCCTCATATTGCCAGTTACGTTATCACCCTAAAGAAACCCACAGCCATATGCTATGAATCAAGAGATCACAATGAGATGACAAAAACTACCAAAAGTTGCACTTCTTCAGTGAAACACTGGTTGTATATTCTTTACAGAGAAGATCCTCTTTTAAAGATTAGTGTATGAATTCCTAGGAAATCATACCTTAAATTCAAAACTCCATGGTTTTGTTTATTTAGGCTTCATGTGTTCAGAAACAAATTATTCATATCTCCTTATTTAGCATGTGTGGTGATAGCAAATGTTTCTGTATAGGAAATAGGGTGCATTTGAGAAATTTAATAGTATCACACAACAAGCAGATTAACTCTATTTTTCTCTTGTGTCATGCACTTTGGGTTTAGCCTACAAGAAATCTTCAGAAGTTCTGATCACTCAAGTCACTAATAAAAAAAAAACACGCACAGTATAATGCATTTTCAAAACAAGGCTATACAGAGTAACCAAAATCAAATGTTTCAGTGATTAGAATAAATAGCAGCATGTATTTCTAAGATATGTTTTTTTTTGTTATTCACACCTGGAATTCTGTCTACTTTTGCTCAGGTAGATGTGTCAAAACACATTCTGCTTTTTGGTGCATATCTTATTTCTATTTTTTTAGGTTAAAAAAAGTTTTCTGAGTGTAAAAAGCAACCCCCTTTAAAAAATATATCAAAGTTATCTGTCCTGCTTACACAGATATGTAAGTAAGTATCCTTAAAAATAATAGATTAACTCCCTGCTGGGACATAACAACTCTTGACAAGCCGTGGAGGTTTCTTGTATGAACACCCATTTAGAGCTTTTAAAAATGCTAGCTATGTACCTGGGAAATGATCTTTTTTGCCTTGGGGAACCGTTAGATCTACAAGATAAATTTGCATTTAGGGACCTTTATAAAGCACTTTAAATTGATATCACATTTGATCAGATCCAAGCTACTTTGCAGCGAGGAAAGTTATTATCAGAGAAGATCAGTCATATCTATCACAAGTTGAACCATTTCTGGGAATAATCATTCTTAGATTTTGTTTGAATTTCAGGTGACAAAGTTTCCATCTAATTATGAAGTGCATGTGTAAGAGCCCATCAGATCTTAAGGTTAGAGATGAAAGTTATCCATAATTATTTATTTAACAGTGGTGCTCAGTGCTCTGAACACACTTGGGCTGAGTCATTCATTTGAAGCTTATTTTAAAACATCAAAAAAAAACCCACCTTCCTTTTAAGCAGAGCAATATATAACTGAATATTTTTATACAAGATCTTTTGAAGTAATTTTCTTTGCCTCCGTGAAAAGAGCATAGGAATTATGTCTTTTGAAAAACTTGGAACATAGGTGACAAGTGTCTCAACGTGATCATAAAAACATTACAAGAATTGGATCTGGAAGAAGTATGCTTACACAGCAACAGAAGAAGGTAACGCACTGATAAAAGGCTCTTGTTGCAATGGGTTCTTCGTAGGGTATATGCTGCTTCCTATAATTCCTGTTTTTCTTGCACCGAGGCACAGAAGAATTATGTTCCTGACTCAAGTGGCTTAGTGAGGTGCACAAGATGTGTATGAAGACTCATACTCTTTTCTTTTATGGCACTCTGTTAGAGTGGTCATTTCACTTCTGTCATTAAGTATGCATGGCAGGTAAAAATGATACAGGTATGCTTTGACATTTCATTCCATTGCCCTGTTTGCTGTCATCGAGAGAACATTTGGATATTATTCCTCTGGGCTGTTATGTTCATTCATCTTGGAACAGGATTTTTCTCCCTCCTGTTTGGTGATCAGCCTAAAACTCCTAGCCTATGGTAATGAAAAGTTACGGGGAGAAAAAGATGTGCGTAAAGAACTGTAGGACTGCAGATTAAACTCCCTATTGCAATTCATGTTATGCTAATGAGGTACATAAGATCATTCAGAGCAGCGTAATGCAGTGATATTATCAAGAAACCTACATAATTTACTACAGGGAACCTTTACTTAATACATCATATTTCAGCAAGAAACTTAATAAAAAGAAGCTTTATACATTAATACCACCAAGAATTATGGAAGATAATGCAGCATTTGATCAGACTAATATATAAACACTATTGTGAAACCTAATTTCCAACAAGTTACTGGAGAATCAAAATATACATATTGCTTATTGTTACTGCTGAAACAATAGCTTAATAACTAAGGATACCAGAAGTGAGGCATAATAAACATTTCCTATTATTTATATTCTCCAGTTGCCTGTAGTGGCACGATAACTAAATATTTGATTCAGCGATCTGGATATGAAAGCTATTTTCCTTGCAAACTATTCCTAGCACTCAGCTGCAGCACAGCAAGAAGTGTTTCCATGGTACTGTCATGAGGCTTATCCCATGGTATTTTTTCCCTTGATTTTATTGACGCTTACATTTTTTAAAGCCATTTGGTTTCATTGAATAGAATACATATGGTGCTATAACATGTTTTGACTTCTCTCCCATCAAGGGTCAAAAGAACATTATTCATTTGTTCAGATCAAGACAATGTTACTGGTTATTACTAGCATTATAAAAGAGTTTAATACCTCTGAAAATCTGGGATGTTCATTTGAACCTGAGATGTCATTTTATCTTTTACTGGTATCTACCCTGTAGAAGTGTCTTTCACAACCAGGTCAGAAAAATGGTAGGAAGTGAAAAAGACTTGAGCAAAATTACAGTTATGTGATTTAAGAGTTGTGGACTCATTGGTTAGGGTCCATGTTTTCCTTCTGTATTCTGCCTGGAGATAGTGACCTTGCATGTGAAAATATAGTTAACCTGAAGGTGTGAGAGAAATAGAATACCCCGTGACTTTATCATTTTTCAGCATCCTTATTATTTCAGTCACAGGGATTCTTTTCCAATACTGTGTGCATAGGACATTATTTGTTTATTTTTAGATTAGTAAGTAAAAATTGATTTAGGAAAAAAACTCTTTTCAACAGAGGCTAGTTGAAGCCTTGGAGTATGCTTTGCAGTGGGTAACGTGAAATAAAGCTGAAATTTATGCTAAGTTGATCCATCAGTGATGATCTAAAGAAACTGTGATAGTTCTGAATTTGGTCCCTAATTACACTGGATTAAATAAAAATGATTCTGTAAAGGTCACTTTCATAAAAGAACTATCTACTACAATGTAATGTGGCTCTTTATAAAAACAGGAGATAAAACTAGGTTAAGTGGAATGCTAATAGATCTACAAACTAACCTGCCATTTCAAGTCCTTGTTATTAGTACTTACGTAATCAGAACATGTTTTCAATTTTCGAGTAGTAGAGTGCTCAAGTCTTATAAACTCAATTTGGATTGTGTGCTATTAAAGTGTGTACGTGAAAGTATGTAATTGACATTTCACATGATACATACATCATCTTCTAGACTACTTAACTTTACACAAAAAAGCCATTTTTATGAAAATGATCAACATTAGTTAAACGGCCTGAGAGTCTGGACAAATCTATTCAGTCTTTTCTCGATAAATGACAAAACGTTTGTGCTGTTGGCTATTTATACACAAGCAGACAGAAGATAGTATTAACTATTCTTCATACTGTCCACAGTATCTAGAAATTCAGCAAAAAAAATTAAAAAATAAAAAAAACACCCCTCACAGAGAAGACACTTTCTCTTAAGTACCACTTGTCATCAAGAGCAAATTATTAGGTCTGATTCTACTTCCATAATTATATCTCACCAGACAGAGTTTTGCTTTATGCATATAAGCGACAACGTAGAAATAACCACTTTCCAGCTTGGCAACATGAAATGCGATGTCTAATCATAAGGTTATCTCACTCAAAGATCACCTCACCCACATTTCTTCCGTCAAGGGAGATATACATAGCCATTAACTTCATGCTCGCATTCCTTGCAGTGAGGTCTTACTTGCATTGTGCTGTGGGCTTTCTCCTGCTCTGACTTTTTGTATGCCAGCTGCAGCTGGTCAATCCCATCCCTTAGCCATGAGCCAGCTGCTGCTTTCACATCCCTGTCACTGCTGTCACACCCCTGCGCTCCAGAAGGGCCTTTCTCCAGTTGCTGTCAGCTATTGTAGTCTCTCTGTCACTCAGCCCTGCTTGGTCATGCGCTCCCACACAAGCAATCTCGGGTGCTGAGAGAGAAGGAACTCAGTAGATCTGGCACTGATGCAGGCTTGCTGGCAGATTCTTCAAGTGTTGTTTGAAAACCCATTGAAGCTAATGGTAAAATCTCTGTCTCACAGAGTTTGAATCAGGTCCATGCACCCCTGTTGATAAATTTTCCTAGATCTGGCTCTGTGGGGAGTTAAGTATCCAACTGGTGTTTTGAAACTCTGCTTAAATTAACCCTCTTATTCCAGAGATGTATCTTATCCTTTACAGCTCTGTAGGGCTTGGCACTGAGCAAGGGATCTAACAGGCTGAAACGTGTCCAGGCCCTCACCTTTGCCTGGCTACCAATTTCCACAAGAATCTGTCCAGCAATTAAAGGTCAGACCTGAACTAAGTGAGAGGATCATGCAGAAGAAAAGTAGCATAAAGTTAGGCCATGCTGATGCCCCACTGGATGGAAGAATAATTGTCATCAATAGCAAGGGCTTCTCCTGTCACAGGACTAATACCTCTTTCCTTTAGTAGATGGACTATAACATGTTGCTGCAAATGAAGTAACTCAGCAGGCTCAGGTGAACAGAATTTGGTCCATTTTCAATGTTTGGCAATACTTTTTTACTTCTTAAATGCTAGGCAATTAGTCTTATTTTGGTTAATTAGTTCCATATGTTTGGTCTTGCTTCAGCTTTCCCTTTTCCAGTGGTTGTTTCACTTTCTCCTTCCTAAACTTTTTATTTTAATCTTACACATGATCCTTCTTTGCCTGTCTGTGTTTCCCATCCACATGCTAATCAGTCTGCCAGGCCATTCTCCCCAGGGCCAGCGTGCTTTTAGCTGCACTCCGCAACCTCTGCCCCGTGTCTTTCTCAGTATTGCTTAGATGTCTTGCTTTGACTCTGTGTTGCACAGTCTTTTAAGAAACCTGTTTGACTACGGAGAAAAAGGCATGCAATGAGGCATCAATAAAGGGACAAAGATCAGGTACCTTGAGGAGGTAGAACATCAATAAAAGAGAAGGAATGAATGGCTCTGAGGAAGATAAAGCAGCATGATTCACAACTCTGGAGAATGCTAAGCAGGCATGAAATATTTGTAAGGTAAATAATGGTCTAAGATCAAAAAAGAAAACAAAAACAGATGATGCATAGTATCAAACAGAATTTAAATAAATCATTAGCAGGAAAATCTCTTTCTTGAATCATAAGATACAGAACAGCGTGTAATTAAAAATGTGTGTTTGATCATCTCCTATGACTACTTTAATAATGTTTTGCCATTTATTTTGTGACATTGAGGCCAGAAGAGCTAGTATCCTGGGCTGAACAAGATTTAAATAACAAATGTTGTGCTGAGGTCAGTAAAAAAACATAAAATAAATCTTCCATTTACTTCAGTGGAACCATCAAATTGCCTATTCTTGGAGCTGAAAAGCAATTTTTAACTTGACATCTGCCATTTTATCTTCCTTATCATTGTACTCTTGCATAGCATTGTAAACACGAGAACCACAGCTGTGCATAATGCCTCTGCTGGGGAAATCTTTGACTCCTTTTGTAGCCAGGCATGCTTTTGAGCAGTCAGGTAAAATCTAGCCTATGTGACTGTTAAGAAACATTGGATGAAAGCTTGTCCATTGGGCATCTTTGCCTTGGGCTTCATTGGGAGCAAATTAAAGTAGCTCATTTTAAGTGTACAGCTGGATTTTTAGTGTACAGCTGAATAACTTTTGTCAGAAATATATGGTGATTGTTTAAAAACAGAGGTACATAGAATATTTTTTCCCTCACTTCTAGTCTTCCGGATTATTGGTTCTGCAATGGGTAGTAGAAAGTAGGCCAAAGATCTTTACGTATGTAATTGTTATATGCCAACATTAAGTCAGAGGGTTATCAACCATATTTTACCTAAGGGATGCTCTTCATTATTAAAGCATTGAATTGAAGTCTTATGTACCAATTGTAGGAATTGCTTTTCTGTATAGTAAATTCTTTACAAATATCAGTAACGATTTAACTTTAGGGTTTAGCTAGCATGTCATGGGTGAAAGAAAAAAGTAACTAAAAGAAAGAACGTACTCATGTTTATTCTATAAAGTCAAATAAGTGATTTAGTGATTGGTAGGACTGCTATACATCACTGCAGACTGTGTTTTCAGCAAGCATCTGAAAATGAATCTGTAGTCCTGTTTAACATATCCAGGACTGCGAGAGCACTTGCCTCACATAAATCAATTCTGCTCATACCTTAACTGCTATGAAATGTAAGTCTTGATTCTCAGATTGCCAAATACCTCATTTTAGGGAGGAAGAACCAAATACTGTGGAGAAGGTGTTCCACTACAACAGCACAAAACCTCTGGTTCGTAAAGCCCTTAGCAGAACTAACAGGTTTTCCTTCACCAGTTCTTTCTATGTATTATGCAGTGTACTTGGTGCTGATGACACTTAAGAAAAAGGTGATGATAGGTCCTCAGTGAGTCATGGGTACATTTTTATGAGGCTTTTGATTATGTTTATGTAATTAAAAAAAAAAAGAGAGAGAGGGCTTAAGTATAGATAAGCAACAATGGAACTCTTGAAACAGAAGATACGAGACTTCAAATTCCAGTCTTGGGTCCTACTTTTATAACATAACTACTTTTTCTTTTTTGGTTGTTTTCTTGCATACTCACTGTAAACCACAGGCCTTGTCCCGGCTGAGTGTGTCAGGGAGCATGGGCTGGAAAGCAGCTAATTTCCTCCCCTGTCCACCAAACTCCATGGTGTGAGTTGCTTTCTGAATAAAAATCAGTTGGAAGTCTCTGGGTATAATAGTAGTACAATACTCAATGGCAGCCAATAATCTGTTAGTTTTAATACTGTTTCTGTAACTGTAACGGAGTATCTGTTTCTCAGTTTGTTACACTTGAGCAAGGTACATTACACATAAAATTAAGCATGATTAAATGATAATTGCAGTCTTTTTGCAAAGTAATTCCATGGTTGTTTATGCTTTGCAGAAAATAGATGACATTTATTTTGCATGTGTCAAGGAAAAACTCGAAATGTTAAAGAAGTTGCTAAGGAATAATTGCCATAAATTTACAAAGGAATTACTTTGTTATGTATGCCTGGGATTGAATAAGGTACTACACAAATTTCTATCAAGATACAATTTTATTTACAAAAAGGCATTATTTCTGCATTATTCCTGAAAAAAAAAAAGTCATGGCAAGTGGAAAGATCTGTCTTTTCTTATGGCAGTATGTTATTAAAGTGTGCTACCATGTTCTTTTATTTACAGAAGTACTCTTTTGTCAGCACTAAAAAAGACCTAATTCCAGAAGACATGCAAAGCATACACCGAGGCTCTTTTGCTTTGATATCTCTTCTTTTGAATGAGTATGGGGGGTAATATTGTGAGTGAAGGGTCAGAGGTTCTGTACTAAACTTTGACGCTTTATATGTTAGAAAAAATAGTCATAAATATTGGTTGCGTTTGCATTAACTTTTTAGTTTTGATCAAGGGTGTATCTGTGAAGCAAATTCAGTTGTCCCCACTCACTGCACTTTGTTTTACATCCCATATTCCAGTGCAGTCATGGATCAGACATAATGGATTCCTTTCAAATGAAGTTAAACTGAAATAAGTGCTTCAGGAGTGCACCTAATTTTCTCCAACAAGTAGGTCCTAGATACAGACCTGGGCTGAACTAAAACCTCAAAACATGTTTTGTGAAGGTGTCAAGTCCTTGTCACCATCTCTCTGGCTCTGCAGATCTACTTCTTTTGCCTGCCACTATTTCACTATTTGCTAAAGAAAGCATACCCTACATAGCATTTTGGGCCAAATCCTGGATGATGTCAAAACCAGATCTGAAAGTCTTCCTGGTGTGGAGGTTACAGAGTCCTGTTTTCATGCTTCACTGCGCCTTTTTTTTTTTTTTTTTTTTTGTGGGAGCTCCTGTGTTTCTGCCTTGATGTGAAGTTTGGAATGTGACTGTATATAGAGCTTTCAAAAATCTTCTTCGTATCTGGAACATATTTCAAATTAAACCATATTTCTTCTAAATTTGAAGGAAATAATCACAACAATAATCTTGGAAACAGAATTTCTCTGAAATGATTTGGACATATATCATTGTCCTTATTCACTTAGGGACATGGTTTAGTGGGTAGTATTGGTGGTAGGGGAACAGTTGGGCTAGATATCTTGGAGGTCTTTTCCAATCTGAATCGTTCTATGATTGAGATTTATATTTTGTTTAGAATAGAATTTTATGCAAACAAAAGAACAGAAGACTTATGGCCTTTCCTCTCTAGTACTTCTGTCTAGTAAGTAGTGCTTTTTTTCTAAGAGTTATCTCCTTGGAAGAAACGTCAAATAAGTTACAGAAACCAAGACAAGTATGTCAGGTGTATTCCAAGACAAATGCTATTAAATACAGAAAGTCTCTGGATAGGAGATATGCTGTGATAATTATGATAATGAAAAACTAATCATAACTTATTTGCCTAAAAACAAATGCAAGTGAATGAGAGAATTTTTCAAGGCTGGCTGGTGGCCCCAATCCAGCGTGCTTTGAAAGTCTGCTGGAGGTACCAAGCAGAAATGAGCAGTGACTGGAGGCACAAACAAATCCTTTTCCTTTTTTTTCTCCCCTACTTTCAAAGGCAATGAAAAAAAATGTCAGCATTCTCTTGATAACTAATTAAAGATTATGTCAGTCTTATGGAGCATTTATGTAAGCTTTTGTTCGTTTCTGGCATTGTGTGACGTTTATGGCTTCTTCAAATATTCTTACAAATGTGTTTTATCAGAAGAAAAATTACATTATTGGACAATATGCTTTTATTTGGAATATTAAAAATTTTAAATCTCCATTGAACCACATGTCTACAGCTTTAGACAAGACTAGCAATCTTTTAATGATTAAGAGATATTTCTGTGTTGTTTTTGACTACCGTGGTAGCAAATTATATCTGCAAGTGACAGAGTCAAGTGTATCTCAGCCAGAACAGAAGGCATGATAAATCTGGGATGCCCTTGTTGGTTTGCATTTCCATTTTTCTGTTTATCATAGCAAATTACAGTCCTGCAGAGACTAGTTTGGATCTAAAGCTTAACCTACATTCCCTTAACATCTGCTCCTAAGGAGGAAAAGCATATGAATTTGTACATGCTGATTCATTTTCAAAGGGAGACACTTCCTATGAAAAACATTTCTGCTAGTTCTCTGAAACATACTCCAAACACTATCCAAGGGACAAGAATGAATAAAATAAACCAGGCTGAGATTAAAATAAAAATAGGAATTGGGTCAGGGATTTCCAGAGGAATTTTTTCCCCTCCTCAGAGCCAGTGCAGGTAAACAAACACAAGGGTAAGCCAATGCACAAAACAGAAACAAAGAAGTTTATGAAAGTAAAGCTCAAAGGAAAGAAGATGAATTGAGGAGTACAGTACTGTCATGTGACAATCAAAAATAATATGAAAGAATAATGTCGGGGTGCAAATTCTGAGAGATAAACCATCTCTTTAGGGAAAGAGAGACTATTAAGTCATAGTGGAAAGAAATCAGACTGAGGGCAGCAAAAAATGATCCTTGACATGAGTCAGTATGAAAATAATACTGCTATACTTCATGTAGGTAAAAACAAGACTAGATAGGTTTGTGAAGAGGCACATTTTTCAAAGAAGTGAAAGCACTATCACAGATCATCAGCCAGGAACAATTTCAATTCTTGTACTGTCGGGTATCACAGCATTAATCCAGTTGTGGAGAATCTAGCCTGGAAATTATGTAGACACTGATAATAAATGTAGAAGCTGTTTCTTCTTTATTGTTGTGGGTTATATCTTCCTTGTCACCAGCATGTAGAAGCAAATGGCAAATATTTGTACACTGATTTTTTTTAACCTTTGTCCAAAGTCATCTTTCACAGGGGATATCACCTTACATCACTGGGAGAGAGCATTTTATTTCTGTTTTAACCAGGAATAAAATCTCTGTTTTTAAGAAATGCAGTTTCTTTCACATCTGCTGCCTTTATAATTGAGTTCTTGGTAGCTGGAAGCATTCTATCCTCGCATTGCAGCTGGAGATAGAGACTGTGTTCAAAGTTGCTTTCTTTCTTTTGAATGTGAAAGAGAAATTATATCTCTTTCCAAAATGGGGGGTGGAAGCCAGGCTGAAGAAGGGGTTACATTACTGTTTCTGTAAGTATCACTTTGTTAAGAGCCTCCAGATGGAGCACAGCAGTGTTAACTAGTGTTGAGGCACTGAAAACACTGTACGCTCACAGACGTGTAGATAATATAGTTCGGTATCCAAGACATCTGTTAATGTATGTTAGTTCTAAGTTTTCTAAGATATGGTGAAGTAAAATGCCACATGGCAGAGGAAAAGATTCTGGGTGGAAGGAGTCTGATACCACCAAGAAAATGTATATATAAATTTAATGGAGCAGGAGAGAAGAAAATGGCCCGATTTAAACGTATTTTACTGTGAAGCATTACTTTGTAATGTACTCTCCTTTTCCACTGAATTTTCCAGATGTGAAAATGAATACATTTAAAAATAGAATACATTCTACAGTATATTGTAGAATGTAATTCCTACCTTGTACACCTGGTTTGAATTCAGATGGTTTTTGGAAGTTCTTAAGGCCTTAAGCAGGTTGGTCTGAATTCAGTGTTAACTGTTTTGAGAGGAAAGTTGGGGTACTTGACTTCCTGAGATCTCTTCTAGACAGAATGATTCTGTCACTCTAAAACTGAAATCACTTTATGGAAAGGAAAACTACATTTGTGAAAAATTAACCATCTCTGTTTTAAATGCTGGGACTGTTTGCTTGAATTCGCTGGCTCTTTACCAATGTAACTGCATTAAATGTCTTGTTGCAAAACCAATATAGCAAAATGGATAACTTGGCATTTTTTCCAAACTTTTTCCTTGGATTCAGGTCAAGGGAAGAATGATTAATTTTTAAAATTAATCGTTAATTTTTGGCACAGTGACTCACACATCTTTTATTGTACTTATATTTGAAAAGCCTTCAGCTGGAAGCTAGGTATAGCCTAATTATACAAACAGAATTATGAAAATATATTTTGCATAGCTGTAAATTGTGGTAGTTCCATTGAAGTAAATGTACCTAATGCAACTAAGATTCATAGCTCCATGAATATATATATGTCCAGGCAGCTTGGGTCTATGAAGACAGCAAGCTTTTCTGTCTGCTGGACTATTCCAGTTCCTTAAAAGCAACTGATGATTTTGGCTATGTATCTGACTTGCCTTGGTTGTTGACTTAGGCAGAACAGCACTGTTTGTTGTTAGCAGCCAGAGACTTCTTTGTTGTTAGCAGCTGGGGACATTATCTTAATTGAAGTGAATTTTTCATTTGCTTCCTATCCATTTCCAGTATCTGGTTATCAACATTTTTATTGGCAAGTTACTTTATTTGCTATAAATCTGTATATTCTTTCACTTTCCTTCTGAAGGTTTTATTCAATGCCTTTTGGTAATGTTAAACTTTCATTTAAGTATGTGTAATTCCTCTTAAGGAATTCATAGAATCAATAAGGTTGAGAAAGACCTCTAAGATCATCTAGCCCAACCATTCACCTATCACTAATATTGCCCACTAAACCATGTTCCAAAGTACCACATCTACCCTTTCCTTAAACACCTCCAGGGATGGTGACTCCACCACTTTCCTAGGCAGCCTGTTCTAATGCCTAACCACGCTTTCTGAGAAGAAGTTTTTCCTAATATCCAACCTGAAACTTCTAGGACAAAATTAACTTTTATTAGAGGGAAGTGTCCCTATTTTTCTATGTAACCTTGAGAAAATCTGTGAGCTACTTTCTTCCCTGGTGAAATGAGGTTATAGAAACTTTATTTATGAAAGTAATTCAGGCTTTCAGCTGGAAACCACATAAGAAACAGGCACAGTTAGTTACCGGAGTTCATGCTAAAGAATACACTCCATCTGTGGATTTTTATGCTGCATCAGGACAGTTTACTGGTGTCACTCATTTCTCTAAAATGTAAGTCAGCTACTGTTGTCTAGACCTTTCACAAATAATACACGTGTATCTTAATTAAAACTTCAAACTATTAGTTAACATGCCTGTTTTTCTGATCAGAAAACCTTACCAAAATGGAATTGAACAATATGAATACTTTGTGACATTATTGTGATATAAAAATCATGGCATCTGGGCAGACTACAGTGAATGCAGCAACCATATCAAATTCCGAAGATAGCTTTTTTTTTTGTAGATTCAGAACATATCAAGGTGATTTGAGGTGATATATTTTCTTTTTCAGTTTACCTTTCTTCCTTGAAAATATACCCAGTAAATTATTTTATTTTCTCTAATCTCCCCCCCCCCTTTTTTTTCTTTTGTTTAAGCAGCATAAATCCGATTTTTACATGGTTATTTTTCATGACATTTAGTTATTGCTACAATATAACACCCTAGAAGTTTAGGTATTACATATATTTCTGCCTAGTATGATACTGTATTGGATGCCTAGTGAATTTATCCTAGCAGCTGCAAGTGGTTTAGTTCTTTGTCAGGCCTCTCTCTATTTCAACAAAAGAAATAATGAGCATGAAGATTCCTTCATAGGCCGTGAATTTATTTCTGTTCAGAGAACTGTTTTTTATAGTGAAATTAGTGGAATATTAAAGGTCTCTCTGACTTTATGGCATATCAGTTGAATGAGCTAGTGTGTCTTTATTAAGTACATTTTGATATTTTGCAGGCAATTTTATGTCCTAGCTCAAAGAAGGTAGGGTGCCTGTTCCTTACAGCAAGTATGAAAAATAGTATAATTTTACAAGAAGTTATTTTAGGGTCAGCTTTTAGAAAACTAAATTAACTGGCAGTTGCAGTTCCCGACAGATGGCAGATAAAGTGACTAATATTACAAGATCTGTTCTAAAGATTCTGTTCGTGTTTCCACTGGTTTGCAGATGTTCTGTGAAACAGAACAGTTTCACTTAAAACAACAGCATTAATCAAAGTTGTAAAGTCTGATATTTTTAAGCGTTCTGTCTGAAATGTCTCCTCCTTTCAGTGCTATGCAATATCAGCCAAACATAAAACATTCTGGTTCCATTCTCCCTCCTCACTAGACACCTCTATTATCTCTACCATATCTTGATTTTCTACTGCCTCTGTTGAGTTCCCCAGCAAGTCTGCCTTTGGACACATTGTCGTTTTCTCCTGTGCTTGCTGACTGATTGGTCTCTTTGGTAATACTTCACTTTTCCCTTGTAGTCTTATGGCTGACCTTCTCTTCCACATCTTCTGATGGGAATCTTGTTGCACCACAAGTTTAATCAAGCTGATGTGGGCAACCATGTTTTCTCTAGAAATATTGCCACCTCCTCTTTTTCACCCCATGTCCAGTATTACAAGTTATCTTTCGAGTAGTTATTGATTCCTTCCATCCCTTTTATATCACCTGCAAATTGCCCTGCACCTCAGTCTCTTTATATTTTTCTTTTCCTTTTAGGAAACTCTTCCATTAATTATGCCCATTTTGGTTGATTTTTAAAGTCTAATCCTTAATTTTATTATAAAGTGTATTGTATTTTAAATGCATATATAGAAATACATTATTAAAGACTAGGCTGCATTGTTAATTGTTCTGTTTCTCCAAAATCCAGTCCTCCTACCTCTGATTCTGTTTTCCTACCAGTGTTTCAAGGTCTCGTGTATGCCTTTCAGGCCTTCTCTCTATGCATTTTTTTCCACCATTTCCCCATTGAAACAACTAAGGTCGTCTTTGTGCATTTTTTCTTTCGATTTCTTACTTAAAGTTACCAGTGTTTACCATTTAAATAGACAAAAGTAAACAAAACTTCTCTGTTTTGTACAGAGATGTTAACTTTATATTTTTGGAGTATTGGCATGCTGCTAACTTCGGTAAAATTAGAGAGAAAAGCAGTGACAAAAATCTCTTGGATTTTAAAAGTAATAAACCAGAACATCTTGACTGTAAATAAGGACCTTGAATATGCACAGTAGAGTCTTGTTCATCCAATACACTTTAATTTGAAGGGAAGGCCTGTAAATCTTGGTCTGAAGTGATGGTGGTGGAATAATATATGGTGAAAAGTGTTCAAATATTGGATGAAAGCAGGTGTGAAATAAAATTTTAAAGGGTTATCAGGGAATTAGGCTGACAAATCAGGACAGTACCTTTGAATCTGTTTACATAGACCTTTCCAGGAATATCATGTAAATACTGGTAAAGTGATGAGGATGCTTGAAAAATCTGGTTTAAAAGTCTTTTGTGGCTAAATTTGAAATTCAATGTAGCTTAGTATATTGTTTACTCACTGAACATTTTGTTTCTCACGTTTTCATAAACTGCAACACAAACTGGTGCCCTGAGCTCTCAGTAATTTAATTATTTTATATATCCGTCCTCATCCTTACTTTTTGGGAGTTAAGCATCGAGTTCACACTAGTTCTTCTTTTCCTATTTAAATAGTCCCTTCATGAAATAGGCTTAATTACATGTATGCAAAAATCTTACTGACTTCAGCAAAACCATTTTTAAGTTGAAAATCAATGTGTGTATATCTGGATTAGACGGTTAGTATGTGTTAAAGAGACTTGCTGTTCAGTGTTAAAAGTGTGAAGAATTCCAACCAGAGAAGTTTGTTTAGCTTTTTCTTCATAAGAATAGACAAAGTTATAACTTAAGAATAAACAAGGTTAGCACTGGAGGAAAAAAAAAAAAAAGAAAAGAAAAAGCCCTGGCAAATATATTGTCACTCTTTTGAGAGCCAAATCATGCTGCTTTCTTCATACTGGAGATTGTTTTAAAGTAGAATCTTAAATGTAAATTGTGATGTCCCATCTGTTTTGCTTGCTTGTCTTAACTTTAAATAGCTTAATAGAAGGGTTTTTTTTTTTTTCAGTCTTTTCTTAAACCATTTCATCTGTTTTGACCAACATCTGCTGTTTCATTTTAAATCGTAATACCCCAAACTTAACAGGCCTATCATTTCACTTATGCTAAATATTCTGTTGTTTTTGTTTGTCAGCAGAACCACATCTACAGAATCACATTCAAGAAAATCTCTTGCATCCTTATGTGAAAGTAAAGATGGTTAAAGCCTGATAATCCATAAAAATATGCAGTTATTTGATCTAGATGTGAATTTGAACATAAAATCTCTTGCTGTCTCTAAGAGTAACTGTCTACAGGTACTGTAAGGTAGACACCGCTGGCAACAGGGAAAAGAGCAAAACCCCTTCAATTGCATTATTACTTTTAGTTTTGCATACAGTAGCTTTGGGTGAAAGCTGAGTGCTTCCTCAGGCTTTGAGAACTGAGGGGAGATTTTGAAAGTTTGAGAAGATAACTGGGAATTCATTTTGTGGAGAGCAGTGTACCTATGCTAGGCAATTTTCAGTGTTAGATGTTCTGACAGCATGAATTGAGGGCTCTTCCCGTTCTCAACATTTTGAGCACTACCCCAGCCTTACAGAGAATGGAGTTTTGGGAGCCAAATATAGTATCTCAAGTTATATGGCCATGTACCATGTACTCATATATATAATGCCTTTAAAACTGAATGAGTATTTTTTTTGTTAAAGAAATTTGGCACAATTCACAAGTGAAGTTCTGTCTGGTTTTCTATTTTGAGTCTGTATCAATAATGAGTTCTTAAAACTAAAGCAAGTAGTCTGCTATTGTCTGATCACCTTCAAAACTGTAATATTTAATAGGTTGTCAAATGACTTGGGGAGGTTCTGAGTTTTGGCAGTTCCTATTACTTACCCATGGTGGGCTATTAAATTAAAGGCTAAGGCAAGTAAATTGCCTCTCAATTTTTCTTCTGACAGATGTTTAATATGTACAATATTTGCATTTTCACAATAAAATGTTTTCACAATATTCACTTAGGTTTAATGATTTATAATGAAGACTTAAGTTGTGTATGCTCAAAACAAAATTCCTCACAGCACAGAGAAAAATGAGTGGAAATCCACCTAACTTTTCACTGCTAGATAAAAGTGACATGTGAAAAGTCACTTCTGATATGAAGTAAAGAGCTTTTGAGATCTGAAAGAGATTGAGAAACGAAGCAGAATGAAAAGCAGCTCAGATGAAAAGCACTGAAAGACGAGAAAGAAAACAGAGAACGTAAATAATAGTAATCATGTGAATGAGACCAGCAAAGAGGAAGAAGGGGTGCCTATAATAATTAATTCAGGATTAATTGTAGATGTGGTAGATGTGGACAGTACTAGAGTATTGTTTTTGCAGCATGTGTCTAAAACCTGTCAGCAAAGTAGAGAGATGACTTTGCCAGTTAGAAGGAGGTCCTGGGAAAGTGTCTGAAAAAGTTCGCCTGGCCTTAGGAGAGGAGTGAGTTGCAGGTTCAATCTCCCTGTGCCAGAATATCGGGAAGAACCCTTGTTCTGTTACAGTTATTTTATTTTGAGGAAGCTTGATGTTGTAAGATGCAGAGTATACTTTTCCTGGACCAGCTGCCCTCTGCCCGTGGGGAAGGGACATCAAGACCTGGTGACTTTATTACTGAGGGTAAGCAAGTGAGTGTGTGGGAACATCACCTTGGGTAAGAGCTCTAATCTTGCTGGTTCCAAGGAAACAGCAGATCCACTCATCCCAAGCACCAAGTGATAAGACGGGGGAAATGCCTCAAGTTGTGCCAGGGGAGGTTAGTCTGGATATTAGGAGAAAATTCTTTACTGAAAGGGTTATGTGCCATTGGAGTAGGCCGCCCAGGGAAGTGGTTGAGTCACCATCCCTGGAGATCTTCAAGAAACGCGTGGATGTAGAACTTAGTAGCATGGTTTAGTGGTGGACTTGTCAGTACTAGGCTAAAGGTTGGACTAGATGATCTCAGAGGTCTTTTCCAGCCTGAATGATTCTATGACTCTACAGATCGTACGCTTTCCCTGCTGTAATTAATAACCTGTTAAGTTTCCCTTCCTAATAATAAGCAAATGTTGTCAGAATGTGGGTGCCCTGAAACATACTGGTCTAGATACCCTGGCACATACTGCCCTGGCAAGTCCGATAATTAATAACAGAAAACACAGGGCAAAGTCTAAGATAACTGGAGTTTGTTGTTTGTTTAGCTCTGCACATATGAATTTGAAAGGGATGTGGAACAGTGCAGAATTGCTGGGGAAAACATGTGAAGAATTTAAATGGAGAAAGTAGCAATTGAATATAACTCTTCTGGTAATAGGGGAAAAGTTGCTTGCAGTTCACATCTTTGTGTTTGACAGGTCATGTTACCCAGGAGAAGCTTTTTGCTTCAGAGTATCCGTGGGTGGAATCATGTGGTTTAGAAGTTGCTGCTGTAATCTTCTCCTCATCTCTTCCTGTGGCAGGCTTTCGGATATTCATGGAAATAGAATAAATTAATACTCTTCTATCAAAGTAATTCTTTCAACTTTGGAGAATTTAAGATAGGTTTGTGGAAAAAGTAAACAAGGCAACAAAAGCTCAAGGAAAGGCTAAGATTTATGCTGCAAAAACGCTCTGAGAGCAAACGAAAAGCAGGAGAAAGCAAGACAACGTGCTGTTCTTATGAGTCACTGGAGGAACTGAATAGTTAATGAAATAGAAGTAGAGCTTTCTGGTATATTAATTAATAAATATTGTTAGTCAATCTGCTGAGAAAACACTGATTTTCTGTGGTGGCTAACAATTTATATAAGAATCTGAAACCTTTAACCTTTATAAGAAACCTTTTTCTCACTGCTGTTACTTTTTGAGCTTTGTAGTATGCAAAAAGGAGAAAATGGCTGAACACGCACAAGACATTGCATTAATAGATGAATATAGTAGGCATTTGAAATAGATTAATGAGGAACGTACTGTGTGCAAATAACATTTCACAAAGGGCTTGATGTTCAGGTTTGACCTTGTCTGTCTTTGTTCCTTTAGAGTGTAACACCCATACAGGTTTGAGCAATGAGTAGAAACGCTGCTGCTGTCTTGTTCTTGCTGCCTGAGATTTGTTGCTAATGGCTTGACTCATTAGAATCCACTCCTACAGAGATGGACTCACAAAGTCTGCAAAATAAAATAGGCCTGCCAACAGCTACCCAGGTGTAAATAGATCAAAATACTAAGTAGCAACTTCCAGCTACTGTTTATTTTACCAACCAAGGTCTGTTAAAGCTGATTTTGCAATCTGCTGAAGTCACTTAAACTTACCTGCTTACATCAAAGGATCTGTCTTATTCCCCAGTACTTGTTGTCATTACAGAGCTTTACATTTCTTGATAATTGAATGATGCTGTATTCTCTATTTTGTATTAAACAAGGGATATTTTATGTATCATTAGCACAACTTTTTAACATTTGTTCCATAAAGTATATCGTACTGAAAATTACCTTGCACAGTTTTTTCATTTGTCTGCTCTATATGCTTTTTTTTATTGTTTGTCCACAAGAGTTGGATTAACCCAAGATGGAATATAAACTAGAAAAAGAGAATTCCTTTATTTTCATAATATGAAATGGTCACAAAAATATGATTTGTGCATTCCTGTGTGCTAATCACTAAAGTGTAGCCTAACTTTACTGAACTGATGTCCAACTGTTTGTACAGTTGCAGCAAATTTTTTTCAGGCTTCCCTAATTGTTGGTCTTTGAGGCCATCATTTTACATTATTTAGTTGCAAAACTGTTTACAGTAGCAAATACTGTAAATGTATTTATATGATTGCAGTGCAAAGGGGTAACCTGAACAGTAGGAGTTGTGATAGAAATTTCAAAGAAAATGTTCACTATGATCATACATAACAAGTTTTAACTTTGTTTACAGTGGTGATGCTTTTTGTGAAAAATTAAAAATGACAGGAACGTTCAATAGACAGTAAATACTTAAAAAATCACTGTTCCTGTTTAAATCAATATAGGGATGTAGAACTAGTTTATACATTTAAAAATACCCTAAGTCTCTCAAAGGTTTTGTGAATGTATATGACACGTTCTATTCACTGTAATTCCTCATATCTTTTAAAAACATAATCGGACATTCTACAGATCAGTGAAAACATTTGAAACTAGGATATATACATATATATTGGTCACTCTGCCATTATTAATGTCTAACCTAAAGTAGAAAGTTAGCAGTTTTTGTCAAAAATCAGATTGCTGAGTAATAAAATGTTCATAGACACAGTTAACTGAAAAGTCTTTTCATAGTAGGCCCTGTAAGAATTTATTGGAGAATTTTTCATTTTGTCAGAGTGCCAGGCTTACACTCCTATCCACTCCTAGGTATGTGTATAACCAATCAAAGTAAGAAGAATTTTTTGTAGTTATATCAACATCTGATTTATTTATAAAATTGTTAGGAAACTGGAGCTTTTTAATAATGAAAGGTGCTTATCGTTTGAATATGCAGGGCCCTTCTTTTAGGGTGATATGCTTTGAAGTAGAAGGAACTTACGTTTGTCAATATATAATCCCTCTTAAAGCTTTTCTACCCTCCTGGGTAAATAGAGGAGTTTAACAAGAATGCCTGACAATGTAATTATCTGCCATTGGTTGAATTTGAGTCTTTGTAAAGCAACATAAAAAGGGCTCCACAGTACAGGCAAACCAGTCATTTCTTATCTTTCTGGTGCTGCACTGTTTATCTGAAGCTGGCGTTCCTAAAGGTAAAATAAGATGTAGTATTGTAATTGCAAAAGAATATCGTTGTCATGCACGTGAATGCATTGTTTACCACTCATTCATCATCTGAAATCTTACTTCTGGCACTCTAATAATGGCCATATTGGAAATGCCAAGCTCCCAGTAAAGCTACACAAAGTGCAATTAGTGACTATCTACTGTTGGCAGAAGAGTGGTCTGCATTAGAAGTGTGTTCTGTATCGATAACTCAGAAGTAAAGAAAAAAAAAAAAGATTAGTGATCTCTCAAACATGAAAAGCAAAGCTTAGGTGCTTTTTTATGTTTGCTTGGTTTTAGTTGTGAGATCGTTAGCTCTGATTTGTTTTCAAATCTTGTTCTGAACTATTTATATTTATGTAGCAGTAGTTTGTTTACAAATGTCAATTCTACCTGTCTGCAAGTGGTCTTAACAAATCCAAGAAATAAATAGTAAAAGTGAAATTTTCCCCATTCATAGATGACATAGAACTGTAGACAGATCTAATCTGATTCACCTACATGGTAAAATAATAAGTAGGTGGTGCATTTTCTGGTACATTTTTCTTCAAATTAGGCTCAGAATTGTCAGTCTGAGTCGCAAGTAGAAGGTGGAATAAAGCTGAGCTGCCTGCAGAGGAAGTGTTTGCATGCAGAGAGATGCTAATGTTCATTCAGGAACTTGAAACTAGATCAAGAATTAAACTAGATAAAACGTCTTGCCATTGTGTGCCTCATAAAAATACAGTTCAGCAATTCTTGCTGTGGAGCCTCTGGAGTGCTGCAGAGCACATATGGAGTCTACTCATGACTCAGAAAACAACAAAACTAGTCTCCTTTGTCAGATATGGAGCTCATCCTCTTATGGTGTTATACATATATATATATGGAATACATACATATATATAAGGAAGTAAATGACTGTCTTGCACCTGATATGCAGCCCCTCCTGCCTTTTCTGCAATTAATCTTTAAAGAAAATTTTCAGATTATGCTCTGAAAGCAACATATGCTTTACTGCCAGTCTATTCTGGAGCTTTAGAAAGATAGAGCTTGTCAAGTTTGTTTGCTTGACTTAAATAAGAAGGGAGAATTTGATTAACTCCCATGACTGCAAATATGCTGTTAGGGAGTCAGTGGTAGAAGACTCCTTGTAAAGTTCACAAAGAATTGTTTAGCTTTTATTTATCTTGTGAAATAATTCAGAAAACTAGGGAGGAAAAAATGCATAAAAAGTAACTCATGAAAAAGACTTTACTAAGAGTTTGCACTGACTGGAGAATACAATTACATTTTCTGATCAGAATATGGAGGGTGAAGAAACCAAAACTGAAAAAGAAATACTTGACAATCAATGAAACTTTAGTATAGAAAAGAGATACAAAAAAGAACAGCTGATATCAAGTGACAGGTAATCCCAAATTGGGAAAAACAAACAAACCAAACCATTTACTTAAGAGATAGCAATTATTGGCAGTCACTGGAATAAGTAATCCAGTAATATGATAAAACGTCTGTAATTTAGACTCGCTAAGATGTTCATAAGCTCACTGTAAGAGAAGATGCGATAAAATTTACAGCTTATGTTCTGCAAAAGCATCACCATTTATACGGTGAAATAATTCTAATTACATATTGTAAGTAAAGGCATCTTTTTCTTTTTTTCCTTTTGTTTTGGTCACGTAACAGAAACCTGTGTGTTGTCTTACCGGATAAGATATCATGAGACTATACTGCACCTTTCATTGAGAAATCAATGAAAATCTGTTCATATAACAAATGTAAAAAATGGAGATGTTAAGTCATTCTTTCTATATGAGGAAGGGTAAACGAGAGAAGTGCATTATTAACCACAAGATTAATGTTTAAAAGAAGTAAAAGATCCATAAGGTCTGTTTCTGATCAGATGGGGAATGTGGTAGTAAATGTTAGATAACTGTGAGAAGGGTGGTGTACCATTTGCAAGGATTTTGCAGCAGAAAGAAAGGAATTGGCTGTGCAGTAAAAAAGAAATATGTAGTTGATTTAACTGTGCTGCATTTCTAAAGGCTTGCAAATTAGGAGACTTTGTACTGAAAACTCAAGAAACAACTCAGCAAAACATTGTTCAACCTTTAAGGATAACCTGTCATATGAATCAGGAAAGCTCTTCAGCATCTAATGTTATCATTTTTCCTTTTGACAGTACCGAAACAGGTGGTGAATTTCCCTGACCATCTTCTTAATCCTTCCCTGAAATTGTAAACTGTCTGTAACATCCCAGTATGGTGCTTTAGAATTGAATGTGTAGACAAATATGTAAGCTCACAATCTTGACATAGGCTCAGGAGGAAGAATTTTGATCTAGTCTGAGTTTCCTCAGTGATTTGTTTTTCTTGTGATGGGTATGTGGCAAGTGAATGAAGCAGGAATGCATATTAAAACAAACAAACAAACAAAAACATAGTTCCCATCCTGAATTCACTTTAAATAGGTTCACAGTAGATACAGGACACAAAATTTGGTCCTAAGCATAGGTCAACACTAACAAAAACCAACAAAACAACCCTATTGTTTATGCAGAGCATTATTTATGAAAGAAAAATTTCTTATATCCATGCTTTTATGCCTGAATAATTATCTTTATACAACTTCAGGCACTAAAGGGACATCTTGAGCTGAAAACCACAACAAATCCAAGACAAAGTCTCTGTACTACTGCCTCATATATATCCCCATTGACTAAAGCAGCTGGAAAGTGCTGACTGTATTGAACTGAAATAATAGTAATGGGGAAGGACAGCTTTTATACTCAATCTCAAATTCATCAGTAGTTATTTAATTTTCCATAAGAACCACCACACCAAGCCTGCACCACAAAACTTCATACTGTTGCTGGTAGATTCACTGATCATGGTGTTCTGTTTTCTGTGACAAGATAGGTGCAGAAATGTATTTTTAACCAGATTATCCCAATTAAGAATTTTTGGTTAATGTAGAAATACCTGATTAAAATATCACAATATAAATTATTGATATAATTGTAACTAAAGTGGGATTAGTCAGGGAAAAAATATTCCAAGAGAGTAGAAGGAAAGCATGAAAATCTTACCTGCAGTATTTGGAGAATTATGTGCTAAGAGAACAAGTGCCAAGTTGCTTTTTTCTCAAACTTCTTAAGGAGATTTTATTTCTGATCTTCAGTCAAAATCACATGAATTAAAGATCATTCAAGTTTAGAGATGTGAAGTGAAACTGTGTTACCAAGAATTTCAGTGGTAAATATTACCAGTATTCAAAGAATTACGTGCATTTGAAGAAATTTCAGTGGTACATTTAATGGTGCAATTTTTGCATATTTGTTCCTGTACGTAAAGTTTTTAACCTAAACGGATTAGAATAGATTGTGATTGTCCTATCACAGGAAATCAGGAAGAAAGCATCCTTCCGATCCCCAGGGTATTTTGACACGGGATGCAGGTGTGCTTCTTCCATTAGACAGAAAAATCCAGCTTTAAGATCTGTGCTGGTACGAGAACAAAGATATATGTAGCTCAGGTCTCCACTGTAAGGTTTTGCTTGCGAGAGAGTAAAACCTTAGCCAAACTGCTTATTGCAGCAAAATTAGCCTAGAATGATGCACTAGATCGGAAGTGTATGTTCTTAGATATAGTATATACATATATATATATGTGCAGTAACAGCACAATCCATTCATTTCCCACTGTCAAGGAAACATATAAAATAAAAATACCAATTTATCTGGTTACTCTAAAAGAATACAAGCTTTGCCCATTCTTTCCTTGACAGAGATATAGGTACTTCACATCTATAATTTCACAAAGGGTTCTTCTGATGTAGTAGGATTATTCTCTCTGTACTTTCAGCCTTTAGTTATTGTCTGAAATGTAAGGAAAGGATAAGGAAAAACAGTACTGGGAAGTATATTTCCTTAGGATTAATTCTCATTCTTAATCAGACTGTACTAATCTAAAAGTCGAGACCTAAGTAGCTTGTGTCCGACTCATGCATCGTGGAAGAGGGATTATGGCAGTGTGGTTCTGGAACCAGTGGCACACACAGGACTCTCGGGGCCTCTGCACGCTCTTGGCCTCAGTGCTCCTTTAACAAGCTGCTTCTTTCCCTTGAATCACAATTGGTATGACTGAACAAGACCTGAATCTGTGTTCATTAGTTAGTAACTGCCTTAACCATATTGCCACAGCACCTTGCATTAATGTAAGCAATGTATGTCTGTGTTTTTTTTTTCCCCCAGATATTGGTGGGATTTAAAACATAAAATCCATTTGCACAGGTAGTAACTGGGGACTGTGCAACTGGATGTCTTAATCATCTTTAACTTCATTTTCACATTTGCTGTTTTCATGCTTTACCCTCTCCTGATTTTGTTATAAAAATGCAAATAATTCCTTGGGGAAAAGAAGTAGTAAACAGTATCTAGTATCCCCTCTGTACCAAGTGCCCCAGGTGGTAGTGTATTTTCATAGTAGCCTGTTCAGGTTTCATATCCATAAACAGATCTTTAAATTACCAAACAAAAGCTCATTTCACAATTTAACATGAAGACTACGAACACCTACATTCTGATCTGGCATTGGTAGGGATGTCTTTTCTTTAGGTCTCTTAGCAGCAACAGAGTTGCAAATAATACATGCCAAAAAGAGAAAAAGAAAAAAAACGTACGCAAGCTACACAGTTACTATGGTTATCATTGTTTTAATGGAACCACTTGAAGGATATTTATCCTTGACGTTTTGAAAGGGAAGTTCAGTCAATTGTGCACAAGGGAATACGAATGTATACATTCATTCTTACTTCAGGGAATAGTCTTTTGCTTTATTTTTTTAACTATGTACTGCCATGAATTCAAATCCTGTTTTTTATTTTTTTTCCCCAAGAACTTATTTACCCATCCATGATGCTTTTAAAACTAAACATGAAATTCATCTTCAACCATATGGAATTCCTCTCATTGCCCAAATCTGTACTGCAGATAATGAGAAAACAAACAAAAACACCAACAAAAAAACACCAACCAAAAAAGTAGAGAAGCCAATTTATCCAGCTCTGATTTTCATTTAATGCTTCTGTAATAAGATATAAATTTTTAAAAATGGTTTTTTTTTATTATCTTAGAAGTTCACAACCACTTAACACATCCAAATCAGTATTAAGCTTCACCCAGTGCATCTGCAATGAACAGTATCTGTATTTTATAAATGTTTACAGACTCTTCTCTGAGAGCTCCCTGCTGAAAAACAATATATGCCGATGCAGGCAGATGCTGCAGCATCAACTACTTCATATATCAGAAGTCAGAATCAATTCCTGCAGACCTGGACAACTGCTTTAGCAATTACTGTGATTACTATAGCCATGCCGTAGTAATTGCAAGAATCTAACACATCACAGCATTGAAGCTTGATGTGTGAGGAGCAGAGAAACATGCAGAATAGGAAATATTCCTTGTCTTTTTAACTAGGACACTTCCTATGCTATGATTTAGTGGTGTGGGCAAGGAGTGTTCACAGCACTTAAAATGGTTGGGGCAAAGAATGCTCTCATTGGAATAATTAGTCCAGAGAGGGACTAAGCCAGGAGAGCAGGTGGACTGTGAAGAGATATACAGGGAGAATACCAGATTGATTGAAAAATGTATTGATATGTGGCAAAAAGGTTGAAAAAAATCCACAAAAATCCGTCACTGCTTACCTGCTATAAACCCAGGAATACATCTAGGTATTGAAGTTGTTGGTTCTTTGTCCTCTTCCTCCTGAGAGCTATTTCAAAGAGTGGAGGAAGCAAGGCTTCTCTGTGAGAAGAGTGAAATCAATAGGGAACAAAAGGGAAGTTGGTCAGATAAATATGATTAATTTATTTCTTTGGATTATTGGGAGGAAAATCTTTATATACACTGTGTTCATATTTGTAGTGATAACTGATTCTCTTTAGAGGAAAAATTTTGAAAATATTTTCTGTATAAGGGATAGAAAATCAGGACTTGAAAAATTCTGTGAACAATCTTCTTTCTCTAAAGTCCAGCTGAGAACAATCAAAAGACAGCTCTTTCCATTTCACCTTTTGTTAAGAGCATAATTGTACTAGATATTATAAAGAAACAGCATTACAAATTTGTTTCAATTTAGTTTTTATTTTTTAAAAAATTAATCATGTTGACAGTGGCAAAGTTTTGCTTGAATGCTTTTTGAGTCATACAATATGAGAAGTTTGACTTCCAATAAAAAAATTTCAAATGGGAGAAAATTTATTAAAAAAAAATAAAATCTTGCACACCACCGCTTCCATTTAAAACATGAGTTAAAAACATCAGAGCAAACAAAAAGTAATAATCTTCTATCTAAATCTGTAACAAAAGTGAACCTTTGGATGCTGAAAATTTTTGGCATTATTTTTATTTCATCCTGTGTTTGTGCAGTGATTTGGCATAATACTTTGGGAAATTCATAGGCTATTAATAACCAAATAAATATAATCATTTAATGAAATCTCAAAACAAACAGAAAAACAACAACAAAAAACCACAAACAACTAAAAGCCAAAACCCACACTGCTGGGCGTTTTCTTACACTGAAAACCAAGTAATTTTTAATGTGTTCATCACCACTTAGCATTGTTTACTAAAATTCAGAAGTAGACTGGTAAGACTATGTAGTTCAGACTTGCAGAGGATCCTGCTCT
The DNA here is from genome assembly GCF_040182565.1 of Anser cygnoides. Classification (NCBI taxonomy): domain Eukaryota; kingdom Metazoa; phylum Chordata; class Aves; order Anseriformes; family Anatidae; genus Anser; species Anser cygnoides. Next base: position 10,730,492 of record NC_089885.1, on the reverse strand, counting down.
CAGTGAATGAAACTCTCTGAGCACATTAACAATATTGCATGTCGGTACTGCGAAGAGGACCCTCAGCAGTGTGGTTTCTTTGACAAGAGAAAGCAAAGGCCAAAGTGTTGTGGTGGAGGCTCCGTCCCAGCGAGGATAAGAAGCCTGTCTCTTCTTACAGCACCTGTACATTCTGCCTGATGTTATGCTCCCTATTTCCAACTCTTTCTTTTAAAAGAATTGTTTGTTTGTTTGTGTAATTCTTCTGCCCAGGGGAGACAGAGAAGGGAAGGGAAGCCTATTCCAAAATTTAAAGTGGTTACTGTTGTTTTTTTTTTTTAAACCCCACTGTCATGTTGGAAGACACTTCGAGACCTCATTTCTGTTAGAAACTGCCTTTTGATTTTGTAGCTCGGAGTTACTCGTGGTAAGTTCATCTGCCTTTTGTTCTGGTGAAAAGATTGCCCTTGAGCTTAAATAGACCTTTTTCTTCCTTAGTCCCTTTCTCTCTCTTACGTTTTAGTGAATGATCACAGCTTCTCTCAGTGTGAGGCTTGCTAACCTGAACCGGCAAGCTGCTTGTCATGAACAGATGACTTTTTGCAGAGCATGTATTTTTGCTTCCAGTCACAATGAAGGACTATTTCATTCCCTCAGTACCAAGCCCTGAGACACAGGTGATTTCCTTTCATTTTACAGCAGTTGAAGAATTGATCTGGAAGGAAAAAAATAACTAACTAGAGGGCTAGTGACTGAATTTGGTTTTATTAGAGAAAATCCCTTCACAGCATTGACAAGAACTGCTGTTGGTCTATGAAGATGGCTCGACTTTGCATTAGTGACTTGTGGTCTCCTTCACAAAGTTCTGAAAATTAAAGTTCAAGCTGTGCTTGCTGCAAGTTATTGTATTTTGCTGAAACTCACCCTCTGGCCAACAGATAGCAGCGTGCCCTGGAAAGACTAGGGAGCTGGGAAGCAGAACAGATTCCAGGGTAAAGTTCTGCAGAAATCCTGGCGAGATCTGCCCACGGTTACTGTAGTCTTTTTTCTCCTATCCTCAGCCACATAGTGGGTGAAACTTTTAACTGGTATGTTGCTGTATTAAATTTTGGGGGGAGTTTTTCCCAATCAGCTTGGCTCCCTCTCTGCCAGCCATAGAGAAGTTTCAGTGTCCTGTTTCAGTCAGCATCAGTCGGGTGCCTGAAGTTAGGAAGTGCTCGTGCTTCCCAAAGTAGCTGTACGAGCACTTGCTTCTGCAATATGTCCTTAGGGTTGTGTTCAACTTTTACTGCTCGACAGTAGGAGTGAATTTGGTATGGGCCAAAAGCGTTTAAAAATTTTAGATGTCTGACTGATTTGGTCTTCAAGTAGAAGGAAAAAAACAACCCACAAACAAAACCACAAAAGCCTATACCTTTCAGAAGAACTTGTTGGATGGTTGAAGGTCTGTCATTAGCTTATTAATTATTGTATCCAGTAATAGGTTCTGCTGTGGTGAGGGAGATGAAGCCATGTGGTCTTTGTCTGCTTTGCTAAATGCTTCATTATTCTTCACAGCTGGAGCATTACTGTGCATGTGTTTGTTTTTTGTACTGCATTACAAGAAGGATATGCTGCTGCGGGGCTATGGCAACAGGCAGGCTGTGCATCTCGCTGTAAGAGTGAGTCATTTTTGTCCAGAGACAAAATGTGTGGATAGTAGATTCAGACTGAGTATACGATTTTCATTAACTTGTATTTGTAATACATTATCCCCGTGGCTACGTTCTAACAGCAGAAAGTACATACATCAGCCTGGCACATATTGGCTACAGTATTTCATTTGTCTGTGCACACCTGTGCTACGTAACTCATCCGGTGTCTTGTACAAGAGCGCACAAATCCGTGATTTTAGCATCCATTTGTAAGGACTGTCTGTCGGCTCAAAAGGGGTGGAAATTTGGACATGGAACCAGTTTTTCAAAAGCATTTAAGTAAGAAGTGTGGTGCAAGTAGATTGTTACTGAGGTTTTCATGGAGGCCTGAAGAGGCTGTGCAAGTAACTTACCCTGACTTTCTGGAAAACACAATGTGGGCTTCATCAGTGTTTCTGTAAGTCCACCATCGCCTGCCCTAGGATGAAGTATGGCCCGTGCTAGTTAATGTGGTAAATTCTACCATCTCTGAAAATAAATGCTCACAGCCTTTCTTGGTCTTCAGTTACCACAGAAATTTTTTTGTCAGAGAAAGCTAAATAACGTTACTTGGTCTGTACCTCTTCTTCTTTCCCTGTCACACAGGTTTCCCAATTCCCTCTAGCGCAGCATAATTACCAGCCCTCTTCTTTGCTGAAGCTAAGTAATTTCTGCAGTACCCTGTAGTAAGGCAGTGAAAAGCAGGGACTAGAGTGGCCTGTGACGCAAAGCGGGATGTGCTGCTGAGCTTTCTTCCAGTTGGAGCTTCTACATGGCTTTATTATGTCATATACAATGTTATAATAATTAAGTGCAGAAGCTGTAAGTATGTACAAGCCTGTTAGGCCAGTGTTTATGCTTGGGAGTATCCAAAAGCATGAAAATCTTCCATACCTGGGACTTAACGTGGTAGATGTACAGAAGATCATTATCTCTGATTGAGGACTGACAGGAAATCTTACTCACAGTTGACCTGACATCAGATAAGAGATTTACTGTAAATCAAAGTAACAGTTTCATATATTGCACTTACTAAAGGCTGGTAGCCCAACTGACTGTCAGAGGGTGAAATGGAACAAGAGGAGAATCTCTCTTCAGGTAGCACCAGCATGCATATACTGCATTCATGTTGATCTCAGTTACGTTCCAATTTTTTTGGAATCTGGTGGAGTATTAGGTTGGAGAACCCTTATATTCCAATTTTAATAGTATGTGGGAAAAGGCAGAGTATCCATTTCACCTAACCTGTGCAATGTGTACACATTTCAGCCAATAAATCACCAAGGGAGTCCAAGTTAAAAATAATACTATTTACAGTGTTTGTGGTTTCTGTTACTTATCGAGCAGGTTTAAAGAGATGTGAATTAAAGGTTAATAATCTGTGTCGCTGAAGTGAGAGAAGTCCTCGTAAGAAAGAGCATGTACTATTTTAATAGTTACAAATTAAATATACTTGGTATAATTATATGCATCCAAAATCACAGCATCTATTTGCTTTGCCTTCTATTTAAGAGAAATATTTTTCATGAAGTACAAATTACACCCAGACCATTCTAGATTTAAATTAATCTTACTGGAACATATACAAAGGATGAAATTCACTCTGAGATCTGTAGCTCCCTGATGGCAGTCGTTCACGCTATTAAAGGACACAGTGACTACTTCAGATCAGACAGTCTGTATGGTGGAAATCTCCTCATGCAGAGATTATGGTTCTGGTCTCAGAAACTACAGTACTTTATTAACTTTTTATCAGACTCCAGCACATATGTGGCTAAACAAATTGTAATTTCTCAGAAGCAAGAAGTCCTATGTTGGTCATAACAAACAGGCTGGAAAGATGTGCTTTAAGACTTTCAATAGAGTCCTTAAATGAAAAGAATCTCAGAAATCCCAGGAGATGGACACTCCATTTAAAATTTTTATGACTTATATATATAAATATATAAAATGGAAATTGGCATCCACAAGGCCTCTATTCTATTTCAGCCCTTTTATAAAACTGCACCAAAAATTCTATTAAAGTGAAATCAAAACTTGATTATTTTTATTCTAAATCATATCCACACTGAGTGAACTGATACAGCAAGTACTCGTGAATTTAAAACCTTGATAAAAAATATGATTAGCATATCATCTGGCTCCTGCCTGAGACCATCTTGCTAGAAGCAGACAGAAAGGAAACAAAACAGAGGAAGAACTGCAAGGGTTTCTGGGCGAGTATAGCCTTTGGTTTGGTGTCGATTGCTCTAAGTATTACATTAGAAGCATTACGGAGATCAAACTAGTCTAGAATGCTCAAGCCATAGCCTTGAAATAAAGGCATTCAAAGTGAAACACTTTGTTATATGAATAATCTTTACTGCAGAGTCCAAGAAGGGTATGGTAATGTACAATGCCTTCAGTCATTCTTACAGTGCATTCATTTATTCTTATTACTGTAAGGAAGCAAAGGTGAAAGAGCAGATATACAGTGCAGGATGCATTAATGAGGAGCCCTGCTGTGGCAGAGAATTTAAAAAGCCATTCCAGTGTATTGGCTATGCAGCCTGCACTGCAGCATCTCTTTCAATCAGCTGTGCTGGGACCAGACTTCGACAAATACCTATGCAGAGAGCTGGAGTTTTAAATTTCTACCTCTCAGGAAGGCAGAGAGTGCAGCAGCACTGTGCCGCTTTTTATTAAAGTAGGAACTCATGGATATCATCCCTCAGTGCAAGAAATTCTCTGTTGGAGGGAGGCTGCATTAAAAAGCTGCTACTGTGTCAAATATTAAACTTCTCTTTCCCAGCTCCAGCTGAGGGCATTTAAAGCAGCCTGATGTATGTGAAAGTAGCTTTAAGGCACCTTTGCATTCTTCTAATCCTGGGCCAGGCTTCCCTGGAGTGAATTCCAGTTTAAAGGCTACTGCATCTCGGACAGGCTGTCAGCAACTTTGAGGGACCATTAAAGAGGTAGGGAAATGTAGTTTGGCCACAGCCCTGGCATTCTTATTTCTTTTTAAGTTACCAGAGAGCTGGTTATCTGTGTTGTTAAGCATGGGTGCTTCTATAGAAGGTCTAACCCATATCAGGGCCTTGCTGATGAAAGATTTTCACATAAACATAAAAGGTAAGCAAATTGTGCAAGACTTCTTCCCAGGTGAAAATCTCTCCAGATAGCTGGTAAAGAGAAATTTTCTGTAAAGTGAATGTGAACTAAGTGGGGAAAGAAGCCTGCAAAACTTGAAGCGAAAACATATTGCTTATTCTTACTAAATTATTAGTATACCCTGACTGTTTTTAATAAAAGTTTCTGAAACAGTAATTTATCATAAACTGGCTCATGTTGCTAGCCTTGGTACACTGAGCCTGAATTTTCTAGGAGTGCTATTAATAACTTCACTTCTTCTGTCTATTTGTGGTTTACCATGAGGCCTATTAAATGCTTCAGCTTTTTCCTCTAACTATTGTTTGTGATAGTTTATGTTAAAGAAGTATATTTAAAATCTCTTACAGTCCGTATGGTTTAAATCTCTGGTGTAATGTGTTGTTGGGCTCTTGTTCAAGTTAGATCACTTGCAAAACCTGGAAACATTATAATAATTTGAAATGAGCTGGTGCTGCAGTTTGAAATTCTGGTCACATCAGATTTGGACACCTTATGAAAAATGTAACAACGTGCCAACTGTGCCTTCTGCCATGGGGAGTGACCTTCTTTTCATAGCATCTTTGTTGAACGCAAATTAGTTTCACCTGGAGGTGCCAGTCGGCCATACAACATGTGAACATCATCTGGTGACGCTCGTGTTTACTGCGGGAGGGGGACACCTGCAGAACAGTGTTCTGCCTGCAGCAGCACAGTTCACTGCACATTAACGTGACTGGGAGCAGCACAGGAATTTCCCAGTTTGCCTACAAGAGCAAAAAAATCCTGAGTCTGTCAACATTTTAGGAGATAATTTAGAAACGAGTTGTAGAGACCTTCTCCTATCCTGTTTTGTCATTCTCCTTTCTTGTCAAAACCACGAATTTGTTCTGATCACCTCTTTATCTTTTCTATCTATCTATCTATCTATCTATCTATCTATTTTATACTTAGGTGACTGTTTTGACTAAACCCTTCCTGAATTCACCAGGCTCTGTTAAAATATTGAAACAACCTTTGCAAGCAATCTTTCAATTACAGAGTACCTTTAATTCAGCTAAATGGTTGTCTGCAGACATGTTATACTTGTATTTAGTGTGACTCTCAAGTATTTATGTATTTATTATTTTTTTAATAAAAAAACAAAGGAAGTCTTAGGTGGAAATGACTGCAGCTTGAAACATGTTGGTAACTGAGATGTGGTTGTATGATTTAGGCAACTAGATAGAAAACAAACTAGGTCAAATATGAAGCAAAGTAGAAACAGCAAAACCTAGGCAGATTCTTCAGTCTGCCCTGTTCAGAAGGAATTTACAGGTTGCAGGTGTTTCTTAAGAATAATATTAGTCAGGTTAGAATAACAATAATGTTTGAGAGTATGAAAAGGAGATAAAATAAAGGAGTATAGCTGTTTGTAGAGCTCAAATAATGTCAGTGTAGTTTTGTGATGAGATGCTCACTCTAGCTTATTTTAAAACAAGGAAAAAATGTTCATATATTCATTTTTTCCTTGTTACTGAAAGATACTCCTGAAATAATTTTCATTGCCTTTACTGTTCTCTGTCTCTCATCATCATCACCCTAATGTATACATGCAATGATATTTTAAAGCTCAATCATTTTTCTGTTTTCTTGCTACAATAACCTCCCGTCAACCCAAAGTCTGAACATCTCAGCAACTGAATGAAGAGCAAAATGGAAGTTATTAGTCATGAAAAAAGCAAACAACCTCTAGTCCTTGCTTGAAGAAGCAATTACAATAATCTATTTCTATTGTCATAATTTTACTGGGAACAAGAAAACAAATGTGGCTACTTGAAATTGAATAATGCTGAAAGTAATTTATCAAGACAGTTATTGTTATTATAAAGCCAGTGCAGAGTAAGAAAAAATATATCAAGTAGAGAAGGAATGGATGCTTTGCAAAATAATTTATGTAATACGAAAGTGACAATATTCTCTGGTTTTCATCATTAGAAATGCTTTTCCCAACATCCCATTTTGCTCCTAACTATTGTAGATATCTGAGGTAACCATGCTGCTTGTGTGTATGTACATCTATGGGTGTGTGTCAAGATATGCATGCAACCATACTTGAAAATGTTTTTCAACAGATTAGTGTCTTTAATCTCTTTACAGGGCTGTGCAGTCTTTATATATTCTTCATAGAATATAATTCCATTATACACCAGAATCCAGCTTAAGGAGACTGAAATGGCAAAAGTGTGCTACACGTTTCTGTGCATGCTACTTCCATCTAGAATGTACTTTCAAAATAATTTCTCCCAGTTGGCATATGTCCAAATACCTTAGTTACTTGCTTTATATCAGACTACTTAGAATAATGGTTTTTAAAAGTGATTTTTTTTTTTCAAGGAGGACTAGACATCCACATCTAAGATAACGTATGAGCAAGATTTATTAAAAACTGCAGCAAAACCCACCAGATATCCCAAGTTGCATCCCTTGGTATTTCGTTCAGAAGCATGAAGCTGTGGCAGGGGAAGGTCAGGCTGGATGTTAGGAAAAGGTTCTTCACCAAGAGGGTGGTTGGGCACTGGGACAGGCTCCCCAGGGCAGTGGTCATGGCACCGAGCCTGCCAGAGTTAAGAAGCATTTGGACAGCGCTCTCAGACATATGGCTTGATTTCTGGGTGGTCCTGTGTGGAGCCAGGAGTTGGACTGGATGATATTTGTGGGTCCCGTCCAACTCAGGATAGTCCATGATTCTGTGACGTCAGCTTTTGTCTTCAGGTAGCATTTGTACTTCTGACAAAGCATGGTTTGCTGCATTCCCTTATAGCTCAGACTGAGTTTGCAATATCAAGGTGAGTGATTTTCAAAACTGAAAGTGTGGGTTCCTTGTCCATCATGTCATAGGTGATGTTTCTGATATTTTAAAGGCAAGACAAAAACGACTGAGTTGTTTGCTTCAGCAAAAGAATTTTAGCTGTACAGGCTTACTGAGCACTTCAAAACTGTTTACATATTTTTAGCTAGAGGACTAAGGATGTGGAGGAGCTGGATTAGCATAAAAAAACATCATGCTCCAAGCTCCCATTTAGTTTATCAAGTCAACAATAACTTGTTTTGTAAGAAATGAAGTGCAGTAGAAGAATGTTCAAGAGAAACATGTTTCAAGGGATTCTGCTTCAGAGTCTTTAGAGAAGAAAAGATTAAAGGACCGGGCTCTTTCTGCTTTACAGAGAAGCTGAGTGTTTATGAATACTAACAACGCTCTGGGCCTGTAAGTGTACCTGACTGCTGCTCGTGTCATGCACCCACTACTCAGCCAGCATAAATACAGAGTTTGAGCTACTCTCCTTTTTCTAGAGGCTACAGTGTTTCTGAGACCTGCCGTTTGCTTATATATTGCTGAGGCTACAGCACTACAGCATGACATCTTACGGCACTCTAAAGGGGTCCCTGCAGGTGACTAAACCACATTCAAAGGGCTACGGCCTCTCTGCGCCGCAGACAGGGAGGTCCACAGGTGTAAGATGGCACTTACTGAATGCAAGATTTTCCCATGGTGTGTGTTAGCTGGCCTAGTGCTGGTCCTGGACACGTTGCAGCAGGTAAGCTGTCAGCTGATGTCGGACTTTGGCCTCTGGCATGGTCTCACAGACACATCCTGTGCGATACAGATGTTTGCCATTGTGGCCCAGCCCTAACGGTTTATACGATTTCTTAAAGAGAAGAAAGGGATGGATGTGGAAAGGTGAAATGACTGAAAGGAAATGGGCCACACCTGCCGTGGTTCTGTTTCATCATAAATTCCGCTGCTTAGTCCCGTATGTGGGGAATCAGATGCCACGTTTGGTAAAAACATGCTAATGCTTGTAACAGGCCAGTGAAGAATTAATGATTCTATGATTCTACAAAGGGCAACTAAGAACAGATCTTTCAATATGCAAGCCTTCTTACATGTATAAGCCTTCTACAAAGGCTTTCATTAACAAAACCTGTCTCCTCGTGGTTTCAGGTTTCAGAGCCATCCCTGGTATTCTTTGACCTAGCTGGTTTGTGATGAGGTCTATAAAGACTTCTCCAGAATTCTTCAACATGCACTACCATGCATCTGGTATTTTTGCAGTAAAGGCTCTAGCAAACGCATTCTGATGTGGCTGGATATGTCTCGTTTGGGAGTTAATCTGTTTCTGTGACATGATAGTTAAGCAGTAAAGACATATATGAGGTCCATATATGACATCCGATTCTGGGAATAGTGATTCTGGGAATCATTCCTTTCGGGGTGGATCATGTTGTACACTGTAGCTGAGAGGAGTTAGAAATGAATGAAGCACTGAAGAAAATATTCACGTGTAAAGTAAAAGGAAATTCCAAATGCTTTATAATATTCAGACAAAGTATAAAAGTGATGAAGCCAGATTTTCTCCTTCCTGCTTTACTAGGTTAATTCCATTTTATTTGGTAACAAATGGGATTGGGTATTCAAAAATAGCAGTGGCAATTGCCAACTATTAGCATTGCAACTCTGAAATAATTGCACAGGATCTGAGAATCATGACCTGAAAAGCTGTGCATCTTTGCATATTCACTTTTATACAAACGGTTATTACTAACAACCAAATATTTACTTTTAAACTAGCCTTACAGGGAATTTTACAGGGCATTTGCTGTAGGAAGGTGTCATTACCACATTGACTGCGCTCTCAGTTATTTGATACCATGACGGAAGTTGCTTACGTCTGTATACATTGTTTCAGTAGAGTGCACTAAGTGTGCTTTGGCTTATGTAAGCATAAAGTCAGAAAAATGGATATTGAATTTGTTTGGTGTATTTATTCATGCCCTTTAAAGTGTCTTTCCATCAAATAGCTCACATCTAAAGTAGATAATGAAGTTTTTAGGTGGGTAATAGCATTACATTTGAAACATATTTCATATTCAAATCTCTATTATTTTCTAATAATCTTAGCTGCATAGTAGTCTCTCTAACACATGAGTTTGGTGCCTACTCCAAAGGATTTTTTGAAATCATGTATTGTCTCTTTTTATTATTAGCAGAAATCTTCCTTTCCTTGGTATTACCACTCATGTTGCACTTAAGCAGGCTGTTGCTCAAACACTTTGTAAACTCTGTGATTTTTGTTGTTGCAATTTAAACTTCCTTCATTTCTTTTATCTCATGTTTGTGCAGAGCAGACTTAACAATCATCCTCTTCTTCTATAAATGAGAAACGGGTCCTTCTTGTTTTTACTAACGCTATAGCTTGTACATGTTTCTGTTTTCATTTAGCCACTAACATAAGCTTAACAGATCCAGAGGGATTAAACCCTATTTCCCTTATGGGTCATTGCCTCTCCTTGGGGATTAATAAAACCATGAACATTTCACTCTGAATAAACAGCAGTGCTATAGAGTGACTGCACATTGCATGCTGCTAAGGTAGCACAAATTCTGTCAGATCAGTATACTAAAAGTTGGGCTCCTGGTGTTGCAAAGTAAATTAATATGGGAGCACTAATGTGAAAAAAAAAACCGTACAGTTTTTCTAAGGCTGTGGAGCATTTCAAACCCTCTGAAACTGGAGTGGAATTTGGAAATCTTCACTGTTCTTGAAAATCAATGCTTCCATACTCAGATATGTAAAATTATGGCTACAGACTGTGGATTGGACTGGGATAAACATATCAAACATTAGAAAAGGTGGTTTATGTGTCTTTGATGTAACCTATAATGAGGGGCTTGCTCACATATCTTTAAATTTCTTCATATAAAGACAGTTCTCAAGCTTCTTTGCTCTCACTTAGTTGTCTTTCAGTTTAATTCTTCAGCTGCTGCTTAATGCTATGCACACAGCTATGTACACTGCCTCTCTTTTCAGTACCTGTGAAGATATGAAGTATATTAGTTTGGGTAACACTCACCACTGCTTGCTATCCATGACAAACTTGTTCCTCAAAACATTTGTCTGGAAACAGAAGATGGCATAACCTGGTATATAGTAAGAATGCTGGAAATCCACAGCCTCTGCAGAGCAGCCCTTTTCTTGCTTGCCTCTCATTAGCATTGATATGTAAGGCCCAGCTAGGCTATTGCTATTAACTCTAACAGAATTATTCAGTTCTTAGAATTTCTAACTGAGTGCTTGTCTTGGAAAATAAAACTATTCTGCTCTTTTACTAGAATATGGGATTTTTATTGTTCTTATTTGCAGTCTTATATCTTCTTAACAGGATGATAACTACTAGGAAAAACTTTGATCTGAGTAGTCATCTGATTCCAAAATCTACTAATGTTGTTTACTGACTATTCATCACAGTCACAACAAAATTAGATATACAGTGATTCTACTCAGTAAGAAATTATTCAACTTTAATGAAAGGGAACCATAAGCTAACTTTAATGAACTGCATATTACATGTTGCTTTGCTTCATAAATAAATCCTTTTGCATTCAAAATTGTAAGTGAACACTTCTAAAATATATATTCAGATAATTAACAATTAAAGATTTCTCTTTTTTCCTTTCTTCTCTTTAGGAATATTTTAAACAAGAAGCCCTTGGCAAAAAGAGAGAAAAATCAGTGCTCTAATCCTGTAATAACTTGCATGAACATTCAGTTTTATCCACTATGAAAATATCATGGTAAAATAAGGATTAAGTAAAGGACCTGATTCAAATCCTGTTGAGGTCCCTAGAAATGCCTTTACTGGCAATGATGGCTTTGAATCAAAAATGCAGGTCTGCATTTATGTTTTAGGATTTATGCTGTCAGCATGATATTCAGACATATCCCAAATAAAATCTGCAAAGACAGTGAAATGGTCACTAGAACTACTGTGTTTTCATAAATCCATTTTTTTTCTTGGCCTTTCACAAAGATAGACTTTGGATGCAGGCACAAATTCTTTAGAAGATCATTACTCTCTTGAATCGTTTAGAAGAACCTTTGTTTTGTGCATCTTCTCATAGCTGCATATATTAGCTTTCACTTGGGCTTGCATGTAGGTCCATATGCAATCACCTGATTCCAACATCACTTTTTGCCTTTTCTCTTTTCAGTTCTTCATTGCTAAATAGCACATTAGACCAAAAAAGGAGAATATAGACCTCTCGATTTGTGAAAGCTGTGCTGTGCTAGAATCTAAATATTTCTTTTAAGCAAAGGTATGAAGAGAAAGGAGAGTATGTTATTAGGATTATGGTAGGGAAGAATTGGTAATTCACCCTCTGAGAATCATGTTTTATCAAATGATCGGAATTGTTTTCAGCTAATGTGTGTTACTTCTATACGGAACTGAACTGGTGTCCTAAAAACAAAATGAGAATGTGTTATTGCTTCCTTATTATTGACATATCTGATAGTCTTTCAAACTTCTCATGAGGAGAAATAGATGAATAAATTGGTTATTTTTACCACATTAAAAAATGGTTATTTTTACCACTTCTGCTATACCTATACCTCTAAATTTTCCAATAATCCCAGCTGACATTTTCAAGGTCATTTATGCTACTTTAGCAGCTAATCTGCTATGAAATGGGTTAAAAATCCCCTCCTTTAAATTCTAGAGCTAAAAGATTATGAATTTGTGATTAAGAATTCACTCTTTAATCTCAGTCTGAGCTGGTGAAAACTGGTACCAGATAAGTAGAATCTGGGCAACTTGCTCATGGGATGTCTTCCTGCTATGAAAGTTATACAGGGGTCTTCTGATAGCGTTTGGGTAGTGGAGAGATTTAACTTGATTTCTTTCTTATTTGTAGTCACAGAATCATAGAACAGCTTGTGTTGGAAGGGACATTAAAGATCCTCTAGTTCCAACCTTCCTGCCATTGATCAAATACAACCTTTTAAATTTAGTTTGTGACTGGCAGTAAATTTAGTCAGAATTGTTGAGATTTTTTTCTTTGTTGTGGAGAAAAAATGGAGAGGAAGCTAACAGCTTCCCAATGAACCAGTTGGCTTCAATAGCACCTGTTGTGCTTCTGACTACTGCTGTTATGGTTCTTAGATATTTTATTTCTTATGCTTTGTATTTCAGTGAATGACACTTTTTTATGGTCTGTTGTCTTAATTTTTTAGAATTAGTAAGACCTCCATGGATGCCATATGACTGGCATACGTCTGTCTGGAGAAAAGGTTAAAAAAATGTAGCAAAGATTAATGGCCTGATTAATTATGTCCTCTGCGAAACTGTTTAAGGAAGTTTAACACGGAGTTTAGTTTAAAGTCACAGAAATCCAGCAAGAAAAAAACAAACTGAAGTTGTTTTTGCTATGCTTTAATCAGTGCAAACTGAGCAATAAAGGCAGAATGTCATGCGTTATTTCAAAGTATGTTTACTTTGCTTAATACGAAGCATGCACATTTTCTAGTTCTCTTAAGAACAAATGAACTTCCAGTTTTGTTTTGTTTTCTGTTAAGTAATCAGGTGAAACAAATTTGGCTTTTACTTTTTCCAGGAATACTATTTACAAAGTAGTATAAATATTACCTATGAGGTTAATTTTCCTTTGTGAGAGAGATGTTTTAGAGGGAGATTGTCAAACTGAATTTATATTTTGCCTGTAAATATGCTTCAATCTTAAAAGCAATAGTTAAGAATGTAACTCCGCCATGAATCTAGAACAATAGGATTTCATTTTTTTTTCTGTTAAATGGATTTTTTTAATTGTTTTAACATTATGTTCAGCTTGTTTTTTCCCCACATGTAAGTTTTCTTCATCAAAGAGAATTTTAAAAAATGGAAAAGTATCATAGTGAAATCAAAAGAGTTGGAGAGGGTTTTTAAGGAAGGTGTAAGAGAAAAGAAAACAAGGTGTCTTAAAAAGTTGAATATGAAGGAAGTAAGAAACATGAAGACACATGTTGACAATCAACTTGTGCCAATTTCTGAGTTTATTGCAATGAAGAGAAACTGAATGATTTCCAGGTATTCTCTTCGTCGTAGTGCTAAACTGAAAAGAATTACAATCCAGTTTGCTGGGCCAAATGGCTTACCCTTATTTGAGACTAGGGATAGCCTGTGCTTTTTTCTTCTGTCATTACACTGACTATGCATATGCATTTCAAGGATCTGCAGATCAGACAGGAATAGAATATGTAACAAGTGGCAACAGAATCTTTTAATTCAGTGGAAGTATTATAAGCCTATCTCTCTGACTCAATTTGTAATGATACTAAATTTCATCAAGGCATCATTTACACAGAAATAAATGCTTTGCATTATTTGCCCAGACTAAACTAAGAAGCATCTGCCTAGATGTAAGAGTTCCAATTTTAAAAGTCAAGTGTGTGAAACTCCAGGTACTGATATTAAGAGTCTTGTATCATTGGCATTCAGTTCAAGCTCTCTACCCTAAATATGTTGCTGCTGTGCTTAATGCAGTATTTCATACTAAAAATTATGTGTAATTGCCACAGCACAGCTCCATGGCTCCCACATTCATTCACAGAAGAAAAAAGTACCGAGGAGTGAAAGAAGTGAAAATGCGTGGAAATGGAAGAGGCAGAGTGAAATATCAGTGAATATGCTCATTTCTGTCTTTTTTCCTTTCAGCATCTCCTTTCGTAGATCACAAATGTGCTAGTAGATAAGTTTTATGTGAGACTATCATCTCTAAAACTGTTAGTTCTGTGCTGTTATTTCATATCCTCTTGCTGAGCGAGACAGGAAAAAAAAATTCCTCATATGCATGGAAGTTTATTTTGCCTGCACTGGAATGCTTGACAACACGTGTATATGTACTGCGAGACTTTGTGGATTGCCTGCCTTGAACAGAGAGGCTCTAGCCTAGCAGAACACTTGAGTGTATAGCTACTTGCACACAGACAAGCTATTCTTTAAGCCTGAAAGAATAAGCTTTAAGCTATTCTTTAGGCCTCATTCAGGGCCTGAAAGTACATGTTCTGCCACTTGCACAAAAGGACTAGCTCCATCATCTGTCCTGAGTTCGTTCGTCGTTGAGACAATGAAGCTACTAAAACCAGAAATCTTCATAATAGATTAAATCCCCATTTTATTACACAGGCATCTGAGGACAGAACTTGAGCCATGGTTAGTTACGGCTGTGGTAAATAAACAGTTTCCCTCATTAGGCTGCATCTGGCTCAGTTACGCATCTTGTATTCATGTTGTTTCCAGACTGTTGCTGGTGGGTAACTGGGAGGGAAGTTGAATTCCTTGGTTGACACTGTGAACCTGCTGCCTTAGGGTTTTAGTTGTAAAATGATTTTAAAGGGCTATTCAATTGCCATGGCTATTTACTTAGAATCTATGGAGTTCCCTGTGCTGTGACAGATGCCACCAGGTTTCCATTTTAAGTTTTCAGGTAATAGTAAGATATGATTCTAATTCTAATATGTCATTTAAAAAGGAAAGAGGGGTCCATTAGCAGGGTTTAAAAGATCATCTTTAAGTATATGAATAAAACATATGTGCATAATTTGAAGGGTTTTACTGTTGAATACCAACTAATCGAGATTGTCAAAGAGGTAAGAATAAGGAAAAATACAAAGCTGACAATGTAAAAAATCCATAATTAATATGTGAGAGTTTGAGAGAACTTAAAATGGGGCTTCCAAACTATTTTCATTTTGGATGTTGTTTTTCATCTGGATAAGGAGATTAAATACATGTTAGAGGTTTTGCAAATAGTATACTGTGCCAGTAAATCCACTGGTTCAAGACAGCTTAGCTCTGAAGCTTGTGGGGTTTCAGACATCTCAACTGGTTAGCAAGAAAAAGATCTGAGAAAATGCCATGTACTTAATGAGATAAAGGCAAGTGCTGTCCTGGGATGCATTCTGAGAAGGTAATGTGACAGATCTTGCACTCGTCCTCACTATGCAAATTTTTAAACATCATTTTGCGTCATAGTTCTTTAACCATTCACATAAAAGCAGATGAAATGGAAATGCTGAAAGGAGCTGATTGTGGTCAGATTTTCTTTTATTTGTCTCTTTCTAGATTGTATGTAATACCAGTCTGTTACACCTTTCGAAAGTAATTTATCCATTGTTTTTATATGTGGATAGCTAGAACTATTCTGCCATAGCATATAATGGAGCCAGGTATGCTTTGAATTTAGCTTTGCATAAAGAGAACAAATTTAAGACTGACATTTTATCAAAGCTAAAATTGCACCTAATAATGAAGTCCAACTAAAATGCGAATCAGCTTCTGACTGATTTACACCTGCAACTCAATACTATTTAATTAGAAGCATAAGTATCTGGAACTGCACCTGTGCTTGAATTAAAGTTTCAGAGATGCATTGCCTGCAGAACAGGAGACGAGCTTGTGAACTGATGGCATTTTAGTTCTCAGACACATACAGTGATAATATCTAAGGGATCATAGAATCATAGAATGGCTTGGGTTGGGAAGGGCCTTAAAACCACCCACTTCCAACTGCCCTGCCTTGGGTACCACATCAAGTTGTCCAGGGCCTCATCCAACCTGGCCTTGAACACTTCCAGGGATGGGGCACCCACAGCTTCTCTGGGCAGCCTGTGCCAGTGCTTCGCCACCCTCTAAATGGGATGTTCAAATAGCTTTCCCCAGTTCTCAAAATAAAATATATTATGAGTTTTGTGCACTTCAGACTGGATGAAGGTCCTGAATGGCTACTTAGTCTTTAGGAAAATTTGGATAACATTTTTACTTATAGACAGCAAGGTATGTAGCAGTGCTTTGTCTCCAGCTGCTGGTGTATGTTGTGTTTACCCCTTTGCGCATAGTCAGCTTACACAAATAGAGAATCCATGTAATTTACAGAAGATCAGAGCAGACTAACAATGCTCCTGTCTGTCTTTATACATAAAAATCTCTCATTTTTAATAGGAATTAGTTTCTTGGCTCTGTCTTTTAGCTATTCTGTCAATGTTTTATCTTTTCTCAAAACTTCAGAGATTATCAACCAACATTATAAGCAGATTTTCTCAAAATCAACTCTAGCTGTGAAGTTAAAATGTGAAACTGCTCTTCCATAGAAATTAGAATGAAAATGCACAGCTTTGATGGTCACAAAGTTAAACTTTTACACAATTATAAATTCCTTAAGATTTTGCTCAGTATAGCTATGACAGTAAAAATCAACCTACAGTCTGATTGCACATAATAATTCAGAGTAAACTAAGTCTTGATTTTTTTTTTAATTGCAGTGGTAAGACCCAATTTAGCAATCCACTGATCATTGAGATTCCTCTATAATCATCTGGGATAACTGACCATCTCTGCCTATTTATAACACAGAAACATGTAACTGCAGCTTACCAGTCTGTTTTTTAATGACTATTTTATTTCATTATTTAGAACTTTTGCACATTGCTATAGGTGGTTTTCAGAGCTACTTTAGGTTCTAATAGTTGGAAGTTTAGAAAGCTTGGGGCAATAGAGATTTTGCAATATGCTCCTTTTGAACTGGTTTGAAAAACAAATGAAAAATGCAATATATACTGTGCAGCTTGAAATGTATAACTGCAGTCTTTCTTCTATTGACTTTTGAGTCAGTGACTCTCACTAAGTAAATAGCATGGCAAACGACGATTCCATGGCACTGTCTGTACACTTTTCAGTGCACTCAACAGGAATTTTTCATTTCATGCATCATTTATAATTTGTTGCGGTGGCTATGAGAAGTCTTTCTCCCCCCCCATATGTATGCATGTGTACATATATAAATTTAAATATATATATGTATATTTTAAGATGAAGGGAATATGCCTTGTCAGCCTTCTTTAAGCTGTGAGTCTTTTTCGTGTGTGTAAAATTTGATTGTATAAATTGTATCAATGCAAATTTTTGCATGCACTTATCATTGGAGGAGATGGGAAAGAACACTAAAATAGTTGATGAAATGTAGACATTTAATTATTCGATTTGTTATGGCATTTCTGTAACACCCCATCTGCTGCCCAGCTGCATGCAGAATGAATTCAGACCAGAAAACGGAGAAGCCTTGAGAAAATGGAGATCATGAGGAGTGACACTGTTAGAAAGGTTCTCCTTCTTTATCTTTAGAACTTTGTATTTGGTTCCATTTCAGAAAGACTAAATTGATGATCCTGAAAGACTAAATAGATGACCCTTTGCCATAGTCTTGTACAAGAAGGTAGCTGACGGGTTCTTTCTGATTATGCTTTAATTAATGAAATCAACGAAGTTTCAAACTTCCTTGCTTGCTTGCTTTCAACTCAAATTGTATGAAACATTGTCCCTTCGATCTGTCTTTTATTTTGGTTGTTTCCATAATTCTTTAGACATTTTGGTACACCACAGAGGATTTTACCTGTCATCATCTTTTGTGCGTTTGGAAGGCAAATACAATAGATTTCTATAACTTTAGGTTGGTTCCACTACTGCAATGCAATTACTATGGGAAGCTGAGTATTGATAAAAATGTAGCTATGCGCTTGTTTAGGCTTCACAGAATGTTAATTGAGGGAGAACAGGAGGCATTTGTTTGTATTTGTTCTTTCAAAAATTAATGAAGTCCTTAAGTTCTTGTTGGAAGCTGAAGTACATTGCAGTTCTTACTGTGGATGAACATGTGCCACTTTTACCAGTGAAAACAGTCCTTCATACTGACAAAAGCCAATGTAAGAATTCTTGAGGTGCAAAACTAGTTATTACCATGAAATACGGGTATTTTTCAGATTGGCAAATGCAAATAAATCTAACTAAACAGGAAAAGATATTGACACAGACGGGAATGGTGGCTTGAACAGCCAGGTTAACCAAGACACGAGATTTTTTTGGCTGCATGTGCTGCCTAAGGCTTGTTAAGACACTCAGGAGAACCATGAGGGGAGAATAAGGCCACATTAGACCACATTCTTGGTGTAATGAATTCTAAAATTAAGTGTTTACAAATAAAACTATTTTTTATTTTATTTTTTTAAGGAAAAAGCTCTCAGCTAGTGTAGTGATTATTCCCTCCGTTTACTGGCACATATATATATATATATATATATATGATGAATGGTCTTTCCAGGACTACCTGTGGCTAGCTACTTTATTCTCTGGTCCTGTACACTTCCCCTGTCAGAAGCTTTTCAGTGCAGCATCTCCCTTTTTCTGGTTTTGTTCACCTGGTCTGAGATGTCACAACTCTTGTGGCTACCTGGCTTTGATTGATCTCTGGGTCTGCAGCCTTATGAACAAGTTTGCTAAAATTTACAGCATGAACTGCTCTTTTATGCTCAGCATTTTTTCTTATCTGGCTGATATATTTGATGGCATATCAGTAAAACTGGGTAGAAGCTGACCTGGGCAGAGGTGGTAGACCTGTAAGGTGAAAGTGCACGGATGTCTTAAAGATGTCATATTTTTGCCTGATCTGCTTTAGGTCAATCCAATCCCTCTGACACTGTGTGAATTGAAATATATCCAATCTCCCGGTCCCAAAAGGAGCACTCAGAGAGCTACAGATCTCCAACAAAGAGCAGTGTTATGTCATTTCTCTTTTTACCCCCCCCCCCCCCTTTTTTTTTTCTTGTGTGAATGTTCTAGTGTACTATTCTGAGGTAATGAAACCAAGACAGTAACTCTTATGTATGCTGCCTGTGTTTGGCCAACTCTGTCTTTCTTCTCTCCTCTCAAACACAGAGAAAGCAAAAAAGGTAGGTTATTAGGGATTCCAGTGAGGAAAGGGCTGAAAACTCCCCTGTAATCTACATGGAGAGAAAAAAAAAATATTGATTATATGCCAAAAAGGCTTTGATCAGACAAAAGGAAAAAAAATAAATCCTACATCTAGTAAATCCACATTGAGACACAACTCCACAGGAAACCAGAACTCACAGAATCACCTTTTCTTAATCAAATCCTTCTTACCAGTCAAAATATGAAGGCGGTTCGTAGCTATGAACACAGCATCTCTGTGGGCAAATAAGTTTCCTTTTGCCAGTTTAAATATATAACCCTGTGCTTACTCATCCCCAAATTTTCTGTTTTATTTCAGTTTTAATAGGACAGCAAAAATGTGTAGACAACACATTCTAGTCAGGCATGCTTCATTATGGCTTTTGTTGAATGAGAAAAATAACCCATTTAATCCATTTTACTCTCAAAAGAAAGTGTACTGTAATCAATATCTCAGATGTTTCAAACTTAGAAGAGCTATGGTTCCTGTTTAGAAAACATAAGGCAGTATTGGAGAAATTAAATTAAATTGCTCAGCTATTTAGTTTGCTTATAATGGCAACAGAACAAGTCAGGCTTAAAAAAGTTCCATAAAGAATGCTATGTTTTTCCAACACAATTATAATTAAGGTTGAAGGATTGCCAAGGAGGCAAAGATAAGCAAATTTCCTGAATAATTTTTAGAGTTTAGTTCAGTGTCTTCTAGTTTCAGTTGGAAGTATACCTACTGTTACACCATTAGCACCTACAGATGGGCAAAGCAGGCCAGACAGCACCAAAACAGTTCTAACCTTTTCTGCTAAATCAATTCCTCCTTGACCTTTGGAAAAAAAGTGTAACTAAACCTCCAGAAACCTTTTATGTTATACATCTCTGGACTTCAGATTGAGCCCTCCAGTTCCTTTAGCATGCCTATTACCTCTCAGGTGTTTTCATGTGTGCTTTAGCTATGTTTGATGTTCTGCCTGCATCATCACAGTGAAGTATCATCATCGCAAGTGAAACCTGCTGAGCTGTTGTCTCATCAGTGCTAGAGAAATGTGGCTTTGGATACCTGGCAGTATATGGATGCTCATTATTCTGTAGTTACTGGTTTCCCTAGACTGGGTGAATTTGCAAGTGTGGCTTCTCCTCTGCTGTCTTAAAACTGCAAAGAAACTTAAAGGGGTCTTCTGAATAAAGACAACAAGCGCAAGGCAGGAAAAACATCGTATGCATGCATGCATACATACATACATACATTTTTGCAAGAAATTTGCTACTTTACTTGACTGGAATAAAAATACTTCTGCCAGTTTGTTTTAGCTGTATACATTTTAAACCCCTTTGCTCTAGTTTCTGATGAGTCCTCGAGAGCATATACACTGACATCTGTGATATTTGGCTCATCTTGGTAGTTCTTCATTTCCCCAGGTGATTTTCAGCTTGTTCTGAGTTAACTTGTGTTATCCACATATTCATGGCCAGGGTTACCCTTGAGGAAGGGGAAAAACATTTTTTCTCTTTATAAAATAAAGTATCTTTTTTCTCTTCTCTTCATCTGCAGTAGTAAAAATGGCTTTGTATAGGGTTTCAGGGTTAGTTTCATGGAAAAAGGCATTTACGTTAGCTTGTCTGTAGTGCCAGTACAAGACTCTGGAGAGGGATATAAATCAAATATGTATAAACATGAAGTATTTTAGTTTTTATAAATTATTCTATTCCATTGTGCTTAGCTTTGTTATGAGTGTTATGGATCAGAGAATTGTAGAACTGCATGACTAAAAGAACCTAAAAAAGTGATGTATCCCAGTGTACTGAGATAGAAACACCTCACGGACATTTATTTTGTCTACTTAGCAAACAGTAACTTAAGTGAGACACTGCTGACTATGTAGAACTAGTAGATATATTCACTGTCATTTTTCTGACAGTAGACAAGACAGGTCTGACTTTACAAGTATGCAGATATATGTATCGATTGTCATATTCTCCAATAAAACTTGCTGAGAATGTAAAGAGCTACAGAGTGGAAGACGTTACTCAATATCTAGTGTCCATAATATTGCTATGCTTTAGTAATAGGACAATTTTGCTTTATATGAGATGAGGGTGCTCTTCTATGTTGAAAAATTCATAAATCAAATTATGTGCATATTAGGCAACTTTTAATAGAATTAACGTCAGTGCAATTCATCATTTCTGAGTTCCATGTGTGCCAATACATCAAAACAACAATCTTGTCGGGGACTGTCTCAAGAAATAATTATTTCTGCATCCAGTCCTTCTAAAGGGCTTGTGAGGTTACTTGCTGATTCATCAGTACTAGTGTTGAGGTAAACCTTTTCTGATCTTCAACAGAATTGGACTTCATTGGGGTGATATGTATTTTCTTTCCCTTCACAGAAACAATTTACACATTTTGTTTCATTAATCATTGACACTACAGAAAGGAAGTATTTGTACGAATATCTTGTGAACAACCTGTATGCAAACATGCCATGGTATTCGTCTGCAAACTCCTTTGTTTATAGCAAATCTTTGATAATCTTAGGAAGCGTGTTGTAGCCCAAAATTTTACTTCTACTGCTAGGTAAGCAGCGTAGGATTGAGCAGTTCAAGTTGTGCTCTCTCTTCAGTCAGAAACTTAAAATGCTGAAAAAAACTTTTAACACGCCCTTTTTTCAAAAAAAATCATTAAAAAAAATTTGATAAAATATTCTGATCATTTCTGCATATAAAGACCAAAATGGTAGTTTATGAAAAAAACCACAACAACAACAACAAAAAACCACAACACAGTGGGATTAGGTACTCAGGTCTCAATGAGTTGGATTTAAATGAGCAAGCTAAGTATTACTACTTCTAGTTTATGTTTGAATAAACTGAAGCGTAGTGAGGGTAGGTAATGTACTTGAGAGAGTATTCATCAGACTGCAAGTGGTACCTTCAAATCCTGGAAAGCTATGAAAGTGAACCATGTCTACATAACGTAGAGACCCAATCAAAGAACAACTACATATACATGTATATATTTGTTAATTGGTATTCTTTATTTTTTTTTTAATAATTTGAGCTTTTGAAACAAACTGAAAAAATTGCTTAAGCTTTGAAACTCAATAAAAACAGCCCCTTTCTATTCACAATGTTTTAAAACTTAATTATTCTACAAGGGCATTAAAAGAAAATTAAAAAAGAAAAATCATGCTACATTTCTTAAAACAGATATTTTAGTTCTGAAATATCGAAAAATGTTCTCATGGCTCCTTTTGTTTCTAAACTCAGAGGTTGGTGAATTTGACTGGAATGTGTGAAAGATGTTGCCAGAGGTGTATTTATTTTTCTTTGTCAAAAACTACACACAGTGGTGTTCAGCCCTCGTGTACTATTGGTACTGATTACATTGCACAATATTTTGGGTCTGATGCAAAGCAGTTGGCACCAATAGTACACAATTTCACAAATTTGCTGTGTGCATCAGGACTATTTTTGGCAATGTTTTAAATCTGAAGGTGCATGATTATCAATTAACTCATTTAGCACTGAAAAGCCATTAACCAGCTTTACTCATTCTGATAATGTCCTGACATATTGAGGAACTGGTGCGGTGTGTGGGGCTGTTAACTACCGGCCACACAGCTCATGTTTCTGTGCATCATTCCTCCAGTTATCAATGAGCCTGTACTCAGGGGAGGAAAATGAGATATTCTGCAGTCATTGAGAAAACACTGCAGTATGCATGATGGCACCTAGGTAATCAAAACTATCTCCATCAAATTGCAGGTGACATTTTCATTAGCTCAACAACTTCTGGGCTTTGATTAGGAAATTACTCCTAGAAAAAAAAAAAAAACAAAAAGAGAAAATAATATCATCTCATAGTTGTGTCACAGATGCGGCACTTCTTTAATTTTTTTTTTTTTTTCAGCCTGCCTTGGTACTCGTATGCCAGCTCACAAAGAAGTTTTACAATGTGGGGCATTACTAGGGTAGGTGGTGAGGTACTTCTGTTAGCATCCAGGGAAGATTTTACTGTGGAGTTGTCTGTACACAAATATTCATGAATATTATAGGGCATTACATAAAGTATTTCTAGGAAAAAAAGAGCATAACTAAAATTTTATATTTATAATTCCTGAATGTGTTCAAAATACAGTTTCACTGAACTTAAAGATTTGATTATGTGGGGTCTAGCAAGTCTTGAATATGAAAACAACATAAATAAGTCTAGACAGGTGCAAATGGATTATTTATTTGTAGCTCTGCTTGTGTTTGTGAAAAACAGACTTGGTAATCATATAATGTTGACCAATATGAAACGGTGATGTTTCTTTTTCATACATTATATCTTTATACATCTGGAATCTTTTTGTCATTCCTGGGCCCAATTCTGATTGAAGATTTACAATGAGTGGCACACACGAACAGTTAGGAAATTGTGTTCATAACAATATCCCTTCCTCCACCTAAAAAACATGCAACGTCAAAACACCATACAACTGCTAATTATTCAGCACATTTCTGTGAAGTAATTTAGTCTCATCCCCACTTTTCATATGAGGCAACAGATCCGACTTTGATCTTGACGCTGAGATTCTCAGCAGCAATTCAAAACAGGTTGGCTGTGATTCTTATCACCGGGGAGGTGGTCATCGTCCTGCCTCTCAGACCCCCAGATTAAATCACCATAGGAGTTTGAACTTGGGGTACCTGCAAATGCCTGTTCTGTCCCCCAGTTTATTGGTTATTCTGGACTGGCACGGTCCCATAGAAGCTGCTCTAATTTGAATAAATAATTAAATATTAATTGGAGCAGAGACAGACAGTCACAGTGAGCCTGACTTGCAGCACAGCAAAAAGCGTTTGGTTTGAATAAATAAGCATTTTCTTGTTAACTAAATGCATTCCAAGCAGGAAGCTTTCTGCTGCAATAAAAAGCAGTCTGATTACATAAATGTAAAGAAAAACCTATATGAAATCTCTAAAAAAGACCACAGACAAATAAAAGATGAGGAAAATAATATTTGAGGTTTGTTTTTGATTGGCTGTAAAGCATCTGTAACTTTGGTTTCATGATTCTGCATTCCGTATGTAAATTTACAAAATTAAACACGAGACAGTTTGAGGAACAACAGCATAAATGACAACCTATTAAAAACTGGAACAGCTGAGGAACAATGGCCCAAAATGGACTTTGTAGGAATTCTGTGTGATTTTTTGTAGCTCCCAAAGGGTCTTTAAACAAATTTTACTTTTTGATTCTTTTTGGTAGTGAGCAGCTTGAAGTAAGAGTAAAAGAGAAAACAGCTCTTTGGCAAAAAGAGAGGAGGAAGCATTGCTTTAGTAGAAATGCTCATTTCTTCGGTATGAAGGGAGCAGGAAGAGTGACTTTAGATTTGTCTGGGGATGGCAGGCAATCCAGAGGGCATCCCTGCCCGGGCTCCACCTCTGACAGCTTGCTGCTCTCTCCTTGAAGCAGGAGGGTGGGTGAGTGCTTGCAGCTCACAGATCCTCATGACCGAACTGTAACAGAAGTATCGTTGGTTATATTCTGCTATCTGGTCCTTGTGAAATACCAGTTCATCATTTTTATGGGGAAGTAGTCATTCTGATTCATTTTCCATTTTGCAAAAAGTTTTAGAGCTGTCACTCTTTTCTGTTTTGACATTCTCAAAATGGAAATGTTCCAGGATTTTGTTTGAAATAGGTTTTCTTTTAGAAAGCTAAGATAATTCTTAGTTGGAAATTGTGAAGGAATAACATTAAATGAAACACAAAATATTGAAACCAAACATTCCAGATGAGCCAGCATAGATTTTCTTTTCTATTTTCAGCTTATAAAATATTTTTAGCTTTTTACTTTTTCTTTCAATTCTCACCTCAGCGAGATAGTTTTCCAGTCTATTTCAGTAACATACGAGTTCCTGACTTGATGATTAATTCAGTAGTAGGAACAGCCAAGGATTCATCTCCTATGGCTTTGAACTGAATTGTCCATTTGAAGTACTTACAGGCAGTGCTTTGGGACACTGAGCTCCAATATGCAACCTTGGTCAAGTGTTTGATGTTCGATGGGGCCAGTCTGGTTTCTGCTCGTCCTCTTCCCCATGGTGACACGGATGGAGTCAGCACTTTCAAGTAGAGAAATCAAGCCTGTGTGGTACAAAACTGTTGAGGACAGTACAGCAAGGCAGGAGTTGAACATGCTTTAGGAGCGAAGAGTATGGTCATTAGGTTTCTTGGCTGCGGCTGAACTTAAAGACTACAGCTATTTTTCTGCTTATTAATCCTGCATACTCACAGGCCTTTTACGCCTATCATGAAATGTTTCTCTAAAGTACTGATGCGCTTAAAGCAGATGAGTTCCTCAGACCTATAACAAAATGAGGCGTGATTAGATGCTGAAGCGATGCTTCATTTGCATGCTAACTATAACTGGAAATAATTCTCCGTGTGGCTGGTGCAACATTTCCCAGTTATTTTACACCCTGTTTAAAAAGAAAAAGTAGATTAACTACTCAGTTAGCAGAAATCTCAGAAAAGATGCCTGTGTAAAAAAGTGAAACTTATCACAAAGGCTGCATATTTCTTCTCCCTGAATGCAAACACACATTCACATTCTTCTGTGTCTCATTGCGGTATAGCTTTTAAAATGTGCTGCTTATTTTCTTACACAACATTAAGCATTTCCATGAAGACTGGGCAGGGAAGAAAAAATGTGTATTTTGTACATTAAATTACTACTGAAGTCCTCCATATTTACCTGGCTGATGCTGGAAAAGCACAAACTAGGAATGGTTAATGAAAACAAATAGTGTGGGTGTTTTCAAAGTTCTTCCTGAAGATTATGAAATTTTAGTAAAGCAGAACATCGGTTAGTTCTTTTGCTTCAGCTGTGAGGTTTGTTTTGCAGCCTCTCTGTTCATTTTTCTCATACCTGCAGTCTCTCTCCTGGCCAATGATTCTTTTTACTCTGCAAATCTCATCAAAAACACTTTGTAGTTGTTGTATCTCAGAAATTCATGTATTTTCCAGGATCTGGCAAAGCTTTTTTGGTCTCATTGGGCAGCATCTGTCAAGTTCTCTGCTTCTTTAACTCCAATTCAACTCATAGTACTGTCTGAATAGTTTTGATGGATGACTGACCATCTCAGCTTTAGAGTACAATAGATCTGGGTCTGGATCTCTGGGTGAAATACTTTATCCTGGTATTGTAAGAAAACCTGGAGCAAACATACCTAATCTGGAAAGTAGCCTGGAACCGGTCTGGAGATGAATAGTGAAATTTGGAGATGAATAGTGAAATCTGGGCCTGTTCTTTCAGAGGACTGGTTTATTCGTAAGTGGATTTGGTCTGGTTTTCATTTTCTGTGGGTATTATTTGTGGGGTTTATCCCAGATTTTTTTTTTTGGTCTTTTCCTCTATTTGTGTATCTCCTTTGTAACAGAGTACCATAATTCAGTCGGTTCAATACAGCAAGTGTTCAGCTCACTCCTGTGAGTGCAACATAATCACCCACGAAGACAAACGGGGATAGTGACCTCTGGGCAAATACTCTATTTTTTATCCTCTGGTGCCAGTCTCTCTACAATAATATAATCATTTAATATCTGATGGCTTCAACCAGGGAGGCTTTTAACAGTCCATGGGTTGCTGGCATGAATTTGGCATTTTTATCTCTTTCCTTATAGTTTCATCTGCCGTGATGGGTCTTATCAACCCCTGGTCATGTGGAGAGGACAGAAAGCTCTTCAGCTGAAGCTTTGATGGTCTTATTTGTCCAAATTTGCACTTCTGTCAAATCCTTGGCTGCAGCTCTGCATTTCATATGTGAGGCTGTTATGATCCATTTAAATGCCTATGGGGATCTCAACAAGCTTTTTGAAAAGATTAATGACTTAGCTGTGGGTTTTATGATAGTGTTTCTAAAGAAAAGCCTGCATACCTAATAAGGTTATTTCTACAAGCCAAAATTTGCATTGCTTACCATAAAAGACATAGATGGACTTTAACTACAACATCTAAAGGTTTGTTGCCCATTTTTGTCTTTTGCAGATCAGTTTTGTGCAAGAGAAGGGAAATAAAGAAGGGAAAAGGGAAATAAATAAGTGCATCAGCTTTAAAATGACAGGAGAAGGGGCTTATGGATGTGAAGAAATCTTTACTTTAGAATAATACCATATGGATAGAAACCTTTGTTAGAATTTTACTTTATAGTCTTTTTGTTTGGACATGACTATAAATAGGAGTAATTTAAAGTAATGCTTGAACTTTCATAAGGTTTATCCAAGATTTATGAGGGTGGTTAGAAAAAGATTAACTGAATCATTAGCTAAATTGTCTTTCATAAGGCAACCACCAAACAGCAGACTGGAAGGAGAGAGGTCACATTTGTGCTTTTGTTAAACTGTTAACCCAGATGAGCGTGAGTTTTTAAGTGCAGTTGAAACTTGTATGTTATAGTCTTTAGTAAGTGTTAGTTAAATATTAAATATCAGAGATCATCTCACATGCTACAACTGTTTTTGGCTAAAATCTGACTGATATCCGTTGTGATTTTCAAAATGTGACCTAGCTTAAATCTTCATTTATTGCCTAGCTTAAATCTTCATTTATTATTGAGTGACCTAGAGTGGCTTTATTTATGAGTGGTACCATGGTAATAGGATCAGACTTCTGGTCCTTAATTTCTTTAGTTTTCTGTCTCTTTTATTTTGCATATTACTAAAGTTGGGGACTTAAATAAGATTTTCATTTTCAAATTGTAGACAATCTAAGCTCAATTGATAGTTTTTATTAGCACTTCTTTTAAGCACATTCTACTGGTGTATTCCTGTAGGACTAGTAAACAAATCTGAAATTAGAAAATTAAATATTTAACTTGAAAGGAAACTTACGGGGAAAATAATAATTTTAGACACTGTCATCAGGTATTACACTCACCTTAAGTATCTGAAAACAGTAATTAAATCTCTATTCTCCCAAATGAATTTATACTAGAAAGATTGCCTGCATTTGTAATTTTTTTTAAAGATCCTGATTATTGAGATATAAAACAGAGCAAAACAGATACACAATTCAGTGTCATTTATTACTTTTTTTCTCAAGTTGCATTTCTTTTTTTTCTAAACAGATAAACTTCTTGTTATTGTTGTTTAAGGTACATAGTCTGTTTAAGTATTATATCCTGGCTGTTTCATAAGAAAAATGTAGAAATTATAATATTAGCTGCTGAAAATATCTTCCAATATTTGCAGAGTAAATCTGTTTGGAACATAACACGTTTTCTGACTCTAGATGCTATACATCTGTTGTTTGATTTGCTGCTACAAACACTAGATGTAGCAGAGAAAAGAAATATGGTTGTAGACTTGCTTATGATACTGCATGCTACTTTTCACAAATGCTGACTATGCCCGGGTTAAAACTTTGTCAGATGATGAACAGACTAACAGGAGGACACAGATGTCTGCCTGGAGCAAGTGACGAGGAGCTGTGGATTCCTGTCTCCTCAACCTGCTCCCAGTCAAAGGACAGAACACATCTGGAGAGTGGTGCCGTTTGCCCAGGGCACTCTTCTGCAAGGCCAGAGTGGTGTTGCTGTGAGAAATGTAACGGAGGCTGCTCAGAGCCCTCACTGGGTGACACACATAACCACATCTGCATCACACAGGGACATTGCAAACCTGGGATGCCAGCACAAGACCCAGGAATGGACCTTAATCCTATCAGTCATTCTCCAGCCTGCTTCCCACTGTGCTGTGTCAACTGGGGCTACGTGCTGGGCACTCACTGGCTGCTGGCCCAATGTGAATGCATGATTCTGACAAGTTTTGTGGAAAACGGAGCAGCATCAGTGTGACTTCTTTTCCTGACACTGTAAAGAGAAAAGACTTTCTCTTAAGTCCCCTGTGAGTTTTCACATAAACTGTCTTTGTGCCAAAGCAGTTAATGCTTGTGTGTGCAAAGCTGGCTTTTAAAGGCAGATATATTCTTGTCTTAGTCTTTCAGGGCTCATTTTATGATGGCCAGGCTGCTCTTTGTTTTTATATGTGGCTGTATGTACATAGTTTTCTGCTGAAGCTTCTCAGTGTTGTTTTTAATCTGAGTGCTAAGCTGAATGAAGTTAAGAAACTGTGTATTACTCATCAAGATGATGCCAAGGTCACAGAAGCTTTGCGTGAGTTTTACATTTGTCAAAGTCCTCAATTATTCCTGATTTGCAAGTCTGTCAAGAAAATCTCTTCCCTGAAGCACAGTGCGAATTTACAAAAGCGAAAGAAGGAGCACAACAGAATCGCCTCTCAAAGCATGGGGAGCAAATTAAGAGTCTTTGGTTTTGAATCTTTTGCATTATATACCTTTTTGAAAAAAAAAAATCCCAAAGAAGAGAAGAAAACATGTTTTCCGTACTGCTAACACTTAAAGGTTAGTTGTGTGTTTCTCCTTCAGGGTTACCATGGTGATGAGAGTACTGTTAAGGCAGGTACTAGATTAGACTAAAATCATTTATCCTTCTTTGCACCTGCAAAATGCATGGCCACAAGATGGATAGCATCATTTGGAGCACTCATTCCTCTGACAGGCTGCTGTAGGCTCAGTCCCAGAAGTTTACATTAAAACATGGATGGAAGTTTTGCAGGCCTAAATACTACTGCAAAAGGAGGCTGGGTTTCAAAATACATCTGAAAGTACAAAGATCTCTCTTCAATCAGTAGTAAGACCAAGCAACAATAAAGCCCCCAGCTCTACTCTGTCTGCTCAAGAAGAAAATAGAGAGGGAAGAATATGCAGGCGGAGGAAGCTGAATGATTTCTTTTTTTAGTGATGCTGAAAATGTTACTTACCGCGATGCCTCATTAGCTGTCTGAGGCAGGGCTCTCCCAGCTGCATAGGCTGTTTCAGACTCTCAGTGCTAACTCTGATGCTGATGAAGTTGCCCGGTTGTGTTGTTAGGCTCAGGTATCTCTCCCCAGCTTTCTCTGATCCATTCACTATTCAGAATAATGCTACTGATCTGTCAGAGAGGAACCACAACTACACACTCTTAGGAAAATTGGTCTCAAAAAGACTTCAAAATGCCTTTTTTTTTTTTCCTGTGCTTCTCTCTGCATCAAGCTCTCAAAGCCCTTCAGAAGAAAGCTACAGCTACCTTATTGCTCCTAGTTTGAATTACTCTTCCTATGCTGGCTTTGTCTTTGAATACAACTTTTAATTTAATTTGCTTTACAATATGCACCTAAATAATTAATCTCAGTCTTCATTTAATATCAAGTAAGTGTGTATGGTCTGTTTTCTTCCATCACTGCTCCCTCTCCCCAGCATTTATATTAGTACTTCATTTAGTAATTTCACTATCATACAAGCTGTGAGGTTTGTATTTGTATTGTAAATGTATTTAGATGCGTAGAGTCCTTTATTTAATTGTTGAGA
Source organism: Anser cygnoides (assembly GCF_040182565.1). Taxonomy (NCBI): domain Eukaryota; kingdom Metazoa; phylum Chordata; class Aves; order Anseriformes; family Anatidae; genus Anser; species Anser cygnoides. The sequence goes on along the minus strand of NC_089885.1, from coordinate 10,699,682 downwards.
AACTAACTGCATTGTGGCACATTCCTCTTAAGCAGAAGTGGAAAGATGTTAATGTCTCCTTCATAGGCTTATTTATTTGTGGCATATGCAATTAATGGATATTTCTAATGCCTCTTATGTAGTAAGTAGATTGCCTAATTCCATCTATTTCATTTCAAATATCTCACATTTTCTTATTTAGGATCATCAACATGTTTTTACATTAATTATTTAACTACCATTTCCAGTCTTTTAGTCAGGCACACTTCTGCCTACTCAGGGCACAATTAGTCACTGCATTATTATAGATTTATACCAGCGTAAGTGAACAAAAAGCAATTTGCACATTTTGAACACAGTTACATTTTGTTCTGATTTTTTTTTTTACCCTGAAAATTGTCTTTCAACTTCACATTAAAATGTTGTTTTTCAGGATGTGATAACTAAGCCTTATGCAGTTGTTTTCTTATTTTAGATCCTGAATTACTTTACCTCCACTTGACTATTGAACCCTTCTCATCCACCAGTAGCAAGAAGACAATACAGTAAGTAAAATAATTCTGAATTAATGTAAAGGGCTTAATAAGCTGGTCAGCACACAGATTATTTACTGTACTGGTTCTCATTGGAAGTGCCATATGCATAGCTAACACTTTTTTCTATAAATGTAAAGTCATAGCTACTCTGTGCCACAATGTGTGGTGTACTACAGCCGTCACTTCCAACCTCTTAGCCAAATTATTCTTTGCTCAAATAATGCTCATGGTTGTTTGATTCAGTAGTTGGTTGCACTGACATTGTCAAAAGTTGGGAGGATGAAACTCCCTGTATGAGACAGAGTTAAGATTTTGTTCTGTGTTCTTGGGTCCCAGGTATTACTATAATACTATTCATGAGAGAGTGTAAGTTCATAAACATACGTTAACTTGGTAACAACTTATGCCCTGATGCAATTTGGAAATGAAAAATAAAACACGGACATAGGATTTTCTAAGCATTTTGAGACCAGGAGACGGTAGAAGCACACCGTCTAAAGGAAATCAACAACTAAAAAAATACTGTAAGCCTGGGGAAGAGCACTTTCTCATCAGGAAACAGCTCAACTCTATTTTCCACTTTTAATGGGATTGTAAAATGAAAGGGAATGTATTTCATGATCTGTCTTTATGCTTCTTATCTGCATTACTTTTTGTTGTCTTGCAAAGCAAGTTTTGACTCTTGGCATATTAACCTTGATGGTGCAATAGGAGATATGTTTCTTCTTCAATTAATAATCCTATGATTGTTCCTTAAAACTAAGAAATTCTGTAACCAGAGATGGGAAACAAGGAAATTCACACCCTAAAACATAAACTTTTTTTTTGGTGTTGTATATGATGATAGAAGCCCTGTTTTGCCTCACAAAAATGTCCTCGGTTCTGATTGCTAGTGCAATGATTTTCAGATGTTTTGAAGTCCAGAACTGCCATAGTGCTGGAGTGTTCCTTGTCCATAAGTACTCAAAGCACAGTAGAAGGACAAAAATACCTAGTTTGGGCTTAGATACAGTAGCTGATGAATTTTTCAGCCATGTGCTGGGGATCTTCCTTCTCCTGTGGACCCCTTTACTCTTTCTTTCAGGCATGTAAGATGTGTATTAGTGGAGGGAGAACTTGGCATTGGCACCTGTAGGGACTACCTAATTTGTAGAAGCCACTGTGGACACTAGCCAGGGAGTCTTTATATGAGGCAGTATCAGCAATGATGCTTCTTGTGCAGGTGTTAGCGAAGTCCAGTAAAGTTAAGGCTCTCTCTGTAGCTTTAGTGCTAATAATTATCTGTATCAAAGGAAATAATCCAGTTCTTCAAAATCTCAAAATAATTTTACTGTTTGGAAAACTGCAATGTTCTCAGGACTTAATTAACCATTAGGTATGTATTTGGACTGAAAATATGCGTGAGCGTAAGTTAAAAATATTACAAGATCTCTAATTCATTTCTTAGAAATGTTTATTTTATTATAATGGTTTCATTAAATATAAGGATTTAAGAAGGATCTATAATAAGTATGAAAGAATATTGTGCTAAGACGCGATATGAAGATTTTGCACATTATTCCCAGTTGATTAAGTCTTTGAATAATGTCAAAAAGAAGTAATTCTGTCAGTGGACAAAGGTTAAATATTTTTCCAACTGGTGATGCTTAAAATATAAATAACCAAATGACACTTTGACACAAATTTCATAGTACATACAAATTTCTCTATTTTTTTTCCTTTGTCCTCATGCAAATTATGAGTCTTCCTTCATGAAGGTATATTATTTTATTAAGTCCTAGACAGCTGTTATTTGTCTTGATTTCAATCTACCTTCTTTCACAAGGAAAGTCCGTGGAACTTCTGTCTGTAACCTCTATCGTATTGTATTAAAGTTTCCTAAAGTAAGAGTCAGCAAAACAGCAGATAACAAACGCCAATGAAGTGTCTCCTGTGAGACTGCCAGCCCTTCAAGGCTTTCACATGCTTCATGAATTAAATGGAATCATCATCGAGTTACCAGGACTCTGAGGAAGGTCTAGCATTAAAAAAGCACCATTTGTGCCACCAGTGCTAGAATTCTGTTCATCAGTTTTATTCTGAAAACCTCATTTTAATGGTGTAACCTCTTTTGCACAGAACATGGGTGTGACTGGACACTTCACAAAACACCTTTTTTTTTGCTGCAATTGCAGGAGCTGCTTGCCTCTTTCGAAATCTAAAATTGTTCAGTCTCAACTAGCAACAACTTGACCTTGAAAAACATTACTAATGAATATAATCTGTCATAAATGCAGAACTACTTGTGTGTATAATTATCCCTCATATGAATTGATATGTGCAGTGCTGACCTTTTAAACATGCTCTCTGGGCTATCGTAACTTCAGAAAAATAAAATTATTTTTCCCTTTTAATCTCAGTGGCAAAGCTAGCAAATAATTTACAGTATGAATTAATTGTTTTTCCTATTCTGAAAAACAAATAATTGACTTGTTTTATTTTGCCAAGATACTATTCAGAATATGGAGCTTTTCATGCTTTTTAATGAAAAATTTAGTGATGCTCTTTAATACTGTAAGTGCATTTACTATGTATCAGCACCCACATTAACCCAGCAGACTGAGACAGCTCCATCCATTGACTCAATGGACTGTGAAATAAAAACGTTCTCTCTATAAGCATTGACACAGTAGACCACAGTGGATTGAAGCTCTCAAGATGAGTTCTCAAGTTAATAGTACTCTAATAACCCCCTTTTTGGTCCCTGACATGACAGATGTACAATATCAAAGAAATAAAATAAAATCTCATTTTTTTCAAAGTTCTTCAGTTTAAGGTATATTTGATACTTAATGTAGTTATATTTAGAGGTCATTTCAATGATGTCCAAGTTACATGCGAAATTTCCAAAAATTTTCCAAAAATGCATTTTTTGCTTAGGATGCTAAAGATAAATTTCTGTAAACATCTGAGGGACAGACATATTCCCATTGCAAATGGCTACACACTTGTGCCAGCAGATAGTTATCATCTCTCTGCAGGATTAGAGTAGAGCCAGGTATGGATTGAAGGAGTCCTATTTACACTTCAGTGTGTTTTGTCTGTCAGTGTACAGATCCCTGAAGATCTTTCAAAACCAGATTTTCACATACCAACTTCAGAACTGCAATCTCAGCCTTCGCAGACAGTCAGGTAGACTAAAAAAGAATTTAAACTTAAGCAGGGTGAGGCACTCACTGCTGCACTGTTATTCTTACTCAGGCATTCAGAATATGCATAAAGCTACTAGTATGTATGAGAGCAGAAGTCTGCTCAGTTTTTCTTGCTGTGAACTTCAGTCACCTGCTCTTGACTGAGTTTCATTTTGATGGGACCGTTAGGATCACGTTGACTTAGCCACGTAACCAGTTCTTGTGATCCCCAAAAGGAGCTGTTAGGATGGGGGTCTCTTCCCAGTTTCTGAAGTTTGTTTTCTGCTACACCCCATTTCCTTTTGATGTCAGTCATAGTCTGTGCAGCCAGACCTGCATCAAGTCTTCCTGTGCATCTGAGGAAGTAGCAAGGCACCTTGATGTGCTGTTCTGCTGCACCTCCACACCCTGGCACAGCTCACAGAGAGTCTGTTCCCACCAAGTGTGGCCAAGGAGCGTGAGGGATCTTGAGCTGTGGAGGATCTTTCCGTGCGCATCCCACCCCTGGAAACACGGAGTAGTAAAAGTCCATCTCTACACAGAGCCTTATCACTTCGTTTATATATTTTAAAATATATGTTATTCCACAACCATATGGCTCCCAAAGGCAAAATAACTTTAATCCAGATATGATCATGAGATAAAATATTGCAGGAAGCAGGCCATCATAGATAATCAGGTTGTGTATTTTTGTGTTAATGGGTAATGCAGGAAAGTGACCATTCCCACGTATGCCTGCTGCTAACCTTGTACCCCAGGGGATAATTATTTGTAATTAGGTCAAAGAAGAAAAGAGATCTCTATTTCCTTGTCAATAAACAAGCTAGAGAAATGTTCAAAAGGATGCTGTGATTGTGAGAATTTTGCTGTAAGCCAAGTTTATCTATACATAGTTAAAAATAATAAAAAACTTCATGAGATAGACCAGATAAGTATCTCTGGAGAGAGATAAGTGCTGACTGCTAAGTTCTGCACAGAATCTCCATACCCACGGAGGCTAAAGCTTTATAAAATGAAAAGTAGCAGATAAAGAGTCGGCTTTCTGTGGAGATTGGGGATTATTTTATTAATTTAAAAATTATAATGTCTTAAATTTTACCTGCTATAAATTGAATGAATCGAACCGTGATGCATAGAAGTATTAATAAAATTTCAATTAAACTTTGCCATGATGTTCTTACTCAGTTATTCTTTCCACTATCCGCTAGAAGGAGCCCCTTTTGTAATACAGCTGTAAATTCTGGACCCCAATGGCCACATTATAATGCAATGATAATATAATGTACATTCTGCAAAATATCTGTAATTACGTATTTGTGTGTGGCTTTACAATAGCTCCTCTAATATTATGCAGTTTTAAATCTTTATTTACATGGAGGTTATTTCTTAGCATTCACATTATTCTAATGCTAATTTGTATTTAATATCATACTGTGTCTGCTTTTGATTGTATTTTATAATAAGATGCAGCAGGATTAGTTATCAGATGATGCTTAATTTCCATAATGAGATAATTAAATCTTCTGAATTTGGAAGTAATCATCCCAGAACCTTGTTTTGGACAACCTGTAGTCCCCAATGCCAGGGACAAATGCCATGCAAAGGGAAGTATTTACTAGAAGGTAGAGCAATTCAAAGTAGAACTTTTCAAACCCCTTCTAATGGTTCATATGTCCTTTAGGTTCATTTGTCAGTTTTGAAAGAAATCAGACGTTTGAGAGGTCGCAAATAATGGTAAATTCCAGAATGCCATTTTAAAGATGATCATCAAAAGGTTTGTCTTTCTGATCTCGTTTTAATCAACCAGTGTCCCTGATTTCAAAGTGGGCTCCATGTCTGTATGTGAATTGTATTTTAGGTATCTTTCTCTTCTATATGTATACATGTGCATGTATGTATGTTATGTTTATGTTTGTTTGTGTATATTAAATTATATGCACGTTGCATATATTGTGTTTATGCATTAAATCCCTCAAAGTATATACAATTAACAACATTATAAATGTTTATGCAGGATGACTTGTCTGATGCATAACAGCTGAGTTTCAGACCTTGAGAAATTTCCACCTCTCTCTCTGAAGCCTGAGGAACAGTTTGACACAGCTCACTTGTTAATTCTGGGGTGCCATCCTTGTCCTGAAGTAATTTATATAGGCTGGCAGTCATTCTAATACACAGCACATCCTCCTAACTGCTGGACCTAAATCCACTGCAAATAGTGGTGACAAGGGTAACCCTATCTAATGAACCTGTATCATTTGCTACACAACATAATTAGTGTAAGAAAAATATCTATTTGAAAGTTGTTATGCTCGCAGATTTCACTGTGTCACAGGTGCTAGCAGAATTTAACTCAGTGTGCAGTGCTCCTGTTGTTTATTTGGGTTTGATTTTGTGGGTGCGTAGGTGGTGTTACTACTCTCTTTTATTTTTAGGAGAGTAATATATATGCAATATAACGTAAAAGATATATATATATGTAATATAAACATATTTATAATATGTACATTATATATATACACACACATGTATATATACACATATATACATACATAGGCTTCATGCATCCCTCCTATGGATGGATAGCAATTCTGACTCATCTCACTTTGAAGTTTGCCCCACATGATCAGTTCAGGTCTCTCATGTGCAGTTGCAGGGCCAGTATGGCAACATAAAAAACATAATTTTAAGTTCCACATGAAGAAACGTGCCTCGATCACATTTTAAAAACGCTTTAAATAAGTGTTAACTGTGCAGTGGCTTCTGTAAATTTTATGTGGAGTATTAAAGTCTGCTTCTAAACAGCTCTGTATTAACCAAATACAGCAGTGCTCTGTTTTTCTATTACATGCGATCTTATAGCTACTTGTTTTTAAATGAAATTGCATTGAGGATCATCTGCCCTAGCGTGTATGGATGGCACTGTTCCTGTGAGTACTCCTCTGTGCTAATCTTAGGGAGCTAGATCAAGGATTTCCATGGAAGAAGAATAACTAGGGGTTTAGGGAGGAATCAGAAATCATGGCCATTCCCTAACTGCTATCTCAAGGTCTCCCTGTCAGACTGTGTGTGAAATAGAGTGGGCAAAGGCTTTATTCTCCTGATTCAAGTCCCTCAGATCCTTTTAAGTTTTCATGAAGATACTGTCTCTCTTTCTCTTGTTATATCTCCAAGTCACTGATCTAACCTGATGGAACCAAGTTTCTGCTAAGCAGTGGAAAAGAACAGCTAGTAAATGCTTGCTTCTGAAAATCAAATCCCTGACTGTGCACAGTGAGTTCAAAAGATGTAATCTAGTGGTTAGGGCACTGCATTAGGATGTGGAAAACTGAGTTTTGCTGGTCAGCTCTGTGCTCCTTTGAAAATGACTTTGGGTCAGACCTTAATGTATGTGAGTCTATTTCTTGCTGACACTGGTGGAATGTATGAAGTCAATATTCGGATTCTTGGAATGTTTTTTTTTCCCCCACCAGTTAAATCATAATAATAGGAAATTATTCTGCTAGAAATAACTCTGCTGCTATCCTTGGGGAGGTATTATGAGCACAAGTATGTTCAAACAGGAAAGATCAACAGAGACAAACCCAACTCAGTCTGGGGAGAATATGCATACAAATAGCTGCTAGATGATCTTGAATGACTGAAAGCACAGCAAACTTCTACTAGCTACACTTCACAGGGTTTCTTTATTTTAGATATATATAAAATGGAAATTCTTTACATTTGGTTTTAGATCAAAATAAAAGGAACAAACCCCTAAAGAGACTGCTGGCGTGTTGCTAATTATGTGTATTTTGTCATGTCAGGCTTTCAAGAAAAGGGAATAGACAGACAAATTCATTGTAAAAAAAAAAAAAAAAAAAGGAAAAGAAGTGCCTCAATGTCTGAGCTTGTTTTCTGGAAATTGGCTGTTATCAGAAGAATATTTTCTGTTTTTGATGCTTTTGGGGTTCTGGTGGTAGTTGGCCATCAAATGAACTGAGCAATCTTGGGCAGTATTGAGAACCACTAGTACAAGTGGGTAAGTTAGGCATCTTGATCAGGCTTCTCTGTTGAATGATAAGGAGGAAAAGCATCAGTAATGACTTTGAATTGCTCAAAGTTACTTTATTCACTCTCTTTAATTTAAAAGCCAGAGTTACTGGCTTCTGAGTTAGTTACTTTTGAGTTACTAGTGCTCCATGCAGTTGATTGTGTATGTTTAAAGACTTTCAACTGGATAGCTAAAGGCCTTGACATTTTAAAAGAAATCTCTAGTACAGTGGATTCCCCTCCAGAACAAGATGATAGAACAGATTTGGAAAGTTTAAGTAAACATCTAGCCTTAAGAGTTTATTATCCAAACCAGTGTTACAAAATTCTCTGCATTCATTAGTGTTTTATAGTTAGTATTTAGTCATCCAGTGTTCAAATTAAGCATTTTTTGTCACAGCAGAAGCTTGCAGACTGAGAACATGATCCCAAGGAAGGGAAGCATGACTGAGACACTGGCAGACAGATTATCGGCTGGTGTGCAGGAGAAAGTTTCTAAACTAAGAACCCTCAATCAATAGAGACAGTCTGTACACGGCTGGGACTGGGAGGCTGCATGCTTCTGAACCACAGCTGGTGGTGGGAGTTAGAGCCTAGAAGCTACAGCTAAAGATTTCTTTGCTCAGATCACAGATTTTGATTCTGAGACACATCAGCTAAAATGAATCCTAGGATGTGTGATCATCTCTTGATTACATGCCTGCTGGATATCTGAATCATATCTGTAGGAATCAGCTGATAGTGATGGATAGCAATGTGCTCGCTGTGGGATCTAAACCACAGTGCCCTTAAATGACTTGCTCAATTCCCTGCCCCCCTTTCCTCCCCAAAACAGAGAACAGAGTATCAGCCGTGACAGCATCTGCCTTCTGGTCTGTAACAACTTGAAGGGATGCTGACGGTGGTTCTACCTCACTCTGAAAAGAGGCGGAGGCCTGGAGAAATCCATTTCTTGTTCAGTGTCTTGACTTGCTGGGAAGGGGTGGTGAGTGAAGCCAAGGAGACTGCAGATATTCTGTGCCAAGCCAGTGCCACAGAAGTCCGAGGCTTCTGGTATGATGCATAAAAGCACACTTTAGCAATTTGTACGGGTAAGCTATTTCATTTACTACTGTAAGGGCAGATGGGCCAGTAGATGCAACAACTGCGAAATTTCAGGTGCACTCTCTAGGAAGTTTGCTTTTCCTTCAGGCAGTTTTGAAACGCAAATATTTCTTTTACTGTAGCTGACATGGGACAGAACAGTGAAAGTTCTTCTTAGGCTTAGATATACAACCAAATTATTGTGGTTTAAAAAACTGCAGCAAATCAGCTGTCTTAATTAACCAGCAGCTTGCTATCAGTCTGCAGGGATTACCACAACCGCACTTCAGCCTAATCTTTCTCTATAAACGTTAAGCTGCTTCTCCTTACCTTGCGTGCGATGCGCTCCAGGGACACACCACAGAGCCATCTGTCTCAGGTGATGGTGGCCACTGTGAATTGATTCTGTGCTCGTAGAACATCCCAAGTTGGAAGGGACCCGCAAGGATCATCAAGTCCAACTCATAGCAGTAGTTGATATCAAATATCAAAATGGTCGATAGCAAGTGCCCATTTGCTCTGTAAGGGCTTTCACTGCTAGTCCTAACACAAACCAGAAAGTAAAATATCCTTCAGCTTCTTACTCAGAAAAAGCTGCTGCTGACCTCATAGTCTCATGTGTAAGAAATCAATGGTGAGTTAATTTATTTGGAAATGGTTCTGTTTCGCCATTTCCTAAGGTCACTGTGAAAGTTTTATGTAAAGAGAAGGTGGCGCTCTGCTTATAATTGAATTCAGAGTGAATTATTTCATTCAAAATATCTTAGGGTTAAGCAGTCCATAAGCTACAATATATTTTTCTAAATGATTCTTTGGTACAGAGCACAGGGTGTCTGTAGATCACTTTCATGCTGCTGAAATACAAATCTGCCTGCAGACCAATTCATAGCACTACCCATCATATGAATGCATCTTTCTAGACATGCTGAGGAACTAATGCACAGGGAATTAAACAATAAATATAGACAGAGAGCAATCTTTCACATCATTAGTAATAGATTCTTACTGTTGCTTTGCCGTTTTAGTCAAATTATGAGCCTGCATAATTAGGTAGACATTTGCACAGATATAGAATAACCAGAATAAATTAGGTGAAGAAACAAAAATGCAAAAGCAACAGTCTTCATCTAAATAATATCCCTGCTCATAGCTTGGGTAATTTACTGTGGTAAATTACATGATAAACATATTATATTGATTTCTTATGTACTAGAAATTTTTCTTCCAGGGCTTGCTAAATGTTTGTGTATTCCTGTCCTGCTACAAACAAGAATATTTAGAAATATGTTGCAGCACTATAAACTTTGCAGTTACTAGTGTTTGTCATTTATATTGCAGTAATGTCTATTGCCTACCCTCTGATACAGATGGAGGGAATGTTTCAAGTCCAGCCTAACTGAAATACAGAAGCTTAGGAGAATCTGCAGTTTTATGAAAATTGAAATGTTTAGTGGCAAATAAGATTTCATAACCACTTATTTTTGTTTATTGCCAGCCCTCTTTCCTTGGAAATGTACAGTGGTGTTTTCAACTTGCAAAAAAGGCATAGACAGCTGATAGTGTGACAGTTGCCTTCAGAAAGTCATGCTCAGGCTGGCTCAACTTCTTTGATGATGTATTACAGTCTTAGTTTACTCTGTGGTGGGATATGTTCAGTTTAGTTGAGTTTAAATGTTTTTCAGTAGTTTTTCTGTTTTTTGGGGGGTAGGGTGGGGGTGTCTTGAACTCAGAAGGTTTCTGTGTTCCTGAGTCAGTCATTGCTTCTTTCCAGGCTGTATATGAAATAGGAATAAAACTGGTTTTGCTACATAAGAACAAATTATCTGTGGCATAGGTGTCTCCATGGATATTCATGGAGCCTAGTGTAACCCTGCTAAAGATTCACCTCGAGCAACTTAATAAAAATAAAAATTTTTTATTGCTTTTGGCATGCTTTATTTTTGAATTTTTGATGAGTATTTATTGTGGTTTCATCAGGATTCTTTGCATTTCCTCCATTTTTTTCATTTTTGGCAGGCTTTTCTTGCATTTTTGGGGAGATTTTATTACTTTTTTTTTCTTTGTTGGTTCTTGAATTTATGGTGTGGTTTCTTGCCATTTTGGGGGATGATTTTTTTACACTTTTGGAAGGTTTTTCTTTTTCATTTTTGCAATACAGCACGGGATTTGGGGGGCATGGGATTTTGGGAATTTGGGGTCTTTGAGTTTTGGAAATTTTACTTTTTCTGCATTTTGGCAGTTGTTTTGGCATTTTTTTTTCTTTTTGTGGGTTTTTTTTTTCACTCTTTGGCACTGTGGTGTTCTTTGATGAGTTTGTGTTCTTTGGCAGGTATTTTGCATTTTTTTGGCAGTTCTTTGCCTTTTTTTTTTTTTGGAGTTTCTTGGTTATTTTTGTTCCTGCAAAACACACAGCTGTGTGTGCTAAGTATTATGGAACTGGCCACCACCTCATCAGCAATTCATCAATTTGGAGAGGGGAACTAAAACATTTATTATGAGAGTAAGTCCCATTAGATTCTTTTATGGGTCAAAATACTGTTACATGATCCTGGACAAACTGAATGGGATATCCAGAGGAACCTGCAAGAAAGGTACCTAGAAACTTGAGAGTTTCCTCCAATTCATTAAGTTCTTTTGAGTGCCTCTGGCACACACATGATTTTTTGGAAGTAAAAAATTATCTGTTGAACATAAAGAAATTTCATATCTCATCCAGCTCTCAGAATAGCTCTTTCCCCTTTCCCTGTCACTCAATGTTGTGTCTGAGAGGATGCCTAAAACACTTGGAAAAATGCTATGGATTCTCCGAAATGGTCACACTCTTCTCCATTTGTTTCTAGTGATTGGACTGCATACTAGGTGAAAAAAAAAACAACATAAAGTTTCTCAAATGACATGAAGAGTTTTTTCCTTGTAAATGCATCTGCTTTAAATTTGTTCATTTCATTCCACAGATAATAGAGGGGAGGTACTGGTGTGCTCCTGTAGATGGTATCTATTTGACTGGGGGGCTCCCTGGGATTGTGTGCAATTTCTGTGGCAGTCACTGGTTCTTACTGAAAACCTTGGTCTGTCATACTGATAATAGCTTCTAAAATTCATACGGCAGCAATGCCCAGAGGGCCATGAGCTGACTTGGGACTCTCTACCATGAACTGCTTAAAGGTGGTGTAGCCACATTTACAATTAAATTAAGCCAGCTGAAAATGGGAACCTCTCTTGCATGCATAGCAGGAGAGGGTGGAACTCCAAAGCTACCCGGGATTGCCCATCTGCCCATCAAGGCAATTTTCAGTATCAATATGACAGTGATCACGAGAGGTATTTCTCAAGACCCCCCGGGTGGGGGTGGCATCGTGAATTGAATTCATAGTTAAAGCAGGACAGACATGAAATGCTTTAGGACCACAAACAGAGTCCCCGGTTTTAAATTTAAGTAAATGTGCCCAACAGGAGGTAGCCCCAGAGGCTGGAAGTCTGTATCAACAACTTGGACAAGCTGAAGTCATAGTTTCTCTGTTTGATATGGGGAAGTTAAAAATAGTGAGAGTGAATAGCTTGCATTCGCAAAAGAGATGTGTGGCAGAGATGGGAGCCAAGCAGCCTCGACCCTCAGATACAGAGTCATGCTTTCTGCGAGTATAACTGCACTGTCCCATCTTGCTGATACGAATGTAGTGATCACTGGAGTCCTGAGTAAGATATGAGCTCAGGTCCTGAGAGCAGCCCAGCCTGGTTGTCGCAGTGCTCTGCCCCAGAGTGGGGCAGAGTGAGTCAAACCTCAGCGCGGATGGACTCCAAATCCAGATGTAATTAGTGGCAGCCACCGTCTAAGCGCGTTTTGCAGTGCTGACATGTCATTACTTCAAGTAAGAAGAACCACCCTGTAATTCCTTTTGAGAAATGTATGCAGGCTTAACTCTCATATTGTAGAGGGATTGAGACTGGTGTCAATTTTGATGGAAAAAGGAACAGTTATTGCAGTATGCTTCCAACCAGCATTTCCACTGAAACTATGGGGACTACAGAATGCAGACTGGGTTTCCAAATCTTAATTAAATGCCCAGTGAACTAGAACAACAAAATAGCAACTAAAGATTATACAGGTTTTTTTATATATATATATATATATATTTTCTGTTTGTTTTAATCAGTGGTTATTTAAATGATAAATAATAATTCTATGAATGCATATGGTAACTAAATGACAACATGAGACTTCTTTCTGTTACAGAATAGTTGTCTTCAAAAATTTATCCATATTTTCACTGACTGTTTTGGAGAGATAGATGAACACATTAATAATGCTGAAATCATAGTTAGAATCATTTATGGCCTGCTGAGTTTAACTGCCGGGTGTTGCATTCATGCCCTAGCAATTTATTTAATAATGTTTTCCCACCTTGAAACATACTGTATCATCCCAGATCATCTGTTTGAAATGGTTGTTTCAATTGCTCAGTTGGCTCTTGCTAGTGTAATTTAACATTTTCATTAGCTCAGTAAAAGAAAGAATTTAAACTCTTTTATGTTTCAGAGGCATAATGTGTGTCATAGTGGGAATCAGGTAGGAATTACTATTGTTTAATGAATACTTTATGGATCCTGTAAAGTAATTATATAGTGTAATTAAATTATTTGAAATTCAGTTTCTAACTTTGTTTCCTGAATAGACTTAATTTGATCTTTGGGTAGGGAATAAATTTCTTTCAGTTAAATCCTCTGTAGGCAGAATAGAGAATGTGTCATTTGAACATAGGTGGCTTGGGACTTCATGAGTAGGAAAAACAAAGAGCTTCCTTGTTTTGATCTATTCTCTGTTTGAAGGCTTGTGTTCAGCATGGGGAAGTCACATAATTGCTATCAACTACTCACTGAATTAGCCTATTTAAAATCTTTTTCAATAAATATGCAGCTATTAACAATAGACTTTAAGGTGAAATAATACTCATGCTCAGTTTCTCAATGGGAGTTTCCATTTACAACAATAATACATGCAAATCCTCCTCCAGAAGTTGTTCTTCAAAATGCAGCACATAGAGGGACTCAAATATAAACCAAATATTTTAAGGGCCTTATCAATTAACCCCTTCTGAGGCAAACCAATGTAGAACTCAGTGGAGGTGTAGCAGGTGTGCTTTGAGACTTTTCTAGCTGTTTTTTCACCCCCCTCTTTGGAAGAATCCTAGCTGCATGAATTAAAAAAAAATAAAATCCCATACTTTTGTTCCTTCATCTTGGAAAATAAGGGAAAAATTTCTATCTTGGGTTAAGTCAGGGTTTTCTCTGTTAGCTAGCAGGCCTTCCTAAGGACATCAGTTTTCTCTTGCACCTAACTCCTTTGCAGTTCCTTAAAGAACCCCATTCTGCCACAGAACACGAACCAGGACCCACAGGTCACCATGTATCACTGGATCTCTGAACAGATTCTTTGAGTGTCATAAATGGGTATAAAAATTAACCATTGTATTTCTCATCTTTTAGGGTAAAAGAGGGCTATATTCAGGCACCCCAGAACAAAATTTTAGAAAAAGCTTTGCTGTCCATACATAGCCTCTGAATTAGAGCACAGGCACCACCCAGAGACATAAGTAAAAATACATTACAATGATTAAAAATGTACCCACTTTCTTGCATAGAAGTAAGGTTCAGCTCTGAGTGTTTGGTTAGAATGTAGAAAGCTCCTGAACTTCAAATGTTGGTTCAGGTCCATCTTTCACTGTGCTTAGCAGTAAATAAAAAGGTTTTCATGGCTGATTAGAACAGTTAGGTGGGCTGAGCCAGCAGCTAAACAGTCAAGGTCTGAGTATATCACAAATGGCAGGGAATGAACTATAGTGCTGAAGGAAGGAACCAGCTGCAGAGTGTGCACTGTCTTTGAGGCATTAATCAGCTATTTACTGCAAAGTCTGCGTCTTCACTTCCACAAAAATGGGTGCTTTTAAAACACACTTTAATATAAACAACACTACTTTTTTAAAGGAAGATTTTTTTTGTTTGTTTTGTTAGAGTTTTAAGTAGGCAGCCCAAATTAATTTATTCGCTAATTCAAGTTTTAAAAATGTGACTGTGTTCAAGATGGACCATAAGAGAATGCAACCTGCCAGCTTAATTAAGTTTCTGGAATGCTTCTGGGCCAAATTAATATATGTGGATGAACGCCAAAATCAGCCTGACTGAACAGATTTTAGCTAGCACATAGCAACTCTGAGAAACACAAGGACCTCAAAGTACCCAGCCTAGCAATATTAATTACAGTGGTTAGGGAACTGTCTATCCTTTTTGTGGAAGCCAATTTGCATTTATTGTTGTTTATATCCAAGCCAATATGGTTATCAGAACAATCTTGGACTAAAATTAAAAATTAGAAAATGATTTGCCATCATTTTCTGTTTCAAACTCTTAATGAACAGCAGCTGATGAAAATAGAAAGCTAGACTTGCTTGAATAGTCTGAATGTGAAACTAAATTAGTTCATAATGCAATAAAGGCCTCTGATACTAGTGTTCTTTGTGAACATGGCCTTTATCTCTTCCTAGAAAAGAGACTCCAAGTTGAACACTTAGTCTTGTCACTAGTCACTACTCCAGAGTCAGTTGGAGTCTTTGTCAGTGTTTCACATACGCTGCATTCACTTGCCATGGGGAGATGAAAACTCAACACAGCTTCCTGCTATTTGATTCCCTAATTCTTCATGTCTGTGCCTTGCCAAGATGATAGCTCTACTGCAGTCCTATGGACCTCAGTGATTTGTTTTGCAGCAATAACGTGGACATACTGTGGCAAGGATAGACCTTCTAGTTCAGCAAAACCAGAGAACTCATCCAGATGTCTTTACTGAAACACAGCTCCCATTGGCAGTAGAGGAAGGTTTACCCAAAAAGAAGTCCAGGATCAGACCTTTTCAAACTTGTGTTATTGATCAGCTCTGGTGAGCAACCATGGGACTTTCACATATTGAAAATGTAGCATTGCACTGTTATATGCATATGGTGGTAATTATAGAGAAACTGATTAACCGATGTCATTGCAGAACAGAGACTTTCTGGTCTTTTCACCCCCCACCGAACAAAGGTACACTACCAGTCTCTCTCCTGTTAAATGAAAATCTCTACTCTTCTGTGAAAATGGTTTTCACAAAAGCTCTGCTCCTCAGTGGAAAGTGGCCCCAATATAAAGTGGTGAAGGCTCCTTATCAGAGAAATGTAGTTACCAAAGATTCTGGAACCAGAAATTCTCCCCTCTGCTGCTCTTCCTTTGCTTTGTGGTTACCAGTAGGAACTTGATATTTATCAAGTTCAAAACAGTAACTCGTTCACTCAATTTTCATCTTTCATCAGTAGATATTGAGCTTTAAAAGATAACCACTGATTAATGGCCTATTCCTGAGAACTGTCCTGTCATCCTGAAGTGACAAAAGCTTGTCTGTCTGAATGAGGTAGTTTCAAAAGGAGGAGAAACACTGGAGCCTGCTTTCCTGTGCTTTGTGTAGTGCTTGTTTGGATTTTCTAACATCTAAGTTATGGGCTCTTAAGTACTCACCACCTGACAAACACACACCATATAATCACAAACATTTCCTTTCCTTAGAATGCTATGCTGAAAGTATGGGTCCAGTTGACCACTATGGCAGTTCAACAAATTTAGTGATGCCAACTTGTTCTACAAGTGCTATAGTGAAATTGTGGTTAGATTTATAGCTGAACACTAAAAAGACTTCAAATAGGTTTTGAAACAACAAAGATATATATTTTCCTTTCAAAGCCTTGTATCACCTTCTAGAGCACAAAAATAATACTTGCACATCATGTCAGATCCCTCTTACTTTTTCCAGTCTTTAGTGTGTCAAGTGTTGTGAATAATGTAGGAAGGATATCTGTTTCCCAAAGAAGTCTATAACAAAACTCCTACTGATTTCAATAGGCAAATTTGCTCCCAAGGCTCAGATCAACCAAGTTATGGTGGTATATTGCATACAGAATTTAAAAATACTTGCACAAAAATACACGCACAAATACTGAGAACATGATATTATGTAATAATGTTAAAAATGAGTCTGACGTTTTTATCTCATAATTTCTAATCACATCTATTAGGAGTAACAGCACCTTATTTCCCTTGTGTTCATGTCACAGTTGGTTTTAAGCCATGTCTGTTATGTAGCCTGACAATTTTTTGTGCAATTACCTTTCAGGAAACAGTATAGCTGAGCAATAAGCTATTAGCAAAATAGGCACTGGTCTACCTAGAATTAAACATAAAAATGCTGTCTAAATCTGGTCATTTAGATGTTTGTCTTATGAGTTGAGGTAATTTTAAAACTGCAAGGTGTTTTAAACTTGAACTTAGTATGCTATTCTTTTGAGGTTCTTTTGGATTACTGAAGGTTATATGTGGATTTTCATAAAAGCATGCATAAAAGTATGTAACCTCCAGACATATGAGCAAATTAATTTAGACAGAATAGGACAATTTATCCCTGGGGTAACTGCATGGAAGCTGGTGGCAGTGCGCCAGACACTGATTTGGACCATCAAATATTATATTGTTTACTTAGAAGTTATTTCCAGTTGGAGCTGGTTTAGTCCATTTTGGCCGTGTTGAAGCTCATTTGAGAGAGCTGTTGTCTGCAGACTTTGTTGAGGGTCATGGTCCACAATTCAACTCCAGTAACGTGGTGGATTACAGCCTTTGCATGGAGGATTTTACTAACTGGTTGAGACAGCTTCACTGTTCTTAATCCTTGTGAATATAAAGGGATATAAATATTGGGGAATACATCTTGCAGAAAGAAATAAGCTCCAGGCACAACAGGCACCGTTATAAAATATTAGCTGTCTTCATAAGGAAAATGTTCCTCATTTTTTACATATACTATTTGTGGCTGTTCCAGCTTCCTTTGAAGTCAGTTTTGCCTTTGATTTAAATGGGAAATCTATGGGGCACAGGCAATTTTAGTCATCACTTTTTCACATTTTCCCCACTTCATTCTAACAACTCATAGTGCTGACAGCTGCATGGAAACAATATCCGGGCTCAGAAGCTTAGATTTAGTTTCATACCTCTCTCTAATGGTTCGAGTCGGAAAGTTTTGAATTTTGGACGTCATTTAAATTCACTTCCATGTTTTTAGCCCCTCTATATTGGGGCATTGAAATTCAGAAAAGGCAGACATGATTCTAAATTCAGTTCTGAGGTGTTGATAGAGCTCATTGTTTCTCTGGAAAGCACTGGTGTTTGTACTATATCAGAAAAAAAAATAGTATAATGTTTGTAAAGTACTTTGAAGGTGAAATGTGCTATCTAAATGACACATTATCATTAGTTATAGCAATACTACAATATGCCTCAAGAAATAATCATGGAACTTAATAAGAAATTAATTTTCCATAGATTTTTTTAAACATCCCATAAAAGTTAATAGGAAATTACAGCCCTGTTCTAGTAGTCTAACATAATGGTTCAAAAGACCTGTAGGAAGGGCGTAATTCTGCCTTTGGAGAATCTTCTTTGAAACTTCCCTACAGCATCTAGCAAGTTTCATTTCTGTTAAATACTACAGGTGTTTTTTTATTTTAATTTATTTTATTTATTTTTTAATGTTGCAATAGAGTGAGAGACTGTTTATCCAGGAAACTGTTTTTCACATGCTTTACAAAATTGTAAATCAAAAATGTAAAGGCTTCTCTCAGAAGAAAGAGCAGCATTTGTGGTCAGATTTCTAAAGAGAAAAATAAAATGATATTTCTTTTTACCTGCATGTTTTAGCATATCAAGAACAGTTACAATGTTTAAAATGCATTTATGTAGGGTTTAACACCAGTTAAACTGTAGAATCTTTGAAACCAGTGGAGCTAAGGGGAATTTTACTAGTCAGTATTAGTCTCACCCATTTCCACAAAGCATAAAAGCAAACACATCAATTTTATTTGCATGCTGCTCTTTCCTATAGTCGCCATTATCCTCCGTATTCCCTGTCTTTTTCTGCATTGCTCTCTGTGTTTTTCAATTCCTTGTCTGTATTATTCCCCTTCTCCTACTTGCTAATGAGAAAACATTTTACTGACAAACTGTAGTATTCCAGCAATATTTTATTACTTCTGGAAGAAACATTCAGAGAAATGAAATAAAATGTGGAAGTTACTGAAATGAGAAAAGTGAGAACATCATCTTTTAACTAGGTTCCATTTTCAGAACTGACTTTTGAATTTTGCTGACAGTCCTTGCTTTTTCTTTTTTAAAAACAAACAAACAAAAAACAAACAAACAAAAACAAACCCACATTTTAAATTTAAAGAGATTGATGACTAGAATTAGAAAGAACTCTACGTTTCTTATGAAGTTGAGAAGTAATGTTAAGGGGTACTTCATTAATTTCAGTCCTTTGTGAAAAGTTGTCAGCCTTGAGACTATTGGTGCAGCAGTGAATTTGAGAAGTACAAATACTCAGAACACTCTGTGGAGACTTTATCTGCATATTGTTGTTTGGTTTTATGGATGTGTGGAGGTCTATCGACACTCACTTTGCCCAACTTCAAATTAATTGAACTTTGCTCCTGCTAACTGCCTCCTCAGAGTTGTGATGCTAGCAATCAGCTCCCAAAGGCTTGGGATACAAGAAAAGAGAAAACAAAAATAGTCAAAGCAGCTTTCCCTGAGATAAGAATAATCTTTTAGAAATGAGGAGCATATTGTGGAATTTACAGATTAACTAATCCCAGGATTTGCTGCTCAGTACAAAGACCCTGCTTCAAAAATGGGAAGAATGAGACTGTCACACTGCATTGCAAAAACCAGCTTAGCAGTAAAGGAGTCTGCAATCAAGGGGCATGGGGGATGCAGGGTTCTGACTGGATCAGGGAGGTTTGGGTTGCTCTCAGTTTCTGATACAAAGCAAGCTCTGTGCATTAGATAGAACGAGCAGTATGATCCCACTTCCTTACACGGGTAAGCAAAAAGGATGTCCAGATTCTTCTCTGGTTCTTGAATGGTGCTTGGCCCATGAAGGCCAAGTGCAGTGGACTGTGACCCAACAGCTGGCTGTAGAAATGTGCCGGATGACGCAGAGGAGCACTGGATGATTATGCTTTGAGAAAGACATCACATGCCAGAAGGGGTTTGTTGGCAGAGTTCAGAAAGGGGTGAGACATGGCGCTGTGGGGTTTGGAAAGTGTCTTGTGCCACAGAGCTCTGCACAGAGGAGCAGTGTGTGGGAAGCCTGCTCATGCTGGGCATACTGCCGTTTGCCTCCCACACCGAGTCTGTGAGCGGTAAGGAAGAAAGAGACAGCTTTTTTTCTGACTGCCGAATAAAGCTCCAATATGAAATACCTAATGATATTATGGCATTGTTTAAAAACGGTAATATTAAGCACTCAGTAATGCAGCAGTCTTAGAGATGGAGTTGGGATTCTTTATACCCCTATTCTCCACTATGGGGTCTGCTTTTGCAGCTGGGATGTGCTGACCAAGGAGCTTAGGCTGCAAAGAGGGATGGTCATTTAATACTCTAGGGACTTACAATGGCAATTTGCAGAGTGGAAGTATTTGGCTTTCGGCAACAATGCCTTTTCCTTTTTTTTTTTTTTCTTTTTTAATTTAGCCAAGTCATTCAACATTACTGTGGGATATTCTAACAAAAATGTTTTCTGAATTTTTGTCAGAAAATTCTACTGAAAAAAGTCAAATTTTGACCAGTCAAAACTATTGTTCCCTCATCTTTCCCTACTTCATGTCATAAAATAACTACATTGTAAATATATTATTTTGTTTATAACAGATTCTGGCCATTCCTTCAGCCTTATTTCATCTCTCATCTGTGTAATTTCTGGAAGTCTCTTACATACAAATCTAACAAGTGCAAGACAAAACTTGACTCATGCCATTGTTTAAAGGGCTTGTCAGTCAAGAATTCTTGTGGCTTTTTCTGAAAAGGCTGCACTACAACAACAATTTTGTCATTTTCAACAGGGAGAAATTTGTCTTTACAGAAGCAGCTGGGAAAACAGATGGAAAGTCTGTTTCTTTTTTTTTTCTTTTCCTTTTTTTCTTTTTTTTTTTTCTCTTCTTCTTGTTTTAACTAAGTTTTCTACTGTCAGTATTAGTTTACAGACCCCTTTCTCGGGGTATAGACGTAACTGATATATACCCAGTATGAGGTTTGAACATTTCCTCCTCTTTAAGAAATTCCGTGTTGTGTCGCAGAGTTGCCAGGTCAGTACTGAATTTGTTCCCCTTTTGGAGCAAGTGCATACAGAGCAACCTGTGAGAGCCAGGTGGTCACAAAAAATGTATGTAGAAAGCAAGGGACGGTCAAATTCTGGCTCAAGGCAACTGTCTCTGAAATGACCTTGAATCATTTTTCCAGAGTGAGTTCCCTGTAAAAGCAGCATGTTGCAGACATTTACCTGAAATAAGCTGATTTCTCTCTTCTAAAAACTTTGTATCTTAGAATCAGACTAGTTCAATTTGGTTCCTTAAGCTCCCTAATAAAATAGAGGGAATTTCAGCTCAAGAGTATATTTCAAACTGTTTCCAGGTTTGGAACTAGCTTTGGAAGTAGCACACCATTCTGGATCCACACCATGATGTGAGGGTTCTTTTTTCTTTTTGATGGTACCAATTAAGTCCCAAGCCTTTCATTCTTCCCCCTTTGACTTGTCGGTGACAATTTGGAAAACAAACGCATGCGTATACTTGCCCTTCCTGAGAAAACTAAGTAGTACTGAAGTATGCCATACCAAATGTTTGTGTGTTATTTGTAGCTTTGGGTATTTCTGTCTCTGATATTTCTGACTTGGACGTGCTGAACCAGTCTTTGGTAAGCTACACACCTTAATGTGCTACTTCCTGATGTGTCTAAGTATATCTACTATCCTATAGTGTAGTCAAAACAGAGCAAAAACTTCTAAATTTTAAAATATGATAAAATTATTGAAAATTAAATTAGTTACTGTTTAAATAATTTTAACTGTATCCTCCTTCCATTCATTTAAATCTTCAACAGGCAGTTGTTTGCTATATTTTAGTGGCCAAAAGGCATTTCTGTTTGTCTTTTTTTTAAATATATTTTCCCTGGGGATTTCCTTATCATACAATTTATTGTAAGTACCTAATTTTGCTGATTTTAGTTCAGCGGTTGGTAAATTTTTCTAAGAAGTATGTATCAGATCCTTTGTTCTTCATGTGACAGGAAGGATAACTCCTATAATTTTGAAGAAATATTATAGAGCAACCTCATTTTACATGTTTCAGTGATATTCAGCAGGGATTGGTCTTTTAGACTGTGTTCATTCTTCTTTGTCTGAGGTATCAAACAGAAAATTAACGAACTCTAATATTTATTGTCTATCAATAATTCATTACCATAATTTTAATTACCATAATCATACAAATTCACACGCACCTTTGCAAGTAATATTGTCACCTTCTCTAGCCTTTTAATTGCTACAATATTAATCTGTATCTTAACCCTTACAAATGATTCCAAGACCTCATTTGCTAATCTGTTCTTTTTCTGACATCATCATGACACTGACACAAAATAGCTGCCTGCACAGATGTGAATTCAGCTGTGATCATCAGCAGATGGAGCAGATGTGGTCAGATTGTTGGCTGAGTTTTGTCTCCCTGAAAAGGGATTTGGGAAATCAGCCTTTCCATTTTGTCAAGCAGTTTCTTATTCCATCAACAAAATGCCATTTTGGAGTGATTTACATAGCATGCAGACATACGGACATGACTATGCCAGGTACTTTGTAAAATGAGTGAGCACTTGTGCTAAGCACCACTCGCTGTTTGTGGAGAGCTTATGTTTCCATTTGTGTGGGGTAGTATTGCAGGTGAGACAATACCAGGAGCATTTGCAAAGTCCCCAGCGTGCTGGACTTCCATGTGGAAATGGGACTGAACGGCAGCATGTTCAGAGCAGAGTGCAGACTGCCTTGAAAAAGATGGAAAAGCTCATTTTTAAACACTAACAAGGGCATCACCCTATTCAGAGTCACAGAGCAATGCTTTTTCTTGAATCTTGTAAAATCGAATCAAAACCTGTTCACCCACTACTAGTCAGTCTTGTGCACTGAAGTCTGCACCCTCTCTCCTCTTCCAGTGGCCATTGGCTGTGTGCTAGAGATATGCCAGGCTGCCCGGGGTCTGTGTTGGTTTATTTTTTTCTCTGTGGAAGGTGCAGATGGCAGGATATTTATTTACCTTGACCGATCTAAAAGTGTGCGGTACAGGACTTAGAGCTTTCAGCCTCTCTATTTCAAAGGCAGAGACTGAAACAGCAGAGATACTGTTCTGCTAGTCAAGGCAACTTACCAAATTGCATCTGAAGATAAAGGGTTCGTTGACATGTTTGAGCAGAACAATATGTCTTGGCTCCTTGACCCTTGTTTAAGAGCCAGATGGTAAATGTTCTCTTGCCAGGGTTCTATGTTGAAAACAGGCAAGTTGTTTTGTTAAGGAAATGGCAGGCATGTCAGAATCAATAGACTTGGAAAGCTCACAGTATGTGCCTCCTCCTGACAGATCAAGGGAAGCTGAGGATAGTGGTGAGCTGTAACGAGGCAGTCATAGCAAGAGGTGATTCTGTTCAGCAAGCAGGGTGATTTCTTAATGATATACTCTGATACAGAATCATAGAAGGGATGGTTCTCTGATTTTAGCCTCTCCTATGGTGCTGTGCTGTTTACAGAACTGCTGATCATTTTCATTATTTATGAAGGTGTCATGGTTACAGATATGGACAGATATTCAGCCATTCATGTCTGAATGTGATGATTTTCACTTGTGGTTAGTGGCTCCGCTGCATGTCAGGAGGAAGGTGCCATGGGCAGCCTAGCTTACAGGAACTTCCCTCTTGTACGGAAGGAAATGCAGGAGAGGAAGAAGAAAGTGGAGTGTAGAAGCTGACGTGATATTTAATGTGTCCAGAGGATGCCACCGAATTGGGAGTTTTCTATGTTTTGCCCAGTAATACAGGCATAGAATAGACATATGTTGTCTCCAGTTTGAAGTTCATCCAGCTTCTTTAAGACAAATTGCTGAGAATAATGGATGGAAATGTTTCACATGTCCAAAGAGAAATGGGAGAGTACTTAAATATGATAAAACACTGTGGAATGATTTACAAGATTGTTTTGGGGTGGGAAGATTTTAAATCACTTGAATCCTAGTATAGCATTTTTGAGGTAACTGATATGACTGCAAACCTCTATGATTAAATTCAGAAATATATTTAAACTCAATTCTTAGCCACGATGAAACATTTTTAAAAGCCTGTGGAAGCAACTAAGATGTACTAGGTACCAGATTCTCAGCCACGCTCGTCAGGTTTAAAAGTAAAACAAACTTGCAAACAGGAGTATGGAATTAATTTTAAAAGATTTACCAACTCATGAAACTAGGCAGAGGGGTTTAATTAAAGTCAGCGGAGATGAGAAGTAGCTTAGATTAATCTTGGAGGCTGGATTAGTTGGTGAGTGTAGCCGTCTTGCCTGTTCTTAGTTGATACTAATTTCTAGTGCTGTATTCATTTTTCATGGAGATATGCTATGTATTGTAAAGATTTTCCACTACTTGGGCTACTTAAACATTTTTCATTTTATTTTGTTATGTATTCTGCTGATGGTTTGCGATCATCATCTAAGTCATGAGATAACTTATCCAAATTCAGAAGATAACCCTATCAATCCTTTACCTTATGTGACTGTCTTCAAAACAAACCATTTTTAAAAGCATCCACCAAATGGAGAATACCAAGCATCAAGTATAAAAGAATTTGTGATCCTCACTGCTGCCAAAAAATCAATTATTCAAAAAGAAAAAATTCAAATAATAAGCCACTCAATTATAAAATATACATGAAAGAAAGTTCAGTCACCTCAATGTTACAAAAGTAGCAAATATGAAGACTAAAACCACAGTTGGGTAAAACAGTTTGGAATCCAACCAAATCCTTCGTAAGCAAGAACCACGTTCCCTTGAAACAAGCCTTTAATGAGTGAAATGTGTTTAATATTTCTAATGGAGTCAAATGTTATTGTCTGTCCTGGACAATGCAATTGCATGTTCAGACTAAGGTCAAAATTTGTTCTTACTGCTTTCAGGAGTGCTTCTATCTATGCTTTATGGTATTCATCAGTGTTATGATGAAAAACTGTTTCGATGCCTGGACAGCAATAGAAGCACTATCTTGATAACAGCTCTTTTATGAAAGCATGAATGTCAATTTTTTAGTATTCAGACTTGTTTGTAATGTAGGAAAAACACTCTTTTTGAAGGTATCTGATGATTGAATGTTTGAAAAAAAATTTTGATAAGTTCAAATGTTTTTTCATTGACAGGTCGTAACTTTCATTTAAAACCAACCCTTACACACATTAGTTTTTACCCCTCAACATCTTTTGTTCTCCTTGGAACAGATGGCTTTTGTTCATGACTTCGGCAAAAAAAAGTCTTTTTCTTATATTTTTGAAAACGGTGTTTTGTTGAAAGTTCAGTTCCCATATTTTTGCTGTTTGATATTATGAATGATGAGACCTCAAGGTCTCATCAAGGTGGACCTCTGCCATTTGTAAAACAGCTAGTCTGACCCACCTTGTTGATTTTAGCAACAGTTTCCAAGGAGGAGGACAACCTTTTGCATGTTTATGTAAATGATAAGCATAAAGGTAAGCATAAATGATAAGCATAAATATTCTGTAACATATTTTAAGAAAATACATAAGACCAATAGGTTCTTTTGTTTCACAGACATCTCATCCTTGCTGAATCTATTTCAGCTCTGGAGAAGGATATGGACAACTGAAAAAATATTACTAAATGAAAGATTTCTACCAGAGTTACATAAAGCAACACAGTCATTCCCTTGTTCTTCTCTAGTAACTCCTGCTTCCTTATTTTTTCTTATTTTGTTTGGTAGTGTGCATATAGAGGCTGACATCTAACAGGTATGTGGGCAGGTCTGGAAATTAATAAATACCTTTAGTCCAGAAGCTGTCAGAAAAACAGCAAGAGACAAACGGCTGGGGATAATTCAAGTTGTAAGTTTTCTGCCGCCTGAAGAACCAGAAACGCTGTATATTAGAACCACGTTTATATCACAAACAGAACTATTAGACCAACTACCAATTCATATTAATTGCTTTGTCCTTGTCACAGTAGCTGTATTGTCCTTTAATAAAGCTTTCTGAATACATTCTGTGTATGCTTATGTCCAATACTTTTTTTTTTTTACTTTATTTTGTTTTATTAATACTTTCATTGCTTTCCAAGGAATTAAGGTTCAAGGTTGTAATCCCTTTCCCTTTCCCTTTCCCTTCTATATATAATGGGGTATTTCCAGATGGTGCTGAATTTCTGCTTTTTTATGTTCATATTGTTACAGTTAAGCAGAAGGCAAATTTGGATTTCTGAAACCAGTATATTAATTTTTCTCTATTGCTAGTCATATTTCAAACATACTTGGACATGCTTAAGCTTGTGTTAACATACGTGTGTATATATACGTTAATTATAATGATTTCTCAAAGTCACGTAGAGCTCATGTGTATTTGGAATGATGTTTCCCATTCTTCTGCCATCTCTGATTTTACCAGAGGGAATCAGCTAAAAGATGAAGGTCAGGCTTTCGTTAAAACTAACCAGTGCTGTTGGCATGTAATTGCATACATTGGAATATATTAGAAAATAGCCTTCCCTAATATTTCTAAATTTGTTGGTGGTGGCACAGCACAATCAGGTATATCAGTATTTGTTAGACTCCATTAACAAACTTCTCAGTGACTGGTTACACCAAGATATAATAAATAGTAATAGGAGCGCCTGCCATTTTCTCAAATGATCTGTTTCCAGTGGGCATGTGAAGCACTGCTTAGCAAGATAGCCCACAGTCTATGACTTCCATTTCATGCTTCAGTGTTTTACTGTTATGTGCACACTTAGAGTGCAACGAATGCTGCTTGTTACCACTCAGATGGTGATATAGTATAAGAGTATCTGTTAAAGAAGATTTCATTTAAAGTGTGCTCTTCACTAAGGCCATTTATACGTGTGAGTTCATTATAAGTGATAAGAGATGTGCTAACCTTGCACTTATTTTATTTTGTTCAATTTTTGCTGGTGCTAAAATGGCTTGACAATGCCTTAGTATTTGGGTTTAGATTCTCTCTGCAGCTGGGCATTGGCCATACATGCAACACTTTTCTTTGTTGCTCTTTTGGCTGCCAGTCCCTCTGTCTGACCTGCTGCTCTTGAGCAGCTCCACAGGGTGGGTAAAGACTGTCTTTCTCCTGAGATGCATTTGATAGCCCAAGCGTATGTGCCAGGCAAGTTTCATAGGTAACAGGCAAAAGGGTTTTGTTAGATTCAATTATGTCTGTGAAAAAATCCTTTTTTTTCTTTCTTTTTTTTTCTTCTTTCTTTTTTTCTCTCCGCACCCCGCCCTCCACCCCCCCCCCCCCTTTCCTCCCAGACACCCACTCTTTATTATAGAAGTAGCAACTTCCAGTGCAAAGGACAGACTAAGGATAGTTCTTTAGTTCTTTGCAGTTTGGCTAGATTTGTGTTTCTGTACTCAGGTAACTGTCCAGGAAAATACTTTGTAATTTTAAATTTGTAAATAATTTCTCAAACTGTACTATGTCTGTCTAGGATATGAAGCTAGTTCTTGTTTGCCTTTAAATTAATTTGTTTCTATTGCTGTGGCACAAGATATTATGTTTAATTGCCATCTAGACAATATGAATGGCATCACTTTGCTTTTCATAAAGAGGCTATTTCTGCGTCATTTTATTCTGAGAATTGTCCTTACTTAGTCATTTTATTTATGATTGGAGAATGAAATGATAAAAAGTGATATTGCAAATATTTTAAAATCCTTTGAAAGAGAGACAGTGGTGTAAATGGACATAATTGTATTGATTTGACCACAGCCTGATCTATCAGTTCTTGCAGAAAGTTTACTACTTTACTGGTAGGGACCTACACCAGCAGAAATCCCTATTCAGATGAGGCAGTAGCAATTTTACTATTAAAAATACTTCAAAAATCTAAGTGTAAAGTTCAAGAGCTATTGTGACTACCCGGTATTATAAATTAAATTCAAATATAAGGCATAGAATGAAAAAAAATATATATGCTTCAGCCTTGTATCTATGTCTCATCAGGCTCTGAAGCAGTGTGAGCTTGACTAGCTCTTTTAGTGAGCAGAAAGGAAAAGAAAGCAGTATTCTTTGAGAATGCAGGGAATAAAAATGTTACTGCTTTAGTTGAGGTATGTAACACCAAGAACTTTGTTTAATCTCCTGCCCTGTAAAACTGTGTTACAATTGCTGTCTTATACCTTGGAACTTATTTTGAGTTCTACCTTTTTGGTGGGCTAGAGAGGCTGTGACATGACAGACCAACGTTTGCTGTGAATTTGAGGCTCTGTATCCAGCAGAAACACAATCAGTGATTGAGGCTGGACATGAAGCAAATAATGAATGCTGCAATTAATGCTAGGAAGCATTTTGTAGTATATTAATACAGCCCTGTAATCCAACAAGTCTTGGGAACCAAGGCCAGGAACTTCCCAAGGTGCAAGATGGAAAGCAGAGTATTTTCGAAGTTATAACTTACTAAATACTAATTAGTATACTAATGGCACGCTATTCACTTTCCTACTTCTTGATCTCATTTGCACAAAAAAAGGGATGTTCTTACACAAAAAGAGGGATGTGGACTGTACGTGATTAATTACAGATATTTGCCTAGAATATTGTCGATATGCCATTTGAATGTTATAATAGTCACCTTTTACTATGTATGCTTTCTCTCTGCATCTGTCTATCTTCAGTGTACAATTTTGAAAACATCTAGCCTCTTGGTGCATCTAGGAGCACAGAGGAAATGTATGGTGACTATCTAACATGATATGGTAACT
Source organism: Anser cygnoides (assembly GCF_040182565.1). Taxonomy (NCBI): domain Eukaryota; kingdom Metazoa; phylum Chordata; class Aves; order Anseriformes; family Anatidae; genus Anser; species Anser cygnoides. Next base: position 10,670,953 of record NC_089885.1, on the reverse strand, counting down.
CTAATGAGCTAATTTCCTAGATATCTATCATTCTACACCCACATACGGAGACTCACACATAATACAGCAACCTTTTATTGCATAAAAGCATTAAATATCATACCGTCTAAACCCGTGCCAGAAATAATATCACTGGCCATAATAAAGGCAGTATTTTTAATTCTAGGCAGATATTTCACAGGATTGTTTAAATATTCATTACACATATGCCTAAAATGTCAGTACATACTCTTAAAATTTCACTACTCAGGTTTTCAAGGTCCTAATTAAAATAACCATATGCAGTAGCTGATATCTTCTCATTCTATACTTAACATATTCTTACATTATATCTGCAGTAATCTGGATCAGGCTATAAGAGAGGTGAATGAGTTTTATTTCTACCTGACAAAACCCACATTACTGCTGGATGAGAAATAAGTACCAGTGCCAGCTTTCTTTTCCTCCTTAGGCATGTTATGTTTTTTCCTTCAGTAATTTGTTTCTTACTGCTATTAGCTTTTAAGGCCACTTTGGCTTGAAAAAGGAGTGTCACGCTTAACATTTAATTGTAAAAGTGCAAAAGAAGAAAGACATTCTGTTATTTCAACTGTGAATCCTCTCTACATTGATACTGAAGGAGATAGAGATGGCAAAAACATACACATATGAAGCATCTCATCCCTGCTAGGCAAAATGCAGAGCTTTGTAGTATCACAAAGGACCTGACTGCAATTTGAAGATTTTCCTCTGGGATGACTGTGTTTCAAAATAAACTCAAAGCATTGTAAACTTCAAAAAGAGCCTTACAGGCTTGGTCCGTGTCAGAGTGAACCCCATTTGGCAGCCACAAGAAACATTTGTGGGATTTGAGGACCTGCCGTGCCATCTTAAGGGAGTAGCAGAGCTTCCAGGGAATGGTGTAGGACAGGAGGGTGAGGGAACAGCTGAAGGATGCTGCTGCCATGGTCAAAATCTGTATTAGAAAAACAAGCAAATGGTTATACCCCCAAATCCTCTTTGCAACTCTTAGAGGGAAAATGTTTGCTGTTGATTACCTCAGATTTAATTATTTTTCAGCCACATCTCAGACAGTCTGTCATCTTGGCAGCTCCCAAGCTATTTGGAGCAGATATAATACTGTGCAGTGTGGCACTCTGCAGTCGTAACTCACTTGGCTCGGAGCAATTTGCCCCCAGGACTGTGCAGTTACGGTGCAGGTCCTGGGATAATTCGACCCCAGGGAAAGTGGCTGTTCTCTTTCAAGGGCTACTTCTGCAGCAGTGAATGGTGGCAACTAATCTGGGTGTCTCCAATTTAGCATGGCTCTGTTTGGTGTACCTGCACCCCTGGGTACTTCTGAGATTATAGCCAAAATCTATAAGTCTACCTGGGGACCTATAGGTGCCATCTGTAGCAAACCAATGCCTTTTTTTCTACTTAATAAACAAATTAGCGTTATCCACATCTATTTAGGTCTTTGGACACTTTCAAATATTACCCAGATTATATATATATCTTAAACACGTGAATAAGATTGTTAGGATTTTATACCATCTGAAAGCTGCTTAACACCTGTCTTCTGAAACCAGTGCTGCTTCTTGCCTAGTCCATCTCTGCTGGTTTTGTGCAACTGCAGATTTTGAGACTGTTCAAATTTCTAGTCAGATAACAGCAACACAGAATTGGCTTTTATTAAAAAATAATCATAAAACCTAAATGAGGCACATAGCCAAATAGGTGACATTTTATTCAGCTAGTGACTAGCTTAGAAAAAACAATGGCTTGGGAGGTTTTAACTGCCCATTCATCTCAGTGGAGAAATCTATTTGGGAATCTGTAAAGCAGCACTGATTTAATGTGTTTGTGCCCTTCTCCTTAGCCACCTTTCCTTTATCATCCAGAGGAAGCCTTTGTTTTCTGTGCCTCAGCGTCAGCAGTCCCAGTAGCTGTAAATATGATTATGTATCCCAAATTTGTCCACTATAAATATTACAAAAAGTGAATTATAAGTGAAATCCCTGCACACTGCAAAGCCATGTGCAATCAGTGGAGATAGTGAAAAATAAAACTAATGCAGCTCACTGATCAATATGTTCTGTGGTATCTTGCCAGAATATTTTTTCATTTTTATGGGAAATGTGCAGAATTTCCAAGCCAATATTCCAATATATTACAGTCTGCAGTCTGTGTGTGTGAGGGGCATTGAATCCTACTGTTCTATTTAGTTTTCCTTTTTGACTATTCCCTTCTAACCCATACCCCTTATGTAATCCTGGTGTTTTTTTTACTGGTTATGACATGTTTTCCCACTTGCTCAGCATGCCCACATTTGCTATTTTTTTTGCCTAGGATGTATATATCTACCAGATGAATCTTAACCATGAATGCAAATTTTCCAAATCTTTGATTATTCCAGCCACACGACTCATGACCTTGTACCTTCCCCAGTGTGTTCGGAGAACACACCAATAGTCTGTTGTCAGATGTGATTAATGTTACCTTTAGAAAAATGCCGAATGAGCCCTGCAGCATATTTTATGTCCAGCAGATTTATGTATAGACTGTTAACTTAGTTTTGGCCAGTCTCCCGCTGTTAATGAAGTGAAAAACAGCCTATGCTGAACAGCTTGTGTCCTGTATAGACATATCAGTCCGCATATACTTCCACCATACCATGACGTAGTAAGCTATTAGTGGGGTGGTGGTCAGCAGTTGCTCAGTGTTTGGGTCTGACTCCATTCTCAATAAATCAGAAAAAAAGGGGGTTGGATTCAAATCAGTGACATGAGAGGTCAGGATCACATGGTTTCCAAATTTAACTACAGAAAAATCTATCACACCTCTCTTCAGTGTACGGAAAACAAAGTAATGAGCAGGTGTAACTCAGGAGCCAGAAAACGTCACCATAAATCCTGCAGCAGCTACTATTCCCAGGAGTCACTGTAGTCACGTAGAGAAATTGTGCCTTTGCAAAGATAAATTGACTGGTCCCCTCTATCTCAGTACTGTTACTTATTCAGCTAGGGGAATGTGTACTAGGCATCAGAGAGGTGAATAATGCATTTAGTAGTTGGTGATTTAAATATTAGTGCAATAGTATGTTTTAAGCCATTTTGGATTAAGTTGTCATTACTTGTTAATAGTAATTGGGCTGCTGCTGGAGGCCCTCTTGTAGCGGTTGATTGCATTGTGCCTGCCAAGGAGTTTGCTGTCAGTTTGCTCCATGGCCACCGGTTTTTTGAAGAAGCTGAGTTCTTCAAGAAATGTGCTGGATCGGTCCTATTGTAATGTGAGCAACAAGGAATGAGCTTGGGTGAGACCCTCTTTTTTTCTCCCTGTTCTGAGGACAGCAGGCAGAGGTGCGTGCATCTGAGAGACAGAGAAGAGTAAAACTCATTCTGCGCCTCTCTTCTCTCAGAGCACCAGAACTGCATGCCACTTAGTGATGTCTGATTTTTTAACTGGGTTTGACCTGCATTTATTGAGTTAGTACAAGCAAAATCACGTCTGTCAGCTTCTGCCACTCTGGATGAAAGTTAATGTTTTAATGTGGGTACCTTAACCACAAACGTCCTGAATGTTTCTCTTTCAAGACCTGTCCATTCACGCAAATGACTCTATTACTTAATAGACAAAGATTGGTTTTGCCTAATGTTTCTTTAAGTATATTTGTTCATAAATGTATCCAGTTCTATATCTAGTTCTCTCTCTATATATATTTATATACACAGCCTGGTACAGAATCACAGAGCTGTTGATAGCAACAGCACAAATATTTACAATCCAAAAAGGCAGGCAAAACATGTTGTGCTGTTATGCTAACTTACCATTGGAAGTATGTCATGCATAGCTAAACAACAGAGCGTTAAAAGCTGAGAAAATGCTAAATGGTGCTAATAAACAGAAAGGTCCCTAAAGGCCAAAGATTCAAACAGATTTAGTCCATGAAAAATACAATCTGTGTCCAGACCTCTTTACAAAAGGAGCTTTAATCCATTAATCAGTAAGACTTAAATCATTATTTTTATTTATAAGAGCACCCAAAATGTTTAGGCTGTGTTCAGCCATACGGAGGCACAGTTTTTAAAGACGTCACTGACTTTGTAGATTCCACATGGGAAGAGGAGATTACAAAGCAAAGCAGCCAAACATAGCCAAAAATGTGTGAGAGGGGTGACTGTTAGTATGCATCATGTGCTAAACTGGATGCTTAGAGCAAGAGTTGGTTCTAGAAAATGCAATGGATTGTGCAAACAGATCTGAATTTCATTCCCTTCTCTCCTAGCAGTATGACTGAGTCCCCTGATTTTTTGCAGCTTGCTTTCTTCCTAGTTCCTCTCTATTTTGTAAGCTTTCCGAGGCAAAGCCTGTTTCACACCATGTGTGTGCTTTGCTAAGTCGAATGGAAACCAGATTTCCAGTGGGGCTGTTGATGCTCCTGTATTTCCAGTGGGAGAGCCGTCTACTTGCAGGAGCAGCATGTGTTCTGGAAATTATATTCTGTTGAAATACTGCTGGCCTAGTGTTCCCAGCCTTAATGAAAACTCTGCAAATTGGTATTTAGTGAGCACCATTTGTAATCAGAATGAAAAATGAGTTTGGTTTGGAGTACTACAGATAGAACTAAACATAACACCACCCCACAGGGAAACCAAAACACATAAAAGTTATAGTAAACATTCCCAACTAAAAGTTGCACATTTGCAGATGGCAGGTAGCTGAGATTTCATAGCTGCCCTGGCTGTATAATACAAGTTTTCTGTTTATGGTAATCCTAAATCCCTAGACTGCTTTGCAGAACTCAGGCTGGTTTCTGAGTACCAGGGCCCTATCCCCCCTGGGCACTGAAGGAGAAACGGTTACATTTTAGAAGGAAAGGCAATGAAGTTTCTCATCATATGTTTGGCAAATGAAGGTGAGAGGCAGCTGGGAGTGTTGTTTTACTTTGTAAATTGAATAGAATATAAATCTATAATAAGTCAGAGAGATTTTAACCTCTTAAGTAAGGGTTGGGATTCGCATGTTCTTTCCCTCAATAATATTAGAAAGCTCCTTTTCTAGAACCCGGGAACAAGACTGAAAAGAATTACTCATGTACTGCTGTATTGGAAATGCAAAACATCCTTCCTTCAGTTTGGCAGAGTTTTCTAGAGATGCAACAAAAGGCAAAACATTTATCTCAAGACTGATATTCTTTCTCAACTCTAGATATGAATTTTTTTGTGAGTTTAACTGAAAGACCTCATTGGAAGTCATTCCATAGTTAGGAACTGAAAAATCAAATTCACCTGTTCATTGAAAAATCAAATTCATTCTGTTATTTCCTGGATGATTATTAAGTTATTGCAAAGTCCTGGGATTTCAGCTTTCACGTTGCAGCATCATTACTTTTCCTTCGCTGCCAAATTCTAAGAAGCTGCCGTTCTCTGATTGTAGCTGGGACTTTCTGGCATCCAGTGTCATGTTTTATCATGTGATAAATCTGCCGTTTTTGCATAAAGACTGAGTAAGGTTGCTGTATGTCATTTCAAGTATTTAAATGTTTTCTGTAAACCCAAATGTGGTAGAATTTATTTTAAATGAAAACAGATCCTTAAGGTACAAGGTAAAGAGGAAAAACACAGGGATGGTATGAGGTGAAGTGCTGTGTAGACAGAATGAAAAAGAGCCTGGAAAACAGAGCTCAGAAAGGTTAAGGTAAAAGCCAATAACATGTTGCACATACTTTTTCTGTCTACAGGAATGTTTTCTTTAACTAGAAAAAAATGAGTGTGTTTCTTCCAAATCCCTTTAGAAGAATCGAAGTTCAAATCACGTGAGATAAGCATTTTCATGAATTGGTGCTTTGTAATAAAAAAGTAAGGGATTTTTTTTTTTGAAGAAGAAAATGTCAACCCTCTGAAGCCTCACCTGTTCCTTCAGCAGCACTCCACCCGCTGGTACTGGGAATGGCTGGGTCACTGTGGGCACTGAACTTCAGAGGAGGAAACTGTACAGAAAAATCAGAACTGGCCTAGATCTTTAAACCACCTCTGCCTCTTTGAGTCACAGGTTCAAATCAGCAACCAAAAGTTTGCACAAAGGCTAATCACCTTTTGGACTCCCTTGTTAAAGCCAACAAAGTATTTTTACTTTTATTTGAATCTTTAAGGTGCGGTTGTTTTCATGTGTCCCATAGAGCGAATAAGTGCCTCCTGTTCACATGGCTTATCAGATTTAATTAGTTTTGGTCTGTACGGATGATTTAATTAGAAAGTATGCCATGTGTGTTCCAGTCAGCGTCAGTGAACTCCAAGCCTATTACTATGTGTTTATGACTACTAATAGATTATGTTGTAAATAGCAATAAACTGTCTTCTGCAGAGGGTACAGGTGTGATGTGCCTGACTATGCTCGAAGAAAACTGAAGTCAGTTTTATTGCCAGATAAAATAATTTCAAGTTCCATCCCCTGAGCAGGGTAGATATGTTGTGTTATCAAGTTGTCAGAACTCCTATATGGCTTCATTTATTTTCTTTATGGAATCTGAAAGTTGTGTCTGTGTTTGCTATTGTGGTTTAGTTTCTGCATAGATCTTTAATGTATTTGTGGAGGTCTCATTGACAGCAATAAAAATTAATACTGGAGTCAGTGGAATGCAAAATACCTACGTGCAAAATGGTGACTAATCGCATTCAGACAAAGACTGGAAAGTGTTTGACTGAAGAGAGTTGTGAGGGGATGGTAGTGGTGGGAGAAACGGTAATTTCGCAGGATAATAAACTAGAGGAAAAAAAATAGAGAACAGAAATGTTCATGGCGAAACAAGAACAGTGAGTGTCTTGAATTAGTTACCCTCAGTGCTACAGTATGGTTTCGTATAAACTTTGTGATAAAACTATGCCTGCAGGAGGAAGTTGGATGTATATAGGTCCTTATGTATTTAAAGTCTGATTAAGTTCGAAATGTGTATGCAAGAACATGATAAACGTGAGTCCCTTGTGACTGAAGGGAAGGAAGAAAGGACAGTGCCAGGAAAAAACAGTATAATAAAGGAAAAGTAAAATGGATAAATTCTGAGATGAATAGCATTGTGCACTGAAGAAGTAAAAAAGCTGAAAAAAATCAGTGAAAGGGCTCTTGAAAGTGGATTGTATTGTTGTGATAGTTCCTTCAAGGCAAATAGGAAAAAATAGGGTTTGAAATTGCAGTGATCAGGTTCAGCAGATGTTTGCTGGAGTATTGCAATATTTATATAACACTAGCTATGTGGTGATTAGGAAGGTCTTCTCAACAAACTCTTAAATTAACCCCCTCACGATCTTTTTGAATGGATGGATAAACAGTCACATAGTAAATAAAAAACTCGACCATGACTCCTGAAAATGTAAGTGAAGAAGCAGAGAGCACAGATGCTATTACTTGCTTTGGACTTTGTATTCTAGAGTTTGGCAGCCCCTGCACATCTGTAAGCAGAACAATTCAAAGTAGACTGTAAAAATGTTGGGGTGAGGCATTTTTACAAATCGCTTATTACGGATCTGAGAATTCTAATTATATTTTTGACATGGGAGGATTTCTTTTACCTTATTCTGTGTCAGATAATGATGGCTTCTGTTGACAGAGCACTAGAATAACTGGATTAAGAATGTGAACCGCTATACTTCTTCTCATGTTCCATTGAATAAATATTTCCTAAGCCTGCCCAAGGTATTGCCCGATCTGGTTCTACCTGGCATTTTGAAACACGTTTCATTTAATGTGGTTAGTATAGAATTACAATTGTAAGGCCAAATGCAGAAGTGAGACTAAACTGGTGCGTAATTCACACCTCTTTCTAGCATGTATGCTATGCCCTTTGGCTCAGTGCTGAGTTTGGCGTGGAGAATTCGAACAGTGTATGTGCTATATGTTGCGATGTGTGGGGAAACCCAAATGTTGCTTGAAAATGTGCACAAATCAAAGAAGGCTGAGAATTACCTAAGAAGACCAAGTAGGCACTAGCATTATTGAGGTTATTTTTAATTTCTCACTTATTTCTTTATTTTAAAAACCAATGTGACTCACTGTATTCAGATCAGTTTGCCTCAAAGTCTGCATTCAAGAATAATATATTTCTAAATGATTTTTAGAACGATTTCATGGCTCTCCCACTTGGTTTATTTGCTAAAGAAAATAAAAATGAAAATTACTCTCTTCTCAGCTGCAAGAGTTTTAACTGCACTCCATAACCTGTCTCCCTTTAGTATTATATTACAACTGCATGCATATAGTAAAAATATTTATCAGTATTTATAGTAAAAATATTTATCATAGCACTTCTTATTCAGAAAGATCCAAAAGTACTTCATAACCTTGAAAAATTATAATAGAAACGACTTCAAGGCATACTTTCCCCCATCATTGAAATGCAGGCAGGATGCTGGATTTGATAGAGCCATCAGCAGCACTGATATGGCATATCCTGCATTCCTGTGTTCCTGTAGCTGCTCTGGGGAGTGTATGCATAGAATTAGAAATGATGTATTGTACTTCCTATGTAACTTTTTGTTTGGGGTTGTTAAATATAAATCTTGCAAAGCCAATTCTGTCATAGGCTTTCTATACTATAATTGTTTCTTCTAGTTGGCTAGAATATTAAGTGTTTGGCTGGAAGTCTTATGGGTCATTTGCAGTTGCTGGACCAGTCACACCTGCAGTGCTGACCTTCATCTAGCAATTTCCTCTTTCAACTACAAGCAAACATTTGTGGAGAGTAAAGAGATTAATGAAAACTGTCCGTCACCTTTCTCTGAAGCACTAAATAATTGTTTTGTAGAGTGAAATTATTTTATGGGTTGCATTAGTGGCTTTAGGTGAAGCATCTTGTCATTTTACTGACTGCTAGGATTAGGCCTCTGGTGTGAAACTGAAGGGTTCTTATTAATATATATTTCAGTGGACCTGCGGGTGCTGATGAGAAACCAAATTTACTGTAGTAGTTCCTGTACAGTTTCAGAATGGGAGTTTGTCCATGTCCTGAGAAGATTATAATCCAAATAGTTGAGACAGTTAAGTAGATGTTAGTGTTTGGATAGGTTGCATACAGATGAGTTAAACAACTCATCTTGATACTCGCTTGTGGTTTATTTTTCTTTATTACTTCCTCTGTCTCTGTAATCTCTGTGTGATTGCGGGGTTAACTTTCCCCACACTTACTCCAGGAAAAAATAACATAAGAGAAGATACGAAAACTGCTAAGAAAGGCATCAATTACAGACAGTGTCAATTCATTCTTGCTCATATCAATCATCTACTCTAAGCACCTCAGAGACAGCATGCTTTGGGTGCGTAGTTGTACCTCATTATTTTCCTTACTTTCGGTGGAGTTTCCTTCTGGTACTACAAAGCTGATGCAGAAATAGCAGAATACAAATGGACGCTTACACCATTCCTGATGGCGTGACCTGCCTCTCCATGGTATAGTTGAGCCGTAAGGGCTCAACTCATGACAATCAACAAATATAAAAATGTATGGAAACTCTGCCTGTGCTCTGAGGCACTCTACATTTTCCTGGGGGCAATTCAGAGCAGAAAAAATGGATTATTGCAATTGCTCCCTATGGGAGTAGCTGTATAGTTGGGATTCTCAGCATGTCTAGGTTTTACCAAACCGTAGCTTCATTTAGGCAAGGATATTTCTAAATTCAGTTTTATGTACTTTCGGTTTTGCTAATGGTATTAGAGATGACTCGGGACCAACAAAGTGGTCCAAGATTCCCAAGTTTTGGGTTCAGTTCTTTTTTGTGCCAAGTCACCCTTTCTGACCTTGGGCAAGTCTTCTAACCTCTCTGGCTTGGATTTATCCCACCTAACTTCCGAAATTTAATGAGACACAAAGTAGTCATGCTGCTGCCTGAGGCTCCCTGAATAGTTAGTAGACAAAGTGTGGCATTTCTACATAGCTAATCAGCCCTCCTAAGATCTGTGGTGTACCAATCTCTTCCCCTTGAGTATACAAAAAGCCTCAAGTTTCTGTATTCTTAACTAAGGCATTTCAATTAGTTTGACTTTATTTAGGTGGTATGAAACTACTGGATTCCTTGCCTTTGCTACTGTCTATAAAATGAAGAATGCTTGCCTATTCTCATCTATTTTTCCTCTTTTTTACTCTCTCAGGCAAGTATTGTGTGCAACAGTGTAGGTTTTTTATAAATGGAGCCTCAATTTCCATTCTCTAAATACAGTAGTGTTGCCCTTTAATAGCTGTGATAATATAAATAATAACAGAAGCTCTTGCTATTTCTGTTTGGCATCAAGTGGATTATATTTCCACGGCAAAAGTATGGGGCTGTTGAATTTGCTTTAACACAAGGGAAGCTGTTAATTATGATTTTGGAATTAAATATAGCACCTTAGTCCAGTTTAAAGCTAATATATAAAGCTAGCAGAGCTTCAGGTGATAGGAATCTGCCCAAGGGAATGACTGGCATGTGCACTACATGAAAGCAGTCCTGTTCTGTGGGTATTGTTTCCTTCCCTATTAAGTAGCTTTCAGTCTCTGTTCAAACTAAGCCTCTATTCCTGCTCATGATTAGTTCTTGTTAATGGGTGCTGTGTGAATCACTTTCAAAACATCTAAGTGCCTGAGAACATATGACCTGCCACTCTATATACGCTTTGCTCTCATGGAGATACATGGAATAGGTGAAGCAGGCTACCTGTAGAGTTCATAAGTTTGCTGGATTTCAAGCAGTTGCATATTTCCAAGGTATCTTCTGAACATGCAAATTAAGAATCATGTTCTTTTGAACAGTTTTCAGTCCCCTCCTCCCCATTCCAGCTAGGATTCATTCAAGTAGTAGTGCTTTGTTTTTCAGAGTTCCAATTCTGAAATTTCCTGATTTCTAATTAACTCCTATTACTTAGATTTTTCTGTATCAATTTAAGTGCAAGAGTCTCCGCAATTTTCACACAATCTGATCATGCCTAAAAGCCAAAAAAAAAACAAACACCCAATCCCCCAACCACAATAGAAATTACAGCACTTAGACAGGTTGACACAACAAACTATTTCCTTTTCAAACGTCAGTTTCCTTCAACAAACTGATCCTAACTATGTTATTCTAAATGTTTTGTTATTGTCACTTTGCACTGATCTTTTCGACTAGTTTTTGTGGGGAGAACATAATGCCATGGCTCTCTGTGGATGCACAATGTAGAAAATGACCATTGTACCTGCAGCTTTTGTCTTCAGACAAGGCTGACTTCTAGACTGTTGTCAGGAATAAATAACATGGTGGCATTTTTGCCGACTGAGCCAGAGTGATTCTCTTATATTAACACAAAGGAGAATGACAGCTACTGCTCTCAGAAGAAAAGCTTAATCAAAGCTAAATTCACTCTTATAATTAAGTCTTCAAAATTGATACATGACACATTCAAGCATGGCATTTTTAATTTAATTAATTATCTATGAACTAAAAGAGTAACTCAAAAAAAAAAAAAAAGTGCATTATGTTGAGCAAAACTTTCAGAACCATACAAAGAATTATCTGCCTGTGATGCTGCAAGAGCCCTGTACGCCCTGGAAGTTACGGCAGCACCAGAGCAGGAACAAGAATACAACCTTATGAATGCCAGGCTGGTTCCCCTCTCTGCACTTTCTTGCAGAGGGATGTGGGGCACCCAGCTGAAGGTTGCATGGAGGAGGACTGGAAGGAGATCTTGGGTAACTGTATCATGTTGAATTATCCCTGTTTGAAAAGGGTTTATGCTAGGGTTGCATCAGATATCCTTGCATGAGGGAGAATGGACCTCAGTGAGAATAATTCCTGAGGATGCATTTGTCTGTGGCTTCTCATTAAACCACACATTTTATCCCTATTGCTCTGATGCTTGCCTTGCTTCCTTTTCTTACATCTTTAATATCCTTTCAAACCACAAAGTGAGTATCCAGTTAAAAAATCAAAGGTACAAATGAGCATGTGCTGTTCAGAACTGTTACTGCCTCGCACTTGTGTCCATAAATTCTTCATCTACTCTCAAGTGCCTTCTATCCTGCCCCACAGCTACACTGAATATTTTAGTGCTTGTCACATCATGAAGATTATACAAGGAGGATAGTGATGGAGAGAATATTTTAAACCAGACTGCATTTTTGATTTTCTTAGTGAACTTTATAAAACTTCATCCTTGTAAGACAAACAGCCAGTCTTTGGAAGTGGAGAACACTGTATGGGGTCACAGTGAAACTGTACCTTTTTGAGAGTCATTTGGAAGCACCTTTAGCTCACATCTCTTCAGTATAATAACTTTTGTACATCTCCAGTAGGTGTCCCGATGTGATAATTACCAAAATCAAAAATGACCAGGCGTAGGTGTTGCTCTACTGAATTCAGTAGAGCTAATGCATGCTTGTTCTAAGTAAATGTAGGGAGTAAGCTGTTAGGGATCATACTGCTTCCAGTTCTCCATGTGTTGCCAATTTCAAAAACATTATTTCATGAGAAACTTTGAGAGAACAGCCGACAGCTGTCTGAGCAAATTCTTTTCTTCTAGATTTTGGCAAATTTCAAATGTAACTGTGCTTCTTTTGAGAACGCTAGAAATATTTGGTGTTTCCTTGAATCATGTTTTCTATATTATTTAGATGTAGATGCTATGTGTAGTATTGATACTTGTCTTCATAATACATTCCATGAAAGGAACGTACTGTGCCTAAAGCTCAGTATTCAGCCTTTAATAATCATTCTTTGATGAACAGATACCATGTGCATATCCTCACAAGAGCTGTTTCAAGGCTGTCTTCTGTTTACCCTGCAAACTGCTTTGAAAAGTTCCTGCTGAAGAACTAGACCATACAGATGGATGACAGTGCTGAAATGAACCAGAATGCTTTCCCAAAGTTTCTCTAAGATGATTCATGCCATAAGAGCTATAGTTTGTTCTTAAATAAGAAAAATAAGAGCATTTGGGTCACAATTTATTGGCAAGGACTGAAGAATTAGGAATCCAGCATGAAGCATTCATTGCTGCTTGTTCCTGACAAGCCCAAATATCTGTTCATACACTTGTCTCACTTTTTGTGATGCCTGGACTTCCATTTCTTGAGCTACAGGCAGTTGAGCATCTCTGGCTTTATCAGCTCCTTTCAGCAGAGATAATTTGTGTCTTGGCGCTATACCCACAGAACAACAGCAGATTCTGTTAAATTGCTGGGAAAAAAGTGCTTTAACTAAGTGATATTTTCCAGTTCCAGTAGTCCCTTTCAATTTAAGCCATCCTTCATGTTTCTCAGGATTTGTGTGAGATGATAGCTCTCAAGTAAAGCTATATGTTGTTTGTTTTCTTGGATACACTAGAATCAATTTCAGATGATAATCAGAGGAGAACAGACTAGTTTCACAAAAACAAACAAGAATACTTTGTCTTGAGTCATATTTGCATAAGGGTATGCTCAAATCAAAGAGTGTTAGCTATGTCCTTCCTGGCTAAATGGTCTTTGTATGGTTGCAACACCACACTGCTACTTGCATCTATCCTCATTCTTTGTAAGAGCAGCAGCTGGTGTAAGCTCGTGGCCATAATTAGACAGGTTTGCTGATGTTGACAGTGCGGATGCTGCAGTATGCTTGAAAGGTCTGCCACTGCTGGTGAGTGATAAGAGCTGCAAATAGCTAGTGATCAGCTGCAGAAGAGAAGTTGGATTCTGTACAGCCATCTTGTAATACTACAAGTCAGTTGAAATTATCACTTGTTACAATTAAGCAAATTTTTGGAGGGAGACCTCTTATTTCTGGCACTTCTTACTTAGTAACTATTTCCACAGTACATTTCTTGGGACATACCCTTTTTATTTTTGAAGTTTTCTACTATCAGAAGCAAAAACTTGCTATAACTACTCAGATTAAAAAAAAAAAGTGGCAAGGAATCTTTGTACTTGTTTTTATTCAGTTGTATGCTGAGTAGTTCACGAGTCTCGGTGATGTTTAGAAACAGAACAGGAGTAAAGATCAAACTCTGAAACCCAAGTGCTAACCAGTCTGTTTTCAGACCTCTCACCTCAGAAAGATGTGCCAGCAGATCTACTTTCTTCTGTCATACCTGTACCTGATTTTTCTGATAATCATTGCTAAATATTGTCCAAATTCTTCACCTAGAATGAGCTAGACGAGTAAATTTTATGTACATTTTTTTTTTAAACAATCATCAACATTGTAGGAAGTTAAAATATTGAATAGATGTTGCCCCATTCCATCTCACCTAGCTGGGATCTCTGCAAAAGGAAAATCTTTTATTTTACCCTATTAATGTAATTCTAATTCTTGCTGACAGTATGCATTCACTTTTCTCCAGAAGAGTAGCTCTGGGCCAAATCAGTTCATGGCTGCAAAGAGCATGTACTGTTGCATGTGCTGAATGGCTGGAAAAGCTCCATGTAGCAGAAAGCAAACTCAGTCTGGATCTAATAGCCGCACAACCAGCAGAGTGCAGATTTAAAGTAATATTTATTAATTCTGAGCTCATAATAGAGTAGTGGCATAAAAACAGAATTCATTTAAGTACCAGTATATATTGGTAATAGTCGTTTCATTAAATGACGCATGTATCACTCATAATTTTGCTCAGAAGTCCAAAAGAATTCTTTTAACTCTGAGGTGCTTTAATGTGAAAGAAATTTGAAAGAAATGAAGAAAGAAACACTTCGCTAAAAATACTCCTGAAATTGACACCTTTTATTAACTAAAAAAATGATACTACAATTAATAGAGGTTAAAATCAGATGCAGAAACATGAATGCAAAACCCCATTAAAGAGAAGATATAATATTAGCTATTTGCTGGGATTTCCTCTGACAAATTATATTTGGACAACAAAGATCATGAACTGCTTCTGGCATTTGTAGAAGTTAAAATGAATGAATCAGCTGCTAATCCAGTGCTTGAGGCATTCTGCTTGTGCTGATGACATTTTGAATAAGTGACACTCAAATGTTTAAACTACATGGACTGCAGTGGACTTCCTACGGGATCTTTTTCCAAATATTTTGCTCACCTTGCTGTAATGTGTTGTCATTTTGAATATAGCTCCCTTTCAGCAAGTCCCAGACAACTGAAATGTCGGTAAAAATTTTCTTCATTGTTATTTCTATGCAGTTCTGATGACCATGAGATTGCAAAAAAAAAAGCTTTTGAAACAGTATTATATAGCTCCACTGAATTCTAATGCTGGGCAGCCATGTCTTTGTAATATGTAACCACAGTTATGTGAAAGATTGTTGCACTTAAACATGTAGAAGGTCAAGGGAAGAGAAATGGAAATAATTCCATAATAGTAATATCAGTTGAAAACAATAGATTTTTTTAGGAAGTTTATATACATACCAGTTTAACACTAGCTGCCCTTTCAGTTAATCTAAGTTACGACCTGCTAAATAAAAATGCAATAAATAGCTGATCTGAAAGTGTGGATATTGTTTACTATCTTCTAGTGAAAATTGGAGTCATTCTTTAAAAAGAGGAATGTACCAGGGTATAGTTCAAACCGCATGGGAAAAACTCTCATTTCAGATTTCCCAATTTCTGAAAAACTAATAATTTGAAAAAAATCTCTCTGTGTTTAAGAAATCCAAGTTGAAAAAATATGTATTAAACAATATCTTTATTACTAATTAAATTTATTCTTAAGGCATGGATTGTTTTAATGGAAGTGATGTAGTCTGCCAAAGAGAGAATAAATTGAGGGGCAGTCAACTTGTGCTGGTTTACTCTCTGTATTCACTATATATTTTAGACAATAGTCCATCAGCCTTCCTTATTAATGCACATTTTTGACTTGTGCATGCCAGTGGGAAATCATGGCCACAGTAAGTTGATAGCAAAACTAGCAATGAAATCAAGACTTCATGCTGCAAGTAGTAAAAGTAGTCAAGGGAGCTACTGCTAGGACTGAGTGAATGTCTAGCTCTCTGTGGAAACTTGGTCATTGCTAAAATGTGTTCATGGAAGTTTGTTTGCTCACTGTTGAGCTTAGATAATTATGATGTTTCTGTAAATATTGTATCAGGACTTTTAATAGCATTAAAAGTGTTTTTTCCACTTAATCCTTGTTGGTAGAGAAGAGCCTAAACAATGGAACACTAACTCTTCTGTATGAAACGATGTAATTGAAATACTGGGGTCTAATTATTAGTCTTTTTTACAGATAAAAACATACAGGGGCTAGCTATTAATGCATGTATAACTACGCATACATTCTCCTCATACAAGCTCCTTTTAATATCAACTTTACCCCAGTGTCAACTATAGCCTGTATGGTTTCAGTAAGTGCTAGGCTAATCTAAGTGTTTTAGCACCAGGTTTTTGAGAAGTGATTTACGTTGAAAAATCTTGCCGTTGAACCAATGGCAAAATGTTCATTAACTTAAATAGGGAAAATCTGCCCTTTTTTTTGCGGAGAGGAGTAAGGATTGCATCTTTTATTTGAGGAGCAAAAAACTTGTAAATCAAAAACTCATGTTTACTTGCAAGAGTTTCCACTTAGAATTAACTTCAGACAAAAATAGAGAAACTTATAATGTGGTCAATCATTAATAATGTTCTATAGTGATAATATCTCCTTCATACATCTTTTATTATTTTTGTTGTTGTTGTTGAATTACAATGCTTTTCAGTAAGACTTTTTAAGCTTTTCTTACTTTTCAAATGAAAGTTAAGAATTAAAAGAACACATTTGCTTGAAATTGTTAAGGTTTATATAAAGGATTTCTGAATTCTTAGAACTTTTGAAACAGTTCAGTAAGAAAACCTTGAAGTCGGCTTGAAATATGTTTTAAATTAAAAGTCTCTAAGTCAAAAGGAGGTCAGTTTCGTGCTTACTGAACATCATTTTTATGGATAAAAGAATAACCAATTAAGGAAAATTCATATCTCCTTTGTAAATACTAAATTCTTTCATATTCCTAAATTCCTGTGTCTCTATTTGTTGTATCTCAAAGAATGCATTTGTTTACAAAGACAAAACAAGTGTAACATAATCAGATTATAAAGATGAAATAAAATATAAACTTTTCTATTTTATTAACTTTAAATAGTGTAACTCAAGTGATAAAAATGTTCTTCTAGTCTTACATTAAAAGTATATTGCTTGCTATTCAGTATCGTTTTGAAGGTCAGCTTGAAAATGCAGAGTAAATTTTTAACTTGTGTGCTACCCTTAATAGACTGCAGAATAGACTTTGCTTCCATGCTTTCAGTGCTGAAAAAGGCTCCTCCATTTTCAAAAAATGCTGCTATCTCAGTGGTTGGCAGGCTTTTGTGGTTGTAACTTGGCTAAGTACTACATCAAACAGCAGAGCATGTAAGTGATTGCAAAGCACTGTCTGTAAATTCTTTTTTCCACTGGGTGGGCAGGGATTTCTCATTTCATACATCATTCACAACTTGCCGCAGTGATTCCACAAAGTCACCCAGGAGGCTTAAAACAGTTAATGGAAAAGAAAAACTTCCTTTTAGTTTGGGATGCTTTTTTTCTCTCCTTTTAGCTCTGCAAGCTGTCTCTGTTCTTCGCCTGTCTCTGTTGGCAACACTGGTAGAGCTTCAAGGGATTGTTTATGGCCAAGGTATTTGGTGGAAATCTTTGCAGGCCTTGTAGTAGCAGGTGGTTACAGAAAAAGGCTGGAGCATCAGCAAGCAGGAATAGCTTTCTTACCATAAAGGGGAAAGGCAGCCCAAACAGGATTTGGTTTGATAAGAAGGTTAAGTGATTGGTTTGGACAACTAACTCCAAACCTGTCTCCATGGCCCAGGACAGGCAACACTTTCCATCACTGAACAAGGGGCTGCCTCTGCAAAAACGGTCTGTTTTTAAAGAGTTGGTAAACAACAGACGTAAGTCATGTAGTGCATGTCCCCTCACGGAAGACACTGAATCTGTTGGGAGACTGAAGGCTTTTTACAGGGATTCAAGGCGTATTAGCAGTCTGTATGCATTAGTGTTACAGACAGATTGGAGAACTAGGCCTTCACAAATTAGTACACATAAACAGCTGACTGTCGTTTAAAAGTAACTTCACTTGCTTGGTATAGTGTTTCCCATTTCTATTTCAGGTTTATTGGAAATAACATTCAGCAGTTTATGGGCTATATTTTAATTTTGCAAATGTAAGTGATAAACAAGCAGTTGAATACCTGTCTTCAGAAAGAATATACAGCATCAGGATTTCCAGGTAACATAACTGATGGATTTGTTACCGTGCGTCTGTGAAAATGCTTTGTGTAATATGGAGTAAAGTAAGAGTCAGAATTTGACCTAAATTATGGCAGTATAAAAGTGGAATGATTTCATTGAAGCTAATGGGCTTTTCTGGATTTATACTTCTATAAATGAATTCAATATTGCTAGGTAGGCAGTTAACTTAGAGCCATTTTGCTCTTAAAAACAAACAAACAAAAAAACAAACAGAAATCTGAACCTTGATTCTGTACTGCAGTGCCATCTTTTTTCTTCCCAAAGATTAGTGTAAAGTGGCACATATTTTATAATCTCAGTTCAACCAAAGGACTCTAACAGCAATGCTGGTAGTAGCGTTTGTAACAATCGTGGCACAACCACGGTCAGATGTGTGCCTGTTCACCTCAATCATTACAAGTCTTTGAGTAGGTCCCTATGGCTGATAGCAATTGAAATGTCCAAGAAACTTCATTTATGTCAGAGGATCATACCTAGGTGTTCCTGCAAACCTATGATATCTCTGTATGCTTAGATACTGTACAGTAATGCAGTCATTACATATTAGCTAGCACTGTTTTCAGTAGTGTCTGGTTTACGTACTCTCTTTCTCAAGCTAGTCCACTAGATCTTCTCCATTGTGGATAGTAAATAGTTGATAAATTTTTATAGGTTGCCATAAGGGTTGATAGGTTGCTGACAGACAGGGGCCATCCTTATCATCCTCTGACTGTATATTTATAATCATCAGAAATGCATACTAGTCACACCTTGCATGACCTATTATCAGCTATTAATCATTTATAAACCCCTCCAAAAGACATGTTAATTGAGCATGAGATGTTACTGTATCATACTTTGCTATGCACAAACAAAGCAGGATACATATATATTTTTCCTTTCAGTCTGACATGTTAGCATTGTGATTGCTTTTAGTCTTATTTTTATCTGTCTGGAGAATCTTGGCTTTTAACTTGAGAGGCTAAAAGCCAAGTGGTTTAATTTAGTTGATGGTTAAGATCATTGAGCTTCTCTTATAGATTTTGTTCATGAATGTGTCCAGGAGTTGGACTCAATGATCCTTGTGGGTTCCTTCCAACTCAGAATATTCTGTGATTCTATGTTCACATCCAGTGTGCTTTACTTTATTTTCCTTGCCTTGTTGGAGTTTCAAGTAGTGCATCACTCTGATGTTTAGCACTGTGAAGTTACTGCCTCATTGAACTCAGCTGACAGATATTCATTTGTAAGCCAATGAAATACCAGTGCTAAATTCAGAAGCACTAATGCTAATGTGTCCTTATTTCATCTTTTCTTATTGCCAAAATAATTAAGGTTAAAATACCAACCCATAGTATATATCATAAATAAAGCTTGCTGTTCTGCAGGACAACAGTCATATTTATTTTATGAATGTATTTTTTTTGTGTGTGTGTGAATTTGCACCATTTACAGATATACATTGTTTACATTCTGTCTTTTTGTACAGTTGTGTTAGGATCATGTGTATGGAACATAGTAAAAGCCAGGCACAGGATGTATGCTGCAGAAATTTACCAGAATTAAATTAAGAAAAAAAAAAGTCATTCTGGAATTTATGATTTTATTTTGGAAACTTATTTTACAGCAGTTAATTATTCATATATATGAGGCAGAACTATTGTGAAAAATCCAATAAAAAAGTTCAATTAAAAACCTAAATTATAAGTTTAATCAGTATCTTCGACAGCACAAATACTGATTTGCATATAGTCTCACTGAAGAATACTTTGTGTAAGATGAACATTACACTTTTGTGCAGTCTCAGCTCTATTAGTTATTTCTGCTGCATAAATGATCATATATCATTTTATTGATGGCAATTTTCTCTGCGGCTGCAATTTCTTAAAAAAAATAATCTCTTCATCTCCATATTGAAAATTCAGAGGGTTGTTCTTTTTTGTATATGAGCAGTATCGGTATCTAAATCAACACAAATTAAAAAATCCAGAGAGTGTTCCGAAGGAAAGCTGTGCCTACCCAACTGTTTTGTTTCATTCTACTGAATTGTTGGCCTGCCATCATAAAAAATACATCAATACATGAATAGCGGGCTTCAGAAAAGCTTTCTTGTTTTGACTAAAAGCACATAAATCTCTGAGAGTATCAAACGTAATAAAGACTGATTGGGAGGATTAGTTTATCCAGGCTAACAGTATAGAAGCGAGAGCTCCCATGAAAATTGATATTATTAACTATAGAGGAAAATTACTTTAAAAGACAACACCACCCTATTTGTGCTCTCATGCCTCCTTCTCTTTGTTTAAAAGGAGGTATGAGATCCATGCAAGAGCAGATTCTAACTCAAAGTGTTTGAATAGCATTGGCTAAACTCTGCAAGTAAAGAAGCATTTAGCACAACAGGTTGTTCCTCTGATAGAAGAATACATTTATTATGTAGGTTCAGATTTAGATGCGTTTATTTTTTTTCTTTCCATCTTTCTTCCCTTGCAGTATCTTCAAGCTTAATGTTTTGATCTGAGTTATGTAAATATGTTTGTCAAGGGGGATTTGATGGAGATTTTGTTACACAGAGTGCTGTGTATGACTTTTTGGCTATACTTATGATTGGAAAATGTTCTATTTAAGAAAAGCATTTGACTAATAATAATAATTTGTGAACAGAATAAGCATAATGCAATAACTGGAAAGAAAAGCGTATGTGTTTGTTGGTATATACGTGAGAGGTTGCTTATTTCAGGATGAAAAATTGTTTCCTCTACAGTCATTGTGGTTTCGTGTGGCAGAACTCACTGCATTCATTCTCTAAGGCAAAGTTGCCAAGGAACGGTGATCACTACAGGCTCCATTTTTTGTACAGCCCTATCAGTCAAATAATTCCACAGCTCCCATAGATAAGTTGCTGAGCAGGAGAGATAATATCACTCTCATCTCTTTTCATCTAGCAGCAATGCAGAAGGCTTGGATGATCAACGTCTGTAATGAGGGCTGTAAGAGTGCACAGATATTTGGATCAAAGGGCAATCTCTCTCTTTTATGTAACTGCGGAGCCTCACATATCACTAGATTATTCTCTGCACTCGCTGTAAATAATTCTCCCCATCAGAGCTAAGCACTTTGCAACCATTGCCTCTAAATTATAAGATGATCTATACCACCTCTACCTATGTGCAGTTCCCTGACCTGAAGCTGCTTATTTTCACTCAGCTCCAGTTGCAGATTTATGGCCACAGTAGTACATTTTATCTCAAGTGGACAATGCATTTTTCATATCAAACAGAATTTGTTTGTGATGTAACATTTTGTCATCACCTGTTATTGTTATGCTTTAGAAATTGTGGTGCCCAGCTGAAAGCATGAACTTATCTCTATTCATTAAATAGCTTAGAGCTATAGCAGGGATGGGAGCAAGGTGTGGTTTCCTCTGGAAGGATTTTCAGAGAATGGGCATGACCGTGCTGTGAGTGTGCTCAGTTGCCTCTTTGGGTGGCTTCCGTTGGTGCATAAGGTGAAGGATGGACGCTTAACCTCAAAATCTTTTATTTGCAGCTGGATGCTATGGCACAGAAACTGTAGACATTCAAGGTTGGCTGGAAAACCCTCATCATCTTTGTATCTGAAGAAATATGCAAGGTTGTGCATTACTCTGTGACCCTGACTTAGATCCCTCCCCGGTAGCTGTATAACTGTGAAGTCTGAAATTAGTACTGTGCAATGGTTTTGCATCATTGTGATGTTATCCTTCGAGGAAAAATAATGTATAAAATATGGATCTGTCAAAGGACTCTGGGAACCGTGGACTAAGGTCCACGAGGTTGTTGTCAGAAGATCTAGAAATCTATTTCAACCTACCCAAGTGGCAGCATTATAGTCCTTTGAGACACAACTTGGAGAAAGGATTCAATCCATTAGGAAAAATCAAGCATAAAACAGCTGCTGTGTGGTGAGTGTCAGGAATAATCTCATCTGTCCAAAAAACAAGAGGCATAGTACTCCTTCTTAACTGTAGTTCCTGTTTGAGGTTCAGCATGCATCAGTCGTGAATGAGATAGTTTTAATAGCTAAGTTTTTACTTATTTCATGCCTTAGAAGCAGGTGCCCAAGAGAGGAAGAGTTCTGATTATTCCACCTGCTTGGTAGAAATGCGGCCTTTTCCAAAGTAGCGGAGTATAAAAAGCCTTCAAGAGCAATAGCACGTGCACGGTATCCTATTCAAGGTTAACAGGCTCTTCCGTTTGACTTATATATACTTCTGAAAAGAACAGAATTGCAAGTAATATAACACCAATGGCTTGCTTGCCAAGCATGATTTAAAAAATAAAATAATATAAAAGTAGCAAAGACATCTTATTTTCAGTTGCAAAGCTCAAAAACAATGCAAAAAAAATAAATTAAGAACTCTTTTCCCAGTTTTCTTACATGTGAAAAAGTTTATTCATTTTAGAAGTTGTATGCTTTAAAATGGAGTTGACAGAAGAGGCTTCCTACTGCTTCTAGTCATTCCCTTTTCACCAGCCATTCCTGCTTCCCTTCGCCTCCCCATCTCTGTTTGGAGACAAGATTCAGTTTAACGTTTCATTTAAAAGACGTAATTTGCCCTCCTGAATATCCTTTTTCCACATCATATTACTTTTTGCTCTGGATTTAACTCCAGCAATCTGTTATCATTCTGCTACCTCTGCCTGTTACGCCCTCCCGTTTTGTAGGAGAGAGATACAAACTGCTCTGAATGGCATTTTACCTGTCTTTTTCCCAGCGCTGAAAGGCTGTAAAAACACATGAACTTCACTGCATCAATAAATCACTCACTGATAGCTGGAGAAAACCCCCGATCACAGCTTGTTGCTGGTACAAAGCTCCCTGTCCCGCTGACCTCGTGCTGGGGAAGCCGACGGCAGGTTGGCGTGCGGGATCCGGGGCCGAGGAGCCCAACAGCGTCAGGAGGCTGCGCTGCTCGGCTGCGTGTCGCGTGGCTGTCATGGAGAGAGCGTGTAAGCACAGGGTGCCGTATTTAACACCTCGGAGATGACAGTTTTGTAATGCGCCTTTTCACAGCAAGTGCTGGAGGTGAGAATGAAGACGGTGGTGCTGAATCCTGCGGCTGTCTTTCCTTTGGTCATAATCACTTAGCACTGCTTCGCGCACGCAGCGTTATCACTTACACTGAACAGTCCACCTCTGCCGTGCCCCGGACATCACGCCAGTTTTCAATCAGCTGCATTATGATAGTCACCTGCTGTGGTGAATTACCTCTGAATACACCTTTATGTGTCAGTTTTTGCTGCGCGGTTTCAGATGTCATCAGCCTCTTGTGATAGGCGCTGTGGTAATGAGACAGATAAAGGGTAGAATAGAGCATTCAGGGGGTAATGAAAAGAGTGAAGTACAGAGCGTGCACTTTGTCAAAGGAGCAAGGCAGTTGCTGTTATGATAGAAGAAATTTACTGACAGGCAAAATAGAGATGAACCTCTTAATGCTTCAGTTCTAGTGGAGCTGAATGCTCGTGATTGTTACTGTTCTGTTAACCTCCCTCTCACAGAAAATAGGTGCACTTAGTACTCCTGCTTGTGTCAGTGTGGGGGGTCCTGAAAGACGCTTACCCAGAAGTGGTGCGCAGTCCTTTATATGAGAATCTGGCTACCAGAAAGTAGCAGGGACTTAATTGGCACAGTGATACCAAAGCTACGCGTGACAAAATGTCAGAACAGAAATAAATTCAGGAGAAACGTAAAGAACTGAAAAATCTGTAAACTGGAAACTAATGAAACGTTTGACTAGTTTTAATGAAAAATAGAATTTGTGTGGTGAGCAGAAGTTCAGCTGAGGTGAAACTGGAGATGCTCTTCTCATGTAATTGGTTAAGGATATGTAAGAAATGAACATAAGAGCTTACTCAGCAAAATGCTAGTTAGGATAGATGAAAAAGAGCTAGACAAAAATCTATGGAGAGTTACATAATGCTTACTTAGGGCATCTTATCTGGTGCTTTAAAGAACCTAAAAAGCTTAGCTGTGCACGTCGTTAGCAATGCTAGAAGCTACAGTGGCCTTTCCTGGAAGTAAGGACAACTGCTAGTAGTGCATGAGCTGTGCATGAATTATCAGATCTGATGAAATCTCCTAGTGTATTAAAAAAATCTGTAAGGAATTTAAGATGTTGGAATTTAAGTCCCATGAGCTGAGAAGAGAAAGACAAAGGCTGTAGCTGATAAACATTCTCAAGGTATATTTTTTCTCTATATATTTTTCCCTGTGCATCTAAAAACTATTCGTACTCACTGGACTCGCCTATGATAAAATGTTATGTGTTTAGAGTAACTTTTATAATTATGGATGATCAGTAATTATTTTCATATTTTTTTTACAGAAAATTTGGGTTGCAACCCTTTCTTTAAATTTATGGTGGGGTAAAAAGCAGAAACTGAAAGCAGGATTAAACTGTAAGTTTAAAATAATGTCCAGCTTTTGAAATTAAATTCCATTTTTTGGACAGAAAATCTGAAAAAAAAATAAAATTATTCAAATTGTTTGATATTGGAATCAGTTTGAAAATTTCTGGGGCCAATTAATCGAAATTTTTGGGAAAGCTTCTTTTTCCTATTAGTTCAGTTTTCTTTGTAATTTCTCAATATCTCTTCTTCTCTTTCTTTTCCATATTTTCCTCTTTTACTTTAATTCAAGGAGCATGATATTCCAAGATTATTGTCTATAAGATGGTTTCTTTAATAACAACTGCTGTTGCATTGTATATTTTATTGTATGCTTTCCTTCCATCTGTATAGAATAAAGGGCTTTGTGGGTAAAACCTAACAAAATTATACATTAAAAATCAAAAAAATTGGTAAGACAGATCAGAAGTGTAGCTTTTGAAGTTAACTAAAGCTGTCAACATTCATTTATGTAGTTCAAATGGCAAATGAAAAACATCTACAGTGAAGCAAAAGGAAGAGACCCATCTTTCATATGTAATTGGAATATCTGAAGGTTTAATGTTCAGACAGGAGGAAATAAAACAAAATGCCAAATGTAAGGGATATTACTGGTGACTTTACACCACCAGCTGAAGAACTGATATGAACGAGAGAAGAAACTAAGTCATGGACAAATTTAGTTTATTATTTCCATATGTATCAATTATAGTGAATTTCAGTGATTGAGGTTGTGATGTCATGGGTATTTTTTGCTTTATTTTATTTGATATAATGCTGATTTTGTGACACAATGCATGTTTGGTAAGTTTTGAGCTAGTAGAGCGCATGTAGCTTTAGACATGGACTTCAGATCTTAATGAGAAACAACATATTATAACTGACTGCAGGGTAGAGCAATGCATTTGTTTCTGAATTTGGAGCCTTTATTCCTGCACCCCAACAGACAAGTATGTTCATGCTTATCCGACTTTTGTAACATAGGAATGAGCCTGTGGTGCTACCAAAGGCCTCACCAAGGGCCGCCAGCCACCAAGGCCTATAATTTCAAAAGAATACTCTAGTTTTCATCACCTCATTTTCAAGTGTTTGGTTTTGCCCTTTGGGGTATTGACCATCAGAGATGTCAAACTGGCAGCACAGCATCACTCAGGAGCGCAGAGCCGTTCTGCTAGGGAACAGCTTAGGCTAAGCCTAAATGACCCAGAGCAGTGAAGGGGAGCAGGAAGGTACAATTCAGCCTCCTGCAGCATTTTCTGACTTGTTGCGCTGACGTTGCTGGCTCAGAGCCCTTCACACCGAGTGCTGTGACTGCAGGATTGGCACAAACACGGCTCTCCACCACAAAGGGCTCTCCATGCAATAGGGGAGGATTGCACAGGCTGGTTTGTGAGGGCCCTTCCACGTGGCTCAAGTGGGGGATTTAAACACAGAAGCCAGATCCTGTTGTCATTTACACATTGCACATCCTGCGAGTTTTTCACGGAAGCATAAAAGAAAGAGCTCGATGTCTGACTAACAAGTACTTTCTCAGGACTGTCTGTGCTATTCCTGTTGCCTGGTGGATGATGCCACCTGATTCAGAGCATCTGAAAGGTTTAAATGATACAGAAACTGCAAGAGCAAAATCATAGACCAGACAGGCTCTCTAGTTGAAGTGGTGAATGTCATATTTTAATATTTTGAAATATTAATGAAGAGTGCAAAAGGGAAGGGAAAAAAGGACACAGGAAACATTGTCTGGCTAAAGGTCACCCCCGAATAGGTGAAAAATACAGCTATTAAAATAGGAAACAGTTTGCTGCCTCTTGGTATGGGCATTTTGCATCATGTAACCTGAGTAAAAGAGGTGATCTTTGCCTTTCACCTTATTCAGCATATGTCCAAACATGATGGCCTAGCTTATGGAAGATGCCAATGTACAGCAAGTCTGCCTTAATTTCTCCTTTCTTTTCAGCACAGAAACAGATTGAATGATTTTGAAAGTCTTCATTGAATGTCTTTCTTCATTTAGTATTTGCAACAAAAATTTATGTCATACAAGTCGCTCCTTAAGACGTGATTTCAACTTAGACGTTCTTAAATTACTTACAGGCGAATTGATTTTATCTGTCAGTCAGGAATACTTTATAATTGGTAGCTGGTTCATATTTTTTAGCAAATATCAAGTAGAATCGGGACTTTTTCCCTTCAGAGATTACTCCAACGTGTCTTTGATAATTCTGATTGCAGAACTTTCTGTTGTTAATTAGTATGCAAATTCACATTTCAGTACTCTGTAGTCCGCCACTGAATTTTAATGGGATCTAGCTAACTATTCATAATATAGTACTAAATGAATAAAGGTATATATGTAAGAGGAAGAATTTTCATATGCTTTCACAGGTGCCTGGAGTTTTTTTTTTTGCTGTTTTTACCCTGTATCCTAGTGTTTCTGTATATTATGAATGTTGCACAGGTGATGTGACTGAATTTACTGTTATTCCCTTGGAGGGGACTGAGAGGACGACTTACATGTGCTTTAACAGCAGAACAGTCAGAATATTTCATGGCAGCCATCAGTTGTAGACTCTTCCCCATAAAAACACCGTGTCTGTCAGTATGGATGCTGACATTGCATCTTGTATGACCAGACATTGCAATCCTGCCTTCTGTGCATTTTTCAAGATTATTTATAGCATTGCTACAAATGCTTGAGAGCTATGGGCAGAGGTTAATCCTTGCAGAGAAGAGTCTGGCTAACGTATAAACCTGTCAACAAAACACAGAGGAAAGTATTTCGTATGTTTTGGTGTAATCTAAACCAGATTTCAGACAAGAAATAATATTTACATACAGGCGTCCTGCAGGTTTCCAGTTGAATGGCCAAAAGGGATCCGTGCTCATATATATTCAAATAGGAAGTTTTGGTGTGTATGGACTGCAGAAGTTGCATGCTAAACTTCAGGCAAGCCAATATTTGGCTTGGTTGAAAAGCTCTGTAAGACTGTTAATAACTTTTTGTGGTAAGAGAGAGGCTGTATAAAGTGGATTTGAGTTGCTTGAGAACAAAAGATGGAACACACTAATGATAAATGCATGGATTTGTAGCCAAACAATCATTTGTGGGGTGAGGGGGGAGACACTCGGAAGTTTTATGTTGTAGCCTCAGAGACTCACTCAATTTGTTTCTGAGAGGTTTGTGTGTCTCGTAACTGATATAATTGCAGTTTCATCTTGCAAAGGTTTACAGGAAAAGCCTAGCCAACTGCATCATGAAATACCTGCCAGGTAGAGAGGGGAAGGTTGTATGCAGGATCAACCACTTGCCTTTAGACAAAAGTACTGGTTACTTGAAGGAGAAATGCAGCATTCTGGTAAAGAAGTCAGGTCCCTGAGGTCCCTACAGCCATGAGAAAAATGATTCAGAAGTGTGTAAAAGATCATGGCCCAAATGTAGCAATGCTCTTGATACGCTGGAAGTCAGTAACCTCACACCTGTCTGCACAAGAACTGGATCTGACTTCGTAACTCATAGAAAGCTGAAGAAATTACCTTTGTGCAGACAATAAGTGAGGCCCAAGCTCATTTGTGATGTATTATGAGGATACATCTTGTTACAGTTGTTGGTAATGAGAGTGAAGTGAAATGAAGATTGTTTATCTAACCAAGCTTTTTGATTCTTTAAGATCTGTGCTAAGTCCTTAACAAATAGCCTTAGTTGAGAGGGTTCTGAGAATTTTCAGGAATTTTCTTATTATATTTCAGACTCAGATTCTCAAGGGTACACATTCTTCAAGAGAAAAAACAGCATGTTTTGAAGATTTACAATAAAAATGTTGGCTGTGTATTTTTCAGTGTTTAGTACAATGGGCTTATGACTGGAGCCACACTGTCCTTTTTTCCCTAAAGGATATAAAGACAAAGTATTCATATTTTCCAGATACTCTTTTCTTATTTCTACTTTTGGCTGTCTCTGTCTGTATACACGTACTTTAAGAACAGACTTTTTGGGCAGGCAGGGGGAGGTTATGGATACTATTATCACCTTTTGAAAATTAAACGTTATGACCACAGCAATAACATCCAGGAGGAAGCAATTACTGGTATTTGTCCCTCTTCTGCATTAAGAGATGTGTTTAAACAAGCCCAGTGCAGTGCAGTGGGGATACTCTAGCTTACTCTGCATGAGATATGCATAGAACCATTTTAGCATGCCTCCACCTATGCTAATTTGGAAATGGGGAAAAGTAGGGGGCCATTTTCCTTGCTCCTCAATATTACCCACCTATCAAAGAACTTCAAATAGCTCTTCCCTGTTCACCCCTTTGCTGCCCATCCTCCCTTCACTACCATAACAAGACTTCTCTTTCTCTAACGGGGTCCTGGAGCCTTAAAATTCCCTCTGTAAGAACTGGCAGAATGTCTTTCAGTTTTTTTCCTCCTATTTAATGAAACTTATTACAGTTAAGTGAGACTGAAGAGGAGAAGGAGTTGTGCCTGTCTGTTGTAGTTTTACATTCCTGGCCAGTGTAAGAAAGTTTCAAACCATTTGATGATAAAACCCACAGCATGCCGAGTCACTTGGGAATACGCACGGAGCACAGATATAATGTGCTTTCATGAGAGGCACCATTAAGTCAGTGGGCTGCTTTATTGCGCATTAAAAGTTTGACACTGCTCATTAAGGCTAATAGCAACGTTCCCAGTACATTCAGTGGAGCACACCTCGGATCAACTTTCTGAAGTGACTTTAGGTGTGGTTCCTTGGAAAGGCATGTAAAAGATTTCTGCCCTGGGTAGATTTTATTGTACCTGCAGTGATGTAACTTCAAAGGGAGGAAAGAACTGGGGAATAATAGCTTGGACTATACAGAAGTGCCAATTTTTAATTTTTTTTTTTAGAATTTTTATTTCCACTTGAAATGCTATGCAAAGTCCTAAGAGTCTACTTACAGAATAAGATATTAGTCTCTTTTGTTCATCTTTTGTTCTCTCAAAAGCATTTCTATTATCCATTCACCTATGCGCTCACCCTCTACTTCAGTTTTCCTGCAGGGATAGGGCCTTTCACAGCAATGTTCCAGAATCTTTCTCGGAGCAACACAATTCACTTGTACAGCACAAGGTGAAAACTAATCTTTACATTTTCATATTCCTCTCATGCTTTCATGCTTGGATTGAATTAAGACTACAGAAGGAGAGTTAATGCATATTAATATTTGTTTTCATTCATAGTGGTCTGATGGGACAGATCAATATGTTTTGTGTTTGAAACCTATAGCAGAATAAGGTGCTAAGAGCATCTTGCTCTTATTATCTCAGCCCCACATTTCGATTGTTGGTTGTTTGGGAACTGTCATTTTTTTTTCTCTGCTCTGTGACAGTCATTATGTTATTGTTATTTGGCTTATTAATAATTTTCAAAATTTAAAACCACAGGACGTGGTTCTGCTGCACGTTTTAAGCTACCTGCCCATCCTTGTTTACTGAGTTCTGGGTTTACAGTACGGTATGTTGGATGATGCCTGCAGCTTACATATCATCTCTTTCTGTTTTTTAAATCAAACCCGTCAGTAGCACAGATCTCAGCATTTTAGCAGAAGTTCACTGAAAGCTCTGTTTGCCCAGGGGGGTTCTTTCACTGTTGCACACTACATCCCTCAGTAGAAATATAGCCTTGTCATTGCAATTTGTCTTATGTATATTTGTGTGCATCCTGTATCAGTGAAGGCTTGTCTCCTAAATCTCTTGCCCCGAAGTGCTGTGCTGGTCTGGATCAATCCCAGTTCCATACACATGCTGTACTGTGTAACACTTCCTAGTAAGCAGTTTAGGAGGTGACATAAGATACCCATGCTAGGTTTCACTACACTAACTTCCTCCCAGTCTTCATGGGAGATCCACTCCAGTGTTTATGCTGTTATTGATGGCCTCTGTTTGTGTTCTCTTCCCAATTCTCTTTCCTTTGTTCTTCACGCTTTTCTCATCCTCTTGGTTCCTTATTCTCTTCATCTGACATCCTCTTTCAGTTTGAAGTGCCTGTAGAACCCCGATACCTCTTTGACTCGTTATATATGGCTTTAGGGCCAGCTTATGAGGATGTGGGTTGAGAAGCCAAAACTATGACAGGTTTGGACAAGGCTGAAAAACTAATGAGTGCTTTACCTATACATTTGATTATTACCCATTATTGGTTTAGAGCTGCATCACACTTCTAACTTGCCTCTCCTTACTCTGTAAGGTATTACCTTTTATGTGTTTTGATAAAGGGTAAACTAAAAATTTAGAAAGTGGGGGATTCACATCATTATGCTTAAGTTGCCTGAAAGTTAGGTATTTTGTCTCTGATGGCTGTTTTAAGCCTTCTGATTTCCAGTACATGTCCCGTCCTTAGACTGGTGCTCAGAGAACCAAAATGAACTGCCCTGCAAACATGTTTCAATGTTAACTCAGTAAGAGTCAAACACACTTGCTAGGATTATTTCATATGCTCTGAAATATAAATGACTGTTCTCCTCCTTATCTTCCTGACTCAAATCCATGTTGATATCTGTTTCAGTGTGTTGTATCGTTTGCATTCTGCTGGCAGGTAATGCGATTATTTAGATAAAACAAACAAATGTGTTTTATATGCAGGTTTCTTACCAGTATGACCATGAACATATGACAGGTACTAGACACTTCATTTTCTTCGATTGCAATGAAAGGAAAAGCTGTACAAATATTTTCTCTCACCAAGCAAAAATGCTGAGCAAAAATATTGTATTGCAATATCTTAGAAACATGTAAACAAATTACCCTCTGAATGTTATGGGTTTGACATTTCTTTTTCCAAAGATAACCTGGTTTGCTTTTGCTGAAACATCTAAGGACCCGGAGAGATGAAAATCCAGGCCAACTTCCATTTGCTCCTGCATGTTTTCATATTAGCTGGAAGGTCAAGCTTGTGAGGAAACATGTAGTTACCTAGGAGTTCGAAAAGAGATTGGGTGGGCAATTTAACAGCCATTGTTTGAGAAATTGATGACAAGGCTATCAGAGGCTAGGAAGATATTGCTGCCTTTATTTGGCAGTACCTGTGTTTATCTATTGTTTGTAAGATGTAAAAATAGTTAAAAGAAATTAGTGAGTATTGCAAGGGGATATGCTAAAAGCTGTGATTGCAAAGAGTGACACAAACAGCGGTTTACAGAAGCATTTAACATTTAAGAGAAGGTGGCTCTGAACAATCTGTGATTGGTGTAATGAGGAGGGAAGGTTGGAAGATTCATTCTGCAAGTTTTTTTATTTTCATTTTTTCATACTGTGAAAAAGTCAGTGCAGGAAGAGGAAACGAGTGGTTCTGTTGAAGAAGGACAAGGAAGGGGAGAAATAAATATAAAGCCAAAACAACGTGTTTTTGCTGTATCTTCTGTGGCCAAATTGCTGTAAGGGGAAGCTCAGGCAGTGCGTCAGCAAGACCCGAAGGCACAATCTGATGGCACTAAGTGGCAATGAAACATGAGAGAAGCAGACATGTCAGTTCAGGGAGTTTTTGTCTATTTCTGATCTCATTCACTTCAGTAGGATAGAAACCACCCCACAGGAAGCAAAAGAATTGCACTGGGTTAAAACCGGTGTGGTTGAAGTCAGAATCAGGACTTTAGTCTCCTGCCTAAAAACAAATGTTCTGACTCAAATCTCTGGAAACAGATTTAAACAGGAATGGTGGGCTCACACTTTGTAATAGCACTGTGGATGCTGCAGGGGCATTGACAAGTGGCTATACACTGTCGTGATGATCTATAAGATGCCACAAACCCATTATGCATGATATTGATAATTAATCAGGTTATGCTTTATGAGGTAGGAAAGTTTTACTGATACCATTACATGGAGTGCAGGGGGACTGCAGCTGACGCGGGGTGGCCAGGTAATCGTTAGAGCTGCTGTTCTTCACAGCGTCAGCTCTGACATTCTTGGGGCTGCGTGGGCAGCTCCTATCGCACTTGGATAGGAATGCCAATGAAAGAGGAAATTATCCCAGACAGATCTGTAAGTTACAGGACAACAGCTCATCTGGGAATTAGAGACATTCGTTTTCTCTAATGCTATCATTATTACATTGCTACCCTAGCTAATTTCTACTGGAGGAACTAGTAGCAATTCTTATACCTCTGCGCTTGCCACTTCCTATTATGGAGGGTTCTTGTAACCTTTATTTGAACAGTTTCAACACCTCAACTGCTTGTAAAAGACCTTTGAAATTCAGTAGGGTGGAAGCCCTCAGGGTAATGAGTGTTTTCAACGAGATTCATCTGGGAACTTTCTGTAAAAGATTTAGAGGGTTCCTGTTTGAAAAATGCTGATTCCCCTGAACTAAATCTTTCCTAATCCCAAACTTCGGGCAGATGCAGAATGGAAGGTCTGGTCAAAATGGGAGGCAAAGACATACATGAAATGTCCAATATCCACAATGAAAATGAAACAGAAAATCACCTACTTGAGAAGTGCATTAGATGCTTAAAATACTTAGAATCCGTCATATGGGAGGCTCAGATTTTAATTACTGCTCTAAATTAATAGCTTGAACATGTACTTTTAATGCACTAGATCTACCATAATGTCTGGGCCTTGGGATTTGTAGTTATTCTCTCCCTCCCTCATTACAGACGAGAATTCTCTCTTTGATATGTATTAAGTTGTTAGCAGCATGGAAACTGTGCTAGGCAGCTGCAGTCCACTCTGTAGTTATAAAAACATTGGCAGAGGAAGACAGGCCTTACTGAGACCTGCAGAAAAGTTTAGCCTCACCAATAAATACACTGAGTTACGTAGGAGTGAACCATGTCATCTCAGCAGAACCAATTTAAAATGAGGGAGAC
The DNA here is from genome assembly GCF_040182565.1 of Anser cygnoides. Taxonomy (NCBI): domain Eukaryota; kingdom Metazoa; phylum Chordata; class Aves; order Anseriformes; family Anatidae; genus Anser; species Anser cygnoides. The sequence goes on along the minus strand of NC_089885.1, from coordinate 10,637,508 downwards.
ACTAGGGTGAGAGTTATTGCAGGACTATATAAAGACCACAACTTGTAATGCCTGTGGTGTGATCATCCCCAGACTGGTAGGTCTAATTTCAGCAGAGATAGCATAGCTTCTTCCGTGACAAGATGTTTTCAAAACATGTTCTTCTGAAAGATGAAGCTATTCTGTAACTCAAGCACCAGCAGGGAAAGGTTTGTCAGTTCATAAAAGGTGTTACTTCTAAACTCCAGTTTATATGGCCTTTAAGGTGGCTGAGCCAATTCGTTATTAATTATAAAGTGTCCTCCTCTACAAGTACTTGGATAGTTACACTTTAGTAGTGTTTCTCATATAGTAAATGAAATGGATGTTTCTCCAATTGCTCGTTTGCAGCAGGTAAGATCATTAATCACCTGCAGTACTCTTGCACTGCAGCATGCCAAGGGATAATAAACGCCCATTAGAGACCAGCAGTAACAGACCATTCTTTTCTGAGCTGCATCGTGCTACATAATGAAAATGTTAGTCAATATAAGCTATTTTACCCCCATCAAATTTCTTTTCTATTTGAGAAGTGAGTTTAATGGTCATGGAAAGTGTTCAGATGATGCCTCTATGAACTTGCATCCTCTGTTATTCCACAGTAGTGATATAACAAGGATTTTTATTACTTCTGGCCTGGTAGACCAGCTTTATAAGTAAATTTTGGCGTGGCTGCCACATCTCCTCTGCCCTGAGAAAAAAGACAAAGGAATATAAGTGAGAGGAGACATTCGTCTATTGGGAACAGACCATGGTCTTTCAAATTATTCAACAAGCAAACAGGAAACTGAAAGGAAATTAGTTGTGATTTTTGTTTCTGTTATTTACTTTATCTTGGGAGTCATGGGTTCAAGTCAGTGATATTGATGCTTCCAAGTAATTTTTCCATGTAGTGCTTCAATTCTTCCTCTATGAAATGGAAGAAATATCATTTCCTTACTTTTCTAAGGCTGGAAAAAATTTGCTACAACAATTTGGGGCTGAGGAGCAGCATATTTCTTCCATTCTGAAAACTGTTTTTCCCTAATTTATTCCATTTAATCCTACTCTTTACTTCTATCCCTTCCCAGTCAGATCCTTGCTTTTTTGAACAGTTCTCAGTGAAACATCGTGTGGTTGTTTCACCATGCTGGGCAGCCGAACTCCACCACAGCTGCTCTTTCATGCCTCTCGTCAAAGGAAGAGGTGGAGAAAATACAATGGGAAGGGTCCAGAGGTTGAGATAAGGACTGGGAAATGGCTCACCAATTACCATTATGGGTAAAACAGACTCAGAGATAAGGAGGTTAATGTAATTTATTGCCTATCACTAGCAGACTAGAGCAGTGATAAACTAAAAGCAAACCAAACCCACCTTCAGCCATCCACCCTCTTCTGCATCCTCTCCCTGAGTGGTGCGAGGGAATGGGGAAGGGGCTCTCCATGGGCCGCAGCCTCCTCCAGGCCACATCCACCTGCTCCACCGGGGGCTCCTCCACGGGCTGCAGCGTGGAGATCTGCTCCGTGTGGGACCCGTGGGCTGCAGGGGGACAGCCTGCTCCACCAGGGGCCTCTCCACAGGCCGCAGGGGAACTGCTGCTGCCTGCCTGGAGCACCTCCTGCCCTTCTTCTGCGCTGACCTTGGGGGTTGCAGGGCTGCTTCTCACTCCTCTCTCCCAGCTGCTGTTGTGCAGCAGGTTTTTCCCTTCCTTAAATGTGCTCTCCCAGAGGCACAACCAGTGTCACTCATGGCTCAGCTCTGACCAGCGGCAGGTCCCTTTTGGATTCAGCTGGAGCTGGCTCTATATGCCATAGGGCAGCTGCTGGGCTCTGCTCACAGAGGCCACCCCTGCAGCCCCCTGCTACCAAAACCTCGCCACATAAACCCAGTACACATGGGCCTGAAAGCAAAGTAAGTGAGGAAAACTTTGGCAACACGTGACTACAACATTTACAAACCAACCCATATTTACAGTAAAGTGCTGATAGTTTCTGGATGATTGTAATGAACAGATGATTGCTAGCTATTAAGCTAGTACTGCGCATTCATGTTACAAGTATATCTGTCTGTATTTAGTCCATCTCATATAAGAAGAAAAAAATCTCAAGACAAATAACACCTTAAATTGCAACAGCTTGGTTTCTTGACATCCTCTGCCTGTAACATTCAACTGTTGCTTGTTTTTTTGGAAGCAGAAGGCTACAAGGGACTCTTCGCATATAAACACTGTGCTGAGTGCAAAGTAATTTTCTCATTATCCTTTCAGTAAAGGTCTCTCTCGCTATTGTCTTTTAAATGGCTCACTGCAGACGTATTTTAATATCTCAACCAATTTCCTCTCCTCCTTAATTTCTTTTAGAGGACAGAGTTTCCTCTGTTTTCAGAAAATGATAATGCTGCTTAGATGACATATTAGGTTACCTTTAAAGGCCATAGCTTTGATGAAAGTTGGTGAATTCTTTTTGCAGTAGGTGTAAGTGTGGCTAAAAGAATTTTAGCAGAAAAAAGATAAGAAGACAAAATATAGAAAAATATAGAAATGATTTTTTTTTTTTTTGGAGTAATCATTGGCTAGTAATCATAGCTAGTTCCCTAAGTAAGTTTAGGTAACAAAATTTGGATCTGGATGACAGTTAGGTGGGTGCTGGCAAAAGTTAGATGCTTGCAGTTCTAGCATATGCATTTTAAACTTGGAGGTACTGGAAATTCCCAGGCACCTAATGTGGCTCCGGTTTGGGACATGTCCAGTATGTGACTACAGCGCCTCTGAGTCATTCCAAAGCAGACATGGCTGCAGCAATGCTGGGCACTGTGGTACTCAGCTGTAAGTGTCTCCAGTGCAGAGTGAGAATTGAAGTCCTACAGTATTTATACAACACATAGAAAGGTTTACGTATCTTAGGCAGGTGTTCCTAGCACTCAGTAACCTTTCTGGGGTTGTACCTTAGTTAACCATAGGTATATATTAAGGACAGGGGAAAATGAAACCCTCTTGTGGATCAAGCAAGGCTGAACTTTGGAATATAAGCAACATGAAATGGAAGCAGAAGCCTGAACACGGATTTTTTTTTAGGTGTAAGAATGGTCTCAAAATTCCTAAGTGTTTATTTTTTCTCACATATGTAAGAGCTTGAAATTCATGAAATCATCTGTGTCTATAATTTTGTACATATACATTCTGAAGCCTTCAAACAACAGGTTACAAGCTTGTTTATATAAATTTCTTTTGCCTCTGCAAATTGTTCACCTTTTTTGTAGACTCACTGGCATAAATTAAATGAAGTGTGTATTAAATCTGCAAGCAGATTTAAAAATCGTATTAATTATACTTTTGTAGGAAAGCATAAAGGTCTAGGAATAAATTACAGTTTTCAATGATCTTTGAAAATCTGTTAGTAAGTTACTTTAGAGTATTATATAATGTACTTTCTCTTTTATCTAATCGCTTATAACATGCTTACTTAAACAGTAGAAAACATGAATCAGACAGTATCGAGACTGCATTACAGGCAGAACTAAACACAATTTTTAAAAACTTACAATTTACTACAGATATCTTTCAGCTGAAAGTTATTATGCTCTTCCTCCAATATTATGCATTCCAGTTTCCCCAGTTCTATTTTGTCTTTTTTCTTTTTTTCTTTTTTCTTTTTTTTTTTTTTCACCCAGGAACAAAATGAAATGCAGATTAAACATACAGTAGAAAGCAGATTTTTGCTCCTATCTCCTAGTTCATTAGCTATGTGCAGAGCATTAGAAAATTTCTTTCTGTGCCTTGATTTACCAAGATAGATTGTATTGGTTAGAATCTTTATTTTTGCTAGTTTTTCTTTTTTTTAAATAACATTCTGTCTATAAATGAAAAACCTCTGGTACAGCACTGCATTGGAATTGTTTTAGGAGCTTAAATGTAGACTACAGGTAGATTTCAGCTGACGTAAATCTTTGTTTAGCTCCATGGAAGTGATAGGCGAGTTTATTTCAACAGGGTGTCAGGCAGAGAACCATTTGGATGGGGAAAAGAAAGATGATTTGTTGTCAACTTACAATTTTGTATGTATAAGCTATTTGTTTAGGAAGACTGTCTGTCTTAATCCATTAATTTAAAAGAAGGTTACTGTATAAAAGAATCGATAATGGTTGCTTAAAACGTAGAGGCATGCAGGAAATATGCAGCCAAGCTAACAGTGTCACTTTCTAAACCCCTGATACTAAGCAAATTTAAGAAGGTGCTGGAGGCTCCTAACTCCAGTGGGCTCAGCAGCAGCACTTGTTTCTCACAGTGTGCAAAGTGACCTGACGAGTTCCTGAAGTCTGTGCTGTGGGACCAAGGTGTGCATGCATGAAACAGGTGCATTTTTCAAGGCACAAACAATCCTCTTTCCATCCTCTTGGTGCCTACCAGGATGGAGCTGACACCTCTTGCTAGTGAAGGAGACTGCTCTCTGCAGGAGAGCATTTCGCCAGGGCCCTAAGCACATCAATACGCCTTGATTGCCCTGAGCAATCAAGCAAACTTGCCTCATCACTGTTGGAAACTGGACTCATAATCACTGACCTTTGTCTTTACTCTGGAGAGCTTTTGGCCTTTAGATACCTGAAAGAATTTTAACACATTCTTAACTATTAACTTGTTTGTGAAGCAGTTTCACTTAATGAGCTATTGATCATCAGAGGAAAATTCAAACATACCCTAATCTGTCATCAATTACAGGCAACACACGGTTGTTTCTTTCTTGGAGGATGATAGAACAGTAGAGGAAATGATTATTGATAGCAGATGTTCACAAGACTACATGATAGGAGATGTTTACCTTGTTAGGTCTTGGCTTAGAAAACATTGCCATTCATAAAACTGTTGGCTTTTAGTAGGAGCTAAAATTGACAGTGATCTCCAGATTGCTTTTATTTTGGAACTTCCATCTATAAAGAACACTGTGTTTGGTTCCATTTTTCCTTTTTTTTTCTTTTTTTTTTTGATAAGGAGGGTCATTTATAATGATAGCTCATGAATGATGGCCAAAATAGCTTGTGAAGCTATGAGCTTGATCCTCCTAATGGTCTGAGCTTAGGGCATATCAAAGGGTGACATTATGCAAACTTTCCTATGCAATTCTTTCAGTCTTTCTAAATTACTCACTTAATCTTTCCTCTCCAGCATTAAATCTCTGTCAGAAGCTCTCCTATACCATAGGGAAGTATTCTACTGGAGGTGCTAGCTGTACAAGAAGAGACATTGTTTATATGGGTAACTACTCGGCATGCATATTTCAAGTGATATTTGCTGTGTGTGATAGATTCTGAACTGGCTGAAATTATTATAATATCATGTCAGTAAATGGGTTGCTTGCTTCTGTCCCTGCTGACGTTCTCTCCCATAGTATGTATTACAAAGAATTAAGTTAACAATAGTTTCATGGTTATTTTCAGTGTCTGCTATGAGAAAAGTGTGTTTCTCTTTTGTTATATAGAATAACAGTCTGCCTAAAGAGTTTTGTGACCCTAATTTATGTCCGTTGTCACTGGAACCATAAATTAAAGAATTAATTAATTTATATACCCGTTTTTATGAAGTGCTTGTGATATTGAAAGACAAGTTTTACAGCTTCATCTAGATTCTGCTTTTAACTGTTTGCTATCAACAGTCTGAAATGCTGCCTTTGTTAGACAGGAATCTGTATCCAAGCAATGCTTCTGATGTTCTGTGGAAAGGTGATTGAAAACTGTTTCAGTCTTAGTTTGTTAGTGTTTTGCTTAGTGATTACAAAATAGCTGTTGTTTTTATGATGGCAGGTTTAATTACGTAGTTTTCATGATCATGATATTACCTCCAATAAGGGTTCAAAATCCACTGTATTTTAATCTTTTAAATTTGATTAGTTCTATTTTTTCCTCTCCTGATAGTACGGTTTTATTAGGAATTGCAGGAGACAAAATAAGTATTCCAGGCTAGAGTCTACCGACATTAACAGTATTATTCCACTGCAGTTACCTAACAATATGGTGCCCTTGACAAGAGATAATCTTGACAGGTTTGTTCAATCCATCAAAAGAAACAACAACATAGGAATGTTTATGGACAATAAATTACATAGGTATGTGATGACCTGAGAACACAGAAGGAAATCTTACGTGTACCTGTCATCTGAATTAAGTCCATCAATAAAGCAGAAAAAGTTTGCTTTGCTGAACACATTAATATGTATCGAAAAGCAGCACTTATCTTGTTATGTTGTAGGTGTTGTCCTGAATATATGACAAGCTAGCAATAAAATTTTTATTCTTCTATTAATTTATTGTTATGCGGTAGGAAATTTCCTCAAACATTTTACATTTTTCTAACTTACTCTCTTCCAATGACACAGTGCTGCCTTTTATAAAAAGAGAAAAGAACAAAGATTTTGTTCCTATCTTCTTGCACGTCACTTGTACTCAGATTGCCCGGAAAACCACCATTTTCTTCTGCAAACTGTACAAATACTGAGCTCTCTCAAAACTGCTGAAGTATTAATAATTAAGTTCTTTCAGTAAGTTTTGTTGAATTTTGAAATGGTCAGCTGAAGTCCAGCTTTGTGAAATCTTACAAGTCCATGTATTTTATCAAAGTAAACTTATCTGTTGAAGATCAGAGGCAGTTTAATACAAATAATTGTGTTAGTATCTGTATGAGTTAATTTCCCAGAGGATTTACCAAGAGTAGATCACACCAAAATTAATTACAAAGTCTGCTATAACTTATTTAGCAAAGCCTCTGCTTATTTGCAAATAACAATTGGGGTACTATCAATAATAGCACAACCTGAAGTCATTGAAAAAACTAATTAAAAAATTGTTTACATTTAGTGAAACATCAGTTCAGATCAAAATTGCCTTCCCTAGTGATAATTCATTGTCAAGCTTTTTTCTTTCCTACACTAGCTAATGTATGCAATGAATGATTCAAGCTAATTCTAGCTTCGTTTGAAATTCATCAGTAGCTGTAACCAGGGTAACCTGTAATTCTAATCTTAGTTCACTATAAAGTCTTATGCTGTTTTTATGAGACATTATGTTGAACTCTTCATTTATACATCAGACATTCATTAAATCGAGTTTGTATGCCTCTGTCCATGGAACTGACAATTTTCTGCAACGTTCAGAGGTGCTGGCTCTGGATTGCAATTGCTGGGGCTCTTGGGGTGTGTGTGTGGCATTTCTAGTTAGCATTTCATTACGTGCAAGTAATGCTTTCCAATATACTAGTTTGGTAAAAACTGAATTTTAAAATATATTTTCCTGTTTTCTCCATTTGTAAAAGTGAACGCCAAAAGTTACTGTATTTAAGAATGGGAACTGAGGCACAATAAATGATAGATTTAGAAATGTAAATAATGCTCCCATGCTTTTGTTGCTGGTGTTACTGTGTTGAGCCATGTTGGTAATTCCTTCTGTCAGTTCAGTTAAGGGATAGTTGTTGCATATCAGTGGCATACGTGTCTTTGCAAGGGTCAACACTAAGTGTGCAGGGCCCTATTCACTTGTTATGAGTCAATACATCTCATGAACATATAAGCAGACATATTGTGAAGAAACAGATGTGCTAGCGTGCACAGGTATGGTTAATGTCTCAGAAGTGTTATAGCTAGTAGAATGATTGTGTGTTAAGAAGAGAGTGCATTAGATAGAAATTAGTTGTTTATCTTCTAGCAAGAAAGGTGTGCACAGGCATAGAGGAACTATCAAAAGTTCGTTTGTATAATATCTTGGTCTTTTGGGAAAGTTGCAGTCTTCTATTATTAATCCCTTGGAGGGGAGACTTGCTTATGAGCATCCTGATAATTAGATGGTTGTCAGTATGATTTAAGATAGATTTTTTTTTTTTTTAGAAGGGATGATTACCGTGTGTTTTCAATATTTATTTTTAGCTAAATGAAAAAAGCAGTCTTGATTATCCAGAGTTGTTATACTGCTCACACATGATGGATATGCTGTAGAGAACACAGTTAATTTTCTTTCTAACTGCATATTGTACTTCCCGCAGTGTCAGTTGTATTGGATGATAGTTAGATTCACTTTGGGATTTCATCTTTTTTTTATTAAAATTATCAGCCTCGCCAAAGGGAACAATCAAAACCCCATCAGCATCAATAGGACCAGCACTGGTCCCCAGTGAATGTTATTTGTGTCCTTCTCTGGCTCATCATGCATATCACTGAGCAGATCTACATGAGGTCATGCATGTGAAATCTCTCTAAATATCAAGAGAGTCTCCTCCTGCCAGAACTGTTCACCGAATTCTATGTAATAGTCAGCTAAATAGAACAGAAAAATGAGAGAGTCACTCTAACATTTACACAGAATATGCACTGCAGTATTAGTTTTCTTTCCATATTCCTAATCAGCTGTTCTGGTTTCTTTTTATTCATATTAGGTGACTTTTTTTTTTTCTTCCTTTGAGAAAATAGCTCAACTGATTTCTCTTCAACCATAGTCTGAATTTTGTCATATTTACAATGGGTTATACTTGCAAAACTGGTTTTAATTCTATGCATTTAAAACTTTCATTGTTGGTGTCACTGTAGGAGTTAAAAATGAAGCAGCCCACTATGCGTTACTGTGTAAGACTGGGATAACTATAAGTTTCTCACTGTCTTGAACTCAACGGCCAGAGCTTCTGGTTGTGACATTTCTAGCAGGACTGAGATGCTGACTCGAAGTCAGTCTCTTTATGCTGGAGTACAATGAAAGCTGTGGAGACCCCCAGTCAGCCAGCAGACTCTCTCTCCTGCAGGGGGGAAATTAAATATGTGCACATGGCCAAAAAATGGCCTGACTTCTTAGGTGGTGATTGCTTAATCTCTCTCTCTGCTGGTGAGCTGCTGTGCTGTTCACAAATATCAGAATCCCTTCCTCCAGTGAAATTCATTCACTCTTGTACAAATATGCTGTATTTATTTTAGACAATGCACAGATCTGAATGACATCAGAGTAAGACTGCAGTAACCCCAATTAATTTCAGAAAGCTTATTCTGGATTTATCCTACTCAGAGATAAAAATGTGTATTTATCTTTGAATTGCATACCACAGAGGATAATGATAAGATGTGTTGAGCTTCATTCTCAGTTAGCAAAAATTAGTCCAGGGTAGTCAGTGAAATAATATTGGTATACACAAGATTGACAAGCTAGATGTTCCATTATCACTTTAGTCAAGCAAAATATGAATTCTAATGAATCTATTTTGTTCTGTCATGGCTTCCAAGAATGAAAATAGACTTCTAAAACAATTTTCCCCCCCTTTCTTTAATTGTTTAGTGAACATTGAGGATACTTACTGGCATTTGTATGAAAGAGAAATAGGATTCTAGACAGTTGGACAGTTTTCATATGGATTAGCATTTGGTTAATAGGAATTGGGTTCTTTCAACAAAATCTCTTTGCATTCCTTTAAAAATGGGAAACTCATAAATGTGCTTTTATGGGTCCTCATCTATAAATTTTCAGAGGAAAATGATAGTAGAGAAATCAGGTTCATCCCTCTGCACTCAAATTTATGGAACAGATTCTTTACCTATGTTGCATGATACTTTACCATCACAGCCCTCACTAATGCAAAAACAGTGTGGTCCAGCTACAGTGGAAGTATGTGCTTATTCCTTGAGCATGTTGTGATACAGAGATATGACTTCTGAATTAAAAAATAAATTTTTAGAAGAAAATTGTCAGGGTTTAGGTGAAAAAAATGTTGTTTTCCTCTTTTCTGTTCCTCTGTGTATTCATATGGCAATTAGAAAGAACTTCCTTGATGCCTCCTTTCCTTGTGATCTTTTCCATGCCTCTCTCATGTCATGGGAACAGCTTTGCAATCTGACTTCAGTGACAGTTCTCCAAGAGCATGGAAAGGATTCGTTGTGCACACTATAGACCATATAGTCGAGTTACTTTGTAGTGTAAAGTTTCTTCTACTGGATCTTTCCTGCACTGTGCCTTCTCTCTTGTATTGTATCAGGAACATGTATTTGAGAAAACAAACAAAAAAACATTTGCAGTTTATAAAGGCAAATATCCTGTCCTCAGTTGGTATGTTGAGAGTTTTTATATGAAAATTGATAAAATTATTTCACTCATTCCTTTTATTTTTATTTTTTAAACTCAAATTTTTATTTTCAACCATCTTTTATTTTGAATTTCATCATGTTTCATTTCTCACATTTAGAATATGTGTGTGTTATAGGTGTTCTGTTTTAGTCTTGGCAAAGTACCACATAAAGTTATGGTGCTATATAACTGTGTATTGTCTCTTTTTAATAATAATATTGCCTTTGGTTCAGATCATTTTATTATTTCAATAAATATGCATTATATGGAATTGGTGCCTTCTTGTCTGTGGATACTATTTTATCACCATTGAATATTCAGCTGTTTTAGAAAGTAAAATAAAACTGCAATGCAGTACAATAGCCTTTCTCACCTCTGTTTTATTCCATGATTTTTTAATTTGATGTTTGGAAATTCAACTGTTGGTAAGGTATTTCTTCAGAAACATCCTTTGGTGTTCAGGGAAATTTGGGACAGAAAAGAATTTGACATTTTAATAAAGAAGTGTGGCTTTATGCTGCAGTCAGCATGCTTGACTAGAAAACAGCAAGCCATGCAGAGATGATAAAGGTTTTTTTTTTTTTGTCTTTTGACTGGAATCCAGTAATCAGAAAAATGTTGTAGTTCTAAGACCTAATTTGAAGGTAAGAATGTATTGAAGACTTTTAGGTGCCTATTTTAAACTATAGGGTTCTGTTTGCTATCAGAATGGTATTCTCATTGCTCTGTTATGCCAGAATATTGCAGTTGTTGGAACAAACTTTGACTTTAGGACTGAATTATGACGTTAGGAACACCCTTCTAACTGCCCTACTCCTACCCCCAGTCCAAAACACCACCACCTTATTGCATGTATTGTAGTCCAACCACAATCAGTATTCTAGACGATCTTTATCCTTCAGATACAGATACAGAAGGTTTTAAGCATTACGACAATAAATAGGTTCTGCTCTTGGAATACTCTCTGGAACACGAAATGAAAACTCAGTTCTAAGACAAACTCTTTAGTAAGGTAAACATACTAAAATAAAGCTTTTAACTTCTGTTCTATCCAAAACATACCCTCTTATATCAGAACTTTATTGAGCTCTTTTTATTACACTGATCTACATAGGCTCAAAAAGCTTCATGTGAACTCTGAAAGTTTGCACAAATACAATCCTGCTAAAAGGTTTTCAAGCTGGAAATCTTATTTTTAAAAAGAGCAACTGTTTACAATCATTATTCAACATCTGTGTAGGTCACTGGGGTAATATTTTCAGGTGTTGATGCTTAACATACATAAGCCCTATAACTTAAAGGATGTAAATCTCGTAAATCTGACTCTGAGGTCAGAGAGAGTCTTCTGTGTTCAATGTATGTAGGTGTTTGGCAAATCAAATTACTTTACAATGTGGAATGATATTCAGTGATCTTAAGAATCAGCAGCTTACCTTGTTCTGTCTGGTACTACAAGAAGGTATGAGAAGTGAAGAGATGGTGGCTGCTCATTGTCTAAACAAATTGGTCTTATTTTAATAATGATCTAAATGTGGGTATTATCGCTAAGCCTCAGTGACCTAGTTCAATACTTTCTGAAGATGAATAGACTTGCTGCTGGCATTTTGGGCCTTCGTTTGTTTCAAGGAATCCTATTTTTTTTCCCCTGCCTTTTGTTTTTGATGCTTTTTTCTTGCAAGGAGAGAAATATATATATATATATATTTTTTTTTTTCCTAGTACCAGTTCTTAAATGCTTTTTGGATGCTTCCTTCACAGTGACCATCAGTTCCAACTCTGCAGTAGCAAGAGCCTTTGCTTAGATCAGGGAGTTGGACAATAAATTTTCTCAAACTTATACTTAAAACTGAAACAAAGGTCATTCAGATGTCGGAGTAATCCACTTGATCATGCAGTGATTTTGAAATGCTCAGCATATAGTACCATAATGTAATAACCCTGATGTTATTTTACACTTGTTTGTAAATGGTGTCAGAGTGATTGTATGCTTGTGTTAGACAGATGAGAAAGCCTTCAAAACATGGTGAATCGAAGTTGGCAAGCAATTCTTATGTTTGAATGCTCTTGAATTTGAGCTTTACTATGTATTTGTTCAAGTATTATGAAAATACTGTTCTTGAGGAATTTAATGTATACTTTTTTTTTGAGAGGGGATTTTTGACTTTTTTTTGGAAGAACAGAAGGTGATGTTTGACTTGAAGCACTTTCAATCATGTTTCAAATTAATGTGAAAATGTTACCAATTAAAATCAGGTTTTGATTAATTAGTAGTTGACTTACTAGGAAGGAGACAAGAAAGTCACAAATGCTGTTAGGATGCATTCAGTGCAAATCATGGGAGGAAAGTGTCACAGAAACTAAGCCATCAGTGTCTCAAAGGACACTGATCATTTTGCTACAGGACATCCTACAGCAGCCTGTTCAAATTGGTTTAAATGAACTGACACAGAAACCAGCTGTAATTTATACGTAGTTTGAGGCTAATAAGAACAGCCCTCCTTGAGCATGAGTGGTCCAGTTGCACAGAACATTTTGCAAATGCCAGACTACCACACCAAAGTAAATGTCAAGAACGTCCTCAATCAGTCTGAGTAACAAGTAAATTAATTTTATCCTCTTATTTCAAGAGATGTGTGGTCTCTGCTGCACCAAAGGAGAGACTTTTGGAAGTAAAGAAAGGGTATTTATTGACTGTATCTCTAGTTCCCACTTGTCTCAATAGATTGGTAGCGCTAGCATTTTCTTTGTCACGGTGACACTTATGCAAAGACCTTGGTACTATCATCATACAGAGTTTGAAGATCAGTATCTGCGCTTTGCGTGTCACCCTGAAGATGAAGATTGCAAATGGTGCTACTGTAGCGCTGGGAGAACATTGCTGTGGCTGCAGTCCTGGAGGTCGGTGTGGCTGATCGGTGGTGTGATAGCTGGCTGTAGGATCAGGGAAAAATCCTGTTGACAAAGAGCAAGATGCTGATAGAAAATTCTTTCTAGTGCTCGTTAGAAATGTAACTAGAAACTTTAGAAAATCCAGGAGATCCCTTGTGACTGCTAACTTTAGCCTTCCTGGTGTGTAATGTGTTGGCAGTGTGTGGCCTATTTGTGTAAGTTCCTACCAGCTTGCCCTTTGTCTGAAATAAAAACACCAGATTATGTTCTAGTTTATAGTAGTATGAACTTAAGGGAACTCTGTCTTCAATGTGAGCATATCCTGGCTTTGATTTTTTTTTTTTTTTTTTAATCAACGGATGCCTCTCAGTTCTTTTTGGGAGACTGCTGTTTCATGTCACTGGCTCTCTTTTTAATGCTCATGTTCAGTGCAGTATTTTTAAGGAAGGTCTTGAACACAGGGTGAAATCCACTGGTGAAATCAGTATGTCATTGGTCATGTGAAACCACAGACAATTCACAAGACTGTGATTTTCCAAGTTAGCAACTTGGAAATAAAACACATTTGAAGTTGTAGAACATCTGTGGTCCTAAAAGGGTTTACTCAATAGTTAAATATTATTTTAAAATATAAAACTTAAGATGCACCATTCAGTAGTTCTCTTTCTAGTAGGTAGTTTTAATTACCCGCCGTATCACAAAACTGCACTGGAATTGTTCCCTGTAGCTGAAAAAGAAATTTGTTGTTTATTTTCAGTTTTGTTTGATGCTAGTACAGAAAGGATCAGGTTCACTTTGTTGCTGCCACCTGTGAAAGTTTCCTCCAGCAACTACGGGTGGCACCTAGGTGGGACACTCACCTGTAGCTCCTTAGAAAGAACATGTGCTCTGCTAGCTTTAGCTTCCAGTTACCTCCTCAAACCAACCTTTCAACATGTATGCTCTACAATAGGCATCTACCCTTTCTACTATATTCTGGGGGGGAAGTATTTTCCTATGATATTCTTGCATTTGATGAATTCAAGTCATGGAAGCAATCTAATACACTGATGTTCTTGGTTGTGTGGCTTCATTTTCTCTTGTAAGTTGCTATTTTGTTTTTAATATTAAGCAGATATTTTGACAGTCTTTGTTTCATTTGGAATGCAAGTGGAAGAGATGCTTAACAGGCTTTTCTTAAAGAAATTTCTTATTTGGGAGATAGCGAACAGAGGTTGGATAACTTGCCCAGCAAGTAGGAGTATCTAACAGATCTTGGAATATCCATGCATATTATGCTTTTATTTAGTTAGCTTTTGGAAAAAAATATCTTTATTTGACCATCTTTGTTGCAGATGTTCAATTGTAGTTGCAGACTACTTGATGTACTTGAAAGCTGGAGCAGTAACTAAGAGCCTACTTCTAGAAACCCACATAAAACTTTCTGGCTGGACGTTTTGATCTAGAAAGAATGCATCAATTACAAGCTTTCCTGCCAGCTACTATATGGAAACAGAAGACTTATTTTTTAAAGGAAGGAGTTCTGATGTTTTCTGAGCAGAAAACTATTGCAAGTGACAATGGTGAAAGATGTCAAAAATCTAAAACTGGTGAAGCCCATCTAAGAGTGATTTTGGTGATACAGACAATGAAAAGATACCATCTTTGACACAGAAAGAAGTATTAGATTAAGTTTTAAAACTTTTGTATCATGAAAACACTCTTATAAAAGACTACAATACTGACTACTGTTTATCTGTTTTTGTTTTCTTCATGTGGAAGTTGTAGCCTTGATACACAAATAGAGTGTTCAGCAAAGTGAAATTCAGCTTTCATAAAACTTGGGTAAATTTGGCCCAGCAATAAATTCATTTTTTACATTCTTTTCCAGTCCAAATCACAACTCTAACACAAAGCCAGCATTGATCATTTTTTTTCCCACAATAATATTTTAACATGTAGTCTGCCTGCCTTCTTCCTTCTATTTTCCATGCAAACCAACTGCTCCTTGCTTGTTACTGCTTAAGATGATGAATTGTATTTATTTCTACTCAATTTCTTGATCTGTCAGAGTAGAAGGAGTCAAAAACCTTATATTCAGTGTATCATTCGGTCATTTACTTGCCCTACTCTAATGTCATTGTCTTAGTGGGACTAACAGCATGCATAACGCATCACAGCATTATGCTCTCTGTTCTACCTGAAATATCAACATAAAATGGTCTCGGCTTTAAGGGAAGCAAATGATTGACTGCTTGGTTGTTTCTGGTTATTCAAATTAAAAATTTCAAGTGGAAGTAACAAAGACTGCTGATATATTATCCAGAATTCAGAGGAAATCTATACAAACCTTAATGACCTCCCTGCACTGCTCTTTAGCTTGCGTTAGTCACATCTTGGGAGAGCACTGTGGCAATCAATCAAGCAAACAAATTACTTTATTTTCATATTGTGAACTTAAAGGCAGCTCTTGCTTAATCTTTCCAAGCTAGTCCTGAAATTCTTCATGAAAAATAGAACAGAAGAAAGCTTCTGAAAGGATGATAAACGTTAAAGAATATACAGCCAGTAATTCAGATACAAGATGAACTTTAGAAAACCAATTTTTGTTTTTTTCCAAGAATGTAATGATCTAGGCATGCGACCCTGTGCCTTATTGTGTTAAACCAGGACAACAAATGTAATGGGAAGAGAGATGTTGTAGCAGCCATACAAGAGTAGATGAAGTAGAGCTGCTGCCCAATCTCTAAGATCCCTGTGGGTTATAATACAAATAAAATACTTGCTCAGAATAACAAATATATTTTAAATCCAAGCTTCTGCTGTAATTCATGGTTACCAGTGACCCTTCACAAACTTTGCTAACTTTCCTGAGTAAAACTCAGATTGAGTTTGTTCTTATGGCTATTAACGTATACATCCTGACAAAGTTCTGTTCACTCATTTGTCCAGATTCCTACAATGTTTGTAGGGCAGCTGAAGACCTAGTTCACAGTCCCCACAATGCTGGTAATGATTAGAACAGGAATAGGGAAGCAGGACAACAAAAACAACATTAAATAAATGCTTAATTTGTGCATTGAATTTTGAGTAACTCACTGGCAATGAAATCATAGAATCATAGAATGGTTTGGGTTGGAAGAGACCTTAAAGGTCATCTAGTTCCAACCCCGCTGCCATGGGCAGGGACAGCTCCCACTAAATCAGGTTGCTCAAAGCCCCATCCAACCTGGCCTTGGAAACTTCCAGGGATGGGGTATCCACAGCTTCTCTGGGCAGCATGATTAGCAGCAGGTTTAAAACAAATGAAATGAAGAACTGTACTGCACAGGGTAAATTGAGTTACAGGCTGCAATTTTAAGTTATTAGAAGAGGGATGATTAGACAAATTTATGGATACCAGGTCCTTCAGTGGTCATTAAACACAATGGTTTGGATGCTGGCTCTACTTTATTTCCTCAGGAGGCTATACTTGAAGAAGGATCACCCTATACTTATCCTTATTTCTTATATGCTTTCATTAAGCATGTTGGCTATTGCCAGAAAATAAAAGTAGAAGGCTATTTGGTTTATCTACAGACTTTATATGTTTTTGTCCATCTTCTTCTCCATCTATGATAAATCTGTGTATATGATTTATCTATATATGTCCAGAGAGTAAAACCTCTGGATTTGAGAGGCCAAGACCTGATTTCCATATTTAAAGGAGATCGGATTTATGCTTTGTGGCTAGTTTCTACATAAACACACAAATTAAATATTTTTTAAGTAAGACAGCAGGATTCTGATTTGTGTTTGTGTTCTCCTTTTCAAAGAAAACTGTATTTTTATTTGCTGCTAAACCACAAAGGTCCAAGTAAACACTGCATATTTAGGATCCTATCCACCTTTTGCTAAAGTAAACAAACTTGTCTCTTTCCTCTCTGAAGGGATGCTGATATGCCAGTTTGTTACTCTGGGATCAAATTAAAGATATTTTCTTTGATCCCAGGGGACTGATTACTTAAATTTCACTGCACAAAAAGTTCAGTTTCTAACAAGACTTATTCATTAAGGTCACAATCCAAACTCCTGATTTAGCTGAGTAACTGTTTCTTCTTATTTACCAGTGTAAGGTTATTCTGCAACTGCAATGTTTTTCATGGCTGGTTTAATGAAGGAAGAAGTTATATTGCAGGAAAACAAAACTATCGTACCATAGTTTTCTTCTTTCTGGACTGTTTTGGGTTATTAAATATGTCATTCTGTTTTGTTGTCAAAGCTGTTATGACTCTGCTGGGTAAAGTCTTTCTATTTGTTTATTTAAGCTCAACAAATACGAAGGTGAGGAAAAGAATTCTTTCTGGTGGTTTCCCAGATCTGTCTTAGATAATCATCTGTGTCCCCAGCCTTCCCTGCACCTTCACTGTTCTGATAATCGATGCTTTAGCCTATCATACGTGGGGCAACTGATGCTGAACTAATGAATTGCAGCAATTTCTTTGTTAGTTTGTACCAGAGTAGTTGCCTGTCATAGCGGCTGATGCACTTAGCAGAAATTCTTCAGGGTCTTTTTGTGGTGTCTGAAGAGTAGTTTATGCTGTGCTCTGTTCTCTTGATGCTACTCCAAAACAAATAATAGTATTAATATTCATTGTATCCAGCATAACAACTTCATTTGACTGGATTTGTTCTCCATATTCCACTGAAGGGTGTTATATAATTAATTTTCTCCAACTTTATTCCAGCAGATTTTTAATATGATCTAAGAAAGGAAGGCTTACCCTTCTTACCAAGCCAGCCAGAATTCTTAGATTGCAAAGAAAATTTTATCTGGCTATAATGATTAATGGCTACACATTTGCAGCTCCCAAATGCTCCAGTGACCTTCAGCCGTGCCTGAACCTGTTCTTGGAGATTTCCTGTATGTATGTGAAATGATTTGGGTCTTGAGGACAGTTTTAGAAATATTGTTAGCTTTCAGTGTAAAATACCACCTTCGTTCTCCATTTGTAAAACACATTAAAAAATCTCTTATTTTTCATGTGTGTATTTAAATTCAACAGATAAAAAACAAAACAACAAAAAAAAAACAATATAAAAGCTTTGCCATTGCTGTCATAACAAAGAGAACGGTCTCCACATCTACAGTCTGTTCTTCTTTGTAAATTTGGTTTATTTTCCTTTAGGCTTTTGTAGATTGGTCTGTAGTTAAGAATTTAATCTCTAATTATGAAAGATCTAACTCAGCTATTTAGAAGAATTTTTTTTTTTTGGACATTCTTTATCTACTTGTTTTATCTGCAAGAAGACTGACATGGAAAGACTGAAGACTAACATTTTTGTTACAATTCCTTACACTCATGACTTAAGGTAGCAAGTAGCATGCCAAGTTAATGAGTTGTCTACTGTAAACTGTGTGTCTGAATTTAAAACCATAAAGCAGTTCAGTTACAATTACTTCTTCACATTTTTCATGACTCAGTTATATCCCATGCTTTACAGATTTTTCCCTGTTTATTTGATTTTATGTAGTTTAGCAAAAAAAATCCGTTGACTTTACATACTACATATGCTATTTTCTCACTAGATGTGGAATTTGAGCATTTCATAGAATCACAGAATTTCCAAGTTGGAAGGGACCCACAAGGATCATCAAGTCCAACTCCTGGGTCCCCAAAGGACCACCCCAAAAATCAGACCATGTGTCTGAGAGCTTTATCCAAATGCTTCTTGAATTCTGGCAGGATTTTTTTTTTTTTTTTTTTTTTGTGCAAGAGGAATGAAGTAGCTTGTCACCAGTAGTCTGTAGAGTCCAATTTCATGTCATCATGTGGGTAGTAAAGTGGATGGGATGAGAATCCTAGAGGAGACTGGTGAGCTGAAGAGATGATGAAGCAAGTGATGAGGAAAAGATATGAGAAGATAGAAACCCTCCTGCTTTGGAGTTCTTAACTATAAGAGAAGTCACACTTACAGAAAACTGGCAATTAAGCTATTCAAGGCACAGGACATTTCTGTTTTGGGAATGTCAGTGTTGAACAAAACACAAGACTGTTCTGAATGTTGATCCTATTTTAGATAAAGCTGGGAGGTAAGTTCTCTGCTCCATTAAGTACATGAAGTGAAAGATAGCCTTCTGATTAAAGCAATTGTAAGCAGCTGAGACTACAGCCTTCATAGTGCCTCTGACGGGATTTGGATGATTCTAGAAAGTCACTTGAACACCTGTATCCTCTTTATTTTTGGAGTTCTTATCTTGAGGCATCGGTGGATGTGCCAAGTGGCAGCAGGAGCTAGTGGGTTATGGATCTATGTAATAAGTAGTCAGTATAACTGAAAAACTGGGGGAGGCATGGAGAAAACATACTGCATAATTTAATTTCTTAGGTGGTAAGGCACATCTCCGTAGGTTCACAATAGACCCAAATGGGGGGATGAAAGAGAGATTCTCACAAAGCAGCTCAGAATACAGGCAAACTGAAAGATGACAGCGGCAATGATGACAGAAATCATCATGGATTTCTGTGTTGATATTCTGCCCTGTATGACTTCCTCTTTGTGAACTCTTCTTGTTTACTGGGGGGCCTGACAGCCTGTACACTGGAAAATGTCTGTCATTCTTAAAAGTTGGATCCCTTGGACGCATTACTGTGGAGGTATCTTTCATTTATCTCAGAAATAGCATGATCAAATTGAGTCTTGTCTTCCACCTCACTTGCAAGTATCACTGTAGTTTCTCATCCTTGGGATAACATTAAAGGAGTTGAGTATTTCACAAGAAGCTGAGAAAAATGTGTTAGTGACTTAGTTCTAATTTGCATGGTGGCATATATTTTTAAAATACAAGCTTTCCAAGCTAAATACTTGAATAAGACTCCATGAACTGTGTAGACTTTTTCCCAACCAAATTTAAATCTATTAATTAGAAAGCAACTGGAAGACAGCTTGTGAAAATACTGTTAACAGAAAGCTGAGAGTAATAGTTTTCCATGCTTGGGTTCCTGAATTGATTTTTGTACTTAGAGAGATAAGATATTTGCACATTTATTTTCACTACCATTTGATTCACAAATAAAACATTTTAGAATGTTCTTCCAGAAGCACTTACACTTCCAAGTCAGTATCAGACAGCATGAGGACCCCATGCAGCCAGGAAAAAGCTGAGATTCTTGGGGCCAGTGTAGTTATACATTGCAGAAAGCATTTGTTACCTCCTCAGGGTTTGTAATCTTAATGTCACTCCACTGAAGTGAAGCACTTCTGCTAAAGATTTTTTAGTGAACTCCAGTTTGTATTTCTGGACATCTCTGCTGGCTTTCATGGATAATGCTTGCTTCTTTCCATGCTATAAATAATTGGCCTCTTAATGATTCACATTGGAGGAAAACAAAATAAAAGAAAATAGGATCAATTGATTTCTTAAGAATATCTCTGCATCCTGAAGGATAAAAGGACAATGCTCCTTGTTCACTGCATCCAGCTCTAAAGCACAAACCAATTTAGCCTGAGTTTAGTGCTTTGACCTGATAGATAGCAGTATACAAATATATTACAAATGAAAACTGATACACTCTTCTTTTAAGCATCATTGGGTATACCGATACATCGAATACCTAGGGACTCGGATAATAAACTCAGTTTCCTGCCTCCAGAAGTAGAGTTAACCGAGTGGGACCCAAGGCAGCACATGAGCTTCTGAGCTGACCTTAGTTTGAACTCTAAATGCATGGCAGGTTCAGAACATGGCAGGATAAGCTAGTCGACCACGACTGTTCCTCTCCAGTGCCAGTCTGCAGACATTAAAAGTATATCAAGCAGTCCGCTGCTAATTCAGAGTCAGGTCAAGCTGGAAACAATTCTATGTTTGAATGCAATTCAGACTGAAGGTTAAGTATTTTTACAGTTCTAAATGAAATACCAAACTTTAAAAACTCAGTTATCAGACGAGCTAATACCGTGAATCAAGAACGGATCAGGATTCTTTCATGGACTTATATCCTCTTTGAGATTTTTACCATAAGAGCATTTTGTAAATTCAGCTGCATGTCATGATGTTCCACTCTTGCTTAGAAGAATACCTGTACCTGTAGTTATAGGACCGGTTCTGGACCAAAGAATTTTCATTCCAAGTCCTGTGGCTCCACGGGAAGTGTGATTTCTGTGAGCTGACTCAGACTCTTCTATATTCTCAATGACTGTTTAGTTGCCAGATTTTGACAGGTATTCTACATAATACATACATAGCCCCCATGAACCTATCACATAAAAATTACGAATGGTTGCACTGTGGCTAATTCCAGATTTACAGCTTTCTCTGAATGCTAGCAAATTCAGTAAGACTTTTTTTCTTACTGATGTCAACTGACTCTGAATTAAATGCAGAAAGTTATGCCACACAAAAAGGTACATACTGGTTTGTCTGAGTCCAGGTTATGATATCCTGAAAGTAATTTTCTTTTGTATTTATATCCTTCCATTCCCACCACCTCAGTCATTCTGTAAGAAAAGAATTTTCTCCTGGATTTTGTAACCTTTCTCCTTACTCATAGAATTTTCCTGGGATGTTATGTAGTTAAAATGTAAGTTGCCTTTACTATCAAAAAATTAACTGTGTTTTTATAGCTACTATGGCCACGTAATAATAATAACTATTATTATTCAAGTATATTATGTTTGCACAGAAGAAAGCATATTGACTGATTTAGGGTTGGGTCAAATGTAATCTCATTCCCATTAAAAAATGTTATGGGAGAAAGATGAAAATAACTGCAGAAACATGAGGAACAACAAAGATGAAAAGGAAGATGTGAGAATAGGATAAAAATACTTCCTTATCTGTAGGATGGACTTAACAGGTACCCTTTTCAACCCACCTGGCATATATGTTCAGATTTGTAAATTAATCAGTGGTTATATGTATATATTTGGCACAGGGATAGGGTACGGTAGGGTAGGGTAGGCATCAACAGGCAGGCTTTGAGACTATGCTGCAGCTCTTCCACAGAGACACCTTTTCCCACAAATACTACTCTACAGCATCTGAATCTGAGCTGTTCCCCTTATTTTTCCCCTTGACTTTGACATATGAACATATTCTTCACTCTCTTGCTTCCTCAAAGTCTAAAGTAATCATTCCTTTTATATTTGAATCTGTTTAAAATCTTTTGCACTTCATGTGCTTTTCTCTAAGGCACATTACAAAATGTGTCTCATATTGATCATTTCTGATTTTTTTCGACTTCTAAGATTAAACGCCTTAAGATTCAAAGGCAAAATCGTCCAATTAAAATACAGTTTGGCCAAGCAGATGTTTTTTTATTGCAGTGGTTCATCAGCCAGTTTGTGTCTTTCTTTACCTTGATTCAACTTCTGTTTGGTCCTTTTATGAACTAGAAACTTGCCTAATGTTGCTACATCAGTCAATGTGATGCCATTATCTCAAACATCCTCATAGCTATGCCAAAATATGCAGGTTCTTTGTTGCTTCCAGGGCTTTGTAGATGGAAAAGAGTTAGAATATTTCTCCCAGATTGGAGAAAATCCAAATAGTGTGGAAGCTGAAGAATTGCTTATTGTTCTCACATTTGCTAACATCAAAACAGACTAGATTCAGGAAGGGTCTTTGTCTTTTCAGGTTGGATTACTTTTTGAAGTGCTTTATTTTGAAGAGTCAATGCAGAAGAATGGCAGAGAGATTACTCCAGTGGGATCACTTAAAATTTCATCTGGAGTTGCTGCCATTTTGCTTTGACTTCTTCGTGATCTCAGTCATATTCTGATATAGTCTCATTCTGATTAAAAGAAAGTTAAGGTATATAAATTAAAGGACCCGTGGTCAACTGGTGTATGTTGGAATGTTAGCAAGCAAAAGATGTGGTCTCTCTCTCAAACAAGCCAAGTTTTTCATGGCAGGGTATTTTCTATATTAGCCTCTGCTAGTCTGATCCAACTCTTATTAAGAGCACAAGTAATCCTTCCACTGACATTAAGAAGATTTGGGCTAGAACTCAAAAGAACAATCTTTATAATTTGTTTGGATTTGAGCACATTATTTGTATGACAGCTGAATAACGTAAATTGCTAGTTTACACTGGGTACACATTTAGTTTAGGTCAAACTTACTGTTTATTACACTGCAGTTGAAGAGCTCAGTTTGGCTCATCCTAATTAATTGTAGGGGTCTACTTGAAGTAGGAGGATAAAGTAAAAAAAAAGCTTTTCTTATTGCTTTATTGAATGTTTTACCTTTAATGCATAATTTATTAAATGACATTCCTGCTTGGCAGAAATGCTTAAACTGTGTAAACTTTCATAACCATTGATCTGTTTTTAAAGCATGGAAATCCTGCTGTGATGATGTTATGCACACAAAAAATTGTGTCATGATCTTTATTCCATTACAAACTATATATATATATATCTAAATGTAATTTTGAATATCTAGCTTTTGAGATGTTCATGACGTTTGTCTCTGATTACCTTGAATAATAAACATAATTTTCTATATTGTAGAGAAACAGTAACTAAAATAAACATTTAATAGAGAAAATGTAGTTGTATGGTATTACATCTGACTTGTCTTGCTCATTTACTTGAACTCATTTAATGCAGTTCTGGTGGTTTTGTTCAGCCTTGTACACATATGTACACATATCCTCTTCAACATGCAAGTGAAACTTTTTTTCTTAATATTTAATCTGAATCAGTTAAAGGGACATCATAAATACTTGCAAATCATATTGAGTTAGTGTAGGAAATCTGTGCCATAATATGCAAGGGAGAAATTCATTTGTAGGGACTGACTGATCCATTCCAGGTACTCTACCGTGTTATATTGTCTCTCCAAGCTATACAGGACAATCCAGACTTGTTAACATTCATGAAGTAGTAGTTAGACTCGCTATTTACCAGTATGTAGTCTTTGTTTTGATTTTTTCTAGTAGCTGCTGTGCAGTACATGTTACTGAATAACTTGCTAACATTATTCAATAATATTAAATACTTAGAAATCATCCTGGTGATGCTCAATGCAATTTGAAAACAGACAGGAAAGTGTGAGGGGGCAGTTTGCTCAGGGAGAAAAAGATCAAACTGATGTGCATTGAGCGTTCTTCGTATCTTAAAAGTGATTAGATTCATTTCAGTCTAGATACCTTAGGTCTGACTTTCTTGGAAGCCTTCTGTTCTTTGCGTGTAAAAGGCTTGTACAAAGCCTTCACTTTGGAGCTGAAATTTCCAAGATGCTATGGGGTTTTAGATATCTTTTATTCATTTTCAGGGAACAGATATAAATCCTGTTGACTGCTTTGTATATTTCAGTTTAGATGTCCAGTTCATATCTGCTCTTTGCTGTCTAGAGTAAAGGCAAAATGTCCTTGAATTTATAAAGTGATTAGGGATAAAGTTGTAAATCAGGTGTTCAGAGACATGTAATGTTTCTGGAAACAGCATTAAGACAAATTCTTCTCTATACTCTATTTGATTATTTTTTAAAATATAAAAAGTTTTTCTTCCACCTTTTTCTAAAATACAAGTGAGGGATTAAAATGATGAAGAGCTAGCAGAAAAATGTCATGCCACCTTAAACAATGGACATTGTTATCTGTGGCTGTTTGGATGGTGTGAAGGAAATACTGGAATCTTTTTTTCAAGGCAATATGACTTATGGATCCTTGACAGCCTCTCAGTTGTGCAGCCACTGAATATTCTCTTTTTATAAATAGTGAAGCTGTGCTGGAAAGAATTGCCTTTTTCATTCAGAGGAATAATGTGGTTACATTGAGAATACTTACTGTGCTTCCAGATGTATCAAAGGTAATACATTCCTTCTTGGCTAATAAATCACTGCTTTGAATTTCAGAGGATATCTGGAATATTAAGGAGACCAGGTTTTTGTTCTCAATATCTCAAGTTTGGATTAAGTGCTTAAGTGGTTACAGTCAACAGTGTGTTTGCTGAGCTGGAGGATGAATATCAGTTGTAGTTTTCTTGACCAGGGTCATGTTCCATCTCATGGACACAACCTTTGGATCCACAGAATAGGCCTTAGTGAAAGATTTACTGTCTCTCTGTATTTCCCTCTTTGGCAGCTCTATTTCACTTCTCTTTTTCCTTTGTTCAACAACTTACTTCCCAAAATGTCCTGTCTTGGAGATTATGAACCTACATCAGTCAATTGAGAAGATGCTTTTTTCTCAACCAGTAGTCTTCTGAAGTTTACACCAGGTGATACAGTCCATTATAAGGAGAGTATTGGTCATTTCTGAGTAAATTCCTTCATGTCAAATAAGAACTATTTAAATAGGGAAGAGGGATTGGTTTTGGTATTTGACTACCTCATGTTTTTAAAATGTCAGGTCATTTTTCTGTCTTGGATCACTGAGTATTTATAACATCTAAATATAAAACAAAAAAAAATTGCTTCCAAACTTGTATGTGTGTGCCTTGTGTCTGTATTTGTGTGTATGCAGTAGCTTATGCTGTTGTCACATAAACTGACTATTCAGCTATAGTATTATGCAGTTGAATGATAATTGCAATGCCAAGAATTAGGGGTTATTTAAAAGGTGAACGAGTAATGGTGAAATGGCTTAGAAGAGCATCTTAAATTCATAATGGTCATTCACATAAATAACACTTTACCATTTCCCATCTGTCATCCTCTGTGAAGATTTGTGGTACCCTTTGATCAGATGACTTGTCCTTGAAGTACAGTTAGCATTCTAGTGTGAAATATCAACTGTTCTGCTGACAGAATGAGTTCAGTCAGCAAGCATCAAACACTTTGTATGGTACTCATCATGGGAACCGAGAATAAAATTGTTTCAGCCCCCGGGCAGAGCAACCTGCACTAATAAGTGTTGGATTAGGATTATAAAAGCCTTAATTTTTAAAAGTGAATTAATTCTGCTGGCAACAATATTTATAGTTAATATGCTTTAACAACCAAAGCAATGAAGTATGGTTGCCTGATAATCTTGCCGAAGTAGTCACCTCTTTATTTAAGCAGCTACTTTATTACTTTTTCATCTTTTTTGTTTATTGATTTTTTTGAAAGTAATTTTTGACTTTAGTTCTAAATGTATTATTCTCCCCAACTTTACATTTTTGTATAGTTTGGTCTGTATTATTATAAAGGGAAGAGCTGACTAATCATGCTGATAGGTAGTGTGTCAAACAAAGCTAGATGATTTCTAATGAAAGAAAAATAATATATCTCTCTTAACAGACTATATGAATAAGTTAGGTGATATCTGTTCAGGTTTTAGAGTTCTTTTAATGGCCGGATACTTGAAGGAAATGAATATGTACTAACTCATTAGTTAGCAAGTAACTCTATAGAAAGTTAACCAGTCCCAACATGTTGGTTGGTATAAATTTGATTGAATTCACTGACTTCTGGATGAACAGTTGTCATCTTGATACATGTAGGCCCTGACTGTGCTCTGGGGCAGTTGAACCCTGTAAAGTATCTCACAGCTTTCATGCTTTTGTCATCCACAGCTTCCTTCTGGCTCAAATACTGTACTGCCTTTGTGTGAAAATAAGGGCATGCGCGTGGTGTACTTCTGGCTTTTGCTTCCCACGTGGAGATAAAAGTATCTTCTAGAGACATTTGGAGCCAGCAAACACTTCCACTGCCTACGGCATAGCTCTGTCTTTAAAGTATGTTCTGACCCCTTACCTTTCCTAAAATAGCTTTTAGACTGATGGTGATTAAAGCCATCTATGAAGTTTACCTTGAAGAAGCCTTATGATGTTTCTTGTGTGGAGCAGGGAATACTTAGAACATGCAGGATGCAAAGTAAGGGTGATTTTCTTTTAAGAAGAGAGTCAGTTGCTTCCACAATGGGATTGGAAGACTTTCATCCATGCCCCTGCTACAAGCATTAAAAATAAAGATTTCTTAACTGTGAAATACTTCGTATGAATGCATATCATGTGTCAAAGCAAAAACACTTCAGTAGGAGCTATGGTGCTTTTGACTTATGAGAATTATTCCGTGCTGCTGTGGACTACCTTTTATTTTTCCATCACTGTGTAGTCTAACACAAAATGAGAAACAATTCTCTTGATATTATAGTGCTGAAATCATTACTCTGTTATATGCAATGAGCTTTTATCCTGATATTAACTCCATTTTTTATTTTGCCTGTTTGAGAAAATTAAATAATGACTATGAATTATCTCTTACAAATTACAAACATAACATGCGTGTAGATTAAAATGTCTTTTAGTTTGTTCATTCGACATACCTTTACTTATGTTATTCTGATACAGATGTACACACTGCAACCTAGCTCTAAATATCTGAGGATGTGCTTCTTTGCTACCAAGTATGAAATCGATGTAGTGGTTATAAATGTACTAAGTCTTACAGCATCAAATTTAGCTAATGAATAGATTTAGGGTGAGCTCTCTATGAATTTTGCCACCAGCAAATAAATCGTTCCCTAGATGTCTGGATGACCCAGAGCAGAAAGGTATTTTAATAAAGTATTCAATGTTTACGATAGACTCATAAACTTACACATAAGGAAAATAAAATAATCAATTTTATGCATTATAAGTGTAGTCTTTGTTTGTTCCTTTTTCAGAAAACCAAAAGACTGTTTAGTTTGCTCAGTAGGGAACTGGAATACAGTTTCCACCGAGACTATGATTTTAAAGAACAACAGGTATATCAGTGACATTACTCAGATATCTGGAGCCCATTCAATCCTCTTCATAATTCCTAGATGGCATGAAACATTGTGTTGGTATTGATTTTCAATTTTTTTCCTCCTCTTTCCACAGTAGCAATTGAAGTGAGGAATAATTCAAAGCTCCGTCAGTTTCCCGCAAAAATTCATTGCCATCCTTTCCTAGTGGGCTCTTCCCCCCAAAGTCTCTAGAGAGGCAAAAGAATAACTAGGATGAGTATGCTTAGCCCCCTGTGATGCTAATCACTGTTGTCATGTCTTTTAAAGGATGGTTACGGGACGGAAGGGATATGTCAATCCCTACTCAGATACAATAGCTATGAAATTAACAATGGATAGATTTTTTTTCTTGAATCATAATGTATTCGTTATTCATGATATTCATAATAGTGAGATGAACGAAAGTAACAATTTATTGTTGGAATAATTTTCTGTGGAGGCAAGATATAACTTTAGCCACTCTTTTATGTGACATTTTTTTCTTTAGTGATCATTGATAGCTGAGTTGCTGAAACTTCCATTCCTCATAGTTTGAAACAATCCACATCTGGAAAACTTTTTAGGAATGAAGCAAGACTTCTGTTTTATAGGTAGTCTTCCACACGATTAAGGGGCAACAGAAGGTGTTCTTTCTTCTAAAAGGATAATTGTATCACAGTAGGGCTGATTATTTTAATACTGTTAAAACACTTAACACATATTAAATATTAAGAATTGAGAGCCTGGAGTATGTGTTGTTTTAGCTAGATTTTATATGCATAAGTAAATCTTCTTACTACAATAATTATAATAATATATTGGGTCTGATTCTGCCTTTGTTCAGGCAGAGCTCCCACTGACTTAGTGGCACGGGTTCAAGACACTGTGTATGGTATGTATATTAAATGAATACCTGTATAGTTCTTCAGACAAAAGCTGCATTAAATTTTCCTGGTATGAATTAAGCTCACAAAAGGTCGAAAATTC
The DNA here is from genome assembly GCF_040182565.1 of Anser cygnoides. Classification (NCBI taxonomy): domain Eukaryota; kingdom Metazoa; phylum Chordata; class Aves; order Anseriformes; family Anatidae; genus Anser; species Anser cygnoides. The sequence continues at coordinate 10,608,915 of NC_089885.1, read as the reverse complement.
TCAATGTTAAGCTTATAATACTTTGCTGCAAAAAGGTGCCTTGAAATAATGTTAAAGTGGTTCCCTGTTGTGCTGTGATCCTGCTTGTGAATGTCTGTGCTTTTGTTGGTGCAGACAGAAGTCATCAAACTGAAGTCCTTTTAGAAGCTGGAGGTGGGGAAGAAGAGTCCCTAAACTCTTATAGGGTTATAAAAGTAGAAAGGTCCACACTGGCTGGTGTTCTCAGACTCAGAAAATTTCCTTTTTATGTCAATCTCAAAGGAATACATGGAGCTGAACAATCGCAGTTGTCTTGAAGATACAAGTTTATTAAGAATTATACTGCATATCAGGAACCATGTAAGATAATTGTGTTGCCTGCTATAGCACCTCAAGGAATCTCCATTGTGAAATGGCTATTATTTGGTGATTTACTAATGTCTTCTCATTAATCAAGTAAGCCTAATAACTTACAAGAGCCAGTCTGTGACTATACTGATAGCTTACTGTCAGAACAAAACTGTGCCTTTTTTCTTTTCAAAGGCATTTGTCGGGGTGGCGGGTGGAGAGCAAAAAAGAAAATAAAAATAAATCCTGTAAAGTTATTAGTCAAAGCTCTGTGACAGATTCCACTATGCAAACTAGAAGGCTGACAGATCAAATCACATCAAAATGTTAAGGATTTTTGTTGTGTGGTCTCTGTAACCACAATTTTAGTACAATGGAAGGAGCAAGTTTATCAGTTGCTGACCTTGCATAGAACAAAACTGTACTTATGTGAACTTTACAGTGGTTTACTTGAAGACCTTGATACAATCCTAGCTAGCAGACCACGTAGATGATGTAGAGAAATTGCAGGATTCTTCTCCTCAGGGCTAGAGTAACGGTTCAGTAGCTGGTAACTACTGATGAAACAGTAGTTTGCTCCTAGGTCCATGCTATAAATACTTACACTCTCACCATTAGTTCAGAGGAAGTTACTGTAGAGGCAATCGGTAGAAATTGATAAAGGTACGAATTTTCAATGCAACCCACTTAAGTGAAGCTTCTCTACCACAGCAAAGGTTAGGGAACAGGACTTCTTCCTAAATCAGACTGATTTATATTTTATCAGTTTGGCTGTGCAGCTAAGAGTGTGTTAAGAGTTCAGTGTTACATCTAGCCTAAAAATAAATGATTCTATACATCTAGAATACACTAGATACTAGAAGAGAATAGAAAATAATGTTTAAGATTAAAATCAGTTATTGATTGAAACTCATCCTCACATTCAAACCGTTAGCATTTTATTTGATTTTACACTTTTCTTCCCATTGTCTTATTAGAAACATACCCTGTGAGCAGATGAAATGTGCTTTAGCAACCTGTGAGTGAAACTAAAGGGATGCTTATTCTATTGCACATGAAAAAACATACCTAATATATTTTTTCATCAAGAATACCTAAATTGACAACTGTGACTCAACTTTAAAAGCAGGAGCAGAGAGAATACAGGTGCAAAACAAATAAACAAACAAATAAAAAACTGCAAAATGCTCATTCATGCTGCTGGAAATAACTTTTTCGCTTGTTCCATTTTAAAATAGTACATCTGTTAGAAAGAACAGCTTGAGTATTCAACCTTTTAACTGATGAAAGGACCTTTTTACATAGAAGCAATCCATTGATGGACTAATTTAATTTAGAGCTATTAACTGGTTAAGGGTCAGTCTCATTTTATGTTGTAGAATATTATTTTCATATTTTAAAACAGATTGGAATGGACTGCGGTATCAAGAGGAATTTATTTTAGTATCAGTTCATCCAATTGACTTAAATTGCCTATGGTGGATTGACACCTTGTCTCCAAAAACTATTTTGCATATCTGATGACATTAATTTTTATTTTGTACTAGGGGAAAAATCAGAAAATAGATTCTAGATCTAAGATTCTAAAGATCTTAGAGATGCTTTGGAGGCCCAGTAAGTCTCAGGTGTTGCAGGGAAATGCAATTTCAGATGGACATGACTGTTTTACAGACTGTAGAACATGACTAATCAGATGCTCTTTACTTTGTTTCTTCAGTAAAACCTGAGAAATAGAGAAGAACTTTGGCATTCAGCAGCTTAGTGAATATGACATTAAAATCACTGTTTATATGCAGTGATAATCATAGTGAAATTTCATTTTTTTCCATGAAAGCAATGAGGAGCCTGGATTTAGGTCCATTGCATCAGTAACCTGAACTACCATTAGATATGCTTCGTAATGCACAGTAACAGTATGGGTATCTTTCAAACTGATCATTATTACTGACTATCCAATTTCAGTGAGTCTTTTAAATGCTGGAAATGGTAACTGACTTCATAAACCATGTGTTTTACAGGAATTAATGACTGCCATTTTTCCCTGGTTACACTTGAAGTTTTGAACGTATAGGTTGAATTAATGTATAATAAGTAATGATGCTCATACTTTATATAAATTTAGCTATAACTAAAGTAAATCACACCATGTCTATGTTTACTATTTACTACCATCGATTGCTATAAAATAAAGTGCAATTTCTGGAGATGAAAGTATTGTATCCTGGAAGATTTCATTGGCCAGTACTTGTCAAACATCAGGATGATGCATCAAAGTAAATGGATATTTCTTTCTTTCATGAAAACTAAATTTCCTTGATATTTACAATGACTTTAATGTGTTTTCTCAGGCTCTGTCACACAAATTTTCATACTTCATAAACTTCAGCTTAAAAATCCAAAGGTTTTAGACTTGCTAAGTGAAGTCCTTCATAATGAAACAGCCTGGTTGAAAGCTTTAATAGAAGGATCCCTATGGTACAAGAGAAATCCTTTTGGTGTTGCCCTTTTTATAAATATTCTTTTTAAAATGAGACAAAGACCACTTGATGGCAAAGTTTGGAAGTTCTGTACCAAATCATGAAAGAAGGAATAGATCTGTTTTGACTGTTCATCTTCATGTGGGAGGTTCTTGTAGAAAGCTTAAGGGACAGATCCTGGTCATCCTTATACAAGTAGTTTTCATTATGGAGTAATTCCTCTTTGAGCCACTGGAGCTACTAATTTGAATAAAGGCTATTTTGTGTTTAATGTGAAAGGTTTTCCATGTCTGGAATATATTTGGAAGCAGGACAGGTTGAGAAATATTTTTACCAAATTACCGTCTAGGGAGAAACAAAATTAAAGTCTCAGATACGGTGACTTTAGTACAGGAGTATGGGTAAGTGTGCCAGGCATGGACTATTTTATTTGGATGCATTCCTGGGAATGACAAAATTAAAAGTAAGAGCTTGCACAATAAAGCACATGGCCTGTGTTTTGGCTACAAAAAAACTAGATAAATGAAGTTTGTGAAATGGTTTGGTTCATTTATATATATAAAAAAGAAACTTTTTTTATCCTTCTGTTTAAGTTGAACTTAATTGTATTGGCATCAGGAAATTGGCATGTTTAAAAATCACGTGGCTAATGAGACCCTCACAAATCTATCGTAATGATTGATAACCAGCCCAGAGAGGCATTTAAGCAGGGGTTACAGCAGAAGTTGTGGCCAGACCTCTGATCTGCTGATTGACAATTCTGCGGTAGAAAACGATTACATTATTTAGGCATAGAATAAAGTAAATCCACTGATCAATGTCTGTGTAATCATGTATTTAACCTTAAGAGAAGAACAGGAACAGAAATTGTATGTCATATCTCACAAAGGCATCTGATGAGTATTTACAAAATTTGAAATTAAAACTGCTTTAAATAAAGTGTACTAGAAGAAGACGGACAAAAGAAAAGACAAAAAAAAGAAAAAAATTGGTTTATACAGATGCAGACTTCACTGTAATAAGACTCTACATGGAAATATCCATTATATATTGGACCCTTCCTGGTTTCTGTCTGTGTGGATGGCATCAGAAAGAATGCTGCCCTCATTTCTAAGCAGCCTGGGTGAAAGGCACCTATATTGCTATGCCTGAAGCAATAAATTCATAATAAGTATTCTAAAATACAAGCTCATTTCTGAGCTCTATGAAGTTATTCACAGTCTACGTAATTAGTATCCCTTTGACTGTAAATAGTATGCCCTCAAGTAGTATTTGAGACTGTGAATTTCACCACGTAAGTAGGTAGATGTAAATCCCTCATTGCTATCTATTTTGTTCATGCTGTTTCCTTGTTCAATTCCTCAGAGGTTCAGTAAGACAGTGCATGTTTATGGAGCTACCATGTACATAAATCTAATCTAGAAAGTGCTTTGTATCCCAAAATAGTGTTCATCATTTTCTTTAAAATATTTTCAGATACACATGCTGTATAATAAGAATAATCATTCTTTTATAATCAATAAGTAATTTTAAAATAACATTTAGATTCTAATGAGTTGCACAAATGAATTATTACCTTTTGCCCTTTGCATGGTAAAATTCATAGCTCTAGATTTTTTTCTCAGTGATCTACCATCGTTGGAACTGTCAGTTTTGCTTCTATAGCCAAGCATGTGGCCCTGAGTGTTAGGGTTTCACGTGCCATGACTTTTATCTGTGGTTATGAAATTCAAATCCTACAACTTCCATCATAGAAAATGCTAACTGACTAAACATGGATCTAGTGCAGTTTCATTTGTAACAGTGAGAGAATACTGTAAGGATACCAAAACCCAAGTGTGTCTCATGTTGATATATGCTGTTGCACTAAAGGAGAAATAAGTATGTTCCTGGGATATAATATGCACTTCATACTGAATATTGGATTTTAAAATTAAATTTTACTGTTATCAATTTATTTTCATTTTAGTTATTGCTTTCAGATGTTTCTGATTAAAGTTTAATTCTAACTGCAATTCAAGAATTGTCTCTAAGTACTTAGTATGTTAATTACTAAATCCCATCAATATTAATATGGGTGTAATATATTTCTATTATGAGTTCCTTGGGTAGCACACATATTTGGTGCTGGATTGTGCTTCATACAATCCTCATGTAAGTATTGTAGCAACAGAGAAATATGTTCCCAAAGTAAAATAAACAAAAACATGGAATTTTGGTTAAGTCACATATTCTAACAAAGTTAGCTGTGGTGAGCAGGACAAATAGAGTGCTTCCCTATCTCATGGCTATTTGGTCTTTTTAAAAGTCCAGCCTTTCCCTCAACAAATTTTAAATAAAAAACATTGTGAAATCTGTTTTCCACATTTTTTTTGGGTCCTTTTCTCTTCCCCCTGTGAAATACCTTATAGCTTTGTGAGTGTAAACAATGTGCAGGCTGGGAGGACTGGGACTGCTGGACAGGCTTTCTGACAGAGCTGGTGGTGTAGATACCTACTGGCTCCACTTGTATTTCTCGGGGAGGTTTGTATTCAAGCAGCATGCTGTAGTCTGGAAGCTGAAGAGCTTGTGTTCCTTGCCAAACTGAGACAGTATTTTGAGATTCAGTTATGATGAAACTGAAAACCAAACCAAACAAACAACCAAAAAACCCTCCCTGATCTTGCTAAACCATGTCATCCTAAATCAGAAAAGATAATTTTGACAGTTTCCTATAATTGCAATTTTTAGTTATGCTACTTTTCTTGGCTCAGACAGAACAGAGGGAGCACAGTTTAAAAAAAAAAAAAGTTTGAAAGTGGGCTGCCAATGTCCTTCTCTGTCAGAACGTGGTGAAGTGTCCTTGAAGGTATTTTCATTAGTGCTCTTTTCTCCTTTATGCATTTAAACAAGCTGACACCTTACAAAGTTCTGCTCTCAACAGTGTTTAGACTGGCTCCCAGACTCCACATTTTCTCTGCAATCCTTCTGCAGCTGAAATGTTTGCCACATCTTTTACCAGCCATCAGGAGAAAAGCCACAGCCAATAATCAAAGGGACAGACTGTCAGTGACACAAAAAAGTGATCCTGATTCAGAGATCATTAAGTCTTTTTACTGCACTCAGCCTCCACTAAATCCTGTTGGAGAGGGTATGATTTCATGCCAGAGGAAATCAGACACTGGGGGTTCTCTTCCCAACACCCTTAGACTTTTTATGTAGCTATGGGCACATTATCATCATCTGAAGAGAAATGACATCTTGAAATTTTGTCTCTCATTTCACTTGTTATGAAACTGTTCTTTTTGTGTCTCACATTGACTTAGCACATACACTATTACCATTTCCTAAGCTGCACAATTTAGGATATAAATAGAAAATACTTCTACAGTGTGCATTGATCATTAATGAGTTGATTAATGATTAACCAGCTTTCATCCCCTTAGTATAATACAGTAGCATCCGGATATCTACCTTTGTTGTTGTGAGCCACCCAAAATAAGTTCATAATGTGTTTATTTATTACATCACAGCTGATGGTGTAATGAGACTTTGCTATGTGTTGCTGCATTAGTCCACTGATCTGTCAGTTCTCAAGCCTCACACCATTTCTTGGCAGCTCATAGTTATATGAGCAAGGCTCCATTTACTTTTATCAAATCTACTGCAGTGCATGTATGATGTACTGTGGAGTATTACAGACAGGAGAGCTCTCAGAATAGCTCAGGTTTCATGTTGCATGTATCTGTTCATCTCTCTGAATTTTCATTAAACTGTGGAGTTTTGCTGTAGACTTCCATGGGTTTAATTAATTGCATATTTCATAATCTGTGGTGTAAATGAGATTCTTATAATTTCCCTAGGCTAATGAAACGGCTCCCACAGGAGGGGTCTCGCAGAAGGTTGGGTGGTTGTGGTGGTCTGCTTCACGCCAACAGAGCCCGAAAAGGTCATAACTTCATGAGTCTGTTAGCAAGGGTCCTGACCTCACCAGCTATTTACTGTACTTGGGAGGTACTAAGATCTACTTCAAACCTAGCGAATTGAAAACAAAGAGGAATCGGGGTGAAAAATTCAGGTGTCCAAGGCACATGCGTTAGAGCAAATCGGTTGTTATCCCCAAAGGAATACAAACCTGGTGATAACTTTTAATCTTCTCCTCATGTTTCTTTGCTTTCTTTACCGCCACCCCTGAAGCGCAGCAAGGCTGAGATGGCAGCGCAAGGCGCCATCTTGGCCTTTGTTTAGGGATGGGCTGCAGTGGGTGCTGCGGCGAGTGGGTGCCGTGGGGCAGGGGGCAGCCCGGCTCCCTCAGCAAGAGCTGCCCAGGGGCAGTCAGGAGAGCAGGACCCTGTGCAAGGAGGGCGGCAGCCCAAGCAGGTGGGCCCTTGGTGGTTGTTTGCAGGCCCTTTTGCTGGTTGAAAGGAAGAAGGAGTCTAGAAGAGTCTAGATTCCTGGTAGGAGTCTAGAAAAGTCCACGTGGTTCTAGAAGCCTTCCTGAGTCTGGGCTGGGGAACAAGCCCACCCTGCAGGGGGTGGCATATGTGTCTTTGGAAACTTTTTATTCACCTGGACTCACACACTGGGTCTTATTTATCTTATTGTAATCTGCTGTTTTGTGTTCTGTTAAAACGGGTCTTTCATGATAAACAGACTATGTGTGCTTATAGTTTAAAGAGGTTTTTCCTCAGGGAGGCAGGTGGGGTCACCAGGTGCTTGGTGATCCTGTCATGAAGAGAGTCCTAAAGTAAATATTCTTCCTTTCTTCTTCTCTTTAATAATAGTGATAATAGAGCTGCTCTTTTCTGTGATTTTAGGTCTGTTATCTAAGGAATCTGTCTGTGAAGTAGTCTGTTACCAGACAGAAATCTTTTGATCAATTTATTTTTTTAATCAGAAGATAGTTATTCTGAGGAAGGCTGTCTATCTTTTAATTAGTGGAAGAACATCAAAGGTTTTGGACTCTATCCAGTGTAAAATAAGGGCATTCTGAAATCTCAGAAACTTTAGTGAGAAAACTGTCTCAGTCCAAAGGGAAATTCGTGGCTGAACAAAGTCCTCAAGAGGGGTGATCTAGGGGAAGGGGAGGGAGGATAGTGTGAGTTAGAGCATGTATCTTTTCCATGGCAGAAGTCTTGCTCAATGAGCTGAACTTCAAAGATGTTTCCTTCAGATAGCCTTCCAAGTTAGGCAGTGGCTGAGGAAAAATTTTGGGAGGAAGTTAAAAGAAAATACTGTTTTTCAGGGGAAGGAGAGTCAATGGCAGCTCTGGCTCTGTTTTTATTTGCTTGTAAAGGATAGCTCCCATAATGATGAAATTGATTTTGTGTCATTTTCTTTAGACTTCTGGCATTTCAGGCAGGAGATGTTCAGATTGTAAGAAAATCACACATTTTTCCAAGAGTTAATAATTCTAGCTGCCCAAATGATCCAAGTGATGGGGAGGGTGCAAGTTGTTTTGGAACATCTTGTTTATTCTGAGAAAAATGGCAAGTTCATCATTGGAATTTTTTGCAAAAAAAAAAAAAAAAATAATAATCCTGTTAGTGCCTGTTAGTGGTCCAGGGAATATTGAATTAGTAGCTCAGTTTAATAATGGAGAGAGAGTGATTTAGGCAAAAAATTTAAAAAGTCAATCAGCAATGGTTAATGGAACCAGCAAGCTGAGAATGAAACAAGGAATTTGCAGGAAAAGTATAAGGTTTTAATTTTGTTTATTTAAAGATAGCGCCTGACCTGGAAATATGATGCATACTGAGAACAGCACTAAGGATGATTAGAAGACTGATGGAAACAACAAAAATGAGAAACTACAGAAATCTCAGGAAACATTATGAAGTTATTTAGAAATGAAAGTGCCATCTATAAGAATTACTGAATGAGAACATTTTTCCAGTGTTTATAGATAGAATTAGAATTGATGAGTTCAGATAGGGGCTTGAGGGCACGCTTGTGTAGACAACACAACTCAAAATGGATGAGGTTGCTTTTTTGTTAGTTTTGATTTTGTTGTCAACACAAGGAAGATGAGGAAAAAGCTAGTAGAGTTATAAGAAAAAGGGGCTTGTTCCATTAGTGAATAAGGAGACTGAAAGAAGCAGAAAAAGGAAATGACGAGGTGAAAACATAACTCCTCAAAAGTCATAGGAAGCAACTGTGATAGTAAAAATGTATACAGGGAGATTGAAAGCCTCTGGGAAATAGTCTCTTAAAGTTTGTGTATTCTGTGGGATTTTATCATAACAGCATATGCAAACCTGATAATAATAATAAAAAACACTCTACATGTGTCTCTGTGTAGATCATTGGTTAGGTGCCTCACTTGCAGTCTGCTGTGATGTTGATATCCTTGCTGATGTAATGACTGAGTAGAAATCCAGTCTGATCTGCATGGGTTCATATTAAGAATCAGTTTGTGGGATGTGGGGCTTTAAAGCCTTATCCAAACCCTCTCGAATAAACAGGAGTTAATGAGGTGTTTCAGTGCTTACCCACCTGTATAAATAGATTTCATGTCACTAACCGGCACTGTAGAACAAGGTATATATTTACTAAGAGTGATTTCACTGTTTAGCATCTGTTACGCTAAAGAGAGCCATGAAAGAATATCAGTGCCAGCATCCTAAGGAGAAGAATTCAGAGCATTTTATTTGTGTATGGAAGATCTGGCATTTAATGACTTGGAACCTTCTTACTTGAAGCAGCGAATATTTTATAACCTCCCCTTCCCCCAGGCACTGCAGAGTTATGGAAAGTACTGATGTGCAAGAGCTTACAGTTACCTGCAGTTGCAGCAGGTATTTTGTTACTTTCAGATGCTTGTTAGAAGTTTAAGAAAAGCACTTTTGTTTCAGCTTCTGTAGCATCAAAAGATATAATCAGCCATGGCATTGCACTAAGTTGCCTAATAAGAAATGACAAATCTTGTCATGTCAGCAATTTAGTAAGGAACCACTTTTCTCCTGCCATATTCCACCCATTAAACATGTATACATTCCATATTAAGGACTTCTTTGAGCACTCATGTCTAGTTAAAAGGTACAAGAGTATGCAATATCACTTTAGGATTGCCTTTCTGTGCAAATTACAATCATAATCAAAGATGTACATGGAATATTTGGTGAAAAGAAAATGGAAACAGTTAAGTGAACTTGCTATGCCTCTATCCCTTGCTATATAGGATTTTTATTTGTCTTCCTTTATACCAGCATTTTGTCTTGATGGAGAAATGACAGTTTGCTTTGAGAAGCTAAAATGAAGATATATTTCTGACTGAGTGGGTTGCTTTCTATTAATCTAGCACAATTCATTAGCCAAGAGGAAAAATAAGAGGTATAAATCAGACCTTAATATTTGGAATCTTGGTTGCCATTAAGAGGTCTGTATGAAGAAAATCTGCTAAGAGTAATTTTTTATTTCCTGTAAGTAGCTCTCTTTGGTATATTAGGAGTTATAAGAGCCTATACTTTGTTTGGGCCTTTTAACAAACTCCTGGGTATTTTTGTTGCCAAAGACTTGCAAGGTTTTTGCTCTTGTCTCACCATTCTTTCTGAGTACCACTTAAACTCAACCCTAGGTCTAGCAGCTTTATAAAGGCATGACTCATATCTACTTTGAGACTGTCCTTTACCTTTTAGAAGCACCTTCTTTGTGGCAAAGGAAACAATGAGACTTGCTAAGTCTATCCATCAGTGCAGTTTTTGAAATTAATTTGTCAAGCCAGTATTTATTTGTTAAATAAAATTCCCTGTATAGAGCTATCAATGGGCTTTTCCAAACAATGCAAGGCTGCTGTGGTGGGATTCACTTCATGCAACTTAAGATGGTTGAAATGTGCTCTAAGGCTAGCTGTCCGGGCTATATTTATAGTCATCAAAGGAGGAGCAGAATGATTCCATTCAGTTACTTTTAGATGTATTGAGGATATGCTGTCTGATGACAAGCTCTTACAAAACATCACAATGGAAGCCACTACAGATTCCCAGTAACCAGTTAAATAACTTGCTCTTGAGGCTGCAGATTTGTGGTGGGAAGATAAAGCATTGCCGTAGGTAATTGCTTTTAATGTGAGGTGGATATATCTTCGAAAGTATATAACAGATGGAACTCAAAGATAGTACACATCAGCTTGTTATACTGCATTTGTGTCTTTAAATGAGGTATTTTAATCAATCGCTGCAGTGAACAGTGTAGGGTATTACAAGCAATAAAATAATTTAAATTTGAAAGCTGGTCACAGCAAATGACCGGTTGTGTACAGTCTTCATATCAAGAGATGAGTTATCTCTGGTAACAGGATAGAATGTAGCATAAACAGGATAACAGTAGATTTAAGAGCTCATCATTGGGAAATACACATTTCGCAGCTGGTCAGGACTAAAGTCAATCAGGGAGTATATCTTATAGCTAGCTGTGAATCCCTAAGGGCATGCATAAAACATTACAAGTCATGTAAAATTACAGACTGATAGTGGAAAGGGATTGTCTGATCCCATAAAATTCTGTCCTAACTCTGAGTCCAATCTTTTTCCTCTTTGTTCTCTTTAATGATGGAAACTATGTGTTGGAACATTACTTCTCCCGTTTCTGGAAGATGAATTGTCACTCAGACAAGTGCTAGGATTAGAAAGCTGAAAGTGTGTATTGCAGAAAAAAAGGTAGCTGACACTGACTATTTAGACAATGAGGTACAGTTCACTGAAGCAGAATTTAAATGATTCAGCACCAATATGGAGGTAGGATGACTTCCTCTAAGTACCCACAAAACAATGGGAAGAGAGGGTTGTCTGCAAAAAGCACCAGAGAGCTGGTGGAAATGGCAAAATGGAAGGAAAGTCCTACTGCCTTGTTGGACCGCCCCATCTGTCCTCAGATCTCTGAAATCTGAGTCTGGAGAACAATAGAAACTAGTAGGCAGATATATGAGTGAGGCCTACTCGGAGGAGCAGCCTGATTTAGCTTGGATCTCTGGCCATCACAGCTGGGAAAGAAAGTTCAGGTTAAATACTCAATCTGGGACATAAAACAGCAGCAAAGGTTATGTGAAGGAAGACCTAGACCATAAGAGGCACCTGTGAACTCAGGACTGTAATGGACATAAAAACTTAGGTGACTGTGATGCATTGTTGGACTGCTGTTACACACAGACAAACAGAATTGTTGCCCCGGCTGGAATAAGTCTCAGCCTTCAGTGGATTTAAAGCAAAAATGATACCCAAGACTCACACAAGCAGTAATGATGGAAACTAGAATTAAATGGATTCTAAAACATTGTGTTTTAGAGACTGTGATGCTTACTGAGGCACACTAAGGATTGTACAGTTTAAATACGCCTTGTAATTATAATCGCTGACCATCACCCTCAATAAACAAAGCAGCTTTTTCATTAGCTGCAGTTTGCATTGCTGAAAGATGTGGGTACCTGAAACAGCAGAGAGAGGAGTATGGAGGAGCAATCAGGACTTTTGTTGATATGCACATTGCTTATCCAGTAGCTGTGCTTTTTTTATTAGTTGCTCCTGTACTATGTGGACGGTGAAATTTTATAAGCAAGGGATTCTTTCTCGTGACTAGCAACACAGGTAGGAAAACCTTGCTTTGAGTTCAGTTTTGGGAAGAGTTTCAGTAATCCTGCCTACAGTTTAAAAGAAAGAAGTTGTTTTCCTCTAGCCTATTTGTGTGTATATTTGAGGGAAAAGACAGCTATACTACATGTTTCTGTAGGGAAGGAATATCTTTTTGTGATAGTACTCTGAAGTATTCAGTTATAATTCATGCAGAATACAGTGTATATTTAAATGTACACATAATGTAATTCGCAAAAATTCTAATCAAGAATATAAATTCCAGATAAGTGTTCAGGTCAGATGTCATCTGAATTTTAAGTGGGATTCCTATTTATGATGTTATAATATTGAACTTAAAATAATGAAGTTGAACAGAACAATTTTTATTTTAGTAAACACAGGCAAATTGTCAACAGTTATACAAACAGAGGGAAGCCATTACAGTACGTATATGTCACACACATGGAATTTACTATAGGAACAGTCTTACAATGCCTACACTGGTCAGGTAACACCACTAATACGTTGTGATATTGATAATCCAGTAGCAAATAATAGTATAATTTTATATTTTTTCTTCTGAATTTATTCTGTCTCTGATCTTCTGTTTTCAGAGCATAAGAACAGCAAATGTGGCAGAAAAATGGGAGAAGACAACTGGTAAGATGATGGTTGCTTTCTCTTCTTTCAGTGTGTACATGTACATACACACATGCAAACACTCACAAGCTTAATTAAAAAAAAAAATCTGTTTCTGATCTCACGACAGTAGAAAACAGTTAACCTGTGACAACCTTTGACTGATGTAAATAAGAATATAGTCTTACAAAGCTCGATTTACTTCCTTCTCCTTTTGACTGTCACTCCAAATCTATAGTTTTGGAAAAAACTTGACAGATTCATATGCAGCCTTATTTTTATAAAAGGTCTTTTCTTTTTGTTTAATTTGGTAATACAGTTTCCATGGTGGAAACATAATCATTTCGTCACTATCTGTTCTTGCAGTGTTCAGTCTAGAATAAAGATGATAGCTGTAATAAAAAGGGCTGAAATGTTTGTTCAGTCTTCTCTTTCCAGGCCTGGTATTAAATATTAACCATTTCCAAATTTCATACAAAGATAACTTTATGTTCCACAGTACTGTTATATTTGAATCATTAAGGTAATATATAGATTTCAGTGGGATTTACATGTGTTGTAAGGCTGACCAATACCACAAACATCTTTAGTTTGGAGAGATGAGGAAAAGCTACAGTTAAAAAAAAAAAAAGATGATAAAAGAATGTCTATCTTGATATTTCTGTTCGTAAAAGCTGAAAACTGTTTCTCACATAAAGCTGATGAAAGCTGCCTTTAAAAAAAAACAAAATGCATTGATATACTTTGAAGATATCCTTAAAGGTGGCTATGAATTATGCTTTGTTTATTTTTATTAAATTTGATATTTTTATAACTGTAATGTGAATTAACAGGTTGTGTTTTGTGCCAGCTTTCAGCCATTTCTGTATAAAAGATTGAAATTGTGTTTATATAAAATACACAGACATATAAATATTTATATAATATGTAAATACACAAGTATAAACGTATAGATATTTTAACAAACTGAAGCTGAACAGGAACTTGTTCTTTATATAGCCTTGTTACATCACCAGAGCTATTTGTAGAAGTGTGTCACAATTTGACTTGTCCTGTGATTCTTAAGCACAATATATGATTGAACACAGTTAAAATTAAATTAGGAGGTAAGATTCTAACATTTTTCAGCAAGTATCAAAGCAGAATCTAGGCATCTTACAAACCTTTCCATGGATAGGCTGCACAACTCCTATCTGTGCAAGGGACCCAGGCAAGCTCAGCGAAAGGTGTCCTGGGAGAAAAAGCCAGTGGCTTTGTGCTGGGTCAAGGCCTTTCAATTATCTTGGAACTCAGGGTTGCACTCTGTAACAGTCCTGCAAAACTTACTGCAGCAGGATTCTTTTGCTCTTGCAAAAGGGATCTGTGCCTGATGATTTATTTTTATGCCCCGGTTAAACAAGTTAGTGAAATGTAAAATTCCTGACATGCTTAGTCCCATAGATGCTTTTGTCCTGACTGTGCGACTGTATTATTTTCTGATAACTGCCTTTTTGGTTAGGTGATAAAATACGTTTCTTCTGCTCTATGAGCACTCTGGCTTTCTGAAAGGAAGTATGACAGCAGTGCAGAACAGAAAATGCAGCAGAAAAAGCTGTGAAAGTGCAGCAGTGTAGCAACAAATACCATGGTGTGCTAGCAAGAATAGCTTGGAAGAAGTAACATAGGGAATAATGCAAGACCGAGAATTTGCATGCTTGAGCTCTGATGCTTGTATTATTTCTTGAGTGAGGAGGTTTACTTAGCAAAATCATTTGGTTTCAAAGCTGTTTCTCTTTGCGTTTGAGAGTCATCAAAGAAATGTTTGGTGCCATGTTCATATCATTGCATACTCAGAGATTTCTAAAAGTTCTTTAGGAGTAATTTCATGAAAATTAAAGTGGGTTTATTTTATTTCTGTAAGTGTGAAATAGTATTGCAATGTCTTTGCAATAGATAGCTGCTGATACTTGTTTATCCAATTAATTGTTAGACTTTGCCCACTGCCCCATGTTTAGGAGATAGAGGTGGAGAAAGATAACCTTTCTTGTGTTTAATTTACATACGCTATAAAACAGTTTTTTTATTTTTAAGATACTGATGATACCATCTGTGTTTCCCTTGACTAAATTTGTCTCTGGGTGAAAAATGAAGGAAAAAATAATAGTATGTAGTTTTTTATTTTGCGTATTGATATTTGCAAATCAAATGCTCTCATATAACTCTAGGTGAATCCAATCAACTCTAACAATTATCTGATTTTTGCCTTTGTCTTTGGAAATAGATGAATTACTACAGCTGTTTTTCTACCTTAATTTCTTACGTTGTTCCATGTAAGAGGTCATATGTATTTTGTTGTTTGCAAGTACTAGATTTTTGTGATGGATGTCTTTCAGGTATGTTAAATACCTTCTAGTAAACTAGAGAGTTCATAAATATTGTGCTTTGTTATCTGTCATACGAGGAAACACTGAGTTATTGCTCAGATAAAAAATGAGATGTATTCTAGTTTAATACAGGACCTCCCTTAGACTCAGAAGATAACCAGCAACTTTTGGAACCAAATTCTGGTAATTTTACATGGACTTAATTTTTCTCTTTTCCCCTCTTCTTCAACCTCCAGCGCAGCACAATGCAGTGTAATATGATGATATTTTCAATATTGCGTTTTAAACAAATGCATACATATATGCAGAAACACAGATCTCTAACATCAGTACAGTCACCAATAAGTATATTTAATCTCACTCTCAAATAGTTGCTGAAAATGGCTTTTGTATTTGTTGTTACAGCTTTTCTTGTTAGTGCGCTCTCCCCTTGCCCCCCTGTTACATGTAAGTGGAAACTGGTGTATTACTTAGCAGTGAGTTGAGCATCGGTACCATCCTTAGCAAGAGAATGAAGCTTAGCAGACATGAATGAAAAAAGGTATCTAAGTGCTTTGAGACCTTACACTAAACATATTCTAGCCTTTAGGCTGCAAGTTTAAAGACTTGGAAGGTTTTTTTTTGTTTTAAATGTGCAGATCTAATTTGCTCATATTTTCTAGTATAAGAAAAACATTTGACAAAATACTCTAGAGGCAATATGGGATGGGCCTGGTATGTATGGTTCTATTCCGTATTTCTTTTAAAAATGTTTAAGCAAAAGAGAACCTGAACTTAATAGAACTAATGACCTAACAGGTGGAAAATCTTGAAATCACCTGTTTTGGTAACAAGTCAGTGCTGATTCTGTAGGTGTTTCCCTCTGATGTGTGACTTAGAGTAAAAGTACATCTCAGACCTGAAGTGAAACCATTGGCAGTCTCTTCCATCCGTCAGACATATACCCTAAATCAGCATGGTTTGATTTGGAAAATGTAAGTGATTCCAGCATGTGTGTCAGTTCCTGCATCCTACAATAGCTTATGAACATATTTACCTCAGTGCCACATATTAAAATCAAGAGACTCTAGTTTCCATTTCTAAAATAAAGTAACGAGGCTTACAGTTGTTGTGGGACAGGGCAGTTAAGGAATATTTTTGGCTTAACCAGATAATGTCTTATATAGTGAGGCCTAGGTATTTTATCATAAAGGCTTTGCATTTTTTCATCCATGTCTTAAATGGTGATGGGTCAACTTATTTTACCAAAAGGAATAATTGCTTTGCTTACGGTAACAGAAACTAACCTAACCTCAAATATTATATTGAAATCTGTCAGAAAGACTCAGGTGAATACGCACACAAAAGAGAAGTATTTCTAGCAAACGGTTGTTTTCTGCTTACCATTAAAGTTTATCAGAAATCAGAAGAAAAACACAGAGTTGAAAACCTGTCAGGTTTTGTCATGGTTCTGTAATGTTTCTTTTCACACTTTGTTTTCTGTGGTCAACAGATTTCATGAGAATCTATTTTTGTTTTCAGTGAAATTGCTTCTGACTGTTGTTGGGAGAAAGTCTTGAAAATATGGAACAAGGATACCTGATTAAGCTAGGCTCAGAAAAGCAGGAGGCAGGGAAGAAACTTTACATTTATTCTTCAAGTGAAGTCTCATGACTTTTAAGGCAATACTAGGATTCTTGCAGGGCACTGAAATGGGTGTTTTTTTCAATGTTTGTTCTTGGAAAAGCAGGTCCTGGGAATAAGTCATGAGGGGATTTTGGAGCTGAAACAGTGTGCAATTCTTGGCACTTCTGGTCTGCCTGGGAGAACATTACCTTTTTATAAAGCAATGGTGATTTTGTATACCCTGCAATAACAGACCTATGATTTTAAAAGTAATACAGTGTACATGTAGAATTATTCTGTTGCTCAGAACTGGAACAAATATCACATAGGTCTAGTGGACATCAGCATTAATATTTTCCTATATTAAAAGTGTGATCTTGATTAAAAATGACCTTAATTTTACGGTTTATGTGCCCTGAAGTATGTAACCAAGTTTCAACAGCCAAACTTTGGCCTTAGTTTGATGGCACTGTTTGGTTTTAATTTTAAGTGTTCCAAGGAACAACTGTGATCCTTGTCACGGGTTTGTTTTGGCAATTTTTGCAGAGTTGTGCTTTCTCTTATGAGGATGTCAAGATTTATCTCACTAGAAACCAGTAAACTTGTACTAGCTGTAATATAAATGAATGGAAAACCCAGATGTGTTGTTTTTCTTTGCAATTCATTATACTTTAGCTTTGTGTAAGCTTTTAGTAAATCCACATTGGAACTACTTCATATCGTTAATAAATCACTTCTTCCCAGCTGTATGTTTGCCAACTAGTTATTGCAAGATAAACATGCAGCACAAAGAGCATCTGAATAGCTTGAGATGTCCTTTCAGCTGAGGGATGTGTTAGCTGTAAACAGGCAATTTTCTGCAGATTTCAAGCGTTTCATTCATGGAAGTTAAGAGTTATTTGGTGTTGAATAATATATTTTCGAGCATGATATTACAGGAAAAAAGCAGGAGAGGGGAGGAAACTGTACACTCTTGTTGTTTTACAGTTATGCATTTGGATTTCATGTGCAGTACCTCCCTATAACTGAGATCAAGTGAATCTTATCTATACTTGTGAATGATTTTTCAGTAACAGGGAAAATAGGCTTGAAATTTTCAAGATCAGCATGGAGTTATTGAAGAGTTGTTATAATGCCTGACTAGCGAGCGCTTTATCCCACTGGCATAAAATAGAATTTTTTTCCGGTGTTTGCAAGCTGAATAATCATATTGAAACAGCCTAGGAAAAGTATTTTTAATGACTGAGGAAAGTATTCATTGTGGCTGAGTAGGAACACTGCACAGTACAATTCTAAAAAGTCAATTTGTAGCAGAATAGAGATGCTTGATTTCAGTCACAGCCCTGGCTCTGTTTTTTTCCACGTACACTGGATGGCTTTTTCTAACTGGAAAGTCATCTATTGACAAGAGGTATCAGAATCTAAGTGGAATTATGTTCCTATGGGTTAAATGCACTCTTGTAATTATTTGAGGTAATTATTTTAAACAATAGTTTATAGTTCATTTTGGATGTCTTGACTGCAGTCTGCATTCTGATTCCTGAACAGATTATTTTATCATCATCATACTGGCAGATTACTAGCACAGATGCATTTAATGGGATTTTCCTTGTTTCACAGAGTGAATCTCCCAAAGCTGTGAGGCACCAAGTACTGTTCACTGTACATGCACTACATCAGTAGAACATGTGCAGCAGTAGTGTGCATCTTATTAATGAGATGCATTGTTTTCCTTTCCTTTCTTGTCTAAAAAATAAGGTACTCACAGCTTCCCAGTCGTTTTATTAGCCTAGTCCCAAGAACTTTGCTCATTCAATTCAAGTCAACACCAGCTCGTATGCCCTCATGCCAACAGTAGTAATTACGGTGCTTTAAGGATATGTTGCAATGACATTATCATTTGTCAGCAGGGTACTATGGTTGTCATGGAAAATGTACATTGGCAACATTAGGTAGGATGCTTACTGGTTTCTTAGTGAAGTGCAACAAACTATGCCACTGTACCTTGTCTGCTTTTTAATAGAGAACATAGCATTAGTGAGGTGTTGTGTTGTACCATGAAAAAAACCCACCCAACAAGATTGTTGTATCTCTTACGACTTTCAGCCATTTTCTTTGATATTATAGGTACATGCATTTACATCAGCTAAGGATCCATAAAAATACAGTTTCATAAGTTTGAGTCATAACTGTACCATGCATGTCAGTATTAACTTTATCTCCATCATTCTGAAGACAGAAAAGAAAGCAAACAAACAAAAAAAAGAAAAAACAAGGTGTTTAGCAGATGTGCAATGGATGCTCATTTCACTCGAGTAAAAAGCTGTGGCTGAGATCTAGGTGCTCAGACCTGCCAAGTAGGTGCTTCAGTCTGAGTCAAAGGTGTTACGGAAGCTGCAGAGTCCTTTTCTCAAAGAAAATACACTTTTCAAAGTCAAGTGGTAGCTCCTATGAAAATCAGTGCAAGTATCCGAGTTTAAGGGACTGGATCAAATCATAGAAAGAGCTGATGGTGTACGTTGAAAGCAAGGCTTTCAAAAGAAAAAGCTCCACCTTTTCACATTTAAAAATTGCTAATATTGCTGGGAGATTTTGAATGCTTGCACTGTTGGCATCAGGAGTTGAGAATGACTTTGACAGAAGTTAAGAACTAATATGTAAGGTGGAGGGGGATGGTGGGAACAGGGGGAAAGAAACAAAACTGTATTTAGAGAGATTATGAATCCATTCCTAAGAAGAAATCAGAAGCAGTTTATACACAAGGACCCACCTGACACTGGTAATGGGGTAGTGTTTATGTATTGGTTGATTAAGAACAGCAAAGGAGGGGAGTGAGTGGTTGGAAATCAGTACTAAGTCCTGACAAGGAGAAACAGCAGATATCCCAGTAAAGTCTTCCATGACAATTACAGTCCATGGCAAATACAGTCAATGAGAGTAGGCTGAATGAAACTGAGGGTCATTCAGAAGTGAAAAAAGCGCTGGACAGATCTGCTGCTACAAGTGAGTCCCACATCTCCATTTATCTCTTGAAGACAGGTAATAATTTGGAAAGCAGGAAAGAGGCTGTGCAAGGTTTGCAAATGGAGGCTGCAAGAGCGCTGTGCCTCCTTGTGGAATAACGGTGAAACCGATGCTGAGTTCAGTCCTATGTATAAAGCCACAGGAGCTGTAGCGTGCTTATGGTTGATTTGCAAAGAACAACCATTTTGTGCCCTGAGAGTCCACTGAACAGCCAGGTTAGTATTTACTTCAAAAAAAGATATGCACAGGCCTCAGACTGTTGAGAACTTGAAATTGTCACAATACCCTAACATCCATTGAAATGTAAGAAATTTTGGAGCCAAGCTGAGAAAGACAGGACTTTGATCAATTATTTTCAACTTAGAAAGGTTTAAAATATGGATATTGGAAATCAAATATTGTAATAATTACAAAGGGGAGAGTGTAGCACTGCATATTCCTTGTAAAGTTAGATAAGTATTGGAAGGATAATGTGAGCTGTGCATTAGTAAGTATTTGGAAGAAAGTCTGTCACTCAATTCTCCTTTTTTAAATTGGAAAGTGATCAGTTATAATTTACTTATTATTTTAGTGTTGTGAATCATTTATGATGTATAAAGTATCAGGCACAAAGTGTTAGTTTAAAATAACATTAGTATTGTGATTCATGGTTAATATAATTTCTGTATTTGTTGCAGTTATAATATTTTTAACAAAAGTTCAGCAGATTTAATCATACTTAAGTCACGTACAGAGTGCAAGAGGAAATAATGAAGTGTTATAATAATCCATTAAAATAAACATAAAATGAAGCAGTGGTTCTTTTTGAGGTGTTTTTAGTTGTTGATGTTAAACATGGTTATTAAATTTACCGTCAGTGGCAAGGGCTATGGGAGCAGACCATCTAAATTGTGTTTGTGTATTCCTGTGTTTCTAGACTTTTTTTTCCTTTTTTTTTTTTTTTCCTTTTCTCCACTATTTATCTGATGGGCATCCAATTTATAAGCTTGGATTAAAACATAAGGACATAAAAAACAATTAATGTGTATTACTTTTTATTTGCCTTCCAGTTTTTGGGTCTTTAGGTCCAACTGATTTTAAGAAACATATTCATTAAATAAAAGCTGGGAAAAAAAAACAAAAACAAAACAAACAACCAAAAAAACCCTCAGACTTAGGAATTCAGGAACCAGAGAAGTGACTGGGTGGCATGGAATCTATCATTATTTAACAGAACATTTATTTATGACTTGAGAAACTTGATCACTTCCATATACTCCCAGGAGCCCCCAAGGAATTTTGAAGATCATTGTTTCTCAAATTTGATTTGCATTATTTGCATCTACCATTCATATACAAAGTTTGTTTAATGCTTTATCAAAATTGTGCTATTAAAAAATGGGCAATTTTAGTTCAAGAAATAACTTTTTTTTAAAAGCTGTTCTCTATCTGAAACTGTAGTTGTGATATGAAGTGGTAGGATGAGCTGTCACATTATCCTTTTATTGTTTCAAGGAGTCTGTACTGATATAAATTCAGTGAAAGATTCTACTTCCAGTTCTTGCTCCACTAAAATCAAAAAGTAAAACTTTTCTTTCAAAGTTTGCTGAACTCTTTTGTGGATGCCCCATCCCAGGAAGTGTTCAAGGCCAGGCTGGATGGGGCTTTGAGCAACCTGGTGTAGTGGAAGGTGTCTCTGCCCATGGCAGGGGGACTGGAACTAGATGGTCTTTAAGGCCCCTTCCAACCCAAACCACTCTGTTATTCTTTTGAATATGGTCAGAGGTGTTCCCTCAGATCAAGACTGGCTGACCACTTGATTAATTTCTCTACTACACTTGTCCCATGCTATAGGTATGTCACACAATGGAACTAAAAACAGTAATAACAAAAAAGCTTTCCAGAAAGGCTGGGTAATCATTCTAATGTATACCTCCAATTCCTCCTCATACAGTAAAATGAGAAGCAGGAATAAAGTATGAAAAGTGTCTTACTGCAGCAGTTCTAGTAAAATCTTTGTTGCTGATATCTTCAGTCTTTCCTACCTAATATAAGGCACCAGTTGCATTGTGACCAGCTTTTGAGTCAAGAGGGGGCACAAAAGTCTCTATGTTACTTCCTCTATTTTAATTTAATTTGGAGAAATCAAGAACATGGTTGATGATGTAGCGTTCCAGTGCACTAGTCAGCTAAAACATTGGGTTGAAGAAACCTGATGACTTTGGAGTCCTGAAGAAAATATTTATGAAGCTTTAAGCAGTGTTTTAAAAGACAAAGCTGTTAAATGTGCCAATTCATCAAAGTAACATGATTCTTGGATACAATGCCTTAGTGTCTGGTACTTGTTTGGTAGTGTTTAGGCTGTGCTGTCACTAATTATGAGTCAAGCAAGTAGTAGCAGATAATTGGAGAAATGTTTGAAGACACGGTGCTTATCACAGGTTAAGTTCTGTATCAAGGTATGCAAGATCAATATGAGGCTCATTTATTTGTTTGACAATCTAATCTTCTGTAAGTGTTCTGCCTGTTCAAGGAGGATGCTATTGAGTTAGTAAATATTTATCAGTGCTAACTCTTTTTTTTTTTTTTTTTTAAACTGCATTCTTATTTTCATTATTTAAAGATAACATTTACTAGCCTGGGGGAGGAGGACATGAGGGAACAGATTGTGTTCTTTTATTTTTCCCAATACTCAAGCAAAAATTATTTATAATGTATTCCTAGCTTTTGCTGTTATAGAGAGAACTTTTGGCCTCTTAAAAAAATGATATTTGGATGTGTAATTATATTTGGTGTAGCTACAATGTTCTCCCAAAGTTTGCAAAATAGTCCTTCAGCACCTTGATGCACGTTATATTATATAGCTATTAAACATGGATTATCTTTTGGAGGAGAGGCAAAGATTAATGACTCAAACTAAAATGATGAATTAGATGTGTGTGATGAGATGCAGTCTCGCAATGATGTAGGAAATGGAACCAGAGAAGGCAAAAACATTAAAATGAGATTAATAGAGCCACAAGTTTAAGTAAAAAAATTTAGCTACCAATTCTGCATAGAGAGGAAAAAAAAAGAAATGCTTGTCTTGCACATATTAAATAGGCATATAATGACTTTTTAGAGAAGTCTGGCTGGCAATTACAGTCTTACTTACTTTGCAGTAAGCCTGCCTGTAACTTTGGCAAAACAAAGTCTTCCTGGGAAGAGAAGAGACTCTGCAAAGACTGTTGATCTACAAACTATTACTGAGAATTCTTAGAAGTGAGTGTAGACAGAAATAGTGTTTTTTTTTTTTTTTTGGTAAAGCTTACCTATACAAAGCTAAATCAGATGCCAGATGTGATTTTAGTGTTTATTGCTATATAGATTAAGTTTCAGTTGACTTTCAGAGATCACCTTGGCATTTTGTTCCACAGAGTTCCATCCTTATGGGTAATGCAGGTAGGATAATCCCACCTCTGTGGCTGTGGGAGCTGGAGCCCATCTGGGGGCTCTGCCTAGCAGCCTGTGGTGTTACAGGAAAAGCAGCAGCTGCTCTCAGCTGTTCATATCAGGCAGAAGTTCAGGAGGAGACAGGGCCCCGGCTTCATTTTGCATGATCAGAGCCATATCTTAGGTTTCAAACATGAGATGACAGGTGCTGGGAGAGGCTTATGCTTCTGCACTGGCTCCATCACTTGAGCAGCTGTTTCCAGTCTCCTTGTGTGTTGGGGCAGCAGACCAGCCCTGGACCACAAGTTGGCCTGCTGAGTGAAACACTTGCAGTGCATGATGCAAAGTGACAACTTTTTCAGAAGTTGTTAGCATCTGATGTACCTGCAGACTTAGAAATCTAGACTTGTGTTGGTGTCCTTATGGAAGTAAACCTTCTTTAAAGGCTGGTGTTTTCACTGTCACTGACAGCAGTGTTATTGGTAATAATCCTTTTATATCTCAGCACTACAGAAGATGCTTTGTCTTAAATGTGATGTCTATAGTTATCTGATTGTTTGCTCTGCTCAGATGAAACATTTTTTTGTTGTTGTTGTTGGTGTTTAAGGAAGAGCTACAGGAAGGTAAGTAGTTTTTATCTCTAACTGCCAAGTAGACAAGTACTGCAACTTCTCCCACTGAATTAGCTAGATCTAGAATAGGATATTTCTGCAACCATTTTTTTTCCCACTTCTGTTGGGAAGTTTGTCCTTGTAATTAGATATATACTCTATCTTTTCTTCAAAATGGGAGTTAAATGAATGAACAGATCTCTCTTGAACTCTGTTATCTGTGGTGGACCACATTCAGAGATAGTGTGTAATGGGTCATGTTATAATTGCTATGCCTGGAGAAAGTTCAGAAAGTTGGGTTTAAATGTATATTGTCTGATTAAGCTTGCGGTTAACATAGGGAAATGTAAATGCAGATGTAAAAAAAAAAAAAAAGGCAAACAACAGCAAAAACAAAACAAAACAAAAAACCCTTTCTCTACATCTGTTTTACTTCTAAGGCAAGATTCTCAAGCCGGTAGAAGATCAAGTCCACCCTTCCCTATTAAATATATGGTTTACTGTTGGCACATTGAGTATGTCTGACTGGAGAATATTCTGTACACTATACGGTGATTCAGTGACTAATGACTACTCAATTCTTTCTTGCCAATTGTTTCATACTCACTTTCTGAATGTATTCCTAAAATCAAAGTAATTGATTTCTGGTATATATTATTCAGTTTAGTTCCTTTTTCATTGTGGGTAACAGGTATATCAAGAGAAAAGATCGATTAGATGGCTCACTGCCTAGCATCTCCCTGTCTTACTGTACATTTAAAATGGCATTAAAGTGTATTCCAAGTTATTTATGTTTTAATGACCATTCATTTGACTTTCTGCTGAAGTTGGGGGACAATTTTCTTAACTACCACCTCCTGGATATCTCAGGCAGAGTCTGAATGACTTCAGAAATGTTGTGCCTATCTTATGTACTTAGTATCCCTACCTCCTCATTCTTTTTGGTAACTTGTCTTGTCAGCACAAACCAGTTTGCTTACTCTGCTCCAGAGAATGAACCTTCCCTACTTCTCTACTCCCCGTTTCACCCACCTGCACATACACACAGACCATACTCAAATGTATACTGAAGTTTGCAGTAAAGTATAACTAACATTGCCTGAACATATCTAAAGGGAAAATTCTGAACAATATGTTTTCCTACTGTAGATACATTTTCTGCTTGGCTCCAACAGCAAAATCAAGGTGTTCAGGCAGTGGGGTTACTGGTCCAAGTAAGAGGCAGTGCAAACATAGGTTTTGTTATGGTATTTAATCAAAAATGAAGGTTTTCATGCGGCAGTCTGTTAGTATTTGAACCTTAGTGGTGTCTCTCTCTTCAAACAGAGTATGGGCTCTTCCTACTCAAATGCTTCTTCCTTGCACTACCTACATGATCTATGTGCAGGGGTGGCATTACAATGCATGTTAGAGTCCTGTACGTATCAAAACTGCAATGGTAGTAAAGATAAGTTTCCAAATATTTTTGTTTAACTTGTTTGCACAGAGGTAACTGTGCCAAACTGGGATGTTTGGAGACTGCATTGTTTATTAAATCAGTAATATTTTTTTTTTCAGCTGAGTATTGAGACCTATTTTAGGGTTGTGGAAAGATCAGCAGTTCAGTTCCATTAAGATGTGGGAGTGAGTAAATACTTGCAGACAGTAATTACAGCCTGTTTTTGTTCCCCTGCTGAGGAGAAATGGAGGTGCTGATGCCTGGGGAGGAGGAAGGCTGGAGGGAATGGAAGGGTGGCAGGAAGACTGATGAGGCAAAAGTGGCTGCATCTTAAAAATGTTTGAAAAACACTGTCATAAGTGATTATACAAAGTTTAATGTTAGCTTGCAATAGAGGAAAAACAGCATGGAACTGCTCAGTGATTGATGACTCACTCAAGATTCGGTTAGGAAAAAAATCATCTTTAAATAAACTGTATGGCACTTGAGATGTTCTGATACTGAACTACTTCAGGTATAAAGAGAATACTGTGCAGCATTCCAGTTTGGGATATGACTGCTCTGAAAATTTTGTCATTGCTGCCAGTTTGTTTCTAGCCAGAACTGACTGGTCCAAATAATCATGTTGTTCATATATTCTCATTCCAGAACTTTATATGTAGCCAGAAGGGTGCTTAGCTTTTCTGTTTGAGAGTAATGCATTGGCCATCTGCACTATCTGCTCCTGCAGATTGAATACAGCTTTTGCCTAATGGTTTCCTCTCTGGAAGAACTTAATAAAATCTGCAATAGATGAAACAGCGGCTCACAGTTGCACAGTTTAGCACATACTGTGCTTATCTCACAAAAAATAGGATGCTTTGGTCTGAGTTAGGATATGACTGAATATGACTCTCATCCATTATTTTTTAATACAGAGCTCCTGTTGCCTACAGGACTAAGGGACTTCCCCTTACAGAACGGTAGCAGAACACATACAATACTCTAAAACATCCTTAAAATACCTGCATGCCAAGTGCTTTGTTTCATATTAAATGCTCACTTCTGAAAAGAGGGCACTGGACCCACTCCAGCAAAGCACTCAAACATGGACTGAAGTGTAGGCACACAAATAGCTTCTGTTGACTTGGCACAAATCCCCAAATTAAGTACCTGCCCACGGAGGGACTAGGTTGGAACTACTGAAGTCAGTAGGAGTATGTTAGTGTGCTTAACGGTAAACACATGGATAAGGTTTAACCCAAAGTGTTTGGCATCTTCAGAAGAGATTTTTCTGTTGTTAACTGAATCGTCTGTACTTTTGCGAAGAGAATGGTCACCTGTGTAGAAGTTCAGCATGCTGTCTTCACATGGCCCTTTCTTTGAGAGCTGGAAAGGTAGCCTCAACTGTAGCAGCAATGTCATCTTAATCACCTGGGTTATAACTGTGTTTTTCAGTTTTAATTCATGACTTAAACCTTAACGATGCCTGATAAAAAGTATTTGCATGAGCAAGTGCATATGCATATTCCGAAGCCTAGTGAATAAAGAGGGGCTGAAAAAACCACAGTTCTGTTGCTGGTTTTCCTTACGACCAGTACGTGAACTTAGGACAAGGTGATTCAACTCCTTTATGGATCAGTGCTACGTGGGATACAATGAGGATTATGAAACATACCTTCTGAGTAGAATAGTCCTGTTTGCACATCTGCCTCTACTGGTAGGCTATAACACCTTTGGACAATGATGTCTAGTGCAGATGTCTTACAGTTGGGACTGGACAGGAGGAACATGGTTGTGTATTTGAAGATGGATGTTACAAAATATTGGCAAAAAAGCACAAATTCTTCATGGTCTTTGGCAGAAAGAAGAGGAAGGAAGGCGATTTTTGCAGATGTATATGAATTCTGAAGATTCCAAATTCCTTATTAGAAATTCAGTTTAAAACAAACAAACAAGCAACAACACACACACACACACACACACAATACACAAAACTCCACACAATCTGCTAAAACTGTATCTGATGTAATTTCATAGATCTGCCAGGATGTCTGAGATGACTTGAAGTTTTGGGAAGAAAATCTCTTGTAGCAACAGTTAGAGCTGGGATATTGTTATGGAGTGTGCTTTGAATACAGATCTCATAGCTAATGATTCAAAATCTATACGGCATCTGAGAGTATAGATTTTTTTTTTTTTTTTTTGCTTCTGCTGGTGGTCTATGCCTCACAGACAAGTTCTGAGCTGTACTGTACTGTAGACATAGAATGAGAAAATTTCCACTCAAGATGGTTACAAATTGAGTAGAAAAGGTGCACCAAAAAAAAAAAAAAAAAAGCTATCGTTATTTTACAGGTGAAGTTATGAAGCTTAAGAAGCTTCTTTAGAACTACACAGAATGTCAGTGGTCCTACTGAGAACTGAACCAAGCCTGAGATCCATCTCTCTTTTAGTATCCTACGGGTTATGCAACCAGGTCATGATATATTTTCAGATCCCTTCAGAAAGCCAAATCAAAACCTTTTGCTACAGGATATAACCTGTTTCCTGCCTGACACAGTGGTGGTATTAAAGCTCATTAGAGTAAATCATCAGTCTAAATTGCTTCACCACTTAATCCCAGAGAGTGTCACCTTCAGGATGCAGGCTTCTGAATCTGTTTCCCTCAAGTTTTCCTGCTGTGACTTTCAGAGAGTTCTTCTCAAGGTTTATTGTCAGGTTAAAAGATTCCTGTGGTGCATCAAATCAAATGTTCAAGATTGCTAAACTTTGTGTGAATGCTCTTTCCAGAACCTCTCAGCAAAACCTCTTTGAGGATATTCCAGCTTCAGGAACATGCAGTGGAGAAGAGTCAGCAGTTTGCCATCACTGTTTTGTTGTCTGCCTGGTTCTGAAGAAAGGGGGAATCCTTTCATGGGCCTGAATCACAAACTTGCCAAAACTGGAAAATGTGAAGCCCTGTTGCAGAGTTTCAGAGTTGGAGACATTCCTGTCTCTCTTGAATTCTGCCATAGGTTGCTGCTGACTCAGACCTTGTAGTGGAGCTGGTTTTCACCTGCTTCTTGTAGAAAACAGTTTTTTTGTTTGTTTGTTTTGTGAGGTTTAAGTAGCTGCTGTAACATGCAAATGCTTACACAAATACATTAATGAGAGACAAGTAATTCCAGCAATTCCAGCTCTCACAGAATCAGAATTAAGCACAGGACTGAGAGAGCAGTCTGGAAATGGTCGGAAACTTCAGAATTATTTATATGGAGACACACAGGGTGGGTTTCTGATCTATGACTGTTAAAACAAATAATAAGTAAATGTGTTTCTTGGAGAGATGTAAAGATTTCAAAGATGCAGTGTGTCTCAACAGGGATCAACGTTCTACAAACACTGCTTATTAGTACCACAGTTCGTTACGTTTCATATATTTTCTGTTTCATTTATAGTAGAAGCAGATCACAGAAATGGTCAATAGGTAATCAGAGTGATTCACACAGCAGTTACAATTTTTATGAAAAGTTTATTAGCATATACTTCTTAAGAGGTCAGTATGGCACGTTATGCCATGTTATACCCAGAGCACAAATGCAAGTCTGCTGACATTACTGGAACTTGCTTCTAATTTGCTTATTTTGTATTTGTTCTAATCCCAGGGTAGAGATGAGATTAGCTGGCTGTCCACAGAAACACTTTATCTTAAAACTTAAGAAAAAGATTTAAGCCATTCTTTTAAAATAGAAGTCAGATTTCAGAGTGTACTTGGCTGCAGTTCAGTGTTAGAGTTCACTAGAGGGTAGATTTGGTTTCTGTCCTAAGCCAGAAGGTCCCATAATCTCAATTATTATTAGTAAAATAGTTGCTTCTGTTTCATCTACCCTTCTGGTAAATTATTCTCTACAATTTTAAATTGGAATAATTAATAGGCTAATGTGGAAACACAGCCTTACATAACTGAGGGCACAGTAGCTTATTGTCAAGACAAGCAGCCTGGAGGACAAGCAATGTGTTTCTGATGGATAACACCTCTTAAAATGGAGGTGCTGCTTAAGCAACCCGACTATGGCAAAATAGCTGTAGAGCCCATCGGTTATAATGGGGTGACTGCCTGTTTACATACTCTTACTGTGCAGTGAATACAGGCATTTTATCTCATACTGGAGACAAATGAGTTAGCTTGTAGGTGGATATTCTCACTTGGAGTAGTTTAAATTTGATTTAAGGTTCCAGCGTCTACAAGCATAACTACTTCTTGGGTTTAAATGCTCTAGGTATTTAACTGATTTGTCCAAGACCACATCTGTCAGGCCTGACTTGGATCTTAGGTATATTTCTCATTTCAGGCTGAGTAAAGACTTCTTTTTTTTATATGTTCTTAATAACTTGTGGAATAATTTCACTCTGTTAGATTCTCTGCCTTGTATTCTGGCAAAGAGAAAGCAGAATTCTGGCGCTGTTTCTTCTGTTACTTATGTAGAATATTAACATATGTTGCTTTGTTTAAAGTGGCAATATGTGAACTAAAATTAAAAACAATTGAACAAGAGTTATTTTCAAAGCTATAGGAAGTAGAGATGAGAGCAATATCTTACTGCCTATATTCTCTTCCAATGTTCTTTTATTAATGGATTTTAGGAGTAAAATATGTGATATAACCACTTAACATACAACCCAGTTATGTTCTTACATATCAATATTGTGATAGTTTTTCTTACACTGGCTAAATTTCCCAAGAACGACAACAGACATTATGATCAAGTGTTTTTCTTTGAAAACCAACCAAACAAAACTCAAACCCCGAACCACTCTTCTGCTTAGTTCTCCGGGAAGGTTTCTGTTATATACTTGCACCCATCTGAAGTTGTGGCCAAGTTATGAGGGAGGCTGCTAGCGTTCTGATCACTCAGCAAATTATTCAGATATAGAAGCAGTTATAGACACTGTAAGGTCACCTTGAGTATAATGAAAAATTAAGTTTAGGCCCATGATGTATTTGTGGTTCAGACCCTACAGTGCTTTACTGTATACAGCATCTTTGGGAGAGTTCTTAAATCTCACTAGCTTCTTAATGGTTGAATAATCTTCCATGTTGTCATAAAAGCACCAGTCCAGAAAAGCTCTTAAACTGTTTTATAACTTCAGGTGAGCAGGTTGTCGGGTGAGGTTCTTATATTCTTAATTTTGTGCATAATTAAGATGGAATGAGCCTTAATTTGGGTTCTTTGAGAATGTCCTTTAAAGTGAACTATAACCAGTCTGAGCTAACGGCAAAATAATCAGCAATGTTGCGACACTAATGAGTGCCATGTCTTGCATCTAATGTTTTAAAAGCGAGAGACAAATATTCATGATCCCTCACTGAGGATAGGATGGAAGTGAAGGAAAATCCTTCAAACTTTTTCCAAAGATTTCACTATTTGGTTGAAGGAGAAACTGGGAGATAGGGTGGAGGGAGAGTGTCATTAGGATGCATTCAGCTTTGGTTTTTCTCTGCACAGTGCCTGGAATGATAAAGCTTAGACAGTGCTTATGCATGCCAACTGAAATCTCATGTGCTAGAATGGCCTTTTTTTACTCCACCTTTTAAAACAAAACAACAAGCAAAAAAAAACTCCCTCGGACTTGGTATCTTTCATTCACAAAGACAAATAAAAAAAAAAGTGACATACAAGGTAGCCTGCTGTCAATAATAATTCTTGCAAATAACAAAATAAAAAAGAGAAACAGTTAATTTTGGACAAGAATAAGTACCGAGTATTTACAACCACTGTCTAAAACTAATTGGAGCTGTGTGTCTCTGCTCGTGAATAGGGACAAAACCTGCTTGGAACAAAGTTAGTAACAAGTCACTCATTGACTTCAATTGTGTAGGATACAAGCATAAAATAATAAGTAGCCATGACTGTATGTGAATAATGCAGAGAGATAATTGAGGAATCTGGCTAAATTGAAATAAAGCAATGAAGGAGGTCTTCTAGTTATCCTTCCTGAATACTTTTAGATATCTTTGTGCAAAACCCACAAAAATAATATGGTGTATCTGAAAATTGTGTCCTTCAAGTACCTCTCATCTCTCTCCTTTGGTTTTGTGATGAGTAGGAAAAAAACAACAGTGTTTTCCTATGAAGTGTTTAGTGAGCTGGTTCTGATTCACCTGTTTTTTTTTTTTTTTCCTCTCCTTTGAAGTGCTAGTGCTCTTTGCACTTGACAAACAGCAACTGAGTTATCCTGCTCTGTTTTGAAAACATTTTAGTTCCATTAAAGAATAATGTTGTTCTGCTTTTCCAGAATGTTGTATCTGCACAAAGATATAAGGTATTATCTTGGAGCAAGAGTTGTGTCAAAGAACTTAGAGAAAACATTTGTAGAGGTATCTGCTCTTGCCATCTTGGATTTGGTCAATTTATAGTTCTGCTAGGAACCTGAAAGTCACTTCCTGCCCCTTCAAATAAAAGATTTTAAATTTATAAATATAATTTTGTTTTCAAAGCTTTTTTTTTTCCCAGTGAATTCCTGAATGTTCTTTTAAATAATAAATCACATGCTTTTAAATAGTCTTGTTAAGGCACTAATCTTTTGATTACATTAAGCAGATGGATCAGAGCAAGAAGGCATTTCAATGGTGGGGTAAGATCAATATCAGGTTTTCAAAAATCTACAAAGACTAATATTTGGAAGGAAAGAAAATTGGTATCTGAATTTAGACCAGTTAATGCCATTTTACATATATAGGCACTGTTTTGATTAATGGTCAAGCCACATCACTGAAATAGTCTGGGTTGTTAGGACTTCTTAGTGCTTCTCTGCCTGTATTTTTGATCTATCAAAGTCATTCAGGCTAACAAGAAAAGGCTGTGAATTTCAAAAGAACCGTGTGAGGGAATAAAATAACATTTTTTGCCTTTATAGTTTTTCTAGGGTTTCTCTCCTCCTCCTCCCCATCCCCCCCGTTAATTTCCAGCACTATCCAATAGTAACAGCCTTCCTCAAAAGAAAAAAAATAATAATTAAATCAATGATATCCTCAATTAAATTGTCAGATTACTTGGAACAAATATCTCTGAGTGAAAGAAAAGATGCTAATTAATACAATAAATTGTTTTAATTTCTATCTCTTAAATAGATTGCCACATTGTTACCATTGTGAAGAAGATGTGAATTATTGGAAAACTATTGTTTGAAATATATAAAGCAAGCTTAATGAGCTCACTAAGAGACTCTATACTGAACCCATAATTGAAGATTCATATTGCACATTATAGGGATGAACAATTTCCACTGTCATTGCAAGAAGCCCAGCCTCATTGTGCAGTGCCTCTCCTTGGATGTTTTCAATGGTTTTAACCTGACATCCATTTTGCACGTTCAGAAGCTACATTTATGTGTATCTGTGCTTACAAATAACCAAGAAAATATGCCTGAAGTCCTAAGGTATTGTGCCTGCAGTGCCAGCACTGGCAGAAGTTGGTGTGCACATATTTTTTCTGTACTGAACTGAACTGTCGTCACCATCGTTCCCCCCATCCCCATCTTGATTTGTTGCCTAACTTGACAAACTTCCCTCAGACAGCCAAAATTTCTGTAATAGGTGAGAACATCCTGGATACTGCGTGTAACAGATTTTTGCCTTTGGGGCATGCAACATTAACCTTCCTCTGCCATTCAGATGAGTTAGGACACTGTCCTGCTTTAATTGGGCCAGATGTTTCAAAGTAGCAATAGAGGTTCTGCCTAAACAGCATGATTTAGATGACAAAGCAGTCCTACCCTCTGTACTTCTGTACTGCCAAGTCAATTAAGAAGATGCTAGTCTTCCATCACACCAGGCTGTAATCTGTCAGCCGAGTAAAAGAATGACTACAAACAGGAAATACAAAAGATTATGGAGTTTGTGCTTGGGGTTTTACTCAGAAGGGAGAAGGGGCTGGAAAGTTGTTTGTACTAAGCTTGAAGTGTGTCTTGTTCTTCTAGATTGGGGGGGAAGATCCTCAGTTTGGACAGTTGCCATATGTATAGTTCAGGCTCATACAGATGAAGAGCTAGCTTCTTTTTGCTTCTATCCACATCTAAATCTCTTAACGATATGGTGCCAAGTTATTTTAGTACAAATCTTACTTGATTTTTCTGGTTCAGACCTTGTAAATCAGAAAAGCATTTATGTTAGTCACGTACAATTAAAGAAAGTTGGATATTTCTTTCTCTTTGTTTTTGAAGTCATCTAAAGAAGGGGTAAAGCTATTTCATGTTTAGATATCTATAACTATACATAGTATAAATATAACTGAAATCCCCCAAACACATGGGCCTTAAGAAAATATCATCTAGGAAATAATACAAAGCCAAGGTATGGGTACAGATGTAGATTTTCTATATCCAAGGTAAAATTTTTGCTGGGTTCAGAGGTTGTTAAAGACATTGCGTTAACTCCAACTAGTAACTTAATTTTGGTAGTATTTCGTGCTAAATTTGCTCTGAGATTAAAAAAAAAAAAAGGTGAAGTGCAGTCTTCATTTGCTTTGAGCTGTTTCCATGCTGCCCCTTAGAACAGCACAGGGCATTCTCTCTCCCATGTACAAAATACAGTGCTTTTTAAACAAAGGTTTGAGTAAGAGTATTGGCAGCATTCATTAATAAAGATTTAATTTTTAAGATTCAAATGAAAAACAGAGGCCATGAAATGAATGCTTGGATCTTTTAAACCACTAAGGCTGCTCAGCATCTAACTTGAGACGCAAAGGTAATCCAGATCATATGTTTGTGGATCATTTGGTCTCTCCATCTTGGTCTTTCCATTTTGGTCTATATTTTGTGGATGCAAAGCACAAAAGTCTTACATGCACAGAGAGCCTTCATCTCAGAAGACTTACTTTGGACAGTCCTTTTGATACCTCCAGCCTTCTTCCTCATAGGTACTGTGGTATTGTTAGAAAAATAACATTTTTAGTTCTGTTTTGTGTGCCAAGTACAGCTTTATGCATTCAGATGGTAATTCCGTGCAGAATCAAGATATCCAGGAGTGCCTGATTAGCAACATAAATACTTAGTTTCTAAGACATTTCTCTCCAAATCCCCTAGTTTTACTGACTACCGATTTACTGAATTTTCCTTTGCTAGGTCTAAACTCCAAATTTGTTTTGGATAGTCCCATCACAAACATTCAGCTAGGTCCATGATTTACAGCATAAGAATGTGAGGAAAAGGGTATTTTCTGCTGTTCAGAAAACATTGGCACTTTTTTGTGTTACATAAGTCTAAAAGCCTCTCTTTTAAAGCATCAAGCTCAGCAGGAGGCATGAGTAATCTGCGCTTTGCCTTGTTTGAAGCAATTGGTTTTGAAATAACAAAGCTATGCAAACTTGAAAATACTCGTTTGTGGGAGCCTGGCAATATGTTCATTTCCTTCACATCGGAGAGGGAACCAAGCACAGAGATGCTGTTAACTTTCCTTAAGTGCTGAAGTGGTGAGGAGGAATGAAGTCTTTTTCCTTATGGGATTATATATTATTATGTAATATATATAAACATATGTGTTTAGAAATTAGACCAACACATTTGATTTTTCTGTTCATAAGTTTTGCTAAAATGCCAGTTTTTTGATAGGACAACAATTTTTTGACGCAAGTCAGTTTCTCCATCAGTTCATTAATGTATTTGTCTAATATACTGTAAATTTATGCAGGAGATAATCTGTTCCAGAGCTAGGGAATGATGTGAGGGTATAAAAAGTAATACAAAGACAAAGAATATGTTTCTCAGCAGGAGATTGGGATGGCTTCACAAGTGGGTGTACTGAATGCCTGTTAACATGGTTATGTATCTGTTAGGCTGCTGGATTCATATAATATATATATATATATAAAAATTTTTATGGAAAACTACTGTGAATTCAATGAAGCAAGACCATTATGGAGAAGTAGTATTTTTTTTTTTTTTCAGTAAGAGGTGAAAGATGTCCCTCTAAATGTTACTGAATGTTTTTAGGAAAGAAGAAAACAAAAGTTGAAAAGTAGGTTACTGGGTACTCTAAGGTGTCAACTCGTGGATTTTGAAGTTGTGCTGAGGCACCTTTTGAGGATCTCTATATATTATATGTATAGTATGTATTAAAGCATCTGTTATATATTAAACATTATATATATTGTTATATATTAAAGTATATATTAAACATCTGTTTATATTTGCTAAAATTGCTTCTATCATGCCACAGGATGGGAGGCAAAACCAATAATGCCGGAAGATAAACAGTTACATAATACTATTTTGCCAAACTCAGACCCATTGTATATCCTCAACAAATATAGGGTCATGGATCTTTGTCTTTTGTTGCTGTCATTCCTGAAAGTGTTAATTCTAGAAATTTGTCTTCCTAAGACAGATTCTTTGGTACTATTAACAGTGCAGTGTTGATTGGTCACTGCCTGGATACTGTTCTTTCAAGTGCCTTCCATGGCTTCTTTCTTTTTTCTTATTTCAAAAGTTAAAACCTATGGAGTGGGAATAGTGAGAATTCAGAGTACATAAAAGTCAAACTTCAGTATCATAAAGGACAAATAGAAATAAGCGAGGACTCATTGCAAACTATTCTGTTTCTGCAGTGAATCCAGAGAAGAAGCTTCATCTAGTTTTCATGAGACTTGATGGGGTTCTCAGTTTTCCTTCTGTTTTCCAAATCTTTGAATATGGTGGAATCTGGGTTTTTACTACAGCAAAAAAAATGTCTTATTGGTTAAACATTATGCCATGTGTGTTCTAGTATTCTTTTGCAAACAATGTCCAGAGTCTATTCAAGATGAGTAGAGGTAGTCTTGCAGATAAACTGCCCCCAACGTGTTACTTTTTTTGGCTGTAATATCTTCTGATTTGACTTCTGCTTTGAAATGGGAGATTTTGAGTGACAGGTGCCAGCTTTATATGGAAACAGGAAGGAAGGCATAAAAAGCACTAATGAGTCTGGAATTTGCAACACAGTTTAGGAGAACCATCTAACATTACTGCAGTAAAAAGATTAAGTAACTTCTTCATACCATTACTACTGCCTATTCTGTGCTTTCACCAAGATCCACTGGAGCTGAATTGGGACACAGCAACTCAAGTAACAGCATGTCTACACTGTGAACAATTGCCTATCTAGTCAAATCTGGCTGTAAAAGAAGATGGATGATGTCCAGTAAAATGGAAAACTCATCAGTTCACAGATTAACTAAGTCAGAATAACTGAAAAACGGGAAACCCTAAAGCAAGGAAGTACCATAAAAGATGAGCAACAAAGAAGTTCATGGCAGAAGTAATGAAAAGTAGTATGACTATTATTTTGATGATTCATCACCAATTTTAGTACGGTATGATTTATCAATGCATATTGTAATAGGTGTAGATGGAAGCTAACAGAGAAGGAAATACAACATAAGAAATAGTCCCAATCATGTTTGTGACATATCAGTATGCAAGAAGCTTTATCTGACACCATATGTGCTTCTAGTAGTCTGAATGGCTAAAGAACTAGAATCAAGCTGGAAAACTGAATATTTTTTAAGGGATTTCTTGCTGCCTGTTGCTTGCAAGAAGCTGAAAGGCAGAGTAGATAAAAGCTTTTTGTACTATAAACAGAGCTAGCTGAAACTTGAATATTTGAGGCTTTTGATTTGGAATCCTTGCAGTCCCACACCATCTGCTGTTTAGGGCACAAAGAAAGTGCTGTTATCCCTGCTGGACCAAATGTGTGTGCAGTTGTGTTTGTTGTATCTCCTGTGTTTCCTTCCCTAATTACTGCTGATTTTTTTTTTTTTGGCTATTCTTTGTACATTTCTTTAAGCTGCTTGGTATAAAAGTAACCATTCTAATTTGATTCTTAACACATCATAGGTAGAATTCAAGTAACCTCTGGATAAAAATTCTCCAGGAAAAAACACCAAAGTGTCTGTTTCAGTACTTTTCAATCCCAGTTTAAAATAAAAAATATAAAATAAAAAGAGAGAGTATTGTAAGTCTCAAATTGACAGAAGACCACTTGTGATTTAATAACTAAGCCAATAACTTTTGGCATTACTGCAGTATTTCCTTAAGACATAAATACTGTGGAGAAGAAAAACAAACTTGTTTTTCACTTGCAGCTTCTTTTTCCCTTTAGAAGTCATTACAAGCTAATTACCAACAAGGATTAGCTTTTTCAGTAGGTTATTCCTACAGTGTGTCATTTTGAGCTGAACTCTGACTTTGAACAAATGCAATCATCTGAAAGAGAAAGCAGAGATTAATCAGCTAATATTGAAAGAAACTTGATTACACAGAAGTGGCAAAGCATAAAAAACCTTGCATTTGCAACAACAAAAAAAATTAATTAAAATAATTAAGACTAAGGAGTAGTGACTGTGAAGAGCTTTGTTTCCTATTTTAGAAATGTCTTCATTTGCTTTGCTTTAAGAGGCTCTTGAAATATGTGATTGAGTTTAAGATAATCTGATTTCTGTTGTTCTTAGCCCCCATAAATTATTCCGTGGAGGACATAATCCAGGACTTGTTTGTTTTCTCTCTTTTTCAGTTATACAGAGGTTTTAGTGTTAATACTGTAAGGAGATGAGAACTATGCCAGGTGAGGGCACGGATTTCATATGGATCAGGGCTGTGAGAAAATTATGTGCAATTAAAAAAATATCCCTCTTCACACCTATGTTTTGTGAGCTGTTCCTTTTACCATCTTCATGTAAGGAACAGGTGGAACGTAGATTTTCTAGCAAACAGAAACAGGATCCATTCTTATGTTCCTGGGGTGAAGAAATACCTGTTAAAAAGCAAGGCCTGAGAAGTGGAAGTCAGACAGAGGAGAAAGCACTGGGTAACAGAAAGGGAACTGAAGCAAGGCAGAGACCAGTCTTTCCAAACGTCTTCTAGATTGCTGTCTGAACTCTGTAGTTCTCTCTGTCAGTGCTCTAGTGCCTGAGAGTGAAGAGCAAGCCCATCTCAGCACCCATCAGCGCAGGAGGACCAAGGAACTGAGCAGCATAAATCCATGTGGAATGTAAATTTGGTAAGGTCAAAGAGGTAGAAAGGATAGATATGAACTCCAGTACATGGATGTTTTCTGAATAAAAGTTTTTTAACTTGGGAGTATTTCTTAGGAGATTTAAGGATCATTATGAACACGTTAAAACAGATTTCAGTGAAGATCACGGCAATGGAAAATAAAATCCTGAATTCTTCTTAAGAAGGAAACAGATTGTTTTATGCATTATCTTCTAATACCTTTTGTGTAAACTGGTATTTTCTTTCTTGGTAATCATATAATTTAGATTTGATTTTGTTTTTTGAGATGGAAAAAACAAACCATACATTCCCCTAAGTACTCTGGAAGAGCAAGAGATGAAGGAAAGGACAGTAAAAATGTTATAGGTGTATAATAGAAAGGAGGGAAGTGGAAACACTGGCATAAAAAGGAAGAACCAAGAAAAAAAAAAGATAGTTTTGCAGGAGTGATGTCACAGAAGCTCTTCTGCTGTAACAGCTTAAAATATATTCACAGTTTTTAAAAAGAGATGTAGTCCAAAGTCCATTTTTTTTTACTTCTCTAGATTAAGGAAAAAATAAATTAACAAAGTACCACTTCTATATTATTACCAAGTGAATCTCAAAATATGGGAGGCTCTGTCTATTCAAATTCCATGGACATTAATTCAGACCCTCCTGTTATCTGAAGACATAAAACTTTTACTTTCAAACTCTAAAATAGCTTTATTTTTGCTACATGCATTATAGCTTTATACTTCCCTGGCAGACCATGATAACCAACAGATGTGCTGAACTGGAGCCACAACAGAGCTGATAGAACTAGCTTCTCCCCCCTTCTCCCTCCCCTTTTATTCTCATATTTTTTAATAATATAATGATGTGCGTTGGAAAAATTGCTCCAAAATAAAGTTATATAACATGTCTCTATTTTTTGAAACACACAGGAGAAAAAGTCTAATTTTTCTCATATGCATTTATTTGTAATTAAATGTAACAGATTGTTACATATGCTGTGTGCATTGTTCTGTTTTTACCATGGGAGGCTAGGTAAACTGTCAAGTGGCAGTTTCAAAACAAGAAAAGAAAATGTTAGTTTCTTATTGTATGAAATTGTGGGATTATTTTCCACAGAATGCTGTGGATGAGAAAAATTTTCAGAGGCTCAGAGAAAGAAGAGGTGTATTGAAAAGAAATTCCTTAACAGTTGCCAAATCCATGGGAACTACTTTTAGGTCAGAACATCCCTGAACTTCAAGCAGAGATTTGAGGACACTTAGAGAAACTATCGCATATGCCAGTACTAGTCTTATGTTCCCGTTCCTTATCTGTTTTGGAACATGGGCAGTGGACTAGACTGAGGCACTAAATATCCTTCTCCTAATAAGAAATCTGCAGGTTTACAGCATTAGTCCATTTGTACTGTTTGTAATTACATCCACAGAAATTCTCATGAGTTTATTACCACTTAGAAAATTGATCTTATTAGTTTCTGTAGACTCTTATGGTACAACAAAATTCATGTGACCTATC
This sequence comes from Anser cygnoides, assembly GCF_040182565.1. Lineage (NCBI taxonomy): Eukaryota > Metazoa > Chordata > Aves > Anseriformes > Anatidae > Anser > Anser cygnoides. The sequence goes on along the minus strand of NC_089885.1, from coordinate 10,568,973 downwards.
TGACCCACTGATTTTGGCCAGTCAACAGTATATTTTATGTCAAAGACTTGTCTTATTTTTAGGCATTCTATTTTTGCTTTTTAGGCAACACATAAAAGTATGCTGACTTTATTTTTGGCCTTGTGCCTTTTTCTGCTCAACTCTCTTCCTCCTGATACTCTGTTTCAGGAATTTACATCAGTCATAAAGTCAGTCATTTCTTGCACTGGTTCAGGTATGTATTCTACCTTTTCTTTTACTGAATGCAGGAATATTGCTTTTGTTTCAGCATTGTCAGCAGATATCTTCACCCTCAGTGTTTCTCATCATTAATTAATTCCTGTTACAGCCACAACAAGTCATTACTTTCATTACTTAATTTTTGAGGGGAAATTAATTTCAGTTAGATCCTCCTGCCCCCAAGCAGGATTTTTAGCATACCCATGTGGTTTTTGAACTGAAAAGTTTTTTTTTTTTTTTTTTTTTTTTACATTGTGATTTTTAAATTGAAGCCTTTGAGCAAAGTTGGAGAGAGAGAGAATGACCACTATACTGTAGAGTGCTTTCGTAGACCTGTGGTCAGGGAACCAAAAGCTGACTTTTTCTTTGGTGTCGGAAAGGATTAAAGGCTCCATGACCAAAACTCTACTTTCTGAAGTCTCCTGGGTTGTTTAGCCCAGGAATTAGAAATGAAATGGTGGGCTCTGAAGAGAGCTAAAGCCAAGGCAACCATGCTCTGAATAAAACACTACATGTTAGCAGAAGTGATAGTGAAAGTACTTTTCATAACTAATCAGGTAGCAAGAAGAAAGCCAAGTTTTTGCTCACCTTGGGGGATGCTGTAGATAAAAACAGATTGGTATTTGAATGCATAGTTTATGCTACAGGGACAAGAAGGAGATAATTTACACCTGTAGCCTGTAGTAACCTTATAATTTCTTAGACAGAATTTCTTCTCTAGGGAGAAGGGTCTTTTGCTAGAGCAATGAGCAAAGGATAAACCTATGTCTCTACTCACATGCTTAAATAGCTAAAGGTTGCTCAGATTACAGTTCTGCTCAATACCTACTAATGGCATGAAAGGTGGGAAAGGCCAAAGTTAATCACCAGGGGAAGGAAAAAGCAGCAATGCAAAACCCCATTTTGTAGACGTTCAAACCCCAAATCTATGTTTCAGTACTCATTATCTTTGCCCGTTGGAGCCTTAGCCTGGGTTGAATATAAAGTGTGCATGTATCTGAATATGCTAGCTGATGGTTGATCTATTCCTGGGTTACCCACAGGCCCTTACTCAGCTGTTTTTTTTTTTCTAAATCTTGACTTCTGTCACTCATGCTTGCCTTTGGAGAACAGGATTTTTCAACCTTACCAATACTGATTTTCCCCACACAAGTTGTCAAATTGATGATTCAAGCAGTGAAAAACCTACAAAATCTCTATAGAAATTTTAACTGTGCATTATTAGCAAATAACTTAAAATTAGTTTCACATTGGTGAAGAAAAATACTAGCACTAGCATTTTATTGTCTGCAAAACTAAACAGGGAATTGTAACTAATGGTTAAAAAAACAGTTTAGTTTAATGCAATGTAACCTCTAAACGCCTATCATCTTTTGACAATTGACCATCCCTCATCTCATGGCTGGCTGAGCAATTACTGATCTTTTAAACTATGTCAGCAATGTGGTTCCTTGCCGTATCTGAGGCCATAAGACTTAGTAGCAGAACATATAAGCACGCCTTTGTAAATCAAAAACTGTCCTTGAATACAGGGGACCTAGGTTTGTAGTGGCATTAAGGAAAAAGAACATCTGTACCAAAAACCATTGGGACTGCATGTGCAGTGTACACTGGTAGAAGTCACCATTCACCCTCTGATATGCTTCAGTAGCAGCATACTGGCATACCATCTTTAATGCAAAGAGATTTTAAATTGCCAGTTAATTTGCCTTTCTTTCTCCCTCTCTTGTTATTCATCTTTGACAGTGAAATGTAAAGAATGAACCAAGATAGATGACCTGTTGGAGATTATAGAGAGTCATGTTATCTTGCAGAAATGTGATTTTTTATTTTTTATTTTTATTTTTTTACCTTTAAACTATGGAATATGGGTTTTTGCTTACATCTTTTACACTTAGGTTGTTGTACACTTTGCTTAGGTCTTATCCCCCTCATTCAACCCTGCAGCAGTTTCCAGAGGAATCTCTGCAGTTCTGCAAATTCCACACTTTTATCAAAATTCTTACTTGCTGCAAATTGCTAAAGATTGTGGGTTTAGGGATTTCCTGTTTAAATGAATGACTGAGATCACTCTGAACATTTGCTAAAAGTTTTGATCTGTTTCCAGCTGAGCTGTCTTTGGCTTGGAGGTGTGGCTGTCTGGCTGACTGGGTCACGCGTACTTTTCCCCTCTGTCCTGACAAGCTGTCAGTTCTGTGTTGATATCTCTATTTGGTCTCTTTCTTGTTTCTTTTTTTAGAATGCATTCAGCATTTCCTTTTCACTGTTCTATCTCAGTTCAAAACAGCCTTTTTTTTTTTTTTTTTTTGTACTGCAAGGCATAACAATTGGATATGATAGGATATATGCAACAGTATTTTTTCTGCATCTTACCCAGCTTGGGTGATGCTAATAATAACGTTTAGCATTTTTATACAGTTTGAAGTCATTGCACAAAGATTAACTAATTATTCACCACGGGGAGGTAAATGGAGAAATAATTATCCTTTGTCTTTTAAATAGAATGAGAGCTGAAACAGCTCACTCAAGCATTATAATGAGTTGGGATCAAAGTAGGATGAGGATCTGCATTTTTTTTTTTTTTTGAGAAGTATGGTTATAATGCCTTCTATGACAAAATATAATGCTTTCCATGACAAAATGTATTTTAGCTACCTAACATATCAAGATAGACTTGGCAAATGTATTTGTCCTTAAAGTGTCTTTTTACCTGAGCATCAAAATGTTTTCTATATTAAAATCTGTGAACACCTAATGCAAAATACTGGATAGATCTGAAAAATCCACTGTGATTTGAAGGAAGGTCAGGTTGTTTCAATACAGGTTGATTGTATAAATAATAAAATAAGTTACTGATTGGTCCTATTTTCTACTTTTGTTGTCTGGAAAATCAGGAAAAGTTTTTAGCTTTATGCTTTTAGCGTGGCACAGCCACTACTTCAAAACTTAGAATCAAATTAAAAAAATACACTTTAGAAAAACATAAATACATTTCAGTCTATGGTGTTGCTGAAGGAAGTCACAAAATGGAGGGAAGGTTGTATAAGTGTTCTAAAATAATACTAGCTTTCCTCTGAGTCCATTTCCTGTGGCTACTACTTCAGGACAGTAGAAACAATTAACAAACACTGAACAAAATTTAATGTGAACATGTAAGAAAAAGTGCAGAGTTTTATACAGACTTTTGCTTGATGGCATAAAGCAAACGCTTCTGAATTTTCTACAACTGATTAACTTTTTTTTTTTTTTAATCCATTTGGGACTCTATCCTCTTTCTCAGTTATTTTTAAACTCTGTATAAGTTAACATTTAAAGTGTTTTCTCTATCCTATCATTCCAGTGTTGACTGAAAAGATGTCTAGAACTGGGTCCAGGACAGACTCCTCTAGAACTCAGCTGAAAATGCATTTCCAGTTGGCAGCAAACTGTTGCTTGCTGGTCTTATGTGAATTTTTGTGCTCCTCTTCTGTTGTCTTCATTGAAACCAGATTTCCTAGTTTACTCATGAGAGTGTCCTGAGGGACAGCATCAAGTGCATTACTAAAGTCAAGACAGACAGTCTCTAATGCCTTCCCCTTATCTACTAGGCCCATTATCCTGTCACAGAAGGAAATTGGATCATTTTGATGTGATTTGTTCTTGACAGATCCTAGTTGGCTGCTTTTTATCACCTTTATTATCCTGTAGGTGCTTTTAAATTGACTCTTAAGTGATTTGTTCTAGTATCTTTTTGAACATTGAAGTAAGATTGGCTGATCTATAATTTTCCAGGACCTTTTTCTCATTTTGGAAATACTCATAAAGTTTGCCCTTCACCAGTCCTTTAGAGCTTCTCTTTATATCTTCGACAAATTCTCAAAAATAATCATTAATGACTCACAGATTACATTGGCTAGTTTCCTGTGTACCCTGGGGTGAATTGAATCAGGTTCTGTCAACATTGAAGCATATAATTAATCCAAATATTTTTTCACCACTCCTTTTTTTCCTTTTCATTTTGTTTTCCAGCACTGTGGAATAATCATCATCTATTCTGCTCTAATGCACAACTTTTAAACCAATGACTGATAAACTCTTTAGAGATTTACATGCATGTGTTATAAACATTCTATTTTACATGTACATCCCCTTTTATGCAAGTTATTAACATACATCCCATTTAAACTCTCGAGGTGAGCTTTACAAGGAACTTGAATGGTATTCAAATCTTAGTTATGCTCTGAAACAAAGAAATTGCATTGCTGGGGAAATTTCAGTTCCTGAAATTCATCTGATATACTAGTAGCTGACAATACATTTTAAGAAGAAGTGCAAGTGGAAAGGTGATAAACCTTCCATCCCCAAAGCCTTTTCATGAGTAACTGAGAAGCAAGTTTAATCCTTATCATGCTTTTTTTTTAATAAGCCCACCCAAATATATGTCTTTGGTATGTCAGATTTTTTTTCTATCAGTTGTAAGGATGGGTTTTGCATGAATCTCTGATTTTTATTTTATTTTATTTATTTTTCCTCAAACAATATTTACAATGATTTTAAAATTTTGGTACCATATTTACTTTAGAAGAGCAAGTAGTTGCAAATCCATTGTAATGTGTTATTTTGTTTTGGTTATTTTTTGCTTTGTTTTCTATATACATAAGGTATTTTTGTATTTGTGTGGGTCTTTAGTTCAGATGCATTCTATATTGCTTATTTTAGACAAACTGTTTGTTGCTATGGATTTTCAAGATTGTTCAATTTTCTAGGCTTGTACAAGAATCTCCCCCTCAACCCAAGCCAATTTTTCAGCATTTCCCATCCAGTATGCTATGCATCATTTCATTTAATAGTAGCAAGGGGAGTGTGCAGTGTTCCTAACAGTCCCAGAGACACTTTATGGAACAATCAAAATCCTCAAGGACAATTTGCATGAAGTCTATACTGACTCAGTGGAGTTCAAGGTATCGTTTAAAAGTATATGTAATCACTGCCTATTTTGAGCACATTTGCTTGTATAGTGGCTTGCAAAGAAACTTCTCTTTGTTTTTGAGGCGTTATCAAAAGTTTTCAAAACACACGCGTAGTCTGGGATGCGGAATTCATTTAAGCCCTGTTACTTTGAGAACTGATATAAAAGTAATGCTTCTGTATGTTTGTGTTTATGGGTGAAAGAGGTTTTTACTCTGAACTGACTCTGGAGCTTCAAAATCAGCTGATGTTTGGAGTTTGAAAAAAGAAGAATTTAGTGCAGCTGTGAAAGGTCCATGGGAAGAGAAACAATGCAACCATCTCCCCCCTTGCTGCATTTTGTCTTTTAGTGGCAAACTCAGCAGCACAATGTTGTTCAAGCTGTGTACAGATTAACTATGGCATCACTAGTTGTGGAGGAAATATTTTAGAAGGGAAATTCCCGCAAGCCTTCTGAAGGCCAGTTTTGGGTTAGCAGCTATTCAGATGCAAATAATAATATGGGGCATTACACTTGAATATCTTTAATACCTATTCTGTATTTTTTCTGGACAACATACCCTTGACTGTGAATACACACCTTGCACTTTTTGCCACATCTTTTGTGTTCTGTAGATTGATAAAGCAAAGGCTTAGACTGAACCCTCTGTGCTGTGAATCAAAGCCATTCATCTGCTTTATCTAATTCACATTTATATTTTTAGCTGGTTATCAGGATGGGGTCTTCCTGAGAAGGCTGAATTATTCTGCTTTGCAGCATGTTCTGGAGCTTTGTAGTTTTGTTTTCATTAGCACTAAACTGGAAAAAAAAAAAATGTTTTGCTGTGAAAATGGTGGCAGGCTGAAGAAAGCTATGGGTACCAACTGGCTGCAGATGTGAGAAGCAGATTTAAGTCCTGACTTGGAAACATCTGCAGTAGAATACTCTGGCTGAAATACAGCCGAGTATTTCATCTATATCACTCTAAATAAGGAACTTGAACCGGGCTTTCATCCAGTCTAGACTATGTTTTATCTTATATAGTGTCTTTCTTCCATTTTTGCCCAGCAGTCCACATGTGCTATTGAAATAGAAATGTTTTTAGCTTCAGTGAAATTTCACTGCAGCAGAAACAGTTCTGTCAGTATTTCCTCTTTATCTGTCAGCAGTCCTGCATTCTGTGGGGGATCCTAGCTTTGAACAACAAGCATTGAACAACAGTCTTTGTTAGGCTGTTACTGCAGTCTTAGTTTTACATTACTGAAAAGTCTCACAGTCAATTGTGTATGCTCAAGTCACGAGTTAAAGACCTCTAAAATACTGAAAATTGCAAATGTGTAGAGAGATATGTTTGCAGAGTGAAACTATGAATATTTGAATTTCTGTTGAAAAGTCTTTTAGCCTACCAAACTATTATTTCATTTAAATACTGATATTTTAAAAAAATATGATTTCATATTATACTTAAATTTTCTTGCTAGCTTGTAAGTGGTGCAGTTATATTAAGTGATGTATCACTAAAGGGATTTTTTATATTATTTCATATGCAGTAGTTTCCTTCCCTTCTTTTCTAGATGGGAAAGAGGCTAGCATACATTTTTCTGTCTGCATACTTCTAAAGATCAATTCTCTTATGTTCTGTCTACTGGGAGTGCAGATCCAAACTAAAGCATGACAGGTCTGAACGTAGTAGGTCCTTCACCTTAATGTATATTCATCCCAAAAGCAGACCTCATTGCATTACACTCAGTAAGAAAATTGCTGTCCTGACCACTTAGCACAGTGTTTGGGAAATTGTATGGTTGGTACAAGTTTAAATCTGTGAATCCAGGAAACTCACAGTGTGTATGATATCTTCACTTAATTCTGTAATTCAGAACATAAAAGTGACATGTTTCTGTAAGAAGTCTTTGGTTAAATGTACTTATGAAAATTGTACCCTTAGTTCTCAATATGTCATTATTTAGTTACCACCAATTGCAATTTGTTGAGCTTTTTCTTACTGGAGGTAAATCCTTCCACATCCACCCATTTACTCTCTGAAAAATGAGGAGAAACTTGTGTTTGAAAGTGAGTTATGCCTCTGTTGTCCATTAGAGAATTCAGTTTTACGTATTGTTGCCATGCTGTTCATTTCCAATTGTACTAGTAGTCAAAATTACAGGTTTACCTTGTTTCCTATGTGCAAAATATAAATTGTGTATCAAATACCCATGACTCAGTGATGGGTAAGGATTAGCAGGGGAATGAGGAAGCAAAAGTAGCATTCAGAAAACACAAAGAGATTTGGTAATCAAGATGTAAAGGCAAACAGGTCTTAGAGTGAAGATAATTACCTAAATCATGCATGATTTGATTGGATCTTCAGTGGTGTTTCTTTTTTTTTTTTTAAATGTCTTTGAACCTTGAAAAAGACAGTTTGTGTTATTGTTGGTTCATGTGCAACATTGAGACACTTGTCTAACATTGAGACACTCGGAAAATCCAACCAGCCTAACTTGTACCTTTATTGACTTTCCATGAGATTAATGTTTTTTAGTTAGCTTGTTTGTTTTTTCACCTCATGGAAGGGGAGAACTTTAATTTATGAAAACTTTGTTTTATGCCAAGATAAAAGGAATGCTCACCTTTCTCATCTAATTAGAAGTTCATTCTGGGATATGTAACATGAGTGACTGTTGAGTGTTGGACTCATTCTGCCACACTGATTATGTAGAGAATTGTTGGATAAGATGTCAGGAGACAGGGCCGCTGTGCCTTTTTGTAAGGGTTAACAGAGAGTAAAAACTTGTATAAGCTATCTATTAAGCAGAACATAATTCCAAGTTGAGATACTGTGACTTTATAATGCATTTTATAAATAAAAAAGTTTTGGATTGAAATAACTGAATTTTAAATTCAGCAGTTAATATTTTATTTATTTTTAGTATCTGCCACATAATGGATATTACAGTAAGAAAATAGCTGAAAACTTCAATCACAAAGCAAAATTTCATGGACATGGAGCTATGGAAAACTCCCTTTCCTTCCTGAAAATATGAATGTTCTTTTTATTTGGCTGGAACACAAAGGGGAGCAGCTTCTAGGCTGTATAGCTTTTCTAGCCTGTCTCCTACATAGACATCTTGAGAGTCTTGTATTTGTGCAGAACAAGAAATAGCCCAAACTAAAAGTGATATAGCCCAAACTATAATCAAAGTAATTGAGTATTTCTCAGTAAAATGAGAGGCTTATGTGCCTGAAATTGTTTTAAACTAAACACTTTGTTCCCATCTCCTCTATCTGCTTACTCCTGTGTTCTTAGCAAGCTCCTTAGGCAAGAAATTTTCTGCCAACCAACAACCTCATAAACACAGATTAAATGTCATTAACCTCTTTGTCTTTAATTTCAACCCTTTATACACTATGCAACTTCAGGCTCTCTAATAAGTGATTTCTATTCCTTTCAATACTATCACATTTTCGAAAGTGAGTTAGGAGTCCGTGGGCAACGTTTTTCCAATACCACTTTCAAAGAGAGAGAAATCTACCACGTTTTTCAAAATGTGGCTGTATCTTTAGATGAATAAGTATTTGGAAACAATTAATGCATATCTATTTTTAGAAGTTAATTCAGAGATCCTAAATCACTTGGTGCTTTCTAAAAAATGCTTCTTTCATTTTAGTATTTGGACAATATTCTTTCTTTTGAAATTAAGCTAATTACCTCATTTTGCAGTTTATATACTTTCACTTTTTAAATAGAAAATATTTTAACAGAATGGTACTTGATTTTTGTTTTAAATCTATTTTAATTATGAATACGACTGTTAGGAAGTCAGCTATTGAAAATAGGATAGTGTTACAAAAATAGGGCTAAAAAAACACTATTAACTGTGAAAGACTGCAGGAATATCAATGGGACAAGTTTGTGTTAGGTAACAGAAGCCCAAAGGCAAAAGCTGATATATTATAAAAGACAGTATTTATGGCTCATTAGATAAAGTCACAATTCAACGCAGTGTTCAAACACATGATGCTGATGGGGAAAAAAGGCATGTCATTAATCAGGTTATGTAGGAGAAAGAAGACAATTAAAGGAAAACTCAGCTCTAAAGTCATATGTGTAAAAGTTTGGCAATGGAAGCACTGTCTCGTTCCTATTCTGTTTTGAGAGGAATTTGGTATGCGGAAAACACAGGATACACGAGTAATTTCAAAACACTTCAACGCACTAATGGTAAAGAAACAGTTTCGCAGAAGACTTGTTATATATTGTTTTTATAGACTTTCTGCCTCAGGTCCCTTAGGCCCTGTTGGGGTAGGTACTTTTTATTGTTGTGTGTTTGTGAAATACTTACTCCAAGAACTTCCCATCTAAACAGTCAAGAAGTTGAAGGGGCACAAGGGGCCAAGGGATGCAGCAACAGTGGCAAAGCAAGTTGTAAACTTCAGGTTGCAGTTCCTCATATCAGTTATCTTGGCAACTAGTATATACTGCCTCATTTATCTTGTTCCCCTACTGACAGACACAGGCTGCCCGATACAGGCCTTGCTCTGTGTGCACTGCTTGGGAATTCAAAATTGATGGGTTCTTTGAGCTTTGAACCTTTGCCTGGGATGTTTAGTATCCTTTCAGGAGAAGGGAGGGAAAGTACATTGTTCGATATAGGAATTCCTGGGGAAGAACCTACTTTCCAGTAGCTGCATTTTGTATCAAGTATTTATTAACACCCCAGCCTTATTCTTTTTCATGACTGTCATGTTTGTGCTTGTTGCAGAGGATATTTTTGAACATTAATTGGCAGTTAAAGTAACCTTGTCCAATGCACTTTTGCTGCTGCTTTTCCCTTGGTTGCTTTTCTCTTTTCATTCTCTACACTTCTAATAAATATTTTAAATTCAGTTGTTGCTTTTTATTGCACTTTGGTCACAGAAGACAGAGAGCTTGCCTTAGTCTGCACTCTAGAAGATAGATAAGCAGAAAAAATGGGAGCAGAGAATTCCTGGGGAATAATGGCACAAATACAATGCCACAAAAACTCTTCTATAACTCTAATTTCAGTGAAGCTACAACTGTAAATTTTGATTTCTTTGGTGATGTATACATTTATACCAAAAAAGACTTGCAGCAGAGATATCAGAGAAAGGATGGAGGGAATTGTGACGTAGTGCAAAGGAGACTATAATGAGGCTTACTTTTCTTTTCAGTGTGCCTATTTTTTATGTGTCTGTTCAATCATTTTAAGTCACTTTTGGCCTTTTGGTGATTGGCACATTGTTAAATAATTAAGAAATTATTTAGATTTATTTTAGAAAAAAAACAAAAATAGATTCATGAAGAGGGATTGGGAGCATGGGTGGATTCAGTGATTGGTGCTCCAGGCTAGGATTCATGTGCAGGTATACAGGGGATATTACATACAATTAATACTAGGTGCATAGAATGATCCTTGTAGCAACAGAGCTGCTGTGCTGCCAGCAATGCAAAACAACATTGAAACACCCTTATTCCATAACTTCCTGACCTTTCTTTTAATCTTCGTAAATAAGTACCTCTCCATGCTCCAACACAACCTCTCTTTAGTAATACAAACACAATTCCTTGGTTAGCCTTAGTGAACAAAGTGATTTTTTTCCTTTGCTCTTCTGCTCACATTCCTGTTTCCTCAGATGCATTTTTAGATGAAGAAACATTACATCCTCAAAATCTCTAGACCAATGGTCAATCCTTTTGATTTTTTATTTCTCAGTTTTATTTTTTGCACATTTTTAAAGTAGTACATTATCCAAATAATTTGTGATTTAATATCTAAATAAAGTGATTTTAAACCAGAATTTTATAAGTAATTTCATACAAGTTCCATAAAGATGCAACCTTTTTGCATGCTGACTTTCAGAAACTCATCAAAATACTTGGATGTGATTTGTATATAATTACATGCAAGAATAATTATGACTTGTTTGGAATACACAGTAAGCTAAAGAGTGATGCAATAAATCACTAAAGAGTAGTTCGTGATATATTTAATAAGGTGATATCACTGTGGTTGTCATCTAATTTATTACACCTCAAAGCATTCACCAAATCTGTCCCAGGCAGAAACTCTGATTGTGTTTGGTTCCTGTGTGAAGGAAAGGCAGTCCCTTCTGTTACAGAAGTTCTACAGTATGTTACTAAATTGACTCATATAGTATTCAAGAAATGGTAATGAAATATGCAGATTAATACAAAGCAGAAGAAAAGATAATTGCAGGTGTTCAAGAGGTGTATGGAGACTCATTCAGTTTACAATGGAATAAGGGATTTTTTTTTCTGACATCACTCGAATCTTGTATTACTCCACTCTACGTTTTACAGCCTCAAAGGACCTTCTTTTGAAAGGCTCTCAAAGGAGACTTTTTTAATGTGGCATTGATACTCAGATACTTTTGATGCCATTGTCCTGTCCTCTCTTCCACGGATAAATTGTAGAGTATTGAACTTAATCAAACTGGTTTGGCCAGGCTAGTGGTAGAGAGGCTAGTAGTGGATGAATACTAAGGCTCCTTTAAGAATGACAAAATTAAAAAAAATATATGTATATATAAATCTGCATTCCATTTTGACAAGAAACTTTATAGGCTGAAAGCCTGCTGGTTAAAAGCATATGTTAACTGAGATGTGCAGCCTTAAGCACAATGTTTGTCTCCATTTTTACATAGGCTTCTCTTGAGAAAGGGAAGACAAAACCAGTCATGTGTTCACTGACTATGCCAAAGGTGCCCTAATCTCTGCAAGAAGTCTGAAAGGTTCTCCTATAGCAGGCAGTTGAACTGACTCCTAGATGGAAGTGGTTCTTGGTACAGTTTTCCTGACAGGTAGACTACAGCTTTCTTTGAATGGATTTTATTATGTATATTCTATCCTAAAAGGCGAGGGAAGAGGGGTATGTGTATGAGCTATAGGTACACACACAGAGTTAATTTGCTCTTGATCGAGTACCTTATTTTGTGTTGCATCTATATGCCTGCATCCTAGCTTCCAAAATACATGAATCCTGAAGATGAATTCGTGGCTCCTCTGGAAGACTGAACCAAAGTCCAGGTCTGAGTGCTTTTATGTCACATCATTCAGTCTGGACAGGCTTCATCTGTGGTAAGATATATGCCACAGTTTTTCATGGTTAAAAATTGAGAGCAGCCATTTATTTCTTTTATAAAGTTTTTACCATGCTTTCTCGCTGATTCTCAAGATACAAGATTGGAGAGTTGTTTGCTATTGGCTCACACATTTCTTCTTTAATCACCTCTAAAGCTTATGCTTTTCTTTCCTGTCCTCTAACTATTCACTCAGATGAAATACATTATCTCACTTGCTGCATATCCCTGGATCCAGATAGCCCACAGAGGAGTGTGTGCTGGGAAAGTTAACCTACAGAGTGGGTCTGTAGTCTAAGTGAGCTTAATTTTTATATATTTTCTGTTATCCTACTGGGCCCTGTGTCATGATGACCCTGTTCTGTGAACTCCAAATGAGCTGGGTCTCTCCTATCAACTATTCAAATTTCAAACCCTTGCTGTTATCTGTTTTTTTTTTTTTTTTTTTTTACGTTGCTAGCACAACTTTGTACAGTCAGAGTAGCATTTAATCTCTTCTGATGTGGAGGTGCTGTTCAATTCAGACTACCAATTTTCCACAAGTGGTTTTGTGAGTCATCTCTCATCATACTGTTTTGTGAATTAAATGAATAAAACAAAAAGAAACCCTTAGCCAAGTCAGTGGTCTAGCTGTGGATGTAGGACTCTTTAAGATCCTTGTGTTATGATGCAAGTCATTTCCTGGGGATCATCTGATATTTACCATTTTCAAGCAAAGTAATATACTGTATTTCCAGCACAATCTCTTGTAAGTCAGCTGCTAGCACCTCATGGTGTTAGGTTGCATAGAAAAAAAATTTCTTTCATGCTTTGATGAGAAGGGCATTTAAGACACTGCTTGTGTCTGAGACAGAAACCTTCGTATTACCTTGAATGGCTGCAATGTTGCAAAAAGGAATTTTGTTCTGTGAAATGGGGAAGGCCCTCTGGATAACACCAATATCAAGCAAATCTCAACTGTGTGTAATTCAAATGAGATGACCTCTGTAGTATAGTGGAAAGTTTGGTATGGTACATTTATGTTAAAATAAACTTGATATGCTATGACATGAATGATGATGACTCAGTGTCATAGCTGTAACTAGGAAATGATTAGGCTGCTTTGCAGTTGTGAACAAAGACTGACAAATGCTGTGAGAATGCAAACAAAGGCACTGGGTGTGAAAGAAAACAGTTCAAATGTAAGAGAATACCAAGATACAGTAAAAACACTTTTACTGCACAGGAAACATTTAAAAATAATTGCTGCACTTCAGCATGATTAATGAAACCACAACATTCTACAGAGTCACAAGTGATGCTGGAATAGCGGGAACTTACTTGACTTATCATCATCTGAGACATCCAACATTATCATGAGTTTAGTTACATTAATTACAAGATAAAATATCCTCTATTTAGAGATCCTCTTTCCGAACCTTTTAACTTAGCTTGAAAGAAATTTTTACCTAAAGAGTTATTGAAAAATGCTTGAATAAAAACAGTCGATGTCCTTACGATAAGAAATTTTGTCTCTTTTTCTTCTCCAACTTCAAAGTTTTTTTTTTTCTTACATTGGATAATTATTTAAAAAGTATTTATAATTTATGCCGTTATTTATGCTTTCTGTTTAATAACTTACCAACAGTGTAAGGTGTAAATATGAACTTCTGTAAGTATGTAAGCAACTCTGTATGAGACTAGGAATGAAATATAAACTCCCTGTGAAGATGGAGCTTGGAACTACATGGTCCTTAAGGTCCCTTCCAACCCAAACCATTCTATGATTCTGTACTAGGATGAATTTATGTTAAGTCCAAGACAGAGGCAGGGCCCTCCTCGTTCTCTATCTATGTTCTTCTGATTTCTGTTTAATCATTGAAGTTAAATTCTGATGTTTTGTAAATAAATTATTAGTTCAGAGTTGGTACTCTCCCTCACTGACTAAACAACACAGTTTACTTTTATAGCCAATCGCCTCATTTTGTGTAGGTTTAATTCCATTTGAGAGTTGGAGAAGGTTCATTAATGTAGACCCTCTGAAGCTAAAAGATCGTGCCATCTTCTACAGATTCTATCCCTAAGTGTTTAGCTGCATTGGTAAATCATGTTCATCTGACTGGATACCAAGAAAACTTCAGTCAAACACTGCTCAAATTATTTCCTCTTTGCTTCTAATCACAATTCTGCCTTTTCTCTCTGCATTTTTGTTTTCACATTTGCAAATTCCAGATTTTAATTTTACCACTGTCACTTGCAGACTGTAGAACCCAGTTCCTAGGAAAATATACAGAAGAGTGCTAGGGATACTGCTGCAAACTGAGTTTTAAGAACATTGTTGATCTATTAAACTTTTAATTTTCAATATATATACCCAGGGCAAGAGGGTCACTTATTTATTTTTTTTGCCTCTTCTGAGGGCTGCAATAGTTTGATATTATAATGAGGGAGGAAGGATTCTATAGACAGTTGGAAATTATGCTAAGCATTTTAAACTCTTACTGAAAGAGAAAAGAACAATGACATGCTTTGAAAAGTAAAATTTCCCTGAGTAGCATTATGTCTTCCGGGTGGAAAAATTCACAGAGGTATGCAAGACTGAAGGCAGTCTGTTAGCCACTTGTGCTCAGTTTCCAAAGTAACAGGCCAAGTGCAGCAGGCTGATCTGGCTGTCAGTGTCCGGAAAAGATTGTCTGTATTCTGTGCCTCTTATTTGAAGAGGACAGTGTTTCATAGTGATGAACAGGAGAAAGGTGCTTTCAAGTCACCCTCACATCCCAGAAGGAGATTCTGAGCATTAATTTCTTAAGCGTATCTGAATGAAATAGGACAGGGATCATTTCTTATTCCTCTTGTACCTATACAGATAGTAAGCTGTTTCTGCTTATATTTTGACACCATTTGATGATTTTTTCCTTTTGTTTTCTTTTTCCATGACTTGACATGACTCTATTTTTCTCTATTTTACAGTTCCCTGATCTCTAAGAAGTTAATGGTAGTTGTTATCCAAAATTCTCAAGTACATATATCACCTTTCTTCATTTTTTAATCCAAGCTTTATTCTAAAGGGTGTTTGAAATGTTTACTTAACTGGTTGAATAAAAGCCTTGCAGTTATTACACTCTAATCATCTCCTTCTCAGGCAACAAGACTTGAATTGTAAAATAGTAATTTATAGCTAACATGGTTTAAGCATGAGGCCAAATCCAAGTGCCATTGACAGTATTATGCCTGAATTATTTACATCATCATTCAAAACCTGAAGCAAATTCTGTGCTCATAATATGATTTATAAAAAAGAATGAAAAGCATTTTCATTGATGCAGTTAGTTTCCTTTTAAAAAAACCTTAATGGAATAATGCATTCTACTACATCCTCTTGCACTATAAAAATAAGGTTTATTTCTATTTCTGAAAATTAAATTACACAATGCTTGAGGAATTTCTGCATTTCTGGAGGTCTTCAGCTCTCATGGGTTTCTGTTTAGACAACATTTGTTCAGCTATTCCTAACGATAATTAATTAGCAGAAAAAGATTTAGAATTTGAATAAGGTGAAAGTGAAAGTATTATTACTCACATTTTAGTAGTTTCTCAGTAATAAGTAGTAGGTAGGCCCAAGTAAAATAAAACAAGGTATGGGGTTTAATATCAGACAAGTCTCTAAGAAAATATGTATATGAATAGGCATGGACCTCTACATTACAATTTTTTATTTATTTTTTAACTGCTGTCCTGAAAGAGGCATCTGTATGTGTAAGTTTAACTAGGGAGTACTTGGAAGTTTGTGTCCTGCTTGGTGACCCTGTGCAATTCAGTCCTGCTTCACTGTACCTCAGTTTCTCTAAGTATAAAACAACACTGATTTTAAAGTGCTTTGAATTCTGATGAAAAATTACATGTGTTATGAAAACTCTTATATCTCCAATGCTAGCAAAACAAGTCTTCTTACCTTTTGCTGCTTAATGTTTAGGAGTTGGTACGTTTTATTCCTAAGGCTTGTATTGGGATGTTGTATCTTTGCTAGAAGGGAAATTGTCCATATTTGCAGTTCACCTTTATGCAATGCAGCTACATTTTTAAGAGTATACTTATTTTTAAAAGCCCCAGAAACAAATCTGGACTTTTAACTAGCCATCTGCTTTTTTTTTTTTTTTTTTCTTTTTTGTATGAATAATGGCATGACTTAAAACTCAAAAAGGTGTTATTAAATGACAAGCACTAAAAGTACACAGAAGTATCACTTGCTCTGTGAGTTAATTTCTATGCAACAAGGAAAAAAATCAATGGAAACTTTTGTTATGGATTGTACATAACTGAAACCTACTGACTAATTTATCTGTCAGGTCTTTTAAAGATAATTTTTGCACTCAGCAAAACTCAGCAGCTTTTAAAGAATAAAGCTGTCTTTTGGTCAACCAAGTGTATCACAGTGATATAAGCAGGTCAGAAAGAAAAGTTGTGCACAAAGAAACAGAAGTCAGTAAGAATGACAAAAAGAATATCATCATGCTGAGTATACCTACATATTTCTACTTCATGGTCTTTGGTTCTACAATCTTCTTTCCCAAAAGCATGCTTATTTTTTACTTCCCAAGTAAATTCCCTAGATTTACTTCCTAAATCTAGGAGGCAGTAATGATTACCTTTAATCCTTTTGAGTTTTTATAATAATCACCTAATAATATAAAAATGAATATAGTCTGGACTGACTTAAATATTATTCATTTTATATACCTCAATAAACCCCTCAACATCTGAGTAATGAGTAAGCTTCATTTTTCAATGAAATTTATACTCTAAAAATGCCTTTGTCAAATTTTTGTGTTCTGCAAATTTTACACAACAGAGCCATTTTCTATGTGAAGAAAAAAAATCAAGGGATAAATTTACTGAAAATCTTCTGAAATTTGAGGAAATTGCAGACAGTAGCCCATGGTCATTAAGCACATTCTATGTGCAGCTTTTCAGATTATTCTGATAATTTCTGAGTTCTCCTTTCAAAACTCCAGTATTTCTGACATCCTGCTCTTCTCTAAGAGAAGAATGCTAGATGAATGCTAGAAGAATGCTAGAGAAGAATGCTCTTCTCTAAGAAGAAATTGCATAAGAAGCTTTCTCTGAGATAAAAGCTTTTAGTGGAACAGTTAAAATTAATATTGCTTAAAAGTCTGTATTATAAGTAACTTTTCTAATTGCCACAGGGATTTGTGGAAGGTTTGTTCTTATGGAACTGGAGGTGCAGAATATTTTGATGGCAGTTTACTGAGATGTAATTTAGAGTGTGGAGGCCTGGGGCACTTCATTTGCTCCTCTTTGATAAGGATGGCATTGCTAAATTAGTCAACTCGCTTCTCATTTCAAATCTCTCACTGAATGAGATTTAAAATTTCAACTGCATCAAGTATTGGAGGACCTATGGTTTGTGCAGTAGTCACACAGAAATAAAACGGTGTGACTGTAGCTGATACCTTTCAAATACCATCACCATACTGTACCATCAGCAATTGGAGAGAAACGTAGATTTCCAGAGGTATGTTTATGACAGTTAATATAACAAAGAAATGCTTTAAATCCTATGTTTTTCTTGTCATCTGCCAGGAGGCAGAACATTATGAGCTTTATTAATGATTTAGTTCTGGCATGATTAAGATTTTTTTTAAACCTGTTGCATGGCTTCTATATTTGGGACAGTTGCTCTTCTATTTGAAACTAGGAACATGGAGGCGAGTAAGTGAACACCTGATTAAAAATGCCACAGTGGTTCTCACTAGAGCTGTTCAATAAGCAATTCGTTTGTAGGGCTTGGAGAATAGAAAAAAAAAACCATTCGCCTCAGCTTAAACTTTATCCCCTTTGTCAATAACTTAAACAGAACCTACAGATTTTGCTTTGAAATGCCTGAGGCAATGTCATCTGTTCCATTGTATTGCTTATTCTGTGAAAGCAAATGCCTTTTCCTATGAAGACATTTAGACATTTCAAAAAAGTTTATTAAAGCATGCTGGGTGTTTTCTTCATCCCAATATGTTTTCTTCTGTCTCTTTCTCGATTAGTTTAGGAACATTCTTCTGTTGGCATGACTTCTCTTTCTGGCTCTGAAGTGTTCCTTTGATTCACTGGTCCAGGTGCTAATAAATTTAATAAGTTGCTTTGAGTTCTTGCATCTTCCTTCTTTTTGCATCCTGAGCTAGATTCTGTTTCCTTATAGTTGACTGAAAAGTCAGTCCTCCTCCCTTTGATTTGAGTTGTGAGTTTGAGTTGTTGAGTTTGAGTATGAAATAGGTACTAGCTCAGTCCTTCTTCAGGAAGAGTTTGAAAAGCAACCATAGGAAATATCAGCAAATTTTCGTTTTCTCTTGGTAGAATAACTCTCAGGTGTCAACTTCAAGCTGACCTCTGTAACAATAAGGGTGTGTCTGATGGAGATTTTAAAACTACTAAAAGGAAGATTAACTATAAACTCCAGAAAATGTCAAGGAAAAATGGTCTCCAGCAAATCTATGCTTTATCTTAAAGCACTTAATAATAGCCATTGGTACATGTGATCTTGCACATCCTTTAAAATAAGAAAGATGGAAGATCTTAACTAAGCATGTTAAAAAAAAAAGTAAAGGAAAAAGAGAAAGAGACGATGAAAGAGAGTGTAGATGAAAGAGGCTAGAAAAGGAGTTCTTGAAGTAGGAGATCTCTATTGTGGTCAGGACTACTCATGAAACTAATCTGTGGTATGTGACTTTGATCAGAAGTTTTCTTTCTGTGACATGTTTGCTTCTTGTAAAAATTTCCATCCCTTTATAGATGTGTCAAGAGATAAATATTACCAGTCTAGGTTATTAATTTTAATTTTAAGCAAAAAAGTAAAGCAGGAGGAAAAAAATATTTTTTTAGCTAATTGAAACTACTTTGAAAAAAACACACAAACTGACTGAATGTAAAATTATATGAGACTCTAAATTTGAAACACGGCAATAGCATAATCACAATACAGCTCTACCAAAATAGAAAATAATGTCCATTTTTCATTTAAGCAGTGTACTGTACAAAGTACCTCTCTTTGATCTGATGGCCTTTTCACAATGAAGTGATGAAATACAGAATGCCAGTATCAGAAACATAAATGTGCTAGGAGTTGAAGATTTTATGTCTTTCCAAAGGCACCATTTATGCTCCAGCTTCTTCCTATCTCACCAGCACTACCATCCTTTCTTATTAATAGATCTTTCCTAAAACAGTCAGGGTACATAAGCTGCGTTGAATTGCATACCCTCGGCTTGCTCCCAAGATCTGGGGATGTTTGAGGAAGAAAGCAAAAAAGTTAGGTTTAATGGTTATACTAACATCAGACTGATCCTCCGTGGACCAGCTGAGAAGTTCCTAGAGCATAGCATACACCCAAAATATATTTGACATGGGAAGAAAGTTGTTAAATATGTTGATTAATAGTGTGTGGTTTAGCCAGATGCAACAGACGCTTTTTACTATGGATTGCTTACCGAGATAGGTGTATGAGGGCAGACCATAAAAGTTTTCAGGAAACAGGACAGATATCCTCTAACAGGAGGATAGAGGTTTTCCGTTACGTAAATTAAAAAAAGTACCCAGTTTGAAGAGGATAATGCAGTTCTAAGATGAAACTGCTAGCTGTTGTGAAGAAAAATAATGTTGCTTTATGAATTTTTACTTTGTATTCCCTGCGGATTTGGCTTTTGAAGATCTGTATTTTAACAACCCAGTTCTTCAGATATGTAGTGACTTTACAAAAAAGCAACAGAAACCAACACAAAATCTAAGTAAACTTGCATGATCTTTTCCTTCAGGGGCACAGCAGCCATTATGTTTGAGACAGTTAGAAATGTAGGGTTTAAATTGATTTGTACTTGCCAAATTCTAGTCCACATGGAGTTCAAATGATCTTTATCAACACAAAGTTGTGCAGAGTGCGTTGCAAGTAATGATAGCTTGAGCTAAAAAAAAAAAAAGAAAAATTGGAACTAAAAGACATGATGTATATGCAAAATAAATCCCTCAGAGAAGGCCACTTCGATAGAGCTATCTAATTACCCTATCTTTTTATTCCTTTATTTTTGATGCTGTGAGTGTCAGCAGCTTAATGTACAGATGAGTATCCAGCACTTTTTCTGCTTTGTTTTGCACATGGCAATTGGACAGATAGTCCCAAAGGATTCCTTTTTATTATGGATTATACCCAATGAAGGCCCTGGCTGTAAGCACTCTATGACAGCAAGGTTATTGTAAAATGGCTTTTTTTGCCCTTTGAAGTAGAGCTATAACACTGAGAATAACTTTTATGAGGCCTTGTGGGAATCTTGTTCTTTATGAAACTCAGTGATTATGTTCAGAGGCTGGAATAAATGTTCCTGTGAACTTTTAAAAGTAAAAGAAAGGAGTAAAAGAAATGAGAGCGTTTGTAGCTTTAAGGGCCAGGTACTCTACCACATGCAGTTTACCAGATTTCCTGCCCTAGCTTTCACCCTAAACTGAGGTTAGACACACCTAGGGAGCAGAAGTTAACTGATACTCTGTACCAGCGGGAAATTATCAAGTAGTTCCATCCATTTTATCTCTCCTGTTCTGGATGATGAAGGCAGAACAACAAGGATCTAAAACGAGGATCCTTTCCCAGGTATTCAAAAGAGAAAGTTCAGTATTCCACCCCCCCCCCCCCCTTTTTTTTTTTTTATTAGAAAGAGTGGAATGAGTGCCATAATCCTGCACTAACTGGTTTCACTATGTGAGATAATGCTGAACAGCTGAGCAGCAAATAAAAGGCTGGGAAGTCAGCCTCTTATCATTTTAAACTATAGCTTTCTTTAGCTTTTGCAGGTTTTAGGTATAACTTTCCTCTTGCCCAGACCTTTATGCCTACGAAGACACAGAAGCAGAGAAGCTAAGACACCGTGCTTCTTGTGGGTCTGGTATGAAGTAGCTTCAGGAAAGCCTGTGGTCCCAAATATGTAGAATACATGATGGAATGCAAGTCCTTAGTTCAGTTCCTGTCACCAGTCATGAACTGCAGTTCTGGTCCTTCCATGTTTTATCCAATCTATCCCCCAAATCCACCTAGAGAGGATTTTCAGCTTCTCCCAAAACCAAATGAATACCTGTTTTCTGTGATGTGCTGAAATGGCTTCTCTCATCTTACACATCTGAGCCACTAACAAGCCTTCTCATAGCAATGGAGAATTACCTCTGATGGTACGTAGAACAAATGAATCTTACTCTGAGTCCATAATGCTGTCCCATCCCTGTCGTTCACGAAAAGGAGAATGCAAAGAAATGTCAGAAAGGAAGGCTGTGGGTTAGATAAGAGCATTGCAGTAAGAGCCTTTGAGGTCATTGCGGCAGAGGGAGGGATGTGCAGGGAAGATGCAGTGAATTCATTGTCATACAGGTAATCAGCCATCCTTCACTGCTGTCTGCCTAAATGGAGTTTTATCCTTTTTGTATATGTGAACAAATGGAAGCCCTAAAGGAATTGAAGACAAGAACATCCCAAACATAGTTTCAAATTTCACCATCATTCACAGAAATTAGTTGATAGGAGATAAACCCACCAAAAACAGTGTGAAACCCTGAAAAGCATTCTTCAGAAAAATGAATGCTGAAATGGTTAGTTTTAGGGCTATAAGACTTCATCTCCTGACTAAACAACACATAGAAAAAAAAAAAACAGAAAAAACTACCACAAACAAAAACAAAGGAAGAGGTGAAAGAAAGAAAGCCACTTATACTGAAAATTGTTTAAGCTTCTTGTCATGCACCCATTTTTTCTGGCATTGGTGAAAAATGAAATATTGCTGAGCTGAGAAACATCACTGAGTTCAACACTGAAAGAATATGCTGACGAATCACACAGTTACAGGGCTGCAAAGGTAGGATAGTTGAACACCCAGTGGAGCATGTTTTCAGAATCCACAGCTATACATGGGTTTGCATTTTCATGGGAGACCTTAGAATGGAGAGAATGTTAACTCTACCAGAATATTTAAAGAGTTTTTTTTTTTTTTTTTTTTTTTAAGAAGGGTTTGTTATTTCATTTTCAAACAGAACACAAATAGCAGGTATTGTCTGTCTGTGAAAGACACTGCCAGTAGTTAGGGCTTGAACAGACCACAGACCACCAGTCACATATTTAGATGTTGAGAATTAGCCATGACGTCTCTCTAAAATATATTTCCCTGTGCAGAGAGGACCTTATTATAGGGGTCAGTGCAGGAGCTGGGCAACATAAAATTTGTGTTTTAATATGAAGGGAGCAGGTTAGGTGATGGAAGACTAAAATATAGATCTGTTAGTTGCTTCTGGATTCTGGAATTCATTCTTTCAAAGCTTTAAACCTAAGAATTTCTCTCCTTGGTCATCTTTAGCCCCTTTTCTCTGATGACTGGAAAGAAAATTCATATGCATTTCTATGCTTCTAACTGAGTTTATATTGGAACAACAGCTTGACTCCAAAATGTTCCTGATACTGGAGTCTTCCTTCTAGTATGGTGGGTGAAATCCCATTGCTGTGCAGAAGTCATCTAGAGGACTATTGCTTCTTCAGCGAGGCACAGATTTCATTTGAAGTTTCCATGGTGAAGAACACTATTCTCTGAAGCTTTGCAACCCTTGTATTTTTTCTCCATCCAGAAATTCTGACTTACAAATTTTGTCCTGAGAAACATGATACTTCTCCCTCATCTGATTTTTACAAGCCAGTTAAGAAGGCAGTTAAAAGCTAGAGGACAGTTAGAAATAAAGTTTGTGTTATGTTCATGCTGGTGAATATTGTTGCACTGATCACTTTCAGAGTGATTCCCTCTGTTCACTCAGAGATGTACAGCAGCAAGGCAGTTTTTCTTGCTACAGCCTTGGTTATATCATATAGAAGTTGACGTATTTTAGTGTCACACTGAAAGTTAAGCATGTGCGTAAAAGTCTTAGGATCAATGCGTTTCAAGCCATCAGTTTTGAGAGACTGAGGCTCTTATATCAGACTTAATTTCTTTGTCAGCTTGTTCACAGGAGGTAAGACTAAGAATAGGGATTTTACTAGTTAGTTCAAGCATGTGCTGCTGAGCAGCTGGCATTTGTGCCATGCATTAACAATGTAAGAGCAGCTCCCTATCTGGAAGTTGCTGTATCATGAGCTTTTGAAAGGAAAAATGTGCTTTGCATTCTGTGCATTGACACACACATATGAGAGAGAAGTTTGGCTATGAAGCTTTGCACAGGAGACAAACTAGAGTCTAATCCTGTAGATTTCATTACTGCTGTGATAAGGCAAAACTATTCTCTGTGTCAGCTGCTAATAAATGCTGCTGCAGGCCTTTATGTGATGCATCATTGGTCACCCTTTGTATCTTCGTATTTGTGAGTTGATGAGGCCCTAATTCGTGGAGTCCTGAAGAGAGGGAGCCATTGGTGCAGAAAGAGACTAAATTCTGCTGCTTGCTTGACAGCACCAACCTTGTTAGAATATGCTGTTGTTGGAGGAGGAGAAAGGAAACAGAGAAACAGTGAAGGAAGATCATAAACTATAAGTTTTCTTATGCTTGAACTAAATTTTGGACATTATCGTCATGTGGCGTATTTTTGCAGTTTCAAACAAAAGTGAGAGATTGCAACACTTCTTAATAGGAGTTATACTTTGTAAGAGTGAATCGGTCTTGTGTGTGTATTTTCTCAGCAAGGCAATGTTTGAGAGGTTTCAAGTTCAAGTTGTTTTAATGGTAGACTTCTGAGACAGATGTTTGTATGCATTTTTACAGACTTCTAAGAGAGTCTTCCACTATTTTTGTTTACTGGCCATAATTTTATTCTTTGCTATGCTTCTTTATATATATACACGTATATTTAATAAAGCTTATTTTAATGCAAATTCTATTGATATTTAAGCCACAGAGAAGTACCCATACAGAGTTCTGCACTGTTATTCACTGTTGCTCTATACTACCGCAGTACGTGATTAAGGAATGCAAGTGAGTACAGTATTGAAGGTGTGAGTGTGAGTTTATTGTTACTCTCAATAACATTGTCCAACCCTACAATTTATAAACCTTTCCTAAAAAGTCTATATTGGTATTCCTTTTGCTTCTTTCAACCTTTTGAGGCAATGTTTATGAAACAACCATCTCAATATAAGTTTACATATTGAAATTTCACTCTCTATTCTAATGGATATGAAACAGGAAGCTATAGGAGTTAACTGAAATCATATTGAGGAGCTTTTGCTTTTAATGGGAATGTTGTTGGCCTTTGACCTCAATTTGAGTATTCAGATTTGGAAGTCACTTTCCAGTGAAGCATTGTAATTATTACCATACACTGGGTTTTCATTGAAACACTGTTAATGACAATAATATTATCAGAAGGATATAATGTGTGCTTCATTAGAAATTCCATTTGTTTGCACTACAGAGATCATGGCAGTTTGTGTTAAAAATGTGTCTTAATAATATCTTCATCACAACAAGGAGCCTCTTTCATAAACTGTAACTTTTTAAAAATGCCCTTTTTCTGCTCAGCTTTCAGATACTCTGTGATATAAAATTGTTCTTCGTTTTCATTAAGTGCAAACATAATATTCTCTTTTGGTAAACTATTACTACAATTGAAACAATTTTTTTAATCATTTGGTGCATTTGATTTACCAAAGGTTGTGTGCTTAGAATTACTTTACGTTTTAATTAGAGCTGCAGCAATTTGTTAGCTAGCACTGAACTCTGATGAACACGAGTCTCTAGGCACGTTTGGAAAAGCTCATGAATTCTCTGCCGTTCGCCTAATGAGCTGTCGGAAAGGTTCCATCAATAGTGTCGAAAAATTTGTTTAAGGACCCTCCAGACGTGTTCAAGAAGCTTGAATGAGCAAGGGCTAATACAAAATGTGTGCCATTGGGCTAAATATTTCTGGAAAGGTCCTTTGCTGCTAATATAAGGAGAATTAAAGGTCATTGTGAACGTTTGCTGTGGAGGAGGTGTTTTTGAAATGTGGATTGTAAAACATAGCTATTAATAGCTCCAACATTATCTCTGGAAAAGGACAGTGTGAAGGTATGTCTATCTGACAGTCTCCTTCCCTGCCACAATGCAAGGGTGTATACGGCCTTTTCTATTCCCCACTTACCACAGCATAGGGATTTGAGGAATACATGTAAAAAAACCTTCCCTGTGAGGATAATAATCTTTTAATAGGCTAGCAAGTCAATGGAAGTCTAGCACCCTCAGTGTTTCCACAGCGTCACACAAATGCTTTGTAGAAGAGGAAGACTTTTTGACAGTTCCTGTTTGAAAGAAGCTGAAAGGCACAAGGTGCTGATCTCTTCTCATGTCATTGGCCTACTCAGATCACTGTGCTTCTGGGAATTCACAGAGACACAATAAATCCTCTGTACTATTCGCAGCACAAGGGTTATGGTGCAGTATCCTCTTGGAGCTTATAGGGTATGTGAGTGTCACTCTTCAGGACGAATTCTCAGGAATATGTCGTAGAGTAGTCTGCAGTTACTGATAGTCCTATAAGTCATTTATAAATGAAACTTGTTAACTACCTAATACCTTGAGTTAAAAAAGTAGGCATCTGTTCTATAACCATATGTCAGTAGTCTCACTGCTGTCATTAACAGAAGTTTGTAAGAAGAAACATATGTGTAAATATTTTAAAAAGTAAGAGCGTACACAGGAATATTTACTTCAGGCTGAGGCAATGAAGAAAATATCAGCTTCTTATAAGCCAAGATACAGAGCCCAAAGAGATTCCAGGAAACATCAAATCACACTAAAGCTTCAAGGTTCTAAGATAATTTTTTTTTTCTTCTTTAGTATTAGCAATAGCGTCTTAGTCTGTAACTCCCTAAACAGGCCATTGACTGTTACTGATTTGAGAAATAAAAGATTATTTGTTAAACTACCTCTTTCAAGCCTTGCTCTTCTAGCTAGCAATACAGATATAGTTTCAGAGACAACAGACAATAGCTTAGGTTTGTTTCTTATGTGCAACATCCAATGCTGTTAAAATTCTTTTTTAAATAACCTGCTAATCTTATAGGCCATCTTCAAACCAATACATCACACTTAAGGCTGGAAGGAGAGACTAGATGTTGCAGAATCTTTAATATTATGTGCATTGCTAACATAATTTTCCCCTAGATCATGCACAAACATTTTCCTTCTGGATAACATGTTATTTGCAATAATGGAAAAATGAAAGTGTGGGGTTTTTTTTTTTTGGTTGTTTCAAGTTTTCTCATCAAATCAAAAAGCAAAATTGCATGTTGAGAAGTATTGTGTGAAGCTCCCCCTCTTCTTATAGAGAGTAATGCAGAGATTCTGGTAACAAGGCTTATCCTCAAAGTTTGGAAATTCCTAGGTAAATCTGCATTAAAATTCTAGTAGGTGATTTAGAAATACTAAAAGTGCTTTGGATGGGAAGTAGATATGACGGAAACATCTTGGTACTGAGAGTTTATCTGGGAGAAACACAGAGGTTACCATTTACATAATGAATATTTGCAACACTAACAGATCTGGATTCAAATTAGGTATGTGATTAAATCTCTGACTTATGGAAGTCAGGA
This sequence comes from Anser cygnoides, assembly GCF_040182565.1. Lineage (NCBI taxonomy): Eukaryota > Metazoa > Chordata > Aves > Anseriformes > Anatidae > Anser > Anser cygnoides. The sequence goes on along the minus strand of NC_089885.1, from coordinate 10,542,145 downwards.
TCTTAAAAATTAAAGTGGTTTTTTTTTTTTTTTTTGGTTGTGTATGTGTATGCTGAACTGTGAACATCTCAGAATGCTTTATGGAAGGCTTGCAGAGAAGAGATGTTCATGAGCATAGGTATTTCACAGGTATCGACATTCTATCTGTGCCAATGCAAAAGCTCCCAGCAGTATGCATCTCTGATCAGTTAAAAATACCAAAGGGTATAACAGACACATTTGAAGAAGGTTCTTCAGACCTTTGTCATTTACTTTATTGTGTCATTGGTACAGTGATGCATCTGATTATGAGCTATATGGGCATGTCTAAATGTAAATGGTTAATAACTCTGAATGAGATTTTATTTACAGTAAAAAGGGATTTATTTTCTTCATTCTTTTAAAATGCAATACATAGTAGCTAGTAGTTGCTAGCACAACTATCTTCTGTGTTGATAGCATTGTTTGCGTTGGGCAGAAGAAATGAATATTTCATTAGATATGTCATCTACATATAAAATGACCTGCCCAAAATCTGTAATGAATAATTGCCTCCCTTTTAATTAAAAATGTGGGAATTCCAGTGGACATTTTTTACACATTTATTGGAAGTCTACTGACAGCTAGTGATTATGGCTATCGGTGTCAAAAATTTTTGTCTTTAATACATATGGAAATACAGACTGGAAAGATATACCACTAGTCTCCTACTGAATTATACTTTATCATGGAAGAGTAATTTCTGTTTTCCTTTGTTGCATTTTCTAGGAAGATGTAAAGATTTTTTTTTCTTTTATCTGAATGACGGTGATGCATCAATGTGATGAATGACATTAATTTCAGTAAGTGTATGCATTTGGACCTGTTGCAGACCACCAGACTATGTAACTGTATTATGTTTGTGAAGATCATTTATGCCATTGGATAATGTCACTGCCCAACCCCATCAATTAAGAAAATCCATGTAAGAGTTCTTTTTGATTCTCTGTCTACAATACTCATACATGTATATACACAAATGTGTATAAATACTTTTATATATACATATATAAAGAGTATATATACTTTTATATATTCATATATAAATCTTCAACTCCAGTATTGCTTTCAGTAAAAGCTACAAAACTTCAGGTTCTGTTGCTATGTTTGTGTGGGTACCTGCAAGAGGCAGTGCATAGCAAGTGTACATCCTTTTGATTTTGTGGTGATTTAGAAAGTAGTCCTTTAGTAGAAAGTGTGATGTACATAAACATGCAGGACACTTGAGTGACAGCCCCATAGACTCTGTAGCCTTTGCGTAGTCTGCTGTGCTCAGTTTAGACTGCATGTGATGTTTCTAAAGTGTTTGCCAATTTTACTAATGAATGTTCATCAGCACTCATGTTGTGGCACTGATTAATCTTCCCCCACTTTTATATTTTATACTGGAAAAGAGCATCACCCGCTGACTTAAAGGGCCTGAACATCCTCTCAAATTAAATTACCATACCTGGATTATCTGGTACAGTTTCACTGCCTGTAACAGGTACAGAAGGGTTTTAAAGGAGATTTAAAGACAAGGAATAGAAGAAGGGAAATGTAATGTTTAAAGTAAAAGCATCTGCAGGGACACTGGGATATTTAAACTACAAACTGTTTTTAAGGAAAATAAAAGCTGTATTCCCCTACCCTTTTGTCTGACTTCAGAATATGAGTACCTGTGCTGGATTAAGCCAAAGATCAGCCTAATTCAGTGTCTCTCAGAGTGGCCCAAACTAGTTGCCCGAGAAGATGTAAAAAATTAGTGAAGAATTTGTGGTGTAATAGTTACAAAGAATACGTGTGGTAGTAATGTGGTGCAGGGACAAAATGTGGAGTGTGTGTAAATGGTCTGCTTTATCCACATTGTAATGATATGTTGATTTTGATGTGGGGAATTTTTATTTATTTATTTATTTTGATGTAAGTGAAGTTTGTGGAGACTGTTGGTTGTGTCAGTTGGTTGATTGACAAATTGGTTGTCAGCCATCACTTTACTATAAACATGAAGAAAGGATTTCACTTTTTTATATTTAAAAGGGGAAGGGAATTGTAGCTGGCAGATGGCAGTTTACAACTTAGATATGTCAGACACGTTATCCATTGTACAGAACAAGCATGGTATGCTTAAAAAAGGAAAAATACCAACTCAGGATTGTTTAGGTACCAACTTCTCAGGCTTAAAGAACGTGAAGTTTGTTTTTCATTGACTACTCTAAAGTGTTCATTTCAGAGAGTGTTCAGATAACCTTCATGGATTGATGAACGCAACTGATAACTATTCCTGGGGAACTTAATGGCTTAAATGAGTAGAAAATGGTAAAATGATCTATTCAAAGAGCTTTCTCTTAAACTCTTGACATTCTGCTGTAACTATTGTTTACTTATTTCATAGAATTAAATAGTATAATCTATGCTTTATTACATTGTTGCTGCAGTTATAATTTGCAAAGCACAGCAAATTAATTTAGTGAATAAGATAGCTAAATACTACTGAAAGCTTTCCTTGGAAAACAAAGCAACTTTCTTGGCAGAGCTGATCATCTCGAAAACATACAGAGTCTGAATATGCCTCTTGGTAACAATGTCTTTAGTTATGTTTTCATATATTTTGTAGACATTGATTATCTCAAAACATATTCTGGTGTTAGCATCCTTAATTTTTCTCAAATTTCTTTGGACTGTAATCCAGTTAAGATTATAGCTCTTATATTTTTTTGCATAGGTTTTAAACTTTTTTCTCAGGTATCATTATCATATTCTCTAGTGTTCCTCAGGCAAGTGGCATTCTGATGGAAAGCTCATTAAAGGAATCTTATCAATCAAATGTGTTATGTTTGAGCTTAATAAACCCAAGGGGAAGTTTTTCCTTCTGTGAGTTAGTCAATGGCTTTTCGAACCTAGATGAACTCTTGATATCTGAACCACTCTTGAAGTAGTTAATCCCAAAGTTTCACTACAGTGTGTGTGATTAATTTGCACCATTTATTTATTCTGAACCTGCCATCTGAGATTTTCATTTAAGAATTCCAAATTGTTACTCATTAAGACATCTATTAAATACCTCCACAGTCATTTCTTTTTCACAGTACAAAGTCCAAGTCTGTTCTCCATTCTGTAGCTTTGATTGCCCTTGCTACTCTTTTCTTACTTTTTTTTTTTTTTTCAGATTTCTGTGTGTAGTTTTGAAAGAAAAGAGTAGAACTGAACACAGAATCAGGTATGCAGACATACTGCAGGTCAGTACAAAACCAACATGTGTATTCTATTTGGTTTTCTGTTTCTTTCCGGAAATACAGCATTCATTGGCTTTTTAACTCTACTGGGTGTTTTCAGAGTTACAGGTATTTCCTCTTCCCTGTCTATGTACAGATAGGGCTTGGGTTCACCTGCTGTTTTGTAACCTGATTGCTCAGTATTTTGAGGTCTTCTGCATTTTTTTTTTCCATCAGCCTTCATTTTTAAAACCCTGAATACCTTAGGATCATCAGTGAACGCTAACACTTTTTTATTTACCCCTTTTTCTAGAACTGTCAAGTTTGATGTTTTTTCCATAGAAAGTATAGATTTGTTTAAACAATTGTAATTTTTAAATTTTATGAATCAAATATCAGTAGTGATAGAGTTGCTGGAACAAAACCAATCTGATCAGGGCAAAAGCCCTCTCTTGTTCAAGTACAGCATGGTTATATAATGTTGGACAACCTCTGCTGAGGGTCATATCAAGCACTTAGGCTCACGTTCTCGAGGTTCCCAACTCTTACTCAGTTCATTAGCTGCATAATGGAGAAATGTGAAGCATTTATAAATACAATTCTAGTTGTTGCCAATTCTTAACTACTGCTGGGTATGGAGAATAGTTACTGATCAGTGAAAATAGAAACACCACAGCCTGAATGCTGGAAGATATTTAGCTATTTGATGCCCGTAAGGCTTTGCTGATTAGGCCTTCTGGTTTCTTCTTCCTTTGTGTATGTTGCTGTGAAGCTAATGAGTAACATCAAAGTTTTTGATTTCTGCTCGATAACACAAATACATGTAGCTAAATAGCTCCCAAATAAGTAGTGCTTGCTACTTAAATAGAGTATTTGAGCTGCCATCACTGAGGAATTTTATTTCATTCTTCACTGACAAGTCTAGCAAATTTTATTTTACATTTTTGACAGTAGGTTATGTGTAGGCAATGTGTGCTGTGTTTATAAGAGATGCACTTCATCACATGAAATATTGGCTGTCATTAGAGCTTCCATCAGTCACATCAGACTGACATAAATCAAATAGAACTAATTCCCATATTTGGAATAGTAATTGTTTCAGCAAGTGCACTATCACATAAAAACATTGTATTAAAAATAATAGAAATACATCTAACTTTTGAAGCTACATCCATAAAACTGCAAATAAAACTGACAATAAATGTCAATGTAACAAACTGTATGTGTATGGCCTATGTTCTTGCAGAAACCCATAATATAAGGTGATGTAACTTACAGTGAAAAACTGTTACTGTTAATAAATATGAATGGTGTGACTGAAGAGACTTCAGTGACAGAACTTTTTTTTTTTTTTTTTTTTTTTTTTTTTTAACCACAAAACCAAACACCAAAGAGTGGAGCTAATTTGACAGCTGATTTAAAGGTGATACTTCTTATGTAATAGTTTGTGGTGCACAAGTATGAATCTCATCTTCTTGGTAATGATTCTTATGAGTAAGGTAAACAGCTTTTTCTTTTCCTGGCTTTTCAGATGATACACTGTAGATCTGAGCTGTACTTCAAATATCAGATTGTGATATTTGTGAGAACTACTACTTCAATAGTAGCTCCAGCTAAGGAAGCATACCTATTTTTTTATGTGATTCAAACTTTTTTTTTTCTCAGAAAGCTATGAATGTTGATATGACATGACTGTATGCCATGTTGTCTGAGCAAAAAGCCCTGTCAGCATCAAGTTTTGAGTTTCCGTATAGCTGCAAAATTCACCAACCTAGAATTTGTTTAAGAACTCAATGGGTGTTCTTACCTTTCATGGACAACCACTAATGGCATTTGAGAGCAGAGGAGAACTTCACTCTGCTTTCGTCAGCACATATAGACATTTTTATCTCTGGATAACAATTCAAACTATTTCATAATGAGCAGTTGCTGATGTTACTCATCTGTATTTTTTGGGGAGCTAGCCAATAATTTAAATCCTCATAAATCTTTCTCTGTCATGAACATTTTGATGTTGTGAATATAATTAAGTGCAAGTTACTGGTATTTCTGTGTTTTTCCAAAGAAGGTGTCTCAGTGCAATAGTTGATCCAAGAATGAATGAAATTATTATTGAATTATTTTCACATGTGGCAAAATAACTTTTCTTGCAACGACTGACATTCAGTGTCAATTATTTATGCAGAATGTGAAATAACATTAAACACCTTAGTATGTTGGTGGAAGTCGTTTTTAAAAAACTTTTAGGGGAATGATTTTCTGCTGTATGGGGATACAGCCATAATAGTAATCAGCCAATATGAAAAGCTTTCCTATACAGATGAATAAATTTTGAGTAAACGGCTAGAATCCAAAAAGGATTGGTATGTTTACTGTAAATGTAAATAATATGGCAGGCATTTACGTGTTTATTGAGCTATTCATTAACAAGTTCAAATGAAAATGTGGAAGCACTGACAGACGATTTATTATTGCAATGAATTTATGAATATGGAAGTCAAAATCAACTGAAAATTATTGTAACGGAGATGACATTTAATACAACATAAAAACACTTGTAAGAACAATTTTATAAAGGGAAAACATGAACTGAAGTTGCTGATATCATTAAAAAAGAAGCATTTAAAAATAGGTGCTATTTTGTACACTAAGTAACTTACGTTATCAATGAAAAAGGCCACTTTTTTGCCATTAAATTGGGGTCATAACTAGTGAATACTCATTTTTGAAAGACTGTTTTAAAAGCTTATGAAATTTCAATACTTCCAACCACAATGGAAGCATAATTAAAAAAAAAAAAAAAGGCAGGGCATAGCATGTCATGTAATTGAGCCATTAATTTTGAGAATATAATAAAAGGCATGGTATCATTTATTAGAATGTTATTATTAACTGTACTGTTTTATAGTCTCTGCTATGTATAAAATAAAATATTGGTAGGTTTTCTTCTAACTCAGCCCCGTGAGTTAGAAGATGGTAACAGGGGGCAAGATGAAATACCTATAATCCAATAGAAAACTGTAGGTGACCTAGTACATCATCAAAACTTTCAAAAGTCTATGAGGCTGGATGGGACTCATCCAAGGATACTGAAGGAGCTGGTGGAAGTGCTCACCAAGCCACTTTCAATAATTTGTCATCAGTTGTCCAGGATGCCTGTCAATCTGACTTTGGTACCAGGAAAAGTTATGGAGTAGATCATCTTGAATGCCATCTCGTGACACATGGGATAATCAAGTGATCAGATGCAGTCAGCATGGGCTTATGAAAGGCAGGTCCCATTTGACTCACCTGATCTCCTTCTATCACAAGATAACCTACTTCGGAAATGAGGGAAAGGCTGTGGAGGTTGCTTACCTGGATTTCAGTAAAGTTTTTAATCTATATGGTGCCACCAGTTCCATTCAATTTAATGAGCATTCTAATTTACTGAGTCCACCTGCACAATAAACTTAAAACACCATGAAATAAATTGAGTCTGAGTTCCTCTTTCACAGGGTTTAAATTCAACATGGCAAAACATTATTCAGTGTTTCCTTTATGGTCAAAAGAGAAAACAAAACAAAACAAAGCAAAAATAAACAAACAAAAACCCACAAAGATTCAGCAATTTTAAATGGCCTGCATAAGAAAAATAGCCTTCTTTTTTGTTTGTAGGTGGTTTTTTTATTATTATTATGTAAATTAATTTAACTGAATGAATACTTAATGTGCAGCAGGTAGGTAATTAACTGACTCCATAATATAATCTTTTATAAAATATTCTATGCATATGTAATATCAGTGGCGGTTAAAAAAAACACAGAACTCTAAATCAATTTCAATATATTAGCATAAAATATTAATACGCTTATGATTATCCCCCAGTTGTCGATCTTTTGTTTCATTGCCTACCATCAACTTATGAATATTTTGGGAATTTAGTGGGATTTGACTTCATAGCAGAGTTGAGGTTATAATTTTGGAGTTTCTGCCCTACATGTCTAATGAAATTGCCTCACTGGATTTTTATGTCTTGAAGCAGCATACAGTTAGAACTCATTTCCCTTATAATGACAATGTGAAAGATTGCTGAAGTGACTACTTTTAATCCAAATACAATCAGAGTAACTGATATTTTACTATTACTATCATTAGTAGATTTTGCCTAGCTAAAGCATTTGCCATAAATCCTATGTGCTTAGACCTAATAAAATTCATACACAGAGCAGTCTTTCACATGTGAATCATGCACCTGGCCACACCTGATGCTTTGTTTGTCTAAAAAAATAACTTTATATCTGTTAGCATTGCTCTTCTTTCCAGTGTGAAACTGAGAAGGGTCTAGAAATAGCATGATGGATTTGGCTGCTGAATGACAGGACAACATGAAAGTGATTAGTCCATAAAGCTCAGTCTTTTTATTGCAAGTTAAGGTAGGAAAGCAGATCAGAGGAGGCTGAAGATCTCTGTACACTTCAGAAGTCAGGTGAGCTTTTGACCTCAAGATAGAGATTAAATAGTTGTTAGAGAACACACAGTAGATCCACATCATTCAGCACAGACAGATGTAAGCTGAAAATGGTAAGATAAGTGTGATCATGTAGAGGTGCATGTCAGTCAACCAACTGCAGTACAGTATTCTGTTGCCATGTAGTGGGAATCAAAGACTGTTGCTCAAACAGTGCTAGTTTTACATCTCAGGTGGCTCTGGAACACTTGCCAGGTTGATTGTTAGACCTCTTAATGTTGTCAAGCAGCTTTATCAAATGGTCATATCAAGCCGTAAATAAATATTCCTGATTTTGATGAAATGGCACATTATATTGTTTTGTTACAGAGATAAGGATATGGAAATTGTTTCACAAAAAGGGATGATTGCAGTACTGGTACGGTTGCTAGCAAAGGCCTTCAGGGTCAAGAAAGACTTGAGATAAAGTAATGGAAATGCCAAGTATTTGTCCATTTATGAGATCCTTGTGGAACAGAGTTTCAGCCAGGTCACTACTACAAATGTTTAAAAAATGTTTTTGTTTGTTTGTTTGTTCAAAAGGTTCTTACATACAGCACTGCAGTAAATCCTTAATTTGGAGTTCCCAGAAAGATGTGCTTTCAGTATGAACTCTGAAGCAGAACTTGTGTAAGAGAAATTTCACAAAGTGAGCAAAACTGATGCGTTGTGTTCTAGACATATCTTCACTTATAAGATAATGTGTCTCACAATTTCATAGCAGAAAAATTGAAGTGACACTACCAACAGGATTTTTGAGTGCCATTTTTATTATATATATATATATATATTTTAATTTTATCACAGATACTAAATCTGTAATGAATATTACCTTGGTGTTAGATTACACTACTATTCATTGCTTGTGATATCTGTCAGACATGAGTTGGTCGTAATGGTTCATGCAAACACTGAAAGTGCTGTCAGATGGTGGGCAGTTGCCTGGCGTGAAAATTTACTTGGTTTAATATGTAATGATATTCACAGTGACCACAAATTAGTGAGTCTTTGCATGTAGTAAAGATAACAGTTTTATTACATCCTGTCTCAGATGGAAATTTTAAAGCTACAGTTCTCTTCCATAGTCTAGAATATATATATTCATGTTTTGTAAATATGATGGAAGCAATCAATTTAAGATTGTTTTAAATATCATCCAAATAATTTTAAATGTAATCCAAATATTTTTTTTCATTTATTTAAACAAAGTCTCATTAAACTTTCATTTTATGACTTGAATTGAATGCTACTAAAAGGAGTAACTACAAGGTATGTAAATCAAACGAGCTATAGTTTGTTACGTTAGTCTTTCATATATCTGGACACATTTGTTTGTTTAACTAATAAATGATAGTATCCACTCTATTAGCTCTACTGTCTGTATTAGCTAAAAATAATTATAAACCGCATACATTTCAAAAAGTTATGATCTTGCTTCTAAAATAGCTTGAAGATCAATGGCTGTGACAATGCCTTAAGTGGAAATAATAAATGGACTCCCGAATCCATGTTTTCTTCTAGCACATCTGTGCATTTGATTTCAGATAAAGGTAAAGGTCATGTTTGTGTGAAAGTGCTGTTAGTTCATTGATCAATGTCATTAAGCACTCAGAGCATGCCTCCGTCTGCTGACGTTGTATAAGTGTCAGGCCTCTAAAAAGGGATGTGTTACTTCATAAGATTTTATAACCTAATTTAAGATTCACACACATTAAAATAAGCAAAAAATTCTTTTAGTGAGATAACATTAGTAGCATTGTTACAAGGCTCAGAATCCATTTTCTATGCATTGCTTTCCTCTAGAATATTAACATCTTCCATTCCAAGTAAGGTACACTGATTCAAATAAGAATTAACTGCTTTCTGCTGGAGGTTTAGGTAAAAAGACAACATATTTTCTATTTTTGATGTTTTTTTTCTTGCAAAATGTCTGAAGTAGATGTAGCTGTGTTTCTAAGTCCATTACAATTTCATGATCTTGTCCAGCATCCTGTTTTCTTTGTGTTAATGATGCAGTTTGAGTTTGGCAGGCTGTCTACACTATGATGTTTTGATATTAAAGAGATATGATAGTAATTCTCTTTTTTTTTTTTTTTGCCCCAAATTGTTGTTCTTGCTGAGGATTGTACCTGCCACTTAGCTCTCAAATGGAGGTTGATGGGCAGATTTTGAATATTTTGTGTTAATTTGGCAGATGAAATCTGACTCTAGTTTGCCATTCTCTTGCTTTCAGTCATTCCTGATATTTTAACTTGTCTGTAAGACAGCCTCATCTCCCTAATAAATCCTCATTCTCAACTGAGACATCTTCACACATTTCTTTTCAGTTGTTAATTTTGTTTCCACATCCCATTCTTTCCTAGGTGGTGAGTCTCTGTACTGTAGCTGGGAATTTCAGTGTGAGCAAATTCATCATTACCATAGGCACTTTAATTTTATTGATTGGTTGGAAGAGATGTGGGTAAACACCTGAATGTTCTATTCTTCTCAACTTCAGGCATGTGAATAATCCTGTTATCAATATAGCTAAAGTACAGATTACATATTGTCTCTATAACAATTATTTTAAAAACTTGAAAATGTGGCAACATTGTGGAAAGTGTGGATAAATAGGTCAAGTAACCACCAGTGCAATAAAGCAGGTCATGTAAAGCATATCTGTGGAGGTGGATGGAATAGTTCTTCCCATAATTACTAGGGATGTCCTCAAAAACTGCGGTATATTAAGATCCCCAAAGCCTAACAAAGCCTAACAAAATTACTTATTATGACAGAATGAGTCTGACTTGCTTATTGTATATCAGACATAAAAATTATTTTTCGTCATCACATCTTTCTGTCTATTGACTGCTTGTCCTGCTTTTGGCTAGGATAGAGTTAATTCTCCTCCTGGTAGCTGGTATAGTGCTGCGTTTTGGAATTAGAGTAATGTTGATAACACGCTGATGTTTTAGTTGTTGCAGAGCAGTGCTTGCTCTAAGCAAAGGACTTTTCAGCTTCTCACACTGCCCTGCCAGTGGGTGGGCTGGGGGTGCAGCAGGAGCTGGGAGGGGACAGAACCAGGACAGCTGACCCAGACTGGCCAAAGGGATGTTCCATACTTTATGTCATCATGCTGAGAAATTAATATGGGGTGGCTGGCTGGGGTGAGGGGACCACTGCTCAGGGCTGGCCTGGGCATCGGTCAGCGGATGGTGAGCAATCACATTATGCATTGCTTGTTTTGTACACATTATTACTATTAGTGTTATTATTATTATTTTTCTGTCCTAATAAACTGTCCCTATCTTAATCCACAAGCTTTTCCTTTTTTTTTTTTTTTTTTTCCAATTCTCTCCCCCATCCCACTGCGGGGAGGAGGGTGAGCAAACAGCTTGATGGTGCTTAGCTGCCGGCCAGGTTAAACCACAACACTGCTACTAAAAGTAATGCTCATGCTTAATTGACTGAAATACTTAAGTGTTGTTTAACTGGAGATTCTTATGATGGAGTTAAAAAAAAAAATCTAATCTGGTTTAGATTGCAACTAGATACAGGTCTGACTTCAGAGATATGGGCTTTATTTCTGACTCCACTGGTGGGCTGTTGTCGACTGGGGGCATCCACTTTGTCCTATTCAATCAGGTAACTTATATTAAGGTATTAACCTTTCTCTGCTATTGCAGCCTGGATGAGTCAAGAACTCTCTCTCTTTGTACCCCTCACAAAGGCCGAGATCTAGGCACAGTTGTAGAACAGATAATGTTTATGAAGGGATAAGTATGGGAAGACTGCAAATAGAAGAGAGTATTTGAGGACATGGGTACCAAAGATGCCAAGGGTAGGCAATCAGGAGAAGGGAATAGAACTAGGCAAGTAGTTGTGAACTTGGAAAAAGAAAGAAAAACAGATTAAAGGTTTGAATGCTTTATTTCCTGTTATCTTTTCCTCTTTTCATCCCCTGTTTGCACCTGTGGCATAATTAATGTAGAACCTCAGGGCAAATTTGAAGAAAAGTTAATTCAGCTGCATGTTCACAGGAAGCAATTAGCATCATTTCAGGTTAGTTTTACATACACTCCCAGCTATCTGGGGTGCTTATAGAGATATGCAAGTAACAGTCAGAATATATGGCAGCATGATAAATGCTAAATGGGATTGGTGGACCTGCGGGTAGGGTGCAGTTACCAGGAAACATTCTCAGTTGCTGTTTACAGGTATTAATTCCAAAATTGATGTCAGACTCTCATTTGTTTTCCTCTGATGATATTAGTAGGCTTTCTGTCACCACCAAAATCAGCAGGTGAATGGAACAAACTCTGTTATAGTGTAATTTTTGCTTTAAGATGGATGTTAAACAATACTTGGATCTGCCAGGCATTTCCTTTGGCAAAGATGTGAGGGGGTAGCTGACAATGGATTATAAATAGGCACATTGCTTTGTGTAGTGCTTTGTGTAAAATCTACACAGCCTTTCAATTCCCATGATTACTGATATCGGCAGTTTTCTTCATAACATCATATGTGTGTGGAAATAACAGATAACAGAATTACGGCCAGTGTGCACAAATGTTCTTCAGGCCCGAAGGTGTTTAGCAAATTCCTCCATCCCCAATTGACAAAGACAGGTGCAAAATCAACTGCAAGAACAGCATTGGTGTCAGTCTATGATATCAACACTACAGTAACTCAATAGAAATGTCTTGCTGCATTTACACACTGTGTTGTAATTAAAATTGGTTTTATAACATATATTCAATGCCTTGAAGGTATTATTATTCCTAATTTTTTGCTTTATTCAGCTTGAAAAGGTGAAAGAAAATCTTATATTTTTGTCACAAAGATAGAGTCACATTAAGTAACATCTTACAAAAATGTATCTAATTAATCCTTTTTAAATTCACATGAATTTTTAGATTGTTTCCAAAATTATTCTGTCTCCTTTTCCTTGCTCTGCTTTTGTCTGTGTGCATCCATCCTTGCTTCTGTCTCTGATTTTTATGTCCATTACAGGCAGTTTTCCTTTGGCAGGTTTGAAGAACATTATTAAGATGAGTTTTTGGCAGAGTTTCCTGGACAGTAAGTGCTGAGAATGGTACTCTTGCTGGCTGTGCACAAGGCAAATGTGCCCTGTGCAATGGTATTGACTGTATCTTCATTGCATGTATAAAATGTCCCACCAGCAAAAATCAAAGTTCCATGTAATACAGTATCCGTAATGTTGAGCCATATTTAATATCCTTCTTGCAGAGTCACAGCATAAAACTCAAACCTTTGATACAATTATGGGTAAAAGATAGGCTGAAACAGAAAGGCCCCAAAGCAAGGTGCAAAGGCTGCTGGAAGGAGAGCTCCCAGAAGCCATTGATAAAGCAGAAGTTCATGTTCCAGCAATGCCAGCAGAGTACCAAGCTTAAGATATCCATTAGTAAATGAATTGAACCTCCTGATAACAGTGTGTGACAGAGGTTGTATGTTTGGATTATATGAGTGGATCATATAAGTGGTGATTTTGGGAAACACCTGAACAGACACAGTCTTAACATTTGAAATTCTGTCCAGGAATCTCAGTCTAAACCATTTGTCCTACAGTGAGTTCTGAATGTAATGATCAATCTTTCAAGTTTCTGTGTATGTCTCGTGAGGCATTCTGAGAAACCATTGCTAGCATAAAGGTACTTTTTTTGTTCTAAGCCAGATTTGTTAATGCACCACACTAATGATTACCTGGTTTTCACTAGAAATTCTATTTTGTTTGTCTCTTCATTTAATTTCAACTTTGCATTGTACTTCTATACTGCATTATTAAAAATTAAGTAGCTTGTCTAAAAAGAAAAAAAACACAACTGCTTTGAAATATGGAAAGAAAATGATCTTTTATCCTGTTTGCTTACAATCCTCTGCCAGTTGCTGTGCTGCAGGGATTCCACTGAAAGATATCACTGGGATATAATATGTTACACAGCACAGCAGGGTGCAAACTGCTTGCCATGCCAAATACATCTTGCAGCAGACAAGAGTTTTAAAGGATATACCCATGAGAGACTATTAAATGAATGTAACTGAAGAGTCAAGTTCAGGAAAGAGCCTTATTCTAAAGATGTAAACATGAACAGTTGCTGATGTTAAGACAAGTATAGAATAAACTGGTCTTGTGTGGAATAGACAATATAATGAAAAGGTATGTGATGGTGTCCATCATCAACAGTGTTCAACAAATGAACTATTTCTTTAACTAGAAATATTAACTGACTTTGAAAAGGTTTCTGAAAGAATGGAAAGAAAAAAATATCGAAGAATATGGAAAAAGTTGAACTGGTTCTTTTAAGGGGGTTTCAAAGAGATCTTTTTTCTTTTTCTCCTTTATCCTTTCTGTTTTCTCTTTTCTCTTTTTCATTTCTTTCCCCCCCCAGCTTAATATTGAGAGGAGAGTATCACAGAATGCATCTACTAAGTGTAGTGATTAGCTGCGTAGAGAATCACAGACGTTTTTGCAACACCTTATCTGGTTTTAGTACTTGTTACAGCATGGAGCTTCATAAATATATTTTCACTGCTTCTGTTCTGCTTTTTCTTTATAGGTATTACACGGATGTTCAGAGTTAGGTTAAAAAATGTCTCATGACAAGTAAATTCATGTGAACGTTATTGTACTTGCCATTACCACTGTGTGAGAGGGGGGAAAGTTGTATTTATATGAAATGGAATAAAGGAGCTAATAGCTGAGAGGAATGTTGAGGGGAGGAAGCTTGTGAAATTGTGGGGAATGTATTTTAGAAGTTTGGGGTTCCTGGAACAAAAAGTACAGCATGCCTATTTACAGTCAAGAAAACCACTCTTTGAAATGCAAAATAGACAGTGAATTAGTATTTAAGTAATGCAATATAAAAGCAGAAGCTATACATGCAATAACTAAGGAGGAGGAAACAGGAGGTTCTTAGACATTTCCAGTATATCAGGTCTAACATTTTCCTTTTTATCACATAGTTTTCTACTGAGTTTTTATGTCCCACATTAGGGATAGCCATGTTCTAAAATTTAAAAGAATCTACTTACATTCTTATTAGAAAATCATCATGGTAACATAAGGGTAATCACTTAAGGTCACACTTGTTGCCTTAGTACAGCATTGGCCTTAATTGCTATCACATGCTCACAAAGAATTTTGAGTAAATGAAGTATATATCACTTGCTTTCTGGAATCAAGGCAGAGAAATTGCGATCATGTATCTGACCAGCCATATTTCTTACATTATAGAATAAAAAAATCTAGAACTTTATTTTTATATATATATATAATATATATATAATACATATATTGCAGAGAAGGAAAAATGAGTTGCGTTTCCAGTGTTTGAATACAGAGATTCTCTAACACATTCGCTGATTGACTTGTGGGTTTCCTAGAAAAAAATACTGAGGTATTCACTCCAAAACAATATTTACTTTTAATAGATCAGACTCTTGTATGCATATACTTATTATTTTAATCAATATTTGATGCATCATATTCAGAAAATAAGTAACATTACTTTAAGATTTCCAGGGCATTTAAACAATACATTTTGGAAACTTCTTGAACATAAGGAGATAATATTACAGTAGAACAGAATCCTTAAATGAATTTCATGGCAAAATTAAATAATACTTTGCTTCAATGAAACCAACTACTGTTACTTTTCTGTGACTCAGTCCAGGGTACTCTGGATATAGAAGTACCCTTCTGATTTGGATCCAACTTCTCTTCTTTATTTGGTATAGAAAATTAACCATAAGACAAGGAAAATATTGACTAGTACATAGTAAGCAAATGCAAAGTTTAGATGAATCACAAGACCATTTAAATTAAAAGAAACCCTTTTTAGAAAGAGCTAAACCAAATCACTATGTAAAAGGGGTAAAACAGAGTCATGGTAGAATAGGTTATTAGGAATTTGATTTTTGTATTCTGTTAAGATTGTTGCCATTAAGAGGAAGGAGGGAAGTGTTTGTAAGATTTTTCTTAAGTAAGCAAGCATAATTCATAGAAAAGCAAGAAGACATCTTAACATCAAGCAAAAATTATTTATTGTATATATTAGGATTTTTTTTTTTTCTGTCTATAGCACTGGGGAATCATTGGAACAGACCATTAGGAACTTTGTGGAAAATTCAAAGACAAATTAAACACTGAGGATGGTTTAGTTATACTTGATTCCTCAGTGAAAGGAGTAAATATAGGTGATCTTTGGAAGTTTCTGTCAGCATTAAATTTCTATAATTTTGTGATCAAAGTAAACATGCAGATCAGATTACATATTTCTGTGTCTAGCAAGTGTTCACAGTTATTTTTGGAAGGATTAAACAATTTCTCAAACGGTAAGAAATCAAAACCCTCATACACAAAGTCATAAACCAATCTGTGAAGTTATAAAAGCACCTTTTTTTTTATTTGTGTTCCTTCTCCATACTATTCCTTCTGAAGCTGGTAACATTGCTCTTGCTGAAAATAGGATACTGAATTAACAAAGACGCTTTCCTTGTTAGTATTTTGATATTTAAAAAAACATGTAAGAAATAATATAATTCAATAGGAAAAGTCTTGTGTTTGCCCTTGTTATGGCTTGCTATAGTCATGCTGATATGTAATAAGGGTGTGAATTGGGAACCAATTTATCATTCTCTTTTCCACTTATTACTTCCCTTTTTATTCTTTCATTTAATTCACCTACCTGCTGATGTACCCCTAGTAATACAATAGCATTTGAGTGGTAAAATGAGCTAGATATACCATTTTATGTCTTCTGGCTTTCAGTGTACATTTAACTCTAATTTCCTGCAAAAAGTCTCATGTAAAAACTAAGGGATTTTAATCCTTAAATGGCAATTTAATGGGAGATTTCACCATGGCATCTTGTTGTAATTTTTTTGCATCCATCTCTGCAGATGTCTTATATTCATCCGGTGTAAATTCCTATTTTGGAGGGGATGATTTCCATATTTAAGATCCTTCTCTGTTTTTCATACATAATGTTTACTTCTTTAATTTTGGGTCCTTGGCTGACATTTCCTTCTAGATAATGGAGAATTCCCTTGCATTATAGCATAGCTAACACAAGTGCTGTTATTAGTTTCTCTAGGACCTGCAGTAACCTCTCCAGTTCCCATTCCTTTCAGTTTTAATACTTTATATGCTATTTCCTCTTACAAGCAGAGAATGCTATTTCTGTATGCTAAACTTCCTGACTAGATGTTGATGACACACAAGGCAGCAAACCTCACTATTCTCTTTCTGAAGTAATTACAGAATTATTGTCCTCTCATTCCTCTGTTCCTGGCTGCCAAGTTAGGAAATTTTATCTTCTGTGAAATATGGAAGAGCAAAAGACACAAAATTGCAGGCCAAGGAGAATCTGCCAATTCCTAAAGTTGTATTTTTGCATACCAGAATCTCCAGTAGGCAGAGGACTACCTAATTTGCACATCTATCTCATCTAAGTCAAAGTGGAGCTGTAGTTGGACAAGACGATTGGAATCATTCCATCTCTGTTGTAGGTGGTATGATTCCTCTAAAATGCTGGTAGGATTAATAGTAGTGTAGTCTCTGAAAGACCTGTGTTGCACTGGGAAAAAAGCTGTTTGCAACATACTTGCCTCCTGCTGAAATTTTTGGCCTCTGTTAGTGAATGCCATAAAAACAGTGGCAACTGTTTCACCAATTGCTTTCTGTGACAGATTTCCCTATATAGAGAAAATGTTCATTTGACATGCTAATCTTGCATATGAAATGATTGGTGATCAAGATGCTGGTGATAATTAGAATTTAAACTTCCATTTTTCCTTAGAGCCCAGATAAGGAGTTAGTTCACAAGAGTTTGAGTTCATTCACAAGATTACCCAAATGTGATCATGAAATATCTTTGGCAGGCTTTCCAGCGATACAGTGGTCAGTGTCAGTTGAGTATTTTTATAGTTAGCATTTCTCCAGCAGAGTATTCTCTAGTTCAACACCTGCTGAAGCAAATGGAAACATTCACAGTGACTTTGGTGGGAGCTGGATTACATCTTTGCTGATCATTGTCTGTAGGCCTGATGTTGTCTGACTGCTACTGAAAACTCTGTCTTGTAAACGAACCCCCTTATGGGTGTGATGGCACTTCAGCTCATGAATCATTTGTGTTAGCCGTTATCACTCTCTTCAGTGTTGTGAAAGCTGGTAATTATGTAGCTGAGAGCATAGATAAAGATTTTTAAAGCAATATTTAAGTCTTGTCCCTTAGCCCCTTAAAGTAAATGAGTAATGCAATGAAATGGGACTGTATGACTGAAACAGAGAGAAAGGGCTTTGCGTTTCCTTCCAAGTTACTGCTGGTATATCTGGAGTAACCAAGTTTTCTAAATATTCAAGTTCACCTTTCATGGTATGATTTAAAAGGGAAAGAGTTTCCAGTGAATGACTAACAGTTATTAAGAAAAATATTACAACTGCATTTCAGTCATTCTCATCTCTTTTCAGGTCAAGGTGTATGTTCACACAGTGTCCATAATGTCAGGCAGAAGTACTGACCATCCTTTAGAAAAGAGACAGAAAAGACAGTCCAGAAAGTGACTGAATAATAATAATAAAAAAAAGCTTTTCAGAGACCATTGTTTCTCTTTCCTGTCTAAATGAGGTTTGAAGGAGAATAGTGCTCTATTTTAAGCATCTAGTAGGTGCCAAAAATTAAATAGAATCAAACTGGATGTAGTTCTTCTAGAAGGCAATTGTGGAGCAACTCATCATGTCCTTGTGCTGCTGCCATCACAGATCTCCCTCATACGAGATTTCCCTGAAAACCTTAAAAACTACTAACCCTCCTTCTCACTGAAAATTTATTAGGATAAATTGTTTGGTTTTGTGTATGTTCCACTGGGAACAGCACTATATGGGAAAGTTTTTAACTGTATTAGCTTTTTCTCTTACTGAGTGTTTCTTTCAAGTACTGAACTTCTGGAAGTATTGATTATATTTGTCAGATCACTCCATGCCTTACCGTTCTTAAAAATTCTTAAGTAGATTAAAAAAAAAAAAAAAAAGAAAAGAAAAAGAAAAAAGTGCAACTTGAACTACAGATCATTTGTAAGCATAATGAAATCTTTATCCTATTTTTTTAATGTGAAATATATGGTTTTACCTTTGAGAGCTTTGATTTTTTCATTTGTTTATGAATCCTGTGGTTTACTTTATCTTGTCAATTTTTCTAACCATGAGAATTCAAGAGATTAGTCAAAAGAAACCAGCTTTCATAGTTTCTTCTGTGTTTCAGTGTTGTGCTATTTCTGAAATCTGTACTTCAAGAAGTTATCTGGGGAGGGGTATATTTGAGCTGGTGCCACAATTAAATTTCATTTAATTTCTTGAAAGTGTCATGCATTTTAGAGAGTTAGATTCATTGCTGGGCTGTCAATGCAGTGCATAAGATCACCCAGCCAACCATTAAACTAGACATTATGAAGTTAATGTTTTCAATCTTTTTTAGGTAAGTTTAAATCAATAAGAATGATGTGTTTACTCTATTGGAATTGAAATGTTCACCTAAATCTCTATGGCACTGATGTATATCTGTAGAAATGTCAAAGGTTCAGCACATCTCTCATTGCACAGGTTAGCTTTTCACAGAGCTTGCATACATGGCCTAAATAAAGATGTCAGGAGTTAGATTTGCTTTTGGTCAGTCATGGGGGAAACACTACACTGAGTTACAAGGTATTTTTTTTTTTTTCCCAGAGCTCTGGCTGTAATATTGATATTATATATGGGGAGATGGAAAAATAAAGGACAATGCTGCTCCCTTCTTCATCTTTTCACATAGCACACCGTAATATGTGATTATTTAAACCAAACCTCCATTTAAAGATTTCTTCATAGAAAAGAGGAAGGAACTCTCTGAGAAGGGAATCACATGTTTGTGGTTTGTGTTGGTCATGTGAGAAGAAGATGTATGCCTTTGCCAGGCATAACTGTGTCTCTTTGGTAAAAGAATCACATAGGTAGATTCAGTGGTGTTTTTTTTTTTTAATTTAATACGGAATATCAGCTGCTTTAGGGTCACTTAGGTCCATAAGTGTTAGCTGAAGTTCTGCTTAGGATTTGTGCTGTTTTTAATTCTATCTGTACCTACGTCAGTGTTAACCATTAAGACTGGCATGTCTCGTTACCACTTGAATACAGCACTTGTATATGGCTGTCTTTAGAAACTGGGAAGTCTTATCATACTGTCCTGGTGAGCCACCAGAGTCTGCTGAGCTTTTTGTCATTTTCTTATTGATTCTCAACTGTCAATTTTCCTCAGACATTAAAAATAGCTTTTTAATCTTCCCTCTAGCTTCTGAAACCAGAGAGATCATTAATTGTTTCCTCACTTAGAACAGGAAGAATAGCTTAATTGCTTAATGATCATGAAATAATAATTTAATAAAAAGCACATATCAGAGACACAGCAAGGTTCACAGATCCTTTTTAATTGTCATTTTATCCTGTTCAATCTGCGTATATTTTTGCAAATGCCACACTATATTGCCGCTCAGTTTCCATGGTACCTCATAACAAACATAACTAATAGGAGAAAAAAGAGACTTTAAAAAGGGATTGCTTGTTACTAGCTGAAGAAAAAACAGATATTACTAATTAGACGATCTTTACTTACAGTAAAGTCTATTACAAAATAGTGCTTAAGACTTGTAAGCAGATCTGGATAAGACCTGCCTTCTTACTCAGTATTACTGGTGTCCCAGGAAAATTATTGCATTGATTGTTCTGGGAACGGACTTCAGGGAACACTATTCCTATCAAGTTGTCAAAGCATATTTCAAAGGGATGAAGGGGTGGGAGGCAAGGTAAACTGTACATGAATAGTGTCCAAAATGAATGAAACAACTAGCAACTAACTTAAGGTCAGATTCAGCTTTCAAGACATCACTTTAACCCACTTCCAATATCTGTTTTTTTTTGTCACAGTCCCACTCTGTGATTATGTGAGAATGCCACCTTTTTTTTTTTTTAAAAAAAAAGGTCCTAGCCTGTATGGTTCTTGGAAGAAAATTGAAAAAAATTAATCTTTAAAGGGTCAAACGAAATGAAACTACCTTGCTTGATACTGTTCATTAAAAATATGGCATTTCATAATATGGAGAGGTTTGATTCATATATATGTATATATATATTTTAACACGATTGCAACACTGGGCTTTACAACACCAACTAGCAACTTTGTAAGTTACTTTTCCCACCTAAGTGACAACAGAATTTGTTCTGTAAATTTCTTACCTTTTTTTTCTTTTCTTTTTTTCACCAAAGCAGGAAGACAATGGGTAGGGAAAAGAGCAAAGCATTTACGTTTAATTTGTGAAGATTTAAATTGCTGCAGAAGTAGACCTAGTTGCATTAATTTCCAAGGAATAGTAATTTACCCATTAATCTGGAAATGATCTGCTTCTAGAAAGGAACATTCATCTTTATATATAAATGCATAGCTATTCACAGCAAAGTGGTAATCAATTTTGCAGCAACATGCTAGAGTATATTTAATTACTTTCTTTAAAGTTAGATGGAATTGCCATACAGAATAATATACCAGAGTGTCCCTGGAATAATTGTAGTTGTCCATACTGTGCTTTATAAAGGAAAATTCTAAAAATTGCTAAATCAGTTTATGTGGAATGTAGAAACAAGTTCTTCTTAATGGCTTCTATGTAAATTTGAACATCTCTGTAGATACCAGTTAAGCTACTCTGGATTTAAATTACTTTAACTGGACACAAGCTTTGTCCAAGAATCTTTTTCAAAGAATACAGATTCCTAACTTTCACTAAAAACAATATGCAAAGGTGCCTGTTTCTTTAAGACTATGTTCTGTTTCACGGGTAAAAAACAAAGACTTAACTTTTTCCCATAAGCTCTATTATCATGACACTGACTTAATGTTTCAGACAAGAATCAGTGTAAAATTCTGATTGCTGGTATTATCTGTACCAGGATTTCATCTAAGATAGAGACTTGTTGAAAGGTTTCCTGGTTCCACTGACACTAGGATGCAACAGAGATAAGTTTTTCAGCAAAACTTTAAGTTTTTTAAGCAACAAAACATTTGTGAAATAAGAGTTTTCTTGCTTGGAAGTACACCATTGTGTATGGGGTAAGACTCATCCTGTTATGATGCAAGATTATATTAAATTATGAGGTTATGAAAATAATAGGCTATTTTATTTAAAAGAAAAGAAGAAGTATTCTACATTTACAAGATTTTCTATATAATGCATTCCCTTCAAAGGCCATCTTGTACTACAAACCATTGGGCATAAAGACTTTCCTCCTTGTTTTGTTTTGTTTTGATTTGTTTTAAACCATGACTATCCTTCCTTTTCTGTATTTGAGTAAATTGCAAAGAATAATTGTAAATAACTGGAACTGAGAGGAACAGAGAATGAATCATAAGGTAATATTCTTACAATGCTTGCATATAGTTTACTGGTATGTTTCAGATGTACTTTAGAATATATCTTGATAAGAATTGAAAACATTTTATTTCTTTACTATTTTACAGTTTGAAGACCATGCATTGTTCAGCTTGCTGCTAGGGTAACTTGTGGCCTTGAATATATGCTTTTTTTCTCCACCCCTGAACTTTTTTCTTGGAAGTATATCTACTTGTATGAATTTTGTTTGTGATGCCATTTTTCTTCAAATGGACTTAGCTGCTAGATGGTGCAGCACAATATAGGAAGAGATGACAACCAGGTATCAGGTCAGCATCTGAGCCTGGAATAACACATGACCTTAACTGCCATTTACCTCTTTTCATCTCTTTAATACTTGGACTATCCTGATGATAAGATTTCATGTGCATCTCTTGCTACATATAAATATTGCACCTATTACAACAAGGGCTGATTTCGGTTGGTGTCTCTAGGTACTGATGTAATTCATATTGATAACATGAACAAACCTGACTTTCCAAAAAAAAGTTCCCTGTCCTGCAGTAAAAAATTTGCTTGAGGTTTTGACATAAGGTTCATGGAACCCAAGTGCCACAAATGTCAGTTACGAAAATATCCAAATTTGGACCCAATTCTAACAACATTTTTCTTTTTATAGGGTGATGTAAAGAATCTGATAAACCCTGACTGACTTGCTGCTTCTCACTTAGAATAATGCATATATCACTTGCAAGATTATTTATTTAAAGTTTTCCTTACTGTGAAAATAATGTTCTCCAGAAGTTCCTAATAAAATTTACTGTATGTTCTTTACAGTAAGATTGATCACGTGAAATTAAATTATACAATCACATACCTACAAATAAAATGAACATCTTCTTGTGTTGCTGGTGCACTGAACTTTGAGGTATTCCTTGGTAATATTGTAGTATATATATATATAAACAAATATATATATATATATATATACAAACTAAATTTCTGTAAAGATAGTTGCATACTATACTAATCATTCTTCAGTAATGTACCTTAATGATCTGTGGCCATGTGAGGAATTAATATTTTTTATTTTAGAACATGAGAAGAACTTTTGTTGTTGAAGCACAAGAGGAATGATATAAGGACATAATATAAGAGGATATAAGATATAAGGATATAAGATATTAAGGATATAAGAGGATATAAGAGAAGTCAGGTGTGACTCACTGTACCTCACTATGAATTCTTCCCTAAAATATCACACATCAACAGCAGTACACTTGTGAAACTAAACTTATTTTTGGAGTCCTGAAGAGAAAGTCTTTTGAAGTTAATGGAGTTATACTTGTCAGCTCCAGTGTGTCAGGACAACTGAAGTGTTTTTGATCTACTACAGACTGTTTTGCAATTAGTCCTTTTTTCACTCTCATTTGTTTTCAGCTTCAGGATCTTGATGAATTGAATATGTTTAGGCTACACCAGCACAGGTAGCAGTAGCATCTAATAAGCTGAAAGTAAGAGAAGAGGAACAAGAATTTTCAGAAAGTTCAGGTGAATGTTGTTCATTTTTACTTTTTCAGGGTTTAGAAACATACCTCAGATTGTTGCTGAAACATGTTTATAGTCCTGTATACAGGTAGTAAAGCTGAAGTGTTCCCACAAAATCAAACAGGCAAGTTATGTGTTGCTGCTCTCTGATGGAAGTCCTTTTCTCTTCAGCAGAGGACACTGTATATCATGCAACAACTTCATGCTGTGGAATAATAATCATAGAGCCATATGTTCTGTACA
Organism: Anser cygnoides; assembly: GCF_040182565.1. Lineage (NCBI taxonomy): Eukaryota > Metazoa > Chordata > Aves > Anseriformes > Anatidae > Anser > Anser cygnoides. The sequence continues at coordinate 10,518,241 of NC_089885.1, read as the reverse complement.
CTAGTGGCATGGTATATGTGTTATTTTTCCAGAAATATAAATGAATAGGTAGACAGACCTAGAGCGTACGGGGGGTTATAATTTAATGTTATCCCAGGGCTAATCTTGCTTTGGTTAACCTGGCTTTATTACTCAGTAACTTTGATGAGAGTTACCTGGATGAATTCTTTAAAGATAAGCTTGCTACATCTCAATTTTAAGGTCAGAAACAAATTATGCCTGTGTTACAGGAGCAGCAAAAGATGAAGGATTCATTTAAAAGTCCTTAAAGGAAACAATTGTCCTAAAGCAAATGACAGTGTTTAAATGTGGACTGGCATTTTTGTTTATAAGAGACAGATATTTCACATCATATCCCATCAAAAATCTTTACAATCCAATTCTTTCTGCTTCCTTTTCTCAGCCAAGAAAGCATCCTTATCTGAAGGAAAATGTTAGACCTTTGCTCAAGGCAGAATGGTCATTATGAGTTTGCACTGCTAAAGCATATTTCTGCTGTTCTTCCTGAGTAATGGGGTTTCCTTTGTCAGTGAATAAATTATGAAGTGTTTAGTTTATGGTCAGCTGTGAATTATTGATGTGAATCGTTTAGTTGGAGAGAACCATACTGTGGATGGCTTCCTGAATGTTGAGGATGAGCAAAATATGTCTCTTTTGAGCATTAGTGTGTTCAAGCAAAATGAAATTCTTTAATAGAAATACTAATACAACAACCTATAAGTGGTTATAACATTGTGCTCTACATTTTGGGGAGGGTTATCTGATAAATCTTGCGTATTTCAGAATTTGTGTTATATTGTTGAAATGTTCTTCATCCTATAAACATGTTCATGTGGAGACAATTTATAACCCATGCTGTACATAGTCTCTAGTGGAAGTCAACAGCCAAATTCTTTTCTTCCTAATGATGTCTATATTAATTATTAGATACAGCTAATGAGTAATCTCCTATTCTTGAAGAAAACTTGTTACCACCGGGACTGAATGTTGGTAGAGTCTGTTGGTAACAGTAATAAATTATTGAGAGAAAGCAGTGAGAAAGCTAAATCTTGACCCATTTTTGTCTTGTTAATAGCCGATCACTTGAAAATGTGCGACATAGCTCACCAATAATATACAACCTCAGCAAAATGAGTAAGGAATAGCTTTTTCATTTGCAACTGTATCCCACTGGTAGTAGGGTTTTAGTAGGAATCCCACAATGTTCACACCTACACACCCAGACACTGTATAATTCATGCTGCAGATGAAACTGTCATTAAAACTAAATGTAAGAGTTCGAAATTCTTGGAGACTGGAAAGCTATATATATATTTTTTTCCTTTTAGGGAATCGACATCCAATTTAATACTTTCTAACATGCAGTGTTACTAGAACATACTAGAACACAGTAATTACGTATATGTAATCACAAAAACAGTACATGGTTTTGCTATTTTTAACAAGTTTCCTTCACCGCTTTAGAAATGCATCTTGTTATAAGGAAACATACAGACTAATATGGTCAAGTCTGGAAACTATAGTCACATTTTCAGTCTTTGCTTTGCTGTTAATATAGCCAAGATGTTGGCAGGAAAGACATTTGCAAGGCATATGCAGTAAAGTGGGAAGATGAAGTTGCGGCTGAGCAGGGTGGTATGACAACTGCCATAGGAGTAAATGATGAAGAAATAGATACAGAGAGAAACGAACCATATTTATGATCAAATTGAAATTTGTTTTGTTCTTGTTTGTTTGTTTGCTTCTGTTGTTTATGCATGGAGTTTCTTTGGTGGTGGTTGGTTGGTTTAATTTGCTGTTGATTTTTAAAAAAGATCTGCTTAATTCGTAAAATCATAGAATGGCTCGGTTTGGAAGAGACCTTAAAGATCATGTAGTTCCAAACCCCTGCCATGGGTAGGGATGCCACTCACTAGATCAGGTTGCCCGGGGCCTTGTCCAACCCGGACCTGAATGCCTCCAGGGACAGGACATCCACAACCTCTCTGGGCAACCTGTTCCAGTGCCTCACCACCCTCTGAGTGAAGAATTTCCTTCTAACCCCTAATCTAAAGATCAGCATAAATAGATCCTACTTATTTGGCAAAGAGGTGGAAAATGGGCTATCAGGAGAAATGAAGCTAGATAATAAGACTCTGCTGCTGTATTTTATATCTTTTTTTCAAAGAGTTTGCTCCATTTACATGTTTTGTCCTACTGAGTTCAGTATTTAAGAGGACCCATTGAATCTGACTCAGAACTAGTTACTTGTCCAGTAACAGCAAGTTAGACAGGCCAGCTAAGACTTCTTTGCATGATTTTCCTTTGCCAGATTACCTACGGCAGAGCTGGTAACCTGTAATAGAGACTTAAATCTCTTTTGTCATGGTAATTACACATGGAGCTCTTCAAAAAAAAGACTTTAGGAATGCATACGACACAGTATGCATTAGAAACTTTGCCGCAAAGGATAAGACAAGGGAAATAAATTTAACTTTTTATTGGGTTATCTTGAATACTGTTAAATAATAAAATACAGGTATGCTTTGAAGGAACAAAAAGTGTGGAAAAAAAACAACCTGCCTGTCTCTGTTTGCAGCTTTACTATGGGGAAATCTAATCCATGTTTGCTTAGATTTACTGTAAGAAAAGACCTTGAAAATGAGACGAGTAGTCCTATTTAATCCATACATGACTGGATAGAGATAAGTCTTGTACCTCATTGATTTATAGACTTCCTCCTCTATCCCTGTCACTTCTGAAGGGGAAAGACTTATCCTCTGTGCGGAGGAAGTGTAGCTGGATAATAAGTGCAAACTTGAAAAGTCACGCCAAACTATAGGGCCTCTAACGTTTCAGTCAGGAAGATTTTCAGTTTCATTTCATAAACTGCATCCTATTCCCCACAGATTTTGGGTTGATGAACAGTGGTGCTGTCACAATGCAATGCTTATTCAAGGTGAGGATGTGACAAATGCCCACTATCTTGTTATAATTTATTTATATCATGTGATATTTACATTCTTACACCTCATTGCTTTGTATATGCCTCTTGGGTATGAATTCCTGTGAAAGAAGTGTACAAAAATAGTTGTAGAGATTTCATTTTAATGAGATTCCTTGGCCACCACTAGGACTGCCACAAACTGACTTCAGAGAAAAGGATAGGGATGTCAGTATTCCTGCTATTTTCCATTTGCAGCAGTAGAACTGGTTTTATATAGGGGGCTAAGCGAGAAAAATCCTCAGGGCCCTAAAGGGCAGGATGCTTGCCAAACCTATCTTCATCCCTGCTGAGCACAGCAGGGGTGTGTACTTATGAGGAAGCCACACTGTATAATGTGAAGCACCCTCTACCAACTGTTCAGTGGTGGACCAGAGGCTGCCTGGTTAGCACAGCAGTTAGAACTTATTTATTCCTCTCTGTACTTTGGGCTTTGTCATCAGACACTTGCTGAAAGCTGGATTTTATAAGACATTCAATATAACGTCAAACCACCGTGTTGAGAAGTGGGTTTTGTGAGGAACAAAAATCTTCCAATGGATGGAAATCAGGAAAGCTGTCCATCCATCTAATCAGTCAATACATCTAATTGATCATTCTAATTTTTAACAAAATGTTTTTTCTTTGTTCAACTTCACAAGCTTTCCTGCTGCCCTCAAAATAAGCCTTGCTACTTCAGAAGGGGGCACATTCAGAGACTGTTCTTTATTAGCTACATTCAGTCTCCGTGTGTGTTACATCCACTTAGATTAGCAGTAGTCATATTAACTCCAACATATATTTATTTGTGTAAGAAATGGGAAGCTCTTAGTTGTCATTCTAGGAAATTTTTAATAATAAAACCTTGCTGTAATACAAGAATTTTTATTATTATAAGGGGTTTGTCAAAGAATTCAGTGTTTGGGATGTAGCTTTGAAAATGGAGAGAATAACATGCAGAAAATTAGAAAGAATATGAAAAGTCAGCCTTTCCTTACCACTTCCAAGCAGTAGCAGAGTAAGACTAAAGATCTGGGTATCTGCAAGTGGGGAAGCAACCTTCATGATATCCTACAAAGACATTTTGTGCTCGTTAAGCTTACTATGTAAAGCAAAGTTATAGTCATGATGTTAGTTATTTTTAAGTGAATAAGATTTTGTAAACATTTAGATTAAGGGTGATTTTCCTCAGATTTAGAACCATGAATCTTTATGGAGAGGAAGGATAAAGTACACAGGAGGATAAAAGTTTTGGTTATAAACTATTTTTTAGTGGAGTAATATGGGGTATTTAAGGAAAATAATTTAATATCAAAATCAAGTTTTATCAGTCAGAAAGATTAAGACTCCCATTATTGATCAAGATTTTTCTATCAATAAAGCCATTTTTAACTCTCTAAACAAATACAGAGTGTATAAGCGCAGTGTGTTGCATCCTGAACTTTGCTAGAAAGTACCAAAGAAAATGCTATTCCTGTCTTACTGACAAAGCCGCTCAGGATTGATTAAGAATAGTGCTTCAGTTAAGGAATATGCTAAATGTGTGTTTGTTGTATGAATGAATTCTGTTTATTTTGAGGGAGTTTGTGACACTTTGATCTTGTTTCCCAACTACAATCTCCTTTAGGAAGACTGGGGCAGAAATATTTTCTACAATTTGTCCTCCTAATCTCAGCGTAGGTCTATAGTGCAATCTAAATACCAGATTGCAATGAGCAGAGTCAGATTAGAATTTGCTAAATTAGCTGGTACTTAGAGCAGTGCAGCCATGGCAACAAGGAGGTTAGCGGACACTAGATCCCTGAACTTCGGTTTTGTGGCCTGCATTGACTTAAATGCTACCATAGCAACATTCCTGTCTGCAGCAAAGCTAGTTTATTTAAAGCCAGCATCAGTATGTCTACATAAACTGCCAGTAAGCCTTTGAATTTCATAGTATACACACTCTTAAGGATAGCGGATGTCCAACAGCTGTGAGAAGTAAGTTTGGAGCAGTTTTTTGCAGTTTTTGACAGTGTTTGGTAGATTTAACTTACATGATTTTCAGGGTAATAAAGGCAACTTAGTTGGCATAGGTAGGCACAGATAATTTTAGCTAGAATAAAGACAAATTCTCTTTTTGTTGGTGAATGTTGGTTTTTACTTGGTGAAAAAGACTGTTTGGATTGGATAGGTTGTATTGAATCTACTGACTCACTTGGTAACATTGTCCTGTGATGACGTAAATATAATCTGCAGTTCTGCACTTGTAAACTGATGTGTTTATAGATAGATCAGAGAATACTTCGGTTAAAAGACAATTTAAGTTAGAAAACTTGACTCTCTAAGTAAAAATTCTAAGGAGTAGCCCTAGCCTAACGTATGTCGTAGAGGTCATAAACCAACACAATTTCATATGAAACATACCTGGATTTCCTATTGACCAGCGTGCTGCTAAAGATCTTATAACCATTACAGGGATGAATGGTTTAACTGTCACGTATAGTAGTTCTAAATGAAAAAAATTAATCACGTCTAGATGGAGGTGATCCTCATGGTTTCTCAGCAGTTACAGCTATTGAAGCTCAGAGTGTGTTTAGGATTTCCTTTTCCAGAGCTACTCATACATCACAGTAATGTTCTTTATCTTACATTCTCTGCTAATAGGTTCCTTGGGCCATTCAAAGTATTTATTATTCTGAATACCACACAACCTGACACCTTATGCTAAATTTATATTCTACCACATCAGCTGAATTCCAAGTGCTTAAAGGTTGGCTTTCATCATGAGGTCTCTGGGTCAAGAAAGTTTTGATGATCACCATGTTTTGAGCCCTGAGATTTAGAGAAGGAGTATTGGCTACTTCTCCTCTTCAGACATGTTGATATGTACTGAATTTGAAATCTGAGTGATTTTTCAGTGAGTGAAAACAGGCACAAGTTAGCAAGGCAAAAGAGTTTTCAATTGTGACACGCTGTAAGTTGAAAAAGTAAAATGAAATGTGTACCTGTGTACCTTTCAAATGAAAAAGTGTACCTGTAAAGAGAAAAAGCTTCCATGCAAGGATACAAAATCATACCTGGAACTGAGCAGCTGGGGTCTTGTCCTCTGTTAAGACATGCTGTAATGTTACTCTGCAAACTGATTACACGATGTTGAATCCAGCTGATAACTGGCCTTCAGTGCTCCAGAAGAAATGTGGTTCATAAATGCCGCAGAAACTTGCATTTTCTATGAGGTCACTATATTAGGTCAGGATAGGGGACAAGAGGAAAAGGGTGAAGACATAATTACTGAGATAGCCTATTCAAAGATTTTTGGAGAGACAGAACAAGACCGTATGTGCATTTTTTTTTCTCTTCAAAGTGTTTTCTTTCTCTTTGAATTTTCAGGTAGTCATGGAAAGTGTCTTCAGTATAAAATACAATTTGCATCGATATTTTTTAGAAGTGCAATTAAAATACAGCAATTGTTATTTTGAAAGACAATTAAAGTTAGCAAAAATATTAACTAACTATTATTCATGATTAAAGTACGAATGACCAGTTAGCAAAGTAAGTAGCATTTTTAAAATGTTATGTTCTTGGAATAGAATAAAAATGCTCTTGAATTTAATCAAAAGAAAAAGATTAATATGAGACTGTGTTTAAAATGATTATGAATTTTAGAGTAACAGGTGGTCCTGGAGGCCTGAGGGGAAAACTGATAATTAAAAACTAAAAATGACTAATTAGAGTTTTATTTAGGCAAAGTTATTTTGTATGATACAGTTTCAAATGATCATCTGGTACAACATGCCAAAGATACATTTTTGAACACAAAACCAGGTGAGAAATGGTTAAGAAAAGTAGCTATGAATATTAAAGGATTTTTCTGGCATCTTTCCTCTCTGCTGTATGTAAACAATTTGTCTACATGATGGTTATACTGCACAACTTATTATTGCTTTTAGCTCCAGAAGTGTCCTTGTGTTGCTTTTAACCCTATTCCTCTGTACTGTGAAGTCTTCATTTGTACAGAACAGAAGTTTTCATTTGTACTCTCTTAGAAATGTTTTTAAAAGCATTAAAAGTCTACACATCACATGTTTGATTTTAAGTGGTGACACTATGCCAAGAATTCGCAGTTATGTAGAATCTCAGGGAGAAAAATTAAGACAATGTGTTGTAGGCTACCTCTGTTATTTTGCGTAAATCTAGTCTTAAAGAAGTTTCCACTTCAAATCAGTATTCAGAAATATCACACCACCTTGTAAAAATGCCTGAATTTCCTCAGGAATTTCTATATTTTATAATATATATATAATATATATAATATATATTTTTATGTATTTTATATTTTTATTGTATTTATTTATTTTCACAGTTTTGGTGATCTGTCATTTTCTTGCCAATTTGCAACCTCAAAACACTTCAAAATTGTTTTCCAACAGCATTACACCATTCCCCACTACACAGATACAGAATCAGGAACTCTGCTATGGGACAGAAATGATGAGAAGTGAATTCGTACACATTTTTAGAAGTAACTCTCCTGAAATCTAGAAAAAAATTAAGGTAACAAAAATTAAGGTAATAAGGTGAAAAATTATTATCTTAGATACAGTAGGTAAATATCACTGGGTGATGTTCTTAGGGCATCACAAGGTCTTCAGTCCCGGACAAGCAGATTTCTTTACTGTAGTCTATATGTCTAAAAATAAGTTGCTGTCAATTGGAAAGAGTCATCTGTTTGCTAGTGATTCAGCTATAAGATTTTGACACCTATCTTTCAGAACAATAGCATTATGGATCTACGAACCTCTTATGCTTAGAGACAGTACAAGTTTGCTGAACTAATTAATCCAAGCAGTAGGATTTACTTTGATATCTTAAAATATAAATTTTTTCCATGACCTATGGGATTTACAAGATGCATGTTGACAGAAGTCAGTAGTTGAGAAGTTGTTCAAACTGTACACTGAGTTTGCTTTAGGGAGTGCCCAAGGAGGTGTTTGAAACAAGGAAGATCTCTTGGATTTTATGGATAACTTTAACTTGTTGATCAAATCTGTTATTTGCTGGAATTCTCAAATGGCTTGTGTTTTGAAAAGTTCAGTGCTCCAGCAGAAACTTGGTCTGTAAACACCACAAAAACTTGCATTTTCAAAATTAATGACATCACTACATTCTGCTAGGATAGGGGACAAGAGGAAATGAGTAGAGACATGATCATTGGGTTAGATTTTTCAAGTATTTTACTACCATTAGTAGATATCGTTACCTTTATGAATGCTGCAACACCAGAAGCAATAGAAATGGAAACAGAATATTATGCAAACTTACAAATTATGCTTTTTTTTCTAGGTAACATTGATAATTGCTTTCTGTGTAATTTTTGTATGACATGAAATATGTAATTAGCACTTGAGCTTCAAATTTTAGAACTTCCACTTAAAAGCTGGATCAAATATTTATTTTTATAATTGTTTGTAATCCATCTGTGCTTAGTGCCTTCCCAGTATTTAATCACCCAAACCATAAGACAGATGTACAAAATCCATGTTACTTTGTCATGCCTTTGCTGCAAACGAGTGCAAAATAACTGTTAAAAATAAGGTTATGTTTTTGCTAATGAGCCTGCTACTCAGATTTGTGAGTAACATCCAAGATTAATAATAGGGTCGATAGATATCTGTTATAATTATCACATCATTTTTCCTCTTTTCCTATATTCTTCTCATGCTGCTTTTTAATGCAGTTCTGCTCAAGTCAAATCAATTTCTCAGTAGGCAAAGTGCATGAAGGAGTGATGATTTGCCTTGGATCTACTTACAAATAAACTGGAAAACTCATTTTTTTTTCAATCAGAAACTCATGAAAAGAACAATAACTGAATTTTAAAATGCTTATATTTACAGAGATAAAATATACATTAAGAGGAAAGACTTGAAAGTGCCAATAATACATTAGTGTATGTATTTATTTATTTATTTATTTATTTATTTATTTTACCAAGCACATGCAAGCAGGGCAGGTTTTATCTGTGGCCACAATAGTACTAAAGGGACAGATTAAAATGCACTTTGAGAAGATGAAAAAAATAAGGGGCACGTACAGGGAAGACACATGCAGCTCTCTCTGCCTTCTCTAATAAATGAGAAGACAGAGAGAGCTGCATGCCTGTCTTTGGCTACGTCCTTTGAATGGTATGCAAGTTTTGTACAGTGTTGCCAGAAAAGATGACTTTTACCTTGACTGTGAAATAATAAGATGATTTGAGGTAAGTGCATCAGAGGGATAGGAATAGTGTAACCTTCTTGCTGTTAGACACCGTACCTTACAGTGCGTCACGCTTGCAAACTCTTTTGCCTTGCTAACTTGTGCCTGTTTTCACTCACTGAAAAAGGTAAGCTGGCCTGAAAATAGTTGAAGACACTAAAGAGGGCTTTGCCATTGAATAGTGCATGCTACTGTCTAAGCCAGGTCCTTCATTGATTTCCCTTGGCAGTAGTTAGCAGTCTAGTAGCAGGAGATGCAATTCAGGTGTTTGCTTCTTTGCGTTGTCTATATGTTGTAAACCTGCTGATCTGGAAATGCTGTTCCCAAGACAAAAGTGGACTGTTATACTTCTAAATATTGAACATTCAGAGCTGGAACTGCTCAAGACTTTTTCTCAGTGGGGTTCTCCTGATGAGTGTGCTGAATTGGTAGGATTGTTATGGGATATATTGCTCCAATTGAAACCCTGTTTTTTAGAGACCTGACAAACAGACTTGTCAGCTGATTCCTGACAGCCCATTCTCCCTTGGAGACTGTTACTATATTGCCTTCAGTAACTGTGTTCAGTTTCTGGTTAGTATTCAAAGAGCCAAGATGCTCAAGCCAGGTACCCCTAATCTACAGATAGCAGCAGAAACTGGGTGTAGGAATGTATCATTGAGCCTTAGCTTTCTGACTGGAGAGCATGTGTTGCCTTGCATGTGATTATATCATCAGTCTCTATGAACTCTCCAGGAAGCAGAAGAACAAGCTGGAACCCTGAGCTAACATAAAGGCCAATTATGACTCACTAATTATCAACTTCCAGTAAATTTCCAACTACCTGTGCAAACATCTGGATAAAGCAAGGCAGCATCTACCTGGAAGCATAGAATGCAAGGAAAATGTTGTAATTTTTTTTTAATGTCTTTCTTAATTCTTCAGTAGTCCCCTAATTTTTCTGGGCTGAGGTAACTGAGGTAAAGTATTTCCCTTTCCATCTATACCTTTCTGTCCGGGAGTGCATTTTTACAACTAGTTCTTGTGGCTTATCCGGATAACCTATAATGAAGAAAAGAATGTCTGCCCAATGCAAGGCATAAAATCACCCCCTGCAGAATTGAATCTGGGCATCTGCTCAAACTTTGCAAACTTGAGCAGCAACACTCAGCAGCCTCTAAACCTCTCCACCTGCTCTTTACTCAAGTCTTAAATTATACTATGGAGAAACCCAAGGAACATGAAAAACAAAGGAAAAAAAAAAGTTGAGGTTTATGCTTCATTGGTGCTTAATAAAGAAAAACTCCAGGGAGTATGCTGTGTTGAGAGCTTGGGGTAGGGATTTTGCCTATTCATTCATTAATTTTGCATCAAGTGTTCATAGCAGGGCATTGTGGATTTTAACTACAGCATAAATTATGAGCTTTGGAGACTAATTATGGCAAATAAGAAAATATAAAACAAATTTCAGCTGCTGTTAATGTAGTTTGAATGATTGGATCACATTATTGTTGCTTTTAAGGGCACAGCAAAAGCATAGCAAATATTGTCCTGCGCCACTCAGTTCTTCCAATAAGATAACTGTAATTTCTATTGTGGTCTTATTGCTGGGTTCAAACACCCTTTAGGAAGTCCTTTCCATGCCTCCCTTTTTCCAGAAAATTGTATTCAGCCACTAAAGAGCAACCCGTAAGGTGTAAAGATCAGGTTAAAGAAGAAAACATACGCCTAACAGAAGTAAGGAAGAGTTGCTGTGGTTTGTTGCTATGAGTATCTCACACTCTGTATCTTTCTCATGCTGAGTATCTTTCCAGCTCTGGAAAAACTGGAAGAACTGATGCTACTACTGGCAGAAGGAAAAAAAAAAAAAAAAAGAAATTTCCCTCACTGCATTCATTCTCTTCTACTCAATTAGTAGGAAGAATTCTACAGCAATAAGGTGAGATGGCTGACTTTCTTAGCACTTCAGTTTTTAGGATGCTTGAGGTGGACCTGAAGTGATAAGTATTGGCTTTTTTAAAAAATATTTATTTCCAGGAGTTCAGCAAAGCTTTTTAAACAAATCTTAAAAGGGAAGATGGTATAAATCAATCTAAAATATTTTCTGTCATCAGTTTTAGCTTTGTGGAACGTTTGACATTTCTTGTATTTCAGACTCTTAGCTGATATTCAAAATTAACACGATGAAATATCTAACAATATGTGTCACCAGAAGTATGATGCAAATTTGAAATTTTATTCTAATTTGAAATAGCGAAATCAGTTCTAACTAGGAATAAAAGTGAATCAGGTTCACATAAACAGTCTTAGTGATCACAGTAAAAACAACTTTTGCAATTTTATTGCAATTCAGCATCTGCACAACTGTTTTCATCATTAAAAGTGAAGATTACCTTCTTATAAATGTCAGTGCAATCACTTTTTGTATATACTGAATTTGTCGGAAACAGACATTTATATTTGAGTTATATTTGACCACCAGTGGTAGAATTTCAAAATTACTGAAACTATAGATGTCAAGTTTGCAATCAATGAAAACTGTAAGACTAGAGTAAACACTTCAGTAGAGTGGAGAGAGAATAATTTACATAGGTTGGAGTTTTCATCACTTCTGTGTTTGATTGATAGTGTTCTCAGTATAGCATAGCTTACAAGCCTAAGGATTTTTTTTTTTTCCCTATGCAAAGGAATATGCAATGTGAGAAAATTCTAGCAGAGGACAATTCTACACGAAGAATCTGGATTATTAGTAGTAGCAGCCATGGTATTAAATAAGGTGACATTGCCTCAATATCCATCATTAGTGATTCAGACACAGGAAGAAATGACAGAATTAAAATGTATGAATGTATGAATATGTCATGTGATCTAAATACACACCGAGAGAGAGAAAGAGTGCATAGCAGGTTCGAATCAAGTTGCTTTTAAAAATTTGGTTGAAGTAAGTGCAACAGAATATTTCAGTATTTTTATTTTTTTTTTTAAGAGAAGAGCCCCCTCAATTTTGAAGGATTTGGTTGGTCATCCTTTCTTCATCGTTATGGGTTTTTCACAATCTGTGAGTTAATTCATTCTCAGGTTTCTAACTCCCACAGTAAGTGATACACCTTCATAATGAAGATATCATCAGAAATCGCTTCTTGGGTATGAGATGACTGAAAAGGAGAGCAGACTTTGTTGGGCCATAGGGTTTGTTCCTAAAGGAGGTTCTGAAAGAATCTCCAGAGGTTTGTGGAGCTGTATGAGGAGTGGATGAGGAGCACAGACTCCTATTTAGTGGAAAAGGAGTGGCCTGATACTGAATGGTTTGCTTTGTCCATGGACTAATTGGCAGAGAACATAGGCTCCTAAAGCAGACTTCTGTTGGAAGAACCTTGGTGACAGAACATGCTGGGGAAATAGAGACAGAGTTACTGAAATCATGAATTCCATGAATTCATGCCAAATATGTGTGCATTGGTCTGCTTGGTCTGTATAAATTACCATCTAAATCGGTGTTGTAAATAAAGTCCTGCACTGGTGTGGATTTCTTTCTATTGATTTAATAATGTATTTTTTCAAAACCATAGTTTTTTATTTTATCAGAGATTTCATGTGAGAGCTCAATGGGACGTCCAAAACTAGAAATGGCAGCAAAGATGCTGTACTAAGCTTATTAGTTTGCCTTCCATATTTCTCAAGGAAAAATGTTTCTGACAATCTAGTGAAGTATATTGCAAATAAATGTATTTAAGAGATAGCAGCCAGCCACAAAGGTTAATGTCCAAGTTAAATAGTTACAGAAAAGTACAGCAGCTTAATGGACTGGAAATTGGTTAAAGGGAAAAAAAAAGAAAAAAAGAAAAAAGAGTAATCCTTAAAGCAACATTTAATTCTGGAAAGAACATTGTATTATTACATGTTCAGAAAAAGCCCTGTTTCGGTAAATATGTATGTGTGGTTGGCAAATTCAGTTTAGAATTGGTATAAGTGCAAATAAGGCACTGGAAAACATTGGTTTGTTTGGATTTATATATTTATTCAGAGGATTTTGAAAACACCAGATAAATACATTCAGGAGGGAGCTTTCAGAGAAACCACTTCGCAGTTATGAGTCTGGGTACTGTCGTGATTCACACAATTCTTGTGGGAACTATTTAGAAATATGCAATTTTGTAACATTTAGGCTTGGAATTGATAAGGAAAAATCCTATTAATTTGAAGAGTCAGAGTAATCCTATTTAATTATATAAGCACTAATCCAATTAGTTTAGAAGTAATCAAAACATTCCACCAACATTTTCACCAGCCACCAAGGCATTGCCATCAGAGACCACTAATGCTCTATTTTAGCTTCCCAAGAGTAAGACAATTAATACAGTTATGACAGTGTTCTAACTGTATTTCTTGGTGAAGCCTTAAATTGCTTATTTTAGTTTGCTACTCATTACCATTAGTTTACTATCTATCCTGACCTGTTCCGTCTTCTTAGTCTATGTACTACAGTGGGAATAGTTCAGCAAGTTCCAAGACCACCACCACCTTCTTTTGATTCATGAACTGCTCTCCAATCTCAACTTGCCCCAGATAGGTTTTCATGGAATGTCCTCATTCGCAGTTCTCAGCTCTATTTATCCGTTTTTAGATTCTGTCAGTACTGAAAGCATGAAAGAATTCAGGTGGATCCTTTAGTTATTGTCAGGTATGATAGTTGCTGGTATGGCTTGCAAAACCAGATACCTCCTCTGGTGCTTCCTGTCTTGAAGATGTCACATGATTCTTGAGCACCTGAGATAAAAGTTTATGATATACTGCTGGGGACTTAAGTGTTGAAGAATAATAATTGTGAAATCAGGTAGGTCTGAAACTCTCTGGGACTGATTTATGACCAAAAGTCTCTGTGGCAGAAACTACACCTACACCAAAAAAGCCAACCAAAAAGCAGTATTGAGACAATCATGTAGTTGTGTGATACAAGAAGGGCAGAGAGATGGTCTGTCTCTGAACACAGATGCAAACGTATTCCTTGAATTAGAGGAGCTGTTCTAAAGTATTCACTAGCATATATATGTTGAACAGGCCCAAGAAGAAATGTGAAATTGATGTCTCAGTACTGATACGAAATTGAAAATTCTGCCACCACAGAATATTATTCCATTGTAAAAAACAACAACAAAAAAGCCTACCCACAAACAGAAAAACTCTCATTAGAAACTAATAACTTGTTTGTGACTTTATTTTGAACTTAGCTTTGCTGGTTTTTGTTTTGTTTTCTTTTGCTTTTCTGGTGAATGGAAGTGGAAACTCCCAATAGATCCCTGAGCCATGCGAGAAATATTTTAATGTTTTAACTGTTGCACCTTTAATCTCAGTTGCTTTGATACAGATCTCTTTTAAAGTGTCAATAATTTAAAGAAGTTTATGGCTGCACAGTGTCAATTTAACAGGTTTCTTTCCCTTGTCTCTTTTCCCTTGGAGGAGAGCGTAATGTAAAGAAAATTCAGAGGGTAACAATTCTAGTTCTTGGCCTGACACATCAATATACAAATGAAGTTGAGCAGATGTTTACATTAACATTTAATTGAATTTATAACAAGATACCACATGTTACATACATTAGTAATAAGTATTAGCCAAAATAAAAGAAAATATTATGCATGTGCCCTATGTAGCAGCATGATGTGTGAGAGAAAAGATCCCTCAGCAGCTGAAATTTTTACTATCAGTGTGATGAGAGGTGCAAATCAGCTGTGTGTGGCTGTTGGTGCTTTTTTTCTTCCAATTGATAAGGGGATTGGGCATGATACAGTTGACTTCAAGGCCTGCTTGGGCCCATAAGAGGAGGTCTGAAGCCTTGCCAAAGTGAAGAATAATTACAGTGAGTCTTCAGTGTATTTTGGAACTCTCAGTTCAGAATGAGCCTTTCTGCAGATAGGGCTGGATCTGAAACCTGTTGAAGTCAAATGGAGATTTTCTACTGGCATCGCTAGGTTATGAACAGGGCCTCAGTAAAGAAATACTTTCTATCACTCAAGAGAGATGCAGACTACTATAGATGACGAAAAGTTCAGAGAGGATCCCATGCTGCTAATAGCAATATGGAGAACTGATTTTTGTGTCCTCTTTTTTTGAACTGGGAATAGTTTCCAGACCATAAGTTTCCTCTTAGCTCTGTTTTCAGTATATCTTATCTAAAATTCCTGCTTGTATGAAAAAATCCCATGTCTACTGACTATTTTTGATTTAGTAGTATACTCATAAATTGTCAGCAGATCTCTAAATTACGGTGTTAAGCTTTTCTTGTACCCTCTGTCTGTCTTGGAATGCTTTCTTTATGCTCACTTCCCCCCCCGCCCCCCTTAAATCAGCTTTAGGCTTAGCATTTATTAGGTCAAGGCTGATATATCCAACATCCCAAGGTTTATTCAAGATCAATCCAAGTCCCGCATCCCCAGATTTTCCACTTCTGTTTTGTAGGTTATTGTGCTCTGTTTTGAAAATAGGACTGTTTTCAAATAAGATGCTGAATGAGTGTAACTAAATCCTAATGTCAGTCCATGAAATATGATTATAAATAAAAATGTCAGACCCCCCCACCTTCCCGTCTATATTTATTAATGTTCTGAATGGTCAGATTGCTCTCAGAATGGTATCTGTCTTGTTATTTAAAGTAGAAAAATTTGTCATATCAGTAAAAGCAGTGTTCTTATTTTAGCTAGTATACTCATTTACCTTTATTATCATGTCCATTTCTGTTAGCTGTCAATATAGTTCCTTTTCTTTGTCATTTCTGAAGATGAAAAATGAATGTTAGTGATCCAGCTAGTATGAAGGAAGCTGGTAATAAGAAAATTATTAGAATTATTGGGCTCTCCACAACACCCTGAAGACCCATTTAGTAGAATTATAGCTGTTTATGCAGAAACTCTCAGTAAGACTTCACCCTTCTGTCAGTTGAGTATTATCTATCTACAGCAAGGCGTAAATACCTATCATATTGGTAGCAAAACTTAAAGAGAAATTATATTCAGAAATAAGTAGGGTTGTGTTTCATGATGGAGGAAATTCTGAAAACTGTGAATTGTCGTTTTATCTCAGTGAATAGTTAAATCTCACATTTCAATATCACATGCTGAGCACCAAAGCTCTAACTCAAGCATGCTAGAAAAATGAAAATTCTCTTCCCACCATATTTATGTGTTTTAGTTGCTTGATTTTCTTTCTGTATTTTGTTTGAGGTACCTTTATAGCAGAACAACCAAATTCCTGAGTTTAGAGAAGCAATCTTTACCCAAATTATGAATTAGCAAGATACATTAATTACAATAAATGTAATTAACTCACTACCAGCAAATTTAGCTAACACAACGTTGAAAACTAGATACACCCAATAGTATCTCGTGGAAACTATGATTATTGATGTGTGCATGACTGTGTTCAGTTTCTCAACAACTTTTTGGGTCTGAGAAACTCAAGTATGCAATGAATATTCTACAATCCATCATATATCTTTGCTGTTATGAAGAATAGTACCCCATAAAGTAGAATCTCATGTCAAATACTTTGTGTCGTGTCTAATATGCTTGATGAAAAGACATTTTGAAAATATCTTTTTCTGTTTATTACATACCATGCTATTTCCACTGCAGATCTCTCGTAGAAAGTAATTGTATGCTATCCATAGAAGACTGCTTTTTTGAACTTTTTTTTTTTTTTTAATGATTCCTCTAAAATGCTTGTAAGGAATCAACCAGCTACTAAGGAGAAAGTCAGAAGGTTAATAACAGTTGAGATTACTTTTTATAATGTCAAATTGATATACCTATATAAGAGCTACATACATTTATTTGTTAGTCATCCAGTCTTCTGTTTGGAAATGGTTCATCATGTACTTTTTTGTGACCATGGTAATATCCTTGTATTTTTTAACATATGTTACTGATTTTACCTAGTGGAACAAGATCTGGTTTACTGAAAACAGTACTTATTCCCAAAAAAAAATGTATGCATTGCTCTGATCTGAAGTCATTCTGTGACTTCAGCTGAAAGAGACAGAAACATTCCCTAACTTTGCAATTAGCTCTGATATAAGAAGTTATTAAGCTTAATGGAACTTCTCGTGCTCAAAGCTGAAGATATTGTAGTGTGTGATTTGGGGCAGGAGGTCATGGGTTGGACTCCAGGATGCTCTATTTATGTTATGTTCAGTTATCTTCTATCCTGGAAAAGTGTTTTCTATTAAGAAATTGCTAGAATTAACATGATGTAGTTAGTGGTGCCTTTGGAATAGCAACTTTTGGGTTGAAATTTCTTCATAGAAGTGTTAGCATTTTTTGTTGTTGTTACTAACAACAACAACAACCAAAAAAAAAAAAACACAACAAAAACCAAGGAGAACAGCAGGAATTTCTCTGTGTTTTAATTTCATAATATATATTTGATATATTATTATTTATTTTCTTTTATATTTTATTTTTTCAATAAACCCTCTATTTGCTATAAAACAATTTCTCAAATAATTGAATATAGTATTTATGGTTTTATATGGATTTAATAAACATAAAATTCCGTGTAACTGGAAGGTTTTGTGAAATAAAAAGGAGTATTTGTTTATCAGTCATTGCTTCCATTGTAAGCTATATGGAATCAGTGCTATTTTTTTTTTTCTTTGCCACCAGTGTAATGATTTTCCTCTGTTTCTAATTATTTTTGTTACCCATATATAACGTTTTGGAGTTCTTGAATATAGCTATGTCAGCAAGGTCTTTTAGAGGTGTTACTTTGCCATGTTGTACAGAAGTTGTAGGGGTGTTGTTTTTTTTTTTTTTTTTCCAAAGGGGCTTTCTAACTTCACACTGTGGGTGTGAATTTTCATTTGGCTTGTCATTGTCCAAATTTGCTGACTGTAAGCAATAGGGAATATTTTTACACACTTTGCTGGAGTGTGATTTGAAGGTGTAGGAATATTTTACTTCTCTTAGTAGAAATGCCTCGTGCTTTTCATTTAATGCTGTTGGAATTTGTATGGCCTAAGTTGTTTGTCCTGATTCAACACAAGTGTAAGCACATTTAAAAGTCTTGCTGATTGTTTTGCTGTGTACCCATTTCTGCAATTCTTACATTAGCAAAGCTCCTCTTGTGTTGATGAGAGTTTTGTGCTGGAATAAGCATTAAAAACTTTCTTTGTTATGATACAGTCAAAATACACATACAGTAAAATTTCTTTTTACAGAAGAAATTCATTAACTTCCATCTGTGTCCTATGATTCCCTACTTAAGTGTTAGTGAATGTGATAAATGTATTTGATTACCTGTTTGAAATAACTTGTCTCCATATCCATTTGAATGTTAATTTTTCATAAGAGATCCTGGAAGTGCACATTAATGGGAAGAGCTGCTGTGTAAATACTCAATAGGCATATAATATTTGTACAGGCAAACAATGTAACATTACCAATGTAATTGCCGAAAAGACTGTGCAAAAATGGAATAAATTAATGGGAAGTTATATAATATCATAATAACTAACCTCTTATGGTAAATATATTATTTTATAATAGCTCATTGGTGGGGAAAGTTTGTAAATTTTACAAGATGAAATAATATTTTGAGTGATTCTGTATGTTGAACAGACTTGAATATTTAAGGTTTCTGTCAGTAGCTTAAGTGGATTTGGTTTAGTACTACTGAAATCCCTAGATGACACTGCGAATATTATCCAGGATGCAGAGGTTAACACTAGGCAACTTGAAATATCTCTAGACTGATTTTTTTGGTCCTTGGATTTGGTGGAACAGGGGTCAAGAAGAGGAATTAGGTTATTAGCATTCTGAATCTTTAAAATGTAAGATGATTGCCAGAATAATATTTAGATACTATTATATGGCCTTCACAGTAGTTTTAGCTACACAAAATAGAAGAGACAAAATTGGTAAAGACTTCAGACGTGACTGGGTCAGCTAAGTCCCAGCATTCTGAGAAAATCAGAGAAGATTATTTTAGCATGTTAAAAGTTTGAAGGTGTTTTTTGTTTGTTTGTTTTTGATTGTTTGTTTTTGAAATAGCACATAACCTGATGATATTTTAAGGTAAAATGTAGTGTTCCCCAAAAGATAGATTGATTTATACAGCCTGGATTCTATGTGAGGGGGTGACATGATGACTGTAACACAGGAACTACCAGAAACAAAAGCTTAAATTGAGCCCAATGCATAGGGAGAGTACTGCTGGGAAGATGAGGTATAGCAATTTCCACCTTGTAAAATGAGTGTTTATTTTCTTTTGAAGATCTTACTGAAGGAGAGGATGGTAGGTAAAATTTTATGCCCATTTTGTGCCTGTTATCAACTCTTTTTCATGTCTTGATGGTTTTAAGGGCTTCCTGAAATCATGGAGGTTCTGAAATGCTGTTAAGCATATAATATGCATGCAGTGTTGCTCAGGGTACAGAAAAAAGTGTGATATTCATAAAGAAAAAATCTAGGGCCAAATGCTGTTCATGGTAACATCATTTGAAGTTTTGTCATTGAATTCTATGTGTTGAAGATCTCTGAGAACAAAATATTTTTCTCCCCCAGTGTTCAGTTGCTAAGCTCTCTCTTTTTTTCTAAGATAAAAGTGGGAATAGGTGGGAATAGTTTCTTTAAAAAGTGTCACACAACTCTTTAACCCAAAAACATTGTATTCTAGTGTTCTGTCCAAACTTTAAAAAAAAAAAAATAGAGCTGCTGATTTACTTGTCATCCTGTGATGTACTGCAAAGAAACAAAATGAACAGCTGCAGAGTTTTCATTCAACAGAACAGAAATTTTAAAAATAGAAGGGAAGGGAATACATTAATGAGCTATATAGAACTGAAAAGACAATGAAGGTGCAACACAGCTAAACTTTTTTATTCAATTAATAACAAGCTGTATATGAAGCATTCTTAGAACTAGAAAAATGGGCAATACTTCATGGACTTTCAGTCACATCTGGAGAGATTATACTATGTAATGAGATACCTTGGTTAATTTTCTGGTTTGTGGTCTTACACCAAACAACTATTTGCTTAATAATGATACATACATGCATGCGATATAATAATATTGCTCATGTTTGCCTAGAGATGAAGTAGTTCAGCTCCATGATTGTGGCTGCTATTTATATCATTGGAATTAGAATTTAGGTATGAGATCTGATGGCTGGAAAGAATACTTTTATAGCAACAGAAGAACAAACAGCAGGAAAAATTAAATTACCTCCATTTTTCAATACTGCACTACTATGGCTAGACACTTTAGTTTAGCCAAGCTTATTGTTTGTAATTAAAAAAGATAAATCATCATCATTATATACTATAATTTTGCTATATAATTTAGCTTGGTCTTTTCAAGCGGAATTGATAAAATGGTTGCTGCTACTACTAACTGAAGGCTGAAAATGATAAGCAGTGTCAGAGAACAAAACAAGTTACAGAGCATCAGGGAGAATAACAGGAGACAGGGAAGAGTTCTGAAATTTGTGTTAGAAAGAGTTCCCTGATGTAGAAGGGAACTGAAATAAAGACAGTCCATGTATGTCAAACTTAAATGAATTCAGGAGAATTTAGAAAATACACAGAACTGTTGAGTCAGTAAAAGCAATTTGTTACTGTTCATTTTATTGATTCATTCTGAAGCTTTTTCTTTCTGCTGATATTTTGTTTTGAGGTAATTACTCTTTACCCTCTGTAAGGAAAGGCACTTTGAAGTTCTAGGAACTCCTTCCTTTTTGTGGTGATGTAGACGGCTTGACCAACCACCAAGTACACAGCAGCTGCCAGTTCTTTCCTGTAATCTTGCCAAATGTAGAGTCCTGGCTGAAGAAGAAAAGGGAGCATTGTTCCTAGAATTCTCATGTTTTTCCTTCTTAACAACGAAAGAAAGAAAACAAAACAAAACAAAAACAAATAAACAAAAAACCAAACTTGAAAGGTCTGAAAAAACAGAACTGAGCTTCATACCCATGTGAAAAAATTAGGTGAGGGACTACATACTTAGGACCTGGCTAAGCAGTTAGGCAAGTTTATCTGGACTGGACTGCTTCAGATACCATTGACAGCTAATTGACTGTCTAAGATGTATAAGGTGTAGATGGCTATGTTACACTGCAGCATGTGAGTTTTGGCATGTGATATTACATAAGTGAATAAGAAAGCAAACCTTCCTTTATATAAGTAACAATAGGAAGATTCTGGAACATATTATAGAAAGAAACCTAGGAGTGGACTCAGTGAAAAGAGAATGAGAAACAAATTACTGCAGCAATTGATTTCCTTTTCTGGTGAATAGAAATGTCAAAAAAAGAGCAACAGCAACAAAAAATGGACTACAAGGGAGCAAATTGTAGAGTCCCTTGAGACCTCAAAATTGTCACATCAGTCACTGATGTGAAAGAGACAGGTTTGCGTGTAGGATTGATGCCATGTTCCCATTCCATCTGAGCTCCGGCTGCAAAAGCAGCTGTGTTCGTTTGCTCAGGAGACTTCCCTGAATTGGTCTTTCCCCTGAAAAAAAGCTGCCAAAGTTGATTATGTCAAAGAAATTACACGCTTATTTTTAACATAAGTTAGAAGCACGATTGCCCTACATGATAGACACATGATTCCTCCAAACACTTAGTGAGGTTAGTTTAACTACTGGATGAAATAAAAGGCTGTCTGACTAATTTCAATTTTTCAAGTCTGACTGTCGGTACAGTGTTTGGCTAGATCAATTGCTTGAGTGAATTTTACTGTGAAGTATTACTTTTCTGTCCCACATACTCGTCTGTTGCTTTTAAAGCAAATTTAAATGCTTTCTTTTTGTTATAAAATGCTGATCTTCTGTTTTATTAGATTCATTAACCCACCATGTTTAGTGATAAAGCAATAAAGAGAATTAATCTGTTGCTTGCAGTGTTGAACCAGTGATATTGAGAAGTCTCAAAACTTGAACTAAATTGCCATTTGGTGCATACGGTTTTCACATCTACATGTGCTATGCGATTCCATGGTGCACTCCCTACATTACCCAGGTATGTCAGATATCCGTCCCATTCACTATAAAGTCAATCTGTATTGGTACAGAAGGTTCAACGTGAGACTTTTTGAACTTACTGCCGTATATTAAATCCATACATTTAAGTAAGAGGGTTTAAAATTCCACTGTTGGCATAGGGTTCAGTACGAAAAGGAAAAGAGCAGATGCTGAGAAATCTTGTAAACTACGTATTATCTGTTACATGAGGAGACTGGCCTGGCATAAGGGTCAATGTATCTCTTCATTTAAATTAGATTTGTTTAGGGCTCATTCTATTTATAGTGGCACTAAAGCACAGGATGGCAACAATGGAGAATTCCATAGAGTTATGTGCAATATAGATCTTTTATACATTTTTCTTCTTGGCACTTCAGTCCATTCTGTCGCACCAGTGCTGTCCCCTAGGTTAGATATGCTGTGAGAATAGAAAATAGCTATTCCTGTTGTTCAAATGCTACACATTTTAATTACTAGGGAAAGTGTGATAGCATTTTTTTTTTCCACATTGGTGAAATGTGTCTAGATGGAGTTTCCCATGTAAATAGTTTTAGTAACTGTGAGAAATTCTGAGTTATCAATGCACTTGCGTCTCAAAAGTGACTCATGTTCCAACAGTGCTTTAGTACACTCACATATTTAAAACACCTGTGGTTTATTTTTTATTTTTGTTATGTATGTGTGGTTCTCAGAATGATGTGGACTTTTTCCTTAAGTCTAAAATTACAGCTTGTGGGCAGGATCACAGAATCATGGAATGGTTTGGGTTGGAAGGGACCTTAAAGATCATCTAATTCCACCCGCCCCAGCCATGGGCAGGGACACCTTCCACTAGGCCGGATTTCTCAAAGATAGATTTTTAGTTGCTCAACATAGATTTTTAATGTCTGTTATAAAACACGTAATGAATCTATCCTGCTACTAAACATAAAATAAATTACATGTCTTTTTAAAATAGTTGAATGCTTCATTATGCACAGCACAGAATTCTCTTGATTATCATTTTCTGATAGCTGCTTGATCCTCAATAAATACCTTTTCTTATAATAAATAGAATAATCATATATTTAGAAATTTAATTTCTTTAGTTGGAAGGGAGAATTGTTAGACTTCATTATGCAGTAGTCTAAGAATTTAAAAAAAAATCTAGATGTGCCTGTTTTTTTCTGACTTGACAATTATTAACCTCTGTGTAGATATACAGATTGTCTAGAATTATTATTATTTTTTGCTTTAGAAATAAGTCTCTTCAGCTGAACAATAGTTTTGATGAGTTTCTTTCCCATGTGTAAAAACAAAACCACAGACAGGCTAGGATGATGGATTAGGTTATAGTCTTCTTATCTGCAAAGGAAGGATTCTATAAATCCCTCAGAGAATATTATTTTACAGTATCTGTTGTCCCAGGTTGACTATTGGACTTTGGGGATCCAATAGCAAAAATAAAATGACTTTCAGCGTCTGCAGATTTCTAAACGCAAAGCCTGGTGCAGTCAGTGAAACCATGCTCAAAGAGCCGGTCCATCGCTATGCCCAGCAGAGGGTCTGATTGCACAGGATCTGCTTCTTACTGCTGTTCTTCCCTGCTTCTGGGGCAGTGTGACGTAGCGCGTTTAATAACTTACATGACTGAGTGTGGAAGAAGAATGTAGCTTCCTAGTGTTACATTACCTGAAAAGAATAATCCCAAGTGTCACTAACACTGCTGCTGGGGTGTTACCACTAAACGTTCCAGTGTAGCTGAGAAATGATGTTGGGATGCTTCAGAGAAGGCCATGAGCAGAAGTGAGGCAATCATGTATGCAGCTGATTGCACACTGGGGAAATATGAAAAAAAGAGTCCAACGGCCATGACATATTTCCTTCATTGTGTCCTTGCTGTGGACAGAAGGGTAGGAAAGGCTGCAACTAAACCAGTTAAAATTCATTTCCCTCAAATGCAACACGTGTAGGACAGTCTTGTTTTATGGTAGCTTGTTTGGCTTCATCTGCATGATTCATCTTCCATCTGAGGTCAGCTAGCTTCCAGAAACCCTGATCACTTTTGGACTGAGAACTTTCTGGGATTCATGGTAATTAGTCTGATTTCAGCTGAATGTCATAGTTCAGCTCACTGAATTTATTGAGTTGTCTGATAACTATTTTTACAAGAGTTTGTTTTCCTTCCAAAGAGAAAAGCTGTTGGTCTCATTTGATCAGAACACTCAAGCTGGTGAAAATTGCTGGATTCACTACTGTCTGTACCAGCTGAAGCTGTGATGCAGTGCTTGCACTTTTGAATGCTTTTGAGAAATAGTACGACACAGAATGTCCATAAGGGATAATTATCAAAATGTGGTATTCTTCTATCCTTCAGCTATATTACTGATATGAAATGTGTGGAAAATATAATCATTCTAAATCATATTTTACATGGAGAGTTATCTGATTATCACCAAAAGTCTTCTCAGCATTTTTTAATTTAGCCTTATGCATTTTTAACATGACAGCTGGAGCACAGCATGCATATGGCATACTAATGGTGAAGGAGACTAATAGTTGGTACTGTCTATCTGTTCTTGTAAAGAAAAAAAATAATCAGGAAATAAACAAAAATGTTTAAATTGTATGCTGCTGGATAAAAGCAACAGACTGCATGGCAAACTGAAGCAGTGTTCAGAGATTACTTCATTATTCAGTCTCCAGTTTGTTTTTCAGAGACCAGCTAGCTTTTTTGTTTCCAATTAAACGACTGCAGTGTACATTGAGAGATCTATCATTTATATATAAAATAGGAAGTTGTGCTGGAAATGCAGCTTCACTGTAAACTCCATTTTCTGTTGCTCCTCACTTTGTAAACAAGAAGTTCTCTTGAGCTGAAATTTCCTGTATTTGATCATGACATTTTGGTGCTTGTTTGTTTCTGCAAAACTGGGTCTTATTCACCCTTTTTGAAGCTAGTGTTTAAAACAAACATACACTAAGCGATTAAGAATATGAAAACAAACGTTTCATTTTATTTTTCATTGATATATATTTATTTATATATTTCATTTTACTGGAGAAAAATAGAAATAATGTAGAAAACTCATTGTTTTTAGAGAAAATAAGATCACAAGCTTTGAAATAATATAAATTCAGCTCCCCTACTCTCTCATGATATTCTCAGTGCGATTTTTCTGGTAGGTTCCTTTTTGCAAGCTAGATCTTGAAATGTATTGTGTTTATATGTGATCTGCTGCATGTATATTTCTTTTTTAGAGATATTGTGATGAACTGAGTGGATTCAAAATAAGCTCTCAAAACTCAATTACATTGAAGGATATTGAATGCGAAAGAAATGTTAAAGACAACATTATAAACACTCTAAAAAGTATGAAAAAAATAGCATTGCTTTTAATCGTTCTTCTCTTTTTAAAGGAGACAGGAAACCTAATGTAAAATGAAAACAAAATGTTAAGAAATCTTCATCAATAAAGAATTTCAAGTTGGGGAATGCAGCATTAAGTTTAATAAATATCAACTTTCAATTACAGCCTAAACATGAATTTTCTCTAATTTTTGATCATGTCAAGTAAGGAAAAGAGTGCTTTGCAGAAAATATTTCTAATTCAAAATTTTACACAGTTATAGCTTTGAGAATTGCAAATATTTCTTTGTCCTGTGATTTCCTCACAAATTCACTGGTGTTCTGCCATATTACAGTGATGCAGTCATCACTTTAGCTTGTTAGTCTGCTTTTGGGCAAAAGAGTCTGTTTGATCCCATGCACTGAACCTGCATTATGTTCCTGGCTTCAATACTGGCAAACTGGACACCTTGCAACAAATTTCTTCTTTCTTATTAGAAATAACGATCCTGAACTATCTTTGTAAAGTGTCTTTGAAATACACGTATGAAAAATATTATATAGCACCAGATACTATTTATTTTGACTTAGAGTTCCATTGCATCACTGTGGAAAACCAGAGGAAAGTCATATCTATATATATAGATATCTATATGCATAGATATCTATATCTATAGTGCAACATCATTGGTTGAACAAACAAACCAGCCTCCTGAAACACTAAATATCACTGGCATTAAATACATGTTGTGGAACTGTTATGGGGGATTAAAGAAGAGCAATAGTCTTCATCTTTGAGTATCTGCTGATGGTCAATGTGACCTGGACTCAAATTTTCATTGAAGAAGATAAATAAAGAGCAAATTTTCCCTTTATGGGCTCAAGTTGCCTACCTTAAAGTTAATAACTTCTAAATCAACACTTGATCGTTTAGCACACGAGAAATTCAGGTAGAGGTGGAATACTTTAAACACCTATTGACATTCTGGAGCAGTTTGCTTTCTGACCTTTCATGACAGAATGAGTTCAGCTAGCAAACAAGAGAATGTCAGAATCTGCTGCAGAAACAGGCTGCAATTATGAGACTAGAAAAGCAAACAAATGCCTTAGGCAGTATTTTTAGATTGCAGAATGGTGGGCAGATTATGGATACAGTACTTAATAGTGAGATGACATGCAGGTACCCTTTAAAAGGTCATGCTTGTCTGAGTTGGGAGTGTTTTAGTTTGTACTGATGACAGTCTCTTGTCTGAGGTAGTTTCCATATATGATGGGAGATGTCACCTGTGTAAAATTCCTGGAACACAGAGATCCAAAAATAGTATTTCTGGAAATTGGATTGCTGTTTGACGTACTTGAGAACATCTTAAATACTGTTGATGATGGTAATTTCCAATTTGATTTCTTCATTGACTCAAGCCCATCCTTTTGAGCTTGATCTTCAGCTGGTGGCAATTGTTCTTTTGTAATGAAAACCCATCCAATCTGAATGACCTGGTTCATGCTGGTAAAATGTCATTTAAAATAGATATTACCACATCTTCTAAATGAATTGTGCTCTTGGTCATTGAAAGTTTCATCAAAAAAAAAAAAGCAATTATGATTTGCTAAAAAAGATTGCACAAATATCTAGAATCTCTATTTACTTACTCTTCTCCCAACTGTTTGGGCCTTCTCTGAGCTCTGGAGAAACTTACGGAATATGGATCAGACCTTTCACTGTCTTGTTTTGAAAAAGGGTAATGCAAACACTTTTCTTGTCCAGTGCTGTTCTAGGGAAATCAGAAAAACTATGCTCTTTCTTATCTTTGGTGTCTCTTTTATTTGATATGTGTTCTGACAAAGAAAAAAAAAAAGCCTTATAAGAACTGTAAAAAATTTATCAGATGAATGTTGCATCCCTCACGCTTTTTCAAATGCTTTTTATTTTTAAGGTAGCTTAGCAATGTAATAGAAAATGATGGGGCTCTGACATCAATTCTGTAGGATTTTTTCTATCAGACAATGAGAAATGTGTCCTCTTTGACTTAACTTGTGCAGTAGTTTTGGGTCTGCCTACCACGTGATTAGAAACTAAATTGTTTCTCTGACAAGTCTTGGTATTGTAGGACAGCCGGGGTTAGTCTTGACTGGGAGCTGCCCTGAAGGACAGTTCCATTGTGTATGCAGCTGCAGTGCCACAGAAGTTCAGTTAAGCAGAATTTTTCAGTAAAATAACTTGAACATTTGGAAGGGATCTTGCAAGAACAAGATTCACATATACAAAATTATCCCTTGTCTCCTTAACTTGCATCAAGTATGTTTTACACCATATTCCTTAAGGATAAGAGAGGCAGACAATGGCACAGTATCTTCAGTTTCCAGACATAACTGTCAACTTAAGCAGTCATTCCACCGTAGCAGCCTCAGACTTCTTCACACAGGTGCCAGAAACATGCAGGTTTTTAGTAGTTTGAATTTTTAAACAATATTGGTTTCACGTAATCAGCTAAAACTAATCCACAGCGCTATCCTAGTGATATGAATAGTATCTGAAATCAAGAAATAGAATATATATTCAGAATAGCTGAAATATTTTGCTTTTCTGATTGGCTTTGAAGAAAGTTATGTGTATAGAATTGATCTGAAAAAAATTAAGGCTCTGGATTTTTTTTCATTCTTTATTTTTTTTTCCTTAATAATTTCTGTTTCAGAATAATAAGTCTCTGCAGGCAAAGTACTTCTGGAGGATTATTTCACTTATCAGTTGGCTGTAAGTACTTGACCTTTAGTCCCATGTGACAACATACCTGAAATATAGACTTAATCCTCTAGAAATGCACTATTGTGTTTAATGCTTTGAATATTACCTGCCTGCTTTTGATACCATAACAAATTCAAGTGCTTGCTAGGAGTAATACATTTAACTCTTACTTTACAGAATGACAATATAGTCACTATGCTACTGCAGTTATTTTTTGATTCATCACAATATTGTGGATAGTCATTTTATGGCAGACAGAATAAAGGTGGAACAAGGTGAGGAACAAAGTTCTCAAGGTTAAAGGGAGAATCTCCTCTTCTGCTTTATCACCCCAAAGGAACCACTAACACCTGAAGGCATTCCCTTCCCTGCCTCCCATGGGTAAGTCCCACAGACTTACTGCAGACCAGTCTGCCTCTTGGGCAAGCGCTCTGAGTGCTTGTTCAACTGCAATGGGAAATCATGGAGTAATATTTAGGTTGGAAGGCAAATGGCAGCAGTGTGGAGTTTTTCTAACTAGAAAGTTTGCATAGTAGATTCTTGTTCACAAGGTCATTTTGCCTGCCTCTATGTGACTCAAGTGCTGTATCAAGCCAGCTCAGGGGAAGGTAGATGTCAGAGTTAAAGCTGCGTTTCAGAGCCTGGAACACTAAAGCACTGTATAATATTTGCTGAGGGACACTGGTGCTTTGATTATTCGTCACAGGAGGGTTATGCATACTGGCAGCCTTGAGGGTTGTGCCACACATCTTCCCCAAATGGGATCTGTGTGCAAAGATTCTGTAAAGGGAAGGATGGCTCCCCAGATGCCTATGGACATTAGTCAATAGTTTTAAAGTATTCCTCCCTATCCAGAATGCAGCAGTGCAGAACAATGTATCAAATCCTATAGTGCAGAAGAATCTCTCTCTTTGAAGGGAAATGAGTAAAGAAATGTGAAACGAACTGAGCAATATGAACAGCCAAGCATTCCCTACTACTTCATAATATCAAAATGTGTGTTTCTTTTTTCCTTGTGTGTTGCTCCTAAGAGAAAAGTGTGTGATGCAGAAAAAGATTTTTTATTTTTTATTTTTTAAATCAAATGCCAAAATGCTGGAGTGAACAGCTAATTTGCACAATTTACTGATGTCTAGAACAAGCACCAGAGAATTTTTAAGGATATTTGTGTTTATATTGCTGCCATCAGTATGTTGGTATTGTAATCAACAGGCTGGTTGTGTCCCATTGCCCTTTATAGGACTAAACCAATTTCACTGCAGTGTGACATATGCCAGATGATAATAGGCTAACAAAAGCCAGTATGCTTTTAAGTATGAAAGGGTAGAAGGTTTTCTTATATACTGAGTGGCTGCAACACACAGCTTTGAAGCAAAATGAAAGAAGGTTTTTCTTAAAGTTTGTCTTTGGGATGAGGGAAGGCGGACAGAAAGTCCCGTTTTACAGGTTGCTTCACTTACTAGTCCCTGATCTGTGCTGTCTGCACCTGCCCCTTCTACTCCTGACTGACTAAGGGATGTTGGTGGAGAGAACTGCAGCTCCCACTGAAAGGCCCAGAACCACAAAGGTGTTTAGAAGCCAGTTGACCTAGAAGGAGTTAAAAGCCAGAATGCATTTGAAGATCCTTGTTGTGCATCTTCACACTTAAAGTACAGAAACATGTTTGTCACTGTGGTCCAGGGTCCTTTTTTCAGTAGCAATCTTAGCCTTAGCCCACTGGTTCTACATCCTTGTTCACATGTCAAAGTGCAGCTTGTAAATACAGTTCTGCAGAGGATTGGAAAAGGAAACTCTGAACCAAAATTCTAAGTTTATAAGGTATAGTCTGCACATACAGAACTTCACAGATCAGTGAGTTCAGATTCCTGCCCTTTGGTGCAGGGGAATGATAAAAGACGAGGAGTTTGCTACTAGTTCTAAATTTTCCCAGATTGCACCTATCATTATTCACTTTCTCTACGCCATGTGCTAAAAACATTCTATGCAATACATGATTAAAATAAAAGAAAATAAATTAAGAATAGCACAGATGTGGAATGTTTCAGCATTTGTACACCTATTAGTGCTACCGTATTAATGCATATCTATGGAGAAAATTAAATATTATAAGGTTTACTCTGACAATGTGCTGATATTAATCACCTTGTCATTTGATGAGGTTAGAAGAGAAAATACATCGTAAATATATATACACACAGCTCTCTACAATTCTAATTTACTGTACCCAGTTACTTAGTAAATATAATACTTTATGTGTGATAAATAGAAGTAGCAAAAGACAGTGAGTGACAAATCAAAAAGCAGCACTCTCTCCACCGAAGCTGTGGAACATCCTTAACTCTGGGGGACAATGCTGGAATACTTCACTCCTGTTCTTGTAAGGGTTGTGACTCATATTTATACCTTCTTGTTACTACCTTTGTGTTTTTCCAACATAAGTCATTTTACATATGCTGGATACCACTTATTTTTCTCTTTGTTATGCCCTAAAACTAGTTTTAGCCAACTGTCAAGGTTACATTCCTTTAAAAATTGACCACTTGTATTTAGATGCTGCAGGCCTTTGGCTTCATCCTGTGCCTGTATTTCCAAGGTCTCTAGTATGTGCTTGTACTCTTGGGATCCCTACTTTGAGGTGTAGAGAACATGTCATTAGTCTTGCTGAAATGCTACTGACTCTCTGCAATGATTCAATTTGCTGTTTTAGGGGATATGCTAAATGAATGCTCAGCTAGTATAAATCAGTGCAGCTGCACTGACTTTATCAGGGCTCTACTAACTCAAACCATGATCTTAGTTCTCTCTTTGAAATTTGGTTAAGTTTTTGTCTAAGAAGTGGTATAATTTCGTAGCCTAGTGCTCTCTGAATTTCGATCACTTGTTTAAATGAACAGCCTCAGTTAATTCATAATCCAATCTCAATATAAGATTGTTACTGAATATCTTCTGTTTTCTGGGTTCATTACTGCACTGCAAGTATGAGACACAGTGTTGTATCATGCCAGTCCCTTTGTCATGCTTCTGTAGCACTTTTTTTTCTGGCCAAATATTGTAGTTTGGGGCATGTGCATAGTGAGAACTTTGCTAAGACATCCGTGAAGACGTGGTTTGAAGACCACTTTCTCATTTGGACAAATAGATGATGTCATATAAAACAATATGTAAGAGGCCACAGAATGCGTAGGCAAAACTGCTGTTCTCATCCAAGCTAGAACGGTATCGTGCATGTTACTAGTAACCCCTTTATCATTTTGACTGAAGATTCCTGTGACGAGGTACATTTAGTTATATTACGGAACCAGTTGTGCTACAGTTAAAGTTGAGGAACGGTTATGTTGAAATGTTGACTTTTCTAAATACTCTAAAATCTGCACATTAATTCTCAAATCACCCTGGAAATTACTGTGCCAGATGGAGGAGCAGAGTTAAGGTTTGAATTTATTGGAACAAGGGGCTGCTTAGACACATTCCCTCCAAGTCAGTATTTTTTAACATTCTGTTAAATTTATTTGCACATCTCTTGAGATCAAATTGTCTTCTCATCCTATATTCCCCCCCAATTCATTTCTCTTGTTTGATTCTAGTGCCAGCTTTTCTAGGATATTGGGCAGTTACTGGAGTAGCTGTTATCATGATATCCCCTGGCTGAAGCCAAAGGCAAGATAGAGCTTTTTGCATAGTGAGTTAGAAGAAGTTAACCTCAATTAGCTTAATCAGCACAAACATTTGTGCTTGAGAATCATCCCTGGTGCAGCTGTCCCTTTTGCCAGTTGGTGACTGCTAAATCAGAGCAGTGTCCAACTCTGAACAGTGCCTAAGGGCTCCTACAAGTGAAATGCATGCAGTGACAAGCCAGCGTACCCAATAAACTAATCCCTTCCCATGTGCATTTGAACAGTAAATTATACCCATCATTCATTTGGAAAGCAAGGCAAGTTTTAAAGTGCATTTTTCATCTCAGTTGCTATATAGTTTTAAAACTAACCTGCTTCAAACTGACACTGTTCCATAAGTAAAGTCTTCTGAGATTTTCTCCTTGGTTTATAACCCTCTCCCTGTGGTGGGCTTTTCAGAGATTCAGTATTGCCTATTGCACTCTTACGCAGGTCTTTTTCCAGGCTTTGCCTCAAGTCTGCTGGCTAGCCATCAGCACGGCACTTGTACTCCAGCAATTCAGCTGTTCTTCTGTAAATGAAATTACCAAAGCTGACATTGCTGTAAGATCTCCAGAGAAAAGCAAAGTTTTATTTATCAATAAAGTGTTCCCTAATCTGGTGGTGTAGACAACTCTGCAAATCCATCTGAATCATATCCTCCCTCCTGGTCTCTGATTTTGTTCTATTTTGTGTGTGACTGAATCTGAGATGACTGCAAGAAGCTACAGGTAGCTCCTGACAGGCAGCATCAGTGTTGATCTGGAGCCCTGGCATGTCATGAAACTCTGTTTCTTGTATTCCCCAGAAGTTAAAGTACTTAAGCAGCCCCCTCCAAAAGAGAGGATTAGGTACCAAAGGTGTATTTAATTATTGCCCTGAAGGCTTGTTAGATGAATGGTTTGTCAAACTGACACCTTATATAACTTATCTCTAAAGGAGAATCTACAGCTTGTATAATGCCTGTCTATGCCAAAACTCTTAAGCATGATGAGACTGAGACAACTAACTCAAAAGCTCAGGGCTAAGCATGTGCTCAGATGCTGTGTTGGGTCACTTCCCAAGTCCTCTTGTTAGCCTTGGAATCAAGTAAAGGTCTTTACAGAGAGTTAGCGTTTGTCCGCCAATCTTTTGTTTAACTGTATGTTCTTGTATTTCTTACAGTAAAAATTCCTAGTAATTCTGCCTTCTGGTGTAACAATATTTGCTTTATTATTGTCTGAGAATGGGCAAATGTGTTATGTATAATCACATTTGGGAGAATATAATTTGAATTTAAGGGAGTTATTTTTTTTCCCACAGCAGATGTATAATTCAATTAACGTAAGTGTTAAATCTAGATATCACTTTACCTCTGCTGCACCATGCAGGTAATTACTTTCTGGTTAACTTAAATTCTTTTCTAGTTGCAACAATGAAGTTATTCTCAGTGCATCTAGAGTACTAAGTCTTGTTCCTACAATTAGTGAATCCTGTGTCTGATTCTGCACATTCTAGTATTGGACTGCTTATGAAACTATGTGATTCTCTCTACTGTATGTACTCTGATTAGAAACAGTGTTAAAATGAATTAATTAAACATTCAGTGTTAAGAACTTCTGGCTCATGTTTGGAATTTGAAAACATTTTGCCTGTCCCTAAATAGAATGCCTAAGTTTTATATTTCAGGACAGCATGTTCACTGTTAAATTGAAGTCAGTTGGATTTGAGAATATGCAGAAATATTTCACTGCATCAGGATTTAGTATTTTAAAGGTAATGATCAATTGATGTGACATATGAGAAACAGCCTCCAGAAGTCTGTATCTGTGCTAGTGACAAAAACAACTGAAAGACATTTGCTGAAAAAAATCTGTGAACTGGCAGTTGTTGTTGTTTTTTTTTTTGCTTTTTTTTTTTCCCCAAAGTAGTTGTTACCACATAAATATAGTGAGTGTAAGCACTAAGAGTAGTATTTGAATAGCAGGTGTTATCTTCTTACTAATATCTACTTATTTATTTATTTTCAAAGGGAAGAGACCAAGCTCTTCTATGATTCTGTGAAGTACCTTCCACCTTCCCTGACAGAGGGGAAAGAGGATTTGTACCTTTGTTTTTAAAGCCCCAACTTTACATGAACAGTCATCTCCCTGCATACTGATTAAAACAAAGTCTTCTTGGACCCCTGCTTTTCCAGTACAACTTTTTGGTTATGTCTAGTCCTACTCATTGAAACTATCTCTTCTCAAAAGTTCATCTTTCAATTGACAAGCTTTGCTGGAATGATGTACTGACAAAAGGCCAGGAAGTCTGTCTGAATTATTTTTACTCTTTTTTCTGATATTCTCAGAAGTGCTTCTGGAAAGGAAGGCTTCTTTTAAAAGACCAATTGATATGTAAAAGCCACAAAATATACACTTCAAGGTCCAAAACCAGTTTATTCTCTGATAAATGGTCCTTTGGGGAAAATCAATTACAATGCCAGCAGATAAGAGTTTAATCATGTCTTCTGAAAGGTTGAATGAAAATGAAAGGTCATTCTCAAACTTATCCCTTCTCAGGCAGTAAATGTTTTGTGCCTGGAACTATCTTGGGCCCATACCTACGTACTTATTTTTGTATATATATATATATATATACATATACGCACACATATATACATATATGTGTATATACATGCATACAAATGCCCTGTTCAGTGCATTCTGTCATGCAACTGGGAACTCAATCTTCAGTTACTCAGATTTATGTTTTGTGGTGTATTGAAGGATTTATAACTGTGATCCCATGAGGGCATGACAGAATGGCAGTTCTGGCAGGAGCTCCTATTTTTGACTTAACACCTTCCTCTTTGATAACGAGAAACATGAATGAGGAGGGAAAGCAACATTGGGCAGCTTTTTTTCACAGCAATTACAAATAATGCCAAATAAGTTCATTAAGTAATCCTAAAAATCTAGATTGATTTAAAACTGCTTCTGAGAATCCTAATATGCTATAGCCCTATATTGTATTTTGCAGTGAGATTAAGTTCTGCTCTCTTTCCTTCACCACATAATAGTATATAAGGTAGTTCTTAATTGTTGCTTTAGGGGTAGATTTACAGATTTTCCTCTCGGATTTAAAGTTTGGTGTGGTCCTGCTCAGCAACCATGTTGAAAGCTAAGGAACCTTCAAAGTTGAGAACTGAGTTTCTCTCAGTTCTTGGTATAAAAATCTCAGTATGGGAACTTTGATCTTAGTTTTTGAGGTGTCTATCTTCAGCTTCATGTTGCAGAGAATTTTCTTCAGTGCAAGGGCAGCTAGGTGAAACTAAATGGTCTGTTTTAAGTAGCAAGTCAAATACTAACCACAGTACTTCCCTGTGGCCTTGAATTTGTGAGTTCCCTAAAATCTGTAACACTGTGTAGTCTTTGATGAATGTTCACCATTGGTCACTGCCCCAGAAGTTAATCTATGACAAGTTTGTGTAGAACGGAGGGGAAAGTTAGGAGACATTTCTCAGAAAGAGTAATCAGGCATTGGAATGGGTTGCCCAGGGAAGTGGTGGAGTCACCATCCCTGGGGGTATTCATGGGGAGGTTGGACCTGGCGCTTAGGGACATGGTTTAGTGGGTGACATTGGTAGTCGGGTGATGGTTGGACCAGATGATCTTGAAGGTCTTTTCCAACCTTAATGATTCTATGATTCTAACTGAGTGTATTCAAGCTCTTGTAGACCTTCAGTCAACTTCAGTTGACTGAACCTTCAGTTGACCTGAAGGTCTACAAGAGCTTGAATACACTCAGTTAGAATCACAGAATCATTAAGGTTTTCCTAGACTCTGTCAGTTTCTTAATTTCAAGTAACTTCTGAGAAGTAAGTTTTGTGTCTAAAATGCTCTGTACTTTATTAATATGACCTGCCACTTACTCCCTTATTTTTAGTAGTGGGTATCTCATCCTTTATGGGCTTATACAAATTAAATTTATGCAAACTTTGCCCTCAGTGCCAGTGGGACTGAAGCAATGTTGAAGTCTCAAGTGTGTGTATTTGTACATGGGTTTCTTTACAGAGTTAAAGCTTGTACTTCGAAAGAACATGGGCATCATTTTGAAGACTGTGTGGTCCATAGATGAGGGATACCATTTGTGGATGTTGTTTTTATGGGTGGCATCTGAGCTCTCGTCTTATTGTGTGTGTCCTTGTAGTTATTCACCTGCACTGATTCTTAGACAGAGGAATTCAGAGTGGTTTAGATCCTGTTTTCTTGGTGGTTTTCTTCTCACATATTGTGCACAAAGATGGACTGGTCTAAGGAATGACTTCATGGAGGTGCCTGTCAAATTTGCATTGTCCTATGAATAAGGTATGACACTGTGATACACTTTAGAAGAAGAAGGAGATTCTGTTCAGTGAAATCCCAGAGCAGGATACTAAATTGCACTGAAATGTTTAAAAACTGTTTTGCTTTGCAATAGCTTCAGTAATAACTCCATGAGCCCTCTTAAACTTTTGAACAGGAAAGCCCTTGGGCATTTAGAAGAATCATCAGACCTTTCTTTTCTCTACTGAATGCAAAGATGAGAAGAGCTTCACAGGAGCAAAGCTGGTATAGTCCTGAAGTAGAAAGTCTGAGAGGAATGGAAAGCTGATTTCTTTTATTGCTAGATTATTTTATTTAACATAAATATTCCCTGACTAATCAGGAGATGATTAAAGCATCTCAGATCACTGAAAAGTTTTGTCACCATTATCATTTGTAAAATCTAACTAGATATAATTTTACAGAGAAATCTTTTTTCCTTCACATAAAAAGCAGCAATAAAGAACTCATCAACTAATCCAGCTAGCACTTCATATTTCACTCCTAGACTGCTATAGTAATCAGTTATCATGACATGCTTCATCCTTATGTAACCTAACCACTCAGCAAAGAGAAATAATCCAGTTAAATTTTAACATCTTCCTGAAAGCAGGTGAGTTTGACCTAAAGATTGTTGAGATAATTAAAATGCTTCCTTTAGCTTCTCTGAGTTTTGGATTGGGCCCTTTTTTGAGAAATAAAGTACTTAATGCGATGAGTCGGCTACCCCCCCCCTTTTTTTTTTTTACACCATAGAATGTAAGATAGAACTGAAATAACATAATGCCAATTCCTAAAGAGCCTCACAGTTCAAGGTTTTCAGAGGTTTTGCTGGGACAGATATTCCCTGGACAATTTTCTAAGCTCTACTATTTTTTTCCATCTTTGCAAAGATATCCATAAATGGTCAGTGCAAGTTGTGTTTTTTTTCTTCTCTCAGCTGGAGTTGCTTCCTTTACTCTCTTACAGTAGGAATCAGAAATGCTAAGCCAAAAGTAAAGGTGGATATTAAAAAGTTGGCCTGTGGCCAAGTTGAAGTAAAATATCACTTTGGGGAAATAGTTTATTTTAGACATTTTAAATGTACATTAACCACACAAGAGGAAATAGCTGCAGATGTTAAGAGGCTAATTACTATGAGTGATACAAAGCAGCAAAGATATTGTCAAATTAGCCTACCTGACTGTGTCTCATGAACAACTGAAACACTGCTATGGATTGTGGAAAATAATTAAGTTTATAATCAGACATGGTAAATAATATGCTAATTATTTCAACTATTGCATTTAACCCAATGGTATTAATTAGATACCTTTAAAATTCAGTTTTATTACATGCTAAGATATAAAGAGTCACATAATATTGTGAATAAAAATGTTAACCCGTTAAAATGTAAGTCCCACTTCAGTACTTTGGCCAAACCAGAACTATGGGAGCATGTATCCTATGTTATGAAAGATTAACTCAAAAGCTAAGCCAGATCGAAGAAAAGACTTTGGCTGAATCAGTGTATTTGATTTCAAAACTGTGATCTTGTACACCATGTCATAACTGAACCTGCAGATGCCTAAAGCACCTCCCCGTTAAGTTCGTATGTCTGTAGTCTCACTGAAAACTACTTCTTGGGGATGATTATCTGGAAACTCAGCCAGAGTCTAGAAATATATATTCCCCTGTTTAAACTGCTGTGGAGGTTTCCTGGTGGAGGCTCTCAGTATGCATCTAGTAAAGGATCACAGACTTGAGCTCCAAATGCTCATTCTTTAATTTACAAAGGAAGAAGTAATACCCTCTTTTCATATACTGGGGTAGTGGCTAGATAATTTTTTCAGGAAATGAGATATTTTGATTTTTTTTTTTTGTCTGCCAGGGATATTTAAACCATAGCTTCACAGGACAGCAATATATTTAGTGAGGTTCGTTTGTTGCTTTGAAAAGAAAAATTATGCTCCTACCTGTAGGGCTCAATAACTTCCAAGGTTAAAGTATGAGTTCTTGTAGCACTGAGTGAAGGTTTTCTTCTCCCATCTCTCACCAGATGTGCAGTCCCTTCTGTCAAGAGCCCTTGTCTATTTGCAACATTTCAGCAGCTTCCAAGTTTTGGATTTGGATTTTTTTTTTTCCAAGGCATTTAACTCTACAAATACGGGATGCCGCAGTGCTTACTAGAACTTTCTGTACCTGAGCCTAAGCACCTACAATGGACATAAAGTTGTGACTAGCTCAGGTGACTCAAATCTGTTATGAAATCTGGCCTGCAACAACTCTCAAAGGTGGAATTTTCTTAGAAAAGGTGTTAGATAGCTAGGTACCTGATACAGATCCTGTTGATCACAAGGAACTAAGATAACATTTGCGTGCTAGCCCCTGTTGACTGTAGTCCCTATTTCCTCCAGTTGATTTCACAACACGAATGCTGGAAATTACAGAGCAAAGCTCTACTCTTGCTCTGTGTCCATCCCTTCTAACATTAAGCAGGAATTAGCTCTTCCATTCATGGGTGGCAGGCATCCAGCTGTCCATCTCAGATGCATAGTTTATTTTGTGTGACACCAGTAAATGCATGCCAAGAGAATCTAAATCCCAGAGGATATGCCTTTACTAACTGTTGTCTCAACAAAAGCTTATCAAGGACTAGAGATTTATAGCTGGACTGCATTGTTGACTTCATTAGAAAAGATACATGAACCTCTTATAAGCTTTTAAGCTATGTGCAGCAAAACCAAGGCACTAGGAATTACTTTGCTGTGTGGCAGAACTTCAGAGTATCAGGATCAAGGAAGTCTATATGCTTACAAGATTCAGGATGCCTTACATGTTTATGACAGTTAAAATTCCTCACATCAGGAAACTCCTTTTGAGAATCCAATAGCAAAATGAATGTGTAACAAAATTTCAGATGTTTCTTTGCCTGAATTTTGATTCCGCTGATATATGCTTGGACTTTTATATGTAGTTCCTTAACTTCAGGCCATTCTATTCCCTGCTGAGATGCAGTATGTACTCTCTCAGTGTTGGGTTAATGAAACTCTGGGCTTTTTGAAATATGGATAGTGTTTGCTGTTATCTGTTTAATATACACTGTGCAGACAGACTTTCCTTGTGGCTAGTCATCCTCCATTAAGTAAAAAGCATTTTCATATGTCTATACTCTATGGCACTTTATATTTCTAACTGTTTCATCACTTGTTGAAAATAAATGTAACTCACTCCTCAAAGTTCTGTTTCTCATCAGCCAGTGAACCTCCTACTTGTCTGATAATTTGGGATATTTTACAGGATATGTTTCATCTTCATTAAAGTTTAATTCTGTTAGGCAGCACTTACACATTTCTGACTAATTGGACAGGGTGTCCTAATAGCCAAACTTCTGTAGAACTCAAGCTATAATTTAGGTCTGAAAAAATGCTACCTTATCTAAATTTGTGATTCATTTCAACGTAGGACTTTTGAAATCCTACGTAATATCTCTTTTCAGTCTTTGCATCAGATAGCGCAAATTTAGTCGAAGATTATCGTGCTTTTGCCTGAACAAGTGAAACCAGCTTGTCTACTCAAAGCAAGGTAGTGAACACTGGAAAGCCTGAGGAAGCGTTTGCATCAAATGAGTCATTCCAGAATGAGGTCACTGTTGTTTATGGAGAAACTTAGAATAAGGTTTGAAGTCATTTGACCCAGACTTTCAAAGGTATATAAGCAGTTGATCTCACGAATTTTAGTGGAAGTTGAACACTGTGCCCTTTGTGTTCTGTCAATCACGTATCGCCAAAAGGTCTATTGGGATACCAAGCGCTAGGAACTACTCTAATAAACCATATGTGTATAAGTTAACTCACATGTTTGTGACAATGTGAAAATGGAAGCTGTCAGAAAAAAAGGGCCAAATTCTCAGCAGTAATTCTATTGAATGCATACAAACAAGATTTCTTTATTCTGCAGGGGGGACTGACCAGTCTTTAGGGCTTCTACAGTGGTTAATATACTAGTGCACGACTGAAGTAGAATTTTGTAAGAATTTCAAGCCATATTTGATGGAATATGTAATAGAAGTATGAACTGTAAGTTTTAATGTTTACACATCTATTGTATGGTGTGAAGCTTAGCAATGCACTACGCCATTTTGCTTTGTCAAGTATTTGCTTTCTCTGAAATTTAGGAAAGGTATTTTATTTAAGGAGCAGATAGGAATATCATTACCATGTTTCACTGCTCAGCATGTAAAACACCTGTTTAATTCCTTTAAGTCGTTAGTGTCCCTGTGGCTAAAGATTTGACATTCACAAAATTTTATTAGACAAATCCATGCTAGTAAAATACTCCTTCTTAGTACTGTATACTGTAATTCTGTGTTTCCATTTGTTTTAGCAGCTGCCATAATGTTATAATTTTATACTGTGATGTCCTTCAGTTGGCCTCTGCTGAAACCTGAGCTGTCACGCTGAGGTGCAGAAGACAAAAGGTAATTTTCAGATAGCTACATCTTGGGAAACCTTAGACAAAACAGTTTTGGGTGTAGAATATATGCTTGTCAGACTTGTAACCTCTAAACTTAGTTATGTTTCACAGTGAATGAATCAGATATTTCTATTCGTGATGTATTGCTGTACGTAAATATACGGAAAGCTATTTTTAGAATATTGATCTCTTTCTAGGTAAAATAGAGACATTATTTTAACCTTTAGTATGATATGTATGTAAATTTGCCTTCGTGCGTTTGTTTTGTTCCACACACGCGCTCTTTCTCTCTATACATATGCACACACAATGGGATTGTTTAGCCTGAAGAGAATTTAATGCAGAGCTGCCATTTTGATGCGTGCATTAGTTTAATTTAGTTGTAACTGTCATTTGGTGCTCTGGGGGGATTTTGTAAATGAAAATGAAAAGTTTGTGACACTTTATAGGAGGATAAGAGATTGGATTTTTTTTAATTATTATTTTAGGAACAGAAAAGCATTGTTGCCAGTATTATTTTAGAGTGAAGGGCAAGCCATGAATAGATGTTGAATAGATACGTTTGGAAGTAGGAATCCTTTGCTTTTCTAGAGGTAAGATTATATTTCCCACGTAACAACTGTTTCACATTGCTGAAATGACTTCAATCACCAATAATCACAACATATTCTTTCCTCACCTTCTCATGTAAAACTGTGCTTATGGTTCAGAGATTTAAGGACACCCACTGAGATGTTCTTACCTTTCTAATATGGGGAGCTTTCAAGCACCATGTTGATGCACTATTGATATAAACCCCGTAGTAGAAGTCCCTTCCATGGTTGTGTGTTTCTGTCTCTCTCTCTTTCTCTCTCTCTCTATTTTTTAAAATTATTATTATCAAACTTTTTTTTTGGAAGCATTTTCATCAATATATTTACGTATTCTAGATCAAAGTAGAGACAAACACAGATTACTTCTGGCAATCATGCTACAATTTTAGTTAGGTGCAGTACTTTTTAATATTTAATATTTCAAAATTTGTTCAGAACAACTCTTGGTTTCCAAACATATGGTGAAAAATATAAAGGACTGTGAATCTGACCCCAAGGTCCCCTCTGAACAAAGAGGATATTTATCCCTGTGGGTTTGGTGTCATACTTTTTGTAAGCATTGAAGTCCTCTGTAGGAAATAAAAAAGATGCTGCTTATACCACATACAGTATTGCTGTCATAATTTGTCCCCATAAAGATGTCTTTCAAATCCATCAATTCTTAATTTTACCCCCCCCCCCCCCCTTTTTAATTAGTTTTTGTTTTTAATGAGATTCTTAAAGTGCCTTCCCAAAAAGGTGGAAGGTGGACATTCATCATGTCTGAAATATGGTTTTGCAGGTTCACATCCCTAGATACTGCCTACAAGTGGCAGTTCAGGCAAAGGTGTAGTGAACCCTTAGAAATTATGGATAGAACCAGTAAAGCAAAGCCATGCTCTTCTAGTCATCAGATTGGCTTACATACTTTGAGAAATATCTAAAAGAGTTCCAGTGCATTTTTTGTCACACGGTAATGTGACAAAATGGATTTGTATCATACAGTGCATACTGCAGTTAGTGCTGCTGTCATGCTGCATTGCTGTATTCAGATTACCAGTATTTTTTGCTAAACATTTTTAATGCATATTATGCTCTTTCAGTATATTACACTCATAAAAAATATACTGATTTAATTTCTAGAATATACTTTTTTTTTTCTTTTTTTCCCAGGTTCCTTTTAATCAAGGTATGCAGGAGAAAAGAACAATTTAAACTAAGTGGAAAGTCTCAAAAATGAGGCTCAATTTAGCATATAAATGAAAAATTCATCAATAAAACAAATCTATATAACATGATTCCTGGAAGCAAGAAAACGTAGATTATGTGACAAAGCTACATTTCTGTTTTCTAGTTAATTACACTGTATCTGTGTTTTACTTTTCTAAAGGTTCAAAAAGCCATTATTTTTTCAATGAGCAGAATCTGAGCAGAGTAGATATCTTCATGTTTTTTTCTTTTACAAAGGAAAATAGCGTTGAAATTTTAGAGAATAACTGAAGTGGTGCTGTGACACTGAGAGATCACAGGTAGCTTCTGAAGGTACCGCAATAAAAGAAAGAGCCAGGACACTCCCTGTGGTGCAGAAGAAGGGAGTCACTCCTCTGTCTGATGTGCAAAAGGTACCTCAAGCACCCAGCCTCAGATCCTGGCGTTTCTTCATCAAAGTCTCAGGAAAAAATGTAGTTTATACTCTACCTGCATTCTCGCAACTTGCATGGCTATACAGTGGGTGCAAAAGAGGTGGGGAAAAAGTGCAAAAAATTTCTTTTATTTATTCCTATTTTAGGAACTATCTGTTTTGACTTTTCACAAGCACTAATGTAACTAAACAGGATCATTTTACCACCTGGTCCTCCATGTGGTTTTGTTTATGGACAGTCGAAGATTTTTTTGTGATTTTTAAAAGAACTGTACAGAAACAAACAAAAACTTTCTATTTATTCATTAACTTTGAACTTTTATGACTGAAAGCAGAAAAGAAAGATTAGTGCATATAAGATGCATTATACCCAGGATTGGAAGTATATGGATTTTGGAATAAACCTTTAGCCAAGAATTATTTCAAACAAATTGTGCGTAGCAGGTGTGGCAGAGTAGAAAGACATTACTTGGAAAGGGGAATGCATGTGACCCTATTCTGGGTCCAAACCATCACAAAGGCATGCTGGTAGAAATGTTGCCAGTCAACCAAGGAAATTGATGCTCACTTTTTGTACAAAAGGACAAATGCCAGATATTTTGAGGGAAAATATTCCTAGGCACAAATAGAAATTATAAAACTTAAAAAAGTGTGTTGAATGAAGGACTGACAGTGAAGTAATTGTCCAATGCTACTGTGATTGCTGGTTGTCTTTGTTACTCTATTTCTGCTAAGCCTGCAAATATTTACACAGTGTCTGTAGGATCTGGTAAATTTCCTATCACATGAAGTTTTCTCTGATATATTCTAAATAACAACAAGATAAGCACATGAGTTTGCTTTCAGTTTTGAAGTTTAACGATGACAACCAAGAAAGCAATCAACAAAGAAGCATACAGGGACGGAACAGTTTTCGTCTTAGCCCCCAAACATGCAAAATTCAAAAGCAGGACAGAGTTGTGAACATTTATGAAGTGGCGAAGTCTTGTTTTCACAACATGCACTTTGAATGTGTCCATGAATTTGAGTCTGCCCTTACAGAACGGATGGCTAGAAGAGATTTGCACCAAAGGCTCTAGATTTATGCTTACCAGTTGCTGAACCCAGAAGCACTGAAAGATTTGCCATTGTAGTTTGACTTGAATGGTTATGTCAGTTTCCATCAATACAACTAACTGTTGTGCAGTGTGAGCATGAACAGTAATAAAGACAATTTTTTATTGGGGCTATCTGAAAGCCATTATTGTGGAGCAGGTGAGAAAGAGCAGCTGTTACCTCTGAGAGAGAGCTCCTGTTACTACACATGCATGTAATCAGACAAGGAAGGACCTTCCCTGAAGTTGTTTACTTCAGCATAAGCTGTGGCACAAAGGAATAGGGGAATAGTACAAGAATGGGAGAATAAATGGGCACAGGCCTTGGCTCTGTCTCTGCCAAACCAGTGACAATCACTGTTGAGTGAAAGTTGAATGAAATCACCAATTTCTGGGATGCTCTTCCATTTCTGTATGAGGCACTTCAGGGGTTGACATCAAGACAGGAAGAGGCATTCATCAGGGTATACATCAGGTCATTCATCAGGTCCGTGCTAAGAAAAGAGACACTCAAAAGTGTCAGCTGCTTATGGTGTCGCTGGTGGGGACATCACCTCTGGATGTGATTCCCTGTTTCCGTTCCTTGTTCACAAATCAGATTGAAGTCAAAAAGTTACCTGCATGGAAAGAGTACTAAATAGCAGATTTTTCACTCTGCTAATCCAAGCTTAATCAACTGGTCTGACATGTTGCCCCAGCCCCGGGTAGTTAAGATGGTTTATTATAGCCCTTGGCTATTCAGTATCCCTAAAAGCCATGCAGTCATTTTCTCTACTTGTATGTTATGAAGTGTATAGCTGATGAAACATGCATCATGACAGTGATGACAACAGTGACTCTAGCAAGCTGCCTGACAGCAGCAGCAGTGAGGCTGATGTACGTGTGTACTTCGTA
This sequence comes from Anser cygnoides, assembly GCF_040182565.1. Classification (NCBI taxonomy): domain Eukaryota; kingdom Metazoa; phylum Chordata; class Aves; order Anseriformes; family Anatidae; genus Anser; species Anser cygnoides. The sequence goes on along the minus strand of NC_089885.1, from coordinate 10,473,338 downwards.
TCGAGAGGTTCAGGAATTGCAGTGGGGACTGAGAGTATTTCAAAGGATGTAGACCTCTGTGAATATAAATTAAGATACTGTTTACCACCCAACTTAGAATTCATTGCTGAATGAAATGAAAAGTCTAGCAAAAAATAAATAAATCACAACTGAATTTAAAGAGGCACAGATAGTGTTCATCTGAATTACTTTTACTGAATCTCTATTGGACTAGGCTTGCTGATTTTTTACTGTCATTCACCCAATTATTATGCAGAAATGATCACTGATTAGAGAGATACAAGGGATTGACCTTACTGTTATTCACAGAGTATTCTTGACTCCATGTAAACAACAAGTTGTAAGAGGTGTGGAACTGAACCAGTGCATCCTGTTGTAATGTAGAAGTCAAAGGCAGCTACGCTGAGCTGTGTACAATGCTCTGTCTTTGTGAAACATGCTTTTTAGTGGAAAGATATATTGATGAATTTCTAGGAACCAATGCATTTTTTTTTTTGTTAAAAATGTCATGGGCAGTGGACAGTATAACTTCGTAGAAAGATCTCTAAATTAAAAGAAGGAGCAAATTTGGATTCAATTCAAAGCTCTGTTTCCAATATATGTGGTGACCTTAGATAAGAGATCATGTCTACCATGTGTCTTAGTTTGCACATGCCAACAATTTTTTATGAAGAGCCTAGGAAAACACTTATCTACATAACAGGTAGGAATGTTGTATGTTCGGAAGATGGCAAACATACGATGCTTTCTACATTTTGAACTTCTTTTTTTTTTCCTTGTTCATTTGATGGGCTTTTTAGTTCTGATGACTTATGCGTAAAAATATAATCTTTATTTTTATAACTTCAATTTCATATCAACATAACATTTTTTCCTTTTCATTATGTATATATCACTCTGTCTTCCAGAATGTTTGATTTTTCTGTCTGTAAGGTGGAAGGATCTAGTTTAGATAGAGATGAAACCTAGAGACAGTGCCTGTCTCAGAGCTGAGTGATTAAATACTTTGAAATTCTCGGATGTGTGCTGCCCTTTAGGAGGAGTGCATACTGTTTTAATGAAGACCAGGATGCCTGAACATATTATGAAGACTTTTTCCTTCCCACAGAGCAAGCCCTGTATGTAGAAGTCTGAAACCAATATACAGCCAGGAAGTAAGTCTTACCTCTAATTATTTCAAGCTTTATCTATTTGTCAGAAAACATATGGCACTTGCCTTTAATATGTTTAGTATCTTAGTTAGCTTACAACTGCTTAAGAATATTCAGTACTACACAGTAACACCAATTTGTATATACTGCTGCAACCAACCTATAAAAAATGAACAATAATAAATCAGTCATCTCAAATGTCACTAGTGGGTGGATTAATAGGCATTAAAGAAGAGTTCATGTCCCTGCAGATGTGAGTCCACAAAGGAAACAGTATATACACTTGTCCTGTTCATGTGCTCTTTTCTGGCAATCTCAGCCACTGTTGGAGGCAGGTCTTGAGTTAGATGAAGTTGTGGTCTGACACAGCACTGCTGCTCTCAGTTACATTCTTACATTCCAGGTGTGACTACAGAGATGGTTTTAGACAGCCATATATTCATGCTGCCTGTTAGCAATGATTTGGGAGACCACCGACTGCTGCGCATGGCACAACGCAGTTGTATGTCTGAGTTAATAAGCCGTGTAGAATTCAGTGGACAGAGAGCCATGCTGATGTGTCTGCACAGCTTCCAGACTGAAGCTTGGTCATGATCCATCAGAATGAGTACTGGCAGAGCAAACGTGATTGTCTGTATCTGTTGATCTGCACTGCTTGTTGCTTTGCAAACTGAGGAAGTCAGTACTAGAGCAGTAATGCTTGGGTCATGTTTGGAAGACTGTCCTTCTAAATGTGATGTGCTGACAATGCTTCTTCCCTCTGCCTCCCCCTTTTCAAAAGAAGAAAAGAGTGTGTATGAAGTTCTCTATAATATTTAAAACCCGTGTAAATACATCAAGCAGTCTGCTGTTTAACCGCAAGATGTTTGAGATGCCAGATCTATATAAAGATGAATTATTATAGCAGCAGTGTTGTTGATGATGATCTAAGGGTATATGTGGGGTGCAAATGAAGGTATTAATTAGCATGTGAAGTTGTTGAAAAGTGCTGGCCATCTTTTGACACATAAACCCTTCATTAGTGTGGATAGCTATTTCTATTTCAGACTTACAAATTATTCACGTACCCAAAAATGTGTCTTATGTTTCTGTAAAAATATCAGCTGGTCCATGATGAAAACGTGGCATCTTTTAGTATTTTCAGAGTGCGCCTGGGTCAGGGATGACTTTAGGAATAACATCTGTCTCATGCTTTACTACCCAAATAACAATGTGCAGCCTGTGTTAAGTGTGGTTCTGTCAGTATTCTAACTTCTACTGAAATAATCCATTGTAAAGTCAGAAAAATCTACCTTTGCTATTCATTCCGTAATATACAAATTAGAAAATTTGTAATTACAAATTACAACAGAAGTTAGTAGAACTTGCACTGTTTTATAAATCTTTTCAAAGTCCCTGTATTTAATTTTTAAGGAGAGAGCATTGCTTGGATTTTAAGAATATTCAAAATCTTTTGTGCAGAACAAGATGGTCTTGATGTCTCACAGAACAACACATTTTTTCACCTAAAACACAGCTGTCTGGGGTACTAGCCTTCCAGAGTAATTTGCATAAGCCAAACAAATATATTTATAATACTGGGAATTGAATTTGCTAGTTCATGCCTCAGAATGAGTTAAGCATAACCCACAGAAATTTTACCTTTTTCCACTGCTGGCTGGTGAAAGATAAAATAATTTCATTCTGATCTGTAGGTAATCACTGATTGTGTAGATTTAAGTGAATACTTCCCTCTTGAATGTGCTGGTTCTCAGATTAATTTGCATTAGCTTTCTTATAATCATTTGATTTTCATTACTTTTATTTACTGGATTCAGTCCCAGAAATCTTGATATTTTATAGAAGTTTTCAAGAAACAAGTTAAACATAAGCACCTGCCTTTGCACCCAGCCCTGGACAGAGACATGGTACATCATTCATGTGAACCAAGTCTACATTTTTTCTTTATTCTGCACCCAATTCTGACATGAGTGAAGCCTGCTAATGACAACCAAAGATCGTACATCACCTCACTATATGACTTTTTGTGGGTGGAAAGATAGATGTAATGAAACAGAACTGAGAGGGCAGTATTCTTTATAGTGCCAGTTACCCATGGGATTGGTGTGAACTAAACCAGCTGTCAAAAAGCAATGTCTCTTACATTTAGTCAGTCTAGGAGATGTCACTGGGGTAAGTTCAACCCTGTTTAAGTCCACTGATTGATAGGATGTTTTCAACAAATATGGACATTGGAAGAGCTGAGCCATAGTTACTTGTTTTTGTGATTTGGATCACTGAATGCTTTAGCCATGATATTTTTTTTCTTAGTTCATGTCTGTTAGAAAAGATGCATGCCTTTCACAAGTCCTTATTAAACATAGAATATACGTGGGTCAAATATTTCAAGAACATAGATCACCATTAAAAGAATGGTTATAAAAATGAACTGTTGATCTGTAAGAAATTGCCGCAGAGATTTTTTCTCAAAGAAAATCCCATTTTTTTCATGGGAAGAATGCATTACCAGCAGTCTGACTGCTACAGCATTTTCATGTAGAACATCAAACTGTCAAATATAGCAGCAAAATGCCTATAATTCCAAGGAATAATTGATGACTTTAGTTCTGAAGCAGAATACTTGGCTTTGTAGCACGGCTGTAATGTAGAAAGGCCTTTATGGAACCAAGGACACAGTGGCATTCACAAATGCTGAAAGTGGCATTCACCAGTAGGGGCCACCACACACCTCATGGAATGAATGCATTAGGAAAAAAAATAAATAAACTTCCTCACAGAAAAGAGCATATGGTGGAATTACCCCAAGGGACCTAAATATAGTGCTCTACCAGATGGACTGCAGGAGAAACACCATCTGATTAGAACAATGTAGGCTTTTCTATACAATTGTTGCTGTGCATGGACTTGCCTATGCTGGGATTATTTACATATTTCCCACTAGCTTGTTTAGGAAAATTCTTCCTTATGCATTGCTGTATCCCATCTTTGTTTCTTCAAAGCTCACTGCTTTGAAAAGCTTAGGGAGAACTTCATTAAATTTAATAGAGCAGTTGCAACAGGGGAGAAAAGAAAAATTAACCACTGAAGTATGTTGGCTTTTTTTTTTGGTTGGTTTTGTTTTGTTCTTTCTTTGTGATTAGTGTTGCTGTCAGATAAAATTGAATTTCTCAGATATAAATATTGGCATCCTTCAGGCTTTACTCTCTCTTCCAAAGCCCACTGGACAAACAGTAGAGATTGATTATAGTTTTCTTCAAGGCAGGCTGAGAGCTTTCTTCATGAAGGTTCAAATCTCTGCCCACAAGCATATTGTGTATACTACCCACAATTCCTTTTGAGATGCTTCATTTTAGGTGCCATTATAACAAATATGTTTTAATTGAAGTGTTTGCAACCTGCTAATCTTTAAATGCATTCATCACTACACAAAACAAGTGCAGAAAATTACATACCTGGTCTTATCATTAAATTTGACTCTGCCTAAGTTATTGGACTAAATGAGTTGGATTTAATCTAATCTTTCAAGTTTCCAGAACTTCTGCTCAAAATATGAGAGTGTTTATCACGCATAATTGTTTCTCTTTTGTAGTGCGCGCCATTACCTGTTTGCATTCTGCTTTTTACATGGTCTAAGTTCCCTTTTAAGCCATGGAAGTTATTTCAACATAGCAGGAAATTTGCAGTTTAGAAACGCTGTGTTTTGTTGTTCCTTTTTTTTGTGTCACTGTTTATAGAAGTCTTCATTCTTTATAAAAAATTAAAATCAGTGAAATCAATGGAAGCCCTTGGTGCGCAGAAAATTAGACACCCAAACCCCTGTGTTTTTTTTTAAGCCTTTTCTGTTTGGAAAGACTTGAAAAGACTAACTAAAATTTGCTTACCTCTGCCTGGATGTTCATGGGCATTGAGAGCTCTCTTGCATTGTGTAGTATAGCAATCATCCATCCACCTCTGAACCTCCAGCTAACTACATTTGGCTTTGATCAGATCAGTCCCCTGAAGTGCTCCCCATGAAGCATGCCATTGCTGGTACTTACACTCGGACAGTCCAGCCAGGTACTGGCTCATGCAAAGCTCATAGGGCTGCTGCAGGCACTGTGGGTCACAGCACCCTGCCAAGCTACTAGCAGTGGTGATGGCTGTGGTTTATCCTTTGGGTTTAGTTTGTTTTTAAATGCTTGAATGTTACATGGCTTGTTTTAATTAAAACACTTGAACAGTGAGGAAAATTCACCCTTTGGCACTAGATTACTCTCAGAGACACCATAAAAGTAAATATGCATTAATCTTCACTAGGGAGAGTTGTACAATTAACATCTTAAGAGCCAGAGCTGTAGTCCAGGAGTCAGTGGCAGGGGGTTCTGCACTGGTGAGGTTTGAAACATACAAATGTTTTACAGGAGGCTTTACTTTAATTGCAAGAATTGGAGATGGTTATGCTGAAGAGCAGGTTGAGGTGCTGTAGTGTTGGTCCTGGGGAGCAGACATGCTATGTTGCAGAGAAAAGTGAAAATAGTCCCAAGCATGGATACCTACGCCACTGTTGCTCTGGTTGTCATTGCCACACTGTAGTACTTTTCCTTTTGGAAGGTTCATGTTTGTGACTTGCATTTTTCCTTTAAGTACAGAACATTGGTATATGCAGTCCAGATTCATAGAAAGTCTTAAGACAGAATTTGTACTAAATCCCTCTTGAGGAGACAAGAAGCTGCAGAATGAATCCCATTGCTGTACATTGCTACAACATTGCATATTCTCTCAAAGTAGGAAGCAGGAGAAGGGGAATTTTTAAGTTCAAGCTTCTGATCATTGATGTGATATTCAAGACCTCAGCAATCAGGTGAGCTGAGATTCTTGGCACTTGTAACATTGGTAATTAATTCTTGCTCTTGCTAGTGGGAGCTGAACATGCTCATGTGTAGGAGAAGACCTTCTTTTAGTAGACATGATTATGCAAATGTTAATGAGCTCTGACCACAAAACCTGAAGTTTGTGACAGGTTTTGATAGATTTGAAGTTGAAGAATAGAATATGTGTGTTTTGCATATCGAATTCCAAGACTTGGGATTCCAAGAGTCTCTCTCCTTTTTTAATCCTATATTTACTCACCCCTAAATTTAAAAGTGTGGTAAGCATTCATTGCTGAAAAGCCTGTGGAACAGCAGGGATAAAGTCTTTGTGGGTAATCTGGTGCAGTTCCCCTGAAGAGAAATATTAGTCTAAAAGTAGAAAGTATATGGTATTCCGAAGATGACCTTTCTGTGCCTTAATTTAAATTTATAATTTCCTTCTGTCTTTTAAATGCCTAGTGTCTTTAGAGAGTTAATAATAAAAAACCATTGTGGTGAGTGATTTGGTGGCGCCTGGTTATAAGAGACAAAATTACAAAGTGACTGCTTTGAATATATAATTCAAGCAGGTTTTCTGATCAAGAGAATAGCTTGCTACTAAAACTGAAAAAAAAATGATGGCTGTGTGGGGTTGTACATGAGAATTAGCTTTCTTGACATAGAAGATGAAATAAAAAATACATCCTAGAAATGTATAGTTACAAAGTTTTTAGATTAGCTATTATTTAATAAAGCTCATGTGTCTTGTATGGTAAGGAGTATTTTAAAAATAATTTCAAATTAAAGCTATGGTTATTTTCCTCACATTGTTATTTTATGCCCGGCAGGACTCAAGAAACTTTTATGTCCATCAGTTCTTGGGTTTGTGACCACTGATGGTGCACTCAAGGCTGCTTTTGAAAATTCTCTGGGAGCTGGTCTAGACTTTTTTTTTTAAGTATGGCTTTGAATTTGGAATCCATGAATTTGGATTCTGAGAAAAAAAATAATCCACTCCAGTGTTTAGCTAAAGCAGTCTTGCTTGATAGAGATCCTGTAGAAAGATGACTGCTGTTGACTACATACTATCGAACAAGAAGCAATTTCTATGGTAATTCTTTTCATATTTCCCATTTATTATGTTGATTCACAAAAATTGTACTTAAAAAAAAAAAAGAAAATCACTGGAAAAAAATATTACCTGAATTTTTGCCAAACTTTGTTTAGCTGTATCCTAACTAGCCAAGTGTATACACATACTCCCTGGAATAAGAGGAAGCTGTGAACTTAATTTAACCCAGCATTGTTCAACCTTCTAATGGTGATTTACTTCTCCTAGCTCATGAGATTATTGATCCAAATTAGAAATGTTCTTGGTGATTTTCAATTCCTCTTGACCCACATAAAATTCCAATCAGTCACCTGGAGGTGAAAGGTTCCTTACCTAGTTACAATTGCATGTTGAAAACAATTAATTGGGATGAGGACCTTTAACCAGGTCACTCTGGAGGTTAATATAATGAATTTTCATGAGCACCAATGTAAATCTAATCCTGCAAAACATGAGCAAGAAGACCCTTGAAGAAGTTGCAATTGATTGTATCATCCATCGTTTTTAGATCAACATCACAAAGGTTTAATTCATTTCTATTCCCTGCCCTATATCTCAAAGCCCCCAGTTACAGATACTTGCAGATAGATTGGACTCCTCCTGCGATAAATAGTTTTTCTTTTAAGGACCATGTATTACCCTTCAGGTTTAAATTGTGTGAGGAAGGCTGTAATCCCTGTAATGATTGATACCAAGCTCACAGTTGTAGAGGGTTAATAAAGAGTAGCATGAGAAAATATAAACCATAGTTATAGACAGTGAGTGTATTACAAACTCACCTTCAAGCAATCAACATGGTGCTAGGGAAAAATATTCACTAGATTATATGCCCTAAACTCATCTAAGCAACCGTCCCCTAATTTTTCAGTTGAAACTTACTCTGCAAATTATGTCCTTTGTCTAAAAGAGTAGTATGAGGGAGGAGAGGAAGAGTCTGCCACAATTCTCCTGTGAAGTTCTTCCTAGATCAGTTTGTCAGGATGACAAGTTCAGACAGAATATAGGCTCTCCTGCAAATATGGAGGTGCAAGATTTCCACTCAAATAGATGTAACAAGTTTGGAGATCAACATTTTAGATAGGCAGATAGTGATAGGACACAGGAGAACAGTGTTAAACTAAAAGAGGGGAGATTTAGAGGATATAAAGAGGAAATTCTTTACTCAGAGGGTGGTGATGCACTGGAAGAGGTTGCCCAGAGAAGCTGTGGGTACCCCATCTCAGGAGGAGCTCAAGGGCAGGCTGGATGGGACCTTGGACAACCTGATCTGGTGGGTGGCATCCCAGTCCATGGCAGGGGGGTTGGAACTAAGTGATCTTTAAGGTCCCTTCCAACACAAGCCATTCAATTATTCTAGGATTCTAAGTTACCTGACAGAATTTCATTTGCTTTTTTATTTCTTTGTGTGTTCTCATACCACACAGCTGTGGCATAGTCTGGCTTAGAAAGTTTTCCATACTTCTCAACAAAGGAAGTGTGATGGCTCTGTGCAGAGAGGTTACCTCTTTATGAAAAAAATAAATGCGGTAGCATCATCTTAAGTGACAGAATAGCAAAAATGAAAGAGCAGTGGAAGGGGTGTCTGAGAGTAAAACTGTGTGGACATCTGCAACTAGACAGATGGTAATTATTACTGTGATGCAATTTATAAGCTCCTGAGGTTGCAGATAAGAAATAGTTAATGGAATGACCAGTTTTTTCCTCCACCCGCATTGCTTCCCTCACTGTGATTACAAAGCTAATTAGTGACAACTCTCCTAAAAGACTGCAGCCTAATCACAGAGGGACAGCCTGGCACTTGGCCAGAGAAATGTCTCAGTAACAAGATTAGCTCCACACATTGTGGTATTTTTCTGTGAGAGGTGATGGCAGACAGAGAAATTAAGAGTAGTATTTGCCTCCCTGTCCCAAGCCTCTTACACTTGACCCTGCAGAAAAGCCCAGGTTTGGTTTCTCTCTTTCTCATCCAGGGGAGGAAGTAACAATCACAACACAAAAGCAATAAGCGTCAAATGGGAGAAAACCTAAAAACTGTGTTAGCATTTAGAGGCTTGTGTGAATTTGTTTATTTATTTATTTATTAAACCCAGAAGCAGGGAGAGCAGAGAAAGCTGCAGAAATGATCTTTTTTTCCACTAGATTTTTAGATGTTGCTATAGGAGTTGTGGACACCAGGGGGTGCAATGAACACTGCCTGAAGTGCTGAGGACTCGAAGGTCCAATTATAACCTCCCTATGTAGGTTAAACAGAGGAGAGATTATTCTGTGAGATGTAATGTAACGAAGCTCTCTCTGTAATGATTGTGTTGCCAACAATACACTTAGAAAACTTAATTTTTTATTATACAACTTCAAGTATACTCCTCTGTGTATCTATGTGTGGGACTGAAAAGCCAGGAGAGCTGAGACATTCTGAAACATCACAGTTGATTCCTGTACCTAAATCTGTTGCAGCCTTGCCTCTGTAATTGCTCATGGCAGAACTAAGCTGTGCAGTGGAACTGATGAAAGCATGCATGGATGATAGAATGAAATGAATTGGAAAAGGTTATTAGATATATGTTAATATTAAATAGGATTATTATTTACATTTGCCACTCTTGTGCTAATTTTGCTGAAGTGAAAAATCCCTTCACATTATTGTCAGGATGCAGCTTTCCATACAAAATTAATTCGGATGATAACACTAGTACTTAGCTGATCTCAGAAGGCTGTTCCATTGTGTTTGTGAAGTCAATCCCTTATTACTTGTCTATAGAAATTCATATACGATGTGTTGAAAAGCCTGCAGATAAATAGCTCAGTGTACATCATTGCATCTCTTATTATGGAAATTGCTGTGATCATTTAGATGTAATAGATTTGGGACTTTTTAGTTAGCAACAGTTTCTGCAGAATAAATGAAGGAAAAATATTGATAGGTAAACTTGGTTCAGTGAAATGAGAACAGTGTAAAACATTTATAATAAAGCATGGCTGTTCAATTAAAAAAAGCTAATCGTAAAGGACATATCTGTTTGTGAAAAACAAAACAAACTGAACAGAATTTCCACAGTAAATGCTGACAGACAAATTAAGTAATAAATGGTTTGAAAGGATTTGTGTTACTTATTTTGATCTAAAGAAGCAAGTACATAATTGTAATTGACCACAGTTTAACCCATTTGCAGTTCACTGTTCAGTGAACATTTTTAAGATACGTAATTTGAGTTGTAAAAGCAAAATGAGATAAATGTGATACAGCTTGCCTTAGTGATATCTGAAGCATAAAATGTCTGTCTTCAACCTATAACCTCTTAAAAATAGAGCTAATGTAAGTGAACATGGTGCCATTCATTAGCATGTCAATGGTGATTCTCTAACACGGTGCCATTAAATTACTGTGGTGATAATTGAGACATTAAAAAAAGACAGATGCTAGGTCTGTTTCTAGGCTCTTATAACCCTTTAGCAATTAAATTTCAATGAGCTAACATAACACAGCTATAGCAAAAATTAACAATTGGGAATATTTTTCTGTAAGATTGCCTTTCTCTAACTGAATTAATATTTTTGCAGGGCCAGATTTTCAGTTCAGACGCTTCTTGACTGATGTGATTTTGGCATTGTTAAACAGGCCAAAGGCTGGCCTAAAAAAGTGCTGATTAGGATCCTCATAATGGGGAGGAATGGGACATGGAGGGTGGGGGGAAGTCATTAGATGATGTAGGTTCAGCATATTCTCTGCCTAAAAAACGTGGAAATGGGAGAATGCCAGGGCTAAGCCTTCAGTTAAACAGAAGGTTCAACTAAAAGTGCACAAGAACAGAGAGGTAAAGAGAGAAGTGGGGGAGAGTGAACTGAGGTTTTGAATGTGTCACTGCAGAGTAAAAGTGATGGAGAGGTGATGTGGACCCTGCTCATCAGTCCCACTCTCAAGCAGCAATGACAATCTGTCCATCCTGGTAATAGGCTGGAGGCAGCCTAACCAAAGCTGGTTGAAGAGATCCTTACTTGGGAAAAGCTGCTCCATCATGTTCAGCATATGTGGGAAGGAGACAGGGCTGATGAGCAAAAATCTCACATCAAGAACAAGATAAGGAGATGTGCATCCCACTGACCCCAATATGGAATCTGAATGCTTTGTCTGAATAATTTCATAGGTTCTTATTTCATTATACATGCAGAGGGTTTTCTTTTCTACTACTGGCCTTCCACACTGTGATGTGGTAGTCAAAATGTTCTATATTTAGCAACATCAACAACAGGGGCTACTCAGTGCTGACAGAAATACCTTGTCTTCTCAGCTAGACCGGAGTCTCCCCTTTGCATTGTGATGAACCAGTCTGATGCATTGACACAGAGCCATTGGATGCTGAAGTGCAGGCACGGTATAGTTAGAAGCACTGGCTGCTAGCTAGAACCACCTGCTGTCGATGCTGCTAGCCCTGGGCATCTCTCTTGGTTTCCAAATTCTTTCCCAAATGGTGCTCAGAGTCTAAATGCTGGGTGTGATGTTCAGGGAACTAAAAATCATGCTATGCAGTGTGCAGTGCAACACATTATTGTATTCCTAACACAGTTTATGATATAAATCTCATGCAGCTGTCAAGCCTTATGACATATACTTCAATTTATAGACAAACTTTCCTGTGTCTGAATGGCAAAGAAATTTATAGGGATTGTTTTATTTCTTGTTCGGTCATGTTTGATTGTGGAGCACCACCTGTACTTGCTAAGATTTAAACCCAATGTAGGTAAACTCTTTTTCTTCCCTTTCAACTTGCAGAATTTGGGGGCTGGTAAATTCCAGAAACTTTCTGGGGAAATGGACAGGGCAGGGCTGGAGGAAAAGGTAGCAGGATCTCTTTCCCAGTCCCCTTTCTGTTAAATGCTGAAATTTGCTTGCTGGTAGCTACAAATAACATTGTATGTGAAGGCTAGTCCCAGTCCACATATTTAGAAAACCTGGATTTCTTTCATTTCACTGGAATGTTTGTTTTATGCATAGTAAGTAAAGCTGTTATTTCATGGGCCACTCAGAAGTGGCAGCGGCCCGTGAAATGTCTGCACAATGTGTTGTGATGCCTTCTAGTGGATCCAGTGTTTGGAATTTTCCACAGCAGATTTTATAAAGGGTAGTCTATTAGCTGGAGGCTCTCTCTTGTAGTCAAATGGAACTTCAGGAGATGAGAGTAGCCACTTCTAAAGGTTAATAATTTTCTAGTTGTCAGGAATAAATTGCATTGTAAAAGATCTACTTACAGAATATGGGTCATACTAACGCAAATCATCTTATTCTATTGGTTTCCTATGAGGTATATTATTTACACCGAGTAGTTGGCCTTATCTGTATAAGCAGTGATGGCATATGGCTTTCAAAAACTTCATGCTGCTGTACTTTAAATCAGAGTGATCATTTAGCATCTCAAAAAGCATCATAGCATGGATTGAATTGTCTGTAATAGCTTCAATATGGAAACACCTGGCTCAACAGGTGCCTGAAGTCACAGCAGGCCATCTGTTAGTGGTCCAGTCGGATGCTTTCTAAATGCATCTAGCAAGCAAGCAAGGACGCTGGGGAGTAAAGCTGGAGAGGGGGAATCCAGCAACCTGCACTCGAAATGCCAGGTACAGAAGCACAGGAGGAATGTGTATTGTAAGTAAGGCATTTCATTCTGTTTCAGTCTGCTGGGAAGATTGGAGGCACTGTGAAATTTTTAAATAAAAGCTAGATATAAAGTTGGAGACAATCACCAGCTGTTCATTTCTCTTCTGCAGCATGCAGAGGAACAAAGGCACATTAAAGACCAACAAAAGGATTGAAAGAGCATAGAGCAGCATCTGTGTGGCATGATTTCCACTACCATGGGGACCTCTGTCTTCACAGATGAATTTCACAACAGTGATAAGAGATGGCTGGGTAATGTTATTGCCCAGTGTTAAAGATCTGTCCGATATATAAATCCCTGTGTATGTCTGTACGCTGCTCTGATGGTATATGACTATATCCAGTAGGATGACTTGTTTTGTGCTGCTAGAGGGCTCTGTGGCAGGTCTGTGAGGAGTGAACCTTCACTCAGGCAACATTGGCTGTAAAGCAATGTAATGCATAAGAACTGCTGCTTGTAGTATTAAAACTTAACTCTGTTGTCTTTGCCACATTCTCATGGATTAGCAGCATGGCCCCTGGCATGTAACAGTGTGCCAATTGAACATACTGTGCTGGCAGGAGAAAAGACCAGCCGGAATACAGAGTACTAAGATTTTCAAGGTCCTGAATGGCCATTAGTATTGAAATAAGCAGATCTGGCAGACACTATCCATTCTGTTTGTTTCTAGTGCTGTTTTTTTTTCTTTCTTACCCCCCTTTTTTTCTTAAGTCAGGAGATAGCAGAGGGTGGATTGCCTGTATGCTTCATCTTGGCTCATCCAGCACTCTGGATCAAGCCATGTCTTCAAGGGAAAGAGCTGCTGCCTTCCCCAAACATGCTTCCCATGTAGGAAATATTCTGGTGCACAAGCACAGCTTGTATGGGACTGATTCACTCAGCTCGGACCTATAGCAGAAGAACAAATTAGGATACTCTTGAGGACAGTTAGAAGCAAACATGCTGCCAAGGCCCTGAGGGTAGGAAAGGAAGGGACCTTCTCAAGCGACCCAGTGGTACTGCAGGAAGCTGTTGTCTCCAGAGGTTACACTGAAATCTGCTTGATCTAAGAGCAGTCCTGAAGAAGTTTTGCCCAGTGAGGACATATGCAGAGGGACAAGTTGTATCATTTTCTGCTTAAGCTGTCAGGTCAGAGCTTTTCCTATATCAGAAGTTTGCTTTGTTTATATTCTAATGAGATTCAAAGCTCTCTTCTTCTGAGCTCCTGCACCACCTGGCATCAACAAACAATTCAGCTCCTCTATGTCATTTAGTGAGTAGTCTTCCCTTTTCTCCAAGTTCTTTTCTCCGAGTTCAGCTCCAGAGAGCACTAATTTGGTTTCACAGAGAGCAGAACAGAAGCAATATCCATCTCCCTGTCTTTAGGAGGGCTGGGCTTGGAGGGAAGAGTCTGCTACCCTTTCTGTCCTTGCAGCATTCCTGCTGGTTTCAGTTCCTCAAGCAATGGGACTGTGCCATGTTGGCTGGAAAGTGATTTGTTCTTTGTTACTTTTGGCTCAGCAGTGGTTTAAGTGAATCATTCACAGTCAGTAAGTTTCAAGAACCTGTTTCCGTCACGTAATGACATAAGGAGTAGACATTATTAATTTAGAAAGCAGCTTCATACTTGTGTTCTCAAATGCCCTTAACATTATAGACACAGGAAAGCCATTTCAAATATGTTGATTTCATATACATTTCCTTATAAAGGCAACGTAGCAATGCTAACTTTGTATCATGAAGAGAGTCCAAATTGTAAGACACTTTACCCATTAGTGACAGTGATCTGTACGTAAAAATCCCCTGTCTCCTCCAGCATTTTTAAGGGGTTTCAATCCTATTTTTCCATGTATTAAGACACATGCCCATTTTTCCATATGTACTCTTTCCAGGTTTGCACAGTGAGACACGAACATAAATGTTCTTAGTACATGATTGTGGTTCATTTCACCAAGCTGTAATTTGGATGAAAAACAATAGAAGCACTGTCAAGTGTTTTAAATAATGGAAAATGCAGTGTTAAATATGAATTTTCCTATTACTTTGTTGAGGAGCACGTAGCCTCATCGCTAGCACAGTGTGCACTGCACGATCTGCTCAGGCCTTTCTGGCACGCACACATCTAGCCTGAGTAGGTGGAACTGAGAGCCTTTATACTGGGAAATTTCCCCAGTATGTAAGTGTTGTATAATGATGGTTATTTTGGTGGTTAGTTGTGACATTAAAATTGTAACAGGTGAAAGCTGAACATGTTTGCTGAGAGCTATCTTACAATCAGAGGAGAAATTAAATGGGCTTTTCCTTCTTACATTTTTATTGGTGTGTCCATGCTAGTAAGATCCAAGCTTCAGAGCTTTACATTTGCATTTAGTAAAAGCTTTGAGGCAACCTCCTCTACTATGAAGTGTATCAATGAGAAGTTATGTCCTGGTGACATTCCCTCCTGTGAAACACAAGAAAGACCAAACAACATCTGTCTCTGCAGATAGAGCTCATCCTTGCAATGTAGAAGGTGACAAACACTGTGTGCAGAGGTTCTGGATTTGGCAGCCCCCTACCATCTTCATTAATCATCTCCAACCATAGGATGTGTTCACAGGTAGAGATCTGTCATTCATTTCAATATTTTCCCTTCTCTTGTACAGAGATGCTAACATTCAGATATGTTTACTAAATATACAAAAATTAAGTTGTGATATTGCATTGAAAACCATTCCATTCTGTGAGGATTTATTTATCATATTTTAACAGGGGCTGATCAAGATTTTCATTTTTGTTCTGTTTTCCAAAATACTTCAGAGGCCAGTCTTGTGTTTTAAATGCTGGTTTTAAATGCTAATCTTTTAACTAGAAGATTATGCATACAGTTATATTGCCTTGGTGTGGGGTTTAGCAGGCATGTGACTATATTATTTTCAATGAATATTGAAAAAATGCCTGGGTGTCAAAGCTTTAGCCTTCATAACCATTGTTACCTACTTTCTATGGGACATGCCGATCTTTTTTAAGAAACCCGTGTGGTCTGTTAGTGTTTTATATGAGAATTTGCTGACTTTCAGATTCTAATCAAAATATTTAGGTAATAGTTGATAGGTTAATTTTCTGTGTTTATTTGCT